>NC_135573.1:167238258-168488258 GCF_965152235.1 Eretmochelys imbricata
AAGAAAGGCCTTATCTTAGAGTTGTTGATGTGCCTCGGGAGACCTAAGATGGAGATGGGTGTTATTAGAAGGAAATTAGCCATAAAGAAGAGGCAAAAAATGATTAACACAGTATTACAGCTATTATAGGACAGAGAATAAATGTCATGAAAAGAAATGGGTACCACAACTGCACTATTACTCTAGAATTAGTTTACCTTTATATAATTTATGGTTAATTCTGTGTCAATGAACTCATACAAGAAGAAATTCCTACCCCATTGTCACATGATGAGCCACTGAGTTTCTAGTTTCAACTTTACACAAGCCAATAATGCTGAGGTCTGGAGGGATGTTAACTGCTCATACTGCGTACTGAAATCAGTGCATCCTGACAGGCCTCAGTTGTGTTCATTGACAAATATTATCCCAAAGGAGAACAATAATTCTTTTTTTGGTCCTCTACTTGCCTTGTCCTCTTAGGAAGCTCATTTCAAGAGGGAAAAAAATCCTGATGGTGTTGTTTTATTATTATAGTTGGATGGAAATCTAGACCAGTGACCTGACTGAAGCAATGAATGCAATAATATATATATTTACTCTGAAGTGACTATCAAGATGCTTTGTTCTTCAAGGTAAATATTGATCAAGGTGCCAGTGCTGACTGTTTACCTTTCAAATCAATACATCTGTATCTTCATCCAACATAGAAGTCAATATCTGCTTCTTGTTACATTCAAGCAAATCTTGGCTCAGAACTAAGGCTATGATTATGTCAAAGAGGTCGCGGAAGTCACGGAATCCGTGACTTCCAGCGATCTCTGTGACAACTGGGGGCCTCTGCAGCTGACCAGCCAAGTGCAGTGTGAAAAACTGCTATTTGACGTCATAGAATATCAGGGTTGGAAGGGACCTCAGGAGGCCATCTAGTCCAACCCCCTGCTCAAAGCAGGACCAATCCCCAACTAATTTGCTACTTAAGGAGTATTGAGCATGCTCAATAACGTATGCTGAAGCCAGCAGTGGGGGACCCCTGCAGTAGCCGGGGACCCCGGCAGCAGCCCAGCCTCTGCGGCCGACTATCCTGCAGCTGCCCAGCAGCTGCGGATGGCAGGACCCCCGCAACTGACCGGCCACTGCCACCAGCGAGGACCCCTGAGCTGCCCAGCTGCTGCCACTGTCCTGCAGCTCAGCTTCTGCGAACAGCCATCCCCTCCCTTCACTGCCCCACAGCTCCCAGCCACCGGTGGCAGGGGGACCCCAGAGCTGCTCAGCGGCCACAAGCCCCCCCCACCAGCTGCTCCCTCCTTATTTTGTCAGGAATGTTTTAGTAACAGTCAGGGACAAATCATGGCTTCCATGATTTTTTGTTTATTGTCCATGACCTGTTCCTGACTTTTACTAAAAATATCCCTGACAAAATCGTAGCCTTACTCATAACTGGCTGAAAGCAGTGACATGATAAGTCAGAATATTCTCTATTCTTTACCTTCTCAGATGCCAATAATTCTGGAGATGTGTTAAAAAACCAGGGTGAACATGTAAACAACTGTGTCCTCATTGGCTGTTGCCAAGGGTTGGTGAATACTATCAATCACATCTGCTGAGCCAAAACAATAAGTAGCTATTTACATTGGCTAATCAGAGGTGTCATAAATATAAAGAGAAGGGTAACCACCTTTCTGTATACAGAACTATAAAATCCCTCCCGGCCAGAGGCAAAACCCTTTCACCTGTAAAGGGTTAAGAAGCTAGGATAACCTCGCTGGCACCTGACCAAAATGACCAATGAGGAGACAAGTTACTTTCAAAGCTGGAGGTGGGGGAGGGAGGGAACAAAGCGTCTGTCTGTCTGTGTGATGCTTTTGCCGGGACCAGGTCAGGAATGCTCTTCAGAACTTCTGTTAAGTTAGTAAGTAATCTAGCTAGAAATGCGTTAGATTTCTTTTAATGGCTTTTAATGGTTTAATGGCTGGTAAAATAGCTGTGCTGAATGGAATGTATATTCCTGTTTTTGTGTCTTTTTGTAACTTAAGGTTTTGCCTAGAGGCATTCTCTATGTTTTGAATCTGATTACCCTGTAAGGTATTTACCATCCTGATTTTACAGAGGTGATTCTTTTACTTTTTCTTTCATTAAAATTCTTCTTTTAAGATCAGGATTGCTTTTTCATTGTTCGTAAGATCCGAGGGTTTGGGTCTGTGTTCACCTATGCAAATTGGTGAGGATTGTTATCAAGCCGTCCCCAGGAAAGGGGGTGTAGGGCTTGGGGGGATATTTTGTGGGGAAGACGTCTCCAAGTGGGCTCTTTCCCTGTTCTTTGTTTAACACGCTTGGTGGTGGCAGCATAGAGTTCAAGGACAAGGCAAAGTTCGTACCTTGAGGAAGTTTTTAACCTAAGCTGGTAAAAATAAGCTTAGGGGGTCTTTCATGCAGGTCCCCACATCTGTACCCTAGAGTCAGAGTGGGGAAGGAACCTTGACAAGAGAACAACTATATTCACCCAACTCAGGTATCCAGATATATTGTGTTCAGATCTCTGCCTGCTGATTGTCTCTTCTACAGAATAACTTTTAAAAAGTAATTCTTCTGTTCTACCAGTTCTTACTGGGCTAATTAAGGGATCCATATGGAAGGTTTTATCACGATTTTGAAGTAAAAACCAATTCAGCTTACCTTCATCTTGTGATGTTTTTCTAGATTGTTTTTTAAAAATAGGATCCAATATACATATGAAGTACAATGGTCAAATTATGTATTCCTGCCCATTGAACTCATGGGTCAAGACATTTTATGCAGTTGCAGTCAGGCTAACAGCAACGGCCCCATTCCCTGCCCAGCATCAAAAGGATATTCCTGGCAAGAGACTGGAATTTCAGTTCCCCCTCACAGAATCTGAAGATAATCCTGAGGAAGCTATAAGGTGGGCATATATATATGATCTTTAATTTCTTGGGATCCTCTTCTTGTGTTTAAACAGATATGCATTGGTCAGGAAGTCAGGGAAGATGCTTTGTGCATTGTACATCTCCATGCTCTGCATCTGAACTCTTGTTTGACACAATCTTACTTTAGAGCTAATGTACTGACTCCAAGTGACCCTCACCTGCCTGGATTTCATACACAGGTGTTTCATTTGTTCTTTAAAAAAATAAAGATATTAAGCAATTCTTTATAGGCCTGATTCAGCTGCTATTAAACTCCATGAAAAGGCTTCCACTGAGTTCAAGGAAATTGCCTGGACCCCTTAACAGCACTGTAAAGGGGGCAGTCACTCATTTCCTTTATATAGTTGAGGATATGTGCTTATACCTTCACAACAATTCTTTGACGAACTAGCCCTCCAGCAGTTAGGTCAGTAAGTAATGGTGGATGCATTTTTACTGCAGTCAAAGAGCTAATTGTCCATGAAGATTCTCTCCATGCCTGTAATAGGAGGGTAAAGAAACTCCTTAAGAAAGGTCAAACATAATGCACATTAGCGTTTGTAATTGCTAATACTGCTTCTTTAACATTTTGAAGGGTGCAGATTACTGGATTAATGGTGCAATTCTGTAAGTATATATTATGAAATGAGCACGAAACATGCACCCACCCACCCTTGTACCCAGACACTACAGATAAAAGGAATGAAAAAATAACCACTACTAAAATACAGTTAACTGATTGTTAAGTATAGGGCCTGATCCTGCACCCAACCGAGTCAGTGACGCAATTCCCATTGACTGATATGACAGCAAGATCAGGAACCTAGCACCTATGGCTAGCGCACACCTTGGAATTACTGGGACAGATCCACAGCCGCTGTAAATTGTCATAGCTCCACTGGAGCTGATGCTATGACAATTTACATCAGCTATGGCTCTGCCCCTCCTTTCAAGTAAGCTTACAAATGTTCCAAATATGGTTTCTTTTCTGTTATTCCACTGCCGTGCTGCTGTCGGTTGTCAGTACTAAACAATTCTTGATATAGGTTACATCTTATAAGATGAAACTCCCCACCAGATGCATACACGATAAAATTCGGTACGATAGCTACTACTCACAGTGAAAAAAAGCTCAATTTATGTAAATTGGGCCAGACCCTAAGTTGGTATAAATCAAAGTAGCTCCTTTGCACCAGCTGAGGATCTGGTCCATTAGCTCTCAACATTTAACATATGATAGTTCACAGACATTTTATAAGGCAATAGAGTTATTAAAATTACTGAAATAGTTGTAAACAAAGAAGAGTTTCTGGTAATGGACTTTATCCTGATTTTTCAGGGAGAATTAGAAAAAGAAATCAGTTCAACAGGTTGACACTCAGAAGTTCCAGAATATTGCCATTTCTATCATTTAAAGGTGAACTGAAATGATTTTTTTTTAAAATTACAAAATGTTTAAGGCCCCAAATCATTAAACGTACAAGACACATGGGCAATTTAGCATGCACAAGGAAAGCAGGAAAGGGTCCATGTAGAAATATATACTTTTCCAAGTAAAATACTTGAAAAATAGTCCATCCTTTACTTACCCTCCAAGACCTGAATTTAGGGTTCTTGCTTTCCCCTGTTACTTCATTACACCTAATGCAGTGTCAGAAGCTGTCTGCAGTTTCAGGAATTTGTGATATCATCAGCTTTTGCAGAGGAAACACAGATCTTGGATCTCAAGATCTAGCAGATAAAAAGTGTTTTGGTTCACCTTTAACATTTAGACTGCTATGCTGATATTTGTGGGTCGTCACTGATTTTATTTATATATTTTAAATACAATTTTCAATTAATCATTACTGTTAAATCTTGCTTGCTTTAATAGTAATAGAGTTCAAAGTGCTTTAACAAAGGAGAGAAATAAGGCAAAAAGAGGGATGAAGGGTAGAGTATTCAAAGCCATCTAAGTCACGTAGGTGTATAAGTTCCATTGAAAGCCAATGAGATTTGTGCTCCACTTCGGTGGTTTTGAAAATCCCCCTCAGAATAACTGCCCTGAGATCACACAGCAGGTCAGCGAATGAGTTGGTGAAAAAATGCAGGTCTTCTGACATTAAATCCAGTGCCCAAGACCACACTGCTTCCCATAAACCCTTTGCAACCTCATTCAAGTCAGTGTGCTTGATTGTTCCTTGGACAGCATAGCCACCCACGGATGTAAGGAAGAGTAAACTCACCCCCAACCTTCATGTGCTGTGCGTGCTATCCAGACTTTGCTCTGGGTGTACAGGAGTAAGTAAATGCTCAGTGTCCAAATACTCCCCTTGAACAAGTGGGCAGAGAGTGGATGGAGCCAAGGCTGGCCAGTGCAGATGGGTATCTGCAGGAGGAAGGGCTTATGCCAGTAGCAAATTACTAGCCCTCTGGAGTAAGGGGGAAAGGAAAGGGACAATTGTGCATATCTCTGGGTAGTGCAGCAATGGGTCATCCCATACATACAGCTTTTTGTAAAGCCCCAGTCTGGCCCAACATGGTTGCACAAGGTGTAAGTCAGCACAGAATTTGCCTGATGAGACTTCTTACATGAGTTAAGCGAGCAGGATTAGGCCCTAAGTAAAAATAATGGGGATCTACATTTTGTGGCCTTCTCAGTAACTCTCAGTCTCCCCTGCAGAATTTGTGTGTGTCCACAACATGCTCAATATTTAGTGCCATTAACAGCTCATTCTTTTTAATGACTAACAGGGAAAAATATGCATAATATAGACATTGTTTCGCTTTTATTGTTTTGGCACAAAAAAGTGTGAAAATGGATATCCAACTTTAGCCACACATTTATAAATAGTCCAAAAGGGGTTAGTAAATAGCCACTTGTATCACCTTAAACTGATGTTTATAGATGGTTATACAACACACACTACTATCATCTGTAATGTGCATATAACATCTATTAATCGTTTATTAACCCTTTATAAACCATTTGTAAATGGAACCTTAATACAAAATGTGACCTGGATTTTTTATTAATTCTTCACTGTTCTGTCTGGATGAGAAACGATAAAGCCATATTTTCAAAACAGATGCCTCATGTGTGAATATAAAATGGATGTATGCAAGCACAGCTACTTGCAGACACAAATTATGCTGTTGCATGTGAAACCAGGTAATTGCCTGGGCAAACAAATGCATTTGCACACTCAACAGCCTGTTTAGTCTACTGCATGTTTTGCAGACATATTTGTGCCTAGCTAAGACATTTTTGGAGTCCGTTTTGTGTAAAATCCTCGCCACACTGAACTCAACATGCATTTTGCCATTCACCTCTGGCTCTTAATGTTTAGGAAACCAGATTACTACTTTCTCTCATTAAGCCAATTTAAAATCAAGTTTGTTTGAAATAGTCTTTTCATAAATGCCTGGTGATGTTACAGTTAGAGGACAATGTGACTTCAGCAAATCTGCATGGGGAAGACTGCTTGGACAATAATGTGGTACCTTAAATCTCCAATAATCTGAATATGGACACTTCCAAACTCATTGCTAGTGTGACTTTTCATAGTAAAAATTCAGTTATTTAAAACATGTCTAGATATACTGAGATTGGCATAACTATGTTAGATAGAAAGCAGTGATGATAAAAGAAAAAGCCAGTCTTGATTCTGCAATTCCATCTCGCAATAGGCAACTGACTAGCTCATCAGTGTCCATTGATAAAGATTTTACATTAGTACAAATGACAGACAGATTATAGGTCTTCCATTTTCTTTCTTTGATTAGAGGGAAATGCTATTTAGTAATGTGAGAAGGGACATAACCCAAATAAACAAAGCAAAAGCAAAGCAAATCACCCAATATAAAATAACCCCATTTTAGGGCAGAATAGAGAACGATTAAAATAGACTATTTATATTGAGATTGAGAATGGGCCATTCATGACAGAGACAAATATCCTCCAACTGCTTTTCCCAGTTTTGCAAGAATCACTTCAAAAGGGAGGATGAGAAGGGCCAGGACTGTCTTGATTAACCGGGTGTGCAGAGTTTTTTTGAGTTTCTTTTTTCGAAAAAATACAAGACAGAGGAAATCATATCATAACCCACACGAGCCTGTGGTTTGGAAAGACAGGCGGGTGGCTTCCTGCAGCTGCAAGGAATGATGGGGAGTCAGAGAGAGCTGGGCTGTTACACAGTCCACACACACTTTTTCATAACATTTTTTTTAAATGCTGCAAACCTGCTGTCCAAAGGCTGCCAGGAAAATAGATTGCATGGGTGCCCCCCCACTCCACTAGCAAACCTGTCCCCTCCAACTCAGTAAAGAAATATATATAAAAAGGACTGGTGTGTTTAAAAAAAATGGAAGCAAGGTAAAATCATTTTTATGCAAGCCCATGCTGGGGAATCAGGAAGGTATTCATTTTATTTTGTGTATCTAGACAGTGATTTTAATGTTATGTAAATGCAGCAGGCAATTCCTAATCTATCCAGAAACGTATGTGTCAGAGCTCTTATGTAGTACAGGTTACTGATGATAAAAAACAAGATGTGTTTTTATACGAGGAAGGCGCATGATTACCAGCTTTAGAATTCTTTTTTTTCCCCCATTAGAAATTTAAAATAGGACAAGTCCGTGCAATGGAAACTGAGGGGCATCACCAGAGAAAGAGCTAGTGTCTTTTCAAAAGAGTCAAGTTTGACAACCATTGTTTGCCTCTGCCCTTGATACCAGAAAAGCTAGACATGGGAGCAGCTTCTCAGGCTTACTGATCAAGTAGAAAGCTTCTGTTAATCCTGAGAGCACCAAAGTTCCTCATTTTTTTCTTTAAGGGAAGCTAATCGTATCTGATTCTGAAGAATGTTTCCAAACACTTTGGTGACTTTTAAGGTTGTCCTGATAAGACAATCTTATGATCAAAAGGCTCTTTTTTAAGAAAGGAAGAAATAGTTTAGATATATGGGGGTCCAAACCTCAGTCCAACTGTGGAGGGCACCATCTTTGTGTGCCCCTGATGCCAAGGATGCCAATGCCTAGTTTAGCCCCTAAGTAAATTAGAGCAGCCTCAGGTTGCTCTAATTTACACCAGCTGGTAGCAGCCCCCAAGGAGCCACCAGAAAGCTACTGTGCCCTGGTCAGGCTCCTGCTCCCAGGATTCCCTCTGACACGGTCCCCTCTGCTGCAGGGGGAGGGTGGGGAGAGCTTAGAGTGAATGGCATATAGATAGCTACAGGAGATATTGCAGGGAAACCTCTGGCTGAGAGTAGTTTTCTGGCCCTCTTGTGTCACAGGAGCCACAAAAAGAGGCCAAACCAGGGACCAGGATCTGGCTCCTGATCTCCTGTCTAAAAGTATAACAGTAATAATAGAAGATTTGAATAAGTGTTCAGCGATTACATTGTTCAGAAACGATTAATAATTATGAACCCGATTCGAATGTTCCTTTGAACAGAAAGAGTACAGCCATGCTGCTGCAATCTGGCCCTAATACAGCGGCGGTGCAAGTCAGTGCAGTTTGGGTGAGAGGCAGGAGCAGCTTTATGGAGAGAACTCAGGGACAAACTCTGCCATTCGCTATGCACTTTATCATAAGCTGAGCCTCTGAAGGCAAGGATGGAGTTAGCAATTTAGAGAAACTGATTCTTCACTCTACTGCACTGTTATTTATTATTATACATTCATATTGTGGTAGCATCCAAAGGCCAAACAAGTTGGGAACCCATTTTACCAGGCACTCTACCAATGTACAGTAAATGACTGTGAGCTCTTTGAGGCAGGGACTATCTAAATCTTACACTTATCCTATGTCAAAATTTTCACCTGTGCCAGAGAGTGTAAAGTACTCCAACCAGTGTAAGTGAATAGGGAAGCCTAGTTTTATTAGTGTTTTAAATCCCACTTTACACCAATGTAAATGACAACACAAAGTGCAGGGTTATAGTAAATTGGACCCAAAGAGTTTATACATACTGGACCAGGTTCTGATCTCACTTACACCTGTTCTATAAAGGAGTACATTCATCCCCTTAGTGGCGTTACTCCTCAATTATGCCTTGTAACTGAGAGCAGAATCTTCAAGCCCCTTGCAACAGTATTCTTATTCTCTCCCACATATTCACAATTATGACTTTGAAGTTAATTTTAAAGGACTACTGTCCTATATTTTCTTAAAGTGCGCAGTTTCCTCAAACATGCCTGCCAGTAAACCTGTCTGCCAGAATGGTCATGGAAAGCAAAACCAAAAAGGGGCACCAAGTGTCAAAGTAAATTTGTTCACAAATTTTAACAAACCTTTACTGGCAAGTGTTTCTACTACTCATCCGGCTCTAGTCAGGACATGGTGCCTATATTCAACCCTGGGGTAACTCCATTAAGGGCTTGATTTTACTCCCATTGAAGTCACTGGCAAAACTTTCATGGTTTAGGGTTAGATCCAATGAGAGACTGAAGTCAGTGAAGTTACACAAAAGGATGAATTTAGTCCCCAGAGTCAGCAAAGCATGCCGAAGTCAAGCAACAGGAAATCAGGAGTCAAATTTGCAACAGGAATCAGGGTCTGGGTATCAGTAAACAGCCTTTATAAAAGCATTTTATCTTTGCTTGGCTTATTTGTTTGTAACACTTTGCCTCGTATGTCTAATCTGCTAATTATTCCTCCTCTTTGAATATGAGGAAATATTGCTGGTTATGAGAGCAGTTTCTGTCTGGGGACAAACAATTAACAGGTTTTACATGACGTGGGAACTGAATCTTTACAAGCAGCAGACCTAGAATTTTAGCAGCAAAGGAGAAATAAGTGTGTGTTTATGCTGCAATTTGCAGACAGTATTAAATCTACAGCTGATAAGAGCCAGATTCTCATCTAGTGTGAATGAGCATGTCTCTACTGAAGTCAATGGAGCGACTCTGATCTACACCAGCTGGGGATCTGACACATAATTTCTAAAGAGTATAAATCTGATTAATGGACAAAATTCTGGATTTTCCCATTTTGATAAGGGTGAGATCTCCCAATTCCCCTTCCCCATTCAATCACCACCACCATTCTTAAAAAGCCCTCTCCTGCCCAAAGGAATGGTTGTGGCTCTCTCTCTCAGGTCCCTTCTTTAAAATGATCAGACTGTGGCACTCAAGGTATAACTATCAGGTGCTGAGCTTGCTGCCTCTAGAGCACTCCCAGCCTTATACTTGAAGGGCCAAACCCAAATTTCCTCCGTATTGCCAGACCAGCCCCGACAAACTATCTATAACCACCATTTCCAAAGCAGAGATTCTGTAGTGCAGCTGGGAATTTTTTGCTCATGCTTCTCCTCTTCCCCACCTGGGAGAGCAGGACACATATTGGGTAACATTCACCTCAGTGCAGCATACCCACACAAGCCCCTATGCTTCATTTATAACCTACATAAACCCTTACCCCAAGGTTTAAATGGGGTTTGAATGGTGTACTGGGCCTTCTGCATCCATTATACATTGCCCACAGTCAATTGCGTGCAGGAAGAACTCTGAAGAAGCTTATTTATGGAGAATGTCACACCCGAATAGCCCTAATCCCTTATTTTATGGACGAGACACAATGGCCAAGTGGAATTCTATTGATTTTGAATGGCTGACATCAGGGATGGATTTGGGACCTATGATTTAGACTGCTATAAATTATACTAAATGAAATAGTGGCTTCTATTCAATATTTAATATTGTTTTTTTTAAATATCAAGCAAGTTAAGATACATTGACACCAATGTGGGACAGATTTTGTCTAGTCCTTACATGGGTACACAAATGAGGCAGAGCATGTCAAAAGAGTGGGGCACAATGGAAGCATCTGCACTCACAGGCAAGATTCTAGGCTGGTACAAATTGGCAGAGATCCATTGAAGTCAATGGTACTATGCTGATTTACACCTGCTGAGGATCTGACCCATGAAGTGAAAGACGCTGTGGACCATGTGCTATTGTTAGAGCTAGTCTCTAAAAGGAAGGGGCGGGGAGGGGACAGGACAGAAAGAACCCAATCCTCTAGTCATTTCATAGGCAAATCTCCTTTTGAGATGGTTGTGAAATGCAGGGGGAAAAATTGTAAGATGAAAAGTTTAGTAAAAGTTTTTGAAGTCTTTTTTGCTCAAAGTTTCAAATTTCAAGTAAATTTTTCATCAACGTTCAAAATAGTTTGACCAGCTTTTAGCTGGTTGAATAACACAAACCATTACCATTTCAAGGTAATTTTGTTGTAAACAATGTGAGTCAGCATGAGAGAGAGAGAAATTTGAAATTTCACCTCAAAGTGTTGAAAAATATCAAAATTTCAGAAAATTTTGACTGGCTTTTTTCCCACTGAAGTCAATGGGAGTTTTACTTGGTATATCTGGACTCAGAGGGACTATAAAGTCATTAAGGAGCTCAGAGTATCAGTGCTGTAAATGCAATGTACTGAAAGAAATAGAGATGCTACTAGTTAAAATCCTGGCAAGACTACATGTTAATATGTCTGGAATCTGTCATTTGAAACCAGCCGTATAGTGGGGAACTTCGGCATAGCTACTTTGGCTGATCGTGAGAATGGAGTTATCAGTGATACAAGCACTCATCTAAAATTGCAGAGGAGAAAGCATTAAGAACATGGCACATGTTAAAAATGATTCCTAATTAAAATATTATTTAATAAACAAGCTCATTTTATTACTCACAGAGCTTTAAAAATATCTAATAAGTGACTTCTAAACAAGTAATTATAAGGGTAATAAAGCTCTCCGTTCTGATTAGGGAAAATATACATTTCATGACTATCCAGTGATTCATCTTCCACCACGGCTGTCAAAGGAGGCAGTCTGCAGCCATTTAGAGATGTACTATTGTTATTATGATTATGTAATATTGCTATTACAGTTTGTAACAGTAATAAAGCTTTGAAAGTAGGTTCTTTGGTAATTAATGACCTTGCAGCTGGCTTAACTGCTCCTGATTTTGCTTGGATTCTCAGAGAAACCCGCTAACCTTAACTGTTGATAAGCAAGGGCCCAATTCTGTGAGACTCTGACCCATAACTCTCATTGGGAGCTGATGGAGCTCAGCATCTTGCAGAAGACCATCAACAATATTGCAATATTTCAGGCCCCAGCTGTTCTACAGATGAATGTCTGAGTCATAGAACACTGTTAATGCTTGGCAGCTAACAGGATTTGACCATAGCCAGAGGTGGTACCCAGTTACCTGTTTGTCATTCGTTCAAAACCCTACATCCTTTCAGTTTTCCCTGTCTATGCCTGTGTAATCGGTTCCTCCACTCAACCTTCCTTAGAGCAATCTGGTTCAGTGGGACATCCCAGGTGCATTGCCTGAGGTGCTAAAGGTGAAAGTGAGGTCAGGGTCCATCAAATTCAGACTTTGGAACCATTCTCATTTTCAGCAACCCATCTGGGGTTAGACTCGCTCAGCCACTGAGAATGGGGCACAGAGCTTCAGCATGGCTGGGAGAGGTCTTTTTATAAAAATGTCTAACAATACGTATGCAATTGCTTTACCTGACTAACTGTAACTACTCTCTAAGGAGACTTATCTGCAGTTTTACTGCTGTTGCAAGGGTCTACTCGTGTGAGTAAAGGCTGCAGGACTGGCCCTCTTGCTCTTACACAAACTCAAAACAGTACATGATCCTACATGCCATGAGCTGAATCCCGCTTCCATTACACAATTATTATTTATAGTGCAGTTACAGCTAATGGCCTCTGCTAAGATTAGGGCCCCATTCTGTCAGGTACTGTATTGTTATGGGTGGGGCTGCTCTGTAGCACCCCTTGTAGCCCATGTATGGTGCTGCAGGGGCTCCCTGCCTTAGTCCACAAGTTGCGGCTGCCTGCTCAGAGGAGGCTGGCCTGTGCCGTAAGCTCAGCGTCAGTCTCCAAACTGCTAACTAACGATAACAAAACACTCGGAGTCTGGACATCTGTACCTTTAAACAAACCAAAGCAAGTGCTCAGGTTGCAGCACTGAGGGCAAAGCCCTGGCTTGACCCCGGGATCTGGGCTAGCACTGAGGAGGGAGCCCTTCTCTGTCCCTCTTCACCTAGCTATGCCCCAAGAAGAAGCAGATGAGCCTTCTTAACTTGCCTACTGGCTCCTGACCGGTCAGTTTGTCCTCCTGGCCCTTCCAGGCATCTGGATGGCCAAGTCTTTTTGCTGGACCACTCTGAGTGGGTTTTTCTTGAGAAGGGGGTGTCAAGGCATCGGCACCTGCAGCAGAATGCAAAAGACGGCCCGATAGTCCCCACCTTGTGTTCACACACACACACACAGAGTGTTTCTGCCCTGAAATGCTTACAATCTAAGCACATAAATAAACTATCCCTACTTTGTAGATAGAGAACGGAGGCACAAGATTAAATGACTTGCCCATGGTCACACAGAAAGAACCCAACAGAGCCACAATCTGAACATAAATCTTTTGAGTCCCCAGTCCAATGCCTTTATCATAAGATCATTTTTCCTGACACATGAGTCCTCTGCAATCAGCTGGGTTATTCCCATGGATAGGGTGAACAGGACTGGGCCCTAAATGTGCTTCAATATTTATTTGTAGGTATGAAGGGCCTAATGGCAGATATAACTTGAAATTCCCTTCTGTTCTTGGTTAATTAAAAGTCTCAATGGTAACTTTCAAAGGGGTGTATGGGAATTTAGCCACTTGACCCCTTTAACTTCATTGAGAGGCATGAATCTAATTCCCTGCTCAACATTTAGAAAATGACTCTAAGTCATTTTTGTGTTGGTTCGAATGGCTGGGTTTTTTAGCTTGTGTGACGGGAACTCCTGACCAAATGGAATTGTTACGAGTTTTCCAGGATGGCTAATGTCAAGAAGAATTCATGTAATATTTACATTGCATTGTGATAGTTTTTTCTATTTGCCAAGTTAGCTCATAGCTAACTAGTGAAGAATGCGCAGGAGTACCTGATCTTGTGTCTTCATACAGGGTCCCATCGGGATCAAAGGAAGTTTGTTTAGGGACAGATTTTAACTTGCCCTCCAACGGATGTGCAACAGCAGGGAAGGTACAACAAGCCTTCCGCTTCCCCCGCCACTGTGCTCCTTACACAAGGGCCAGAGATTACCACACTCCCTAAATTTGGACAACACTGAGTGTGCTCCAGACAGGCACTCCTGGGATGAAATCCCAGCCTCATTAAAGCCAAGGGGTATTTTACCATTGACTTAAATTGCTACAGTTACACTCCTAAGGATACAATCCACCTCAAAGGGGCAGGCAGAAGGTGAAGCTGTGGCTCTGCCCCCATCTCAATAGGCCCCTGTAGCTAATGGGGCACAAAGAACAGCCTGCTCATCCAAAGGAGTGGTGTAGCCTGCACACTCCCTGCATGCTGCAGAACAAGAAGGCAGGGCTGTGTTTCCTGAGGCAGAATCCCTCTCAGAGCTCCCTGTGGGGACACATCAGCTAGTCCTACAGACCCTGAATATTTACAGGGGATATTACAGCCTGATTTACAAGTGCTGAGGATCTTTCATTCACTTTGACATCCATGAGGCATATGGAAGCTCAGCACTTAAATGCCAAAAAAAAAATGTTTGTTTTGTTACTAAGTGCCTGATCCTGCAGTTCATGTGCATCCATGGCTTTCACCGAAGTCAGTAGGAATCAGCAGTGCACAAGGATTTCAGCATTGGGTTCTAAAATGGATGAGCCATTTACTTTCCTCTTATACAGAGGTTATGGAACTAAGGTGTATCTTGAATGAGTTCAGGACTTGCATGCCACATAAGAATACTTTAATCTACGAGAGAGAGAGAGAGAAAGAGAGAGAGAGAGCACATAATTAGTCCCACTAGCCACAGCTAAAATGGATACAAGTAAGTGTTGCTATCTCTGTTGATAAATCCAGAAAGAAAGAAAAGAAAAAAAGGAGGAACACATGAAACTTTAAAACGCACAAGATAATTCTGAGAATTACCAGCCTCTTAACCAATATCCTCCTTCCCAGTATTAGGGCTAGTCTACACTAGAAAATTATATCGATCAGCTACCTTGCTCATGGGTGTGAAAAATCCAAACCGCTGAGTGACATAGTTAGGTTACCTTAAAGTCCTCACATAGGCTTTGTCTACACTAGAACTTTTGTCGGTCAGGGGTGTGAAAAAAAACAACACACCCTTGACCGACAAGTTTCATTGACAAAGGCGCCGGTATGGACTAGCACCATGTTAGCAGGAGACGCTCTCCCGCCAACATAGCTACCACCGCTTGTTGGGGGTGGTTTAATTATGCCAGTGGGAGACCTCTCTCCTGTCAGCATGGAGCAGCTACATAGGAGACCTCACAGTGGCACAGCTGCAGCGGTACAGCTGTGCCGCTGTACGGTGAGTAGTGTAGACATAGCCTTTAGACAGCAGTAGATCAACAGAAGAATTCTTCCATCAACCTAGTTACCACCTCTTGGGGTGGTGGATTTATTACAGCAACAAGAGAACCCCTCCCATCACTGTGGTAAGTGTTTACACTGAAGTGCTACAGCAAATGCATTGCTGCAACTGTACCACTGTTGTGTTTTAAGTGTAGACATAGCCTAAGACAGTATTAAAGAAACTACACCAAGGGTATGTCTACACTGCAATTAGACATCCGCAGCTGGCCCATGCTGGTGACTAAGGCTCAGGAACTGTTTAATTGTGGTGTAAACGGTTGGGCTCAGGCTGCAGACTTCAGGACTGTAGGAGGTGGGAGGGTCCCAGAGTCCAAGCTGCAACCCTAGCCCGAACGTCTACATCACAATTAAACAGCCCCTTAGCCAAAGCCCTGTGGGGCTGAGTCAGCCAGCACATAGAATCATAGAGGATCAGGGTTGGAAGAGACCTCAGGAGGTCATCTAGTCCAACCCCCTGCTCAAAGCAGGACCAACCCCAACTAAATCATCCCAGCCAGGGCTTTGTCAAGCCTAACCTTAAAAAGCTCTACCGATGAAGATACCACCCCCACCCTAGGTAACTCATTCCAGTGCTTCGCCACCCTCCTAGTGAAAGAGTTTTTCCTAATATCCAACCTAGACCTGCCCCATTGAAACTTGAGACCACTGCACCTTGTTCTGTCATCTGCCACCACTAAGAACAGCCTACTTCCATCATCTTTGGAACCCCTTTTCAGGTAGTTGAAGGCTGCTATCAAATCCCCCCTCATTCTTCTCTTCCGCAGAGTAAATAAGCTCAGTTCCCTCAACCTTTCCTTATAAGTCATGTGCCCCAGCCCCCTGATCATTTTCGTTGCCCTCTGCTGGACTGTCTCCAATTTGTCCACATCCTTTCTGTAGTGGGGGGCCCAAAACTGGACGCAATACTCAGGATGTGGCCTCACCAGTGCCAAATAGAGGGGAATAATCATTTTTCTTGATCTACTGCCAATGTTCCTACTAATGCATCCCAATATGCCGTTAGCCTTCTTGGCAACAAGTGCACTCTGTTGACTCATATTCAGCTTCTCATCCACTATAATCCCCAGGTCCTTTTCTGAAGAACTGCTGCTTAGCCAGTCAGTCTCCAGCTGTAGCAGTGCATGGGATTCTTCTGTCCTAAGTTCAAGACTCTGCACTTGTCCTAGCTGAACCTCATCAGATTTCTTTTGGCCCAATCCTCCAATTTGTCTAGGTCACTCTGGACCCTATCCCTACCCTCCAGCATATCTACCTCTCCCCCCAGCATAGTGTTATATGCGAACTTGCTGAGGGTGTAATCCATCCCATCATCCAGATCATGAAGATATTGAACAAAACTGGCCCCAGCACTAACCCCTGGGGCACTCCGCTTGATATTGGCTGCCAACTAGACATTGAGCCGTTGAGCACTACCCGTTGAACCCAACGATCTAGCCAGCTTTCTATCCATTTTATAGTCCATTCATCCAATCCATACTTCTTTAACTTACTGGCAAGAATACTGTGGGAGACCGTATCAAAAGCTTTGCTAAAGTTAAGGTAGATCACATCCACCGCTTTCCCCATATCCATAGAGCCAGTTATCACATCATAGAAGGCAATCAGGTTGGTCAGGCATGACTTGCCCTTGGTGAATCCATGTTGACTATTCCTGATCACCTTCCTCTCCTCCAAGTGCTTCAGAATGGATTTCTTGAGGACCTGCTCCATGATTTTTCCAGGCACTGAGGTGAGGCCGACCAATCTGAAGTTCCCCGGATTCTTCTTCTTCCCTTTTTTTAAAGATGGGCACTATATTGCCTTTTTCCAATCATCCAGGACCTCCCCCGATCGCCACAAGTTTTCAAAGATAATGGCCAATGGCTCTGCAATCACATCATGCATTACATCCAGCCCCATGGACTTGTGCATGTCCATCTTTTCTAAATAGTCCTTAACCTGTTCTTTCGTGACTTAGGCTGCTCACCTCGTCCCAATACTATGCTGCCCAGTGCGGCAATTTGGGAGCTGACCTTGTCTGTGAAGACGGAGGCAAAAAAAGCATTGCCAGCCATGGGTTTTTAATTGCAGCGTAGACATGCCCTAAAATGACATTCAGATGAGAAAACTACAGAATTGTCAGAGCCACACCTTAAGACTCCTTTGTTGTAAATGTTTGATGTTTGGCAGTTTTACAGTTCTTTAAATGTTTACCCTTCAAGGCCATCCACACAAGAAAGGAAGGAGAGCACTGAAGAAAAAAAATACAATACACACACTAGTCACCTACATTTTGGAAAATGACTCATGATTTTGGCTGCCCTTTCAAAACCACACCCCTATAAGGTGACTAAAGTGGGACACCCAAAAATGGAAGCACTCAAAATCCCTAGTCACTTTTAAAAATTTAGGCCATGGAACCTTATATAGAACATCCAACAACATGGACTCGAAAAATACAGAGAGCTGGAATATTCCTTTTCATGCAAACAATACTTCAGATGAAAAATACACTCCAAAATTTACTCCATAAGAAGAGTAGAGCGCAGGTGCACTCCATTTCTTCCTTTGATGGGAGGATAGGATGCAATTAGTGTTCTCTGATTTTAGAAGGTTGTTTTTCATTGCTTTTTTATTCTCCTTACAAAATGGAAGAATCTAACCCACTTCCTTTAAGTTACTTCTCTTTACTGGTCCTTTTTTCTCTCTCACTTTCTTTCATTTTTGTTTAGAACATATAATATTTTACCAAGTAAAATCACAATGAAAAATAAATATCTTATTTCCAGGACTGTCCTGGAAATCAAGCCAATTTTTTTCCTCTCAATAGAGTTCAGTTCTCAATTGTACTTCTGCAGTAGCTGTACAATGCTGTTCTGTACAATGCCGTTCTGTACAATAGTGCTCTAGCCAAAGATCCGTGCCTACGAGGTTTAAAAGGGTCAAGAGCAGTTCTTTCATTCTGGACTCTTGGAATCCTATCATTGCACTCAGTGGCCTTATTTTTACTGGAAATGAAATTAAATGCTGGAATGAAAAAATGAAATTTTAAATGCTGTCAAAATCAGGCTATTACTCTCTTTCCAGATGGGGCCCATGATTGAAGTATTGCAGAATACACATGCATTGGCAGGACAGTGCAGGGAGACCTCCACAACGTACGATCACAATACAGGAAAATTTGTCATTTCTAACCCCAAAACCCCATTAACATATATTTTACTAGACAGAGGGGTTTTCAGAAGCTCTGCTCAACTAGTGCTGTGAAAGGAGCATCTGTAGAGTGAAATATAATGATCTATCTAGGATTTTGCTTGGAGGAAAGTCAGGCTTTTAGGTGACTTTTTACATTCACTCCCCTCTCTCACATCTAAATGATGGTTTCTTCATCAAGGAGCTCAAACTGTGGGGCAGAATCATTGACATTAATTGGCATCAGAAGGTATGTGGGACATCTGAGTGGGCAAACCAGAATAGTGAAAGTTTGGGTTCAGCTGAATCACTCTGCTCTCTTTCCCTGAAAGTAATTGACAAGAAACAAAGGCTTTCATGGGCTTAATAGGGTGGGAATAGGCACTTATATGAAGTTCCACTTATAAATGGTTTATAAATGGTTAATGAGTGATTAATAGATGTTCTAAACATGTTACTGATAGGAGTACTACACGTTATACAGGATTAGAAGCACATCACTTGAGGTTATTAGAGTATTATAAACCATGGTTTTAATTAACCTATTGACCTGTTGGACTCTAACAATTCACTAACCATTTAATAAAACATTATCCAATCATTTATTAACCCTTTAAAAACTATTTATAAATTGAACTTTCATAAAAATTGACCCTTAATAGTTCTGGGCCTGCAGAAATTTTTTAAATAACCGATATGGTGGTTTCATACCAGTTTCTCATCCTGTATGGCTGACGCCATCCCTGGTAATTAAATGGGTCCCTCTTTCCCAGCGAGCTGTAAGTGTGTATTGTATTTCCTATGTGCAGTGTAGTTGTAGCCCCATCAGTCCCAGGACATTAGAGAGACAAGGCAGGTGAGAGAATCTCTTTTATTGGACCAACTTCTGTTGGTGAGAGAGATACCAATAGACAGAAGTTGGTCCAATTGAAGACATTACCTCACCCACCTTGTTTCTTTACTACATTTCCTAGCATACCAAATACCTACGGAACTTGCAGTGCGTTTGAAAATGCAGTAGATGAGAACACGAGATTAACCTGTTTATTTCTAAAGAGAATGACAAAAAAGGAACTCCTATGACCATGAGAGATGTGCAGGATCAACTAGGCACCGCAATGATTGAAACACTTCCAGGTAAGTCTACACTTCAAGCTGGGGGTGAGATTCCCAGCTTGAGGAAACATACTCATGCTAGCTCTCATTGAGCTAGCTCGCTAAAACTAGCATGTAGCTGTGGCAGTTTGAGCGGACCAGCTGCCCTGAATATGTGCCTAAGATCTCAGATGGGTATGTACTGGGGACAGCTAGCCCCTCCCACTGCTCTTCCTCCCATGGCTATGCTCAGTTTTTATCACTCTAATCCAATGAGAGCTAGCAAGAATGTGTCCCTTAAGCTGGGAATCACACCTCCACATAGGCAGCAGGTATAATAGGCTTAGCCTCCCCTGGCACAGCCACCGCCACTGGTTTGCAGGTTTTTGCGGTTTGTGAGGGCTGGGAGTGGGCTGGGCCTCCACCAGAGAAAGCTTTTGCGTATTATGCACTATGCAGGTTCCGGGACGGCTGGGAGGTGGTATCTGTTACTCAACCTCCCGGGTTCATCAGTAATCTCTGGCACCAGAGAGATTACTGATGAACCCGGGAGGTTGAGTAGCAGATACACTTGAGCTGGAGGTGAATGGGTGGCGGGTGGACCCTCCACTTCGGGGAGGCTAGCCCCCTGGCTCCAAGCCCTCCCTCCACCCTCCCCCCCACCATGGCCAGAGGAACCACGAGTCAGCCTGAGCCACCTCAGCCGCACCAACTCAGCCACCCCAGAACCAGCATGGTACATATAAAAACCTCAGTGTTCTTCAGGAAGAACTTTTGCTTTTCCTACCAGGTGGCTTGAGGTCTTGGGAGGGGAGACACGGTGCGTTTCCCATTTGGTGGCTTGGGCCAACCTGGGGCTCCTCCAGCCATGGGCAGGGAGGGAAAGGGAGTGGAGGGAGGACTCAGGGCCAGGGGCTAGCCTCCCCAAAGGGGGTGGTTTACCTGCTGCCCATTCACCTCCAGCTCAAGTGTAGATGTACTCTTAGACTTTATGAGGCCTCCTGCAAGTTTCCTCAAGGACTCAGTGGAAATTGTTACAAGGCCTTTTTGTCAGCAGAGTCAAGATGTTGTGGTGGTCTAGGATTAAGAATATCTTCTTGTAACCCCACAGCCTACTGCTAACTCTTGTCTCTTGTGATAGGGAAGAGGTAGGACTGAAGTGCACTAACTATACAATGGAGATGCATTGTTCAGGATGGTCTATGGGGTTTGTATGTGTATGTCTCTGGCTTTCTGGCTCACAAACTAGAGAACACAATCTGTACTACATGTCACACCATACAGGGTCTGTCTAAATCCTGGCCCAGATTAGGCAGACATGTTTAATGTGGATTGCTGACAACACTATAGCTGTTGTAGCACAAATATTAGTTTGGGGTTTAGAGAGCATGGCCCCTTTAAATCTTTTTCCTGAGGCGGGGAAGTGCTGATTATTTCAGAAGGAGAAATTGTGGGGGAGTAGGGTGTAGCAGAGAGAGAGGGGAGAGAGACAGGGGTGTGTGTCTGGAGCTCCAGACAGAAGGACTGCAGCAAGCCGAGAACCTGCCTGAAGCCTGGGAAGGATAGAACGACTGATTGGGGACACCCCAGGACAGGAGCGAGAAGGAGCACTGCGCCAGTGATAAATTGCCCGAGAAGGACAAACCACAGCTGGACCCAGCATCACTGCCCAGAGCTGCATGGGGCTGTGAGTACTGCATGGGGCTTATGACTTTGCATTCGGAACAAGGAGGGAAGCCGTTAGCTAGTTAAGTGGGGAAGTTGTTGTTCTTCGTGGCTTTGCAGAGAGCAGCAGAAGAGGGCACCAGAGGGGTTTGTTGGGGAAAGTTTACTGGCGCCGAAGATGACCAGGAACACCCAAGACTCAGCACTGGACTGGAACGCTGCCCAGGACTCCTGAACATATTGCTCGGTGTCTGCCCCTTCTGTTGTATTAGAAAGTTGCCACCTAGAGACAGAAGACCTCCTCAATGACTGGATCTTTAGCTAGGGCAAACCCATTGTTATGGGGCAAAATAACCCCTGGGATTTAGCCGGGAATGGAAGCAGTCTACCCTTCTCTAGTTTAGTGTTTGTTTTATTTAGGGGACTGTGACAGTGCGGGACTCACCCCTGTGGCTCCTGCTGGTCTCTCAGGGAATTAGCATTCCAGCCTTCGGAACGCCCTCTGCAGGCCGGTGTCTCGCTGCCGCTGGCCCCTAGCGCCCCTTTCCCTGGGATGCTGCCCCCTGGCAGTGCCCCCACAGTCTCTGGGTCTCCCCCGCCCAGGGCAACCCCCAACCCCCATCCCCACCTTGCCTCACTATATGGCTACTGTCTAGTCACCATCTAGCCCCCATTCACTGGGGCAGACTGCAGTGTAAATGCCACTCATCACCGGTAATGGGGGGTTGGACCTGCTGCCTCTGCCTACCCCTTGGGCTGCCCTCTGCAACCCCAGTACCTATTTGGCCTTACTCTAGGCCTATAGCTTGAGGGGTTTCCAGGCCAAAACTCCCCAGCTCCTCTGGCCTTCCCCCAGCCCTGCTCCACCTTACGTACCCAGGTACACTCCCCAGCAGCCAGGCCCTTCTCCCTCTAAAGGTGGAGAGAGAGTCTCCTGTCCTGGCCCACTTCCCTCTTATAAGGGCCAGCTGGGCCCTGATTGGGGTGTGGCCACAGCTGAGGCTGCTTGGCCAATCAGCTGATGCAATTGTAGTCCTTCCCCATCCAAGTGCAGCCAGAGGAGCTGGTGCCCCACCCTGCGCCCGTGATTGTCCCCCTCTCCTTTGTTGTCCCCGTCTCCTCCTGTTGTTAGCACCCTCCTCCCCTGCCTGCAGCCTAGCGGGGAAGAGTGGTTGCTTCTTCCCTTCCCCTGGCGCCCCCCTACAGTTCCCCCCTGCCCATGCTGGTACCCTCCTTCCTGCATACAGTCGAGCAGGGAGGAGTGGTTGGCCCTGTCCCACCTTTCCTATTCCCAATACCCTGTTTGCTGGACCCTCCTCCCCTGCTTGCTGTCTAGTAGGGAGGAGTAGTTGTCCATTGTCCCATCCCCAATTTAGGGCCTCCTCCTGCCTCTTTCCACTACGGAGGAGGACCCTGCCTCTGCCCCTGACCCCACCCGTCTCTGCCCTTGCCCCCACTGCTCCCATAGTTCCTCCCCTGCCACCACCCTTGCCCATACCAGCGGCTACCCTCTCGGCCACCACTAGCCTAGACTCCGCTGCTGCCATGGCTGCCCCTTCCACAGGTAAAAAGGGCCAGGGGAATAAAAAGGGCAAAGGCCCCACCCGGAAAACAAAACCTCCCTTTGGCGGGGCTGCCCTCCCTGCCGCGGCCCAGACATCTGCCGTGGCCTCTTCCTCCCCAGCCGTTCCCTCTACCAGCTCTGGGGACGCTCCATCCCTAGCCCCCAGAGTGTATGCCCAGGTGGCTGCCGCCCTCCCCCCCCCCCCCCGCATGCCGCTGCGCCATCTCCCCCGACTGCTGCCTCTGGTACCATTCCTGGTAGCCGGGGCCCCATCCCTTCACTGACCAGGAGGCCTGGTGTCCGCTGCCTCCTAATGTCTGCCTCGCGCCACGTTGAAACGTACGTGCGGGTGTTGGTGAGGGTGGTAGGGTCCATGGCCATCGTGGCGGCCTCCAAGATGTATGGTAAGGTTGTGTTCTTCCTAGCATCAGAGGCCGCCGCTCAGGAGGCGGTAGAGAAGGGCCTGGCGGTGGGGGGCGTGTTCATTGCCCTAGAACCCCTGGAGGACTTGGGTGTATGGGTGGTATTGACCTCCTTCCTGCCCAACGTTGCCCTGCTGCCTGCCCTCTCCACCCTGGGGAAACCTATCTCAATCATCAGCCCTCTCCCACTGGGCTGCAAGGACCCCGCCCTCCGGCACGTTCTGTCCTTCCGCCGGCAGGTGCAGAGTCAAGTGCTGCCGGTGACACGTGGCAGGGTGGCGCTCGAGGGGTCCTTCTTGGTGCCCTATCAGGGGGTCCATTACCGGGTCCATTATTTGACGGGGAGGCCCAGTGCTTTCTCTGCCAGGCAACGTGGCACGTCCGGAGGGACTGCCGCCTGGCCTGGCCCAGAGGAGAGTCAGGGACCCCCGAGACCCAGGAGCGCGCCGGCCCTGTCACCGCCAGCGGCCCTGGCAGCCTGGCTGCTGCTGCCACTGCCCCTTCTCCCATGGAGGAGAGGGCGGTAAGACCTTCGCCGGCTGAGGGAGAGGGCCTGCCCCAGGGGGAGGTTTCCCTTCCTCCCGTTGTCCTGCCTTTGCCGCCCCGAGCCCCAAAACGATCGTCCTTGCCCCCTGGCCCTGCCCCTGCTGACCGGCCCTCCACCTCCACTTCGGAGGGCTGGGTGCTCATCCGGGGGAAGTGTGGCACCCGTAAATCGTGGGCTCGATCCCTCCCCTCCAACGAAGAGGCCCCCCGAAAAATGCTGCGGGGGGGCTGATGCTGTTACATCTTCTGCCGCGCCTCCGGATGGAGCGCAGCAGGGGACGTTGGCTATGGCAGCTGTGGCAGCAGATGGAGGTGTTACCGCCCCCCTGGTTGAGTCCCCTCCTGAGGAGGCCTCTGTAGGAGTTCCCCCGGCCCCTTTGCCATCTGCACCCCCTGCTGTTGTTGATACCGGGGCTATTACTGCCCTGGCTCCTGATGGGGAGGACTCTGGGGCCGTGGGGACTGAATTTACCTCCATATTCGAGGAGATCGAGGCCCTGGGTCTGACCCTGGTCACCCAGGGGGAGGACGACCCTCTGTCAGCGGGCCTCGATCTAGGTGGTGGCTCAGTTCCACCACCCCCTCCTTCTTCTCCCTACCCCTCACTCCCAACTGTAGCTCCCGCTCTGGTTCTGGGGGCACCTCTGGCTCTCCCTATTTGTCCGGCCACGGATGCACGTCACCTGAGGCCGCCGAGCCCCTAGAGGCGATGGCCGATGCCGAGCAGTCGGTCCCCGAGCCTGTGGGCATGCCCTCTAGCGCCCGGACGGAGAGGTTGGCTTCCCCTCCAGAGGGGGGCCCCACTGAAGTTTCCATAGTGCCTGACACCGTGGTTACGGGTGACGTGTTTCTCACAGCTCCCGTGCCCGGCGTCAGTGCAGGCCTCTCTCTGACTCCGGTCCCATTGTCCCCCACTCCTGGCCGAGAGAAGCCACACCCCGATAGCCCAGTTGCTGGGAACCGTGAATCCATCAGTGTCCCCGCTCCTGTTCCTACCCCTGCTCCCGGCCCCTTTCCTGCCCCGGTCCCAATATCAGCCCTTGTCCCTGCTCCTGCCACTTCTTCTGTCCTCGCCCCTGGCCCAGTCCCCGCCCCGCCCCCGATCCTATTTCCGTCCCCAATGAGTCTCTCGCCCCCTTCCCCGTCACCGCCCATGTTATTGCCGCCCCCGAAGTTGTCTCGTTTCCTCTGTCTATGGACAATTCTCAGGGGGCGGTTTTCGTATCCCCTCTTCCTAACATCATGGGGGCTGCACTATTCCCTCCGCCGCCCCCTCCTGTGCCGGGGATGGGGAGGGGCTGCCCGGCGCAACTGCACCGGGGTTCCGCTCCATGCTTGCCCATCTCTGCAGACTGTGAAGAGCTTTTAGGGGCCTTACCGGAGGGCGGCGGCAGGTTGGCTGCCACGTCCCCCTCTGCGCTGAGGGAAGAGCTGCACCATTTCCTGCTGGACACTCGTGGTTCAAAGGGCAAGGTGCAGCTTGCCCTCCAGCACTGGGGGGACTTCCATCATGTCCTCCGGGCCGTGAAGGGCCTTTTGGGGGAGGGGAGAGGGACCGGGAGGCAAGGCCTTGTGGCCTACTGGCAAGCCCTTAAGTTCCGCAACTCCCTGGGGCGAACATGGGTTGTTGCGGGGCCCGCTGAAGGCTGTCGATTCCCCTGCCCGTGAGGATTCACCCCAGCCCTCCCTATGAAGGATACCATCTTTGCTACGTTGAACACCAGGGGCTGTAGTGTGGATCTCCGCAGGAGTCAGGTGCTCTCCTTCCTTCAGGGGGGGTGTACTCTGTGATCTTCCTGGCTAGCTGGCGGCTGGAGTGGGGGGACGAAGTTTACTTTAGCCATCTCGGCGCTCGTTCGGCTGGGCTGGCCACCCTGTTCTCCCCTGAGCTATGGCCCAAGGTGCTGGGGGTAGCCGAGGTCGTGCCGGGTCGCCTGTTGCACATCCGGGCCTGCGTAGAGGGACTGATATTAAATCTGGTCAACATCTATGAACCGAATGTGGGCCCGGAACGAGTGCTCTTCTATCAGCAGACGTTGGCCTTCCTCAGCACCCTGGATCCTCACGAGTGCCTGGTCCTGGGTGGGGACTTCAACACCATCCTCGAGGAGTGGGACTGCTTAGGAGTCAAGACATCCCAAGCAGCCGCGGGCATCCTCACGGAGATCGTGGATCATCACTCCCTGGTGGACGTCTGGCGCGACCACCACCCGGACGACGATGTTACCTTTACTTATGTCCGGGTGGAGGGGGATCGGTCGTGCCACTCCCGGTTGGACCGCATATATATTTCGCGTTTCCATCTGGCACGAGCGTACGCCTCCGGCATCCGGCCAGCCTCATTCTCGGATCACCACTTGGTGACCGTGACAGCCTCTCTCAGTCTGGAGAGGCCGGAGCCAGCCTATTGGCATTTTAATAACAGCTTGCTGGAGGATATAGGCTTCGTGGTGTCCTTCTGGAAGTTCTGGCTAGCTGGCGGGGGCAGCAGCATGCCTTTCCCTTGGCGAGGCGGTGGTGGGATGTGGGGAAGGTGCGCGCAAGGCTCTTCTGCCATGACTACACCTGGGGCGCCACCCGGCAGAGGGATGCGGTGATAGGGCAGTTGGATCGGGAGGTTTTAGAGCTAGAGAGGCATCTCACCTCTGGCCCGAGGATCCACCCCTCCGCGCAGCGTACTGGGAGAAGTGGGAGGAGCTCCGGGCCCTGGAGGACAATCGAGCCCGGGGCGCTTTTGTTCAATCCCGCATCCACCTCCTTTGGGAGATGGATTGCGGCTCCCACTTCTTTTAAGCCCTGGAGAAAAGGAGATGGGCCAAAAGCACGTCACCTGCCTCCGGGCGGAGGACGGGACCCCCCCGTCACAGATCCGGAGGAGATGTGTGGAAGGGCCAGGGCCTACTACACTAACCTTTTCTCCCCGGATCTGACCAACGCAGATGCCCGCAGGGTGCTCTGAACCGAACTCCCACCGGTCAGCGCAGGCGACCGAGACCGGCTGGAGCTGCCTCTCTCTCTGGCTGAGCTCTCGGAAGCCCTCCGTTGCATGCCCACTAACAAATCTCCGGGCATGGACAGGCTGAACATGGTGTTCTACCGCGTGTACTGGGACATCCTCGGCTCAGACCTTGTCATCATCTGGGCCGAGTCTTTGCAAAGCGGGGTCCTCCCTCTCTCGTGCAGGCGAGCTGTGCTTGCCTTATTGCCAAAGAAGGGGGACCTCCGCGACTTATGGAATTGGTGTCCTGTCTCGCTCCTCAGCACGGACTACAAGGTCAGGATTTGGCGGCCAGGGTGGGTGAGCGGCCAGGGTGGGTGAGCGGCTGCGGAGATGGACAGGACTGTTCCGGTGTCTCTCCCTGTGAGGGAGGGCACTGGTGCTGAACCAACTGGGCCTGTCCATGCTCTGGCACTGGCTCAACACCCTGAGCCCAGCCCCGAGGATCCTGGCCAGGCTCCAGAGAATGGCTTTGGAGTTCTTCTAGCCGGAGCTGCACTGGATCTCTGCAGGGGCTCTGAGTCTTCCCCTGGAGGAAGGAGGACAGGGCCTGGTTTGCTTGCGCAGCCAGGTCCATGTCTTCTGCCTCCAGGCCCTGCAGAGGTATGATGCAGGTAGTCCGGCGTGGAGCACGTTGGCGCATGCCTCCCTCCGCCGCCTCCGAGGGCTCCGATATGCCTGGAAGCTCTTTTTTCTCCATCTGAGAGGCCTTCCGCGAGACCTCTCCCAGCTGCCGGTCTTCTACCAGGACCTCCTCCAGATCTGGAAGCTTTTTTCGGTGACCAGGTCATTTGTGGCCACCGCAGGAGCAGACCTCCTCACAGAGCCCCTGCTACACAGCCTCGATCTCCATGTGCAGGTGGTGGAGTCTCCCTCGGTGTGTCGGAGGTTTCGTCCTGGCAGAAACCACCACAGTCGGAGACCTCCTGGACTACGACAGGAGGGATTGGGTGCAGCCCCGCGCACTCGGATGAAGCATGGGGCTTTCCACCCTTCCGACCCATAGGCACGTACTCCAGGAGGTGAAGGCTGCCTTGTCACCTGATTCTCTCGCTTTCATGCGGCGAGCCCTGTGAGAGGGCGTTCCCTGCCCACCGCTCACCTCTGGCCCTCCAGACATTTTTCTTGGGCCCCTGTTCTGCGAGCTCCCAGGCCTCCCCGCTCCCACACTCCGAGCTGGCTGCTTACCCTGCAGCCGGTCTGGTTCTGAACCGCGCCCAGAAACCATCTGTACACGCTTGTGCTCCATACGTTACATTTCCTCAGCCTCGTGTCCCGCCCTGACACCAAATGCCGGGACTATCTTCCACCTAAAGAGGGTGAGGAGCCCCGGTGGGCCAGCCTTTATTCCACCTTGGTCCCATGGCCCGCCGGGGATATTAGTTGGCGGCTCCTTCATGGAGCTGTGAGCACGGGTGTGCACCTGGCGCAGTTCACCCCTACACCTGAGGCCTGCCCCTTTTGCGGTGTGAGGGAGAACCTGACGCATGTCTATCTCGAATGCACCAGGTTGCAGCCCCTATTCCAGCTCCTCCTCTTGTTGAGGTTCTGGCTGCACTTTTCCCCACACTTGTTCCTCTTTGCACACCCTATCCGTGGCCCCATGAAGTCATGAGACCACCTCGTCAACCTCCTCCTGGCTCTGGCCAAAGTCTCCATCTACAATACCAGGAGGTGAATGTTGGATGAGGGGGTGCTCTGCGACTGCGGGGCCTATTTCTGTTCCTCCCTAGTTTCACGCATCCAGGCACAGTTCCACTGGGCAGCGTCCACTGGCTCCCTCGACAGCTTTGAGGAGCAGTGGGTGCTGTCCGGGGTTCTCTGCTCGGTGTCCTCATCCGGTATCCTCATTTTGAACCTTTGACCCTCACTCCGGTCCCTGTTTTTCATTAGTTGTCCCCCGTAATCAGTTGGTCCCTGGGTCCAGTGGTCCCTCCCGCTAGGCTGGGGGAGGGGCCTTTAGCAGTGCGTGGGCTTGCGCCCACCCACTTCCCAGGTTTTCCAATAAGACCTCACTACAGGAGGGAGAGGTCAGTCTGCTCGGGCTGCCCTGCTTGCTGGAGCTCTCTCCCTTCTTGGGCTGCTGCTGCTGTTGCTGGCTAGAACCCTCTCCTTCCCTGGGCTGCTGTTGCTGAGTGGGGGGGGGCTTGTCAGCCTGCCCACCCCCCACAGCCTCTGGAGGGAGGAATCAGGACTCCACCACCATCTATGGGTCCCTCCTGCCTGGCTGGCTGATTGCTGCTGTGTTGGGACTGCTGCTGCTGTCAAGGAGGACTCCTGCAGAGGGACATTGTGGAAGGGGCTTATTTATAAACTGAGTGACTTTTTGACAACTTTGCTCCTGGGGTGGTGGTGACCTTTATTGCTGCTGTGGGGAGCATGAGGAAGAGGCGTAGAGCCCTCCCCCTTGTCCATCTGCTCCTCCCCCCACCCCTACCATCATCGCTGCCCCCTCCACCGCCCCACATACCAACCGGACCTGCTTTTTGCCCCTCGAGGTGGCTGATTGTTTCCCTCCCTTCACCACCTGGGACTGTTTGCAGCAGTGAGCGGCACTGGACTGAGCTACACGGGCGCACGTGTCTCCCTACCTTGGACTTTCCCTTCCCCCAGCTGCGTTTGGCTGGTGGGGTCCCCTCCCTGCTGTGCCCCCCAGCCTCCTGTGCTAGTTTGCCCC
This sequence comes from Eretmochelys imbricata, assembly GCF_965152235.1. Lineage (NCBI taxonomy): Eukaryota > Metazoa > Chordata > Testudines > Cheloniidae > Eretmochelys > Eretmochelys imbricata. The sequence goes on from NC_135573.1 coordinate 167,267,718, forward strand.
CCCGCACCCCACAGCCCGCCCCTCCTGCTACTTGCTTTGTTCCCCTGGGAGTTTCCCTTTTGTTAGTTTTGCCTCTCCCGTCCTGGCCCTTCCACGTTTGCTACCTGCCCCACCCCAAACTTTGAGATTTGGTTTGGTTGACTGCCCTGCCCTTAGACCTGAAGCTCCCTCCTGTGCTTTGCCTGGTTCCCATTTTCTCTTGTCCTTTTTTTGCCCACCCCAAGTTCAGACCCTCTTACCTATGTGTCCATGCCCCCTCCATAAGTGCTTGTGCTCCCCCTTTCAGTTGCCACCCATCACTGTTCACAGACTCCCCAATGATATTGTAGCTCTCCCAAACCCAGTGCAGCCAGAGGAGCCGTATCCCTACCCAGTAGCTGGGCCTCCCCTTTTGCCCTTCCATCCCCCACTGCTAATGCCCTCCTCCCCTGCCTGCAGCCTAGCGGGGAGGAGTGTTCGCTTTTCCCCGTCCCCGTCCCCTACCCCAGGGGTGCCCTCCTTCCCTGCCTACAGCTTAACAGGGAGGAGTGGTTAACCCCTTCCCCCACATTCCCCTGTCCCTCCCACTGAACCCTCCTCCCCTGCACATTGCTTAGCGGGGAGGAGCGGCTGCCCTTTGCGCCCCCACCCCCATATTAGGGCCTCCTCCTGCTTTTCACCATCATGGAGGAGGACCCTGCTCCTGCCCCTGCTGACCCCGTGGTTCCTCCCTTGCCACCACCCTTGCCTGTCCCAGCAGATGCCCTCTCGGCCACCACTAGCCCAGACTCTGCCGCTGCCATGGCCGTCCCTTCCACCAGCAAAAAGGGCCAGGGGAATAAAAAGGGCAAAGGCCCCGCCTGGAAAACAAAACCGCCCATTGGCGGGGCTGCCCTCCCTGCCACGGCCCCGACATCTGCCACAGCCCTGACATCTGCCATGGTCCCTTCCTACCCAGCCGTTCCCTCCACTGGCTCTGGGGGCACTCAATCCCTAGCCCCTAGAGCATACTCCCAGGTGGCCGCTGCCCCCGCATGTGCCAACACACCATCTGCCCCGACTGCCATCTCTGGTACCATTCCTGGCGGCTGGGGCCCCTTCCCCTCATTGACCAGGAGGCACGGTGTCTGCTGCCTCCTGATGCCTGTCTCGCCCCATGTTGAAATGTATGTGCGGGTGCTGGCGAGAGTGGTAGGGCCCATGGCTGTTGTGGCGGCCTCCAAGATGTATGGTAAAGTTATGTTCTTCCTAGCATCAGAGGCCGCTGCTCAGGAGGCGGTAGAGAAGGGCCTGGCGGTGGGGGGCATGTTCGTTCCCCTAGAACCTCTGGAGGACATGGGCGTACAGGTGGTAGTGACCTTCATCCCACCCTTCCTGCCCAACGCTGCCCTGTTGCCTGCCCTCTCCACCCTGGGGAAACCCATCTCCATCATCAGCCCTCTCCTGCTGGCCTGCAAGGACCCCACCCTCCACCACGTTCTGTCCTTCCACTGGCAGGTATAGATCCAAGTGCTGCCGGCGACACATTGTGGGGTGGCACTCGAGGGGTCCTTCTTGGTACCCTATGAGGGGGCCCATTGCCGGGACCATTATTCAATGGGGGAGACCCAGTGCTTCCTCTGCCAGGCGATGGGGCACGTCCGGAGGGACTGCACCCAGGCCCGGCCTGGAGGAGCATCCAGGACCCCCGAGACCCGGGAGGGCGCCGGCCCTGTCACCGCCAGTGGCCCTGGCAGCCCAGCTGCTGCTGCCACTGCCCCTCCTCCTGTGGAGGAGAGGGCGGCAAGACCTTTACGCCGGCTGAGGGAGAGGGCCCACTCCAGGGGGAGATTTCCCCCATTGTCCCGCCCCTGCCACCCCGGAACCTTTGCCCCCTGTCCCTGCCCCTGCCAACCAGCCCTCCACCTTGGAGGGCTGGGTCCTTGTCCAGGGGAAATGCAGTGCCCACAAATCGCAGGCTAGATCCCTCCCCTCTGATGAGGAGGGAGAGGAGGCCTCCCGAAAGATGCTGCGGGGGGCTGATGGTGTTACATCTTTCGCCGCACCCCCGGAAGGAGCATGGCAGGAGGCACTAACCATGGGACCCATGGCAGCGGACGGAGACGTCACCACCCCCCTTGTTGAGTCCCCCCCGAGGAGGCCTCTGCGGGAGTTCCCCTGGCCCCCTTGCCACCTGTGCCCCCCACCACCGTTGATACTGGGGCTACTACTGCCCTGGTTACTGGCGGGGAGGACTCTGGGGCCATGGGGACTGAATTTACATCTCTAGTTGAGGAGATCGAGGCCCTGGGTCTGACCCCGGTCACCCAGGGGGAGGACGACCCTCTGTCAGCGGGCCTTGATGTGAACGGCAGCTCAGTTCCACCACCCCCTCCTCCTTCTCCCTGCCCCTCACTCCCAATTGTAGCCCCGCTCTGGTCCTTGGGGCGCCCCTGGATCTCTTTATCTACCCGGCTGCGGATGGCACCTCATCTGAGGCCACCAAGCTCCCAGAGGCGATGGCTGATGCTGAGCAGTTGGGCCCTGAGCCTGTGGGCGCACCCTCTACCACGCGGATGGAGTGGTTAGCCTCCCCTCCGGAGGGGGCCCCACTGAAATTTCCGTAGTGCCAGATGCCGTAGCTGCGGGTGACATGTTGATCACAGCTCCCGTGCCCGGCATCATTGAAAGCCTCCCTCTCATCCTTGTCCCTTTGGCACCCAATCCCAGCCAAGAGGAGCGACCGTGAACCCACCCTTGTCCCCACTCCTGCTCCTACCCCTACTCCCGACCCCTTTCCTGTCCTAGTCCCAATATCAACCGTTGTCCCTGCTCTCGCCCCTTCTTCTGTCCTAGTCCCTGGCCCTGTTCCTGCCCCGATCCTATTTCCATTCACCATGAGTCTCTTGCCCCCTTCCCCGCCACCTCCCATGCTATTGCCGCCCTCGAGGTTGTCTCGTTCCCGTTACGTATGGACAACCCTCTGGGGGCAGTTTTCGTGTCCCCTCTTCCCAACACTATGGGGGCTGTGCTATTCCCTCCGCCGCCCTCTCCCATGCCAGGGATGGGGACAGGCTGCCCGGTGTAAGCACACTGGGGCTCTGCTCCTTGCTTGCCCGTCTCTGCAGGCCACAAAGATCTTTCAGGGGCCCCACCGGAGGACGGCAGCGGGTTGGCTACTGTGTCCCCCTCTGCGCTGAGGGAAGAGCTGCGCCATTTCCTGCTGGACACCCGTGGCTCAAAGGACAAGGTGCAGCTTGCCCTCCAGGGCTGGGGGGACTTCCACCATGTCCTCCGGGCCATGAAGGCCCACGTGGGGGAAGGGAGAGGGACCAGGAGGCAGGGACTCATGGTGGGCTCGCAAGTTCCATGACTCCCTGATCACCTTTGGGAGTCGAACATGGGTTGTTGTGGGGCCTGCTAGAGGCCATCTATCACCCTGTCCGTGAGGATTCGCCCCAGCCCTCCCGATGAAGGATACCATCTTTGCTACGTTGAACACCAGGGGCTGTAGCGTAGGTCTCCGCAGGAGCCAGGTGCTCTCCTTCCTTCGGGAGGAGGGGTACTCTGTGATCTTCCTGAAGGAGACCCACATGGCTTCAGCATGGCGGCTGGAGTGGGGGGACGAGGTTTACTTTAGCCACCTCGGCGCTCGTTCGGCTGGGCTGGCCATCCTGTTCTCCCCCGAGCTACGGCCCGAGGTGCTGGGGGGAGCTGAGGTTGTGCCGGGTCACCTGTTGCACATCTGGGCCTGCATGGAGGGACTGATATTAAATCTGATCAACGTTTATGCCCCGAACGTGTGCCCAGAATGAGTGCATTTCTATCGGCAGGTGTCAGCCTTCTTTGGCACCCTGGATCCTAACGAGTGCCTGGACCTGGGCGAGGACTTCAACACCGTCCTCAAGGACCGGGAACACTCAGAAGTCAAGACATCCCAGGCAGCCGCGGGCGTCCTCAGGGAGATAGTGGATGTCTGGCACGACCACCACCCGGACGATGATGTTACCTTTACCTACATCCGAGTGGAGGAGGATATGTCATGCCACTCCCGGTTGGACCGCATTTATTTTTCGCATTCCCATCTGGCACGAGTCCATGCCTCTGGCATCCTGCTGGCCCTGTTCTCGGATCACCACCTGGTGACCATGATGGCCTCTCTCAGTTCGGAGAGGCCGGGGCCAGCCTATTGGCATTTTAACAACAGCTTGCTGGAGGACGTGGGCTTCGTGGTGTCCTTCCGGGAGTTCTGGCTGGTCTGGCGGGGGCAGCAGCGTGCCTTTCCCTTGGCGAGGCGGTGGTGGGATGTGGGGAAGGTGCACACGGCTCTTCTGCCACAACTACACCTGGGGCGCCACCCGGCGGAGAGATGCGGTGATAGGGCAGTTGGAGCGGGAGGTCTTAGAGCTAGAGAGGCGTCTGGCCTCCGGCCCTGAAGATCCACCCCTCCATGCAGCGTACCAGGAGAAGCGGGAGGAGCTCCAGGCCTTGGAGGATCAATGAGCCCCAGGCACCTTTGTTTGATCCCGCATCAGTCTCCTTCCGGAGATGGATCGCGGCTCCCGCTTCTTCTATTCCCGAGAGAAAAGGAGAGGGGCCAAAAGCACATCACCTGCCTCCTGGCGGAGGATGGGACCCCCCTCACGGATCCGGAGGAGTTGTGTGGAAGGGCCAGAGCCTTCTACGCTAGCCTTTTCTCCCCGGATCTGACTGATGCCGAAGCCTGCAGGGTGCTCTGGACCGAACTCCCACCGATCAGCGCGGGTGACCGAGACCGGCTGGAGCTGCCTCTCTCTCTAGCCGAGCTCTCGGAAGCCCTCTGCCGCATGCCCACCAATAAATCTCCGGGCATGGACGGTCTGACCGTGGAGTTCTACCATGTGTTCTGGGATGTCCTCAGCCTTGTCATTGTCTGGGCCGAGTCCTTGCAGAGAGGGGTCCTCCCTCTCTTGTGCAGGCGAGCTGTGCTCACCTTATTGCCAAAGAAGGGGGACCTCCACAACCTACGGAACTGGTGTCCCATCTCGCTCCTCAGCACAGACTACAAGGTCATAACGAAGGCCATCTCGCTGCGACTGGGGTCCACGCTAGTGGATGTGGTCCATCCTGACCAGGCCTACACTGTTCCGGGTCGGACCATGTTTGACAACTTGTATTTGATCCGGGACTTCTTGGAGCTGGGGCATAGGGATGGTCTGTCATTCGTCCTCCTGTCCCTGTACCAGGAGAAGGCGTTCGACAGGGTGGACCATGGGTATCTCCTGGGCACCCTGAGGGCATTTGGTTTCGGGCCCCAGTCTGTGGGCTTTCTCCAGGTGCTGTACGCTGATGCTCAACTGGACCCTGACCGAGCCGGTCAGCTTCGGGCAGGGAGTAGTACGGCATGGGTGCCCCCTCTCGGGCCAGCTGTATGCTCTGGCGATCGAGCCCTTCCTCCATCTCCTCCTCTGGAGGTTGACGGGGTTGGTGCTTCAGGAGCCGGAGTTGCGGCTGCTCCTGTCATGCCAACAATGTGCTCCTCGTGGTCCAGGACCCGGACAACCTGGTGCAGATAGAGGCCTGCCAGGCCGTTTACTCGGTGGCCTCCTCTGCCTGGGTCAACTGGGTCAAGAGCTCTGGCCTGGTGATCGGGGACGGGTGGCAGGCGAGCTCCCTCCCACCCACGCTTCAAGCCATCTGGTGGAGCGCAGGTCCACTGCTCTATCTTGGCATTTATCTATCCGCCACGCATCCTTCTCCGCCGGAGAACTGGCAGGATTTGGAGGCCAGGGTGGGTGAGCGGCTGTGGAGATGGACAGAACTGTTCTGGTGTCTCTCCCTGTGAGGGAGGGCACTGGTGCTGAACCAACTGGGCCTGTCCATGCTCTGGCACCAGCTTAACACCCTGAGCCCAGCCCCAAGGATCTTGGCCAGGCTCCAGAGGATGGCTCTGGAGTTCTTCTGGCCGGGGCTGCACTGGGTCTCTGCAGGGGTCCTGAGTCTTCCCCTGGAGGAGGGAGGACAGGGCCTGGTTTGCTTGCCCAGCCAGGTCCATGTCTTCTGCCTCCAGGCCCTGCAGAGGCTCCTTTATGGTGCAGGTAGTCCGGTGTGGAACACGTTGGCACACGCCTTCCTCTGCTGCCTCCAAGGGCTCTGATATGACCGGCAGCTCTTTTTTCTCCATCCGAGAGGCCTTCTGTGAGACCTGTCCGAGCTGCTGGTCTTGTACCAGGACCTCCTCCAGACCTGGAAGCTTTTTTTGCAACAAGGTTGTTTGTGGCCAACCGGGGGGGAGGACCTTCTCACAGAGCCCCTGATACACAACCCAGATCTACATATGCAGGTGGCAAAGTCTCCCTCGGTGTGTCGGAGGTTGGTCCTGGCAGAAACCACCAGAGTCGGAGACCTCCTGGACTACAACAGGGGGGATTGGGTGGAGCCCCGTGTGCTCGAATGGGCGGTTTTGTTTTCCAGGCGGGGCCTTTGCCCTTTTTATTCCCCTGGCCCCCGTGCGCTTCCACCCTCCGACCCCTAGGCGCATACTCCAGGAGGTGAAGGCCGCCTTGTCACCCGATTCTCTCGCTTTCCTGTGGCGAGCCCTGCGAGAGGGCTCTCCCTGCCCACCCCTCACCCCGGCCCTCCGGACATTTTTCTTGGGCCCCTGTTCCGTGAGCCTCCCCGGCCTCCCTGCTCCTATACTCCGAGCCAGCTGCATATGCTGCAGCTGCTCCGGTTTCGACCCGGCCCAGAAACCATCTCTACACGCTTGTGCTCCATACGTTACATTTCCTCACTCTCACATCCTGCCCCAACACCAAATGGCGGGACTATCTTCCACCTAAAGAGGGTGAGGAGCCCTGGTGGGCCAGCCTTTACTCCACCTTGGTCCCACGGCCCGCCGGGGACATTGGATGGCAGCTCCTTCATGGAGCCATGAGCACGGCCGTGCGCCCGACATGGTTCACTCCTATACCTGAAGCCTGCCCCTTTTGCGGCGTGAGAGAGAACCTTGCACACGCCTATCTCAAATGCGCCAGTTTGCAGCCCCTATTCTGGCTCCTCCAGAACCTCTTGTTGGGGTTCTGGCTGCACTTTTCCCCACATTTATTCCTTTTCGCACACCCTATCTGTGGCCCCACAAAGTCATGAGACCTCCTCATCAACCTCCTCTTCGCTCAGGCCAAAGTCTCCATCTATAACACCAGGAGGAGGATGTTGGACGAGGGGGTACTCTGCGACTGTGGAGCCCATTTCCATTCCTCCCTCATCTCACACATCCGGGCAGAGTTCCACTGGGCAGCATCCACTGGCTCCCTTGATAGCTTTGAGGAGCAGTGGGCGCTGTCTGGGGTTCTCTGCTCGGTATCCTCATCCGGTACCCTTGTTTTGAACCTATGACCTTCACTCCAATCCTTGGTTTTCATTAGTTGTCCCCTGCATTTACTTGGTCCCTGGGTCCAGTAATCCCGCTAGGCTGAGGGAGGGGCCTTTAGAATTGGGTGTGCTTATGCCCACCCACCTCCCAGGTTTCCAATAAGACCCCACTATTAACAGCGCTCTGTGTCTCCAGTGAGGTCTTCCTAAAACTATTGCCCCCAAGGATATAACCGGGGGGGGGGGGGGGAGGGAGATGAGGGCTCCAGCTGGGTGTGTGGGCTATCAGGTGGGGTCAGGGATGAGGCATTTGGGCTTCAGCATGGGGATTATAGCTGGGTTAGGTGTGGGGGGTACGAGGTGCAGGCTCCAGGACGGAGTTTGAGTGCGGGAGGAGACTCCTGGCTGGGGCATGGGGTTGGGGTGCAGGAGAGAGTGTGGGGGGGTCCCGGCGGTGCTTACTGCGGCTCCCAGGAAGTGGCTGTCAAGTCCCTACAGCCCCTAGATGCATTGGCTGCCAGGGAGGCTCTGCGGTGCCGCACTCTGCCCTCGCGCCTGCAGACACCACCCGCACAGCTCCCATTGGTCGCTGTTCCCAGCCAATAGGAGCTGTGGACCCGGAACTCAGGCAGGGGCAGCAAATGGAGCATCCCTGCGCCTAGGGACTGCAGGGATCTGGCAGCCACTTCTGGGAGCCATGTGGAGCCAAGGCAGGTAGGGAGCCTGCCTTCGTCCCGGGCCCCCACTGCGCCACCGACTAGCCCAGTTGGCAGTGTCGACTTGAGCCACTGGGGTCTGTTTTCAACTGGGTGTTCTGGTTGAAAACTGGACATGTGGCAACCTCTGTGGTACTACTGGGCCTGTGGAGCCTTGTATTGAATGTAACCCTGTTTTACTGCTCCCCCTCTAACCCTCCCCATTTTTCTCTATTCATCCCTCTGTAAATAAATATTTCCCTTTCCTATATTCACTGTACTCTTCCGTGTGTGTGTGTGTTCGTTCACTCTGCGGGGTTTGGAACAGGTGCCCCTGGGGTGGAAGGGATTTTCCCTGCTGTATTCCTGCGCATGCCTTCTCTTGGCCAGAGCTGCCTGCAGAGCAGATTCCATCTTGGCCATGAAGGCGCTAAAGTTACACACAGTAATGAGTAAGAAAGCTCATTGAGATCAAAATACACATACCAATCTTCTTCAGTAGCAGTAATACATACTGTAGCTGGACAATGGACCATCCCTACATGTATCTTCTGCTTACAAAGGGCATGAGAATTATGCAAGTTTTATTTGAAAATGGAAGGAAGGCAGTCATGTCAAAATGAGTGGAGAATGTCACATTGTCCATGATTACCAAAGGATATGCAAGAGATATGTTCTGTGAAATGCAAATAACTTACCTTGGGTAACAGGAAAAGGGAGTACATTATGTCGCACTCAGGAAACAGGAGATAATGAAATAGATGCCAAGTAAAGATTGTAAATTGCAAGCAAATAAAACAGTTTTTCCAACTTTCACTGTTTTCTAGGGTTCAGAATTTTGTCTAATATATCAACAATTTTTTCATTCGATAGTATTAAAAGAGAAATTCAGCCAGTTACCATATTGACCAGTCAGTAAACACATACTATATATCTGTATTGGAATACCTACCAGACATAAACGCTCCCTCTTTTATCTCCTTGAAAGCTACTTCAAGTTCTCTGGGTAGCAGACATCTTTTATTTACGTTTGCTTAGTGTCCAACCCTAATCCTGATGGAGGCCTGTGAGCACTCATGTAATACAAATAGAATGAAAAGTCTTGTAGTTAATGCATTGACTGAGAGTCAGGATATCGGTGTCCATTTCTAGACTCTGCTCTTCTTCCGATGTCATCTTAGTCATTTGATGCCTCAGTTCCCCATCCATAAAATGGGAATGAAGGTAATTTCTTTCTCCCATCCTTTGATCCTGTCCACACTGGGAAAATGAGTGGTGTTTTAAAGTGTGTTACCTAACACATTTAAAATTAACATGTTTTTAACATACACTTAGCACCTCGTGTAGGAGGTGCCTTAAAGTGTGACTGTTAGTTATGGTTAATCAGAAGCTCCATGCTTTTGTCTACACTAAGGATGAAATCCTGGCCCGCAATTGAAGTCCATGGCAGTTTTTCCATTGACTTCAGAGGAGCCAGGATTCCACTTTAGGTGTTAAAAATGTGTTAAAACAGGTTAATTAAAATATCTTAAATGTTATTTTCCCAGTGGAGACTTATCCTGTCTGTCTCTTTGTGTATTTAGGTTGAGACCTCTTTGGGGCAAGGCCTGCTTCTTCCTGAATGTTTGTACAGCCTCTCACAGGATTCCTCTATGCCAGTTTAAAAAGGAATAAATTATTAGAGCTGGTGGAAATTTTCCTTCACAAACTTCCTTTGATTAATGATGTCATTTGTTCAAAATGACAGCATTAATGCAAAATGTTTGCTTCTTTCCACATTTTCCATTTTTCAGTTTTTTGTCAAAAAAAATTCAGTGATTTTTTTAAATGACAAATTTTCATTTATTTTGAAATTCTTCATGGAAAAATATCTCATTTTCTGATCAGCTTATAAATAAATAATAAATAAAGACGAATAAATTGGCAGGGCTCACTACATCATAGCCCTAGTCAGGATGCTCCTGTCCTCCATGGGTGCTTCTCCAGCAAGTAATTCCTCTCTCTACACAACCAGTAAGGGGACTGTCCCAGCACTCAATCTGCCAGCTCACAAAGGAGAGCTGCCAGCACATTCACACTTTCCTCTCAGCTGCGTATTTCTTCCCCATCTTACCCCTTCCTCCTCACTCACACTGATTCTCCCCTTCCAACATTATCACCCCACTCGTCCCTCCATCTCACCATCTGCCACCGTTTCTGCATCACCTCCCTGCCTTCCACACCCACCATCTGCCTTGCTGGGTGTGACTACCAGACTTGACCCATCTCTTCCTGGTACCTGCTCAGCTTCAAGATCCTCTACTCACACATGCCTTGTCTCTGCCTCCTTTGTTTCAGCACCTCCCACTGTCCTAAGCAGGAAGGAATAAATAGCCCGGCCTAATGCCTATATATAGTAAAATATTCAGACTTTGGCATAATCTGGGTGGGCAGCAATTCAGACAGTGGGAGAGATCATGCATGAGATTACTGCATCTTCTCTCCCACAGGTGATGTGTGTGTTCCATTCCTCTGGGCTAGAGCCACATTCAGATCCTGCCTCAGAATAGTTACTGTTCTTATTGAGCATCCGCAATTTTGTGGTGGACACTTATAAATACATCTCTATCTACTGTGCAATTGTTAAACCTGAATCAATAGACAACAGCTATTTAATTATGTACACAAGTTTTATTATCTCCAAGGAGGAGCATCTAACTGCCACAGGCACCGTGTCACTTAAATGCCACTTCACGTTTACAGTAGATCTTAAATCACATTTAATATGCTTGTAATAATGAAATTATAATTAAACACAGTAATTATATTAACAATGCTTAACACTGGAGCTGGCTGAGGAATGCTCACACAAACACACACAAAAACATTGGATTAAAAAAAAAAGGGTTGGCAATTTTTAATCCCCCCCACACCTGGTTTACATCAAAAATCTGAAAACTAAAATCATCCAAAGACTGCAACGTGTTTGGTTTTCGGGTGGTTTCGCCTTTAAGAATCCTCCCCCAAAATATTCAAAAGTGGATATTTCCCATGGGAAAATTTTCCTTCTAAAACTTGGTTTTGGACAGAAATGGTTTTGACAGTTTTACGTAACTCATATATAGCATTTAATGGTCATGGTCAGAACCTGTTCCCATTAAAGCACATGGGAGATTTGCCATTGAGTTTAATGCACCAGGATTTGGTCCTGATGAATCTCACAAACCTTCTGAAAGATGTCCATTTAAGAGTACAATCCCAATTTTATAAATCAGGAAAGAGTGGTTAGTGACATGCTCAAGGGTACTATGGGAGTTAGTATCACAACCTGAAATCAAATTCAAGAGCACATGGCTACCAGTCCTGTGTTCAGAGCATAACAGCACAGCCCTCTTTGAATGTAATCCTTTTACTGAGTCAGGATTAAGAATGTGAACAGAGAAACAAAGGATGATAGAGAGCATGCAGATGGCCACAGGAGTGCAAATATAATAGGTACAGATAGCACACTGCCACATTCCCTCCCTGTGCTGTGCCACAAGGACAAGGCAATAGTCAGCCTATGAAAGCTCAGCCTTTAAGGTCTATCCTTCACCATTCAAGTCAGTGGTAGTTCTGACTTCTTTGGGAACAGGCTCAACCCCCTAAAGTTGTATCGTAGGCTGTACACACAGGCTCTCTTGGCAGAAATGTGATCAGCTAAACCTGATAAGATCAGTTTATATCAGGGTGAGTCATACCAACTGTGAACTAATCTCCAGGATGCATTACCCTGACTGTACTCTTATTCTGGAAACACTTTTTTGTGAGCTACACCTCATTCTTGCCTGTAAAGGTACCACATAAGGAGTGGAGAAAGCTAAATTTAAGAGCAAAGTATACAATAATTATCCAAATTAAATCAGTTATGTAGGTTAAGTTTTGGCTTGCCATTACATTATCTTCAGATTCTCCAGCCCACTAAAATGCACTATATGTTGTTTATGCAGTGCAAAACAAACCTAAACTGGCTCCCTGGAGGATTCCCCTCTGCAGGGGGATTCTCCACCAGCATAAAGCTGATCGAGATAGGGCCATCAGTTCCTACACCAGCTTTGCTCCTCCTACTCAGGAGCTTTGCCTGCCAGAGAAAGAGGCACATCAGGGCAAGAAAAGACAGTTACCTTTTCCATAACTGGTGTTCTTCAAGATGTGTTGCTCATGTCTATTCCACAATAGGTGTGCATACTCGCCACGTGCACCAGTGCCGGAAGTTTTCCCCCAGTGGTATTGGTAGGGAAGCGACCCTAGCAACCCCTGGAGTGGCACCTCCATGGTGCGGTATAAGGGGCACTGCACACTTCCCCCCACCCTCAGTTTCTTCTTGCCAGACAACTCCGACAGAGGGGAAGTAGGGCGGGATGTGAAATAGACATGAGCAACACATCTCGAAGAACACCAGTTCTGGAAAAGGTAACTGTCTTTTCTTCTTCGAGTGATTGCTCATGTGTATTCCACAATAGGTGATTCCAAGCTATATCTGTTGGAGGTGGGTAGGAGTTCACAGACACTCGGGACGGAGTATGGCCCTGCTGAACCCGGCGTCCTCCCTGGCCGGAGAGACGATCGCATAATGCAAGGTGAACGTGTGAACTGAAGACCACGTGGCAGCCCTACAAATGTCCTGAATGGGGACATGGGCCAAAAAGACAGGCGATGAGGCCTGCGCCCTAGTCAAGTGTGCCCTCACAATTGGTGACGTACGGATGCACGAGGTGTTCCAGTTGGAGAGCCGCTGACCTTTCATGCACTCGGCCGAGGTGATGAACAGCTGCGAGAACTTCCTGAAAGGCTTAGTCCGCTTCAGGTAAAAAGCCAGAGTCCATCTCACATCCAGCCTGTGATGGTGGCGCTCCTCCCCGGACACATGGGGCTTGAGGCAGAGGACCGGCAGAAAAATATCCTGACCCATGTGATAGTCGGAGACAACCTTTGAGAAGAATGAAGGGTGTGGGCAGAGCTGGACCTTATCTTTATGAAACACCATGTACGGAGGCTCGGAGGTCAGGGCCCTGAGTTCCGAGACCCGCTTAGCTGACGTGATCTCTACCAGGAAGGCCACCTTCCACGAAAGGTGCGACCAGGAGCACATAGCTAGAGGCTCAAACGGGGGGTCCGTGAGGTGGGCCAACACCAGGTCCCACTGCGGGACTGGGGGCCTAACATACAGGAAGAGATAATCCAATTCCTTAAGAAATCGGCCAGTCATAGCATGGGAGAATACTGTGAGGCCCTACATCGGTGGTTAGAAGGCCATATGGTCACCAGGTGCACCTTGACTCATGAGGGCGCCAGGCCCTGGGCTGTAAGGTGAAGGAGGTAGTCAGAATCAGCTGGATCAGGGAGGCCACCAGGGAAACGCCCTGGTCATCTGCCCATCTGGAAAACTGAGACCACTTTGCATGTAGGCTTGGCACATGGAGAGACGTCTGCTTTCCAAGAGAATGCACTGAACCCCTTCCAAGCACGTCCTTTCCTCCCAGCCTAACCATTGAGCAGCCACGCCGTGAGGTGGAGTGCTGCTAGGTTGGGGTGGAAGAGGTGGTCCTGGTCCGGGAGAGTAGGTCCGGGCGGGACAGCAATGGCCACGGCGGGGCGACCGCCAGGCCTGTGAGGGTCCCATACCAATGCTACCTTGGCCGTGCCAGGGCAATCAGAAGGACTTGGGCCTTGTCCGTCTTTATCTTTTCCAGGACCTTGCTGATCAGCGGGAATGGGGGAAAAGGCATAGAGAAACTGGCCTGACTAGGACAGGAGAAAGGCATTGGAGATAGCGCCCCATCAGTTCCCCGCCCCCCCCCAGAGGAGAAATGGGGACAGCAATGGTTCTGCTGAGGCGCGAACAGGTCCACCTGGGGAGAGTTTCCCACACTTGGAAAAATCTGTGCACCGCCTCTGGGTGGAGAGACCACTCATGCTGAGAGGAGAATTCCCTGCCCACGAGTTCTGGGTGCCCGGTAGGTGGAAGGCCTGTAGGCAAATTTCTATAGCCCACGACAAGTCCCACAGCCTGAGGGCCTCATGGCAGAGGGCAGAGGATCAGGCCCCGACTTGCCTGTTGATGTAAAACATCGAGGCCATGTTGTCCGTGAGAACCCTGAGCAGCCGGCCCTCCAGGTGCGAACGGAAGGCCATGCACGCCAGCCATACCGCCCTGAGCTCCTTGACGTTTATGTGGAGGGTCAGGTCCTGAGCCGACCACAGACCCTGGGTCTGCACGTTCCACCACTCCTAGGCCCAGGAGCTCCCCATCTCCTGCTCGAGCAGAGCTGCGTGAGAGGGGTCCCCCAGGAGGGACGGGGGCTGAGGGTGGTTGGGCGGCATGGAAGTAAACTGGAGGGTGTAGCCCCAAGAGATGGTGTTAAGGGCCCATTGGTCCGAGGTCAGCCACGACCACTCCGGGAGGAAAGCACACAACTGATTGGAGAAGGGAAGCTTTATTGAGGGTGGATCCCTGATAAGAACTGGCAGGGAGCCCCGGGAGTCCCGTCAAAAACACCTTTTCCCAGCCTGCTTGCCCTTGGAGGGCCAAGGCTGGGGGGCAGGTTGAGACTGCTTCTGTGGGCGCTTCTTATAGTCCTGCAACTTTTTATAAGCGGTCTCATATTTTGAGTGGGTGGCCTGGGCAGGAGTCTGCTGCAGCTTGAACTTAGGTTTAGCTGAAGCCGGAACATAGAGATCCAGAGTCTGGAGCGTGATGTGGGGAGTCTTTCAGGCCATGCAGCTTTGTATCCATTTTTTCCGCAAACAAAGCTTTGCCGTTAAACGGGAGGTCCTGCAGGGAGGTCTGCGCCTCACTGAACAGCCCAGAAAGCAGCAGCCACGATGCCCTTCTCATGGACACCGCGGAGGCCATGGACCACGCGGCCGTGTCTGATGCATCCAAAGCTGCCTGCAGGGTTCCCCTGGCAGCTGCTGTACCCTCCTCCACCAGCGCTTTGAACTCCTTCCTGTTGCGCTCCTGGAGGGAGTCTTTGAACTTGGGCAGGGAGCCCCACAGATTGAACTCATACCGGCCCAGGAGAGCCTGGTGGTTCACCACCTGCAACTGGAAGCTCGAGGATGAATACATTTTTTTTCCAAATGAATCCAGCCTCCTTGAAACTTTATTTTTTGGGGTAGGGGCTGATTGGCCCTGCCATTCCCTGTGGTTGACCGACTTGACCACAAGGGAGTTAGGAGCAGGCCTCCCCGGGTGGGTGTACAAGTATTATGCCCCTTGGCGGGCACAAAATACTTGTGTTCTGCTCTCTTATTGACGGGGGCCAGTGAAGTCGGGGTTTGCCACAGGGCATCTGAAACATTTGCCACCCCTTCGTGGACAGACAAGGCCACCTTGCCCAGTGCCAATGAGGACAGTACATTAAACAGGAAGTCCGAGGGCTCCTCCATCTCCTCTGCCTGCAGGTGGAGGCTTGATGCCACCCTTTAAGAGTTTTTGGTGAGCCCTAAAGTCCTCCTGCGGGACGGAGGGAGGAGGGGCTATAATTGCCTCCTCAGGGGAGGGTGAGGAGGCCAGCGCAGTACTTTGCGTGTCCACTGGCACCAGAGGATCCACCACCTGGTAGGTCACCAGGCATGGTGCTGAGGATGTACATCCCACCTACTCCTTCCTTGGAGGTCTGGAGAGGGAGGTGGAAGGTACTTCTGAGGCTCTGGCCACCAAGCGAGCCCCCACTGGGGCTGCATCAGGGGCCACGGTGCCTACTGGTACCATTAGGCCAGCCACGGGGCCAATGCCACCTCACCTGCTGCAGCACCGGCGGAGCTGGCTGTTCGGCCTGGCCCATTGATGGACAACTATGAAGGGAGGCTGGGCAGACATACGACCTGCCGCTGTCCCTGGACCAGGAGGAGTGGCAGCACTGGGAGCTATGCCAACCATGGGACCACAATCCCAATGTGGAGGGTTGGTACCGTCAGTAACAGCTGCTCCACGATCGGCTCTGGAGGGCAGACCATGATGCCAAAACGCTAGCAATCGGCGCCGAGGGCTGCTGGGGCAGTGTCGTGGTGGAGTCCTGGAGCAGGACAACAAACGGGAACAGTGTCGTCATTTGTGTCGTGACCAGCTGTGATAGCCCCTCCGAGACGAGGACCTTTGGTGTTGTCTGTCTCGGTCCCGTCGGTGTTTGCTCCTCAAGGCGGAGCAGTGCCAGGAGTCTCGGTCAGACGGAACCCAGCCAGACAACCTGGTGGGAGTCGACAGCGACCCACGTGGACTACGCAGTGAACGGCGTCAGGAACATTCCCTCTACTGAGACCGGTACCAAGTCAGGGGCGACTGCAGAGATCGCAGCGGCAGCTAGCCTCTGGAGAGCGGGGCTTACATCGGTGATGCTCCTGGTACCGGCATGGACATGACATCCCAGGCTGCCTGCAGGGCTTCCGGTGTAGAGGGCATCTGGACATCCGGGGAGGCCTCCTCTGAATGGGCTGGGCTACTCAGCTCAACTTGAGTCAGAGGCCTAGAGGCCGGTGGGGAATCGAGGATTGCCCAACATGGGTCTAGCTTCTGTCTAGGGTTTACTCCGGTGCCACGGTGAAGAACTCCTCTTCCTAGCCTTCTTGGCTTACCCTGTGGATGGGGAGCGGTGCCGAATAGTCAATGGCACCAAAGGATTGCCATGCACCAACACTGCGGTGCCCGGTGCTGACTCGGAGCGGCGCGCCGGAGCCGGGGTCAGCGTCAACTCCATCAGAATAGCCCGGAGCCTAATGTCCCTTTCTCTTTTGGTCCGAGGCATAAGCAACTTGCAAATCTTGCAGCGATCGCTGAGATGGGTTTCCCCCAAACAGCGTAAACAGTCCGCATGCAGATCACTCACTGGCATAGATAGCCTACAAGTGTTGCACGAATTAAAACCAGGGGCATGGGGCATGCCCCGGCCTGGGCGCTCTAGCTAAACGAAACTAATCAACTAAACTAACTAACTACAGGTACCACACACCGAAAGAACAAGCAGTTCTGGGGACGCTACAGCAAAGTTGGAGCAGAGCAGTTCCAAAGCACCTTCACTGGTGGCAAGAAGGAACTGAGGGTGGGGGGAGTGCGCAGCGCCGCTTATTCCGCGCCATGGAGGTGCTGGTCCAGGAGATGCTAGGGGCGTTCCCCTACGGGTACTGCTAGAGGAAAAACTTCCAGCACTGGTGCACGTGGCGAGCACGCACCCCTATGGTGGAATACACATGAGCAATCACTCAAAGAAGAAAAAGGGGATGCCACATCAGGAAGGGAAGACAGAGGCCTGTCAGGAGAAAGAGAAGATAAGTAGGACAGGAGAGGATGTGTTGTGTCTTTAGATCTTTACCCCCAAAAAAATAATATGAAGAAACCACATGGGCACAGGTGGGTCCAAATGAACTGTGTATACAACTGTGCCAGGTTTAGCTACATACATATTGACGCTCTGGCTGGTTTCTGGCAGCTTCTATAACTTTGAACACTAGTGGGCTCACAAACTACTTAAAGTTGTACTCTCCTATTCCTAAACGTTACAGGGTGGGAAGGGCAGGGGTCTTGGTGGAGTGAGGTTCACTACTGGGATAATGTCCCTGATTTGGTGTCCTTTAACTAAGTCTAAAAATCAGAGCTCAGTAAGGGTTCCTCCCAAATCATGGGTAGTGGTAATTTCATATAACTTGTGGTCAGTCTTGTTAAAGCCAGTATCTGATTCTACACTTGCCCTTTTGTTAATGTAGTTACACGGGTGCAAAACTGAAGTAAAGTAGCAGTGAACCAGGCACCAAGACATTCCTGGGGAGAACAAGAGTATGAGTTTTGATTTCCTACTGCCTGTTCCCTGGTGCACTCATTCATACTTATGTAAAGTGAGTGCAGAGTGAGTGTGAAATGCAATCATTATGATCTGGTAGTGGTTTATACTCATCTTGCACAGGTGTGAATGACTAGATCAGGGGTATGGCAGTGGAGATTCAGGGCCAGATCCTCTCCTAGTGTAAAGCAGCAGCGCTCCATTAACTAATGTAAAGTGACTTATCACACGTTCATTCAGACATTCGCTGTAAATATTTTATTTAAAAAGAAAAAACAAACCTGTCTG
Source organism: Eretmochelys imbricata (assembly GCF_965152235.1). Taxonomy (NCBI): domain Eukaryota; kingdom Metazoa; phylum Chordata; order Testudines; family Cheloniidae; genus Eretmochelys; species Eretmochelys imbricata. The sequence continues at coordinate 167,285,806 of NC_135573.1, forward strand.
AGATCCCAAATTAGAAACAAAATATTCTCGACATTACTATTTAGGGTGAAACCTGGCCCAGTTGAAGTCACTGGCAAAGTTCCCATTGATTTCAATGGAGCCATGATTTCACCTTTAGTGTTTTATATATCACTTTTATCATACACAGATCACTGAGGACTTTAGAGAGGTGCAAGTCAGGCCATTTTTATTTAGGCACCTACATGTGGAGCCTCTCTTTAGGGATATGTATTACTATGCCCAGCAAAGACATGAATAGGTAGGGAGAACAAACTAGCCCCTCATCCCTAAAAATTGTTCCGTTAGGTTAGGGCTGAGGCATGTTGGCAGGGCAATGTGGGGAAGCTTGCCCTGCTGCTGCCTCTATTGTCAGGGCTGGCTCTAGGCACCAGCTAAGGAAGCTGGTGCCTGGGGCGGCAAATCAGAAGGGGCGGCACTCCGGCGTTGGGGTGGGGTTTTTTCATTTTTCCTTCCTTGGCAGCACTGTGGCAGCAGCTTTTCCTTTTTTCCTTCTTTGGTGGCCGCTTTATTTATTTATTTTTTTTGGCTTTGCTGCTTGGGGTGGCAAGAAAGGTAGAGCCGGCCTTGTCGATTGTGTCTGTCCTCTGGTCAGATAGAGCAGTGGCGCTCAACCTTTCCAAACCATAAGCACGGACTCCGTGGGTGCTGACCACAGGAAAAAATATGGTGGGTGCTGACCACCCACCGGCAGTCCCCCTTCTGAGTTCCCCTCCACCCTCCCAGTGCCTCCCGCCCACAGGCAACCCCACTTTCAGCATCTCCCCCTCCCTCCCCGCACCTCCTGCCTACCGCAATCAGCTGTTTCACAGCGTGCAGGAGTCTGGGGGAGAAGAGGGAAGAGCAAGGACACAGCACACTCGGGGAGGGGGCAAAACTGGGTGGGAAGAGGTGGGGCAGCATGGGGCCTTGGGGGAAGAGGTGGAGTGGGGGCGGGGCCTGGGGCAGAGCCAGGGGGTCAAGCACCCCCCGAACTTTGGAAAGTCGGCTCCTGTGGTCCAGACTACTGTAATCCTTTCAGGAGTCTGATTGGTCTTGCGTACCCCAAGTTTCAGCTCACTTAAAAACCACTTGCTTACAAAATCAGACATTAAAAAAACCACGTGCACACTATCACTGAAAAATTGCTTACTTTCTCATTTTACCATGTAATTATAAATCTATTGGAATATAAATATTTTACTTACATTTCAGGGTATAGTGTATAGAACAGCATAAACAAATCATTGTATGAAATTTTAGTTTGTACTGACTTTGCTAGTGCTTTTTATGTCGCCTGTTGTAAATCTAGGAAAATATCTAGATGAGTTGATGTACCCGGTGGAAGACCTCTGCACATCACCAGTGGTACGCGTACCCCTTGTTGAGACCCACTGACAGAGAAGACTCTAACCTGCAAGCCTATTTACACAGCATCTTTGATTTTGGAGGCATCCTGGAAACTCCAGTGTTAATGTGGTGTTGAGAGAGAGAGTCAACTATTTCTAACCTTAATGACTGACCTTAATCTCCAAGCCTTATTCGAGGCCCCATTATGTCTGCTATGATGGCACAGAGTAGTTTTAAAGGCACAAAACCGTCCTAAAATCCTGTCGTGGATTCCCTTTGCCTAGAGCGAATACTCTAATGGGTTAAAATGGGCACAGAGCCAGGCCTACATCAACCCTCTGTCCCACAAAGCTGCAGTCTAGGGGATAGGTCAGTGGCATGACTGTAGGAAAGGAACTTAGTTATGCTCTGGTGAGCATGCGTCAGCAACTGAGACATGGGTGGCCTGACCTAGTGGTTAGAGCCAAGGCTAAGGTCAGGGCCAGAGTCAGAAGCTGGGCAAGGGAGCAGGGCTAGGAACAAGGCAGGCACAGAAACAATCATAGCTGCACCATAAGCATTGAGCAAGCAACAGTCCACTGCTCCGTCTGGGCTCAAAAGCATGCCAATCAGGCACATTGGCCAATCAGGTGGCTCCGCTGTAGCTCATCTGTGTTCATTATTCTGCCTGCAGACTAAGCTAGTTAGTCCCAGGCTCAGCTGCAGGCCCTTGTTCCTGAGACTCAACTACTGAAGTGGTCCATTAACAGCTGTTGCAGCTGGGAGTAACTCTGAGAGCAGCCCTTACTCTCCCCAAACCAGGGGCAGGAAGACAGGAAGCTTACAAGTGAAGTTACATCAGAAGTGGTAGTCAAAGCCCTATGCCCTCCCATGGTGCTGCTCTCTCCCCCATATCTCCCCACAGCATGCCTGGGCAGCTGAAAAGTGTAGTGGGGAAGGGGACTGAGCCAAGATGGGAAGGGGAGTTGTATCTTTGCTCTCTGCATAATATTAAGAATGCGAGGAAACCACAGGGACACAACTGGGTTCCCAATGACTGTGTGCTAGCTATAAATATAATTTGTAGCTAGGCCTGTATATTTATGTACACTGTTGCTCCGGCAGGGGTCTGGTGGTTTCTGCAATAGAAGACAGGGAGGACTACTAGATCCCTCCCAACAATTTAAAGGGATACTTCCCCCATTCCTATATGTCACAGGGAGAAGTGTGATTGAGGGAACAAGGCATTGGCAACTGAAGGACTCCATGGTGCTGCTATCTTGGCACACAAGACATTGACACACAGCAAATTTGGCTCCTCCTGAGTCCCACTCAAGATGAAGCTGCAGTCAAACAAATTCTGACTTCAGAATTTTTAGGTAGTAATAGCACATGACATACTTTTATAGTGCAATTCTGTGTCTCAGGGGGACATATCAATACAGTAATATGGAGGCTGGAGTTAAGGTTTGTACATTTGAAAGTGAGCCATTGAAACGAATGTGTGCAATGTGGGTGGTCATACACTAGAACTGAAACACAGCTTCTCCTAGAGGGGATAAGTCCCCACATAGGATGGAGTATTAGTATGTCAGTTGCGATTGGTCTGGATATTAATGGTAGCTTAATTGTAATTTTGTTGGTTTTTAGTGACTGCATTGACAGGAGGTTTGTTTGAACAACCTTAACTATAGGCTAGCAAAATGTTTTGTTTGGAGGCTAATGATTAAATTCACATGGAAAATGTAAAAGAAAAATAGAATTGCTAGTACAGATCTTCACTGAAGTTATGTAACTATATAGCAGCACAGGGTTTGTTTCTCTCCTTCTTTAAGCTGTGAAAATCAGGTCTCTGAGAATCAGCCAATCAAATTGCCTGGGAAGGAATGACCAGCAGCAGAAACACTAGCTCTGAATTGGTCTTTTCTGCTGCCTTTATTTTTGCCACTTGCATTCCCCGGGGCAGCATTCAAACTTTTCGGTTGTCCCTTTCAAATGAAAATCTGTATCCCATGAGGCCCAGCAACCAGAACCATCAAGATCCTCCCCCCTCCCACTATAGAATTGACCTTCGGGAATCCAAGTTTCTAAATTTGGCCTGCTAACTTTGGAGAGCATCTGATCACTTTCCAGTCCTTCTGTGTTCATGGTTCACTAGCAGTAGCGTCTGATGTTTTTTGAGGGGGAAAAAAGAGAATGCTCCAGTAAGTTTTGCCATCAATGTCTAAGTAGCAAATGAGTCAGCACTTCCTTGTAAAACAGTAGTCCTGAAAGAGTGCTGAGTCACAGTTTCTAATATACACTAAGGCTCTCCCTTATCTGCATGGGCAACACATTTTCTGTTTGCTTAAGCAGTGAGACTATTACTCCAAGGCTTTAAAAATGGTTTTGTGTTCTCATGTCTTATTCTCAGATCAGCCTTTAATGGTTTCATTTCATTACACCTGCACTTTCACCTGGGAGTTGTAATTATACTAAAATTCATCCTGATGAAGCTAGAAAACATTCAGCCCCATGCCCTTCTCCCCTAATATCACCCACCACAACTGCTAATTCTATGGAGTAAAAGCCTTGGTGAACGATGTGGGTGAGAGTGGTCGTGGGAGGGAGAGTCATGAAAAATGAAACCATGGTGGGATGCGGGAGAGACAGAAGGTTTTGCTTAAAATAAATACAGAGCAAAAGGCCAAGCATAAAAGTCCCACTGATGATAGAGACAAAAAGCCAGGGGGACAAATGTTATATATGGAAAAAATAAAGTAGGGCTAAAGAACAGCAGATGTGTTAATTTTATATGGTGTTTAACCCTCAGGTTTTCCTGGTTCTTCTTGTAAGCGCTTCTTCATTCCTGTAGTTTTATTGGACACAATAGTGGCACCATAGCACTATATAGTTCCTCAGAGGAAGGGATGAATACTGCTGTTTCTTTCCCATCTCTCTACAAACATCCCTGTTTCAGATAAAAAAGTTTGGTGTTTTTCACCCTGCTCTGGGATTCCAAGATGACACAGTTTGTCTATTCAGGGCCCAATCCTCTTCATGTTGAAATCATTGTTAAATTGCCCATTGATTGCAATGGGTGTAGAACTGGTTCCATAGTGACTCTTAAAACTACAGTGCCAGATAGTCTCAAGAATGGAGTTCAATCCCAAACTACTGAAATCAACCCAACTTAGTGGGTGAAATGAACAAGCATTAGTTTCCTTTAGAAGTAGAAACATGCAGTCACTATCTCATCCCAGAGCATGATAAATATTGCCTACAATTTACCATTCAATAGTGCATACTGTTTTTTGGTCTCGTACAGCTCCTTTTTGTTCAGGGATTTCTTTTGTAAACCTTCCCTTAACACCCTCCAAGGAAACAGGAGCAAATGGTTGCCAAATGCCACATTTCCCATTGGGAAACAACATTTTCAGCCATCTGAAAGCTCGGTGTACCACTGAACAGCAAAGCAGCACAAAGTATGGTATTTATAGTACATTTTATGTGACCAAGACATTGGCAGTTAAACCACTAGAAACCAATAAATGTCCTGGTGCCATTTAAGTTGTCAACAGGATATAAGTTGATGTAAGGGGAACACCTACGTTTCTGCAGGCTCCTTTTGTATGATTAAGTACAGTCAATATTCACACTTGATTTTATAGGAATGTTTTGACTAAGGAATACAGTAATTTCCTCCACTGCAACAATGCAACGCCCATCAAACCACTAAAAGCTGATGATGCTTCTCAGCACAGAAACTTCTGTATTTTATGGTAAACATGCTAACATGTAACAGCTCTGTTTGTGTAGGAGGTAGCACAGGAGAAATCATTTTATTCAACAAAATCTCTATGCTGCAAATACTGGAGCTAAAAAGCACAGCATTGGATGGAATTCTGATTCCCCAACCCATAAGCAAATTAATTTTGAAGTAAATTAATTGTGACTGTAAAACTGAAGTTAGTCATTTTAAACATTTTTGACTATTTAATACCAATCTCCCTCCCCCCGAAAAAACAAACAAAAACAAATACTCTTTCATAGATCACATCCAATTCTTAAACTACAAAGGCCCAATTCACGGTTTGTCCAGAGTATAGTGGAGTTGGAATAATTATTTCAAGTCAGACAATTTATAGACAGGCCTGGATCACAGAGCTAGATTCTAATCTCGGTTACTAATTCTTAACTCATCTGGAATATAATTAAAGTGACTCACATCTCTGGATGTATACCAAAGTAATTGAAATCAGAAGGTGGACCACAAAGTTTGGATCCATACTGGGGTCCAAATCCAATCTTTCTGTGCAGATTTGCGTTTTCCTGTTTAGCTGGATTACAGATATCTGTCAAGTGGGGCAGGAGGACCAGTTCAGATAAAATCAGAAGAGACCCAAACTTCTAACCGAACTGCAATTTTTTTGAACATTGCAGTTAATTATTTACAAATATTTTTCATGCACCTTTGCCTTATATCCTGGCATGAATGGGATGAAATCAGGATCCATTCACGCACATTTTCAAGGCAATCTGCATAAGGAACAGGGATAGAGAGAGACCCATGTTTATTTTTAAATGAAAGTCAAGATTCTTCCTTACAAAGTTTACATATCTACATTCTCTCTCTCGCTCACACACACACCAAAAAGACTAAATGATTGGGATGCATGTGGGAAGAACAATGTTTCAGTGGCTTTGAGTCCCATTTAGAGGTAATCTGCTTTCAGTGGCTTTGAGTCCCATTTAGAGGATGGAAAGTAGTTGAAATATGGTAGGAGAGATTTTTCTAGCAGTATTTCAGGGGTGGCTGAAAGGAGGAAGTAATGGAAATCTCCCTAGAGAGCATCATCTTGAGATATTTCCAGATGAAAGGTGTTTAGATAAGAGTCAGATAAACATTCCAATGGGCAGTTTAGCCAAACCAAGCCTTTGCCTCTCACTAATATTCTGTTCTAGTCATATGCTTATATTGCATCTATCACTGTGAAATCTGAGTGCTTATCATTGGGAACTTAAAAGAGAGATGGTTGAGGGGCTTCTATGTACATGCCAGCACTTAAAGCAAGGAACAAGTTCAGTGTCAAGTGTTTCTGTTCATCTAATCTACCCTAGAACTAACATCCCAACGAAAAAACCAAAACCAGCTCTCTGAGATGAAACAATTTTGAAACGATTGAATACTGCAATGAAAAATATTAGAAAAGGATAAGGCCACCTTTTATTGTCACTTATGCCATAGTACACACGGTGCAATTGAGAAAAGAACTTGGCAGGAAGGCCTAGATTCTCTGGTCTGGCTGCATGGGGGAAAGGACTAAGCCGGTGGGGAGAAAGGGCACATTCGCAGCACCCCAAACCTGGAGGCATCTGGGAGCCAGTATGGTGCCTAGTGACAAAGAGCAGCATCAAGGTGGATCTGATCTAGACCTGGCTGCCTATGGCCCCAACAGGCTGTTCCAGCAGTCAGAGAACACCTGAATGAGGAACCAGTCTGGCCATGCCCCCTTTCTTCTAGAAGTGCTCCCATACCAGGTAGGAGAGGGGGTGACATAGAGCTGCTACGCTCATTCTATTCCATCCAGGGATTCCTCTAATGAAAGAGAAATCCCCAGATAACAGGTAAGATCATTTTCTGGCTGCTTTGCTGCATTGGAGTGAAATCCATCTGCTGGTTGGTAGGGGATAATTAAGGACTGATGGCCAGATCCTCAGTTGGTACTAATCAGGAGAGCTTTAATAAAGCTCCATCAGTTTACACCAGCTGAGGGGCTGGTTTGTCCTGAACATGCTCCTGGCATAAATGTGTAATGTATTGGGGTGGGGGTCTCTAACTACATTTTCTTCTTTTTATTCTATGAGTCACATGTGCTTTTGCCATGTGGGCTTTCTTGTATTTGTAATTTGGAAACTAGAACCAGGCATCATTATACTAGAACCAGAGCTAGATATGAATGGTCTGTTCTTTAAAGTTGGGTGTGCATCACTCTGCACCTAATGTGACGGACCAAGAGAGCTGGCTGAGCTATTCATAACTTACCATTTATCCAGTTCCTGTAACTGCTTTTTGTTTGTGAAGTGTTCATGAATGGATCACAATCTTCCCCAAATTTGGTCAATATTCATAATGAAGTCATTTGTGTGGACAAATTACAACCTCCCCACAGGTTTCAGCATGGTAGCCGTGTTAGTCTGTATCAGCAAAAACAACGAGGAGTCCTTGTGGCACCTTAGAGACTAACACATTTATTTGGGCATAAGCTTTCGTGAGCTACAGCTCACTTCATCAGATGTATGGAGTGAAAAATACAGTAACCAGAATATATATTATAGCGTCCAACCTGAAACAAATACTCACCAGCAACCACACAACAAAGACACTAACCGAGGAACCAATCCCTTCAACAAACCCCTTTGCCAACTCTGTCCGCATATCTATTCAAGGGACAAGATAATAGGACCTAACCATATCAGCCACACCATCAGGGGCTCATTTACCTGTACATCTACCAAATGTGATATATGCCATCATGTGCCAGCAATGCCCCTCTGCCATCTACATTGGACAAACCAGACAGTCTCTACACAAGAATAAATGGACACAAATCAGACATCGAGAACTGTAAGATTCAAAAACCAGAAGGAGAACACTTCAGTCTCCCTGGGCACTCAATAACAGACTTGAAAGTGGCAATTCTTCAACAAAAAAACTTCAAAAACAGACTAACAAGAAGCTGCAGAACTGGAATTAATTTGGAAACTGGACACCATCAAATTAGGCCTGAATAAAGAATGGGAGTAGATGGGTCACTACAAAAAGTAATTTTCCCTCTGTTGATACTCACACCTTCTTGTGAACTGTTTGAAATGGGCCACCTTGATTGCTTTGGCCTTGTTAGCACTACAAAAGTAATTTCCCCTCCCTTGGTATTCACCCCTTCTTGTCAACTGTTGAGAATAGGCCACTTTCACCTTAATTGAATTGGCGCATTAGCACTGACTCCCCACTTGGTAAGGCAACTCCCATCTTTTCATGTGCTATAATATATATGCTGCTTACTGTATTTTTCACTCCATTCATCTGATGAAGTGGGCTTTAGCCCACAAAAGCTTATACCCAAATAAATTTTAGTCTCTAAGGCACCACAAGGACTCCTCGCTGTTTTAACCTCTCCACAGTATTTATATGGCCCCTATTACCATCACATCTGAGCGCCTCACAATCTCTAATGTATTTATCCTCACAACACCTCTGTGAGATAGGGAAGTGCTGTTATCCCCCTGTTACAGATGGGGAACTGAGGCACAGAGAGGTTAAGTGACTTGCCCAAGTCACACATGAAGTCTGTGGCAGAGCAGAGAACTGAGCCCAGGTCTCCTAGGTCCTGTACTAGTTATCTAACCACTGGGCAATCTGTTTTCTGCTTTTGGATTATCTGTAAATTTAATGGTGTCATTGTTTCTGTTCCTTCATTGGCAGACCTTAGCTCTATAAACAAGAGGCATGTCTGAGCAGGTCATTGGGGCTTTGATTCTCTCATAGAGCAGAAAAGAAGGGAGCACTTTGTAGGGGTAGGAAGAAATAGCAGGTGTGGAGAACTGTAGCACATTTTAGATCTTTTCCTATCTTCTTTTTGATTATATTAAGTTACAGAAGTGGATCTCAGTTTTAAAAATAGCTGGGGTCCTTCATCATTGAGGTAGAGAGAAAGACCAAAGCTATCTACCACACTTTACATTTACTTATTTCTTGCCACTCTGACACCAAGTAAGTGCATATGCATGTACATACATGGTCCTATTAATGAAAGTTGCAGCAAGATCCCTATGTGGATAATTTCATTGCCTGGGTTTCAGAACTTTGGCCAGGCAGTTTCAGAGAGCTGCTGTGTAAGCCTCTGTCCCCATATACATTACACTACAAAACTACATACATAGCCCTGGTCTGAATGTAGATATGGTGCTGATCTTCCTGCTAGAGATTCCCTTCAACTTTACCCACATCTATCACCTCCTCAGTGCTGATAACTCTTGTTATATGAAGTTTATTTGAAAGCGCCAGTGATTTCTTTTTTAAACCTGTCTCTTCCTCCCTCCTTAGATCCATTCTACCAAACTCATACTCTGGTATCTTCAGAGGTGGATATGTCAGCATTTCTAGCAGGAATCTGCTCATTTACACACAAATGCCCATTTTTTAAAGAAATAAACACTGTTCCCCAAACAGTCATTCAAACAAAAAACAGTTGTCCAAATGTTTGCAGAAAAGTGAATAAAGAAGGTTATAAATAAGGTCCGATCAAACTGCAAGACAGATTTAGTGAACATATTTTGTCACTATTTGCCTAGCCCATGATCAATTATCTTGACTGTGCATTCAAAATGCATAACTGGTTGTTTGCCCTTAACAAAAACTGATTTATGCAAATTAGGCCCTCAATTACATTAAGATTTTTTTGCATGGGCAATTTTAAAACTATGCCCCACTGTAGAACTAGATGAAACCAGAAATAGGAATGTTAAACATTAAACTAGAACTGGACAAGCAACTAGACATGGCTGCATCATAGTTTCTTTAAATGTGTCTCATGCCTCTGGAAGGGAGGATGAGAAGAATGGAGCAGACCGCATTAAAACAACATATCATTAGTCATACAGTTCACTCTGAGCAACCCATTTTCCAACTCCTACCTTTATTAGTGTGTCCCTACAATTGACAAATAGCCCTTGCTTTGATTCACAGGGAAAAAAAAAGTACTGAAAATAATAGTGGGGAGTCATGTAACGCACTGCCTACATGGGCTGGGGGAGTTTGGATTCCCAAACACATGATTTACAAAACTGTAGATGCATATATGTAGTAACCATGCTGAGTTAGTGGGAAAGAAGCATAAATGTCCCAACGCTTACCGTTGTGTCTACAAATCTGACTGTGATATGGCTTTCCTCCAGCATTTCTAGGATGAAGCATGCTTTTGTGGTTTGGGCCCAGGGTTGAGAAATCAGGAGACTTGCTTTCTAGTCCTATTTCTGTGGAATCTTGGGCAAGTAATTTAACCCTGTTGGCCCAAGTTAAAAAAAATGAGGATAATACCACCCTCCTCAAAGAGGTGCTGCAAGGCTTGATTCATTAATGTTTGTAAAGTGATTTAACATTCTTGAATGGAAAATTCTTTAGAAAGTCAGGGCGGGATTTTCAAAAAGAGCTCGGTGCTGGCCTAACTCTACACTTATTAGCATTAATGACAAACTGTCTTCAGCAGGAGCACAGTTAGGCTGTAATATTGATCCCTTTTGCAAATCACACCCACAATGCATTTTCAACACCTAAGGAGTAGTGAAAGGAGCCTCAGAAATGCTTTTAATAGAAAAGAACTAATAATGGAACTGCTTTTCTTTTAGCAAACTTGATGAACGGACAGTCTCATTAAGGTTGCCAACACTCCAGTCACATAAACCCAAACACCCTTGCTCTGCCCCTACCCCACCCATTCCCCTAGGCCACGCCCCTGCCCCCTTTCCCAGGCCCCACCCCCACTCACTCTAGCCCCCTCCCGCCCTTGTTTGCTCGCTCTCCCCCACCCTCACTCACTTTCACCGGGCTGGGGCAGGGGTTGGGGTGTAGGCTCTGCACTGGGGGGTGGGGCTGAGGGGTTCAAACTGTTAGAGGGGGATCCTGGCTGAGCCTGAGGCAAGGGGTTGGGGTGCAGGAGGGGACTCAGGGCTTAGGCCGATGGTTGCGGTATAGGAAGGGGTCCAGGGTGTGGGCTCTGGGAGAGAGAGTTTGGGTGCAGGAGGGGGCTTAGGTCTGGGGCAGGAGGTTTGGGGTTCAGGCTCTGGGATGGAGTTTGGCTGTGGGAGTGGGCTAGGGCAGGGGGTTGGGGTGCAGGAGGGGATTTGGGGTTCAGGCTCTGGGAGGGAGTTTGGGAGGGGGCTCAGAGTTGGGGCAGGGGGTGGAGCGGTGGAAGTGGTTTGGGGTGTAGGCTCTGGTCAGGCAGCACTTACCTCAGGTGGCTCCTGGAAGTGGCAGCATGTCCAGCAGTGGCTCCTAAGCTCAGGAGTGGCCAGGCAGCTCTGCGCACTGCCCCATCCTTGTCCGCAGGCACTGCCCCAACAACTCCCATTGGCCACTGTTCCCTGTTCCCAGCCAATGGGAGCTGCAGAGTTGGCACTCAGGGCAGGGGCAGCACACAGAGACCCCCCTAGATCCCTCAGCTCCTAGGGGCCATAGGGACATACCGGCCACTTTGGGAGTGGTGCGGAGCCAGGGCAGGCAGGGAGCCTGTCTTAGCCCCGCTGCACCGCCAGACTTTTAGTGGCCTAAAATCTCCTGGATTAGCTTCAGTAACCTCCGGGAGATGAAGCCCAATCCTGGGAGACTCCCAGACAAACCAGGAGAGTTGGGAATATAACATAAAAACTTTGGCCAAATTACTACAGCAGCAACTGTGAAATTGCTTCTAGCAACCAAATAATTTTCCAAATGCAATACTGTAAGTCTGTGATTTATTTTTTAAATTCCTATCAATTAAAAGGACAGCACCCAAAGCTGTGGGCTACAATAAATTGCATGTCATAACATATTAAGTGGTAATGCAAACTGCAGAAAATGTATATACAGGAGAAGAAAAACATATTTCCTGGCTGAGAACCTATAGCGGGGATCAGAATTTAAAGGCTGTATATGTGTGTGTCTTACTTTGGCTTCCTCTATTTCAACTGAGTTTTCACTGGCGTCTTAGAACCAAGCCTTTACTTACCAAGTAGAGTCCAAGTCACGAGCAAACATGCCGTGAGATATAGCTTAGCTGCAGTGATCTGCTTTTGTCTGAGATGCAATGTGGTTTATGATGGAAGCTGCACTTAGGAAACAAAACCACAAAAGGCTAGGATACACTAATCGGAATATCATCAGGCATCTAATCAAGCTTGACACAATTGTCAATTTAGGCTGTGTGCCTTGCCAAATTGCAACCCTTCAAGCCCCTTTCCCCCTCCACACCATTTCTCCAAGGTTTGAACACAATCTACTCAAATTCTTACTCTCAAGCTACCACTCAAATTCTGTCTTTGGTATCTAACTAGATGCTGCATAACAGCAGCAAATTGTTAGGTCTCAGCCCTTTGCTGATCATGCAGAAGGTCCTGCCTGCATGAAACCATATCTAGTTGATTTAATTCTCTGTCTTTGTGGCATTATTTTAGCCAAGTTTATTACACTATTCTTTGCTTTAACATTTATGTTAGACTAAAGTACACAGCTGAAATTGGCCTGAAAAATTAATCAAACCAGACACGATGAGTAAAATATTCCAAAGCATTCACTCCTGAGTGATTTAGGAGAATACTTCCCATTTTCAAACATGACTTAAGCATTTAGAAGCTTAATTCCCTTGACTTTCAATGAAGCTTAGGCTCCTAAGTCACATTTGAAAACATGACCTAGACTCCTAAATCACTTAGGTTCATTTGAAAATTGTACCCAGTAACTACTTGTCCAACTTTTGTCATAAATTGAATTATAATGAAAATATAAAGATATTTTACTCACCCATCAAAAAAAGAGAGCCTTGGTGAATGGAATTTTGCAAGGCTGGACTAGAAGTATTTTGCAGGCCATTGAGCATATAGTATTTGTGAGCTGATGAACAAACATACATGGGACTGAAAACTCCTCTTGTGATCCTTTATGTTTTGTTGCAACTGAACGTGTGTGATAAACTGAACGTTCTGCGTTCTGCATCTGACTTACCTGAAAGAGGTAGCTCAAGGATCTAAGCATCAGGGAGTGAAGAAATTACACACCTGAACCACAGGGTCAACTCCCAGTCCAGTTGGCTCAGTTGTTGCTAACATGGATCAATTGATTATTGTGTAGTTTGGAGTTTGATTGTCTTTAGGAGGAGACCATATAAATCAAGGCCCCCTTAGCTCCGTGTGGGCAAGTGCCCAAGAATTTTAACCTTTTCCCAGGGTCAGACATTCCTTTGGCAGTTTAATGAATCTGGTTCAATATCCTTCTCCATTCTCCCTTATGCCAGCTTCAGCCTCAATCTCCTCTCACAACTTTCATTTCTGGCTAATCTTTCCCCATCTCTTTTCTCTCCCTTTCACAATATCCTTCTCTGTCCCTGGGGCTGCTCCGAGCTCTCCTTCCTTTGTCACTCAGTGGGCAAAATTCTGGCCCATGTTACCTTCTCCAATGCCTTCTCTCAGGTAGTCATTTATCCAAAACAAGTAGGAAGTTTGCAGAAGGTTACTTACAAAACTGGGGAAGGAGGGCTGCATCACATTTTGTGCTGAGCCCCTCTGACCTGTGGAATTCCCCCTCTGAATGGATTTCCTGGAGCAGCTGCGTGGCAGGTGAAAGACTTCTCAGCATGGTATCAGTGCTCTTGTGCAGACAAGGTTGTGGAAGAAAGGAGCAGGGAGTTCCAAGCAGATAACCTTAGCCTTAATGGATCACATAGAAATTAGGGGATCCATGCTTTTGAAACAAAAACCACTGCCTTGTTCCTCAGTGATTGGGCAGGGAGGGGAGCACACCAAGATTACTTCCCATGGTGGCCTTACTGAGATTCCTGTCCCTTCCCCAGGTACCAGTAGGGGAATGATCTGGCCCTTTGTTCTTTAACCCGCTTACTACTGTCTCCACTCTGCCTCCCCTTCCCTCTGTCTGGCACTTTGTCAAGTAGAAATGATTGAGATTTATCAAAACAATTTTTGCCTATGGAAAATATTTGTATTGGTCAAAAAATTTCTGTTTTTTCAATGAAAAATAGAAATAAAAAAATTCAGCAAACATTTTCAGCTAAAACCAAAAACATTTTTCAAAACTGAACATATTTTGAGTTCAGTTTTTAATTCAAAAACCAAAACTTGAGTGTATTTAGCACTGTTAGGAGAAGTAGTTTATTGAGGTCCAGATCCTTCAAGAACTTATGTACATGCCTAAGTTTACTATGATGAGTAGTCTAATTGAAATCAATGGGACAACTAATGGCAGTGAAGTTAAACACATGCCTAAATATTTGTAGGCTTGGAGCCTAACGCTGTAAGCTCTTCAGAGTAGGGACTGTCTTTTTGTTCTGCATTTGTAGAACACCCAGCACAATGGAGTCCTGGTCTATGACTGGGGCTCCTAGGCACTACAGCAATAGAAGTAACACTAATCAAAAACTCCAGTGTGAAACAAGAGATTTCACAGCTAATCACTACATCTAAGGTTAGGGAAGAAGAAATCCAACACAATTCAAAGGGTCTTCCATATAATAAAGCAAGCAAAGAAGTTAGAAGCTTGACAGCTTAAACGTGCTAAACAGAAGTGAGAGACCTATTTCCCTGAAAGGAAACTTTGGGAATCATATTTCCAAAGTTGCTGGGAAAAAAAGTTTTATAATTTTTAAAGACCATTTTTTAAAATTAACTTTCAAGTTAGTAAGTAACTTTTACATTAACCCACATTTTTAACATGCAGGGTACTCACCTTATAACAGTTTTGAAGATTTCCATAGACACTGCTTTCTAAAGGGAAAGAAAAGGAGTACTTGTGGCACCTTAGAGGCTAACAAATTTATTTGAGCATAAGCTTTCATGAGCTACAGCTCACTTCATTGGATGTGAATTCTTTAGGCTTAATTTACCCTTGCCTTTACACCTGGGCAAAGGGAAGTGCCAAGTGGGTGAAAATGTTACCAAATCAGGATTCACATTGCACAGGTGTAAATGATGGCACAATTTGCAAGGCAGTGGGGAATTCAGGCCTTGCAATTCTATTTTGCGTTATCAAACAGAGCCTGTGCCTGGAAGTATTTTTAAAAATGATTGCCCCCACTGAGAGAGAACTAGAGCATATTAGTAAATATGTCTAGCCTAGTTTTAAATGTCCCAAATAATAGGGACTTAAACCACTTCTCTTGAAAGACTACTTCTTTAGTCACTGATTGTCAGAAGCTGGGAATGGGCAACAGGGGACGGATCACTTGATGATTACCTGTTCCGTTCATTCCCCTGGGAGCACACTGGCCACTGTCAGAAGACAGGATACTGGGCTAAGTAGACCACTAGTCTAACCCAATATGGCTGTTCTGATCTTCTTAAATCTGAAGTACAATCATTGTTTAAGCCAATGGGAGCTTTTGAGTGTGCATCAGCTCATAGAACTGGGAAGTTGATGATGTTATCGGTAATTCCCAGATGTCTGTTCTATATCCTGTATAGTATTACTCAGATTAAATCAGTTTTTCTTTACTTTAGATCTTAGAATTGGTAAAAAAAAAAAAAAAAACGAACAAAAAAAACCCTTTTCCTATTTTTTTTTTGCAAAAAAATCATTCTTTTTTGATTGAAATTAAAAAATTTGGATTCATTATTTCATCAAAATATTGAAATTTAGAAAATTTCAGCCATCTTGACATGGTATCATGCTTCCTATTTTTTCTTGCTTTTGGCTTTAAAAGACAATAAAAAGAGCTAAAGCCAGAGTTTAGCTGGGGTAATTCTCCAGACAAGGAAATAACAGAAATTCAAAAATAAGCAATGGGACTGGGCAGAGGCAGAAATCTCAGAGCTTGTATAAACCAAATTAGAACTAACTACTTTTTGGACCTTCCTGGTAGCTTTTCACATCTCCTGCTTTCACATTCTGTAATAGGTTAAGGAGAAGGCTTCCTCAGAAGTTTTAAATGTTTTAAAGACCCTGACTTTGCACAGCACTTAAGCATGAATTGAAATCTAAGTCCCATGGACTTCAGTGGGACTATTCACATGCTTAAAGTTAAGCACATCCTTAAGTACCTTGTTGAATTGGGGCCTAAACCAGTATTGCCACTTTGGCAAAGATGTGTCCTGTTGTGGCCTCTGGTATCCTTCTACACTTCTGCAGTTAGTATTTTCAAATGCTTCTGAATGTTTTTTCCAGGCCAACAGTGTTGAACTGGAATGGATTGATAGTAAAGGATCTATTAAAACATCATTGGGAAAAGCTCTATAGTTCAAAGAATCCGTGGTCTCAGTTAGCCTTTATAGGCATTTAAATGCTGTTGCTAGAAGGCCAGAGTTAGAGGGGTGGAGGAAAGACTACAGCCTTCTCTTTTACATTTCATGGATCTTTAACCCTTATTTAAAGAAAATTTTGGATTTTGGACCAAATAACTGTGCTTGTAATTATATCAAACAGTTAAAAAAAAGCTAGTTAATGATGTTCAACATAAGTAATCATGTTAAATAGTGAAATTTAATTTCTTAAAAACTTAAATCCTCATATCTTTTGGAATGCATTGTACTGTAGGATGTCTGAGTAAATTAAATTCTCCCCTGCACACTAAAGCATCAATTTCCTTATGGTAATTATCTGCTAGATTGGATCTGTCAGTAGCAGGGTAGCATGCCTGACATTATACCCTCTTTACAAAAAATGATTACAAAAAATTAAGACGAATGAGTAAAATTAAGGCTGCGGCTGGTAAGCCTATATAAAGCTCTCATAGATCACTTTACATAAGATACCATTGTACTGGATACTAAGCTTTTAATGACTAGTCGCATAATGAGGTGAAGTCCATTAAAGAACAGCCAAGGTAACCGATCACAGAGATAAGGGCTAAAAAATGATTTTCAGCCAACTAGAAGCAATTTATTATACACAAAAAACATAGCTCTAACTGAAATGTCTGGATGGATGAGGAACTTTTGAAAGTTGACAGGATTTCCTTCCTGGGAAAGTTTTACAAATATGATGGGCGATCATCTCTGTCACATTTGATTTTTTTTTCTTTGCAATTCAGTACTCTAGAAATAGTTCATATAAGGCTGAACTGTAGCACTGGATTTCATTAGCCCACTTAAAAGATAAATTAGAACTAGGCATGGCTGATATAATGGAAACTCATTGCTCACCGCCCACAAGCAGAGTCTGTATGGAAGCAAGCTAGTTGTTGCAAGTCAATCGCTATTGAATAGCGCCTAGTGCTTGAAGCTGCTTTAGGAAAACAGTTCAGATCAGAATCTGTGGGCATGTCTACATTGCAATAAAACACCTGCGGCTGGCCCATGTAAGTGGGCTTGGGCTGCAGGCAATTAAAATTGCAGTGTAGATGTTCAGCCTCAGACTGGAGTTTGGGTTCTGAGACGAGGCTCTAGACTAAGCCAGAATGCCTACACCACAATTTTACAGCCCTGCAGCCGATGCCCCACAAGCCCAATTCAATTGACATGGGCCGACCATGGGTGTTTATTGCAGTGTAGACATATTCTGTGAGACAGAACTAGCTTTGGGGGTTTGCAAAGTAGCAGGACAGGTAACTCATTGTCATGGAGGCCCTGATTTGCAAACACAAACACATGCGTAACTTTTCTCATGTATAGTCACTATGATTGCATGTGAGTAAAGGTAAGGACATTTAAATGTTTGCAGGATTGGGGTCATATATATATTCTATAGTTTTGAGGAAGACTGGATTTGAGACATAAAGTTTGGCCCTGGCCCTGATTCAAACATTCCTTTAGACCAGAGTTGGAGTTGGGGTTGATTTTTGGATCCAAGTTATTGATTTGGCCATTAGAGAGTTAAGGCCTGATCCAAAGTCCAATGATGTCAGTGGATGTCTTTTCACTGACTTTTTATGAGCTTTGGATTAGGCCCTCAGTGGTCAGCTGCAATTTGGACAAAACTTTCCCTATAACTAGGGTTAGTCATATCTGGAATTTGGCTTTGGATCATGTCTAGGGCTCAGAAAAACTTGACTGAGACAATTTTATCAATATTCTCATTAAGCACTTAAAAACAAGTGGAAGTTGCTTGTTTCTCATGAATGTATGTGACCCTGTTATTTCAATCATTTCTCTTTCATTCTCAAATCATTTTAAGGACAAGTTGGTTAGGTTTACAGTCTGCTGACTATACCATTGTTTCAGCTGTGTAAATACTAGTGTATTTACCGTGTCAAACTGTTTGTGGCTAATACAATTATATGCTTTTTCACTGATATCTGATCTGCTAATTAGCTGGAAAAACATTTTGATTAGGGTGACTGCTTACCCAAATTATTTAATTGTCCACAAGCAAGGCTGTCAGCAAAAAATATGAAAATGAGCCTAGGAAATGCAGTAAAATTCCACTAACAGCTCTTCAAGTTAAGGTTGAACATAGAAATAGGAAATGCAATGTGGAGAATACAGGACAAGAAACTAGCTTTGTGTTGCTCTGAAATTAATTTTAATAAAATAATGTCACTTAGGTTTTATTTAGCCCTTTTTATCCCATGTGTCAAGGCAGTTTGCAGGTATCATTAGCCCCATTATACAGATGGGAAAACTGAGTCAGAGAGAGACAGAGATAAAGGAACTTGTTCAAAATTGATGACAACCAGGGGCCACATCATTGATTTAAAAAAAGGAACTTGATTTTAAAAAAGATGGCCGAGATCTGGGACTAACAGCAGGTGTGCAATACAATCCACTGTCAAAGGACGGTTTAGGACTCTTTACTGATACACAACCATTGAACAATTAGTAGCTGTCCAACATTACAAATAAATTCTACAGAACAAAAACAGAGTTAGCTATGGGTAGGTCTACATTGCAATTAAATACCTTTGGCTAGCCCGTGTCAGCTAACTCAGGCCTCCAGGGCTCAGGCTGCAGGGCTATAAAATTTCAGTGTGCATGTTCAAGCTTAGGCTGAAGCCCAAGATCTGGAACCCCATGAGGGGGAAAGGTCCCAAAGGCTAGGCTCCAGCCCGAGCCCTGTGAGCCCTAGTCAGCTGACATGGGCCAGCTGTAGGTATTCAGTTGCATTGTAGACAAACCCATAGTGTACAAACCTTGTCAGAAAGATGCTTCTTATGCACATTACCAATGCTTGCAAAGGACATGCCACCTCACACAGTGATCTTGTCAAATCTCATGAACTAAGCGGTCAGGCCCACTCACTACTTAGATGGGAGACCTTCAATAAAAATCCAGGGTGATACAGGAAGGGATGATTCAGCTGGTGGTGATCTGTAAGTCAATACAAAGCCAATGCCCCGGTCTGCTCTTGAAGCAAGGTGCTATTTTTCAGATGAGATATAAAGCTGAGGTCTTGACCTCTGCTTCTCTTTAAATGTCATATGACAATTTGTGTAAGGGAAGGTGGTTTTGTTAGCCACAGTGCCCTGGCCTTAATTCCAGTGCAGACAATTATATTTTCCCAACCTCAAATTACTCTGCAGTTTGTTGGATACACTATTCTGCTTCATAAAAAGAAAAGGAGTACTTGTGGCACCTTAGAGACTAACCAATTTATTTGAGCATGAGCTTTCATGAGCTACAGCTCACTTCATCGGATGCATACCGTGGAAACTGCAGCAGACTTTATATATACACAGAGAATATGAAACAATACCTCCTCCCACCCCACTGTCCTGCTGGTAATAGCTTATCTAAAGTGATCATCAGGTTAGGTCATTTCCAGCACAAATCCAGGTTTTCTCACCCTCCACCCCCCCACACAAATTCACTCTCCTGCTGGTGATAGCCCATCCAAAGTGACAACTCTTTACACAATGTGCATAATAATCAAGTTGGGCCATTTCCTGCACAAATCCAGGTTCTCTCACAATTAATTCTCTCACAATCTTTCTCCAATTAAATGATGCTTTTACTTTCAAATTGTTTCTCAAGGTTGTACAGATTTCTGCCACATTAGATTTCTGCTTTTTTATTTTTGATCACATTTTAGGAAATAAAAAAATGCTTCAGTCAAAAAAGAAATGAAATGAAGCTTTTGATTAGTTTATCATCCTCCTCCCTCCCAACCTCTTTAAGTATATTATATTCTCCAAAATCATTTTTGGATTTCAGGATCAGGAATGCCACGTTTTCTGATATCTGATCATTTTCTACCATAGTTGTTGATGTGTATTGTTTACCCAACAGACATTTCTCTTTCACTTGGATATTCATTACTAAATAATTCTGTGAGAAGACACAGACCACTGATTTTTTGCAATTTGCATCACCACACTCTAAGTTATGTTGAAAGCTAAGCTTTTTGGTCCTCTTGTTTTGGAAGTACATTAATATTTCTGTGACCTTTACTAGATGGCAGACGAGAAGCATTAGGAATAAAACAACAAACAAACCAAAGGAAACCAATATTTTAAAATGCATATTTCTGATCCTGGCCTTGAAAGGAGCAAGAGAGAGAAGAATCTACTCTGACACAATTGTAAACTTTATTTAAAGTTAAAATAATTTCTCTGCTGTAGCCTACATTTTTTTCCATGTCAAAATGTTTCATTATGATGCATACTATGCAAAAGAAGAACAAATATATTTGAGATTTTTTTAATACGCATGCATTTTAAAATCATACAAGGACTTGTTTAAAGATGTTTAAGAAGGTATAGAATGGAGTAGTTGAAGACATACTTATTCACTGTATACATTTAGGTTGCTCTATTAAAAACGTGCTCACAGTGTCATGATAATTATTTTATACCGAGTGACTTTAGGTTAATTCATTTTCAAAGCCTGCATTTTAAACAGTAATGATGTCGCCACACTTTATGAGTGGAATGGTATTTCTTTGTGTGCCCTAAATGATCAGTTTTAAATTCTTATTTTTAAAAGAAAAACAACCGATTTCTACCCAGGAAACTGGCTCTGTCTCAGCAGCATTGTTTTGCAGTGGTTTAACTGCACACCGGAAGCCAACTCTGTTCCTGTTCATCTAGGTACCAATGGCACAGCATAACAGGGCAGGTCTAGGAGTGACTTTTTAGTGACTTAAATTTCCACTGCTTTATGAGCAGCAGACACATATTAAGGTCCTGATTCAGCAAGGTGCTTAAGCATGTGCATAGCTTTTATTGCCAGTGAAATGAG
Organism: Eretmochelys imbricata; assembly: GCF_965152235.1. Lineage (NCBI taxonomy): Eukaryota > Metazoa > Chordata > Testudines > Cheloniidae > Eretmochelys > Eretmochelys imbricata. The sequence goes on from NC_135573.1 coordinate 167,306,986, forward strand.
AATGGGGGAGGGAGTCATTTGGATGTAAACATTGCTGTGCCCTGTTTGCAACCCAAAAGCTGGAGGGTTCTGCCTGTTAGGCATGTCTTACAGAAAGTGAAAGTGACTTTAAACTGATATTAACAACATTTCATTCACCCTCTTTTTCCACTGTTTACTTTTTTATTTTTCTCTCAGTTTGGTCAAACAGCATAAACAGTTAAATGTAAATCACCCTTTTAGAAGTCTTTTTATTTTTGGTCATCATTCTAACACAGAGGTAAGGACATTCGTTTTGTTATTTTAAAAATATACAGATCCTGATCCTCAGCTGCCATAAATTGCCAAAGTTCCTTAAAGTCATTGAACATTGTTTCTGTTCATAGACATCAAAGGGAGTTAGACTAATTTACACCATCTAGAACATGGCCCATATTTTTTAACTTGACAACTATCTCTTTAAACCAGTGGACTTTCTGTGTGTGTCTGACTGTCATGTATAATACAATACAAAAGAGATGAGCTAAATACCTAATCTGAACCCCCTTGAACTTTGGAGAAGTTTGAATTTCTATTTGATATTTGTGGGTTTGACCCATCTCCAGTTTAAAACATTAGCAGAGTTTGTTTTAGTGGAACTCAAACTTTTCAAAACTTGGGCCCTGATCCTGCAATACCCCTTCACCCAATGGGGCATTGCACAGGCACAGGGGAGGATCGGGGCCCTAGAAGATTTAATCTGAATACCAGTCTCTCTCCTTCTCAAGCATAACTTTTGGAGCTGACTACAAACTTTCAAGCACCTTTGTAAGGTACATATTAATTCAATGGAACACAAAGGACGAAATTTGCAAAAGAGTCTCTTAATTATGTCGGAAAAAGTCATATGCACACCCAATTTTGCAAACCCCACATGTACAAGCAAACCAAGTAACTGTACATCAAATGTGCACCTGAGCATTCACTCCCCTGATGTGCAAATTCACGTGTGAATTAAAATGTCTGTTTTGTAGATGTAAACACAGACATGTGTAAACTGACCAGAACAAACAGGTGAATAACTGACAGACATGTTGGATGGGTTTAAGCAGCAGGCCACAACTTTATTAATTATACCTTTGGGAGGGCATTATATTGCCTGCCCCAGTTCTCACATACCAGGCATTTAATTGGTTCCACAGTGGGTTACAAGGCTTTTACCACAAATCAAACAATAATTTGGGGTAGACCCTCCCTGGGCTTAAGGTAGATGGAGTGACAGAGGCCACAAGGCTGGGTGGGGGGAACCTCAGTCTGCAAAGACTTCAAACTCCTCCTCCTTTATAAGCATAAAATACAACTGCACAATCTTGAGTCTCATTTACCTCTGGGATCTGGCCCTTTTATGCTTTACCCACACTCCACACCGGTGGCAAGTTGTGACAAGTCAGTAATCATAACAACATTATATGAACCTCAAATCCTATTGTTTCTAAGCCAACTGTGCTAACGAGAGGCTGTGAAGAAGGCGAGAACACCCACCAGACTACATGCCATTGTGGCCCCAATAAAGGAAGCTAGCATGATCTCGGAGTGAGGATGCAGGAAAGGGAGTCAGGAGACCTGGGTTCTTTTCTTAGCTTTGCCACTGCCTTGCTCTGTGACCTTGGTTATAACTTCTATATCTTTCAGTTTCTCTGGGTGGGTTTCTCTCCGACACATGACCAGGACTGGACTGTGTACATCACTCTGCAGTATATAAGAGTCATAGAAATCCTCTTAGCTGGCTGTGGGAGAATTCCCTCAGTGGAGATATGCTGAATACACAGGCCCATCACAGACCATGTGCCAGGGGGATGGCCAGGGACTGGAATGAGTGATCGCATAGCACGATGCACATTCTTGGCAATGCTGCCACCCACAGGGAGTCCAGGATAGGCTGTTGTAACCTAGCACAGAACCGCAGGCTGTCTAAACTATAAAGGCAGCCATTTTGGCTCCTGGATCATTCTGGAATTCTAAGGGTGTAAAGAAGTAAAAAAGGCACCTTTTCTTCTCCCTTTTCCCAAAGCTGTTTTGTGCTGCATCTCCAAGAGGCGTAGCCTAGACTTTCACCCTATGACACCCATCTTTGTAAAGCACTCTGAGAGCTACTGATGAGAGGCACAAAGGATGACTATTTTTTATTAAATTGAAAAAATGTTATATACACAGACTACACTGCATATGCAATACAGTATATATGGGTAGCCCTTCTATACATCACTTTCTACCTTAATACTGAAATTCAATACAGTAATTATAGTTCAAACCGTGAAGAGTCCTCCTACTTCTCAAATTATTTTAACCATAAAAAATAGCAAGTCCTAAATACTGAGTATAGTAAGAACATGTAATAAAGACTAGCATGTCCACACAGACACCCACTTCTGTATTCTTTTACTATGGTTCCATTTTTAAGGTGTACGTACTATACACATTTCCTTCCTTCCCACCATTAGCCATTGGGACTCACAGTCACACTGGCAGCAGGGCTGGTATTGTTAAACCTTTATATTTTCTCTCTCCACCTTGTTGAAAGAATTTTGAGGATAAACTGGAGTAAGTATTTGAGACAAAGGGCCCTGGTGATTAAATCGAGATGAGCGGCCACACTTTGCTATGTATCTGCAATTACAAAAAGAAGAAAATCTCTTTTAAAAATAATCTTTTTTCATATTTCTCAGAAACACATTCTTTGCTAATCGTTGTGACCACTGACTCTGGAGAAAATGTATACAATTCATAACAGTTCCACACTATTAGATTCAGCCAGATCAACAATGGTGGCAGGAAATTCATCAAAGTTGTCTTTGGTGGCACTCTCCCCCATCCAGCCCAGGCAAAGTGTTCCATTGTATTCTGAGGTGTTATGGTGAAGACATAGAGACAGATTCTGACAGCATGTAGCTAGCAGTGAATCCCCCTGGCATAAGAGAACTCCTAGCTAGCATAAAGCTGGCATAGGCAGTTCCTACACCAGATGTCCCCAATCCCTGGCATACAGGCCATTTAAGGACCCTATACCTGTGATGTAGAAAGATTTAGAAAGTTTAGAAAGTTAGAAAAATTTCTCAGTTATTGTAATTCTCATCAGGGCCTGGGTTGGTGCAGAAAAGACTAGATTCAAGAAGCTGTAACTTCCTGGCTCCCCCTGCTTCTCCTGCACTAAGCCCAGATTGGCTGTAGGACAGAACCTGGCTCATTATGTCTTGTGGTGGGAGCAATGGCTGCGGACTCAGGTTTTACAGATTGTATGAGTGCCAACTCATTTGCTTTCACTGAGAATACCAAATTTGTTACTGCTTTCCCATATTTTCCTTAGCAGAATTAATTTATGTTACACTGTATGTACCTATGGGATACCTACCACACGTACACACGAGTGACTCAAATTCTGCCTTTATTTACACTTGTATAACCCCACAGATTTCAATGGGTGGATTGCATTGGGTGTAAATCAGAGCAGAATGTGGTCCTATGTCTTTTAAATCCTACTTTACCTTTTGTGCACTTCCCCAAACAAATCCGTTCTCCTCTTCTTTAAAGCTCCCTTTCGTGTTCTTACAAAGTGCCACTTGCTCAAAATCCAACAAACAGCATGCTGAAAGGAACCAATCCTTCTCTCCAAAAGCAATCAAATGCTATGCACACTCAATTATGAGTTTACTACTTATTTAAACAAAATCAGTGGCAACCCTGTGTTGAAAAGATAAGAAGGCTTATACAGTAGAACCTCAGAGCTATGAACACTAGAGTTACGAAAGACCATAATGTTTTGTTCTGAATTACGAACACTTCAGAGTAACGAACAACCTCCATTATTGAGTTGTTCATAACTCTGAGGGTCTACTGTAATGATAAGATCATCATATTTATACCACACTATGTATTCCATGTGGATTTTTATTTGATGAATGGCTATGGACAGATATTTCAAACAGAGACCAAAACGTTAAAAGTTGCAAAACAAAAACATTCTACATTCTCTGTAACATTCCCTAGTAGATCATGTCTCAACAAAATATTTCTAATGCAGTATTCAGCTCCCATATTTCAATTGCACTAAAAGACATTGAAATGATCTATTACCCAACACCCCAGTATCTGAGCACCACACAAATAATAATAATAAAAATACTTTATTTATAAAAGAATGATATTCACGTTCAAAGATGAAAGGACAATTTTGTGCTGTTGGATAGCCCATGTGACCCTATTGATTTCAGCAGATTTATGAGCAGCCTAAAGAATTTCACCCCAGATATTGTGCATCTCTATTCAAATTAAATAAAGTGCAGAAGTTGTCTAGAATATTGCCTGGTCTGTCCACAGGTGAAAGTTTAATGAACGTTCATGTAAAAAGTATATTAGCAGAAGACTACAGTAATCTCCTGTGTTGCCCTTAATTGTCTTTAAGTGGGAGTTACAGAACAATGAATCTATACTGCTATGTCAAATGAGGTAGCCACAAAGATATCCATCACTGAGAGTCCTACATATCAATAGTGTTACAATAAGGGGAGTCCATAAAGACCAAAATGTAGAAACAAAATGGATCATCATCCATGAAAGCAATAAGAGGATGAGATAACCTCCCCACAAAAGGAGACTATGGGTCCATTAAAAAATACACTCCATTTCTTGGTTAGAGTGATCGGACCCAGAAATACCAGAATTCACCTCTCCATCACAGGTCATTAATGGCCCCATCCTGCACCACTGAAATCAGTGGGACTTTTGCCATTAACTTAAAAAAGTGCAGGATGAAACCGTATGTGCTATTCTCCAATATGTACTGTGCTGACCAATTCCTGGGTACTCATAGGATCTGCATTTTTGTTTTTAACACAGCAGTTTCAAATATAAGGCTATATTCTGCCATCTTAACTCATGGTGAATAGTATCTCACTCCATGAGTAATCCTACTAAAAGTAAAATATATCTGTTATTTACTCATAGAGAAAGGCATTTCTCAGTATGAGTAATGGTGCCAGAATCTAGTCCACAGTGCCTGTTTATACTCTCTCTCTCTGTCTTTCTCACACACACCCGTTACAAAAGCCCTGTGACTCTGCCTGGTTTCCAGAAAGACCCCATTAGCACAGGACAAGAATCCTTTCACACATTACAGAAAAAAAATCCATGCGCTGCCATATGGATTAATTTTTGCAAAATGTCATGACAAATTTTGTCCCTATTTTTAATGAGTGAAGTCCAATTGTAGAACCAGAGAAATGCTTAGTTGCACTGCTTACTGCATTTGCATGATAACCCCGCAGAAAGTCAAAGGAAATAACAGACATATTTTATTTTCTCAGATCGCATTTGCACCTGATTCTTTGCTTTTGAAATTTGATATTTGTCTGAATGCTGCCAGTGATCTCTGCAGAGGCACATCAGCATCCATGTGTGTGACATTTAAAAGTAACTTGGTCTTACAGCAAGCTGATTGAGTTCAGCTCGATTAGCCTATAAAATCTCAAAGACCCGGTTGTGTATTTTCAATCTTTATAACCTGAAAACTGCTATTATAGAAGAATGCCTATTTTCCAAGTATAGCCACAGAAGAAAAAGGCAGAGGTATCAGGAGAGAGTGCCAGTATGTCACACTCAGTCACGAACCGTTTTGACAGAGGAATTCTTTAGTAGCCAGTCAGCTCCCCCTGTACTGGTGAAAGTGTATATTGTCTTAAAACTAATCAAAATAAAAGAGTGTTTAAAAGATGAATGTCTTAGAAATTAGTGGAGACTTCAATGTCATCGTAAAGTCTTAGATCACTATGGGAGAAAAAATAGTCCATGATCTAAAGGGGAGATACAAAAGCATATAGGGGAGAGGACAACAAATAATTATTAAATAATTCTCCAGCTGCTTCTGGGGAGGAAAGCAGGATAGAGAATCACAGGAGGGACTTTTACAATGAAAATGCTTGGCAAGGCGTTCATCGTCAGTGATGAACCTGGTATAGAAGGGGAACACAGAGTGATGAAAACTGTAACAGTTTTCTGTGAGGAAAGCATCCATGTCTTCAGGGCTTCAGACCCGCCAACAAAATGCAACCTCATATTTGGCATTATTAAATGTAATATAGTCCAAAAAATTTCAGCACAGACAGATCTCAATCAAAACTTAAACACAGGGGTCATAATCTAGCCAACATATCCAATCACGTAACGTGGAAACAATCACTATTTTAGGACTCCTGGTTAAACTCAGCATTAATGTACATTTTAATGAATTCCTGTGGTAAGCTTAAAAGGAATCGTGAAAACCAGGAACGATCTTAGATTGTCTTGGCAGCCACATGATTCGATTTGACTCGCAATATTTTTCTTTAAACCAAGGAAATGTCATGCTTCAAATTTAATTGTTCTTTAATTAAATAACTATAATTAGGACTTTTCCTCTAATGTATCTGAACAAATTGAGTAATACGCCTTACACTTACTTACCCATGCATTTGTGCAATTATCGATGGGGATGTTGATGGAAGATTAGAATTTGCCGGGTGGGTTGCTGTCCAATGAACCTTGCCAGTGTATCCAGGGATATTCGGAGTGCTACAGGGAAAAGTTAAAAGGGGGAAGGGCAGAAAAGGACTAAATTAAATGAGTACAGGCTTGAAATAATCAATCACAGACAGTTGTAAAACCACTAGCTTGTATTTCTATATCCAAGGTAGATAGGTGATACAGGGTGTAAATGTGTGATATTATATTGCATGAAAGCACCGGGCCTGATCCCCAACTGATATAAATTGTCATAGCTTCTTTGACATCAATGGAGCCATAATAATTTACACCACCTGAAGATCTGGCCCACAAGCTCAATTTTGATTACAGAGGGCAAAAATCCATTCTCCAGTGTTTCTCATCTTGTTTTGAAATGATGGGTTTTATTTGATTGTCTGTACACTACTCATGACCAAGAACAACATTTCACCAAGAGGAAAGAACTAGAAAAAGTGGTTCACAAAAGCACTAAAGCCAATATTTCAAACATGGCTTACATTTTAGGTGGGATTTAGGTCCCAATTTCAAACATGGCACTTAGGTGATCTCCTTTTGGCAGCTCAGTCTGAAATTTTTGGCCTATGCCCAAAGTTCTTGCAACAGAGGTTCCCAAACTTTTTTTGCTGAATGCTCCCTGTGCTTTGGAGGTTCATGTCACATGTGCAGCTGCCTCTTTCTAAGAAACAGTATTTCCATGGATGCCTGAGGTCTGGGAGTCCAGCCCGCGAGCATCCCTTGTCAGGTACATGCTCCAGGTGGGTGATCCCAGCAGGACACCGAAAGCTGGACTTCACCCCTCTCCTTGTGACCCTAGGACTCCCCTGTGTCACTGACAGGCCGCAGGCTTCTGTGGCCTTGGCACAATCCCCAGCACGCATAAGCAAGGGCCTGTGCTGGCAGGGAGAAATTACCTCCCGAGGGGACCCATGCACATTCGCTTCTGAAGAGATGAATGAGCTTGACTGAGTCACCCCTACTCCCTGCCCAGGAAGAGACTACTCCCCCTCTCTCCTTGTACCCTTCCTCCTCCTTGTGCTACCAGCCTGGCAGGAGCTGGCGACTCAGCTAGTGAAACATATTCTTATTTTATCAACAATATTTTGAAGAAACAAGAAAAAATCCGTAACTAGTCAGCTCATTCGGTGCCCTGCTAAACTCCTTGTGCCCCCTCCCCCACAAGAAGGGGTTCCCCCAAGTTTGAAAACCAACATCCAACAACAATTCTACAGTTTTGCAAATTTCAGGTATGATTTCTGGTATATTATTCTGGGTGATTTTCCTAAAAAAAAAAAATTTACATTGCTCCTGTTCTATTGGATACAAAGCATTGAACCATCAATACATTTTTATCTTATACAAGCAGTTTAAGATGTTAGACGTATATTATTAAAAAATCCAATGTAACATCTGAATTTTTACTAGTGTCTTTAATTTAATCTTATTTAGCTATCCATATAAAGAAAAGAAACAAAGATGTGCAATGATACAATATGATCCAGGGAATCCATCCTGGATTATGGCCTAATCCAGTGGTTCCCAAACTTGTTCCGCCGCTTGTGCAGGGAAAGCCCCTGGAGGGCCGGGCCAGTTTGTTTCCCTGCCGCATCCGCAGGTTCGGCCGATCACGGCTCCCAGTGGATGCGGTTCGCTGCTCCAGGCCAATGGGAGCTGCAGGATAAAGCAGCCAGTACGTCCCTCGGCCCGCGCCACTTCCAGCAGCTCCCATTGGCCTGGAGCAGCGAACCGCGTCCACTGGGAGCCGCGATCGGCCGAACCTGCGGACATGGCAGGTAAACAAACCAGCCCGGCCCGCCAGGGGCTTTCCCTGCACAAGCGGCGAAACAAGTTTGGGAACCACTGGCCTAATCCATCAAAAAAATTAAGCACATGTTTAACTTGAAGTACATAGGTAGTCCGGTTAGGACTACTCACTTTCTTAAAGATAAGTACTCGCTTAAATGCTTTGTTGGATGGGCAAGAGTGCTCAATACTTGGCAGGATTGAGCCTTTGTATATTACTTGATAATTCATACAAAATTAAATACACTGACAGCCAATGATAAAGAGAAAAGGAAAGTTTTCATGTGAGATGCAAACAGATTGAGGAAAGATTTTTAGCTATAGAGGGCAGCACAACTGAAAGATCAACTCCTAAATGGCAAGAGTTGTTGGGAGGGGAAGGAGAGAAGACAGAAGCAGGTTGAAAGAGAGCTGGAGGAGTAAAAGCATGTGAGGTCAGAGAGGGAGCCCATGCATAGTTTAAAAAATGTCCATTTTTATATGATATAGAATTAGGGACAACCAGTTATTGGCATCAGTAGTTAACTATTTCCTGTTCTGCCAGCTCAAAATAGGTAACCATTGAACTATATATTTACCCAGACTGCCCATACACAAGCAGACAAGTCTTTCATGACAAGCTGTTTCAGCCTGTGACTCAGCTAAGTACAAGGGACTGTAAAGTACAAGGGACTATAAACCCTTTTGTGGGCTCGTACATTCTGCAAATAACAACAATGCCCATTTAGGAACTGCTTCCGAGGTGCTTTCTGACACCCGTGTGCTCCCTAGAAAAATAAATCTTAGAGCGTGAGATAGTACATAGCTATTAATTTTCAGTACAATGACCAGAAATCCCTTTAAGCTAAATTCAGTGCAGGATTCAAGAATCGACTTATGGGAGAGGTGGTTTATTAAATAATTCTTTGGCTGTGTACCTAGGCAATTTTTTACTCTAATTTCTCATTGGGGTAGAGATAATGTTAAAATGCTGCATCTATAGAGTATGTGACATAGAGATAAAACATGACGTATTTGTTGGAAAATTCATTTGTCCCACAAGAGATTCAATCCTCTGGACCAGCTAAGCTGTGCTCAGCATAGGAACATCAGAGGGGAAAGGTGGATTTTATGTCATGCCCACTCAGATCCAGAGGCTGATGGAAGACTGATCTGGTCAACAGTATTACACAGGAGCAGTTTTGGGGGTGCTCTATGTTATATCTAGCTACCCATGGTTCCAAGGGGCCTTTCATGAGTTTTTTTTCTTATCCCCTTTGTCATGCTCCTACATCAGCAGAGGTGGCTTGCAGCCAGGACAGCAACTCTATGCCACCTGAGGATTCCCTTTACTTATGAGGAATCGCCACATAGCTGGTCAAACCAGCATTTCTGCTGCTTTGTGGCACCATCGCAGCACAAAGCAGCCTTAGCAGGCCTGAGGATCTGGGCTAATATTGGGGCACATTTTCTGAAATAGTTACAATGGTGTGTGTGCAAAACTCTGCCTTTTCGTGGACAAATGGACAATGATCTGGTTGTGTGCAGACCAGGCAATAGCACATACATATACTTATTTGCATGTGAAAATATCTAATGTGTGTATTCAAATACAGGGGTTTATAAGAACAATGGATACATTTGTGCAAACACATGCATTTAGCTATCTCGGATCATTTGGTCCATAAGGACTATTTTTAATCTTACTGTGATTGGAATTTTACTACCCCGATGATGTGATATTTACATTAGAACCTCAGAGTTATGAAAACCTCGGGAACGGAGGTTGTTCTGAACTCTGAAATGTTCGTAACTCTGATCAAAACGTTATGATTGGGGCTGAGTGGGGGTTGAGCACCCCCTGGGGAAAATTAGAAGCCAGCTTCTGGGTCCATGAAAAATTTTAAATCAAAATGGGGGTCCTCGGGTTGCTAAAGTTTGAGAACCACTTCAATATAATACTGTGTTAAATGTAAACTACTAAAATTAAAGGAAAAGTTTAAAAATAATTGATAAGATAAGGAAACTGTTTCTGTGCTTGTTTAATTTAAATGAAGATGGTTAAAAGCAGCATTTTTCTTCTGCATAGTAAAGTTTCAAAGCTGCATTAAGTCAATGTTCAGTTGTAAACTTTTGAAAGAACAATCATAACATTTTGTCTCTGTCTCTTTGTGTGTCTCTGCTGCCTGATTGTGTACTTCTGCCTGATTGTGTACTTCTCCAAATGAGGTGTGTGGTTAACCGGTCAGTTCATAACTCTGAGGTTTCTACTGTAATAAGATATCATATAAGAATTGTTCATTAGACTCTCAGTTATAGAATGAAATGCTAATAACTTCCATGGAATTGCACCAGTGTGACAGAGAATTTGGGCCATTGCATGAAATCTCATAATATCTTGCAATATATCATAAGGCTAGTTGAAATTAACTCACATAACAACTGTATAATAGTGTAGACATCTGAGTCTTATTATGCATTGTGAAGCATCTGATTTGTAAAATCTTCCAACCTTTAAAGCTTGCAAAACCACCTAACCTAGCACTGCTAGTGACACAATTTAATTTCTTTCACTAACATATTTTCCTTGGAAAGAAGATAAGAGAAAAGCAACATGAATATCCAAATGTGCTATACAAACAGCAAAATGAGCGCGAGAGACAGTCCCAGATTCAGATTTGTTCTACATTGTTGTCTGCCTTTTAGAAGTGATTCACAGAGTTAACATACTTCATAGCATGCTGAAGGATGTTACACTGAAAGAGGAGGAGGCTATGTAAAGAGAAGCTAAAAGTACCAGGATACTAAGAAAGCCTACACTACGTTAACCAGCTGCCCTCATGGGAACCTGAAGAAGGGATGCAGAAATGTGCTGCGGTTATGCGTGTGATAAGGTAGAAGAGACTGAGGTTAAAAAAATACCCCTTTGGTTTTTGTTTTTGGATCACGCTGTCTAGTTCTCTTGTGTTTTCTTTGCTGAGATGTTGAACCAGATCATCTCTGCTGAAAAAAACAACTGAGTGCCAGGCTACAACTGGCAACATGCAACACTCTTTGTGGTTAGGCTTCTCGTCATCAAGTTTTCTTTCTGTCACCATGACGTTTCTCTCATCTTGCTCAGATGCTTCCTTGTTATTACACTAGCAGCCCTCACTCCCCACAAAAAACAAAACAAGCCTCCACCATATTCAATGCATAAGCAATTGAAGCTGTACAAGGCCTAAGATTTCAAACAGAAATTGGGTGCATCCATTTGTGGTTGCCCATTTTGAGACACTTTAAAGGGGCCTGATTATCAGAAAGTGCTCGGTAACTGTTCTCTGAAAATCAGAAAGTGGTTTAAGTTGGGCACCTGAAAACTGAGGCACTCAGAAAGAGTAATCACTTTTGAAAATGTAGGTTTTAAAGTTCCCTGTGCTTTAGCTTGAGTGGTAAACAGGTTCATGGTCATTGTTAACTCTCCCTGCAAAACAGAAACTTCTGCAAAAGAGTAATCTTTCACAGAGACTGCTAAATGATCATTATACACTGCTCTTAGAGCAGGGAAGAGCTCCCACAGCTCCTTACTCCTTCTTAGACCCTAGTGCTTCAGTTCCACAAACAGAAAGCACTGAATAAAGCCATAATGTGCTCACATGAAGCGTTAAAGAACACCTACAGTAGGTTAGAGTACCTAAGTCTGCTTCTGATCTTGTTTATACCTGTTTTACTTAGTGTGTGGTCTTACTTCTGATTTACATACATGTAAGATCAAAACCGGTATTTTGTTAGTTACAACTGTGAAAAGCAGATGAAAAACACTACCATAAACTAATGGCATATTTTGATTTGCTAGTGTTTCACACTCACTTTGCACTAGTGTAAATGATAGAGCTGGGTGGGAAACAGTTTTCCTGTGAGAGTTTTCAAGAGTTCAAAATTTTTCCCATCCCAAAATGGAGGGAAAAGTTCTAAATCACAAAAATATTCACAAACTAATAATCCGAAAAAATCCTGGACTGGGTCAAATATAGTACACACGAACTAAAATCTTGAAATAAAAAATAGTTTTGAACAGAAAAATGTAACTTTTCATTTTGAAAATGTCAAAACAGGACGTTTTGATAATTTTGAACCCAATAATTTTTTTATTGGGAGATTCATCAAAATGAACCCTTTCCCGCAACAGTTTCAGTTTTGCCAAACTGTCATTTTCTGATGAAAAAGATGTTACTCAGAAAATTTCTTACCAGTTCTAGTAAATGAATACACAAGGTGAAAGACATTGGAAGGACCCTGTGTCTATCTAATTATGGTCTATGAAGTTTCTGTTATGACTTGAAGATGGTTCAGGGACACATAAAAACAGTGAGCTAGAGGCTGATCTCAACCCACGTGTATATTTGGAGTAACACAACTAAAGTCACGTGTGAGATCATAATCTGGCTCAGTGTGTTTAGGGCACTGACAGTAAGGGTGCTGATAAACTTGGAGGAACATCTACAAAGAAAGGGAATATAAGTTATCGGAGGAGAATGGTTTGAGTGCAGGACTTGGAACTCCAGGGGCTTTATCCTTTAGAGACTGCATGTACAGAGCTCCCACTGCAAACAAAAGCTTGCAGGAGTGGGTCTTCGAAGAGCTAATTCTGCCTCTGACACCAACATCAACTGTGGCCTTGCACGAGTCACTTACACTTATTTTCCAGATATGAAAATTGAGGAAATAAAGTTAACTCTTACTGGACAGAAGTGTTAAGGAGATTAATTAGTTAACACTTGAAAAGTGCTGCTAAGCAGAAAGTCTTAAATGTTAGTTAAACAGTGTGTGGGTGTGAGTGAGTGACTGCATGTAGCACTGCCCTCTACTGAAGGGAATGAAAACTGCTGATCTATTTGTCACAGGCCTTATATCAGGGGTGGGCAAACTTTTTGGCCTGAGGGCCACAACTGGGTATGGAAATTGTATGGTGGTCCACGACTGATCACGAAATTGGGGGTGGATTGCATGGATTGGGGGAAGGGATAGCTCAGTGGTTTGAGCATTGGCTTGCTAAACCCAGGGCTGTGAGTTCAATCCTTGAGGGGACCATTTAGGGATCTGGGGCAAAAATTGAGGATTGGTCCTGCTTTGAGCAGGGGGTTGGACTAGATGACCTCCTGAGGTCCCTTCCAACCCTGATATTCTACGACTCTATGAGGTGAGGGCTGTGGCTGGGGATGAGGGGTTGGGGTTGCAGGAATGTGCTCTGAGCTGGGACCAAGGGATTCAGAGGGAGGGAAGGGATCAGGGCTGGGGTAGGGAGGTGGGGTGCAGGCTCTGGGCGGCGCTTACCTCAAGCAGCTCCAAGAAGCAGTGTCATGTCCCAGCTCCAGCTTCTATGTGCGAGGCGTGGCCAGGTGGCTCTGCGTGCCACCCTGACCACAGGTGCCGCCCCTGCAGCTCTCATGGGCCATGGTTCCCAGCCAATCGTCACTGTGGGAGCAGCATGAGGAACCTCTTGGCTACCCCTATGCGTAGGAGCCCGAGGGGGGACATGCCACTGCTTCTGGGAGCTGTGTGGAGCAGGACAAGCCCTCCACCCGACTCCCTGGTTGGAGCGCCGGAGCAGGGCAAGCCCTGGACTCCACTCCCCGGCGGGAACTCGAGGGCTGGATTAAAGCGTCTGGAGGGTCGGATGCGGCCCCTGGGTCGTAGTTTGCCAGTCCCTGCCTTATATTGTTAATGAGTGCCAGATAACCTTATTTAGCTCAGGAGGCAAGGGCCAGTGCTTTGAAGCAAGAGAATTTGAGTTCTGTCCTGACTGCTGTGTAGTTCCAGGAGGCTGTGATACGGAGCAGTGTGAATAACAGAAAGTGATGTTTGTTACAATATGTAAGGTACAAAACCAGTGAGAGACAGATGCAGCATTAAAGCTGCCACTTCAGGCGATCTGTTAGCTCTCACTTTAAGAAACTTTGCTATGTAAGTTGGAATTTACTAAGTGTTACTACATCATGCATTAGTTAGTTACAGCCGTGCCAGGAATAAAAAAAAATTGTTCATGCAGTGTCTGTCACACCAAGCGTTTACTGGTGCCCCCCACATGAATGCTACAGAGGAAATCCCCTTCAACAGTGTGGGAGTTTTTTCCATTGACCCTTAGAACACCTGCAGAACTAAAATATCACTTAGACCATACTCTCATTGCAACAGCTGATGGGGGAAGGGGTCAGATAAAGGAAAAAGCTGGTGGCTGGCAGATGGAGGAGAAAAAGACCTATAAAGACATTTAAATAAACAGAGTAAGGTGGCGTCATGAATCCATGTGCTAAAGTTAGAACAGAGTTTTCTCTTGGTATTGAAAATTAACCTTCTTATGCATTTTTGAATGAAATATTTTTGTTTGTTAATTAACATGAAAATTAATTGTGTCATTACTTATAATATTCATAAATGATCTGGAAAAGGGGGTGAACAGAGAGGTGGTAAAATTTGCAGATGATACAAAATTCCTCAGGATAGTTATGTCCAAAGCTGAATGCAAAGAGTTACAAAGCGATCTCACAAACTTGCGTGACCGGGCAACAAAATGGCAGATGAAATTCAATGTTGATAAGTTCAAAGTAATGCACATTGAAAAACATAATCCCAAATATACATACAAAATGATTGGGTCTAATTTAGCTGTTCCCACTCAAAAAAGAGATCTCGGACTCATCGTGGATAGTTATCTGAAAACATATGGTCAATGTGCAGTGCCAGTCAAAAAAAGCTCACAGAATGTTAGGAACCATTAGGAAAGGGACAGATAAAAAGACAGAAAATAGACAAATGCCACTATATAAATCCATGGTAGTCCACATTTTGAATACTACGTGCCTTTCTGGTTGCCTCATCTAACAAAAGATGTACTAGAATTGGAAAAAGTGCAGAGAAGGACGACAAAAATGATTAGGGTATGGAAAAGCTTCCATGTGAGGAGAGGAGAGATTAAAAGGACTGGGACTATTCCTTTTAGGAAAAAAAGATGACTGAGGGGGATGGGACAGGACGACCGGGGATGGATCACTTGATAATTGCCCTGTTCTGTTCATTCCCTCTGAAACACCTGGTACTGGCCACTGTCAGAAGACACGATACTGGGCTGGATGGACCACTGGTTTGACCCAGTAAGGCCGTTCTTATGTTCTTATCATTTTCTTTTTATTTATTGGGAGGATGGATTTCAAAAGCAGCTAAGGAATTTAGGAGCACAAATCCCATTGAATCTCAGTGGGGCTTGGGTTCCTAAATCACTTTGATGTTTTTGAAATCTCCTCCTTTGTGTAACTAGCTCACATGACTTGCCTTACTCTTTGAAAATGCACAGGAATTGGAGTTTCACCAGCAATCAGGCTCTCTTTTCTCCCACAGTATGCATGTTTGCAAGAGGAGTTCACCCGGACATAGCCAAATTTTGAAAAATACTCAACAGCCAACAGATCTCATTATGACACTGGGCCAGTTCTTCATAATAGCTCAGCACCCAACAAGCATCCAGCATACTGAACTCTTTTGGAAATCTGGCCCTAACTGTAGCTGTTGATTTATTTTGAAAATCTGGCCCACAGTCCACTTTTCTCATTATCTCATTACTCATAACTTCTCCCTGCCTGACAGTTGGCCAGCTACGTAATGTACAAAAACAGCTTCATTATTCATTTTTTACAAACAAATAAAAAAACAAGCAAACTAGTTAGTTCAGCTTGTTTCAAACCCCAAAGTAGCTCCAGAATAAATGACAAAGGCCCCAGTCCATCAAAGCACATAAACGTGTGGTCAATTCCATCCCTATAAGCAAAGCACTTACACACCTGTGTGAGTCCCATCAGCTATAATGGGACTTATGCAGGAGTGTAAGTGCTTTGATGAATTGCGGGCAGGGAGAAGAGATAAAGAGAAGGAAAAGAAAACAAATATGAAAACAGGAAGTAAGGAGATAAGTGCGAAGAGCAGGAGGAAGCCAGACAAAAGTGACGGGGAGGGACAAGACACACAAAGAGCAGACCTAACAGCCATGGTGTTAGTGTTGCCCAACATACTTTTTTGGGGCAAAATTATATAGAAAACTGGCAATAAATAACCAGAACATTTACTTTGGAAGCTCACTTGACTATCACACACACAGAAAAGTTTTATGTCTGCCCGTTTGCTTTTCTAATGACATGTATTTCACCCTTTCTTAAAATCCTAGGTGCTTCCAGTCCTCAGACATGTGTTCCAATGTAATAAAGGTGAAAGAGGAAGGATGGATCAACCCCAGTGTGTTTATAGCCAGCTCGGGAGTGAATCTGCAAACAAAATGTCCTTAACAATGGCCTACTCAGGGCTGGCCTGGTGATATGCAGTGCATTGCCATTTGGGATCTCTTACTGGGTGACGAGGAGCAAGAGATTACATTGAGAAATCAATTTCCAGGTTTCTCTCATGGCAACGCAGACTGATCATGCTAGGTCACTGAGCCAGACCACAAATATGATTTGGATTAATATAAATATAGGTTCAGAAGTTTAGCATCTGTGGCTAAGTCACAGGTTTCTTATATGGGAGTGGGGTTCCACTAGTTATTTTGTGTCTGATTCACACAGGGAAAAAATGGTTTATGAGAACAAATACATCTCTGTATCTTTATTTGTATTTCACGCTCAATGAATTTTTTAACAGACCACGCTTTAAACAGTATTATAGAGGAATTCCAGTCTCATGATTAAGGCACTGGACTGGGATTCAGGAAATGTGGGTCTGATTACTGGGTCTGCCACAAATTCTCTGTCCAACTCAGCCAAATCACTTAATATCTCTGCATCTTGGTTCCCCATCTGTAAAGTGGAATAGTACTATTTCCTGGTTACACAGTAATCTCTTCAGGGCAAGGACTATATTATGTCTATGTATAGCATCTTGCACAATAAGCCCCCAATCTTGGTTGGGGTCCTTAGTACCACAGTACAAATAATAATGACCAGAGTTTGTTTTTTTCTAATTCCTTTAAAAGTAAAAAGATGGCTTTCTATTCCCCAACAGGGGAGAACGGATGGGCCCAAGAGGAATACACTAACCTGCTCATCACCTCTCTTCCCCTTTGTCTCTGCAATCTGGCCCACTGTCTGCCCCTGAAGAACTGGTTTCAGATTTGTTACTGCTCTTATTGATAAATACTTTCTTGCAGGGCCTGGGGAAGAACATGAACTTGCCCCAGAGCACTACATGAAAGTGATGTCATCACCTTAGTGCTTGACACAGGAATTGCACCTGATCTTTAACAAAACATTGAAAGTGACTTACTATATAAACTGTGTCAAATGCAGTGGGAAAAAAACAGAAAATTATTTTTCTGTTATCTGTTTAAATTACAGTAAGCTTACCATTTAATACTAGTATGTACCAAATAGTAGGTAAGGCCTAACAATAGTGGGTACAGAATTCTCAGATGGAAGTTTGATTTGCAAGACTCTTGCTTTCTGCAGCAGCCTATGAGATTTCCAGCTATGTATTTGTCAGTCCTTCTGGCTACAAAAAGTCCACTTCACCTACAGTAACAGTTTATATTTCTGAGAAGCAGGAAAAGAGGGACATGGCAAATAGAGAATGCTGGGAATGTGGGCAGGGAACGTGGTGCTTATTTGGACAGTGCCACCACTTCAGTTTCAAGGGATATGTCTACACTGCAATAAAACACCCGCGGCTGGCCCATGTCAGCTGACTGGGGCTTCTGGAGCTCAGGCTGTGAGACCATAAAACTGAAGTGTAGATGTCCAGGCTTGGTCTGGAGTCTGAGCTCTGTGACCCTGTGACAGGGGAGGGTCCCTGAGTCTGGGCTTCAGCCCAAACCTGGATGTCCACCTGCAATTCTATAGCCCAGCAGACCAAGCCCTGTGAGCCTGAGTCAGTTGACATGGGTCAGCCATGGGTGATTTACTGCAGTGTGGACATACCCATAGGGTTAACATAGTGACCATATATTTTAAAAAATGTATTTCAGGATAACCATTTTCTATTCTTTTGTGCTTCAACTCAACCAGAAGTTATGAATGATGAAGACTGGATGAAATTCTATTGGATGAAATTCAGTGTTATGCAGGAGGACGGACTAAATGATCATAATGGTCATGTCTGCCCTTAAGATCTATAAATTTATAATCTTTTATTTAGGCTTAGTGGATATGGTGTCTATACGAGGAGTCAGATTCTGATCCCCTTAATCACAGGGAATAGCATCTTAATCTGCAAATAGTCCCACTGAAATTAGTAGGGCTACCTGAAGAGTAAGGTGCTACTCAGAGTGAGTAAGGGTAGCAGCACTTGGCGCTATTTAAAGTAATGTGCATTCTGCATTAAATTAATAGAGATGACTGGACCTAATGATTACTAGAGAACACAACAAAACCAGCCATCCCCATACCTGCTACAGACATTTGTTTAGCATATGTTCTGAAATTTGTGATGCAGGCCCATCTCTCTGACAAGGGGAATTTGCCTTTTCTGCAGAAGAGAGGGGGGACATTTTTAGAGCTTATTTTTACCACAAAAAAATATACCTCCTGTGGTTTCCTTACAAATGTGGACTACCCCTGTTCACTGAAAACTATAGAAAGAAAAGATCTAGCCAATGAGAAACTGTACACAAAAAACAAGTTAGTTCATCTTTTGTTTTACCACCTTTATGTGTTACCCCAGCTTTCCAGGTAAGTGCTTCTGACCAGCTCAGCTTGCTTAAGAAAAATTCAGGAAGGACATAACAAGAAAAAAAATATTTTCAAGTTCATAATGTAAGTAAAAGGAAATCATATATTTAATAGAATATAAACAGCTTTTATAAACTCAGAGGACATCTAGTGGCCAAAGCTAGTACTCACTTGTTTAGCATTATAACACTCAATCTTATCATGAGACATCCCAGTTTTCCATGACCAAAAGCCAAAATTCTCTGGTAAAAAAACACTAAAATCTGCATTTTTCCATGATTAAAATGAAACACTGAACTTTAGTTTCCTTAGCCACAACCAGGATAACAGTATTTCTTGTTTTGGACCAGGACAGTCTCCTTTTTAAGCCCTGTCCCAGACGTCCTGACTTTTTTGGCAAAACTGGGCAAAAGCAAATGGGACAAATGCCCAGTTTTGCCGTTGGGGGGCACAGAGCAACATTTTGTGGGGGCTTGGGCTGTCAGTCCCTGCCCCAGGCAGCTCAGGCCAACCCTGTGCAGTATCCTGTTTTCACTTTGGGAAATATGGTCATTAAAATTAGTTAATATGTTTTCATTTTTTCACAAAACATAAAAACTAAAGATTCTCTGTAAAAATGCAAATTCTGTGTTTTTCCCCACGACAAACAGATTTCTAGGACTCCTACTTATCATTCAGAAACAATGCCTTCTTTTTTCTATCTATGGACTTGTTCATTAATATTGCAGTGTAACACAGTAATAGTCAGTTATATACTAATTTAGGATTGGACTTTTCCTTACTCTCCCCCCTTCACCCCCGCTCTCCCCTGCGGGGAAAAACAGAATGCTGAATTCCAGAAATTGCCGTCCTTGTAGTATGCCTCAGAAAATTCTACATCTCCTTGTAGTGGTTTTGTTAAGGACGTTGTATTAAATGCATCTGATGTGACTTGACTTTTTATTTGTTTAATATTGTGATTCTGTGCATGTCACAAAAGAATACGGCTATATAGCCATGTATCCTATGTATGCAGAGTGATAGCGTACATAAATTGCTACATTCTTCTCCAAAACTATTGAGTTCTTATACTTGTTTCTCCCAGGACTTTACCCTGTTATGTTTATTGAAAGTATGGTAAAAACTAGATCTTTGCCTTGAAAGGTTTACAGCTTCAAGAAGATTATAGTTAGCAGTAGGTATTAGGTGTCCAACCTTATACACATATGACAAAATTTTTAACTCAGGTGCTTAGTATCAAGCACAACTATTCATATTTAGACACCTAACAAGTAACTTTTCAGAAGTGATGAGCACTTCTAGTGCCAATTTCTAGCTCTTATTTTAATCAGTGGGAATTGCTCAGCGTCGGCCTTATCTGAAGCCCATTAAAATTAATGGAAAGACTTCAAGACTTCAGGGGACTTTGGACTGGGGCCCCTAACTTTGGAAAGTAAAATTTGAAAATGTTGGCCCCAGAAATTGGTTTTAAGGGTACAGTGTGTCTGTATCTCCCACTGACTTCAACTGGAGTTCTGGATGCTTAGCCCCTCTGAAAGTCAGGCCTGTGATATCTAAAGTTGAGAACCTGAAAACAGAAGCATCCAAACTTAGAAACTACTTGTGAAACACTGGGTCTGAGGCCATGATCCAAAGCCTCATTGAAGTTAATAGGAGCAGTCTTTCAATTGACTCAGTAGTAGATGTGGGTGAGGCCCTAATGGCCAGATTTACACAGGTGCTCAGGCACCTAAACACACAGATAGATGCATAGTGGGACTTTCAAAAGCATCTAAGCAGGTTAGGTCCTAACTTCCATTGAAGTCACCTTTGTAAATCTGGTCCTAAGTGTTTTTACCCAGTGGATCAACAGCAAAGGAAGGAATATATAATCCCTTATATATAACGTTTTCTGGCTCCAAACACTGTTCCATACCCGCTGGACCATAAATAACACATTATAGAGACACAATGGTGTATAGGCACTATCGCAAGTAGTCTATACCTCCCAGTGTCTGCACTATCAGAGCAGATTTAGTTTGACAGACAACTGTCGGTAGGCTATTACAAACATGTTCTAGTATCATGGATAACACCACACTACTGAGGGATGGATATAAATTTACATATTTAACTTACATTAGTACAAATGTTTTCCAATCACAAAGATATTTTTCTTTACATATTTAAGCCAAGGTCATTTAGCAAAATATCAATTAAACGTTCCATGAAAAGGAGTAAAATAGTTACAAGAAAATGCCCAGATTCCATGTCACTCATTTCTCCTCCATAGGGAATCAACCTGCATTGCCCTAATATCTGCCAGCAGAGGAGTGACAGTATTAAGCAGACATACAGTATGATATTTGCCATAATAATTCTTAACCAACAGAATATACACTTGGTGAAACACAGGAATTAATGAGGTTGAGAGGTGCTTCTAATTTATTTGTCTTTTTCCAAAGTAACCCATCTATAGAATTGTAAATTAATGAAAACAGAAGCTTCTGCTTAACTTCATTTTCTCTGAAGTGCTTATTAAAGCAGTTTCAGGAACAACTATACCACAGGAAGTCTAATTTGGATAATGAATAAAAAGAGGCGAGAGAGAAAAAAAGCAAGACAGCTGAAAAAGCATCAGGTTTCTGAAAGATGGAAAAAGGTTTACTCTGAATTTCTGAAGGGCCAATGTTATTCCAGTTTTACACTACATCACCTCTACAAAAATAAGTAGCACTGTTCAGCACCAGATTGGAGCAGAGTAATGGAGAATCAAGCCCTAGGGTTCTGTGATGAATTCATTCATAGGTTAGGCTGCAGGTGGGAGATATAATCTAACACAAACATGAAGGGTAAAGTTTGCCACACTGTACAAGATAATCCTATTAGCAAAATCTCCCCCCATCTTGTAGCTGCTGCTATGACTACATTTTTTGTATCCAGACAGAATTGTCTTTTAAATTGGCTCAAATTGATCCATGTTTAATTACATTGTATTCTAATGGCCATTGTAGTCAATGGCTATCTTTCCTTTGACTGTAATGGCCTTTGGTGTGCTCAGTGAGCCACACAGTGAAAACCCTCTGGTACCTAAAACCCAACAATATCACTTGTGCAACAGACCCTCATACAGATCCCTCCATCCAGGATAGGGAAAATCCTATGTCCTTTCTTGTGCAAGACCAGGGCCTTGGGCCCTTTTCTTCTTTTCAAGATGACTAAAACTCCAGCAGTAGTTATAGTAAAAGCAAGGTAATAGAGGCAACATACTGAGCAGTTCTTGTGTAGCGAGGTTTTGAAGTTCGAACACTGCCAAGAGTAATCACATCTACACTGGCATTGTCTAGGTCTTCAAAATTCTCTGCACCAGCACAGCCACTGTTTGAATAAAAAGGAAAAGCAAAGACATATACATTATTCATAAGACAGCTGGCAGAGGCAGCTGAATCATACTTCAAGCTCCACATCTATAGTTATTTATTAAAATGGTCCACAAGAAAATACATGGAGATGAACTAGCCTTTGTGCAGTAATGTCCCAAGACAAAAACAAACACACAGAACCAGGAGCATATAATTAATGACAACTCTACCACATATGTGCAGTGATCAGTTTCGGGAAAGCTGGAAGTAACGTGAGAAACATCTGTCATCCCTACTTTTTTTTGACGTTTATACTGTGCCATAGTAAAGTATGATACCATTGAGATGAGGACACAATAGATCCTCATTCTTAACTCACAATATTGTAAATGAGGAGTAATTCCACTGAAGTCAGTGGAGTTACCCAAGAATAAGCAGAGGAGAATAGTCAAGCTGCAAACCTTGCATTATGAAGATGAGACAAATGGGCTGATTGCATTAAATCAAAACTGAAAAAATACATAATGTTGCTAAATCTTTACTTACGTGTAGAGAGGAATATGTTGAGTTCGAGAGCTTGGGCTTACACTGTTAAGAAAAATGCAAGATATATTAGTTATTAGAAAAAAGATGGAACTGATTTAACTGATTATTATGTTAAGCAAACTTTTTATGCAGCAAACATGAAAAGATAAAGAGGAAGTGACTTAGAGACCTATTTTTGAGGATGCACAGGAGTGGCAGAGACAAGTCCAAGTTTTGCTTTTGGAATGACGGGGGTGAAGGGAGCTCAAAATCAAGTAGTGGTGAATGATCTTTGTGCTGCGGGGCTGGCATATATGTGAATGTCCCTATTCAGCAGGCAGAGTTTTGGGGTTTCAAACCATATCACAGGTAATTGCTGTTTCAGTCACTGTGTGACAAAGCATTTTAATAACTGAGCTGCTCTTCAGAGGGAAGCTCAAATCCCCTGGACTTCAATGGGAGATATATCAATTTAACATCAGGCTTGAATTTGCTCTCTCTCTCTCACTCTGTCCCTCTTGTTCTGATCCATCACATTAGGGCTTTGCTGTCCTTCCCTTCTCACTCTGCCTACCTGTCTTTTCTCCTCCCGCCCTCACCCTACCATCTTCTATTTAATCTGTCCCTGGCTCACTTCCCATCCTCTCTTTACTTGTCCCTGACTCGCCCTCTGAGCCCCTACTGATCTTTCCCTGTTTTCTCCTACTGTTCAGCTGAAATGCATTGATAATTTCTAACACTACGAAAAAGGACAAAGTCTTGGATTTTGTAAATATATGCTACTTGTAAAATCTTTACAATAAAAACGCACCTGTCAATGAAACAGTCAGAGGTGCAGCAATTATACAGGAACTAGCTACTGGGAACCTCTCTAGTTACGTTTTCATGTCTAATCCTCCCACAGGATATATCTCAGGAATATTTTTCAATAAAATTATTAATGGAATATCTTTAACCTCTCTGATTACAGCAGGTTGGTGAAATGTACAATCACTGCAAGCTCAGATGACATCACAATACACAACATGGAATCTGTGTAACTATCTTTGAAAAAAGAACTATACCATACACAGAGAGATAAACATGGTGGAGATAACATGGTGGAGATAAACATAAAGGAAACATGGTGATTAAAAGACAATTAAAATATAAAAAGAAACTTACAAATCAATTGGTTTTTGTGGTGAAGTAAAAGATCTTGTTTGAAATCTGTCCCAGAGGCCCCCAACAATCTAGAATCACAATCAGAATGCTTCTTGAAACATGAGCTCTGTGTAACACAATATCACTTAATTAGGTAAGCCGGATATATTTTTATGTGCTGATCCTGCAATCAGATCTGCTGGCCTGTGCAGACCCAATTGCAAAACTGGGCTTTAGTTCCCAAAATATCATTAATTAGACAACCAAAAGGTAGTGTACAGTCTAGACCAAAAGATATGAAGTTTTGAATCCTCTTTTTTTTGAGAGCTGACTAAATTGAATCAAGTTGTTAACATATTGGAAGTGTCAGCCAACTGGGATGAGGGCAGTCTAGCCTAGTGGCCAGGGTCAGAGCCATAGTCTATCATCAGGAGCCAAAGCCAAGGATCAAAACTGGAAGGCAGAAACTGATCTAGCAGAGCTGGGGGTCAAGCTGGAGTCCATGGTCAGGAGCTAGAGCCAAGGGTCAAACTGGAGGTCAGGAACTGGACCAAGCAGGATATCACGCCAGGAGGGGTTCAAGGCAGGGGCAGGACAGAGGCAAGGCTAGGTGCAAGGCAGGAGCAGCAGGAACAAGGTAACACAGGAGCAAACACAGAGAAGACAGCAAACTGTGGCTGCTGCTGGCCTAAGAGCCAGCCTGCTGGCCTCTGCAGCCAGTTAGGTTGCATGGCTAATCAGGCAGCTTGCTGCAGGCCAGTTGCACTGATAGGCTTCAAGGAGACTAGCTCTGTTGCAGGCCCTGATTCCTGACAGGAAAATTTCAAAATGAACTGTGTTTCTCATGCACTTTTCCCTCAAAGGATTCAGTGATTTAGGTTATAACAAATAAACTCCTCTGTCCTCAGGCAATTTGCAGATATTATAGCAGTAACCTTAGGACCCATTATTTTAACAATTAAAATAAATAATTACATGAAATAAATACATTATATGCTTTTTCATGCTACAGGATAATTTCTGCTCTCATTTTTCACTGATGTTTTTCTTTCTCTTCTTTGACACTTTGCATGTATTACCTATTTTTCTGCATGCAGTCTTTAGAAAAGAGAAAAAAGATGCCAGTCCCTGTGAAGCCAGCTGAAATGCTGCTTTCTGAGTCAAGTGGTAGAGTCTCCTCTATGAATACAGTGACCTGCTTTTTACTTTTGAAAACTAAAGGAAACATCCTTGCATTTGTGAGCATGAATCCCATAGTTTTGGTACTGATTTTCTAAGCAGCCTGATGTATGCCTCATGGCACTTTGTTTTCTGTTTTGTGATGTATTTGCATGCAATTAATTTGACTGGGGAGGTAAGTAAGCTACAGGTTTTGTGTATAAAGAAGAGGGAGGAGACTTCCCACACTGTACACCCAAAAGTGCCTCAATCTTGTCCTGAAGGGGTGAGAGA
Source organism: Eretmochelys imbricata (assembly GCF_965152235.1). Taxonomy (NCBI): domain Eukaryota; kingdom Metazoa; phylum Chordata; order Testudines; family Cheloniidae; genus Eretmochelys; species Eretmochelys imbricata. The sequence goes on from NC_135573.1 coordinate 167,332,424, forward strand.
ATAGCTCATTCTCATGCCAATTCAAAACTTGGTCTCTGTTGGCTGCTAAAGGTGCCAATTAGTATAAATTGTGATGGCATTTTTTGTCACGTGAACATTTGCCCACTGGGAACTAGATGGAGGCCCAGGTCAAACAGGACTTTTAGCAGTTATCGGATGGGAACATTTCTTCACCACATTTAGAGCGGTACCACAGTGGTGAAAGTCTCTATATTTCATTATCAATCCCCTAAGCAATCCAATCCTGTCTGACTCTAATAAAAGGGACTAAATGTTTTAATATTATGTTACAGTTAATATTTTTAAAAAATATAGGTGAGATAAAACTATGGGCCTGATCCAATGAACACTGAAATCAATAAAAAGGAAGTCTGGTCAAAAATTATCCATCAAAATTGTTTCTCAATGGAAAATTGGGTTTTTGACTGAATGAAATTTTCCATGAAAAGTGTGCTTTCCATAAAATCAAAACATTTAGATTCAGATAACATTCCACAGTACCTCATGGGAGTTGAAGTTTGATTTCCTCATTTCCCCATTCTCCTTTATGGGATGGGCTCCTTGTTCAGACTACATCTCCTACCATGGCAAGTGATACCCGAGATATAACAACCTGGAGGAGAAACTGCGGTGCATCACGAAAGATGTAGTCCAGCGAGGGGGCCCAAGTTATAGAGGAGAATCAGAGCACATGTAATTTTAACTAACCACCAACATGGCAACACCACAACAGCATTCCAAACCAAAAAAAAAAAAAAAGATATTGATTGAAATAACTGAAAGTCAAAACTTTTTGAAGAAAATTTCAATTAAAACTATTTTTTCCCATTTTCACTGACATTTTTAATGGAAAAGAGCCCATTTCTGCCCAGCTCTAAAGAAAAGGTTCTGATTGACTTCAGTGGGCATTGAATTTTCAGTAAATGGCTTTTGTGGCTTGTAAATGCTCCAGTTTCACATCCTTGAATTCTCATGAACTGACTCATTTACTACCCCTTTCTTTGTCAGATACAGAGTAACAAAACAAAAGATAGGCTTTAGCCATCAAGTCAGGATCCAGTTTTTGACTTTCCCAAACTACAGGAATGTTTGGATTTAGGGTATTGGTTTGGGCCTATTTCTAAAAGGTTATGACCCACAGGCCATAATTTGTGCATATTTCATTAGCAAAAACCATAAACTGTCATTTTAAAAAAAGGTTCACTGACTTGGCTTATTTCTGGCGCAGGGTTGTATCTCTTTAGTGTAAAACACTGGGAGATGGGATCAGCCATCACTTCTACTGTTGATTCTAGCTGTGGGATTTTGGATGGTAATATCTTATCCCAAGGAACTTCTTCATAAGCTCTAGACCATTAATAAAAAAAAGAAGAAAGGGAACATATTTAAAACAATCATTAGAAGTGATGCATGGTGTGACATGTATAACTAGGGGATTAAAATGTACTTTGCATGTGAGAATTAGATAATGCAATCTCCTAATAGTCTGCTAACATTATATTGGATCTGCACATGAGAACATATTTCAGAAACTGCAGAGAAAGAGTGATTTTTTTCTTGCTGCTCAGTGAAAGAGAATGAATGACAAAGACTTGCCTCCTGGAAGAGGAATTTTTAGCATACAGTGAGCCGCTAAAGCTAATTAAAGTGGCCACACATGTTTTACCAAAATACTCCTTAGTTTATGGGAAGGAGCACTGAGTTAGGATCCAGGAGATCTTCTCTTCCACTGAATGCCCTTAGCAGGCTCCACATTTCCCACCCTTCCTTTACAAGAGGCAAATACCATATCTTCTTATCTTGCAAACAGAGTAAATAAGGACTAGAGAGGTGGCCCAAAATTACAGATGAAGTCAGTGGCAGAGTTTGGAAGTAAATACAAGTCTCAGATGACAGTGCAGAATCTCATCTATTAAGCCACAGTGCCTCTCTGAAAAAAAAAAAGTACCTGTCTATCTTAAGGTTTTATACTAAAAAGAAAAGGAGAACTTGTGGCACCTTAGAGACTAACAAATTTATTTGAGCATAAGCTTTCGTGAGCTACAGCTCACTTCATCAGATGCATTCAGTGGAAAATATAGTGGGGAGATTTATATACACAGAGAACATGAAACAGTGGGTATTACCATACACACTGTAAAGAGAGTGAACACTTAAGGTGAGCTATTACCAGCAGGAGAGTTGTGCTGGGGCGGGGGGACCTTTTGATAATCAAGGTGGGCCATTTCCAGCAGTTGACAAGAACGTCTGAGAAACAGTGGGGGGTCGGGGAGAAAATAAACATGGGGAAATAGTTTTACTTTGTGTAATGACCCATCCACTCCCAGTCTTTATTCAAGCCTAAGTTAATTGTATACAGTTTGCAAATTAATTCCAATTCAGCAGTCTCTCATTGGAGTCTGTTTTTGAAGTTTTTTTGTTGAAGGTTTTATACAGTCGTCCACCACCATAGTATATGAGTACCTTCCATGTAAAAAAAAGCAATAGCAAAATCTCTATTGGATTTCATGGAATCTCTGGCACATCTCTCTTTTTGGTGTCAAAACTCTGCTTGGGTTAGGTTTTTGTTTTTTTGGGGGGCGGAGGCGGGGGGAGAGGGGCTGGAGAATTAGTAGAGGTTTGGCCATAAAAGGGGTGTTTGAATTGTATCACTTATGATGGAAAGGTTTTCTAAAAGAGGAAGGCCTTGGAACATTTCCTAAAGAATCAGATCTAGGTGTTTGGGTAAGTTTTTAGGAACTCTATGCCCACCTTGTCATGCATCTTTACATCCACAGATTAAAATGTGCATGTAAGTGTAAATCATAATTAGCTACATCTTTCAGAGAATACTATGGATAAGAAGCATGTCCTAGTTGGGATACCATGTTGCTCTTTTCAAGCAACATTATACTAACCCATCTGTGTATCCCATCAGCATGGACCATGGAATTCTGTTCTGGCTGCCAGGATTTGTGGAACATTTGTGTTAGATTTTCAGCATAGAATAAAGACATATGCAACCTGTTATTAGCCCATTATGTTCATCAAAAATGATAATAACCTCACTCTAGGGAGGACAGTTATTTACGAGGTTAGAAGACATTAAAGAGTTTATAATATGATTAAGTAACTGCTAGCAAAAGGGACAGCAAAGCCTCTAGTACCAGCACATCTAAAATGAGCTATAAATTTATGACCAAAATGGATGCTTCTTTTAAGTAAGGCCCTATGAAATCCAATTTATTATTGTAGATTTTCAGATTTATTATTTTCTGATTGTGTTTTGTTTCCATTTAAAAATATAGTTCTTTCTTTATATTTTTTTAATCAAAATTGCTTGATACATTGACAACAATTAAGTAGCCTTCCTATAAATGCACAAAAATGTTCAGAATTGGATTGCAATAGGAAAAACTGGTTTTACAAAAGAAACCCCTACAATTTCAACAAAACATTCTGCAGATATACAGTATACAGTGAAAGTAACACATTCTAAATCACTTTTAAAAGTAGCACTCAGTTATATGACCAAACTAACATTATTGAACAGTAACACAAGAAGTCCACAGAAGAGCCTATTACAGTATCATTTAACTGAATTCATATTTGAATAATTAAAATTTAAAAAATAATGCACTAAATATAAAATAGTTCATCCTTAGCAGTCATTGTTGCCTTTTAAATTAAACTCGGTACTTTCAAGCTTCCTACATTCTGAAGGAATGCTTCAATTAATTTCAAATTTCATTAAATAATTTCAAACTATCAAATCCATAGTTTATTGCTGAGTAGCAATATAAAGTGACAAACTTCAATGTCATTATTTTTGCCATATCTGGCAGACATCTCCATTGTGATACATTATGGTTAGCCTGTTAGTGTTTTCCTCAGAAACTGATTCCCTCTTGTCGACAAGTAGGTTTTAATATTTACTAAAAGTTCCTCTCTGTGGCTACAGAGCTGACAGGGAAGAAGATGTAAGGTAGGGCAACCTCTGCTACTTTAGGCACTCGTCGCTTCATAACACATATATATGCATTCTCCTTTTGTGTGTCTTTGAGAAGGGGGACACCGATACCACATAAAGGAGCATGAAGAGGTTCTTTCAAATGAACTTGTGCTTGCTTGGGCACTGAATACTTTTATTGACACAGCACCCCAATGGAATTTCAGCTTCTCCCTTAATGTGATGCCAGTGTCCCAGAGGAGCACACCAGCTCCTGACATGAAAATGACATAGCAAGGAACGGAGATCCCAGAAGCTGCCCTTAAATCCCGGATGTGAGCCCTTCTCCCCTAGCCCCTGCACTCCCTCGTGGCCCTAGCCCCCTGCACTCCTTCCCCATGCCCTCTGCACCTCCTCCCCATGCCCCCTGCGTTCCTAGCCCCCTGCACACACCCCACCCCACCCCACCGGTCTCTTATCTCCAGTGGCTGCACATGGCTCAGCCCTGCTGCCCGTCTGCTGCTGCGGTCCTAGTGCTGGGGAGAGTCTGGATTCCATGTTATTGTTTTGATTCCGCGATTCCCTCCATATTCTTATTAACCTAGATTTCATAGGGACCTATTTAAAACTCTCCAAATTTTAATCAGAACATTTGGGTGGAAACCGACAATTCTGTGACAAACAAAGACAATGGGACAAATAAATATGAGCATTTATTTTCATGGGAAAGGAAAATTCTAAAGTAATACACAATTTGTAATGAAATCGCCCCATAAAAGGTGTTGGAGTTTGAGGAATAGGGACACTTGACTGGCAGCAGTTATTCAAAGTTATTCACTGGCAGCAGTTATTCAAAGCCTTTCCTAATTGAAATATAAAAGGAATAGAGAGCATTGTCCGCATATAGCATGCCTGCTGCCAGTTTTGAATTTCTGCACGTATTGTAACAACTCCTTAAAACATATGCAGTTTAGGGTTGTAGGAAACAACTGAATGAATTTCTTAAATGTACAGCTACTGAAAGATGAATAGAGGAAGAAGGTGAATAAACATGAAGTAACAAAAAATCTCTTCTTGATAGAAACAGTTGCTCACTTTTGGGTACTTGAGATGTAGAAATAGTCCCTCGCTTTTTCTTCTCGCCAACTTTCAGAAGGAGGATCACTTGATTTCTAGAGAGAACATAATATGAGAGATAGCATATGACAGGATGCCCAAATTAGTTTTGGGAACTCCATGAACACTCATAAAATTCTGAACTTTTTTTTTTAAAAAGATGAGCTGAATGGGATTTATGGTCTCTTCCTGTAAAATGTTTAATCTCCTCTAATATCAGAATGTGAAACAGGCAGTTTCACATTCTTCACAAACTATCCCACATCCACCACACAAGGCTATGCAAGATGCCTCTTTATTTGGCTTTACTTCCTGTGTGTTTTATTGATATTTCTGGTTCTCAGTCAGCTCACCTCTTTAATCATCTGAAATGTACCAGCTGACTCCACTTCTAATGTTCTTTGGGAATGGCAGTGCAAACTTACCTTTCTCAGCTCCTGACATATGCCTATTATAGTGTAAGCTGGTTGTTACCAGAAAAAATTATGTTCTTGGGCCACAATCCAGCAAACTACTTAAGCATTCAGGTTTCAGAGTAACAGCCGTGTTAGTCTGTATTCACAAAAAGAAAAGGAGTTCTTGTGGCACCTTAGAGGCTAACCAATTTATTTGAGCATGAGCTTTCGTGAGCCACAGCTCACTTCATCAGATGCATACCGTGGAAACTGCAGCAGACTTTATATACACACAGAGAATATGAAACAATACCTCCTCCCACCCCACTGTCCTGCTGGTAATAGCTTATCTAAAGTAATCGTCAGGTTAGGCCATTTCCAGCACAAATCAGGAGAAAACCTGGATTTGTGCTGGAAATGGCCTAACCTGACGATTACTTTAGATAAGCTATTACCAGCAGGACAGTGGGGTGGGAGGAGGTATTGTTTCATATTCTCTGTGTGTATATAAAGTCTGCTGCAGTTTCCACGGTATGCATCTGATGAAGTGAGCTGTGGCTCACGAAAGCTCATGCTCAAATAAATTGGTTAGTCTCTAAGGTGCCACAAGAACTCCTTTTCTTTTTACTTAAGCATTGTGTAACTATAAGCATGACAGTAGTCTCATTGATTTTAAATAAGATCAGGACCTTGATGTGGAAGGATGAAAGACCACTAGACTTTTCACTATAGAATTGTACTGTTGGAAGTTAACTGTTTGAAGCAAAAGATTAAAGGGGAAGTAACTGATATAAACAGGGTATGCTTATTTTAATTTCAATTGTATCACATTATGTAAATTCTGGAAATCTGCATCAGCTCTGTGTGTGGTGTGGGCATGTAGGTATATATATGCCTTCTGTATATTATTATTATTTAGCTTATAGCAGCACTTAGAAACCTCAGTCAAGGATCAGGGCTGCATGTAGTTGATGAAATCATCTCACCCGTATTAATCTTACTTTTAAGCATTCATTCATGGTTTGTGATAAAAGAAGATTTTTTAAAAATCAGGGGCAGTGGTCAACATTACAAAGGGAGTATGTCAACAGGTACTATACAGTTATCTGAAATATTATGCTTATTTATCTGTAATTAGACTAGGAAAAGAATGTGGAATCCTAGATTACACCACTGCATGGTAAATGTTGGCAAAAGTTGATCATTGACTGCGGTACCTCTGAAGACTGGAAGTTTTCAGATACATGATTTAAAAGTCTGTTCTGTCATCCAGGCTTGTATAATCATTGAAACAAACAGTACTAGACACACTACCTTAAGTTTTGGGTCCATATGAAATGCAAAGCTATGAATTTGAAAAGAATCTCTTTGTTTAGATGAAGCAGGAGTAACTTTCATTGGACTTGTCCAACCTGAAAGAAAAGACTTGGTATTGTGCTATTCATTCTACATCTGTACTTAATTTCTTTAACAGAAATTAAACAAATGAAATGAAATAGTTTGTACATTACCATAAAGATTATAATACAGTACATCCATATATATGTACCCATTCCTGACTCTATAGAGAGAGTTACTTACAGACCTTCAGCAAAAGTCATTCAAGTAAAAGGCAGCTGAAAGAAACAATAATTAGCATTTCATCTGCTGTGATTTGGCCCTACTTAACAAAATGCAATGTATCATCAATGAAAATGAAGCTATCTTATTTAACGTACACAGGAAAAATATCCAAATCAGTAATTATGGTAAAACTTCACAAGGAAGTTATCTATATAGTGAGCTATTGCGCAGCAAGCTAAGGTATGAATCTGCAACACTCCAGCTTGCTGCACAGCAACATCCCATTTGGACATTACTACAGCACAGTGAAAGTCATTCCCATTTGCCTCAGTGTGTTGTGAATTTCAAGGCTAGTTGGGACCAGGTAAACTCAACACACTCATGTGGGAACCTTGCTATGAATAGTTTTATTCCTGTAATGCTGTAATTAATTGGTATGTATGTGTACTACTGCCCTCTACTGCAGAGAAGCAGACCTGCTTATATACACATATAGGCACTGTCTACTGGTTATGCCAAAACATTGTTCCTTCAGCTCTTTGGTTAAAGAATGTAGATTTGGATTCAAAGCCTGTGAACATTATTCCTCATGCTGTACATATAAGGTAAATATGACAGCTGTGCTGCCACACGTTTTATACAGAAGACACAGGTAGTTCTAAATTTGCTTTACTAATTGAACACACATTTTCAGAGATCTCTGCAGTATCTTATACTTTGCTATTTTCACATCTGGTTTTTGCTGTTGGGATAATTAATCTTCTCACTGTTTTTTTTTCTCTCTCTCTCTCTCTAGTTTCTGTGGAGAGATTCAGCATACTTGTAGTAATTCTGGTCCAGAGCTCAAGTGTCTGGAGTTCCCAATGTCCCTCCTGGTCTTGCTTATCCCACAGGATTGAAGATGGTATGGTCTGGCCTCTCTGGACCACATTGGGAACTCAGTGGCTTGGTTGCAACAACACTTTTATTTACCAAGAACTTAATGATCCTATTTGCTATTTGAAGTTGGCCTTCACCCATCACATTGCAGGGATCAATGATATGTATAATACATTTTGGGTCCATTTTATTTGTCTTATGTTTTCTGAGCCTGAACCTCTTTAAGGTGCATTTGAGTCACAGTTTCAAGATTTTCTGCACAACTACAAGAAATAAATAATTGGGCTTGTTGTTTGTTATTTTTTTAAGTGAAAGTTGTGGTTCTTATGTAATCACATAAAACCAGGAGCTGGGGCTTTATGAAAAACAATTAATATTGCGAGAGTCACAAAGTTACAAGAGTTGGCAACAGTGCGATCCTCTCGTGAAAGTGATGCACCGTACTGGACATCCACTGAAGTCAATGGGATTGTTGGTATTGATTTTAAAGGGAGCAGGATCAGACCCTAACAGCAGGTAATGCTGTTCACATCCCGCCTTGTTGAAGTGATTGAAGCCCTAGAGCTAAATCATTTAATCAAGAAGCAATGTGTTTTATTTTTTTATCTCTGTGTAAACTGTATTGTACTGCTTGATATAACTGAAAATAAATATACCCCATGGCTGTTCTCCTCCTATCTCTACTTCTGTCCAACAAATTGAAGCTACAGATCAGCCCCTGAAAAATGATTTCAGAGAAACGTAAAAATAAAAAAAGGTAGTTTAATTTGTAAAGACTTTCATGATAGGAGTAGCAACAGGGAAGGACTGGGGCTGCTGAAGATGCAAAGAATTTCTCTGTTACTTGGTACCAATAAAAAAGTATCACACAATGAAATACGTAACTGTAAATCATAATAATCAAATCCCTTGAGGAAATACAATTGGTTTTACTAATAGCACAGGATCCCCAAGGGATTACTCTGGATTTTTATGTGGTACTTTCTTGATGAGCTACTTACAGGATTAGCAGGAACACTATTACACATTTGAATGCATGCTTCATAATTATTTAAGAACATATGTTGCTAAGAACATTTATTTTGGTTAGTACCAGCTGGCATTTTTCAATTATTGGTTAACTCTGTTTATACTGCAGTACAAGGTAATGACTGTGAACTATGTAATCTATGGTAATTTGGTGAGTGATTGGCCAGGCTTGATCTTTTAAAAAAAAATGTTTTCATTTTATGTTTTGGGGCTTTTTTGGTTTTGTTTACATTTTTGCCTCTGATTGTCCCCGATTCCTTTTCTTCTTAACTGCAGGTATACACCTCATCTGGGTAGATATCTACATCATTGCACAAGGCAGAGCTGGTGGGGTTAGTGCTTCCTTTCCATCTGCTCTTTGGGAGGCGGGGAAGGGACGGTGGGTCTTTTGAGTCTACCTCACACCCAAGTGTGGAGTATCTACCCAGATAAGCCTGGAGAGAGGTTTCCAGGGGTGGGAAGAACTCCTCTCTCTCCCTCCCTCCCAGTGGCAGATCAAAGGCCTACTGGGTGGGGAGTGTAGCGGGCCACAGTCAGCTCTACAGCAGCAGGAATAGGGTGCTCAGTGCTCACAGATGGGGTCAGTAACAAGATCTGACGCTTGCCTCTCGTGTTCCCTTACTCTCTCCCATCTTCTTGTGGGGGTTGTTCCCTCCCCCGCCCCAATTCCTAGGGGTGCCTCAGATTCAAGTGGGGGAAAGGGGTCACAAATGCTCCTTACCAGACCACCTCCAGCTGTCTTTCCGATTCCTGTGAACAGGAGGTATTTTACCCCAACCTCCCAAAACACTGATCCAGATTCCTGGTGGTTGAATGGAGACGGGTGTTCCTGCTAGCCGCACAGCTGTCTCAGGCATATGCAACTGAATAACACTTTACAACTGGATCCAACAAGGTTTCCTGAACCTGAGCTTCTCCAGTAGAAGTATACACTTAGGGCTAGATCCTTGGGACACACTAAGCAGTGTGAAGGGACCTTAAGTGAGCCCTACAGGGGACTGAAACTGAAATTCCAGTTTCATATGATGGAGAGAAAGGGAACACTACAGGCGAGCCCAATGGGCTTATTACTAACATAAGAGCAATGAGCGAACTACTGCTGGAGGCATGCTAGGGCCAGAAACAGCATGCACTTAATAGTAGCCTTTAGGTTAAGTTACTCCTCCAGTTGCCTTGAAATCTGGAAACTGGGAAGGTGGCTTACACTCACCTCTCCTGCCAACTCCACAGCTGTGCTTACAGATCACAGAGGGCTGTGATAGAGTCCCCCTCTCTGGGTAAGTGTACTTTGCAGTGGGGAGTGAGCTGCCGTGCCCAGGTAGCCAGACTCTCACTGTCCACCAGGACAATGATGATCAGCATATCATAAGTTTTCAGATGATACCTTACAAAACATAGTTTGTACAAAATGTATCACAGTCTTGAAAAACAGGTGGACATAGGGATACAGACTGTCATACAAAACCAGGCCAGAACACACAAGGAATTAAAAATGGTGTTCTTTGTGAGGATCCCTTGGCGGTAGAATGTCTTACTGCTAGAGAACAGCGAAAACCCATGTCTGGCAACCTCCAGGTCATCATGCAAGAGTCATCTTTTTCAGCAGGCATTCTCCAAATAGCCAAGCTGTGGAATGTCTCTGGACCTAAATTCGTAAAATTTACCAATCTTAACTCCTCACATGCTGAGCTGACCAGGGCTTGCTTGATGGGTCTTTGGACTGTGAGGCTAAAATGAGGAATTTGCTTTTGCTATCCTGTTGAAACATAGCAGGACCAGTTTATAATCTCACCACTTCTTACGTGCCAACTACATTTGTATATTCCCAGCTGCCACCCCAACACCACAGGTAAACTTCTAAATATAAAAACTAGGTTTGCAAAACCTTTGTCCAGCCTCCCTTAAAAACTGGTGCTGGAGTTCTTTGTGTTCTTGGATCTCTGCGGTGTATACAGATTTTTTCCCTAAACTAGACTCTAAACGTGAATTCCTGGCCCCATTGATATTAATGGGATTTGCTGGACTTCAAGCAAGAAAAAAGCTTGGACCCTACTGGGTGTCTGAAGAAAAGCCCCTGATGATCTGTGCCTGCATCACAGATCTATCCTGTATTTCAGGTCACTACTCTGACTGAGAATTGAATGACTGACTTGGCCACAGAGAGTTCTAGATTTATTCTCTATCCCTTCGAAATCATCTCCAGGTGCAAAGTCTGCTGTCTGCCTGCTGGAGAGGCTATAATCATAACTCCTCCACGGAGTTCTGTGTCTCCAACCTTCCTTCACTTCTCCATAACTAGCAGCAGTCCAGCATTTTACCAGTCTTTGACCCCTGCAAAGTTCTATTTTACAACTATATATAAAAAAGAAATATTAAAAGAGTAAAAACTTTAAAAAATTGAGTCTGAGTGGTAAATCAGAACAACAACAAAGGGCTGACAGCCCTGTAAAGGCTATGTTTCTCTTTCAAATTTCTATCTTAAAAAAATTATATTTCTTTTAGGGTCATAGTATGCCTAAAGTTTCAGGTTTAAAGTGAAAAGTTCTAAGAGACACAAACCAGACATTAAGAACACTGCAACAATTTGTGGCACTCAGAGATTTTATGCAAAAAGAAAAGGAGGATTTGTGGCACCTTAGAGACTAACAAATTTATTTGAGCATGAGCTTTCGTGAGCTACAGCTCACTTCATCGGATGCATTCAATGGAAAATACAGTGGAGAGATTTATATACACAGAGAACATGAAACAATGGGTGTTACCATGTACACTGTAAAGAGAGTGATCAGGTAAGGTGAGCTATTACCATCAGGAGAGCGCGGGGCGGGGGGGGCGGGAGGGCGGAAAAAACCTTTTGTAGTGATAATCAAGGTGGACCATTTCCAGCAGTTGACAAGAACGTCTGAGGAAGGGGGCGGGGAGAGGAATAAGCATGGGGAAATAGTTTTACTTTGTGTAATGACCCATCCAAGGAGATAGATGTTGAACAGGTCCTAAATATGAATCACTTAACACTATCAGCCAGAAAACATTAAAATGCCACAGAAGTGTACAGGGTGATTTCCTTACTCTCCAAAATAATCTGCTCTATCAGCTCACATTACAGTAGAGACTCATTTTAGTTATTCTATTTTACTTCTTTGTTTACAGAATATGAATTCTTTTAAACATCAATTATTTCCAAAGACCTCTGCTCTGTCAATGTATGCTACAATTTGCTATTTTGGCACCTGGTTGATGCTTTCAGCTAAATCAATTAATCATCCAACTATTCTACTTCTTTCTAGTTGCTGGTTTCAGTGGAAGCATCCAGTGCAAACATATTTTGTTAAATTCATAGTTTGTAAGCTCTTTGGGGAGAAGACTGTCTTTACTTGTGTCTTGTACAGTACCGTCCTTTTTTGGTGATTAACAAATAATACATAACAATAATTTGCTTTACCTCCAAGTCTTGCCCTGATAGAAGCATCTGACACTGCCCTGGAGTTCCACCGTCTGTCCTGGCTCACCTCCTCCAACAAGACGACGTGCCTTGTGTGTGAAGTCTGTGCACTCTTTTCTGGGATGGGGACCCGCTGGTGAGGTTTCACATCACTGTAATCCACCAGGGACTCAATGGTTCTGCCACAGCAGGGCTGCAAATCAGCATCAGCTCCTGGGCTCATGAATCCTGAGCAGGGATCAGCTAAAGGCACATTGTCCCGGTGTGGGAATAAAGGGTAATCTGGCCCCACAGGAGGGCTGTAAGGATTGAATTTAAGAAAAGAATTACTGTCTTTCTCTTGGAAACTGGCAAAATCATGTTTGTCATCAGGTCCTCTCACAAAAGGCATGTACATTTTCTTTAACAGGCTTCGATACTGATGGTGATCCATCTTGTGAAATGGCTCAGCTGACCGACTGGAGCTTTTAAAGGCATTTACCTGCCTTTCAGTTCCCTGAGAAACCAGGGTCATTTTCTTTTATTGTTTTATCTGATAGTAAATTAAAAAGACTCCGCTCTCTTCTATTTCTTGGACTTTCTGAAATCCTGTCCAACAAACCACAGTAAAACTAGAGATCCTCCTCCAAAAAATTCCTGAACAGAAACCATAAAAGCCAAGACAGGAGTTCAAATGGTGAATTCTTCCCTGAAAAGCAGTGAGTGATCCAGTCAGAGAAAGAATGAAGCTGTCAAATGAGCAAAGAGTCTCTTGGTTGCTTGGCAATGGTGGAACACTAGCACACAATGAAACTTGTAAGTGTGTATATCATAATAATCTGATCCCTTGAGGAAACACAGTTGATATCTCTAAATAAGAGTACAACTATTTATTCCACGGACACACAAATAAAATGTTTTTAATTTTCCCAAGAATTATTTAGTATTTTTGTATCAGTACTTTTTAAAGTAAACTACAAAATTGACATTTACATAAGCAATAGGAACAGAATAAAAACAGATTTAACTGATATGAGTTATTAAACATACAAAAGAAAAATATTATTACTAGGAGTAAATAAATTCTATTGATCACTGGCACTAACATTATCTCCTCTATAAAATATTGCTTTTCTCTAGAGCAGTGTTTCCCAAACTTGGAACGCCGCTTGTGCAGGGAAAGCCTCTGGCGGGCCGGGTCGGTTTGTTTACCTGCCGTGTCCGCAGGTTCGGCCGATCACGGCTCCCTCTGGCCACGGTTCGCTGTGCCTGGCCAATGGGGGCTGTGGGAAGTGGCGCGGGCCGAGGGAGGTACTGGCCGCCGCTAGGGGTGACAGTGGACGAGAAGCTGGATATGAGCCAGCAGTGTGCCCTTGTTGCCAAGAAGGCCAATGGCATTTTGGGATGTATAAGTAGGGGCATAGCAAGCAGATCGAGGGATGTGATCGTCCCCCTCTATTCAACATTGGTGAGGCCTCATCTGGAGTACTGTGTCTAGTTTTGGGCTCCACACTACAAGAAGGATGTGGATAAATTGGAGAGAGTCCAGCGAAGGGCAACAAAAACGATTAGGGGTCTGGAACACATGAGTTATGAGGAGAGGCTGAGGGAACTGGGATTGTTTAGTCTGCAGAAGAGAAGAATGAGGGGGGATTTGATAGCTGCTTTCAACTACCTGAGAGGTAGTTCCAGAGAGGATGGTTCTAGACTATTCTCAGTGGTGGAAGAGGACAGGACAAGGAGTAATGGTCTCAAGTTGCAGTGGGGGAGGTTCAGGTTGGATATTAGGAAAAACATTTTCACTAGGAGGATGGTGAAACACTGGAATGCGTTGCCTAGGGAGGTGGTGCAATCTCCTTCCTTAGAAGTTTTTAAGGTCAGGCTTGACAAAGCCCTGGCTGGGATGATTTAATTGGGTATGGGTCCTGCTTTTGAGCAGGGGGTTGGACTAGATGACCTCCTGAGGTCCCTTCCAACCCTGATATTCTATGATTCTATGAACAAGCGGCGTCCCAAGTTTGGGAAACACTGCTCTAGAGTTTCACCAGTTGTTTTTACTGTAACTTATTTTAGGAGTAATGGCAATGATCCATTAAAGGCTGAAGCCAAAGTTTTCAAAGTTGATTTCCTAATGTTAGGTTGGAAAGTTATATTTAAGGAATCTAAAAAAAGCAGCCTAACTTTCAGGGGTGTTTAGTACCCCCAACTCCCAACTGATCTAAATGCAAGTGTTCAGCACCTTCAAATATCAAGACATTTTTAATTGGGTGTCTTAAACACAGATTTAGGGGCCCAACTTTAGGCACCCAACTTTGAAAATACTGACTTAAAACTTTAGTTTATTATTCTGTTAGGAGACACTTGGAGATGTGATTGAACAAACAGGCCCTGAATGTTCTCTCATGTACACTGGCTTTATGTAGCTGCAAATAGTTGGAATTTAATAGAGAATCTGTTGATGATGCATAAGATGGAACAGAATTCACAACTCACTCAATCTTTGTTGTGTTGGCTCTACTAAGAATAAAAAGCAATTAAAACTTATCATTGGTCTTCAGTGACAAAAGTATTGCTCTATCCCCAGTTTAGAGAGTAAACCTGTAGAGCCACGCACAGATACAAAATTTGTATCCACATCTGATCCGCAATCTGCAAAAATGATCCGCAGAAATCCGCAGACTTCCAGGGCTCTATCAATCTGCTAAGTCTGATGATGCCATTTTTACACAGTCACTTTTCCTAAGCACACCCTATGGATTTAGATACAAGCACCACTCATATCTGTTCAGGCTGACCCCATACCAGCTCAATTGAATAATTGCTCAGTTTTGCTAAGATGCCCAAAGAATGGCTCTTTCTTGTTTTGATTCCTTGTTGATTTACAAAGGGAGGTGCCAACTTTTTCCCAGGGCCCAGCAGTACCAGATTTACCATGGCACCACTGGCACCATGCCCATGATCCAAAGGGCCCCCCAGCCTGGCCCGCTCTTCTCCGCCCACCCCTGTGGGGGCAGAAGCTTTGTGCTGCCGGACCCTGCTGGTAGCCAAACTCCTCCCCCGCCTCTTCCCCCAACGTGCTACGTTCCCTCCCCTCCCTGCCGCCGATCAGCTGTTTGCCAGCACGAGGGAGGGGGAAGAGCAGAGCCTCAGCATGCTCGCTGCTCCGCTCCGCGGAGGAGAAAAGGGGGCAGGACCTTGGCGAAGAGGTTGGAATTGGGGCATACCCTCTCTACCTCCCTGCCATGAGCACCCCCATATCCCCAGCCCTCTGCCCACCCTGACTCCTGCACCCTCCCACACCTCCCCACCCCCCTGCCCTCACTCCTGCATCCCCCACACCCCTTAGCCCCCTGCACCACCTCACAATCCCCCAGCCCCCTGCCCTGACTCCTGCCCCCGCACACTTCCAGCCCCCTGCCTTGACTCCTGCACCCCCAACACATACCCAGCCTCCACCATGCCCTGACTCCTGAACCCCCCCATTCTCACCCCAATCCTGAGCACCAAAAGGGAGCTTCTGCACCCCTCGAACCAAACAGGAGCTGCTCCAGGTAAGCGCTCCACACCCCAACCTCCTGCCCCAACCCTGAGGGTGAGGGAGGGGACTATCT
This sequence comes from Eretmochelys imbricata, assembly GCF_965152235.1. Taxonomy (NCBI): domain Eukaryota; kingdom Metazoa; phylum Chordata; order Testudines; family Cheloniidae; genus Eretmochelys; species Eretmochelys imbricata. The sequence goes on from NC_135573.1 coordinate 167,348,366, forward strand.
CCTGGCCAGACCCGCACCCCAATGTTTTTTTACAATATTTGGAAAGATCATTCAGTAGTCTGTTGAGACCCTCTTCAATTTTCAAGTGGTCTGTGGAAAAATAAGTTAGACTACAAGAACAATCAAGGTACTTCACTTTATTTTCATTTACTTGCTATTACTTATAGGAGGAGGATGAAGAAAAAAGGAATGAAAAATGCAGGCAGGGGGAGATAAGAGAGAATGTTCTTTTTCTTGGCTGGGTTCCAAGGAGGGGCCCCAAAAATGAAGCTGAGCACAGGGCCAGGGGGCCCCACTAACTCTAATCCACCACTGGCTGTCACATCACCTGGGTTAGGGATACTGTGTCAGCTGATCCCCACAGTCTCCAACCTAGTTGGGCAGTACAGCAGACATGGCCCTGCCCATTTGCTCCTCTCCACTCCCTAGCCCACCCACCCCTTACTTCCCACAGCTTAAGGCTCAAGGCTTAGCACTCTCACTTTTAAAAAGAATGCTTGCCCCTCCTACCCCCTTCAGGCTTTTCTAGAATCCCTGTTGCCAGGTATCCAGTTTTAGACTGGAAACTCCAGTAGAAAATGGGACCTGGGTGTCCGGTTAGCAGTGCTGACTGGAAACTAAAAGTCCGGTTATAGGAGTAACCACATTAGCTTCCGCTCCTCCCACTCCCAACACCCACCCCAGAGGGCTGGAAGAGAACCTGTCCTGTTGCTGCTGCTGGATGTCACGGAGCGTGGGGGAGTCAGGGTCCTGCATCCCCCACTTCCTGTGATTCACTGTGACTCTCAGCCAGCCAATAAAACAGTAAGTTTATTAGATGAAAGGAACACAGTCAAAGCAGAGCTTGTAGGTATGGAAAATAGGACCCCGCAGTCAGGTCCATCTTGTGGGGTAGGGAGCCCAGACACAAGTGCTGGACTTTCCTCTGTTTCCCCAGCCAGCTCCAAACTACAACTCCCTCCAGCTCCTCCTCTGTCCTTTGTCTCTTTCCAGGGCCAGGAGGCCACCTGATCTCTGTTCTCCAACACCTTCAGTTCGCACCTTGCAGGGGAGGGGCCCAGGCCATCAGCTACCAGGACACAGGGTGTCAGCCATTCTCTGTTCAGACAGCATCACACCTCCCTAGGGCTCTGCAACAATCACACCCCCTTATCCCACCAGCTAGATACTTAAGAAATGCTTAGGGGAAACTGAGGCACCCACACAGTAGTCAGAGAAAACATTAAGAACATTCCCACTATGTCACACTGGAGGAGGAGCAGCTCAGTGCAGAGGAAGAGAATGGGCCTGAACCAGGGAGAAGGTAGGTACCCGCTCTATGTGGGCAGAGGCGGAAGGGGGGGAAGAGGGAAACCTGTTTACCCCCTCTGTGCTTGTAGTTTACCCCTGCCCCCTCCCTTGCCCCAGGGACCAACCCTAGCTCCTCCCGCCCCGCTGTGCTTTTGCAATCACTCCCCAGGGGCCCACACAAATATGTCTGGAGCCAGGCCCACAAAAAGTTAATCGGTCCCTGGGGCCCACTAGCCAGCCAAGCTCGAATCTGTCCCCCCCCGCCAAGATCAGCTTGCTCCCCACACAGAGCTGCTTGCTGCCCTCCACGCAGAGCCTTGCCGGGCCCGGGAGGGGAGAGCGGTCAAAGCCTGGCTGCAGAGACACGGGGCCTTGGGCTGCTCAGTCCCCCTCGCGCGGGACGCTCCCCACTGCGCCGGCGCCACCTGCCAAGGAAGGGCTGGGCCGCCGGACCCGGGGGCTGGGAACGCAAGCCCGGCTGCGGAGCGCAAATGGGGGGCAAATGGGGAGCGCGGCCAGTCGGCGCGGGCCGTGAACACCGGCCACCCCACTTTGTCATGGAAGGTCGCAAAGTACGGCGCTCTCCCCAGTCGGCACGCGAGGACCAGTCGTCGGCTTCAGGCCCTTAAAGTAAATCGCCGTCTCGAGCTTCGAGCCCGGCGGCGCCCGCAGGGGACGGAGCGGAACTGACGAGCGGAAGCGGGCGCCGCACGCGGTCAGCACGCGCCGCCGCCGGGCCTCACCCGCTTCGCTGCGCTGCCTTCTTCCTCTCCCGCTCGAGCGCCAGCGTGACGCCACCGGCGTTCGACGCCGGCTAACGAACTTTTAGGCCGCCGCGCGCGCACGAGGCAGAGGACCGAAGGGTGCGAGGCGCTGGGGCTTTAGGGATGGCGGACTCGCCCCCCGGGGCTGCGCGCCGGCGGGGCCGGGGTAGGAGGCGGTGGGTGGGGGCTTGTCCCTCCTCGGCCTTCCGCCTTCCAGCGCTCGGCGTCACCTTCCTCTTCCTCCTGCTTCAGAGACCCCCCGCAGGTACCTTCCCCCACCCCCCAGCTTTGGCGCCGCCTGGGAGAGGCGTGATCTTAATTTTTTTATCGCTAATGTCTTGGTCCTAAGTGCTGCAATAACGCGGGTGCAAATAAAGAACATCATAATACGTGGACAGTCATAATTAATACAATAGAATAACACAGTAAATTCACAAAAAGAACAGGAGGGCTTGTGGCACCTTAGAGACTAACCAATTTATTTGAGCATGAGCTTTCGTGAGCTACAGCTCGCTTCATCGGATGAAGTGCTCAAATAAATTGGTTAGTCTGTAAGGTGCCACGACTCCTCCTTTTCTTTTTGAGGATACAGACTGACAATAAGTTCAGTAACTTTAAATATTACATGATAGATAATAAAACTATTGCAAATAATGAACCCCATTTATTACAGGGGGGAGCCGCTGATGGCGACTGAGTTTAGATTGCTTTAAGAGGACAAAGAACCTTGAAGAATTTTTTTGTCTCCAGTTTACTGAAAGGAATAATCCTCTGTGCCTTTTATATTTTTAAAGAAAAACTTTAGTCAGGCCAAGCCATCTAGAAAGTCCAAAGATGTGACACACCTGCCATAGTGAAGTGTGAAATGTTTCTTTAAAATGTCTTAATTACAGTTGGCATATTTGAGCTATCTGCCTTGGGTGTCCATCTCACTGAAATTGTTTCATGGTCTCTGTGTATATAATGTCTTATGCAGTTTCCACAGTATGCATCCGATGAAGTGAGCTGTAGCTCACGAAAGCTTATGCTCAAATAAATTGGTAAGTCTCTAAGGTGCTACAAGTACTCCTTTTCTTTTTGCGAATACAGACTAACACGGCTGTTACTCTGAAACCTGTCATTTTTGACACTAGCTTTCTTACAGTGCTATGGAAGGGACTCCAAACTAATATACAAACTGCTTTAGTAGTTGAGTAGCAGTCAAAAGAGAGATTTATAGATTTTTTTTAAATAAACATTTTAAGTATAAGAATTCTTATCATTAAACTGTTAGAGCAGAATGGAAACTGGATTTCAGTCTCTCCCACTGTGCTTTCATACTTCTGTTGCTAAAATGATAGCATTTCAGCATAATCATTTCCATCATCAGACAGCTGAGAAATACCATTTGTAATTAAAATCACAAGGAAAATACTTGAATATTAGAGTAAGTAAACTAGCTAGCTATATATTTTTGCTGCAGAAATCTCTACAGAATCATTTCAAAACATAATTAAAATTTTGTAGTAATTACCATAGTCTTGTGCCAACATTTTCCATCACTTTAAAGAATTTTCATTTCTAAATAAACTGAAACTATGCCAATTTAGCATTCTAGTAATAATATTTTATTAGTTAATAAATTGTTTAATTATTCAAAACACATCTTTAAACTCTATTTTTTGCCACTACCATTTTCAGACCAAATTTAATGTTCTGATGAATTGTTTTAAAGTTGAGTAATTTTACTATTTGATTTTAGTTTTTGTTCTGAGACTGCAGAATTAATAATAATATTTTATAGCGTTGATAGAATTACATTATATAGCCTGTTTTTTTTTTATTAGTGTTCCCTCAATGTCAAAGTAAGATTCTCGGGACAGCAACTGTCAGGAGAAGCCCTGGTTGTGTGACAGCATCATAGCTCTACTATCTGGAAGCAGGAGAAGAATAGAGGAGCCAGTTTGGAAATGCAGGGCCTCCACACAGATAGACCTGGTCTATAAGATATTGGGGGAATCCATCTGTCACTTTTGGTCAAGAGTTGGAATTTGCCCCCTACAGAAAAATATCAGGGAAACTGAGCCAGATTCCCTACTGTCTTTCATGTTGTGTAGTATTTACACCTGTGTAAAGTGAGTACAGAGTGAGTTTAAAATGCTTCCAAAGCAGACTGCTAGTATTTTATCCATATTGCGCTTACTGTGACAGATCCTTGGTCTTGATTTGGAGGCACACAGCAGTCACAATGCTGTTGGATTTGCTGTCCTGAGAATTTCCCTAGTGAATTTTTCATCAGTGAATTCAGGTGGTGTGGATTCCTCTTTGCATGGCCAGTGAACCCCCAGCACCTCAGTGATCACTACCTGCTGCAATGGTCCCATGCAGGCTGCAAAAACTTAGTGATGGGGTTTATGTTGTATCAGGCTGGTCCCATGATTGAGGAAGTCAGAGATGGTACAGTATAAGGCAGTGGAAAATCAGGCCCTCTGAGGTTTCTAGTGTAGTAGTGGCATTCCACAGATATTACAAGGCAAATGGCTTTGAAAGCTGTCTTAGGAGCTGTTTCAGAACTCTCAGTTCACTTTTTTAGGATGGATAAAACTTAAAAGCTTCTGCATTCCCTGTAAAGTTCAGAAGCTGGATTGGGTTGGGGATGCTCAAAGATTGTTTTTAAAAAAAGGCAAATTTAAAATTGCTTCCATGATTTTTCCACAGTGAACTTTGTTGTCCTTTCTGTAGTGCTTGGTGGCTTTAATTAAACTTTAGTTTTTCACTTTCTGTGACTAAAGTTAACTTGAATTGTTCAACCTATCTAATTTTAATGAATCCAGTTGGAAGGGAGAGTGGGAAGAGGACTCTGTGCTCCAGACTATTGCAGTAGGAGCATTTGGATTCATGGAGATCAGGAGGAGGGAAAAGGAATTCAAATAAAGTAGGAAATCTGAAAAAAGCTGGAGAAGAATAACTTAGACAAATGTGGTTCAAAGGTTGTCAAAAAATATGCAATGCATGAAGTTAGGGCTTTGACATCAAAATGACTAAGCTGCACCTGCAAACAACTGAAGGAACAAAAGCTAAGGTGTGTTTTGAAAATCTGGCACATAGTGTCAGCATGGCTCTTGGGGGTCTAAATCAGGAGTGGGCAAACTACGGGCCGCCAGCCATTTTAAGCTGTCCCTCGAGCTCCTGCTGTGGAGCGGGGTCTGGGGCTTGCCCCACTCCAGTGCTCTACGCGGCTCCCGGAAGCAGCATCACGGCCCCGCTCTGGCTCCTATACGTAGGGGTAGCCAGGGGGCTCCGCTCTGCACACTGTCCCCACCCCAAGTGCCGCCCTCGCAGCTCCCATTGGCTGGGAACCGTGGCCATTGGGAGCTGCAGGGGTGGTGCCTACGGATGGGGCAGCGTGCAGAGCCGCCTGGCCACACCTCCATGTAGGAGCTGGAGAAGGGACGTGCTGCTGCTTCTGGGAGCCCCTTGAGGTAAGTGCCTCCTGGAGCCTGCACCCCTGAAGCTCTCCCCAAACCCCTGCTCTGATCTCCCTCCTGTCCTCTGAACCCCTCAATCCCAAGCACCCTCCTACACCCCAAACCCCTCATCTCCAGCCTCACCCCAGAGCCTGCACCCCCAGCCGGAGCCTACACCCCTTCCCAGACCCCAGCCCTGATTACCCTCCTCCCCTCCAAACCCCTCAGCCCAGAACACCCTCCTACACCCCAAACTCCTCATCCCCAGCCCCACCCCAGAGCCCACCCCCCGTGCCAGACCCTTGGCCCCCCACCACTCCCCAACCCAGAGCCCCTCCCTCACTCTGAACTCATTTCTGTCCCCACCCCGGAGCCTGCAACCCCAGCCAGAGCCCTCACCCCCTCCCGCACCCCAACCCCAATTTTGTGAGCATTCATGGACTGCCATACAGTTTCTATTTCCAGATGTGGCCCTCGGGCCAAAATGTTTGCCCACCGCTGGTCTAAATTATCTCCTGTTCTGAGGGAGAATTGGATAATTCTAGAATCTTTGTCTTCTACACCCTGGTATACACAACTGCATAACCTTTACTTTTTTCAATTTTTTTTATATCAGTGGTTCAAGAGCTCCATCTTTGGGTGTAATATATTAATGTAAAATATTCTCCCCAGGATTGTATTCATTAAGTACAGCAAGAACATCCCCCTATCAATACTATACATCTGTTTTCAGCTTGTCAGTTTCCATCTTTCTAGCTGCATATATGCAATGAAACATCTAAATGAGTTTTAGTGGCTTTTCACAGATATGTGGAACATTTCTTTCACACTGGGATTGTTGTATTATTTTGCTCTGCCCTAACATATGAAGGACTCTAGTTTGATTCCAATCTCTTGCTTGCCCAGACAGGCAAAGGTGGTGCTTGGAGATATACATCTAAGATGATTTTGTGTGTGTGTGTTCGTTCTCTGGGTTCCGACAGGGACATAGAGGAAACCTTGAAAAAATATATATATTGTAATTTTAAGCATTGTTAAGCAGCTCTTTCAGAGGAGTTCTGTGAACAGGTGTCAATTTATCAATAAGTTTGAATATCAAGTCAATAAATTAGTCAGCATTGAAAAGTTAAAAGTGAAAACTTTTTGGGTAATATTCTCATACAACCATAGGAAGCAAACAAAAGAGAAAGTGATTACCACCAAGGTACTGCTCTGCTGGCAGCTTTCCCTATTGCTAGTTTGTCATTATTGTGGTATTAGAACTGCAACTGCTATTATAACTAATCTCTAACTTGCCCATAGAGCTTGCTTAAAGAAAAATATGTGTATGTGTAATTAAATCAGGAGTATTCACTATAGTTAAGACCCTACCAAATTCACAGTCCATTTTGGTCAATTTCATGGTCATAGGATTTTAAAAATTGTAAATTTCATGATTTTAGATATTTAAATCTGAAATTTCACAGTGTTGTAACTATAGGGGATCCTGACCCAAAAGCGGGTTGTGGGAATGGGTTGCAAGATTATGTAGGGGGAGTTGTGGTATTGCCACCTTCACTTTTGCGCTGCTGCTGCCTTCAGATCTGGTACCTTGCCAGCAGTTGACACTCTCTGGCCATCCAGCTCTGTAGGCAGCGCAGAAGTAACGGTGGCAATACCACAAAACACCCCCCCCACACACACACAATAACCTTGCAAACCCCCTTTTGGGACGGGACCCCCAGTTTGAGAAATGCTGGCCTCCCCTGTGAAATCTGTATAGTATAGGGTAAAAGTACACAAAATAACAGATTTCACAGTTCATGATGCATTTTTCATAGCCGTGAATTTGGTAGGTCCCTAGGTATAGTGAAGTTTGCCTGAGGGTTTCAGTTATAATCCTGTTTTCAGCTGCTTACAATTTTTTATGTTCATCTTATTGTGCAAGTTAGCCAGTGATGTCAAGATATTGTGTTATTTAGGTCCAGACCTACTATTCAACAGGAAAGAAAAAACAAATAAAAACCTGGATTCATCCATTCCTACTTTATATTCTACTGCTCTAGTTAAATCAACATTAAAACGTTTAGTCATGGCGTATAAATTAATCGGTGTCAGTCCATAAAATGTTCTTAATCTGTCCCAGCCAAATTATACATTACATAGTATAGGCAAAAGGAGTCCATAAAAATCACTGTAGTCCTTGGGTCATATTATGAATTGATGTAAACTAGCATAGCTTCATTGAAGTCAAGGCACTTGTTCTTATTTACATTGTCTGAGAATCTGGTCCTCTGTTCTTTGGAGGTCCATGTTTTAATGAGAAGATTGAATTCAGCTCTTTTATATGTGCAACAGTATTCTAAGAGACCTAAATTTAACAGTGGTGTAAGAAGGCTGAAATCCTTCAGGATGTCTTTTTGGGAAAAAGGAAATTTATTTGACATGGTGGTCCTTTCAAGCAAAGTGTGAAAGTGACAAAGTATAAAGAACTATTGGAAAATTAATGGAACTATTAATCACAGAAGTTCATCAGGAATGTGTCTACTCTGTGATGGCTATGACTGCATTTTTGAATGACAGATTCCAAGGGAAGACAGACTGTTGCTTTCTACTGCCTGAGCACATCTCTGTGGAGAGTTGTGCTTACCTTCTGAGATGACACAGACAAATTTGTTGAAAGATGGTATCTCACATACTTATCTGGCTCCCTTCGTGGCAAGATCTGAGTTCCTCCCAAGTATTTATCTTCACAGCTACCTTATGTGGTGAAGTATTATTAGCCATATTCTGCAGATAGAGATCTGAGGGACAGAGATGAAGTTACTTGCCACATTATCAGGAAACCTATGGTAGAGGTGGGAATTGAACACAAATCTCCTATGTCCCTGACAAGTACCTTCCACATATGACTGTTTTCCTACAGAGTAATCAATTTATTCATCATTGCTTTTACTTTGAGAATATACGGGAATGAAATGGTGCATGTTGTTAATCTGTACTGTCAAATGTTGCATTGTACAATGTCTTTAAAATATGATATGAGACACACAAGGTGGGTGATGTAATATTTTCTATTGGAACAACTTCTCTGTTGGTGGAAGTTTGTCCAGTAAAAGATGTTATCTCACTCACTTTGTCTCATGTCGTGGAATCAACACTGCAAAAAAAAATTGGATGACCAGTTTAACTAATTGTTTTTCACAGCAAATTATTTGTGCTAAAACTATAATTACTTTGGATAAATTTATGAAATTGTATTAATATTTATATTGATGTATTCAAATTTTCAATATTTTTGCTAAACCTCTAAATTGTGTTAAGTATTCTTATTTCTTAATTTATCTGGCTTCTCTTACAAGTTTCCAAGTAATCTGCCTAATTTAAAATTATATACTGGTACATATCTTACATCATTGTACGGTTATGTTGTTTCCAAATAATGGGTGGAGACAAAGAACATAGAATAATGGGTAACCGAAGCCTAACAAGAATGTTAACCGTGTACCCTTGCTTATTTCTGATTCCAGCAGGTGTACAACAGAAAGGCTTGTCTGACTTGTACTAGAATGACTGACTATATTTTTTTTGTCTTTCCTTCAGAAGTTTTATATTTCTGTCAGACCTGATTGTTTCTCATAAAACTTGATTTTAGGGCTGTCAAGCAATTTAAAAAATTAATTGCGATTAATTGCACAATTATAAAAATTAATCAAGCGATTAATCGCACTATTAAACAATAATATAATATCATTTATTTAAATATTTTTGGATGTCTTCTACATTTTAAAATATATTGATTTCAATTACAACACTGAATACAAAGCGTACAGTGTTCACTTTATATTTATTTTTGATTACAGATATTTGCACTGTAAAAAACAAAACAAATTGTATATTTCAATTCACCTAATATAAGTACTGTAGTGCAATCTCTTTATCATGAAAGTTGAACTTACAAATGTAGAATTATGTACCAAAAAAACTGCATTAAAAAGTAAAACAATGTCAAACTTTAGAGCCTACAAGTCCACTCAGTACTACTTCAACCAATCGCTCAGACAGACAAGTTTGGTTACATTTGCAGGAGATAATGCTACCTGCTTCTTGTTTACAGAGTCACCTGAAAGTGAGAACAGGTGTTCACATGGCAGTGATGTAACTGGTGTCGCAAGATATTTACGTGCCGGATGCGCTGAAGATTCATATGTCCCTTCGTGCTTCAACCACCATTCCAGAATATATGCGTCCATGCTGATGATGGGTTCTGCTCGATAACGATCCAAAGCACAGCGGACCGATGCATATTCATTTTCATCATCGGAGTCAAATGCCACCAGCAGAAGGTTGATTTTCTTTTTTGGTGGTTCGTGTTCTGTAGTTTTTGCTTCAAAATGTTGCTCTTTTAAGACTTCTGAAAGCATGCTCCACAGCTCATCCCTCTCAGATTTTGGAAGGCACTTCAGATTCTTAAACCTTGGGTCGACAGCTGTAGCTATTTTTAAAAATCTCACATTGGTACCTTCTTTGCGTTTTGTCAAATCTGTAGTGACAGTGTTCGTAAATCAAACAACATGTGCTGGGTCATCATCTGAGACTGCTATACCATGAAATATATGGCAGAATATGGGTAAAACAGAACAGGAGACATAAAATTCTCCCAAAAGGAGTTCAGTCACAAATTTAATTAACACAATATTTTTTTAACAAACATCACCAGCATGGAAGCATGACCTCCAGAATGGTGGCTGAAGCGTGAAGGGGCACACGAATGTTTAGCATATCTGGCACGTAAATACCTTGCAATGCCGGCTACAGAAGTGCCATGTGAATGCCTGTTCTCGCTTTCAGGTGACGTAAATAAGAAGCAGTCATCAGTATCTCCCGTAAATGTAAACAAACTTGTTTGTTTTAGTGATTGGCTGAATAAGAAGTAGGACTGAATGGATTTGTAGGCTCTAAAGTTTTACATTGTTTTGTTTTTGAGTGCAGTTATGTAACCAAAAAAAAATCTACATTTGTAAGTTACACTTTCACAATAGGGATTGCACTACAGTACTTGTGTGAGGTGAATTGAAAAATACTATATCTTTTGTTTATCAATTTTACAGTGCAATTATTTGTAATAAAAACTACAATAAAGAAGTACAAAGTACTCTACGCTTTGTATTCTGTGTTGTAATAGAAATCAATATATTTGAAAATGTAGAAAAACATACAAAAATATTAAATTTCAGTTGGTATTCTATTGTTTCATAGTGCAGTTAATTGCGATTAATTTTTTTAATCAGTTAATTTTTTTGAGTTAATCATGTGAGTTAACTGCGATTAATCAATAGCCCTACTTGCTTTATATCTGCTTGAATATATAGTACTCACAGGTTAAAATAATTTTAAAAGTCTGATTCTAATTTCTAAGGGGGAAATTCAGAGTTAAGAATGGATTGGTCTACTATAAGGACTCAATTAAATTTAATGCAATGGTTGCAACCTTAAGTTTGAGTATTTAAACATAAAAATAAAGTAGATTCTAAATTGTAGCTCACTCAGTAGTTGTAAGAGCTGCTTGTTTTGTAACACATCTATATCTAGATATGTTGTCACCAGTCGTGACTTTGTAGTTAAGATTGAGTTCTATTTTGCACTTAAATCCATGTATTCAACCTTCATATGTATAAATACAATACAGCATATCGTCCGCTGACTTACATCATTTACTATTTGAGTACAGCATGAATTTCTGAGCATTTACAAGTAAATCTGTTAATTAGTGTGAGCTAATAATAGTAATTAAAAACTGAGTCCTTTAAGAAATTTAGCGTGAGTCTTTTTCTCAGTTCTAAATGATAACAGACTAACAACACTCTGAATTTCCCACATAGTTAAAAATGGTATCTTGTTCATAGGCTATATTTGAAGAAATTAGATTTAATAATTTAACTTAATTACAGTGTTGTACCTAATTGTTTATGAACATATGGAGTCAGGTAGACAACTCAGGTAACTCTTAAATGGGCCATTGTTACCTCAGAAGTATCTCACTCCATCACCATCCTTCTACAGTTAATTTGCATGCAATGGTTATTTTGATTGTAAGGAGTCAGTGGTATGGGATAGACTGCGGTCATGTGCCATGAATTCTTATTGGCAGATTACTTTGACCCAACTGTCACTGCTCTTTAAAAGTTCCAAGACCACATGCTAGCTTTGGCATCAGTATTTGAAAACTCCTCAAGGCACTGCTGCCACAGCTCCACTGCACATCCAGACAACTCTGCTGGGGGATCTGACATAGGAATATAGTGGGAACCTTCGAAGTGGAGACACAGGGGTTCAGGTATGGGGCACCCTTCACTCCTCTCACATAGCACCAGTCTCACTAATACTGCCCAATAACCAATAAGTCAGTTGCACGATAATAGCCAGCTGTTCTGTGCTGTTCCAGTGATGCAAAGTTGCTGTGAACCTGGTTTAAATGGGTTGGCTGCTTTGTGCTGCTCTGATGTATGAGTGAATAAGGTTTAAAGTTAACAGTACATCTCTTCAAATAACTAGAAATAGCACATGGTTGCATTTTCATTGGATTTCTTATTTAGTGTTCATGTTCATTAGCTTTTAACTTTAAAATAAACCAAGGAAATTCCAAGATAAAATACTGGTAAAATGGAGGTAAGACAGAGTATGTAACAGTAATTAGTGATTTTAAAAAAATACAGAGCTGTTGTAATTTATCCCCAAACCAAGCATTACAAATTGGAAAATTGAGAGTTAAACTTATACTTAAGAGAGATCCAAAAACATGTTATTGTATGGAAATACAATATTAAGGCATTCAAACATCCTTAATTCTGCCCTGTAGTGTCACCATGAAAGTGAAAATATGAAAAAATCCTGTCTTTAAAAATCAGTTTAATCTAATCTGTGGCCTCAAACACTAAAAATGCCTTCATTATAATGCTGTGGTTACTGCCCCTTCCCCCCTCAAAGTCATGCATGTTTGTATATGAAAGGCAGTGTAGGTAGTGATACCTATTGTTAAAATTGCCCAACACTTTCCACTATAAGATGCTGTTTTCAGTTTCTTATACATTTGTCAAACTTTAACCTTTGGGCTGTAATTTTCCATGCCAGATGCCTACCTTAGCTTGAATTGTTTTTGAAAATTTTAGCAAAAATGGTTCAACCATTTCTTAGAACAAGAATTGTGGAAAAAATACATTGTTCTGTCTATGTTAAAAAATTCTTAAAACTGTTAAATTGAGATGCTCTAGTGCCCCATTCTTTGGAGCAGGGACTCAAGATTTGTCATGGGGTATTGCCCTTGTGTCAGGGATACTCTTGATCATCTCCATGAAAATTTGCCAAAATTTGGCCAAATTATGAGCCCCAGAACATCTCAGTTAACACGTTTGGCAATGCTTCGAAGATTGTACTAAGCATGCTCCAGCCCAGGGATGAAGGAGCAGAGCAAGGCTTTCCCTGCAGTTGCTCCTCCTCACTATTAAGAGCCTGGGGGTGTCAGGAACAGGAACTGATAGCAGCAAGACTGGGTCTTCTGTGCTCTCAGTGGTCTCCATGCTGGCTCCCAGGGAGCAAGGGGGAGGAAGCAACTTGACTGGAATGTAGACGGGTTCCCTGAGTTGGTAGGAAAAGGGTTTGGGGGTGGTGGGAAGATTGGGACATAGAGCTGAGGAAATGGGGGCCTGGGATGAGGAACCAAAGTTGCAGGGTATAATATACATGCTGTTAAATTGTGCCTTAATATAGGTCAGTAATGTATTCAAGTTACTGTTTGGGGAAGTCAGAATTCAAGGGGAGTTTGGTGTAAGGTGAGCAGGCATTGATTCTTATGTATTGCTGTTTGGTGTACAGCATTCTTAAATGCAGAAAATGGTTAAATTTGTAGTGTATACATTTATTTCAGATTGGTTCTAATTATGAGATTACCGTAATAAAATAAATATGGTTAAACTTGTTTTATTAATGGTCAGTACGCAGATTAAGGGACCTATTCCGAAAGGTACATGTTTAAATCTGTCCCTATTCTGAACAGGACTTATGCACTTGTGTAATATTTAAGAATGTGCTTAAAGTTAAGTATGTGCTTTAGTGCAGTGTATAATAGGGATGCTTTTATGAATCCATGCCTTAGTCATTTGACTTAATGGGAGGTACTTTTGTATAAAATTGTTCTATTCAGACCTAGTATTAATGGTGCTACCCCACTACAAATAATAGAACACATCTATTAAAGCTTAGAAATCAGCCTATAAATTCACTGTTCGCTTTTCCAGATAAGTTTAAATTCTTATTTTAATTTTTATATTTTGACAGTTCAGTCTTCAAGGAGATTCTCTGGAAGTGCAAATCCAAAACATAATGATTTGAAAATAGTAGGATCAACCACATTTCCAGGTATTCATAAATGGAATAATAAACCTTAGTTTTTACTGATGGTTAAAATAATAATTATGGGGACTATGGTCACTATTTTGCCATTAGTATGCTAATAGCAAGCAACTCCTATATCCCCTTTTTAACAGACCCAGATGGTGGAGTGTGGTTGCTTCCTTTCTGGTTGGCCGAGATAGGGATTTGCATAAGAGTGAGTTGGCTAATACTTTATCCAAATAAGAAAGAAAGATGTCTTGTGGGGAAGGATCTGGAGCATGCTGGGGATGGATTCTTTTCCCATTGAGAAGCAGGTGTGCCCATCCTTCATTTATGAGATTTGTAGTTTAGAGATACTTCTTGACCTTCAGTTGATCCCAGAGTCTAGCCTTCAGTGGCCAATGTGCTTTTTTTCCCACCGGTGTTTTTGCACAACAGTTGTGACTTTCTCCCTCAGATGCAGACCTTGCCAAATACCTGTGCCTTTGGATTGGAAATGGGATTTTATATTCTCCCTATAATTTGTGTTTTGACCTATGACTGTATTTTTTTTGCAAATTTTAAAGGATTAAGTTTAAGATTGGGTGAGTAATGTAAACCAAGTGGGAGGTGGTGAGTGATATGGCACTGGAGAACTAGCTGGATCCTTTAATTGTTAATTTCCCAGCCTAACATTTGGTTTATTTAAAAGGTATAGAATTTTGGTAAACAAAATGTAATACTGTGTTTTGGAGTTACCTGGATTTCACTGTAACATACTTACAACCTTAATACCTTAACTAAATCTTTCTTTTTTGTGGAATAGAAATACTCATTCATCACACACAACAAAGTTTATGTTCCATGCCACATAAGGTCAGGAAAGCAGCTTCTAAAGGTTCTTGTGGGATTGTGGGTACTTGCTATACACCTATCTTCTCTTGAGTTAGATTCTTACTGCTAAAATTATGGATGGTTCCACATAAATTTTTGAAAGGGCACAGAGAAGGCCCCCAATCCACATTTTCACAGGCCAGCTAGAACTGCAAGAGCCTATTATAATGGCAAAATTACCCAGGCTCCAAGCTAACTCTCTGTCCCCGCACATTGACTTTATGTACAAATTGAACTCTAGGGGAGACAAAATAAAACTCTGCAGAACCCCACAAGTGAGAACCCATTCGATTAATATGCAAACATATTCTGTTCTGTCAAAAGGGTCATTGGTGGGCACTAGGAGGTACTGTTCTTTTTAGAGAACTAGATTAAATCAAGTCAGGTAGAAGAGACCTAGATGTTATAGAAGAATATGAAATAGAACTGGAACAAATCTCCAGTGCTTTTCATTTGATTTTATGTAGGACAGAAAAAGAATGTCTTTAACATTTCACGTCTGGTGATGGAAATAAGAGGATCCATCCCAATATCTTGGGTCATTCTTCAAACATATATTTTAAGATTGTGGTTATTATCTTACTTTACTGTACAGACAATTTATTACCTAAGAAACTTGCTAATTACCATATGTTGTATTTTCAGTCAAAATTTATGTCAAGTTGAATCACAACAGTCCACGTATTCTATGTGTAACAAATCGGCTACGAAATTCAGAGCTGATAGATCCAGTATTCCAATGGCATGGACCAGGAGGTGACCTTGTTGCAGGTAGAGATTTGTTTTCTTGCTTCATTCTTAATTTTTCCTATGGTGGTATATGTGTTGATATCTAACTTGGGATGGAATATTACTTACAGGATTTATTATGTTCCTGCTTCTCAAAGAGTTTTTTAAAAAAGAAGTATGGTTAACAAAACTGCACCTAAACCACATAGGTGGAAGGGAAAGGTAAAAAAGAAATTTTAAGATGAAATTGAGGTAACTGTTGTGACAAGATGGCCGATGTTAGTCTGGTGGGTCCTGCGCTTTTCTTGGCGGGGAGCTAAGATACCACCCTTTGCCCCTGTTCTTAGGGCATCAATGGCTCCGCTAGTGGCCCAGGAAGGTGGTAAAGGAGGGAAGCGGGGGAGAGGTCTGGGTTTGCTCCTCATTCTGAGCCCAAGCCCCTCTCAACCCCTGTGTGTTCTAACCCTCTTTCCCCTTGGGTGGGGTACCTGCCGTCCTTAGATGCTGGGGAAGGGAATCTCCCTCCCCTACTGGGCAGGGTCCCCCTTACTTCAGTTCTCTGATTTTTCCGGGTGTCACAGCACACCTCCAAGCTCCAGTCCTCTCTCCTTTCTCCTCTTTCTCTGTCTGCCTGAAGCAGCGGGTTTTATTAGGTTCCTAACAGGGCCTTAATTGATGGCAGGTGCTCCAATTAACCTGCAGCCACCTTCCCTAGTCTACAGGGAACCATGCCTTAATTAGCCTTGAGTTTATATATTTCCACTCTAGCACTCTCCCACTGCTCCCTGGCTCTCCTGTATCACACTATATATAATTATAAAAAAAAAATTGGGGAATGTGGCGAAAAAAGTATTTCTTCTTTGAGTGCTTGCTCATGTCCATTCCATGCTAGGTGTCCATTCCATGCTAGGCCTACTCTAGTCCTGTCCAGCGGGTTCTTTTGGAAAGTAGAAAGCCCTCCATGAGAGTGACTTACCTAGCAAAGTGGAAGTGCTTCTTCTGCTGGGTGTCGGAGTGGAATATCAACCTGACCCAGTTGTCTCTGCAGTCCATTCTGGATTACCTGCTTTACTTAATAAAGCACGAGGGCCTGGCCTTCTCTTTGATCAAGGTGCACCTGGTGGCCATATCAGTCTTCTATCTCCACAGCCAAGGCAGATCAGCATTCTTCCATGAGATGACAATCAGGTTCCTGAATGACCTTGAAAGACTTTTTCTACCGGTCCAGGACCTGGTTCCCCAATGGGACCTCAACCTAGTCGTCTGTAGGCTGACTGGCCCTCCCTTTGAGCCTCTAGCCTCCTGCTCTCTTTCGCACCTGTTGTGGAAGGTCGCTTTCCTTGTAGCTATCACTTCAGCAAGGTGAGTCTCCGAGATTAAATCCCTTACATTGGAGCCCCCGTACATGGTGTTCTACAAGGATATAGTTCAGTTGCATCCCATCCTGCTTTCCTGCCAAAGGTGGTGTTGCACTTCCATGTTAACCAGGACATCTTCGTCCTGGTGTTCTGTCCAAGGCCTCACCCGTCCAACTAAGAGAGGTGTCTGCAAACCCTATAAGGCATGCCCTGGCTTTCTGTCTGAAGGGTACTAAGCCCTTCCGCAGATCAACTCAACCCTTCGCGATGGCTGACTGGATGAAAGGCCTTCCGGCATCTTCTCAAAGGATCTTGCCTTGGATCACCACCTGCATCCATACTTGCTATGAGATGGCACAGCTTATGCCTCCACTGATGGCCCATTCTATTAGAGCTCAGGCATCATTGGCAGCCTTCCTGGAGCAGGTCCCTATCCAGGACATCTGCAGGACTGCAATGTGGTCGTCAGTACATACCTTCACAACGGACTGTGCCATCACCCAGCAGGCCAGAGATGATGCTGGCTTTGGCAGAGCTGTGTTGCAATCGACACGTCCATAAACTCCTATCTGCATCCAGAGATACTGCTTGGCAGTCACCTAACATGGAATGGACATGAGCAAGCACTTGAAGAAGAAAAAGCAGTTACTAACCTTTCGTAACTGTTCTTAGAGATGTGTTGCTCATGTCCATTCAATGATCTACCCTCCTTCCCCTCCGTCGGTGTTCTAGCGGGGAGGGAGCTGGGTGCGCTCCTTATACCAGCACATATGTGCGCCACTCCAGAGGGTGCCAGAGCTGGTCCCCTATGGATACCACTGAGGGAAAAACTTCTGGCACCCATGCATGTGGCGAGCACACACAGTCCAACTAAACCTTGAAGTCCGCTTTGACACTGGTACAGTAGATAGATTTCGTAGGGGTTTTTGGATGTGGTGGTGGGCAGGGCTTACCAACCGACTGACAGATTTCTCACCCTAAAGAATCTCATCTCAAAGATCCAACTCAGCCCTCAAACCTCACTAAGGAATTGTCTTCAACTACTGCGGCATGTGATATCTGGAGTGTTGGTTTACGAAGGTTCAAGCTTACATCTCTGATGCCTTCAAGGATGGCCCAAGACAGTGTAAGTATGTATACCGAACAAGCACAGCCTGGACAAACAGGTGTCTGTACCCACCTGCATTCTGCAAACACTCAACTAGTGGAAGGACCAAAGGGTCTGTGCCAGACTCTCTTTTGTTCAAGCTCCTCTTACCATCATTTTAAGATCAGACACATCCCTCTTGGGATGGGAAACATATCCAGGGTCACACACAATCCAAGGCAAATTGTCACAAGAGCGTCTTCACGTTAATCGTTTAGAACTTAGAGCAATGAGAAACGCTTGCATTCACTTCCTTCCTCTGATCAGAGTCATATCCATCAAGATCATGACCTACTATTTGGCCTGCATATTCTACATGAATCAACAGGGCAGGACTTTGCTGCAGCAATAAAACTCTCTGCATAGCCAACCAGATAGTCACCTGATAGTTAGCTTCTTACCTCCTGGGTGTATAGAACACCACAGCTGATGAATTCAGCAGGCTCTTCTCCCAAAATTACAAATGGGAGTTTGATTCATGAGTACTCAATATCATAGTTTTAATGTATGGATTTCCAGAAGTTGAATGTCTTTTCAACTGCCGCCAACACAAATTTCAAGGAACTTTGCTCTAGAGGGGGATGAGACCTTTAATCACTAGGGGGTACCTTCCTTATTTCACCTTTACGTTTGAAGGTGTGGAATAAGATCGAACAGGACAGGGCCAAAGTCATTTTTAATTACACTGACTTGGCTGAGACAGGTTTGGTATCCTTATCTTATTTGACTTGCTTCTTGTCCACTACTGAGACTTTGTCAGTTGGCATCTGTTGTCTTAGAATGCCGATCAGATTCTTCACCCCAACCTCAAAGTACTGTGACTCCTGGTATGATTCCTCAACTGTTCTTGGGGATAGATACCTCCTGCTCAACAGGGGTACTGTTAAATAGAAAAGAGACATCTACATAAAATACTTCAGAAATGGAAGAGATTACACCACTGGTGTATCTGTTGATTAGTCTTTCCTGTTCAAGTTTTTCTTTCCATTATTCTGGAGTTACCTGTTGGAATTAAAATATCAGGTCTTGCTATGAGTTCTGTCAAGGTTCAGTTGGTGGCTGTAACAGCTTTTCACTCAGCTGTGAAAAGTTTGTATATTTGCTTATCCAACAGTGTCAAGATTCCTTAGAGGACTGATGAAACTTTGACAGACTAGGGAACCTACCCTGGTATAGAACTTGAATTTTGTTTTTACTTGCCTTTTGAAATGCTCCTTTTAGCCATTGCTCCATGTTCACTGCTCCACCTATTCATGAAAACAGCTTTGTTGATGGCCATCACATCTGCCCAGAGGCACAGAGCACTTGGGCCTTCAGTGACAGACCCTGCTTTTACAGTGTCTTTTAAGGAAAAGATATTGTTGTGACAACATCCCAGGTTTCTGCCTAAAGTGTCTTTTGAATTAGATACATCATTCACCTTTCATTTTTTTTTCCCTGAAACCACAACAGATGAGGCAGGAATCTGCCTTTTATACTTTGGATGTCAGGAAGGTGTTCGGTGTAGTTCTGTCCAGATAGAAGGCTTTCTGAACAACTCTCCCAGACTTTCAATTGCAAACAAATCCAAGGGCTCTACAGTCTCCACCCAGAGACTCAAGATTGATCTCTGGATGGATTATTTAGTTATGATTCTGCCAATATTCAGCTTCCTTCTAGAGGGTTAGCCCACTACTCAAGATTTTTCCAGTTGCTGAAACTTGCAGAGCTGCAACTTAAACTTCAGTATATGCTTTCTCCTAACCATGCTCTGGTTCATGCCTCTAAATCAGATGTTTCAGTTGACAATGCTGTTCACTGTTTTCAGTATTGGACTCCGTTCTCCTTATGAGGATACTTCTCAGGAATCACCTAAAATGGAATACCCACAGGGACACTACTCAAAGAAGGAGAGGTTACTTATCTTGTGCAATAACTGGAGTTCTTCGAGATGTGTATCCCTATGGGTTTCCACTATCCATCCTTCTTCCCGTCTGCTTTGGATTTTCTCTTCCAGACTTTGTGATAGAGCATTGTTATGACAAGGAACCATGCAACAGTCAAGGTTTGCTGGAGCATAATTTGCTCAGCAATGCCCCCTCCTCCTATCTGCATAGGAGGCATGAAGGGGCAGCTGAATATAGCTACACACAAGAGGGCCAGAATCTGATCTGAGTTAGACTAATATAATTCTGGAGACACTCATTTGATTTTTAAAGCAAAGTATAATTGAAAGAATCAGGCCCAAACAGTGGATACGGGGCAGATTAAATCAGTGGTTATCTGACATTCCTATGCTGATACTTCCAAGGATATAAGAAGGCAACAATGCACTACTATAGAGTAGGTTTTACTATTTAATAATATTTAAGAGTTTTAAATTCTTCTAATATTGTCAAATAATTGGACAGTTTTAAACTTTCTGTTTTACTTTCCACTATTTTGTGTAGCTCTGAACCACTTTTGTTATCATTTGCAGTGGTCAACATTGAATTTTTTTTACTCTGTATTTCAGAGAAGCCAAAATTAACAGCTATTTGTGTGATCAGGTCTGCTGCAAATCCAGACTGATAAATTGTCCCCCAGATGACCTGTTTTTGCAGAAGATCCAATCATCTTTTCATGCCCTTTGGGGAAGAATATTACATTATCTCTACACTCACAAGTCATCTGCCTTGCACAGGCAGGTGTGTTGTTGGACTGTACTGCAGAGGAAAAAAGTTTCTACTCTCCTGTAAATTTTTATTTTATCTGTTGTTGGGGGGATACAGAAGGAGAAGCAATACACCACCTTTATAAATTTGACTGCAAAATATTCTCAAGGAAATATTTGTCTAGTATCTGACAAAATGTCTGCTCCACATCTTTATATAGCAGAAGTAACGAACAGTGTGAAAAAATATTTGAATATAAGGGGGTTTATTATTAACAGTTTCAGTGGTCTTTAAATACGGTATCACTACTTTTTGCTTTGAAGTTACACTGAACCATAAGTTTTGTCATACAAGTAGGACCATAAGGTCATCAAGTTTAATAAGACTGGCTGGCAGTGACCAACACCTGATTTAGATCAATGTCAGTGTCTCCCCTCCCCCAACTCAGTACACTTACAATATCTGTATGATGATCGGCTTTTAGCTTAAGCAAGAGATTTGTTCACCCGTAGTGCCAGGATATATTTCTGTGGCAGGCTTGTCATTTTGAAGTCTTCCCCATAAACAGATTATGGTATGTAGGTTTTCTTTTTTACCTTAATTTGTTTATTAACAAAGCCATTCTTTATCATTTATGTAAAAAAAAAACTTGTTTTACACCTAAAATAGAGATAAACTTCGTATATACACTAATACATGATTATAAATTGGCCTATAGAAATCCCTAAAGCTGTGTTGATGGGACGTTCTACTTTCTTCAGCTTTGTGGTATCGGTCACATATTGTGGCTGAAGCTTTTCTACTCTTCATCTTCCTCCTCTGTCTTGTCAGTTGGTAATGTTGGTTAGTCTTTTATTATCTCATATTTGGGTCCAAACTTCTGTTTTTCTTAAATAAGTTTCATAACTAAAATGTATTATGTTGTCCTGTCAAAACTCTACATGTTAAATTTTTCTCCTTTATACTCCTGTTTTCCGTGCTTCAGTATCTTAATTTTGAGTTTTAATTTTGACTATTGTTTGAAGGGGTTTCTTCCTAACTATTCAAAAGTAGTTCGAGTGCTTGCTTATGTCAGTTCCATTCTAGGGTGTGTGCACGGCCACATGCACAGTCGTCAGAGATTTTTGCCTTAGTGGTGGTAGGGTTGTCTGTGGCACCCTCTGGAGTGCCACGGTCATGCATCAGTATATTCGGTACTGCCAGCCGTACGCCCTCTCAGTTCCTTCTTACTGCCCAGGGTGGTTGGTCAGAGTGCCTTTTTTCCTTGCCTAGCAAGTGGTTAGCGGTTCTCTCTTTTTTTTTGAGCTCTTAGTTTATTTACAGTAGGGGAATCATCTCCAGTGCGGGAAGGAGGTTTTGGTGTGGGCACTTGCTCCCCTGCCCCAGATGAGGCGTTTGTGGGGTCCTCTCATGTCATCCTGCCGGATGACTTTAAAGAGCATCAGGCCCTGCTTCAAAAGGTGGCCACGAACTTGAGCCTGGAGGTGGAGGAGATGGTGGAACAGTTGGATACTTTGTTTAATGTTCTCTTGGCATCTACTCCCACACATGTCGTGCTATCAGTGCATAATGGAGTCTTGAAAATAGCCAAAGTCCTCTGGCAAACCCCGTCTTCCATCCCACACACCTTCAAGAGAGCTGAAAATAAGTATTTTGTCCCAGCTAAGGATTTCGAATACTTGTATCCTCTAGGCTTGCTGGTCATCTCTGTGGCCAATGAGAGAGACAGACGGGGCAAACAAGTTCTACCCCAAAAATAAGGAGGCCAAGAGCCTGGACCTTTTTGGAAGGAAAATTTATTCAACAGCCAGCCTTCAGTTCAGGATGGCAAACCACCAGGGTCTTTTGGGGAGATATAACTTTAACTTATGGGACTCCCTCCATAAGTTCAAGGAGTCCCTGCTCCAGGACTCAGCCCAAGAATTCAGGGCCCTAGTTGAGGAGGGTACAGCTGCAGTAAGATGCTCCCTCCAAATGGCATGGGACGTGGCTGATTTGACTGGCAGGGTGGTTGCATCAGCAGTGGTCATGAGGCGCCGTGGTTCCTGGTTTCAAACCGTGGGCCTGTCCCAGGAGATTTAGTCCTCCATCCGGGACCTCCCATTTGATGGGAATGAACTCTTTGCAGAGCAAATGGATGTGGGGTTGCATGGACTAAAGGACACTTGGGCCACCCTCCGCTCACTGGGTCTGCATCCCCTGGCAGTCGGTGAGGAAGCAGTTCCGTCCGCCCCCGCCTCCAAGGCCTTGGCAGCCTCGACAGGGGTCTGCAAGGAGAAGGGATAGAGACATGAGTTTTAGTCTTCACCGTCCTTCCTCCTCTTGCTCACCTGTGCAACCCAGCGTGGTGAAGCATCATGGGGGGCCAGAAGGCACTCATTTTGAGGGTGTGCTCAAGAGCAACACCTCAGTCAACTTCCTGGACTTGCCTCATACTTTCCTCAACCGCCTATGCCCCTACCATTTGGCCTGGTCATGGGGTGACCTTGGACCTCTGTGTGCTAGAAATTATTTCTGGGCTACATCCTACAATTCTCGCCCTCTCCCCCTTTTGCCATCCCTCTTTGGGAACCCTTCTCACGAGCAACTCCTCGTTCAAGAGATTGAGAACCTCCTGCAACTGCAGGTAGTAGAGGAGGTTCTTTGGGAAATGAGAGGAAAAGGGTTCTGCTCCCCATTATTTCCTAATCCTGAAAGCAAAAGGGGGCCTGAGGCCAATCCTGGACCTGTGGCGCTTCAACAAATCTCTCAAGAAGTTGAGGTTTCACAGGTGGTCTCCCTGGCCTCCATCATCCCCTGCCTTGATCTGGGAGACTGGTACACTGTCCTCGACTTGAAGGACGCTTATTTCCATTTGTCCATCTTGCAAGGGCACAGGCGGTTCCTCTGTTTTATAGTGGGCTGTCACCATTTCCAATTCATGTCACTGCCCTTTGTACTCTTGTTGGCCCGAGGGTGTTCACAAAATATATGGCACCAATGGCCGCTTAACTGAGGCGTCGAGGTGTCCAGGTCTACCTGTATCTCGACGATTGGCTCATCAAGGGTAGGTCTCGGAAACTGGTACAAAGGAGCCTCGATTTGGTATGTTCCACCTTCCACGACCTGGGCCTGTTAATAAATGAAAAGAAATCAACCTTAAGGCTGGTACAACGCAGACAGTTCATGGGTCAGTCCTTGACATCACACGAGCCAGAGTCTTCCTTCCAGAGGTCCATTTCCAGGCAATGCTGGACCTGATGTCCCATGTGAAGTACCATCTACTCACCACCACTCGCACCTGCCTGAGATTGTTAGGCCACATGGTAGCATGTTTGTACATGGTCCGTCATGCTCAGTTCCGTTTCTGGCCAATGCAAGCATGGTTGGCGTCGGTCCCCATCAGACACGGTCTAGACCGGGCAGTCACGGTGCCGGATCATATATGGTTGTCCCTGGATTGGTGGTTGACCCCAGATCGGAGTTGGAGGGAGTTCTCTTTGTGGCCCCATTTCCGTAGCTGACTCTGGTTTCCAATGCCTTGGGCCTGGGCTAGGGAGGCCCCCTGGGTGAGCTCAGCACTCAAGGCCTCTGGTCATGGGAAGATCAGTTCCTCCACATGGGCATCAGGGAGCTCAAAGCAGTTCGCCTGGTCTGCCAGGTTTTCCTGCCCCACCTGGAGAGCAAAGTGGTACAAGTCCTGATGGACAATACTGTTGCGATTCTATTACATCAACAAGCAGGGCAGAGCCAGGTCTTCGGCCATTTGCCAAGAAGCTCTCCACCTTTGGGACTTCTGTGTGCAGCATGCCATTCATTTGGTGACCTTGCACCTTCCCAGGGCCAGGAATGTGTTAGCAGATTGCCTCAGCAGGACCTTCTTTTCTCTTGCTCCATCAGGAGGGTGTGATCTTCCAGAGAAGGGGAACTCCCAAGGTGGACTTGTTCATGTCCCATCAGAACAGGAAGTGCTGTGTTTTCTGCTTGATTTTTCGGGGGATGGACAGGGGCTCCCTGTTGGACAATTCCCATCTTGTTCATGTCCCATCAGAACAGGAAGTGCTGTGTTTTCTGCTTGATTTTTCGGGGGATGGACAGGGGCTCCCTGTTGGACAATTTTTTTGTTCCCATGGTCGGTGGTTCTGATGTATGCCTTCCCACCCACAGAGTCCTCATGAAGATCAAACAAGACAAGGTGAAGGTTACCCTGATAGCCCTGTCTTGGCCTTGCCAGCATTGGTTTGGGATGCTGCTGTACTTTTTGGTGGCCGCTTCACTGCAGCTGCCCTTCTGGCTGGATCTGCTGTCCCAGAATCATGGCAGCCTTCTACACCCGAACTTGGCGGTACTGCACTTGACAGCCTGGCTACTGCATGGCTGAATGCAGAAGAACAGGAATGCTCGGCCTGTGCCCAACAGGTTTTGTTGGGTAAAAGAAAGCCCTCCACTAGAACGACTTACCTGGCCAAATGGAAAAGGTTCACTAGCTGGACCTTGGACTAAGGTATTCGGGCCTAACAGGCCTCGCTGCAGGTGATCTTGGACTGTCTTCTGCACCCACTACCTGGTCGTCTAGCCACACATTTACGTTGCATTATGTACTTATCCAGCAGACCCGAGACAATGCTGGCTTCGGTAGAGCAGTGTTGCAAGCTGCACGAGTGTGAACTCCGAGCTCGCCTCTAGGAAAACTGCTTGTGGGTCACCCAGAATGCAATTGACATAAGCAAGCACTCAAAGAAAAAACGGTAACCTACCTTTCATCACTTGTTCTTCGAGATGTGTTCTCATATCCATCCATTACCCACTCTTCTGCCCCTCTGTCGGAGTTGCTGGCAAGAAGGAACTGAGAGAGAGTAGGGCCGGCGACGCCTAATATACTGATGCATCAGTGTGGCACTCCAGAGGGCGCCACAAAAGGCCCTACAGATACCGGTAAGGCAAAAATCTACAATGACTGCATGTGGGGGACACACACACTCTAGAATGGAATGGACATGAGCAACACATCTCGAAGAACAACAGTTATGAAAGGTAAATAACCATTTTTTTCTTGGTGGTGGGCAGTGACCCTCTTCAACAGACTCCAAAAAGTTCCCCCAGCAATTATAGTTTTTCCTTCTCCCCTGTAGAACACTGACTTGATTTAGTTTTTCTTGTACCAGAATTTCTCACACTTCTTGATAACCAGTTTTACAGGAATCATTCCTCTTCTACCACCTTGCTGATGTTAATTCAAGCTGCAACTAGGAGATGAGAGATCCGTTCTTTATGGCTTTTATAAAACTCAGAGTTTTCAGGACCATTTAATAAAAATACTAAGGGGTTACCTAACATTGACCGCTTATCTTCCTTATGGAGGCTCCAGTGGCTTTCCAAAATGTCTTAAATATTGGGCAGATCTATCATATGTGCAGGCACATAATGTTTTCATAGATCCACTGATTAAGCAGAACAACAAAAGACATCTAAGAAAAGTGTAAATGGTTCCATGTCACATAGGAAGTCAGATTTAGAAACATCTGACATTATTTCAATGTCCTGAGGTACTTTCAAGAAACAAACTGGAATGAAAGAAAATTGTCAACAACCTACTTTTTGCTTCAGAGTAAGCCTCCTGTGCCTAATAGTGACTCAGATATGACTCACTCAGGAATTGATCTGCTATAGCTTGTCAAACAGGTAATTATAACATTAAAAAAATCTTAATTCCACTAAAATGATCCTCCTGTTGAGGTACAAGAAGGCTTTTTTCTTAGTGTACATTAGAAAATAAAATAAAACTGAATAATTCTAGTTCAGTGCGAAGGTTCTTGGCTTACACTCAAGTTTCTTTACATAAACAGTGAGGAATAATGCTGAAATTTTCAAAACAAGTGCAAGAAAATTGGATATCCAATCTTATTAGATTTATGTAATAGCTGTAAATGCTTCTACTAGGGAATTTTAAAAAGAACAGGAGTACTTGTGGCACCTTAGAGACTAACCAATTTATTTGAGCATAAGCTTTCGTGAGCTACAGCTCAATTCATCGGATGCATACTGTGGAAAGTACAGAAGACGTTTTTATACACACAAACCGTGAAAAAATGGGTGATTATCACTACAAAAGGTTTTTTCTCCCTCCACCCCACTCTCCTGCTGGTAATCAATCTCTCTGGTCATGCGATTACAGACATGAAAGTTGCGATATTACAACAGAAAAACTTCAAATCCAGACTCCAGCGAGAGACTGCTGAATTGGAATTCATTTGCAAATTGGATACAATTAACTTAGGCTTGAATAGAGACTGGGAGTGGCTAAGTCATTATGCAAGGTAACCTATTTCCCCTTGTTTTTTTCTACCCCGCCCCCGCCCTCCCTCCTCAGACGTTCTTGTTAAACCCTGGATTTGTGCTGGAAATGGCCCACCTTGATTATCATACACATTGTAAGGAGAGTGATCACTTTAGATAAGCTATTACCAGCAGGAGAGTGGGGTGGGGGGAGAGAAAACCTTTTGTAGTGGTAAACACCCATTTTTTCATGGTTTGTGTGTATAAAAAGATCTTTTGTACTTTCCACAGTATGCATCCGATGAAGTGAGCTGTAGCTCACAAAAGCTTATGCTCAAATAAATTGGTTAGTCTCTAAGGTGCCACAAGTACTCCTTTTCTTTTTGCGAATACAGACTAACGCGGCTGTTACTCTGAAACTTGTCATAGGGAATTTCAGTGACAGTCGACTGCAATATTTCATCATGCGATTCATTGAGGTAAAAGGATGGATTTTTAAAGGAAGTTGAAATGGCAGTATGCCAACTAAGTCCTAATGTGTATGGCTATGACCATTACTATAATGGGTCTGCAGGTTTGATCTGACCTTCCTTTTTCCTCTGAAATTCTTCTAACAGAGCCCCAAAATTTCAATAAATGTTTTACTAATTACAGTTTTTTTCCTCCCTAAATTTCAAGGTTCAAGAAACAAACAAATAAAACCCCTTTCAAATGTCACTAGATCTTCTAGTTTCCAGCACAACAGTCTGTCTCAGACCACAGATTGCTAATCTTAAATCTTATTCTGGATTTGCAGTGCATCTTTTTTTTCTTTCTATAAACTGCAGTAGAAATCCTAAAAGACAGCGTTCTGTCCCTACCAACCAAGATGCAAAGAGGCTAAAAGGAGTCAAGAGCAACATAAAGGAGCCAGGCTACCTAACTGCTCTTACGTCATTTTGTCATTTTCAACTTAGAACTCTACTGCTGCTCTGTGTAACCCAGCCTTACCTGTTTTGGTGGTGTCCAAATTGATTTCCATTCCTGGGTACGGGTTCTTTTCAGTGCAAGACCTTCAGCAAAACAGTATCTGTTGGGCCACTCACCCAGCAACTGTTTTCCCTTGCACAGGATTCTGAGGTTGTAAAGTGGGAAGTGGGCACAACCACACATCTTTCTGACTATCTAGGGTACAAGAGTTCAGAGCACACTCAGTCTGTCTTAATGTCTTAAATTGCAGCAAGGAAGGTTTAAATTGGACATTAGGAAAAACTTCCTAACTGTCAGGGTAGTTAAGCACTGGAATAAATTGCCTAGGGTGCAATTGCCTTCCCTTGTTGGTTTTCTCCTTTCTTTGCTCCTTTTCATGATCGTCTTAGTATATAATTCACTAGCTTGTTCACCAGCCTTTTTTTCCTTAAAAACAGAAAATCCCCACTTTTCTTTTCTGCTGGTCGTGTTGTTGTGGGTGTCTTCAGAGCACAGCTGACTCGGGCTGTTTCCCCTTTCAATATCAGTTCTGTTAGGTTGATTTTCCCCCCTCTTTCTTGGATCCATCAATTCCACATTTTGATGATTCAATCATGAAAGAAAACCAGCTTCAAAAGCCTTGTGGTTCATGCAAAGCTGTGTTGTCTGTTACAGATGCCTATATTCAGAGTCTCTGGTGCCTAGAAGAGGGTCACAGCCCAGATGTAATTGATGTGCTTCATCTTCTCCAACTAAACTCGCAAGGATTGGGAAGCACCACTTCAGACTTCTATTGTTGACTCAGTCTAGCACCATTGATACAGAGATTTCTCCGCTGTAAAGGACTGCTCACCAAAATGGCTTAATGACTTGCATAACTGTCTTAAGGAACTTGGTCTCATCCTGGTCAACTGAATCCAATATGGAGCTTGCAACACCAGATTTAATCTGAGAGCCACTGTGTCCTCTTTTGATAAAGATATTTAGGAATCCTGCAGTAGGCTCTGCTTCTCCCCCACACCTCTTCTGTTGTCAGGGGATCTGTTGCAGATGTACCAGACCCCTCTTCAAGCAGGAAAATCCCCCCTCTTTTCTGCATCCTGACATAGACTCAGTGTTAGAGGAGGGGGAAAGTGGATATCATCAAGGGACAGTTTCTCCACCCACCCCAGAGTCCTGCAGGAGAGCCTCCTGGGGGCCTGGGAATATCACTCATTGCTGTGGTTTGTGGAATTTCATGTTCAAGAATAAAAGTCATAATTTACCCTTTTTCTGGGTGAGGAGAGACAGAAAAAGTCTTACCTGGCCACTCCTATTGTTCTCCTACTTGGAGTTCCCCAAAAAGATAGGTCTTGCCCCACACTTTTTGTCTTAAAACTAAACTATGTACATCATTGCCTGCCTGTCTATTTATTTTAGCTGTGTCAATCACTATGATATGGAGGCATCAAGCAACAACACACCACATTATCACATCAAATACTACTTCTGAGGGCATTCTGTGCCAAAACATTAAAAATTCTGCACCAAAAATTAATATTCTGTGTACAGTATTCTGCAGAATTTTAAGGTTTTATTTGTCAATAAATAAATGCAGAGACTCCAGCATAGCAGTAGGAAGCACAGACCACTGGCTGCACGAAGGTGGGAGATCACCCTGCAGCACCCACACCCTTTGGACACAGACTCAATGGTGAGGCTACACACAACCCTGACACAGCACAAGGCCTGCCTCGGAAACACCCTGCCCCTCTGCACCAGGTGCACCAGGTGTGGGGCAGGCAGCCTCAACTAGGCAGGATCCAAGTTTGGAGGGGTTCAATGTGGGGGGATCCAAGTGTGGGGTGAGAGGATTCTGTGTGGGACAATCTGGGTGCAGGCAGCTTAGTGGGGAGTTTAAGTGTGGGGGATCTGGATGCACGGAGGCTTGTTGCGGGGGGGTTTCAGGTGCTGGGGCAATGGGACTCTGTAGGGGCTTTCAGGTGATGGTGGTTGGGGTTCAGTGGACGGGTCTGGGTTCCAGAGTCTCAGGGTGAGGATCTGGGTGCTGAGGAGGGTGTGGGGCTCGGTGGAGTGGGCATCTATGTGCAGTCATGGGGGTCTTGATGTGGTGACTCAGGGTGGTGCAGGGGGTGGGGCATCAGGGTGGGGGTTGAGTGCAGGGAGATCAGTGGTCTGGGTGCAGGGGGGCTCCAGATGCAGGGGTTGAGTTTCAGTGAGTTGCGGTTCAGGTATGGAGGGCTAGAGGAATTCTGGATGTACTGGGGCAGGCTTGGCAGAGGTGTGTGGGTATGGGAGGTCTGTATGCATGGTAGTTGGGTGGATAGGGGAGCAGCTCCCCCCACAGCTGCCCCTCCCCCCACAGCTGAGAAGCGATGGGGGCAGGAAGTAGGGAAGGATGCTGAGCTTCCTGCAGCTGGGGGAGGTTTCTGGGCGTGTGTCTGACACAGCCCCAGCCACTCCTTGGAAGGAAGAGGAAGTCCCGTCCTCTTCTGCCTCCAGCCCAGCTGGGACTAGCAGCTGATCCCAGCTCAGGGGTAGGAACCACTGGCTGGGGCGTCACAAGCCCTGAAGTGATTTATCTCTCTGCTGGCTGCCTGAAATGATGTACCTGTGCAGCTAGGGAGTGGTGTGTGACTGCTTTTGGAGCTTCCCTTGCTTCCCCGCAGAAAAATGACTTTCTGACAGGGAAGCAAAAGAAATCTGGGGGGGACATGAATTCTGTGCACGTGTAGTGGTGTGGAATTCCCCCAAGAGTAAAGTACGGATGGGGAAAATGCACAATTGACCATTGCTGCATCTTGAGGATCTAGCAGTATCTTCCAATTGTAAATCTGTGAAACTGTAACAGGAGGTGCGCTTGTGCTAATTGAATGAAGGAGTTGATAGAATCACTGCCATAATCTTCAGTTATCTTCTCCAGTTTTTCAATATTACTTTATATGAAGTGATACACCTGTATAACAAAACGATAGTACTTCAAACAGAATCAGTTGCTGTAGTATATGGCCTTTATTACATCATGTTGTAAGCCCTGGGTGTATTTCATATGACATAGTCCTATTCTGTAGGTTCTTAGAATATAAGCTCCTCTCCTTGAACGCATACCTTGTTGTGGTGGAGTGGCTTGTGTTTCTCAATGACCCTCAGAAGTATGTTGTCCTGAGTCTTGTACTCCTGGTAGGGCCACCCTTGGCGAACAGCTCTGAGGTGAGGTTCCAGATGAAGTGGGGTCCAAACTTCTCAAGACCCCATAAGTAGAACAGATTTATTTGAGGACTTGTTATTTCTCTGTGGTTGTGATGATGGATGAGGGCTGCAGGAGGAAGGAGACCTCTGGTTGTCTCGGACTTCCCTGCCACTGGGTTCAGTGCTCCTTCCTCTCAAGTTTTGTGAGATTGCTGCCAACACACCAGCTTCCCCATATTAAGATTTCACATGTAGGCCTTTGCCAAGGGTGTTAACATCTCCTACTAACAAAGTCTGTGCTGATGGATGAGTGGTGGTGAGGACAGCGATCTCTGGGATCATTCTACACATGGGTGGTGGCTGCATGTTGGTCATCTTGCGCTCGGGCTTGTGAGACATAAGCGCAATTCGGCAGCTGCAGCCACGACTGAGCAGTCCTTTTCAGGATCCCCTCTGCTCATCCTGAATGGGGAAGGGCCTAGAAAAGGTGCCCTGAACATAAGCTGTCTCAGACTCCCACCCCTCCCCTGTCTGGATGGCCATGACCAACGGAATCACTCTATCTACGGTCAGAACACACAAAGTAATAAAGTTTGCTGCTTAGAATGTTCACACTCTCATGGATTCCCCAAACAGTGACTGTCCTAAAGGAATTGTCATAATAGCTAGAGAACTTGCAAGATATGTCATCAGTAATGCTGCCCTAAATGAGACATGTCAGGCAGATGAAGGCCAACTGAAAGAAGATGGAAGTGGCTATAACTTCTTTACGGAAAGGAAAGCCATCTGAAATTCTTGGGGTTGGTTTTGCCACCAAGAACAGGATTGCTAGCCAGTTTTTAGAAATCCCTCTGGGTATTAACAAACATCTCCTGACTCTTCGTCAAGCTGAGTAACAAACAGTATACCATGGGTATCAGTATGTGTGCTCCCATACTTGATAATAATGAAGACAACAAGGAGCAGTTCTAGTATGCTCTTGATGCTATCCTCATTGCCACAGCCAAGGAAGACAAGCTTATCCTCATGGGTGACTTCAGTGGAAGAGTTGGGTGACACCCCAAGCTCTGGAGAGGCAGCATTGGGAAAGAAGGAGTGGGGAAAGTTAACTCTAACAGCATTCTTCTGCTCAGCTGATGTGTGGAGCATGATTTGCTTATCACAATACCATCTTTAGACAGAGGGACAAATATAAGATCACTTGGAAACACCCATGTTCTGAACACTAGCATCTTCTTGACTACATCATCGTCAGAGCCTGTGATCGTACTGATGTCCATATTACACAAGCTATGAGAGGTACAGATGATTACTTGGTCAGATCAATCATGAACATGCAGCTTGCACAACAACACTGTAAACCCGGGGTTCTTAACCTTTTTCTTTCTGAGGCCCAACCAACATCTAAAAAAATTTAGTGCCACAACTGTTTTTCTGCATATCCAGTAGATTAAAAGTCAGGGTTGGCGTTAGGGAATAGCCAGCATGGCAATTGCCCAGGGCCCCACATCAAAAGGGGCCTCGTGAAGCTAAGTTACTCTGGTTTTGGCTTTCAGCCCTAGGTGGGGCTCAGGTTTTGGCTTTTTTGTCCTGGGCCCCAGCAAGTCTAATGCTTGGCTCTCTGGTTTATTTTGGTGGACCCCTGAAACCTGCTCGTGGCACCCCTGGTTGAGAACCACTGCTGTAGATGAATGCAGAAGAAATTTAACATCAGGGTATTTCAGAATCATGCTAGTTGCGAGACTCTTCAGCAGCGCCTTGGTGGGGAGGCTCTCTGGCCCTCCTGACAACATCAATGACATCCAACCATGTTGGGAGGAGTTCAAGACCATTATTCACAAGGCATGTGCTGAATTGATGTGGATACTCCACTCACTGCCATCAGGATTCATTTAATGAGAATGAGGAAATCCTAGTATTTTTTCATCAGAAGAGAAGCACACTTTGCACTCGGCAAAATGAATCCCCTAACCAGCAAAAACGAGAGACTTACCAGTTTTAAAGCTGTAGTTCAAAGGAGGCTGCGTGACATCAAGAATCAGTGGTGGCAAGCAAAGGCCATGGAGATCCAGAGCTGCTCTGATCAACATGACTTGAGAATCTTTTTTTCAAGCAACAAAAGCCATCTACAGGCCAAGTTCAAACGGCACAACCGCTCTGCGATTCCAGGACAGCTCCACCCTTCTCCACCCAGTATAGTCCCCAAGTAATGTTGGAAGAAGCATTTTGAGATTCTATTGAACTGCGAATCTGAAGTCTCAGCTGCCACCTTCGAGTCCATTCCTCAGCATCCAGTAATAGACCCTCTTGTTGACCCACCATCTTCCGAGGAAGTTTGACGTGCCATCATTAGAAACAAGGCGCCAGGCTCAGATGGTATCCTGGAGGTGGTCTTCAAAGTTTTATGCAAAAACGTAATCAACTTCTTGTTAGAATTTGGGTTAATGAAGAAATTCTGCCTGACCTAAAGAGTGCCAATATTGTGCCCATTTTTAAGAAAGGGGACAAGTCAGTGTGTGGGAATTACTGAAATATTGCCCTTGTCTCCAGGAAGATCCTTGCTCAGATCCTTTTGAACCATCTCCTCGGTTTTGCAGAAGACATCCTTCTTGAATCCCAGTATGGTTTCAGACTGTCTTTGGGCACCACCAGTGTGAATTTTTTTTGTTGCAGGACAGATCCAAGAGAAGTGTAGCAAAGATGTCCAGCCATTGCTTATGGCATGTATTGACCTAACGAAGGACTTTGATTCCATCAATCATGAAGCGTTAAGGAAGGTGCTCTCTAGGTTCAGTTGTCCATTGAAGTTCAGTCGCATTCTCAGGCTACTTCATGATGGGATGATTGCCACCGTCCCCTGTGATGGGTTGGTGACAGACCATTCACCATCCGTACTGATGTCAAGCAGGGCTGCTTTATTGCCCCAACCCTTTTTTCCATCTGTCTTGTCGTGAGCTTGATTCTTATTCATGACTGCCTTTCTTCTAGAATTGGGATTGTCACATGAGCGGCTAGCTCTTCAACCTGCGGTGTCTTCACTTTAAAAACTAAGGTCACCAGGATTGTTACTGACCTTCAGTATGTAGAGGACCATGCTCTCCTTGCACACACAGAGGCTGACTTGCAATCCACCCTAGATCTTTTCTCAGGTGCCTATTATAGTCTGGGACTTTCCTTCAACATTGGGAAGACTAAGATGCTTCACCAGCCTAGCCAGCACAAATTGTCCCCCTTCTCCCACAAATTGTCATAGGTGGTGAACCTCTGGAAAATGTTGAGCATTTCCTTTACCTTGGTAGCCATCTCTCCCAGACAGCCAATCTTGATGTGGAAATGGAACACTGGACGTACTGGCACATATGACATAGTCCTATCCTTCGGAAAGTTGCTCTGTCATGTCTTTTTATTGACCAAGATCTGAGGACAAAATTCACAGAAACAGCATTTTATAGTTAATTAAATAAAACTAGCATAAATGAGATGGACATAAGAAGAAAGCTTGTCCAAAACACGTTTTACATTTAAAACTGATTGATTTATTGAACAAAGGAAGTATTATGTGTAGTTAGTAAATTGAACTGATTGTTTCTTGTTACCATTCCTTCAAGATTTTAGAATTAGTAAATCTCATCTTCTCACAGCTTGCTTTTATTCCTGTACTGGAAGAGGTAAACAAGCTTTCCTGCATTTTTAATTCTCAATTGTTTTCTCAACTCTGAATAATCTAGTCATTGAACTGAACTAGTTGACATGGGGGAAAAAAATGATCTGCACCTGCAGAAGAGGTTACTGCTGTCAAAAGCTGGTTTAGCACTTCAGCCAATTCTGGCTCTAGGTGCCAGGCCAGTGACTTCCCCCCAGTTCAGTGGTTTAAGTTTATTTAAAACTTTGGGACAAATGTGCTACTTGAATATTTATGTAATGCAGATGATTTTAATAGATTGACAACCAGGGAGGATTTGATTTAAATCAAATCATGATTTAAATCACTACTCAGGAAGACTTGATTTAATCATGGTTTTTTACATAAAAGTGCATTCTTGTTGGTTGTTATAACCTTAATACATATTCTTCAGAACTCCGAGATAGATGTAGGTTTCATTTTTAGAAGGTGCACGTTCTACATTTTTAAACAGTGACTTATTTTGAAAACTTCAGATTAGTTTTACAGCTATATCAGAAAATGAATGATTGTTTGGTTATTTCATTTACCAAAGGTAATTGAAACAGATATTTATGACGTCATTGGGATGTTAACTATCTCCAATTCAACAGGTTAATCATTAGTATTTGGAGGATTTTCTTGCCATGCTGTATTAGGAGAACATCACCAGACAAACAGATATTTTAAATTGTTTTATTTAGCTAAAACAACAACGTTAAGTATTCTGGATTTTTTTTCTTCAACAGGAAACATTATAATATTTTGACAAAACAAGCATATGTCTCTCGCTTCTCACATTTATCTCCAAACTTCTTCTCCTTGTCCGGATCTATTCCACCCCCAACAATCTTCTATTAATTGAACTTTTTGAAACTTTGCACTTTTAGAGAGAGGTAAGGGATGGACTCCGTGTACACAAATTTGCAGAGGGACAATAGAGTTGAGGTCTGTTATTTCTCACGTCTATTCTCTCTCTCATATATATATAACATTTTTGCTGTTAACAAGCCTGTTACCTCTGGAGACACAAATCCACTGTTTGAGAACTGCAAGACTAAGCACCGCTGATGGTCTCTTCTAGACTGAGCACTGTGTCCCAGGGGGTAGATAGAAAGATTAACCTAAATAATCTATACAGAAGCCTGTGGAACCCCATAAGATTGGGTCCCTAATCCGTGAACTGTTGGAACTCATTTACAAAACGTTTCTTAAACATTACATGAATATATTCTCATACTATAGAATTCAAATTTATAATCCCTATTCCATGATGAGATATCTTTGAGCTATAATATATCTTTAGATAGGTTTTTTCCCTCAAAAAACATTTTATCAAAAAAATCCGATTTAAATAAAAAAATTCTATTTTTAATTTTTTTTAATCATTGATTTTTATCCAGCCTGTTGATAACATATTCAGATGTGAACAATTTTAAATAGTTTTATTTTTAAACAAGAAAATGTGTTTAATGTAGATTACAAAATCTGATTTTCTTTTAAATTTAAAAAAAAATCATTGACATTTATGTGCCCTGGATGGAAGGAGTTCAGAAAAGAGAAATCAAAATTATGATTATCTGGTGGAACTGAGTTGTAAAGAAAGATTAAATAAAATGACGAGGGGAGATATGAGAAGTCTACAGATCTCGTGCTGATTTGCACCCATTGTAATTCTTTTTGGTTAATAGGTTTCAGTTATGCCTTTAGGGAACTTGCACATATTGAGCCCAGTCAGGCTCTGGGAAGTACTGCTGAAGGAGGTACAATACCTCTTGGAGTTTCCCAGAAGATAGGGAGAAGTGGCCACTACTATGTATCCTGAAGGCATTAAGTGTAAACTCTGCTCATTGACTACGGAGACATAGCTGTGTCTCGTCATCTGTTTTGTACTCCTGGGAGAATTCTGTGCCACTGAATGGGTGCAGAATGCATGACCCTGGCAAATTTCTTTGCTTCCTTGTGGAAAAATGACTTTGCTTCCCTGTAAGAAAGGGAAGCTGCAAGAGCAGTCACGTACCACTCCCTAACTGTGCAGGTACATTGTTTCAGGCACCTGGAGCAGTCAGTGGAGAGGTAAATCACCGCGGGGCTGGGGACACCCCAGCCAGTGGCTCCAACCCTGAGCCAGGATCAGCCGCTAGTCCCAGCTGGGCGAGAGGCAGGAGAGGATGGGACTTTCTCTTCTCCTGCAAGGAGTAGCTGGGGCTCTGTCAGACCCACCCCCAGAAACCTCCCCCAGCTACAGGAAGCTCAGTATCCTCCCCTGTTTCCTGCCCCCATTACCCCTCAGCTGTAAGGTGAGGGGTCACTGTACAGGGAGCTGTTCCCCCATCCACCCAACCCCCATGCATCCAGAGCTCCCATACCCAGACACCCCTGCCAAGCCTCACCCCGTACATCCAAACCCCCCTTTGCCCTCCATACCCAAACCCCACCCCATTGAACCTCAGCCCTTACAGCTGAAGCCCCCTGTAACCAGATGAACCTCCACTGATCTCCCTGCACTCAAACTCCCACCCTGATGAGCGATACCCCCTGCACCATGGTGAGCCCCCCACATCCAGACCCCCATGCCACTGACCTCAATTAGCTGTACCTAGACTCCTACCCCACCAAGCCCCGCTCCCCCAGCACGCAGACCCCCCTTGTGAGAGCCCCCCACTCCCAGACCCCTCCGGTGAGCCCCAACCACTTTTGCCTAGAAGCCCCTGCAGAGTCCTATTGCCCCTGAACTTAGAACCCCCCCCAACGAGCCTCTGTGCATCCAGATCCCCCCACACCTATACCCCGTACTGAGCGGCCTGCACCCAGATTGTCCCACACAGAAACTTTTCACCCCACACTGAGCCCCTCCACACTTAAATCCTGCCTGCCCCACACCTGGTGTGCCTGGCGCAGAGGGCCAGGGCCCCAGGATGTTTCTGGGGCAGGCCCAGGCCTTGTGCTTTGTCAGGGTCGGGTGCAGCCTCACCACTGAATCTGTGTGCCTGGGGTGAATGGTGGGGAGGCTGCAGGGTGATCTCCCACTTTTGTGCAGCCAGTGGCCTATCCGCCCCACTGCCATGCTGGAGCCTCTGCATTTATTTATTAACAAATAAAACTTGCAGAATTTTTAATTTTGGGGGAAAGAATGCCCTCAGGAGTACTTTTGGAGTGACTGAGTCTCATAGTATTAACGTGGAGCTAAGTTCCCTCTAAGC
The DNA here is from genome assembly GCF_965152235.1 of Eretmochelys imbricata. Lineage (NCBI taxonomy): Eukaryota > Metazoa > Chordata > Testudines > Cheloniidae > Eretmochelys > Eretmochelys imbricata. The sequence goes on from NC_135573.1 coordinate 167,386,232, forward strand.
TGTGCGGCTGCGCAACAGGCTATCAAGGGCTGTGCAGGCAGGGAGAGGTGCCTCTCCCCTGGCCCCGGCTGGGCGAGAGGCACATGGCCCCTGGCCCCAGCGCTGCTGCATCGAGAGAGGGCTGGCGGGTGTCCTCTCTCCCTACTGCAGGCCCGGGGCAGCCTGCACCGCCAGCCAGAGCCTTCCTCCTCCCACACTCCAACACTCTGGTCCAGCTGTGCCAGAGCCCCCTCCCACACTCTGAACCCCTCAGCCCCACCCTGCCACACATCACCTCCATATTGGTACACATAACAAAATTAATTCTGCACATGGATGTAAAAAATTAGAGGGAACATTGACATGGAGCTGTCATTATTTATGGGATCTAGCTTGCTCTTCTCTCTGATTTGGTCCTGCGCCAGGGATGAGTGTGGGCGTGTCTGTGCATGGCTCTCCTTGCTCCTCCCTGGGGTGTAGAGAAGAAACAATCCTTAAGCACTCTGAAGCACAAGTGCTGCAACTGCAGCTGATCCTTCATAGCACATGTAAAGTGGTAGAAGATTCCTTGCCTTGTGCACAGACATAAAGGCGAAACTGAATCTGGTCCCAAACAAATATGATATGATATAGATTACAATCTGCTAGTACTCCAGATGACAATCTATCTTCAGTTTTGGTTGCCTTATGTAAAAAAGAATTCAGCGCAAACTGAAAAGTGTCAAAATATTAGTAATATGGCAGGGCTTAACTATTGTGAGCAATTGAAAAGACTGATATTGTTTAGCCTGGAAAGGAATGTAATTGAAGTTTTCTGCATATCCAGCATAGTTTTGATCTGCCTGTTTTATCCTTTTACACAAGGGTAGACTTATTGAAATTAAAATATAGTCATTTGGAACCAGTAAAAGAGCCTGCATCGCACAGCAAAAAGGTTCTTGTCCATCTGTTCTGTAGAATTTAGTGCAGCTGAACAAAATAGCTTTTGAACATACTGTTTTTTTTTTTAAGGATTTGATTTGCATTTCTAGCTAGTAGCTCCACCCACTTGGATCCTCTTTCAGTGGTATAGGATTTTGACATTCAAAGGAGCCAAAATAGGTTTGCCCATTGGTGCCAATTTTGAAAGCTCTTCCAGACCTTCCCATGCAGTAAACCCCAATCATTCCAGAGACTTTATCTTTACAAATTAGTAACAGATCCTTGATTCAGGCACTGGTCTGGCTGTCTTGCACTGCCTGGACAACACAGAGCAGCTGAGTGGAGGGCTGAGCATGTGGCCCATATTCCTTAAGCCTCTGCTTGTTTTCTACCAAGGTGCAGCTTTCTGCTGTCTCAGCATATAACCTTCCAATTGATACCTCCTGTCCTCAGTGACCCACCATCATAAGATTCCTTAAAGGACAGGTGAAGGTATGCTTATCCATTTGTGAACCTGTGTTGATATGGAATCTCAACCTGGCATCTTGAAGTTAAAGAACTCACTCTCTAATTTTTTATTATATTCTTTATTTCACTTGCCACTAAAGAAAGCAGTTTTTTAAATCAGTCACACCTGTTAAGATTGAGTGAACCGCAAGCTTTAATAGTTGATCTTCCGTTCACTGTATAACGTGTATAACACATAACGACAAAGTTGTCCAATGTCCTCATGCCAAATGTATATGAATAGTGATGCATGAAATTCACCTGATTCAGGCCATTAATTTCTCTATATTTTTCCCAAAGCTTCACTCTCACTAGAAAATTCTAAGCTCCATAGCACAGATGTTTCATCTTGACAGGACTAAGATATTTGGGAAGTCCACTAAACATTTTATGCCCTTGGTAATGCCGACAGAAAGCCATTCCCACGCAGCTTTTATCAAAGTGATTCAGAGTCTGCCTTGATACCTGTTGTTATTTAGTCTGGCTGTCAGTATCTGAATATCTTAAGAGCCCACTCTACTGCCTCATGCCTTTGTAATGTTTCCATCCTAGAAATCTGTATGACTGGTACCTTCAGTCTTGTACACACATTTACACAGCACTGCTCTTGCAATTTAGCATCTCTACGTGATACTTATTTTGGGAAGCTTTGTCTTGTGGTCCTTTTTTTAACTATAATATTTTAGCCTACCTGTTTTGGATTTCTGATACTTGTTAAACTTCCACAACTAGTAATATGCAGGGGTAATTGTCAGAAAGATTACTTACCAGTAACTGTAGAATAAATGTATATATTTTCTTACTGTATTGCCTGTAACTATTCAGACTATCTGCGCACATTCCCCTCTTCTGGGAGTTCTCTATCATGAGACATTATAGTTTACTAAAAGGAACTGAGATGATTAGGATCATAACATGCTTTAATAACTGAACATTTGGTGTTGTGTGAGGGTGCTTGTGCAGCCCAGTGAGCACTACTTTGTGCGAAATTCTAAAAGCTCAGCAGTACTGGGGCACCTATGTATAATGGTGAATATGCAGTGTTAATACAGCCAAAGAACTACAGTTACTGGTGAGCTTCCTTCTTGTATTAAGGCTATAAGTACCATTCTGTGCATGGTTAGAACCATAGCCATTCAGATTCCTCCTTTTGTATTTTCCCATGTTATAATGAAAAGTAAGGCTAAACTCACTGTACTATTTTATTTATTTATTTACTAGAAAATAGCAGTGTGAAAATAACACCAACAGGAACCCTAATATTCAGACACTTCAAATACGACATGAGTGGAATTTACACTTGTTCCCTCGTTTATAAACCGACTGCAGAGCAGGCTGAAAAAAACTATTTGCTCAAATATGTTATTTATGGTAAGAAATCAAAACAGTTAATTTACAGTACAAAAATGTTTTTTCTTTCACTTTTAAAATGTATGTTGATGTTTTGAAATTCTGATAAGCCTGCTTAATTTAATTTGAGTAGAGTTGCGGAATTCTGTATGTCTCTCAATAATTTGCTGTTAATTGTCACTTACCAGAGAATTCATGGAATGTCATTTTCAGTGCCTTAAAGGAAATTTTCTGGTCTTCTGATTGAGAAATTGTTAAGCATGGCTCTCTGCTTTTAAAAAGAGACATGGAACATAATTGGAAAATAGAAGATTGAAAAACTGGGTGGGTGAAAATTCTTAAAAACTATGCCAAAGTAACTTCATTTCATGCTGAATTATTCCTTTGGAGAGTTATTTTAATGTCTTTTTTACCTCCTATTCCTGGGACTCCAGGAGAGTCACTAGGACACACTTTACACCAATGTAAAGCTCTGATTCAGTTTTGTTTTTACAGTGTTGTCAAGTAAGTTCTGCTCTTCTGAGTGAATATTGTGTAATGAAATATAAAGTGTTAGCATTTTTTGAACGTGCTAATTCTGCTTCACTATTCAGAGTAAATTTTGTTGCATAATATAGCAGAATGTCCCATGATTCTACTGAAATACAAGTATTACAGATAAAATTACATTTCTTCATTACTCTTTTCTTCTCTTAGGGCGTGATTCTACTCCAACTGAAGTCAATAGCAAAACTGCTGTTGACTTCAATTGGAGCTAGGTTGAAGCAAGTGTTAGCTGAGAAACATTGAGTAGAACAGAATAAGCCAAATTAATTCCTGATTTTAAATTGACCTGAATTTGGCCCACTATCTCCAACCTTAAAAAAGAAGTCTGATTGTTTTAGTAGTTTGTCAACTTGCTGAACGTAGCTGAAAAGGGGGAACTTCTTTTCAATTTTATTTTTTCATGATCAAAATTTTCATGAAAAATTTATTGTTTCCAGCATGTTTTCCAGTGTTATCTTCCAGTCTTGTTACAGCTTGCTTGTTCCCCACAACAAGGCTCCAATCTAAATATTAGAAAGCGAAATGTACAGGGCTTCCAGAATATATGGGACCTGGGCACAGAAGCAGATGTGGTCTCCCAATGTACAGGAATAATTTATACATAAATGTATTAAAATACATGATGGTATGGCTTAAAAAATTTCAGAATGAATATGGGATACTGCATTATAAACAATCAGTGAACGGTCTAGTGAGTTATCTTTAAATGGGTAGCAATACACCATCATGTAGTCTGTATGGCATTGTTTTTTAACTCGGCTACTTGATTTCTCTACTGTCTCCACATTCTCTTTTCCCTTGTCATGTACTCTTCGTATCCCTAATTTTCCCCTTCTCCCTTCCTTCATTCTCTATTGCTCTGACACCTCCCTGCTTCTTTTTCTTTAGCTTGCATTATTCCTCTGTCTCCTTGTGATCCATCCATTTAATATCTGACCCCTACTGTCATCTTGACCCCCTTCACCATGTGCAAGACTGTGATTGTGGGGAGCTAGGGGTAGCTAACTTCAATTCAGTACAGATTGCAGCAGAAGATACTCTCCTCACCTCCCTCTGCCGTATCAGCTATTCAGCAGGACCCGCAGAGACTGATCTAGAGGGACATGTTGTTGAGCCACTACTCAGTTGCTAGAGCTCTCTTATATCTCATTTTGGGGGACAGGAATCAATCCTGAAGCTTTTTTGGTTCTCACTAGAAAGGTGCAAAATACTGTATTATAATTATATATTATTGAATGCAGTGCCTGTGATGATAAATTGCACCTCATGTTGAATTGTCTTCTGAAACTGCTATTGTCCTTAGGTTCCTTTATATTTTTAAGCACTTATACTATAGTCTCTTCATTTCTTGAAAGTGAAACAAAAATGTATAGGGGCGTTGTCCTTGTTAGGATATGTTTTGCAAAATGAAAGGTGATATTTATCTATGGAAACAAACAGGAATGATGAATTATAAAGTATTTTCCATTGTTCTCTGACACATGAATCCTTCATTAAAATTTCAGTGGGGATGTAAATCAGTTTTGTTTATGAACTACACAAAAATGCGTTCTCTTTAACTTAACCTTCATGTTTAAATGTGCATCTCTCAGTATCTTGTATTTTCTTTCACCTGCAGCTTATTCTGATCCTAACTTTTACTATGAGTTTACAGCCCGGTATCATGCAGCCCCCTGCAACAGTATCTACAATATTTCTTTTGAGAAGAAGTTGCTTCAAATACTAAGCAAACTAGTTATTGAACTTTCTTGTGAGGTTACTTTACTCAAGTCAGAGTGCCATCATGTAAAAATGCAGAAAGCAGGTCTACAAAATGAAATCTTCTTTACTTTTACAGGTAAAAATTATCGATCTTTTAAAGACTGCTTAGTGTTTTCATGGTGAAGCAAAGTTTATATCCTGGATTATCTTCACTATTCCTATTGAAAGCATTTTACATGTTTAATTCATAAAGAGTTATCTAGATTGTAACAAAACACACAACAATAATTTACGTGGTAAATCCTTGTAAAAATTATGAAAATTCAGATGTCTGACTCCAAAAAATATCCTTCACAATAGCCCACAAACCAAGTTAGGAGCTTTTATGCATTGGTGGGGCCTCCTCTGGAGTACTGTGTCTAGTTTTGGGCCCCACAGGATGGGGAAGGATGTGGAAAAATAGGAAAGAGTCCAGCAGAGGGCAACAAAAATGATTAGGGGGCTGGAGCACATGATTTATGAGGAGAGGCTGAGGGAACTGGGATTATTTAGTCTGCAGAAGAGAAGAATGAGGGGGGATTTGATAGCTGCTTTCAACAACCTGAAAGGGGTTCCAGAGAGGATGGATCTAGATTGTTCTCAGTGGTAGCAGATGACAGAACAAGGAGTAATGGTCTCAAGTTGCAGTGAGGGAGGTTTAGGTTGGATATTAGGAAAAACTTCTTCACTAGGAGGGTGGCGAAGCACTGGAATGGGTTACCTAGGGAGGTGGTGGAATCTCCTTCCTTTGAGGTTTCTAAGGTCAGGCTTGACAAAGCCCTGGCTGGGATGATTTAGTTGGGGATTGGCCCTGCTTTAAGCTGGGGGTTGGACTAGATGACCTCCTGAGGTTCCTTCCGACCCTGATATTCTATGATTCTACCCACAGACACAATTATTTAGTTGGTCTTATCATAGAGTGAGATTGTGACCCCTGAGGCATGCCCACAACGGGAAGTAAAGGGATATAATATGCCCCCTTAATATATTGTGAGGAGCAGTGCATTGGGAGAGCAGCTACTGTGTGACTGTTATTCCCCCTCCTACGCATATGTGTGGAGGAAGGGAGGCCATGGTCGAAGAGTTAGCAAAACCATTCCACTGTGTCCCCCGCCCATCTCCCCACACACCACCACTCAGCCCTCTGGGGAAGTAACCTGTGCCAGGCCTGTGGCTGGTGTGTGGATTTTCCCTGAAGTAAGGAGGGACCACTGTGTGACTGAGAGTCACAGTACAGTTCCTGTTCTGCTCCTGGTGGCAAGGTTTGTGACAAAGCTTTAATAATCTGTTTAACAGTCTGCCACTGTTTTTATCCCCAAATTAACTGGGTGTGAGGGATAGTGGATTGAAGAGCCCTAAATCACAAATTGAAGAATCCATTCCTCTGCCTCCAGTGTGCTTCAGCATAGTTGTGTTGGGGCAAAATCATTTTGCTCCAGCTTTACTCCATTTTCCGTTATTTAGCATTGAGTGGAGAGCTGTGGAAATAAGAGTATATTACATCACCTTTAGAATGTATATTTTTATCAGGAAAAATTGTCAAGAATTGCTAAGCTACCTGAAACTATCACCAAGAGATGAGAAAATGAAACCTATCCTAATTGATTCCCCTTCTTTGGCCCAGGCTCCAAGCACATGGCCAAGAGGGAACTTATACAGCATAAAGTTACAGCTCCTGTAGGGGCATTACAAACAGCCCCTGCAGAACAGCTATGGAGATACAAGTTGCCTCCTATGTTCCTTTCTTATTACAGCTGATGAAGGAGCTTCCAGCGGTTGCTGTACTGGCTGGCTGCCTCAGTTATCTTGCATATCTTCTAATTTGACAGCTGTCCATGTAATTTCTCCTTAAAATTCATTGGACAATTAAATCCTGTCATTAACAAAAGAAATTTTGTCCAGTACTACTCCAGGTGGCTCCACACTATTTCCAGTGGTGAGCTGGAGTCAGTTTGTGTGAACCGGTTGTTAAATTTTGAAACAGTTTTAGAACCGGTTGTTAAAAATTGTTACGGCTCCCTGAGCTCCCGGCTAGGGAGGCTCCCCCAGTCCCTCCCATGGCTTCCCCCCCTCACAGAGCCTCCGTGTGCTGTGCTGCTGGCGCCAGCGCTCTGGACCACTCCTGGGCGGCTCTGCAGCTCCTGCCGCTTTGAGCGGCCTGGTACGGGGGGTGGGGCTGTGAGCTCCAGCGGGCCACGCGACATCCGTACACGCTTGCCCTGAGCAGCATGGTAAGGGGGTTGGGCCGGGGCTGGGAGGAGGGGCGGTCAGGGGATGGGGTGGGGGGCGTTGGGTAGGCTTGGGAGTTCCGGGGGTCTGTTGTGGTGGTGGATGGGGTCGAGGCAGTCAGAGGGACAGGGAGCAGGGCAAGTTGGGTAGGGGCGGGGTCCTGGTGGGCAGTTAAGGTGGGGGGTCTCGGGAGGGGGTGGTCAGGGGACAAGGAGCTGTGGGGGTTGATGGGTTGTGGGTTCTGAGGGGGGCAGTCGGGGGCAGGAAGTGGGTGGGGGTCAGATAGGGGGCAGGGACAGGCTGTTTGGGGGGGCACAGCCTTCCCTACCCGGCCCCCGATACAATTTTGCAACCCCCATGTGGCCCTCGTGCCAGAAAGTTTGCCCACCCCGGTCTAGTTTATTATTTTATTAACAGGGTTGCACTTGCCTCGTTCATTATGTTGATATGCATTTAATAAAGCAATACTTTGTTTCTATTGTAATACACATGTAAAAAATTTTTTTTATTGTTAAGTATGACTCCCAGTGACTCAATGCATTGCCACTTCTTATGGAGAAAGGTACAAAAAATACATAATGTGGCACATCCCTTAAATCAGAACTTTTTATAGGGAACCGGTTGTTAAGATTTTGGCAGCTCATCACTGACTCTTTCCTAACTGTTCCAAATCTGTCTCACAAGAAAATAAGACTCAGAGGGCTAGATCCACAAAGGTGCAAAAAATTAGATTCTGAAAACCCCCATGCAGCTGCTGCCTAACCGTGTAGGCTCCTAAAATCCCTGTGCACCTAGCATTCTGCTGGTGGATATGTGTAAAATCTCTTACGTCCCAATGGATCTGCAAATTAGGCATTCCCCTCCTATATCATCTGCACATCATGGTCCAGTACGTGTCCATGGAGGAGGAGATGGTGGTAGTGTCCCCTCCAACCACTTGACTACAGGGTATAGAACTCACAGAGGATGTAAGAGGTCTGGATACAAATCCCTATACTTCCTAATGTAGAGCAGAAACTTAAACCCAGATCTTCCTTTCTCTAAACCCTGAGCTATGTGGTATTTTGGGGTGAAGCTCAGTCTCTCTTTCGCTTTTTGTAAAATACATAAATATTCTTTGGGTCAGGGAGACAGAGAATGACTGACTAGTTACGGTACTCTCCTGGAGTATGGGAGACCCATGTTCAAGTCCCTGTTCAACAGCAGGCTGAATGAGGTTTTGAACCTGTCTTCCCCAGTTGGGGTGAATGCACTAACCACAGGGGAGGGAGGGCAACAGGCCCCACCACCACCACTTTTTGCATGAAAGGACTGCCTTGGTTTAGGCACCTAACTCTGGTAGAATGTTCAAACAGAGGGAACCTCAAGCAGAGGGATGTGCCACCAATTAGGTGGCTAACTCATTTTGAGGGGTGGTGCTTAGGCCCTGCCACCCTCCCCAAAATTTGCTATTGGCTAGCTTAGGTAGCTTTCTATTCAGTATGCTGACTTTTGTGAATCCCATTCTTAGGCCCCTGACACTCCCCTTATATAAGGAACCTGGGTAGCTAATCCAGGCCTGTGGAATTCCTTAGGCAGCAGGGACCTAAAAGTTAGGCACTGCAGCACTGAGTCCAAGTCCCATTTGAGACTTTGGACTAGATCCACATTCTTTTGTTTGTTTCTTATCCCCTGGGGGAAAAAAGAGAAAATAAGAGGCATATTGGATCTAAGAAGAGAGTTCACTCAGTAGGTTTCGGCTTTCAATGTAAAGGATGCCTACTTTCATATTTTCATCTGTCTTATTGATCAAAAACTATATGAGCCTTGGCTTGGGTGAAGACTTCTCTCAATATAGGGTATTTTCCTTTACATCTTTTTCCTTAAGAATATTTATCAAGTGTCTGTCAGTAGATGTAAGATGTCAAGGTAGCTGTATTGGTCTCTATCCAGATTTCTTGTTGAGAGCTCAGTTTTCAAGAGGGATCCATTGTGTAGTCTATTCCAGTCAAATGTCAGTGTTAAATGTAAACTACTCATTTTTTTCAGGTGTGAGAAACAGCACAAATAAACCTGGTGGTCATAACAGAGAATGCAAAATGTCTTCATACACGAGTAGCAGAGGTCCAAAATTTTTGATAGGTGACTTTCTACTAGATTCGCATCAGGATTTTCTATATTACTTCCTTCCAATAGCTCTTCTGCCATCATTAGAACGATCAAACAAGACAAAGTCCATGAGTTCATAATAGCTGCAACTGTGGCATGTCATTATATTTTCTCAGATTTCCTAGCTCTTGCATTGAAACTCTCCTGTTCCGTTGTTCTGTTTCCCAAATTTGCCATCTCATCAAGACTAATTCTTCCACCTAGAACTGAAATTAATGAGCTCGTTGGTTTGTCTGCTGCTTTGTTGTGCAACTTAGATTGTGGTTGTAGTTACAGGTGTAGCAGATCTTTTTGGAGGGTGAGAAATACTTTGAAGTAGAAAGGATTCTCTCAGAAGGCTGAAATTTCTATTAATTCTCCAGTTCCATTTCTGTTGTTGATGAATCACCTCATTCTTGGGATTTGAACTGGTTTTAAAAAATTGATCCATGTGGAAGTCCTTGCAGAATGCTGACTGCACTACTTTTCCCCCTGAAGACTCCATTCACAGTAGCTGTAACATCTTTATGAAGCATTTGAAAGAACAAACCCTAAATGTTTCACCAAACCAGTCATTAATAGTTTGCTGTTTTTCTCCTCTAAATCTGTGTCATTACGGGGGGGGGAGTTCAGATTATATAACCTAGATATTGAGAGTTCTTAGCTATTATCTAGACTATGCAGATAGGACTAAGACAATATGTAAGTCTCCTAGACAGTGGTTCTCAAACTGTGGGTTGGGACCACAAGGCGGGGCGTGACCCCATTTTAATGGGGTCGCTAGGACTGGCGTTAGACTTGCTGGGGCCTGGGGCCAAAGCCCAAGCCCCACCACCCGGGACCAAAGCCCAAGCCACAGCACCCAGAGCCAAAGCCTAAGAGCTTCAGCCTTGGGCGGTGGGGCCCAGGGTTACAGGCCTCCTGCTTTGGCCCCCCAACCTAGGGTGGTGGGAGTTAAGGCTTTGGCTTTGTCCCCGACCCCCACCCGAGGCAGCTGTGCTTGGGTGGGCTCAGGCTTCGATCCCCTGTCCTGGGGTTGTATAGTAATTTTTGTTGTCAGAAGGGGGTCATGGGGCAATGAAGTTTGAGAACCCCTGTCCTAGACGATCTGAGGCTTATCAAAATCACAGACTGTATGATCTCTTATCCGAGATTAAGGGGATCAAAATGTGCAAACAAACCTGTTGGGAACCAGTGTCTTGGAACATATTTTACTAGATTTAAGCAGCTTCTAATGCGTATTTCAGAAATGTTTCCATTACAGAGCAATGTAAAGCTGTTGGTAAAAGGAGTTCAATTCATACATTTACACATTTCGTATTCTTCATTTGGCAGCTTACTCTAATGTAAAAGAGCGGAGAGGAGCACTTCAATCTCTATTTAATTAATATTTCTTCTGGCCCTCCATCATACTGAGTTGTTAGTGCTTGTTAATCTCCAAAGAATGGGGATCTGTACAGGCAAATGATTGCATGAGTGTAATCATTTGCCTATTTGGATCCAGGCTTCTCACCATCCTTCATGTCAGACTTGTATAAGGATTCCTGAGAAAATGGAAGGAACAGAGTGGTAACTAGGGCTGCAATCCATTGTTATGCAATCAGGCTTAGGCATTAGACACTTGTACCTACGGAGCATACATGTTTCACAAGAATGTAGATCCATAAGGCAATCATTTTTGAAGAACTAAAGTTGATGAAGTAATCCTTGTTATATTCTACTGTACTATTGGTCTTTCACTAGAAAGGAACTGATCATTGGAAGCACTAGGGATTATCATGGCTTTTCTTCAGGGGAGGCTCAAGATGGTCCTTGCAGAAATAATTGATTAGAACTTTGAGCTTTTGGAGTTCCTGTCTGGCTACACACTCAACCCAAAAGTGATATATTAAGACTTATACCATAATTAAACAGCCACTGTAATTAAATAATTTTCAAGTGGATTACTCATCTGAATTTATAGAATTAGAATATTTACAACATTGGTAGATTTCTAAGATTACTAATTTCCTAGCGAAATCAAAATCTGCAAATAAGTATTGCCTTCAATTACACTTTTTTTTAAAAAGGAGATATCATATAATATTTAAGTGCACCATGATCTAATTATATGTTCATGAGAGCAAAATTCTGATTATTTCTTTAAGGCAGTAATACTAGTCAGACATCTGAACATGCAAAAAATATTGTCTGTATAGTTCCTTCAGGCATAATCAGAAATGTAATTTTATAAATTTGAAAAGAAAATCTTAAAGTATATTTTTGGGATATTAGCAAGTTTAATGTTGATTTCAGTGTATTTGTTCCTTTGTAAAGTAAAGTATGTTTTGTTACAGTTTCTTCTTTAGATACAGAAAAAAACAACAATCCATGTCAGCAAAAGAGTTGTGATACTGCTAAGAGATTAAAGAAGGTACTGTAGATAAATCAAAAAACACGAAGACCAGCAAAAATAATTATTTAACTCTTTCTAGTGCCAATAAATTGGTCTAAAGAATGAGTATAATAATTAAAAACGTTAACGTATGTGCAAATGGATGTACCAGTGAGCACTTACATGTAATTTATCACCTATTAATATTGTTTAATTTTTGGTTTGCCACGTGAAAAGGGTGAATTGCATTGTGCTTTATTTGGAGAACAGGCTTGAGCTGTTTGATATTAGGTGTTGAGATAATTACACAAAAGTAAGATATTGAGTGTGAATAGTAGTAAAACAATCAAAAGAGGTTTGTATGGTTATAAATCTAACCATAGTTTTCAACAAAGCATGTCTTTACGTTATTTGAAAGTAACCCTGATGTTGGTGTGTGGCTTACCATGACTTTAAAAAGTAAAGTGCTACAGTAAAATAGAAAAAGTTAAATATTGCCTTAATTAATGTATTATTTATAAGATGGAGAGGATATTTTTCAGAACTGTGGACTATTAAACTACATTTCAAAGACAAATATTTGACAAAGACAAAGAAGACAAACATTTTTTAGTTTTTTTTTTATTCCAGAAAAGGTTTTATCAAACTAACCTTCAAAATTCAGTTATTTGAGATTTTCACTTAATCTGACAAAAGGAAAAATGACTTTGTGCATTTTTGTATCATTGATATAAACAGAAAAAAATCTTAATATATTAGAAATTTGGGTGTATCTATCCACTTTTTTCCCCAGAAGATTTTATGGATGACTGGAGAACTGGTAGGATTAATAATATCAGAAAAAACAAGCAAATGAAACAAGCTCGAGATGGTTTAATCATTCAGATTGTTCAAAAAACTGTTTGGACGACGAATCTGTGCCAATGTACACTGTCTGAGGATCCCTCCCCGCCCCCAGACTTTTAACATCTGTTTATCCAAAATGCCTGAGAAACACTTGGAGAAAAATATCTTTATTAGAAATTCAACATCCTCTAGCTCTTCAAGTGAGTGCTGAAAGAACTTGTAGTCCATATCCAAGTTCTCAAATGAGTCCTTCAGCAAAACCAGGAAATACTAGACTTGACATTCCTGATAATTCTTATGGTAAAAAAACAAAATTTTAAAAGAAGTCCTTAGTTCATTTATGCATCACTAGAAAACAATAACAACTAAAAGGTGAGGGGAGCACAACTCAGTATTTATCTCCTTTTGCAAGACAGCCCATAATGGTGCCTAGGGTAAAATTTTTCAAAGTGCCTGGGGCCCAGATCTCATTGACTTCATTAGGAGTTAGGTGTCCAAATTCCATTGAGGATCTAGACTGTTGGCACTTAGGCCCAGATCCACAAAGGTATGTAGGGGTTGCTCTGCTCAGTGTTGCAATGTTAACCCCGAGGTGGCCTGCTGCTTACTGGAATCTAAAGCCCTTAGTTAGGTGCCCACAATGCATGGGTACAGTTAGCTGTCTAGGGAAGGGATCCTCAGAAGCCAACAAGCTGAGCAGGTAGCTCTGTAAGTTGGCCATGACTGAAATGCTGAAAAAAGCGTGTGGCTTAGGCCCAGATCCTCAAGGATATTTAGATGTGTCATTCTCATTAATGTAGGCCTTCTGTACCTGGCTGATGGCCCAGAGATAGGTATCTCCCTCTCCTTGGGAGGCTCAGCTGTTTAACTCTTTCTAGAATTAGGCATCTGAACCAGGTCATCTGCTTAGGTGGCCCATGTCCTAGGTTTGTCCAAGTGGTTTTGGCTGCTTTCAGCGTTGTTAGAGAGAAAGAGAGACAGAAGCCAATAGCGTGGCGGTTAGGGCACTCAGCAGGGATGTGGGAGTTCCAGTTTCAAATTCCTCCTCTTGCCTGATGCAGACCAGGGACTTGAACCAACATCCCAGGTAAGTAGGCTAACCACTAGAACATGTTTCAGAGGGGTAGCCTTGTTAGTCTGTATCAGCAAAAACAACAGGGAGTCCTTCCTGAAGTGTCTATTCTCCACAGTGCTCCCTGGCTATGCCTTAACAAGGCCTTCTGGTGGCATTGTGAGAATATTAGTTGCTCCATGCTCTACAGACCAGGATTCTACTCCCCAGGTCCTTACACTGTCAAGCAGTCTGAGTAAAGTACCACCACTTCAGCTGGTGTACCATGCAATGCTTTATTGACAAACTATCACAAGAGTAAATTCCAAGCTATCCTAGCATAGGCAGCATTGGGTACTGTAGATATGGCCTCCAGGGCAATGATGACAACAGTTATGATGCATCACTCGTGGCTGTCCTCACCCAGGATACTTAAGAAGCAGCAGTCAGTGGTTGAAGATCTATCTTCTGAGGGATGCTCTTTGTTCTACAAGACTAATGAGGCCATCAGAACCCTCAGGGACTCAAGTGCTATCTTCAGATCCTTAGTGGTCTACGCCTGGCTTTCAAACAACTGCAGTTCAGGCACACTGCTTCCAGTGCATCAGAGACAGCCTCCTTGCTACTAATATAGGCCACCTGAGCACACTAGAAGGAGGCAAAGGTTTTCAAGAAGGAAGTCCTTGGGTGCAACTACCACTCTGTTCCAGCACTCTCCTGCTTCCCCAAGGCAGAAAATTTGATTTTGTGCCCAAGGACAGCGTACGTCTTGTTTCTGAGCCTCGGATATCTCCCCGCTTCCCTTCTTTGGCAACCATCAGGTTCATTTCCATCACACCTGGTCCAACATCATCTCAAATCTTGGGGTGTTGGATGTGGATAGAGATCGTCTATATGATACAGTTCCTTTCTTATCCTGCTACCCACCTCATCCTCCCCATCTGTATTCGGTGATCCCTCTCAATTGAGAGGCACAATCCCGCATAGCTCTCAATGCAACAGAAGAGGTGCTCCTCTGTCAAAGAGGGAGAGGGTTCTATTCAAGATACTTTCTCATTCCAAAGAAGAAAGGGGAACTCTGGCCAATACTGGACATCAGAGATCTGAATGTTTACATCAAGAAGTTCAGATTCAGGATGATATTTTTCACTTTGATCTCCCGTATCAGAAGGACTGATATGCTGCCCTTAACTTTCAGGATGCGTACTTTCATACTGCAATACACCCAGTCCAGAAATGCTACCTGAGTTTCACTGTAGACAACAATCATTGCTGATGCTAGGTTTTGCCATTTGGGCTTTCTGCATCATCAGGGATATTTATCAAGCGCTTGGTGGTAGTAGCTGCCTATCTCCGAAAAATAGGCATTAAGGAATTCCCCTGTCTAAATAACTGGTTGGTCAGAGGTGGAGAACCTAGCTGTGATGCAGAAAAAGCTGGCAGAAAGCCTCAGCAGACACTTCGCCAGTGAACACAAGTGGAAACTACACAGTTTGGTGATGTGGAGCATTTTTCAACAGTGTTGTGTTGACCTTGTTGTGAAATCTCTGTGTCTGATGAGAACAAGAAATGCCTGGCCTGCTGCTCCTAGTAGCCCAAGGCCAGAATTCCAAAGAAGATATATTTTTTGTCCCAAACAGTAATGTACATTTCCACTCATCCAGTCTTACTGCAAGTTTTGAGAAAGATTAGACAGCACAAAGTGACAGTAACCTTGGTAACTCCCATGTGGCTAAAACAGTTCTGGTTCACTGGCGTTCTCCAGATGACTGTGCACCATCTGCTTTCAAATGTCATCAGACCTCTTAACCCAGAACAAAACCATGTTCTACCACCCCAACCCAGCAGCTCCCCAGCTGGCAGATTGGTATTTGGGTGGACAACAGACTTAGAGCAATTGTGTTCTGCTGCTCTATAATCAGACCTTAGCAACAGCAGAAGAGACTCTACAGAGAAATGCTATACAGCAAAATGGAAGAAATTTTTCTATACAGTGCCAGCATTGACAGTTATCCCCAAAAGGTTCTGAGATTTCAGCTATATTTGCATCTCTCTCCCCTCTGAAAATGTTGGGATTGTCACTCAGCTTCTTACAAGTGCAGTTGGCAGCACTTAGTGCTTTTCACCTACCGGTGGACAACTATACAATTTTTATCTCTCTGGTTACAGAGAGATTTTTGAAGGGCCTTGTCAGAATCTTTCCTTTGGTGCTGAAACCTATGCTGACATGGGACTTCAATATAATCTTTGTGCCTGAATGAATCCTCCATGTGAACCCTTGGCCTCATGTTCCTCCAGTCATCTGTCTGTGAAAGTTGCCGCCTTTGTTACAGTGACCTCAGCAAAGAGTAGGAAAGCTGGAAGCCCTTATGGCCAACCCTCCATATACAGTCTTCCATAGTGTTAGTTTCCCAAAGGTTACATCTTAAGTTCATTTGGAAGATGATCTTGGAATTACTATCTGAAGAAGACCATCCACTTACCTGCCTTTTACCTGAAACCATGTGCCACCAGAGAGGACATGAAGCTCCATTTTCTGGATGTTTGACTAGCCTTGGCTTTCTACCTATAGAGGACAAAACCCTTAAGATCCCCTTATCTATTTGTCTCCTTCATTGAATGTATGACAGGAGAAGCTATCTCCATTCAGAGTCATTCTGAGTTGCATCCTGCTTTGCTTCATACACCTGCCCAACAGGGTGTGAGAGCACACTCAGAGCCCAGTCAGTTTGTGTGTCTTCACTATAGGACATCCCTCTTCTAGAGATCTGAGGAGCAGCAGCAGCATGAGGCTCCGTGCATGCCTTTGCAAAGCATTACACCTTGGTGCAGGCTTCAGCAGCAGACAGCTCCTTCAGCAGAGCATACCACTTATCAGTGCAGGGTTTCTCACGCCCTCCTCCTCCGTGAGTACTGCTTGTGAGTCACCTTGAGTGGAGTAAACATAGGGACTATCCCAAGAAGAAGAATGTTACTTATGTTGTACAGTAACAGAAGTTCTTTGAAATGTGTGGTCCCTATGTATATTCCATCACCTTCCCTGCTTCCCCTCTGCTTCAGATAATTAGCTTAAGGTTATTCATGGTAGAGAAGAACAGGAGAGGTAGTCGGTCCACATTGCTGCTAATACTGTAAATTGGGAGCAAAAGGAGAAGGGCAGAGGCACAGACCAATAGACACTACTAATGAAAAATCTTCTAGTTTCAGGTTCGGGGAGTATATTCACGCCTCACCCAGGGATTACCCAGTGATAATACCTCTCAAAACTCCATCACAATGCACAGTCAACCTGTGGAACTCCTTCCCAGAAGATGTTGTGAAGGCCAAGACCATAACAGGGTTCAAAAAAGAACTAGATAAATTCATGGAAGATAGATCCATCAATGGCTATTAGCCAGGATGGGCAGGAATGGTGTCCCTAGCCTCTGTTTGCCAGAAGCTGGGAATGAGCTATAGGGGATGGATCACTTGAAGACTGCCTGTTCTGTTCATTCCCTCTGGGGCACCTGGCACTGGCCACTGTTGGAAGACAGGATACTGGGCTAGATGGACCTTTGGTCTGACCTAGTAGGGCCGTTCTTATGTACTGTACAAACTAACCATTCTTTATTTATCTGTACGTCTTTCAAGATGTGTAGTCAGTATACATATTGCATGACCCATCCACCATCCCTACTTCGGAGTCTTCAGACAACAGGCTTTTGAGGTGGTGAAGGAACTGAGGTTTTTTTATACCTTCACCTGAGCACACAAGGAGCACACCTTATACCTTTTTATACCTTCACCTGAGCACACAAGAATGTGAATGGAGCATGTGTCACCCCAGCAGATAGTGCTGACTAGAAAGATCTCTGGTGCATATGCTCTTGATGTGTAACCACCAGCTGTGAAATACAAATACAGGCTACACACCTTGAAGAACATCACTTACTGTTCAGTTAAGTAACCCCTCCTCCTCCCGGCACTGAAGAAGGGCTCGCTTTGATGGGCATTGCTACTTGGAGCTTATGGACCATGGAGTTCCACCTGTTTTTCAGTGCTAAAATTGATGCATTAAGAGAAAAAATAATTTGTTACCTAGAATTGGATTGCTGCGAAACCACTCCAGCAATGGGAATAATCTCCCGTGTTATATTTGACAGTTACAATAGCATAATTTTTTGTAGTTTGCTTTATTCTGGGGAGATGCTTGCATTGTATGCGTCTTGAACAGATGACCTGTCATTGGTGAGAAGAGCATTTGAAGTGTGATTCATGCTGTATGTCAGTAGTTGTGCAGATGGAAGACCCATGAGTCTATTTTGCTGATGCTGCATCATAGAAATCCCTATTATAATATAGGAAAAACTGTCACTCATTTTTAGAATGTTTTTGCTGGTACTCTTTACTTTTGCTGACTCATGACAGCTATTAGTGCCTGCCAAAGCTCTGACCACTTCCTGGAAATTAAAATTCACTGTTATAGTAGTCTGAATTTAAAATAGGATAGACTAGCCAGCCAGCTTTATCCCCCCGCCCATCAGCAATGATCAATAATGACAGTAATACATCTCCCAGATCCTGTACCCTAAGACCTCTCCCGCATTAAGTACACTAGAAAAAAAACAAAAAATAATTTTACTTATTTTTGAATGGAGGATTTAACAACATCTTTTTGTTTTACTTTAGGCAAAAAACCTTATAGAGAGATTTTTTAACCAACAAGTGGAAGTGCTGGGGAAACGTTCTGAACCCTTACCTGAAATATACTATATTGAAGGTACTCTGCAAATGGTATGGGTTAATCGTTGCTATCCAGGATATGGAATAAATACTCTGATACATCCAGATTGTCCTGATTGTTGTGGTATGTGATAAATTTACAAATCATACACATTATTAAATACATGTTAATTCAAGATAATTTTCACTTTGATTGAGCTCTATACATTGTTTAACTTCAGAGTAGTCATTCATACCCACCTTATGGTATTATCCTGTCAGCTCTTTCTGAAGCTAATCAAGATTGACCTGTTTTACCATTTTAGACTGGTGTTTTCAAGGAACATCATGATACTGCAGAAAGCAGTCTTGATAAGTTAGGGTCTTATCCACAGTGCATTTAAGTCAATGGTATTTGGATCAGATCCTCAGATGACACTCTTCCTTGTGAGTTAAGGCTAAACATATAACCCTGCAAAGTGTTAAAGGGTCTCTGTGCTGTTCATGGTTCCATCTTTCCAGTGAGACCAAAACAAAGGCTGACTGCTCTTTGTTGTTACTAAAGGCCCCTATGATACTCTTTATAACAGCAGAAATATTAACACAGTGTCCTGATCATGTGACAAGTCTTGTAATTACATTTGGTTTACTCAAATTCCTTCTGTAGTTGCAACTGAAATTATGCCACATTTCCTGTTCTAAATAGTATGTAATGTGTAATACACTCTTACATAGTTGTTCAAGTTTCACCCCAAGAATGGTTGAAATTTAAGTTGTGGATGAAATGATCCAGGTGAATAGCTTTCATATCAGTAAGTTAACTTTGTATAGAACTTTTTGATCCATCAGAATGTAAGGTGTTATACTAATGTAAGATCTTTATCAATAGTGCTGATCATTTATCTGAAGCTTCCTGGTAAAGTTAACGAATTTTGCAAAGAATATGTGCAAAGATCACTAATAGAAAACCAAGAAAATTAATGCAAAATTTGAGGAAAATATTTACAGAGATTTTTTTAATCACAGGAGAAATTAGAAAACCAAAAATAAAAGTTGGAAGCCTTCCTTGTCCTCCAGTTTTTCCCAGCATAGGGCGCATATATAACCCCCCACCCCAGATTTGTAGAATGACCAAGCAAAAGAGACAATTCTAGAATATACTAGAAGGGGAAACAAAGAATGGGCCAAATATTGCTCACTTTATTCATACAAGTTCTCTCACTGAAATCAGTGGGCTATCACACTTGAGTAAAGTGACCAAGGTTTGGATCATAATTTAAAAAAGTTACTTTGACTCTAAATTGTTCTTATATTGTTTTCCTTAATAGTGTTCAAATTATCCCAGTTAGACATTAAGGCTGAAATCTCAATAGTGTGGTGTAATGTAGAAATATACAGAAGAATAGCATAAAGCTGCACTTGGTCTTTTGGTGAAGGCAGTTTCCTGCATGGCTAGGGAATAGGGAAAGAACGCAGCCTTCCAGTTGTAATCCAATCTAGAGTCTTTGTTTTAAAAAAAGAAACAAAGATTATTCAAGAAAATAGAAAACATAATGAGAAGACTCGAAAACTGCAGGATCTGCAATATATTTGCATATGAGATTTTTCTATTTGCTCTGATTTGTGAGAAGAAGCTTAACCATACAGGGGAATTTCTTCCATTTCTTCCAAAGGAATGTAGAGAAGCATTTGAAAGTTTTACTTATATCCATAACTATAGTTTTACATAATCATGAGGAAAACTACAATGAAAGCTCTGTGGGTTTCTTGGGAGTAAATCTCCAGGATATGGTACAGCTATCTCTTAGGAAGGTTTATAGTATACAGCGCTCCAGTTTTATCATGAATTCACTTCCTCTTCCCTTTTGCAGAGGCTAGCTCCCTTAAACACAATAGTCCTAACAGGCCCTTGCACTCAGGGGCAGTGTAAGGGCTGGAAATCAGACTCATAGGACTGGAAGTGACCTCGAGAGGTCATCTAGTCCAGTTCCCTGCACTCATGGTAGGACTAAGTATTATCTAGACCATTGCTGACAGATGTTTGTCTAACCTGCTCTGAAAAATCTCCAATGATAGAGATTCCACAACCTCCCTAGGCAGTTTATTACTGTGCTTAACAACCCTGACAGGAAGTTTTTCCTAATGTCCCACCTAAACCTCCCTTGCTGCAATTTAAGCCCATTGCTTCTTGTCCTATCCTCAGAGGTTAAGAAGAACAGTTTTTCTCCCTTCTCCTTGTAACAACCTTTTATGTACTTGAAAACTGTTATTTCCCCTCTCAGTATTCTCTTTTCCAGACTAAACTAACCCATTTTTTTTCAATCTTTCCTCATAGGTCATGTTTTCTAGACATTTATTCATTTTTGTCGCTCTTCCCTGGACTTTCTCCAATTTGTCCACATCTTTCCTGAAATGTGATACCCAGAACTGGACACAATACTCCAGTTGAGGCCTAATGAATGCAGAGTAGAGCGGAAGAATTACTTCTCGTGTCTTGCTTACAACACTCCTGCTAATACATCTCAGAATGATGTTCTCTTTTTTTGCAACAGTGTTACACTGTTGATTCATATTTAGCTTGTGATCCACTATGACCCCAGATGCCTTTCTGCAGTACTCCTTCGTATGCACTCATTTTCCATTTTGTATGTGTGCAACAGATTTGTTCCTTCCTAAATGGAGTTGTAACGGGGTGGGTCTCACCACCACCGCACCTCCTGCTGGCCATCCTGGGAATTAGCTCTAGGCCCTTCCAGTCCACCTTCAGCTAGTGGTGTCATGCCTGCTGTCACTGCTGTCTCCACTCTTTGGACCTGCATTGCTCCCCAGACCGCAGCGTCCTCTTCTGGGCATGGTCCTCTGGCTGTGCCCCCACTCTGGTATCTCCCCCCTTCCAGGGGACTGGCAGTCCTTAGTCCCACCACTTGCCTCAGCGGCCAACTGCAGTCCGAGGTCCAGCCCTTTGCCTCAGGGGCAA
Organism: Eretmochelys imbricata; assembly: GCF_965152235.1. NCBI lineage: Eukaryota > Metazoa > Chordata > Testudines > Cheloniidae > Eretmochelys > Eretmochelys imbricata. Next base: position 167,407,580 of record NC_135573.1, read on the forward strand.
ACTGCATTCTGGATACGAGCCACTCTCCTCATTGGCAAGTGAGGTCAGGGGGACCCAGGCCTGCCTGCTACTCTGGATCCCGGCCCAGGGACCCTATAGCCGACAGTCACCTACTGTCCTCCTCCAACCTGCTGCCTATTTTCCCTGGGCTACTTCCCCCATAGCCCTGGCACCCTCTCAGCCCTTGTAGCAAGGCCGCAGCTTGGCAGTGGTCAGCCAGCAGCTCACCCTCACACTCTGTTGCTCCTACCCAGCACTACTCTATCTGTGGCACTTCTTCAGGCAGCCAGTCCTCCACCTTTGCCTTCCAGGGAGATACTGCCTACTGCTGTCCTAAGCAGCTCTTCATATATGGCCCTCACCAGCCTTGATTGGCTGCTCCAGCAAGCCTTCCCCTATTGGTGGGCTCAGTAAGCCCTTTCCTGATTCGTGGGTTCTACGCAGCCTCCCTGGTGCTGCTTTTAACCCCTTCTTCTCCCTGTATGGGGAAGCCGTCCCACCACAGGAGTACTTTGCATTTGTCCTTACTGAATTTCATCCTATTTGCTTCAGACTATTTCTCCAGTTTGTCCAGATCATTTTGATTTTAATCCTATCCTCCAAAGCACTTGCAACCCCTTCCCGCTTGGTATCGTCCAAAAATGTTATAAGTGTACTCTCTATGCCATTATCTAAATCATTGATGAAGATACTGAACTTATCTCTTACAGGACCCCACTCGTTATGCCCTTCCAGCATGATTGTGAACCACTGATAATTATTCTCTGGGAATGGTTTTCCAACCAGTTTTGCACCCATCTTATGGTATCTCCATCTAGGTTGCATTTCCCTAGTTTGTTAATGTTGTTGTCAGCTCCTACGTGGTGCATGCTAAAAGATTATTATAATTTTGATAATTAAAAACAGATTTTGTTCTTAAAAATATTTTCGTTATGTTCTGTTAGAGTTTTGAGGTAAAACTCAAGGGCTTGTCTACACACACATTTAGTTTGTGACATGCTGGGGTGTGAATCTACCTCATTCTAGCCTGCTGCTTTGAAACGGGAGTAGAATAAAGCACATTAATGAACTGTTAGTGTGCATTAACAGAGTCCATGTGAACAGTTACTTAGTGTATGGCAGGCTAGTGTGGGGTAGGTTCACACCCAAACTTGCCACAAACTAAATGTTTGTGTACATAAGCCCCAAGAATAACTAGTGCCTAGATTCACCAGAAGTTTTGGTTCCCACCAGCTCAAGCAGATTCCCCAATGTTCTGTTTTCCAGTCTCTTTCCAAAGCTTAGCACCCTGCTCTGAATAGAAATATCTGTTCTACCTAACGCACATTTCTTCTTCCCTTAATATAGATCCAAGCAATGTTTTTGTCTCAGCCCCAGATTTGAAGCCCTTTTCCTTCCCAGAACCAGGTCCCATTTGCTCTTCCTCACATCAAAATCTTCCTCTTTCCTCAGCCTTGATGTACGGGAGAACAATACTAATTTTCAAACACTTCCTTTTAGCTGCCTTGTTCCTTATCCTTCCTGAAGCAGGCAGAACTAGCACATGATTACATACTAGTGCTAAGTAGTTGCTATATAGACCCCATTACCTCACATTAGTTGGGATCATAGAATTGACTGTATGATGTTAAATAAACATCAGAGAGAGGCTCATTCTCTCTGTCTCTGGGTTCCCTACAGGAATATGCCTTCCTCCTGAGCCAATTCCCTTTGCCTGCTGGTAACTTCACAAGAGACAACAGCAAGCTTTCACTTGTGATGCACCCCACTTGGGAAGGGCAGCATTCAGCCCTGAAGAAGGGGCAGAGTCCATCCTGCACCTCAACCCCTCTCTGCTGGCTGCCTCCCATTCAGAGCTTCTGTATTTTGAGTGGACTCCCAGTAATTCTGTGGCTACTCCCTGTGACTGTCCTTGAATGCCCTTCTGGCAACACACTTGAATACAGAGATCTTCCTTTAGCCTGCCCCTTGGTAAAACTGATCTTTTCGTTTCCCAGGTCCCCAAACAATCTAAATATAGACATTACAAAAACATAGTTCTTCATGACATTGCCTCCACAGAGCCCCACTGTAGGAACCACATGGTTGGCCATAAAACCTTTTTGATTAGTAGTTAGCATTAGGAGGTCCACACACATCTCCCTTTAGCCCTACATTCTATGGACCAAGAGTATAATTGCTGTACTCCTTCTAACCATCCATCAGTTCCTCTCTGTTGCCAACTTGAGCACTCATGGAAACTATTTTAGGGCTGATATATGTGGAGTTCTGTTCTCAGCTTACTCCCTTGACATTTTGTCAACAGCAGACTCTGGTTTGAGAAGGACAATGCTTCAGTTGCTGTTGAACAAGCTTGCATTTTAAGGGATGTCACGGTTAGCTAGTCTCCTACAGTAGGGCTCTGTGGAGGCAATGTCATGAAACTACAGAAGGTTGTTAACTTATTAGAGGTAATTCTTATACTCTGAATGTATTGCCATCTCAGAGCCACAGTCACCCTCTGTTAACATAACTTCAAGGCCCAGCTCCAAGTAAGACTTCTTGAGGTAGAGAGTAACTGAAGGGCGGTTAGAGGAGGCAGAGTATTTATGCCCTTGGAACTCATAACTGCAGACTACTACTCAAAATTGTTTCTGAGGCCATGTGGGTAGGCACTCTTAATGGGTGGTGCTATAGAGGCAATACATTTGAAGATGAGTTACTAAAGGTCAGTAAAGTCTTTCTACCTCATAAAGGGTGGATTGATTTAAATCAGTTGTACTCAACTGGAGGTCTTCCAGGGGATACATCAACTCATCTAGATATTTGCCTCATTTTATAACAGGCTATATAAAAAGCACTAGCAAAGTTGGTACAAACTGAAGTTTCATACAATGACTTGGTCATACTGCTCTTTATACTATACACTGAAATGTAAGTATAGTATTTATATTCCAATTGATTTATTTTATAATTATATGGTAAAAATGAGAAAGCAAGCAGTTTTTCAGTAAAAGTATGCTGTGACAATTTTTTGTATTTTTATGTCTGATTTTGTAAGTAAGTAGTTTTTAAGTGAGGTGAAACTTGGGGGTACGCAAGACAACACAGATTCCTAAATGTGGTACAGTAGTCTGGAAAGGTTGAGAGCCACTAATTTAAATCATGATTTAAATCAACAAGCTAGAAAATTTGATTTAAATGATCAACTTTAATCTTGTTTTTCATTTACTTTTTTTTTTCTCCTAAAGAAAAGCTCATTCTCATTGGTTGGTAACCATTGGAACTTAACTTGTAACTAAATGCAGGAAAAGCTTTCTTATGTTGCGGGAATGGGGGGTGCCAGTAAGTCAACAATTCTGGTTAACTAAGAGGGAGGGAGCTTGGTTGCAGGAGGGGGCTCAGGGCTGGGGCATGGGAGAGGGTGCGGGGTGCCAGATCCAGGTTATGCTCACCTTGGGCATCTCCCCGCAAGCAGCAGCCTATCCCTGCTGCTCCTAGGCGGAGGCGCAGCTAAGCAGCTCTGCACGCTGCCTCTGTCTGCAGGTGCTGCCCCCGCAGCTACGATTGGCTGAGGTTCCCACACTCTGCGCTCCAAACTCCTCATGGCCATTTCTCTGCCTAGGAGCATCAGGGACATGTCACCGCTTCCAGGGAGCTAGGTAGGGAGCCTGCCAGCCCTGCGCCAACTGGACTATAAACCGGACTTTCAATGAAGATCAGAAATGCCGGTTTATAGAGCTTTGCTGAGTAACACAGCTTTTACTGTATAGGTTTTACTCTAAGTTTGGTACTGTTTGCGAACAAGGAGGATAAACTGTGTCTGTGCACATCTGTTTAAGCAGTTTGTAGCTTAAGATTCTTTTATTCAGATTCTTAATTTTTACACTTTTTTAGAAAATGTGAATATTTCTTATTTAGTATAGGATTCATTTTTACTTGTGATTTGTGTTAAGCTGCGTTTGGATGCAAATAGTAATACAATTAAAATGCATAAAACAGCATTTTTTATTATTAAAAATTACCTTTAAATGTATTGGATACATAAGAAAAACATAAATTTATTAATACAGGTTTTGCATTTAAAACCTGATGTATTAAACAAAGGAAGTATTCGCTGTAGTTAGTGAATTGAATTGGTCATCATGTCATTCAAGATTTTAGAACTAGTAGATCTCATTCTCTCATACACAGTTTTTAATTCAAGAAAGGAAGAGAACAAGCTTTGCTGCTTTTTCAATTCCCTGTCAGTTTCTTAACTTTGAATGAACTAATCATTTAGCTCTGAATTTGTTGAATGAGCTGAAATAAAGAAAATAGTCTCTCTGCACCTGCAGAAGATGTCACTTCTGTCAGAAGCTAATTTAGTATTTTAACAAACTCTGGTTGTTCTTTGAGTGCTCGTACACATATGTTCCACTGTTGGGGTATGTGTGCCTGGTGCATTCACACCAGAGACTTTTAGTCATCAGTACTGTGTGGAGCCGTGCATGCGCCCTGAGTATCATTGTGCCTCCAACTGTGGGAACAAAGAGCAAGGCTGCTCCAGCTGCCTCTCAGTTCCTTCTTCGATGGTGCTCCTAGTGATGCCTCTTAGCTCACGATTTATTGCCTTGCTTATCAGCAGCTTTTTTGTAAATAGCTAGTGCTTAGCATGGTAGTAGATAGGTAGTTTAGTATTAGTTTTCAGTAAGAGCTTATTTTGTTCTCTTTCAAGAGGAGGCTATTTTCTTTCATTTGTCTCTTGTGGTGGTAATCCTTGTGACGGGGTGGGACTCACCACCTCAGCGCCTCCTGCTGGGTGTGCTGGGAATTAGCTCTTGGTGGCCGGTGCACCTTCCTCTAGTGGTGTCTCGCCATCATCACTTCTGCTCCACCTCTAAGAGCCGCGTCACTCCCCGGACCGTGGTGTCCTCTTCTGGGCACGGCCCTCTGGCTGTGCCTCACTCCACTTTATCCCCCATTCCAGGGGAACTGGCTGTCTCTAGTCCATCCACTTGCTGCTGTGGCCTACTGCAGCCTTCGGTCTAGCCCCTCACCTCAAGGAGTAAACTGCAGTCCAAATACCAGCTACCCCCTCTGTGGCAAGTGGGGGGAAAAAGGAAGGGGGAGCCCGGGCCTGCCCGCTGCTCCAGGCCCCAACCCAGGGACCCTATAGCCGGCAGCCACGTTATGCTGCTCCAACTCCCGCCGCCTATTTCCCTGCGCCATTCCTGGTAGCCCTAGCACCTTCCTGGTCCTTTGTATCAGGGGCCTCAGTCTGGCAGTTCTCAGGCTGGAGCTCCCTATTGCTTCCCTCACCCTGCTAAGCACTGCTCTATCTAAGGTACTCCTCTAAGGCAGCACTCCAGGGCGAGACTGTCCCTGCTCTGTTGAGCAGCCCTTCTTATATGGCCTTCCCTGGCCCTGATTCGCTGCTCCAACAAGCCTTCTCCTGATTGGCTCTCTGCAAGCTCTCCTCCCATTGGTTGGGTTTTGCGTAGCCTCCTTGCAGGCTGCTTTAACCCTCCATCTACCTACCGCTCCACCACACTCCTGTACAGATTAGTTGTGTTGGTACGTAAATCCTCAGATTTCAAAATTGCTTGACGTGAGGCAGTAATGTCACTAAATGACAGACATGCTAGGCGTCTAATCTGTTAGTTCTAGTTGTGCTATATTGAGTTGATTTGGAAAAGAACCTGAAAGAGCTGGAGAGTCCTGACTTGTGATGTACCTCATGAAGAGGTTGATGGCCTGAGCTCTGATCCTGGTATGCCCAGGGCTGATCATTCTGATTATGCCTCCTCCAGAAGCATTCCTGCAGCTACCTCATCTTCAGTTGCTCTTCTGTCACCGAAAGACTCTGCCTCTGACAGAAGGAGGAAGCCCCACAAAAATTCCAGAGAGAAGAGGCAGCAATCCATTCCTGGACCTTCATCTAAAGCCCTTAAGACTTCTAGCTCTTCAGAGCATAAGGGCAGCTCAAGACCGAAGAAAGGCTCCTCAAGAACCATTGGCTCTGAACATCATGCTTCAGCAAGAGGTGAAAACTTGCCTTATAAGCTGTCAGGTACCAATCTGGCTGATTAAAGGGGACAGGTGTCACTAACTCAGGTACTGTTTCCAGGGACTCAGTATACAGTGGTATCAATGACTCTGCTACCGAGGTGGTCAGTACCAATGAGGCCAGCCCCGACTATTCCATCTCTTCCTCCAGTACTGACAGCCCTGGTACTGATGCTGTGTCCAGTTTCACTGTTGGCACAAATCAACTATTGTACCGATCGTATCAGTACTGTCTTCTCCTTGGGCCTGCATAGCAGCCAAAGATATATTGTGTTCACTGGTCCCAGACACTCTTCTGCTTGTGGCCCAACAGGTCCCACAGCAAACAGTAGTTTCAGTATCCACCTTCGTACCAGTGAGACCGTCAAATTTGAGGGCACCAGGCAAACCTGCTGGCATCATCATCCCATCCCAAGATCTGAATGACTGGTACACTGCTGTTGGGCTACAGGATGCCTGCTTTCATGTGGTCAGCCAATTAAGCCACGGAAAATATAAAATTTCTAGTTGGAGTCTGCTACTACCAGTACACAGTGCTTCTTTTTAAAAAAAGGAATACTTGTGGCACCTTAGAGACTAACAAATTTATTTGAGCATAAGCTTTCATGGGTTACAGTCCACTTCATCGGATGCATAGAATGGAACATATAGTAAGAAGCTTTTATTTTTATATATATGTTCCATTCTATGCATCCGATGAAGTGGACTGTAACCCATGAAATCTTATGCTCAAATAAATTATATATATATATATACACACACACACACACACACATACAGAGAACATGAAAAGGTAGAGTAAGAGGCTAATTAATTAAGATGAGCTGTTATCAGCAGGAGAAAAAAACTTTTGTAGTGATAATCAAGATGGCCCATTTAGACAGTTGACAAGAAAGTGTGAGGATACTTAACATGGGGAAATAGATTCCATATATGTAATGACCCAGCCACTCCTAGTCTCTCTTCAAATCCAAGTTAATGGTATCTAGTTTGCATATTAATTCAAGCTCAGCAGTTTCCCGTGGAGTCTGTTTTTGAAGCTTTTCTGTTGCAAAATTGCCACCTTTAAGTCTGTTACTGAGTGGCCAGAGAGGTTGAAGTGTTCTCCTACCGGTTTTTGAATGTTATGATTCCTGATGTCAGATTTGTGTCCATTTATTCTTTTGCGTAGAGACTGTCCAGTTTGGCCAGTGTACATGGGAGAGGGGCATTGCTGGCACATGATGGCACATATCACATTGGTAGATGTGCAGGTGAATGAGCCCCTGATGGCGTGGCTAATGTGATTAGGTCCTATGATGGTGTAAGTTGAATAAATATGTGGACAGAGTTGGCATCGGGCTTTGTTGCAAGGATAGGTTCCTGGGTTAGTGTTTTCTTTTGGTTCCCGGAAGCTGGGAATGGGACACGGGGATGGATCACTTGGTGATTACCTGTTCTGTTCACTCCCTCTGGGCACCTGGCATTGCCACTGTTGGAAGACAGGATACTGGGCTAGATGGATCTTTGGTCTGACTCATATGGCTGTTCTTATGTCAGTGCAGCCTCCCATAACCTTATCTTTATTCCTGGACGCAATTGCTGAGACCCGGTCAGACTTTGTACCCCAATCCTTGCAATAGCCACCTCACAGCAGGGATCAGAGTGGCTAAATTTATCAGAAAGAAACTGTTTGCATAGAGTTCAAAATATCCTTATTAACAGGAGGAAGGACTCTACCAGAAAGACTTATCTGGCTAATTGGAAGAGGTTTTCAGTGTAGGCCTGGCATCATCAACTGTCTCCATCCAAAGCGCAGATACAAGAGGTGTTGGAATACCTACTGGAACTAAAGAATTTGGGCCTATCAGTGAGCTGCGAGGTCAACTTTCAGCAAGCTAACTCCACCATTCACCCTCCTATTCAGGGATGTTCTGTTTTTTTCATCCCTGTAGTAGGAAGACTTCTAAAAGACCTAATAAGAGTTTGATCCATCAACAAGAGAACCAGTCCCTCTCTGGGACTTTAAGTTAGTCCTCACAGGCCTCATGGGACTGCCCTTTGAACCGCTGGCATATTGCTGCCTTTCTCACTTATTAGCGAAGACAGCATTTCTAGCTGCAATGACATCACCAAAGAAAGTGAGAAAATTAAAGGCTCTAATGGCAGGAATTCCATATATTGTCTTCTATAAGTAGTCTTGGCAGAATTTGTCGGGGTTTTTTATATGTAATTGACAGATAATCTAGATGTTTACACTCCCCCCCCCCCAATTTGTATCTATTTAAATTTTCATGATTGAGGGAAATTCTGGGGGCGGGGACAATAACTATTTAATAGTAGATTCAAAAAGTTAAAGCATTGTAACCATTAACAGACACATTGGCAGTATCACATGTCAAAATATATAAAGTAAATCTCCTTAAATCAAACTCTAAGTTCTGAAGCATCATTTTTCTTCTTCTGTCGATCTGTAAATTTCTGTCATTATCGATGGAAGGGGTTTTGCACTGGTTTGTGTGTACGGTGAAATGAACATTTACCAACAATTACTGATAAAAATCTAATCCTTCCAAGCCTATCTGTGAAGATAAGGTCTCCTTAGAACCTCATCCAAAATTCTGGTTATAGATGGTCTTGAAATTCCACTTAAATGTGGTTATATCACTAGTGATAATTTTTCTGAAACCACATACTAACAAGGATGAGGAAAAGCTGCACTCTCAGATGTCCATATGGTGCTCTCATTTTATAGAGAGCAAACAAGACTTTTTGTAGTTTAAACGGAAAGAATGATAGGTCAGGCCACTTCAGCCCAGAGGATTTCTAACTGGATCTCTTCCTCTATCTGTACTTATTATGAGTTGTTAAAATCTGACACCATTACCAAGTATTATTGTGCATTAAACTGGAGCCCGGCTGCTGCTGTGGCCCTTCTGAGGAGCATTCTCCTCGTGGACATTTATAGAGTTGCTACTTCCATATGTTCACTCAACTTTATGCCATAGTGAAAGCATCCAGAGCTGAGGCCAACTTTGAAACGACAGTTCTTCAGTTGCAGTTTAAATAGACCTCAGTGAGTTTCCATCTCCAAAAGAGAACTGCTTGGGAATCTCATTGGAATATAAACGTGTACAAGCACTTAAGAAGAATAAGATGAAACAATTATTTACTACATTAACTGAGGCTCTGAGATTTGTTGCAGGTATATATATTCCATGACCCACTCCCCATCCCCGTTACAATGGATTGGTTGGTGCAAAAACGTTCCTGCAATGTTTTCATTTTCCTTCAGGAGTTAGGCTACAGATGTAGATGAAATACAGTACCAAAATTCATATCTTTTGTGGTCTCCTGATATATTCCTAGCAACTTGATTTCATCCCATGGCAGGGGTGGCAAACTTTTTGGCCCGAGGGCCACATCCAGGTATGGAAATTGTATGGCGGGCCATGAATGCTCACAAAATTGGGGTTTGCAGTGTGGGAGGGGGTGAGGGCTCTGGCTGGTGGTGCGGGCTCTGGGGTGGGGCCAGAAATGAGGAGTTCAGGGTGCGGGAGGAGGCTCTGGGCTGGGGTAGGGGCTTGGGGCACGGGAAGGGGGTTAGGGATGCAGGTTCTGGATGGCACTTACCTCAAGCAGCTCCCAGAAGCAGCAGCATATCCCCCTTCCGGCTCCTACGTGGCGGTGCGGCCTGGAGGTTCTGTGTGCTCAGAGCACTACCCCTGCAGCTCCCCTTGGCCGCAGTTCCCAGCCAATGGGAGCTGCAGAGGCAGCACTTGGGGTGGAGGCAGCGTGCGGAGCCCCCCTGGCTGCTCCTACATGTAGGAGCCGGAGGGGGGATATGCCGCTGCTTCTGGGAGCTGTGTGGAGTCACAGCACGCACCGATCAGGGCAAGCGCCCGACCCCGCTCCCCTGCTGGAGTGGGGCAAGCACTGGACCCTACTCCCCGGCGCGAGCTCAAGGGCCAGATTAAAACATCTGCAAGGGCCAGATGTGGCCCCCGGGCCATAGTTTGCCTACCTCTGTCCCATGGGATAATATAATCAGAAACCCACACTTGATTTATAACTTAGTAGTCTTTGTCCTCATTCATTATCTTTTATAGTTTGATTTCCTGTAGTAATTTGCTTTAATGGACTAGGTACAAATTTAGCTTGCCATTACAGTAATTTGAATTTTTCCAGCTCTCTCAAAAAAGTGAATTAAAAAAAAAAAGAAACTATAACTGAAGAATAATCATTTCAAAGTTCTAAATAAAATGTATTGCTCAAGCAAATATTGAAATAGTACTAAAAATTGGAGTAGAGCAGAAAATGTCAGCACATAGAATTCAAGAAGAAATTAACACGTCAAGTGCACTTAAAAGTTTGTGAGGTATGAAATGGTATATTAGATAGACAAATGAAATACACGAGGTGAAGTATTTTGTGGAGATGTTTATACATGAAGGGTGAAGTTAGGCCAGTGGGAATTTATGCTTAATAAGGAGGACTGAGGCAAGTTTTGTTTACTGTAAGAAACTTTAGATCTTTTCCTGGCAGCCAGCTCAGCAAGCAGCTGGCTGTTTGCTTAAGATTTTTTCTCTTTTTCATGCCTTCCCCTAGATGGCAGACTGAGATTGAGCTGTTCACAAATAACTTTTTATATGATTGTTATCATATAACACGGAATTCTCTGGGAGAAGAAGGGGGGAGAGTGCAGTTTTGCTTCTGTTGTTGAGACACTCCGGGGAGAAGGAAGGCTATTTACCAGCCCAGCTGATGTGGAGACTGGGATGTGCTGTTAGCTGCATGTATAGCTAAGGTTTCCTCCAGCAGAACCATAGAGATGTGCTGAAGGGTGGATACAGAGCTTCACGTACCACTTCCAGACACACTTCCTCACTCTCCCCAACAGTGGGAGAAAAATTGTGACTCTCCTGCAGAGAGATAGGGGCTCCTGAATCCTCCTACCAATCATCGTTACTGTGATGCTTCCCTTATGCTTATTAATGAAAATGTCTGAATCAAGGATGATGATTGTCTAATACACGTATAAGGTTTGTATAGTGTCTAGCAAAATGGGACCCTGCTCTTGTTTGGGGCCTTTAGGCACTACCGTAATCCAAATAGTTAATACAGTGTTTTTAGGGTTGGGATGAGGGGCCACTTGCAAGCCTCTCTTGCTAAATGGTGAATAAGCTCTGCCCATTTCTAATGGCATTTGAGAAGACCTCTAAAACTCCTTTGAGTCACCAGAAAGGAACAAGCAGAGTCAGGCAACCCCTGGTGGTTGCCACAGGTCAGATGAACCTCTCTAAGGTTCTATAAAAATGGGAATAGGCAGGGTGAAGCTCCACAAATCCTGTTTAATTAATAGGTGTCAGGTAGGGTAAGACCTAGTGGCCACCTTTGGGCTACAAAGTGGGGAAGCAGGTGTGCTCAGTCCTTAGCTGAGTGTGTAGTGATTTCACAAAATTCGCATAGCATGAGTTAAGCAGTAGAAAAGTTATTCTGCTCACAACACCATCTTTGGCCCCACACATTGATGTCTGCTTGTTTGTTGTATTCTCTGTGCACTTGCTACTTATTAATAGATTCTTAAACATCAGTTTTGTTTTAAATTTCCTTTTAAGTACATCTGTGTCCACTAGGTGGAGCTAAAGCAATTTAATTCAAACATTACAGGGTGTTGACCACATTAGAATCCGTTGGCAGCTGCTGCTCACTGGTTTTCAATAGTGAAAAAACTTGCTTGGGGTAGAGCAATGGGGAATCAGAACGTCATACAAACTACTTTTGTGAAGAGAAGAATATTATATGTAACAAATGGATGGCATGTAAAAATAGATTTTTACATTTGTCCTTTTTTTAAAAATTCAAATATTAGAATGTTAGAAAAATCTAATCTTGCCAATTAGTTGAATATTACATCCCAAGGAAAGGGTTTTAAACATTTCTAATCTAAGCAATATTTTAGAAATCATTCATTTAGTTTTTTTAAATTTCTTTTGTTCTGTTTTCTTTGTCTGTAGTTGTCTGCAGCCCAGGATCATATAATCCCCACGATGGAGTTCACTGTCTTCAGTGCAACCATACTTTGATATATGGAGCGGCAAAATGTTAGCAGAATGTCAGTAGGAATACATTGCTCTTCAGTAGCTCTGATGTATTTCATTTTTAATATAGTAATATCAATAAAATGATTTTAACAACTTGTACAGTGAATTTTGGTTCCATCAATTTGTTTTAAAAAGGAGTAATATCTAGTCATTTTAATAAAATATTACGTCTTGTACCATTTTTGAGTATTTGATTTTTTTAAAACTACATTTAGTGTTTATGAAATATGCCAGATTGACTGCTATGACGACTAAAGCTCTCTAGTTACTCACAGAACAGACAGAGTACCGGCAGTGGGCATGTATACTTTCCCACAAGTTTCTTGCCAATGTGCTTCTGCTTTTTCTAGAAGGATCACCTCTAGGAGCGTACATGTAATTTAGTCTACCTGATCATCCAATCCTTTCGTAGACTGTTAGAGGACTGTGAGGAGCCTAGGCTCCACAGCAGTTGCTCAGAGGAGGAGCACCCCGGGGCACAGATCCAAATGTGATATTCTACTAAATTGTGTTTCTTCCGCAAACAGTTACCAGGTAAGAAATTATTTCTTTCTGATAGCAGTGACTTCAGTTTCCATGGTAAGTAGGGCTTCAGTCATCCCACATTAAATTTCATAAGGATAAATTAGTGCTACAGGCCCATATGCAATTCCTCCCCGAAAATGGCAGAATTTCAATTTAATCAATCAGTCATAATATTATCAGTATTTTCCCTGCAATCTTATGGCCATGCCAGCAGGTCCCAAATTGAACATTAAAGCTCTCTTGGCTCTTATCTGGAGTAGGCTAAATCTTTAGATAAAAGATCTATTTATATCCTTAATGCCTTAATGCCTTCTCATTGTTATTCCTTAGTGGGCCTGATCCTTAAGGGCATGTTAAGGACAGTGACAGAAGCCAGCCTCAGATCATTAGCTAGTCAATTTCCATCCCACCATCAACCTCAGCCTGGTCCAGTCCACACAAGAGATCCACTTCCTGGACACTACAGTGCTAATAAACGATGGTCACATAAACACCACCCTATACCGGAAACCTACTGACCTCTATTCCTACCTACATGCCTCCAGCTTTCACCCTGACCGCACCACACGATCCATTGTTTACAGCCAAGCTCTGCGATACAACCACATTTGCTCCAACCCCTCAGACAGAGACAAACACCTACAAGATCTCTATCAAGCATTCTTACAACTACAATACCCACCTGCGGAAGTGAAGAAACAGATTGATAGAGCCAGAAGAGTTCCCAGAAGTCATCTACTACAGGATAGGCTTAACAAAGAAAATAACAGAACGCCACTAGCCGTCACCTTCAGCCCCCAACTAAAACCCCTCCGGCGCATTATTAAGGATCTACAGCCTATCCTGAAGGATGACCCAACACACTCACAAATCTTGGGAGACAGGCCAGTCCTTGCCTACAGACAGCCCCCCACCCTGAAGCAAATACTCACCAACAACCACATACCACACAACAGAACCACTAACCCAGGAACCTATCCTTGCAGCAAAGCCCGTTGCCAACTGTGCCCACATATCTATTCAGGGGACACCATCACAGGGCCTAATAACATCAGCCACACTATCAGGCTCGTTCACCTGCACATCCACCAATGTGATATATGCCATCATGTGCCAGCAATGCCCCTCTGCCATGTACATTGGTCAAACTGGACAGTCTCTATGTAAAAGAATAAATGGACACAAATCAGATGTCAAGAATTATAACATTCATAAACGAGTCGGAGAACACTTCAATCTCTCTGGTCACGCGGATTACAGACATGAAAGTTGCGATATTACAACAGAAAAACTTCAAAACCAGACTCCAGCTAGAGACTGCTGAATTGGAATTCATTTGCAAATTGGATACAATTAACTTAGGCTTGAATAGAGACTGGGAGTGGCTAAGTCATTATGCAAGGTAACCTGTTTCCTCTTGTTTTTTCCTCCCCCCCCCCCCCCCGATGTTCTTGTTAAACCCTGGATTTGTGCTGGACATGGCCCACCTTGATTATCATACACATTGTAAGGAGAGTGATCACTTTAGATAAGCTATTACCAGCAGGAGAGTGGGGTGGGAGCAGAGAAAACCTTTTGTAGTGGTAAACACCCATTTTTTCATGGTTTGTGTGTATAAAAAGATCTTCTGTACTTTCCAAAGTATGCATCCGATGAAGTGAGCTGTAGCTCACGAAAGCTTATGCTCAAATAAATTGGTTAGTCTCTAAGGTGCCACAAGTACTCCTTTTCTTTTTGCAAATACAGACTAACATGGCTGTTACTCTGAAACCTGTCATAGGGAATTTCAGTGACCATCGACTGCAATATTCCATCATGCGTTTCATTGAGGTAAAAGGATGGAGTTTTAAAGGAAGTTGAAATGGCAGTATGCCAACTAAGTCCTAATGTGTATGGCTATGACCATTACTATAATGGGTCTGCAGGTTTGATCTGACCTTCCTTTTTCCTCTGAAATTCTTCTAACAGAGCCCCAAAATTTCCATAAATGTTTTACTAATTACTGTTTTTTTCCTCCCTAAATTTCAAGGTTCAAGAAACAAACAAATAAAACCCCTTTCAAATGTCACTAGATCTTCTAGTTTCCAGCACAACAGTCTGTCTCAGACCACAGATTGCTAATCTTAAATCTTATTCTGGATTTGCAGTGCATCTTTTTTTTCTTTCTATAAACTGCAGTAGAAATCCTAAAAGACAGCGTTCTGTCCCTACCAACCAAGATGCAAAGAGGCTAAAAGGAGTCAAGAGCAACATAAAGGAGCCAGGCTACCTAATTGCTCTTATGTCATTTTGTCATTTTCAACTTAGAACTCTACTGCTGCTCTGTGTAACCCAGCCTTACCTGTTTTGGTGGTGTCCAAATTGATTTCCGTTCCTGGGTACGGGTTCTTTTCAGTGCAAGACCTTCGGCAAAACAGTATCTGTTGGGCCACTCACCCAGCAACTGTTTTCCCTTGCACAGGATTCTGAGGTTGTAAAGTGGGAAGTGGGCACAACCACACATCTTTCTGACTATCTAGGGTACAAGAGTTTAGAGCACACTCAGTATGTCTTAATGTCTTAAATTGCAGCAAGGAAGGTTTAAATTGGACATTAGGAAAAACTTCCTAACTGTCAGGATAGTTAAGCACTGGAATAAATTGCCTAGGGTGCAATTGCCTTCCCTTGTTGGTTTTCTCCTTTCTTTGCTCCTTTTCATGATCGTCTTAGTATATAATTCACTAGCTTGTTCACCAGCCTTTTTTTCCTTAAAAACAGAAAATCCCCACTTTTCTTTTCTGCTGGTCGTGTTGTTGTGGGTGTCTTCAGAGCACAGCTGACTCGGGCTGTTTCCCCTTTCAATATCAGTTCTGTTAGGTTGATTTTCCCCCCTCTTTCTTGGATCCATCAATCCCACATTTTGATGATTCAATCATGAAAGAAAACCAGCTTCAAAAGCTTTGTGGTTCATGCAAAGCTGTGTTGTCTGTTACAGATGCCTATATTCAGAGTCTCTGGTGCCTAGAAGAGGGTCACAGCAAGGGGAAATAGGTTACCTTGCATAATGACTTAGCCACTCCCAGTCTCCATTCAAGCCTATGTTAATTGTATCCAATTTGCAAATGAATTCCAATTCAGCAGTCTCTCGCTGGAGTCTGGATTTGAAGTTTTTCTGTTGTAATATTGCAACTTTCATGTCTGTAATCGCGTGACCAGAGAGATTGATTACCAGCAGGAGAGTGGGGTGGGGGGAGAGAAAAACCTTTTGTAGTGATAATCACCCATTTTTTCATGGTTTGTGTGTATAAAAACGTCTTCTGTACTTTCCACAGTATGCATCTGATGAAGTGAGCTGTAGCTCACGAAAGCTTATGCTCAAATAAATTGGTTAGTCTCTAAGGTGCCACAAGTACTCCTTTTCTTTTTGTGAATACAGACTAACACAGTTGTTACTCTGAAACTAGTCAGGAGATTTGCAGAGCAGCCCCTGTGGATTTCTCAATATAGTTTTAATAAAACACTAGCATTAGTGGAAACAAATTCATGTTGAAAAGTCTAATTTGTGCTGCAAAATCAGTATCAGTATTGAAAATAGTCTAACTCAGTAGTTCTCAATCAGGGGTATATGTACATCTGGGGGTACTCAGAGGACTTCCGGGGGTACATCAAATCATCTAGATATTTGCCTAGTTTTACAACCAACTACATAAAAAGCACTAGCGAAGTCAGTACAAATTAAAATTTCATACGACTTGTTTATACTGCTCTATATACTGTACACTAAAATGTAAGTACACTATTGATTTGATTTTCTTATTTATATGATAAAAATGAGAAACTACAATTTTTCAGTAATAGTGCTGTGACACTTTTTTTGTATTTTTATGTCAGATTTTGTAAGCAAGTGGTTTTTAAGTGAAGTGAAACTTGGGGGTACGCAAGACAAATCAGGCCTCTGAAAGGAGTACAGTTAGTCTGGAAAGGTTGAGAACCACTGGTCTAACTCATTTGACCCTTGATTTTTTTTTTCCTTTTGGGACAATAGGTGACTTGAAGTGGGGGTGGGGTATTTCATTTGTTTTTTTAAAGTATTTCATGTTTTCCTTATTGTAGACACTTCCTTGGAGTTTATATCCTCAAAGTGGGGAAGAATTACTTTTGAAGGAAACAACTAATTCTGATCTCAGGAAATTCCATTTGTAAGTAATCTCAGCTCACCTAGTATATTCCCTGCATGGCAAAATAAAAGAGCTGATAGCAGGGGCAGTTTCTAGCTATTTTGACACATTTCTAGGTAAACAGTTTAATACAATAGCTCTTCAAGTTTGGGATTTTCAAGTCGTAGCCTTATACACATAGACCTTGTTTAAACGTTTGGATCTGTTACACTTATTACATTCTGAGAAGGAGAATTAAATACATGTGCTTCAGCATACTTAATGTTACTTCTTAAACATAAAGGAAATTAATTAAAGAAATTATATTGCAAGCACCTATTTGTATATTTTTATATGTAAAGGTCTAAGACTTCATAAAGATTCTGATTTGATGTGAATTGTGCCAAAATATTAAAACATTTGAAAAACCATAGCGGTTGCTTTTTCAGTTTTAATGAACTAGTTTCTCTGTAGTGCATATTTATGTATGTATATCCAGGGCCTCTAATTAATCAAAAATAAATGCAAAAACATAATTAAGATTAACAGAATGACTTTTTATTGCTGAAACAGTTGTATAAACAGCATATCTAATATTTAGCAGAATATATAAAATAGCTATTTTTATCAAATGCCATTTTAAAACAAGTAGCTGAGAAAAAAGCAGTGTTTGGGGGGGGGGGGGAAGCTTTAGCAGTAAATTATGAAATTAATCTATGGTCAACTGGAATCTACAAAATGACCAAATCCTAGTTGTTCTGCATTTTCATTGGTAAACAGGGATAAACAGAATGCAAACTGTAAGTGTGGTTACACTGATTTGAAGCACTGCACATAAAATGTCATCTCCATAATTAGCCAATCACAATAACACTAAATTACTTAGCATTAGTTTGACTTATCAATGGTTAATAAAGCATAGGAAACGGTGAGTCTTGTGCTGGTAACATGCCAAGTAATGTAAGCAGATGGAGCTTTGTACAGTACCTACTGCAAATAAATGCCAGGATTACCCTCTGGAATTAATTATTAATTTTTAAGGCAGTAGAAATATAGATTAAGATGCACTTTTTACTTTTTTTATAAATAGAGAAGTACATTTATCAATCTGATGCACCTTTTAAAAAAAACTGTAGTTGGCACACAATTCCATCCCCTAAAGGCATTTATGAAATATCAACCATACTTCTTGGGATAGAATTGAATTGATAAGGGTTATGCTGCAATAGTTCTTTTTATTTTGATGTGTCATATCCTATAAGGGTCTTGCCTTGAGTCTCTATGCACACATTGTAGCATAGTGTGGAAAATGGTTGTTTTTTCTGCTCCTCATAATGAGTGAATTCATTCCATGAATCAGGCCAACTCAATGCCTATATACCACTTAAATCCTACCTGAGACTTATTTGGAGGGATTAAATAGTACCACTAGTACATAAGCCTTGTGCTGTTTTACTACATAGAGGGAATTTCACCTTCTATGAACGTGCATTCCTCACAAGATTACTTATACCCATTCTCATATCTGATAATTCATTAATCACAATTAAATACAGGTATGATATATAGTCTATGAGACAAACATTGATCTCAGTTACATTGGTGTTAATCTGGAAATTAATTTACATTGGTGTAACCAAGATCAGAATTTGGTAATTTGTGAATATATTTACACGTACTGTCAGCAAATGTTTGTGTACATTCTGTATATAGATATGCCATCGATATTTTTCATGCTTCCCAAAATATTTCCATATTTTCCAGTTTTCTCTCTTGTATTTCCTTCAAAATACTTCCTTATTCTCTCAATGCCTGGCTGGAAATTGCAAACTTCTTTGCATATAAATCAGAAAATTTCATTTTCTGTCTTTTTCAGTTCTCAGTGATAATTCCATGTAAGACTTGTATTTATATTTCCCATTTAACCTTGCTATACCTGTTGCTTAGTTTGCTACTTTTCATTGTTGTGCAAGAACTGATATTGCCATGTCACCTTTGCTTTTATTTTATTTTATTTTATTTTCTCATTAATTTTGTCTTTTATATCAGACCTAGGCCCATCCTCAGCACTCACACTAGGACTTGTAGGTACTTTGAGGGCAACCTTGCAGCTGCCTCCTACAATATCTGCACCAGGAGAATTCTCCACCCACAATCCACTCTGCTGAGGACCCCTTTAAGACATTCTAGCCCTTTTACTTGGTCTAGAGGGGAACCAATGGAAGGGAGGATCTCACACCAGATGAGATGTTGACTGCTGTTAAGGTGAACACCAAGACTGTTGACTGATGCAAGGGTAAGCCCAATATTTACCTTGAGGGACAATGAATGTTGACTATGTCAAAATATTGTCACTTTTATGTGTTGATACATCCTGATGAAAATATTCAGAATGCAATATCTCCTTTTTATAGCCATTCATTTCTTATGTTATCATTTTTTTTCCTTTTACAACTTAACAAGAAATGAAGTTACAGGGTCTAGATGTGTTATTAGCCTCAGTTGAGCCATCAGGAAACAGAAATTAGTAAACGTTACTTCATAAATTCAGAGGTAAATAAGATTTTTTTCAATTAATTTAGCTCCAGCTAATCAAGGTGCGGTGTTTTCATGACTGATCCACAATTAGCCATCAAAAATATATACTAGGTCATGTTACTTATCTCTTTACCAATTCAGGATTCTGTTGTAACTTTAAACAATCCTGTTTAAAGTTAATCAAGTAGTAGCATCTCTACCTCATTTGGTAGGAGGCTGATCCATAGTCTGATATCTCAGACTGGACACTTTTTTTCTGATATTTAGCCTTGATTTTTCTGCTTCATGGGACATTTGCTTCCATGATTTCAGTGTTACATTAGAATCTGGTTCTTACTGCAAAGTGTTTCTATGAGATATTTCATCATCATCTACAGTTTAACACTCTCAATGCCTTTTGTGTATTGGAGCATGATTGATTTTAGGGTTGTCTTTAATATCACAAATGGTAAGATGCTTGAACTTTAATCTAAAATTCCTTTTTTACCTAGAATTGATGAATGATTTGGATGTATGGATAGCAAAGTGGAAAGTAATATTCTTTTTCCCTACCATGGTCTTGTCTTTTCTTTCCTTGGGGTTTTTCAGCAATGTACTGGGCAGAGTGTACTTTCCATGAAGCCATATAAACACAGTATGTAAAGGGAACATGTTGGCTGTTAAGGGAAATGGGTTATGTCAGCCTGACTTTTAAATGAATTCCTTTTCAAAATCCCCTGTATCTAATGTGGAAATAACTCATGATCCATTTAATATAATTGCCTTCAAAAGATAGACTTTTGACACTAAAAGTAATTAATAGTCCTGCAGTGAAATGTAAACATAGTGTGAGAATATAGAGATGAGATATTTTTTCCAAAGAGTGAGGAATCTCTTAATTATGATTGTTTTCCTCTCTTTTTTGGTGGTATAGGCCCCAGTTTAAGGATCCATCTCTATTCTAGACAGCTAGGGCCTCAGGGCCTCAGTCTTCTGCTTTTCTGTGTTGTGTCAACTTCTTTACTGCTTTGTTATTGTACTCCTCATTTCTTTTGTCCTACGATATGTTATTGCAACCTCCTTGTCTTTTCACACCCATTTTGTTCCCCCACCCCTTGAACCTCTTCTTACTTTGTTAATTTCCCTCACACTCATAGTCTTTCTGTTCCATCACCTTCCTATACTCAAATTCTATAGTTTTCTCCTTATTGTTTGGCTTGATATATTTCTTCCATTGTCACACTCATACCATTATGGCTCTTCCTCTTTCTGATGTTCTTCTGCTCTCACCTTTTTTCGCATGATAAAAACCTTTAAGAATGGCTATATTTGCCTTTACAATATCATCTTCTCTATTTGGTGTCTTTTTCTGTCTTTCCTGTCCCCTTGCCCCCAAATCCCAATAAGAATAGTTAGACAGGAACATACCAATGCTTCAACTTGTGCAATTTAAAGGCTCTCATAATGTACCAGGCAGTTGCACTACAGTATAACATGGGAGCAAACTTCTGAATGCTGCTTTTTTTGTTTTTGTTTTTTGTTAAGCTTTTAACCTTTCCATCTACTATGTTTTCATCCCTTCTGACCATCACTTTGAATCTAACAGAAAAGAACAAATAAAGAACAACTGAATGCTTCATGGAGAAAGCTGGAAAAGAAGTTATATTTATAAATAGTTTTGATCTCACATTTTCTATTTTCCCCCCCATTCTTAGTAATAGGAACATTTTATATGAAAGACTTTTTTTTTTTTTAAATATTCTCTGCCTATTCCTCTATCAGAAACCATATGTGGCAAGATCTCTGCAGAACCTACTTATGCGTATTTGAGGCCAAATTCACTCCTGTTGTAAAGCCACAGAAGTCAGAGTTGCACTGTTAAGTTGGCTCTGATTTCAGATAGGGAATAAGCAGGAGAATTAAAAGCAGAGACCCTGTGTTCATGGAAGTATCACTACAAACAACTCGGGAAAGACGAATGCCCACTCATCTTCACACCTCCCCCACAAAAACATCCATTCACCATGAAATACAGACTTATTCGTGACCCGTTAGCAGGTTTTGAAATTTAGTTAAGGTCCTACCAAATTCATGAAAAATGTGCCATGAGCTGTGAAATCTGGCTACTGTAGGGGAGGAGGGCTCTTACCATGTGCTGGGCTCCAGCTGCTAGTCCCAGCTGGACTGGGGAGGGACGGAACTTGCTCTTCCTCTGCAGGGGCCATTCCCGGGCCAGATCAGACCCACCTCTCGGAATCTCCCCTGGCTGCAGGAAGCTCCACAGCTGCACTGCCTTCAGAGCTGGGCTCCCAACCAGCAGCTGCAGGCAGCCATGGGAGATTCCCGGGGGTAGGTCTCACCTGGCCCCTAAAGTGGCCCCTGCAGGACATGAGGAAGTCCCATCCCTACCCTGCCTGGCTGGGACAAGCAGCTGGAGCCCAGCACATGGTAGGAGTCCCCAGCTGGGGCAGCCCCAGCCCTGCACCTCCCCAACTCCAGCCCCCTACAGCCCTTAGCAGTCACCAACCAATAATGTGCCCCCACCCCCCCTACCCTGCAACCCTCACTTCTATGCTGGCGGTAGCACTGGCTTCAAAAGCCCTCTGACTGCCCAGCTCTGAAGGCAGCACAGAAGTAAGGGTGGGAATCCTGCGACACCCCCCCCCATGACTCCTTTTTGGGTAGGGACGCCCATGGTTACAACACTCTGTTTCAGATGTTCACATGTGAAATTTCAGAGAAATTAACTATTTTTAAAATCCCATGAGCATGAAATTGACCAAAATGGATGCTGAATTTGGTAGGGTCCTAGTTCTTATGGATGAAAAACTGCAAGATAGAGAATTGCCAACCAGCTGAAATAAGTAACACTGCTTGAACAACGGCAGGTGTCTTTGACCATTTTAACTGGCTTGAGGTATTTTCCCGTTTTTGACAATATACATTAAGTGATAACCCAATATTATTTGCAGTATTACATATTCTTACCACAGATTCTAAAACTATCATTTTATGGGAAACTGACATTTCTTCACTTCAGTAACATATGTTTTACTTGATTAAAACTATAAATTGGAAAGAGTTATATTTAACTTCCAGTAAATTGTCTGTTAGCAAAACAGAGCTTGTTTTCATTGTTTTAATGTCTCTTCATTTTTGTTAAAACCTCAGCTGAACACTTCTCAGTATGATAGTCAATGCAACTCAATACACTGTGTGGGTTTGCTCATTAGGAACTATGTAGTTGGATCTTATTTGTACTTTTGCATGAAGAAATTAAACCGCATGTGCTCCTACATTCAAACAGGAATATTACTTCAGTTATGTGGTGAGAGCTAGATCAATATAGATTTCAACACCGGTATCTAATATGGACACGAGGAACATTCTGTTCTGCTTAAAAAGTTTTAGAAAAAAGTCTACAGCTGGACAGGCTGTTTCCTGTATTCCATGTTTGGCAAGGTTTTATTGTTCTTTTCCACTGCTATTTGAAAGACTCTGTAAGATGTACCTTTTTTCTTTCTGGTGTAGTCCTCAGCACCTGGGGGGGGACAACATCCCACTGCAGGTTGTACATTCCTTTTTTTTTTTCTTTTTGAAGGGGAGAGGATATTGTTCTGTCAAAGTGGCTAAATCAGCACTAGTCTAAAAGGTGATGATGGGAAGAATTAAGATAAACTCTAAATAAAAATTAGTGCATCTACAAGGTGCCAAATCCACAGCGCTGGAGCCTGAAGTTCACATGCACAGGTATCAGAGCCACATACTGACATGCTCTCACACATTACATTGCCAATGTTCCTGTTCACTGACATAGTAGAATCACCCTTGTAGAGTACAGTGCTCCTGCTTGTTCACTTCTTTGCCTCTTTACTGAGGCTGTCAACAAGAATGCCAGTCAGAGCCCATTATGGGTTGTTTTTTGTGCAGCGTTAACATCTGCGCTAGAAATTTGCCTTTGCCCATCAATTTCACACAGGCCACTGAACAGTCCTCAGCTGGCAGTAGTTACTATGGACCTGGGCTGGGTTTTGTTCAGTGACCTAGATGTAGAAGGTTCCATAGCCATCTTGCCATCCTCCCAATCATGATTTTTAAAAAGCAGTCTCTGCAACTCAAAAATATTTGAGAAACATCTTCAGTAAACCAGAGACACCTGAGAGATCATAAGAAATCACATAAATCAGACAGGAAATTCTGGATGAAATTAGAAAAAGACTGAAATGGTTATGTCGGTGTCAGGATTAAAAATGTGAAGTGGAAAATGCTCAGTATTAACTATGCCCCTGAATTGGAACAGGGATTTGAACCCACCTCCCCTACATTCCAGATGAGTGCCTTAACCTCTGTGTTGGGTCTTTCAATCAATTCTGTTGAAGGTGGGAAACACCTGGGTTGAGAATCCTAGGAGGGCTTTGGCTTGGATTGCTCAGAAGCCTCACTCATTAGCTGTGGGGCAACATCAGGGCTTTGCATGTGCTGATTGGTAGAAATTTAGGCACCTGCAGGGCTAGGCAGAAGCTGAGTAGTGGTTTTGAGAATGGCAGTGGCACCTAAATGTTGGAATCCTAAATATCTTTCTGAATCTAGCCCTTAGCAACTTGGGACCAAAATCTGTTTGCTTTATTCAGCTGAGTAACATAACTACTTTTGTAAGGTGAATAGGATTTGGCTCTGATTTAGGGCCAAATTCTGCCACCTTTAGTTAGACTGAGTAGGACCTTACTGCGCTAGTAATTTCCACTCAGGGAATGAGGTACTATTGTGGTAGAGGTAGCAGGATCAAGCACTTCTATGTCCAGATTTGCAAGAGTGCTCCACATGTTGGGTGCACACATGTGATGAAGCTCTTCACAATCTGCCCATTAGTGATTTCCATTTACTACCGCTAGCAGAGTAATATTTTTATGCTAAGAGTGAAACATTTAGGGTACATGTGTTGGACATTCTTTCTGCTGCTTATTGATGATAGCTTTTTAGTATAATATTTTGATGTACTTTATATACATGTACATAGGCTTGAGAAAAATCATTTTGATAGTTGATGGGTTCAGAACACATTTGAAAAAATCATAATCAGTCCAAAACCTACTTTCCTCGATTGTCCACCTCGATGGACTGAGGCTATATGTGAACTTGAAGTACATTTTGTTGTAGGATTATTTTTCTTCAGATTTTTAATTGTTATGGTTACTTAAGCCTGCTGTGCATTTTATGTCTTTGCTGCTTCATAGTTTCATCATTTTCTTGTCCATGATCTGGTTGAGAAACAGTTGTCTGGCGACTGATAGCTATATGAGCAAAATCCAAACTTTGGCCCTTTGAAGTCAACGGCAAAACTTCCATTGAAATCCTGATAGAAGTCTGAGAGCTAAACAATGTAAGTTACGCATCAGGTGTCATGTAATTAACTACTAACATTGCAATAATTCAGCAAAGCATATGCTATAGCTAAGTCCATACTTAAGTGCCTTCTTGAACCTGGGCTTCACTAGTGATTCAACCCAAGTGTAATTTATGAGAGTAGCAGAAAAACCAAGAGCATGTTTAAATAAAGCAGATCTCCACTATTTTATCTTACACCTGTTAATTGCTTCTCCTGTTATACTCCCCGTCATACGCTGTTGTCAGTTGTACTTGTTTTTCACAACCATTAAATGTAAAATCATTGCAAGCTGAATTGTTTAGTCACTTACAGCCCTTATATCAGATATGGGATGCTTTACATCACAAAAGAATTCATCCTGATGTGATGTGTAAATACCTGAAATTAATTCTTATAGGATCCATGTTTAGAGTTCTGAAACAATTAATTACTATAATCAAAGTCACAATTTCATACTCTCTTCCCAGTTATATTAGTGCAGGGCCACTGGAAATGCACGCAGAATAACTGAAAAGAGAATTTGGTCTACTTTTGCACATATAATAAATTTAGCACATTATTTTAAAGCTTATACCGTATATTTTCAAAAGGTAGAACTTTGAAGTACCTGAAATATGTGATTTGCTGGCTGTTTCCTGGCCACACGTCTATTATTGTTGCCCACCAAAAATAAAGTCCTAATAAAACTAAAACAGAAATGTTTTAGGCATGGTGCATGTACACAGTAGGACAGGTGACCGTACCATATTTTAATCTGTATCTATATAAAACATTTATTTTAACCTCTATAATGGGATTATATAAATACATAGAATATTTGGTAGAGTGTACTCAGTGCACTCACCATGAAAATAAAACGTTAAGACAGGATTTTTTATGTCCAAACTTTTTTAAATATATGGATTTCTTTGTCTTGCAGTATTGCATTACTATGAAAAACAAAATACCAGTATGATGATCTTTTTCTCCTCACCAAAAATATTCTTATTACAATGAATAATCTTTCCCAGGCTTATCTAGGTTTTCACTGCAGTGAAGTATTTTATAAAAACATCATAGTACTTTGATTTGTAGATTCCCTAGATTTGTTTGCATTCATGTCTAGTGCACATAGCTTGTCGTTCAATTCTCCAAGTGCCTTCTTCGTAAGTACAGTGACATATAGTGCATTCATCAGTCTTCACCTCTCGGCCAGCTGGAATGACAGTGGTTTCTGCAAAGCAGTTTGGGCCTAAAAAAAAAAAAAAAAAAATAATATATATAAGCTGTAATATGTTTAGTTTTTGCTCCTTAATACTGCAGACCTAGTATGAAATTAGTAACAAAAAGTATGTTACTTTTAATGTCATATAGTTGTGGTTTTTAAAACAGGATATTTAATTAGAAAAGGGAATGAGAACCATCTGTTCTGTGTTTGTCTGCGGGTTTGTATGCACATTTCCCCTCCGTTCAGAATATGTATATGTGTGCTAGTTGTACAGTGTTTCGTAGTAAGACCATACACAGCGATGACAGACATCTGGACAGAGTCCGTTCCTGTAGATAAATACAGATTTCAGATGTGAGAAATACTCCATATTGTCCAGAAAGAGTAGAACACTATATATAGCATGACTACAGGTTATCAAGCATTTTACTTCAGATTTTATTGCTTCTTCCACTGGAAACATGTTTAGAATATACTTGTAAAGTATCCAAGCTTTATTTTGTGTTAGCTGAGAAAATATTTCCTGTCTCCATTATAACAGAGTATAATGTTATAATAATAATTTAAGTCTGTATCACCACCTGTGCACTCTATATATTGATATATTAAGCAGCAATAAGCGAAGCACCCTTTTTTAGAGTTCACAGAAACGTGTTTGTTTCCAACTACAAGGCAGGAGAACTACCTGACAATAGTCTCTTCAGGCTGGTGCACTACCCCTTATAAAACACTGTGTTTCTGAGTTTTCTTTGCAAACAAAAAGTAGAAGCCAACTATTTGTTGAGGACAAATGGAATGATTCATATGTTAATTTGAACAACAGTCTCTTAGGGTAAAAGAATATCATTTTGTTCAGCGTCTGTGTACCAAATATATTACACCTATAGGCTGAGCCAGTGCCCAATGAGTTCCAATGGACACTGTGTTAGACCCTTAGACCACTGAAGAGTTGCCCCTGTAGAAAATACCTTCTAGAACTTGCAAAACTCAAGTGTACTTTTTAAATGAAGTTGAACTTGCATAATTTTATTCTTTGTATATTTGACTGACCGTAACTTAGACAACTAAAATATTAGGCTTTGTTTTTGGATTCTTGCTCAAAGTTTTGCACATAATAGAATTGCCATCGCTCACCACTCAGAGCTTAAAATCAGCATACCACATTTAAAACATCTAATTTTATAGTGGTACCACCTTGTTCTCTGACCCTTTCAGTTTTCACAAGCTAAGCATCACGGGGCTAGATCAGTACTTGAATGGGAGACTTCAGCTACTGCAGAAAGTGATATTCTTCCTTCTAAGTCACTACTGAACTAATGCCCCAAACACAGTCCTGTGGGTGGTATGCTATCTTTCAGTTTCGATTAAAAACAACTTTGTGTGTGTGTGTGTGTATATATATATATATATTTTTTCTACCAATATAGCTGTTATCACTTGTCATGTGACCAGGATACAAGAGTTAACACTTTCTGATTAACTGAAAGTTTAGGCAGATACAGTATTATTATTGTACCTACACTTCTGGGGTAGAACACAGCAGTTTTCTCTTCATTGGGATATAAAGATGCGTGGGTATCATCCTATAGAGACCTTCACTGTAAAAGATATGCAACAAATGCTAAATTATTAGGGTGAAATTCACTGCTGTACAGGGAATCTACACAAGACCTATATCCTACTTAAAATCCACCTAAGCACTGAGAAGTGTAAGAGGGACATTGGAACTAAATTTTGTTCTGAGAGAGTAAATGTTATATTTTGTTGTGATGAGCAACAAGAAATGAAATACAATTTGACCCTTAGTGAATTTAATTAATTGGGCTATTTTAATTCCCTTACATTGAAAAGTATCTTATGCTATGAGCGGTGCCATTGAAATCAGTGCATTATTTAACATGAGTAACCATATCACAAATCGTTAAACTACTTCAGTTTGGAGAGGCTGTTTTATATTGGTAAGTCTAGTGTCAGTCACCTACTTGAGAAGGGTAGGCCTATCACAAAATAATGGTGAGACAGCAAGATATTAACAAGGAAGATGTTTTCTTAATTTTCGTGTGAATGTTCTGAATGACCACTAATTACAAGGGAAATTATCTATTTTAGGGTTTTGTATTTTCTTCCATCACTGAAGCATTTGAGCATCTTTCATGTTAATTAGATTGGTATACCAAAAGTTCCTTGTTCATTTCAAGTGGTCTTAAGCTATTCTCCCTCTTTGTTACAGAAAGCTTTGATCAGGGAGCTTTCCATAACATAAACCACCATACTAAAACAATAGATGAAACTTAGTCTGGTTATGATATAAAAGTGTTACACTGAAGAGGCTACATCAAACAAAACACTGGGAATTTATGTGCACACAGACATCAGTGTATGCTACATGTACATGTATTCTGCAATTCTCCTTCTTCAACTTCTATGGCTTTTGATGCTAAAGCATAACTTGACTTAAGTTTGACACACTAGCCAGAGTGGTCAGGTGAACTGTATGTGCTATCAACTTGCTGTGTGATCTTTGCCTCAATGTCCTCCTCCTGTAAAATGGGGATAACACCTCCTTACAAGAATATTGATAGTATAACAACATATGAACAGCCCTTTGAAGGTGTGAATTGCTAAATATGTGTGTGATTATACCTCCTCTTTAATATCTACACTATTGTGAATTTAGTAAGATATTCCCCAGAAAGCTGTACTTTTTTTTTTCTTTTTTGTCTTCTGGGCCATTTGCAAAGATAAATCTGGAGACTTCATGAAAATTAAGGTGCACATTTAATGTTTGTTCTGCCAGAGATGAGAGACTCCCTATAGACAGATGTGAAAGAAGATATTTTATGCTTAGGGACTGCTCCACTGTAGACACTCCTGACTCAACAAGGAAGGAAATATTTATATTTGTAAAGATATTTTTCAATCTTATTAGAAATATATAAAACAGTTGGTATGATTTCTCGCAACAAAATTTTTGGTGGCCTCAGAATGTGGCCACCAACTCTCCCTGCTGGCCGCACTGACACTTTTTTCCTAAAATACTTAATTAACTTTAGGAAAAACAATTAAATATGCACATATTCACATCCAAATCATTGTAATGTATATCTGTAGGTTTTTTGGCAGATTCAATAACAAAAATAATGCTGCCTCCCTCTTCTGCCCCGCTACCCAGGGCTTAATGGGTCCTGGGGCTTGCTGTGAAAAGTGATTTTTCATATTTGTTAATATCATAGCACACTTAGTAGCTACCTGGGAGGCTAGGAAAAGTGATAAGTGATATTGCCAAACATACAAGTATCACTTTTCACAGATAGCTAGTAAGTCTGCTGTGAAAAGTGATACTTGCATGTTTGTTAATATCACTTTTCTCAGCAAGCCCCAGCACTCATTAAGCCCTGGATAAGGGGATGGAAGGGGGAGGCAGCAGTGACAGGGGATGGATACATGGGAGTGGGTGATGAGCCCCACAGTTGCATGGCCAGAGTGGTCTGGTGTCTGCTGCCATGGGGCCAGGGCTCAGTGCCCAGGGCCAGAAACTGCGTGACTCGAGCTAGGGATCGGAGCCCGCTGCCACACAGCAGGAGCTGTGGGTCAGCGCCCAGGACTAGTGCCTGCTGCTACACGGCTAGAACCCGGAGCTGGGTGCTGGAGACCTGGAATCAGGAGTCAGCACTCACTGCAGCACAGCCAGGGCCAGGGGTCGGTACCCAGGACCAGCTCCTGCCACCACGTGACCACAGCCCGGGAACAGAGCTGTGGGTCAGTGCCTGGGTCAGGGGATCAGCACCAGGGGCTAGGGCTGTGTGGCTGGAGCCTGGGGCCAGTGTCTGCCACCTCATGGCCGGAACTGGGAGCTAGAGGCTGACTGAAGCTCTGCGACTGGAGCTGGGGGGGCAGCACCTGCTCCCCAGCGGCCAGAGCCAGGGGTTGGCACCCAAAGCCCTTCAGTTGGAACTCGCTGCCATGAAGCTGAGGTTGGGAGTTGGTGCCTGTGGCCGAAGCCTGGGACTGGAGCCAGGAACCAGCACCTGCTGCCATGCAGCTGGAACCAAGGGCTGGAGGCTGACACCCCACAGCTGAAGGCCAGTGCCACGTGGCCAGAGCCCGGGGGGTCAGTAACTGCTGTCCCATGGTTGGAGCCTGGAGCCGCATGGCCAGGTTCCTGAAGTCCCGCAGCTGGAGCCTGCTGCCTAAACCCCCTCCTCCCCACAATGTGGGTCAATAACTCACCTTGCTCCTGCAGTGTTGTGTCCCATCTCTCTCCAGAGGCAGTGCAGGGCAGCGCATCCAGGAGCAACAAGGAGGGAAGAGGAGGGGCTGATACTTTACCCCCCCCCTTTCCCCTGATCACTTCTCAGGAGGCTGTCATGGCCGCACGAAAAGCCCCTGGTGGCCGCATTTGAGAAACACTGATCTAACTGGACATCATCATCTCTACATCCCCCCCCCCCCCCCCCCCCGTGATGAGAGGGCAATTCCTGATTAAAATATAACGAACAGTTAATAGTAAATCAGTCTGGTATTTACTCACTAACCATCAAAATTTTTCCCCAGTGCCCTGCCTGAGCAGCCAGGGAAGGGAAGGAAGCCTCTCTCCCGTAGCTCGCTCCAGGGAAGTTAAAGGGGTTTTAAGCAAAACTCTGGCGTTTGCAAATTGTGAATTTTTAATACATTTTTTTAATAAGATAGATGGCCTGGTATATAGCTGGACACTTGAAGACAAACCAAGGTTTTAAAAATTGTTACTGATTTATCACTCAAAACATTTGAATTAAAAAAGAACTATGTGAGGGTAAAGCAGCAACTCTTTTACAACCTAAACTATCCAAATACTTGCTGATTACAATATTATGGTGATCTGGAATGTTGCTTCTCTCTGTTTGCCAGTAGCATAATGGAAAACGAATCTCTTCTCTTTGGCCAATAAAGCATGCTACCTGCCATGCTTTGTGGTTTCTAAACTTGTTCTTTTTAATACTATCGTTCCATCTTTAGCATCTGTACAATTTAATGTAGCAACAGCCAATAGCGTTTGTTTGAGGAGAATTTACTTCACAAATACCATGATCTAGGTCACCAGGTTGTGTAAACTGATGTAGCGCCTATGAAATCAATGGAGCTGCACCTATTTAAACCAGCTGACGATGTAGCCTCATCTCCTATAGGATAGTCGCAACAGGACCAATCCCAGAAGTAGTTTGAAATTCTTCAACTTGTTTCCCAAAAGTATATGCTTGATCCTGCATTGATCTCTATTGACTAGGGAGATTTCTTTCACAAGTCTAAAGGTCTGATTCTGTTGTAACAGTGGACTAAATCAAAAATAACTTCCATGAAAACTGCAGTTACATCAGTGTAAAGCGAGTGTGAAATCAGAACCAAGTTCTTGGACAGTTAAGTAAGAAATCCTAAATTTCTTGATCACATTGAAATGTTTCAGTCTAATTAGGTAAACACATAGGTAGGTATTAATTAGGACTATATAGGTTGAGGCAGCTTCTTATATCCTCAAATATGTTTTTAAAAACAACTGTTGGCATAAATGCATCTCTTGTACAATATTTTGAGGTTTCTAATTGATACCATGAAAAGCTTCCAGTGAATTATGATGTTCTATGCTCTAATGTTGATAAATACAACAGGATTTAATTAAAATGCAAATTTGGTCATCCCAGAAGAAAACATCCTGATACCAATTATCAGCAGAAAGTGTCCAAGCCATTCACCTACAGGTGCAGTATTCCTTGTAACCCTGACAACCTCTGAAGAGAACCTTTCAAGCCGCTGCTCCTCCCCTTCCATAAAAACAGTTGTGCTTTACAGTATTAATTGTGTTTAACTCCTTTGCAGAGTGACCCTGCTTTTGCATATGCACTCACCTATTCAGACAGGTGCAGTAACTTAGTCACATTGTAATCAATGATTCCATAATATATTAGGCCAAATGATGGGCAAATAACCTCTTCAATGCATGAGGTACAAGTCAAAGCAAAACTTAGCCCCTTCGAAATACAGGCCACCATCAGTAATAATACTATGATGTTAGACTTCTCTGTCCTTTGGTCCTAGCTGTCCTACACTCCTTAGTAATTGCCCTTCTAATCTGTAATAGTCATGTGGCTTATCAGGCATCGTACAGCAGCACATCTATCTAGATATCTATATACTGCACTCATCACTGTGGTACCCAAGCACTTTACCAATTATATTTAAAAAAGCCAGTTAGCTTTGCTTTTCTCCACCTATTTAAATGGACAGATACATTTAAACCTATTTGTCCTGAAGGCAATGATATGTCATAGATAAAACAAAGTTACAGAACAATCAGTTTCACCTGACCTTTCACATACTTTGTTTAAGCAATTTCATCAGGCTCTTTCTTTGTTGAAAAGAACTTTCATAGAAGTTGTACTTAGGGTTAGGCAAGCTAAGGGCCAGACCACAAATTTCAGATTATTGAGACTGGCTCCCAGTGCTGTAGTTAAAAAGATTCCCTTCAACTGGAACATTATACTCAAGACCCTACTGTGCCTGCTGAACAATTTTATGTATTGATTTTTTTTTAAAACAGTAACAGCATGGAGAGAAAAAATAAAAAAGGAAGTCCCCCATTTACCGCAGACCCAGACTAGACATCAAACTGCAGGCTATTCCTCACCCCCCAAAATCCAATCACTGCTTTCTCAAAAGATGTCTCTCTATCTGCTTCAACCCCTTCCACTCTCTGATCTCATCTAAAGAGTCTGTATCTTTGTGATTTGACTGTTTCCCCATCAGGCATGCAGATATAACATATCTTTCACACTAATGTTTCTCTGAAAAGTGGAGAAAGCAGTTAGATGAACTAGCAGAGGTAGTCTGAGATTAGAACAGCTGACTTGCATTCTTCTAAAAAAATTAATCACCGCTGTCAGTGCCACACTATTGACTACTGTCAATCCAGTTTTGCCTCTTACTAGCCTAACTCTCTTGATAGATAGGTATATCTTTGGATACCGCTGTACTAGACTAAAGGAGTGGTTTTAGTTATAAAGAGTTGAATTTCAATTTTAAGAACAATTTGGAAGTCTTTAGGCCCTACCAGTGGGTGCTTTACATAGTTTAATCAATGCCTTCACTTTGTGTATGAAAGTCCTAAATCATCAAGACATCTTTTTAGAGTGGTAGTGAATGTGTATGTTCAAAGAACAGAAAAAAGCTCCCATCTGCTTGTAATTCTGTCTCGCTTCTATAGAAAAAGGTGGATTGCACACTATGCTGCTGTTCATAAAACTGTTTTGTTCGTGCTAGACAGGATCTTAATGTGTTGCAGAAGAAAGCCAAGAATACTTTTTCTAGGGTTGATTTTCCTGTTATATGCACAGAAAACTGAAAAAAACTGAAAGAGAAATGGGTATAGTAAAGACTATTAAACACGCCACAGTTTAGGAACACGGGTGGAAGAACATCTGTAGCCAGACCGAAGAAAGCTGAACTAAGTATTTGTGCAGTGAAGAGGGTTGGAAGTGTTCTTTGTGGCACTGCTATACAAAACGTATAGTAACAAGTGCTACCAAGTTTGCTTTTGCTGTGGTCTGCGTATACTTTTTCACCAACTAGGGTAAATCTCCATTTAAAGCTGCTTTTTAAGCTCCCTTAGAGGTTAGTGAGACTTACAAACCTTGGTGATTTTTTTTAATTTTATACTTCATGGCTCTGGCCCCATGTGTGATGTCCACTTAAGTGCAGAAATTCAACAAAGCAAAGCCACCTTACTCAGTAAAAGTATTCTGCACTTTTCTACATAAGTGTAGAACCTGATTTTTCACTGCCTTGCTCCTAGTGACAGCATTTACACCTGTGTGAATACAGTGTAAAATGCTAGCCATTCAGAACTCTTCTGTTTTATATTAATTTTGCATAGGTGTAAATGACTGTACAAGATGCAAGGTAATAGGGAATCAGGAACACAGTATTTGTAACAACATTTCCCTTTACACATGAAAATGTGTAAGGTGTGCTATTTGAGAGGACTGGATTTTCAAAATCTTTTTAGTCAACCAAAGAAAACCAGTAAACCAGAGAAAACAAATGGATTGAGCTGAAGTAGAAAGAACACTATTATCAAATATCATATAAGCCAAACAAAGCATCAGAGCATACAAAGGGCCAAATTAAATACAGAGACTTGAGTCATAAAAATAGGCACATCAAACAAGCTTCTTGGTCAGAAGTAATAAAGACGGTGAAAGTGAGATACTTACCCTAAAATTATTTTCAAAAATAAGACGTAAAAGAGTGAATCCCTTGGAGAATCTGTGGAACTGTACCAGTTAGAGATGAGGTGAATACCTTTGGGAAGTGTGTGTATTTCTCTGCAAACTTTAGTTATCCTTAGAAACTCACAAGCAGCTTAAACATTTTGTACTTGTGTTTCTTTAGAACTCAGCAGGCACCAGCTTGGTGTTTATGGAGTTAGTGGTGGTGCTTTTATAAACTATAAATTCATGTTGGATGCCACAGGTTCAAAGCACTCATGAGCCAGGCTCTGCTTATTTGCATCTGAAGTCCTCTATCCCTATTAACACCAGACAGGCTAACGAGAATTGTCAGTAGAAGGAAGGAAGGTGACGTGACTTGTCTTATAGTAACTGAGGTCTTTGAGATGTGTGGTCAATATGGGTATTCACTGTGGGTGTGCATGTGCTCCTGGAACCAGACATTCTCTCACAGCAGTGTCTGTAGGTGCGTGCCTGTGCCCTTCATCTCCTCATACTCCCTGCTGAGGCAGAAAAGGGCAACACAGACTGACCGCCTGCCCAGTTTCTACTCTACTGCAAATCTAGAGGTGAGCTGAGAATAGGAAAAGGAAGGCAGATTGTGAATACCCATAAGGACCACACACCTTGAAGGACTCTGGTTACTGTAAGGTAAGTAACCCTCCTTTTTTTCTTCAAGTGCTGGTACCTGTGGGTGACTTCCAAGCAGGCAGATATGAGGAGCTGCTTTGTACCAGTTTACAGGATTGTTGAGCAGAGGCTTGAATCAGGGCACAGTGGCTGGTAGCCTTTTGAATGGAGCCTAGGTTGCTGCTCTACTGATCTCTGACAGTAGGATTCCTGGCAGGGAAGCCACTGAGGCAGCTTGAGCTCTGGTAGATTGAGGAGGAGGGTCTTCCACAAGCTCATAGTAAAGGAGGATGCAGTGGGAAATACATTTTGAGAGTCTTTGGGAAGATACTGCCTCTTGGCAAGAGAGACTAATAACCTCAGATCTTGTCCTGTCCAGGTAGAAGGCCAGATTCAGATCCCAGGCAGGTTTACTGTTTTGAGATGGGTAAAAACCAAGTAGCTCTTCACAGGAGGAGGAAAGACATCAATAACTTGTAAACGTATCTACAAGTGAACTGACAGATAGTCCAGGATAAGAGGCATCCCTGACTCCTCCAGAGGCAATTGATGCTTCTAGCACCGCAGGGAGCACTGCTTCCATTTGGCAGCAAAATACTTTCTAGTAGAGGGTATCCTGCTATTGAGGAGGATGGACTGGACCTCCTCAAGCAAGATCTCTCTAAGTCAGTTGCCCATCCCAAAAAACAGGCTATCAGATGGAGCAATGCTGGG
Source organism: Eretmochelys imbricata (assembly GCF_965152235.1). Taxonomy (NCBI): domain Eukaryota; kingdom Metazoa; phylum Chordata; order Testudines; family Cheloniidae; genus Eretmochelys; species Eretmochelys imbricata. The sequence goes on from NC_135573.1 coordinate 167,443,063, forward strand.
TTAGGATGGTTGGACCTGCCTCATTCTGTGACAACAGGCCTGGAAACAGCAGAAGGTGAATGCACAGGTGAGAAGCCATCTGCAGAGCAGTGGTGAACAAGAACGATCATGGCCACCATGGTACTGTTAGGATCACCATTGCTGTATCCAACTTGATCTTTTAGGGGATAGAAGGTAGGAGGGGCACGGGAGGGAAGCCATACATCAACAGATTCGACTACTGCTTTATGAAGGTATCCCCTCTGAAGTTGTGCCCTTGGGCAGCCCAACAACAAAGGGCCTGTCTTTCCCTAGGGTGTAAAAGTGCATCATGATGGGAGTCCCCACTGACTAAAAATCCACTGGACCACTGATAAGTGGAGCTCCCACCAGTAAGTCTCATGAAAGTGCCAGCTGAGGGAATTAGTTATGCCTGGTAGGTTCACTACAGAGAGGGTAATCTGATGCTGAATGGACCTATTCCAGAGCTTGTCTGATTCCCTGCAGAGTAGGGCAGACCTTGCTCCTTTGTTTATATAATAAACAATGGAAATATCTGACCTGGACATGAATAGACTGGATGAAAGACAGGAACCTCTTCCACACTTTGTGAACTTCCTGAAGCCTCAAGAAGGTTGATGTGGAGTCCAGGAAATTGAGCTGTGTGGTCATCCAGGTGCAGTCCCCAGCCCAGAGGCATCTGTAACAAGTGTATTTGTGAATGGTGTGGGAACAAGGGAAATCCTCTACACAAATAGTGTCCTTCTGCACCCACCAGGTGAACAATGTCAGGACACCATGAGGAAATGACACTTTTGTCCAGGGAGTCTGCTAGGAGCATAGACATCCCTCAGCCAAATCTGGAGACCGTAAAGGTGGAGCCTGCCAAAGGGGGTGTATACAGTGACATGGTTTAGGAGGATCGGATTGTCATCTGAGGACTGAGTTGAAGGACTCTCATTGTGAGGCATGTGTCCTTCAGTTAGTAGGCCTTGGCTGCAATTAAGTATTGATTAACACCAACAACTATATAATTTACTGGAGCCAAAGTGGACTTTCTTGGATTTACCTGAAGTCCCAAGGAGTGACTCAGGTTAAGTAAGGATGTGACAGCCAAGTGCACCTCCTGATGCGATTGTCCCATGAGCAGGCTGTCATATAGGTATGAAAATACAGGGTTGTGTTGATGGTGCAGGTGCACTGCTTTCACAGCCGTAAAATCTATAGAAAGTTTTGGGGCCATCAGAAGGCCCAACATGTGCATTTTGTATTAGAAGTGCTCTAAATCCACTGTAAAATGCAGAAATCTTCTGGGTGGATGTCTATATGAGAATAGGTGTCCTTCAAGTCAAGAGCCAGAAACCAGTTGCTTTTGTTCAAGCAGGGGATTATGGCCACCAGGGTAATCATCCTCTAACTTGAGTGGCAGATGAAGACGTTCAACTGCCTGAGGTCCAGGATGTGTCTCCAGCCCCCTTTCTTTTTCCAGAGTAAAATCCTTCTCCCTATGATGAGGGGGTACAGGCTCTATAACCTCTAGCTAGATTAGGGAGTACAGCTCTTGTCTGAGAATCCTCTTGTGAGTGGGGTTCATGAAGAGGGGCAGACAGTAATTTAATTGTATAGCCAGTTAAAATGTTGCCTAAGACCCATTTGTCCAAAATCATAAGCTGCCACATTGAAAGGAAATGGGCCAGGTGGTCATCAAAATAGTGAGGGAGACTAAATGCGCAACGACTAGTTGACTTCTCTTGCGTACCATCAAAATGATGTCTTGGAAAGCGTGGAGGGGGATAGCAGTGAAAATCGAAAAGATAAAGTGAAACCAAAGTATAATATAATGCTACCTTGGTAGTTGAGTAAGATATAAATCAATGTAAATAGTTTTACAGTCTATCTACGTAAAACACTGGGGAGCCCTCATCCAGAGTGCTGTATCCAGGTTTAGTCAATAATTATTGCTTGGTAGGAATTATGCAATTAAAAAAACAAGAATGATATCCCATATCAGCCACCGTTTAACCTCTTTTTAGATCCAATATACTTTTTTTTTTTTTTTTTTAAACACAGTCCTAGTATTATCTTCCGATTAAGGCTGCGTGTCTGTCACAGAAGTCACAGATTCTGTGACCTCCGTGACTTCTGCAGCCCCTGGTGCTGGCTCAGGCAGCCCCCAGGCCAGCAACAGCAGTTTGGGTGTGTGGGAGGGGGCTCAGGGCTGGGGTTCGTGGCAGTGATTACCTGCGGGGAGCTCCCTGGCTCCCACCGGCATGTCCATGCAGTTCCTAGGCAGAGAGGCCAGTGCTCTGCTCACACCCGTCCCCACAGCTCCCATTGGCTGTGGTTCCCTAGGAGCTATAGGGACATGCTAGTCAGAGCTGGGTAGGGAGCCTGGCAGCCCTGCCAATTCTACCCCTCACCCCCCGGAACAACAGAGGTCCCAGGCTGCGCACCGCCACCCAAGTACCTCTGCCCCCCCAGCACCATCCCCCCTTTGTTTTCACCTGGTAAATAAATATCATCTTTGTTTAATTTCAAATGGTACTGGTTTTCATCTTAGCTCAATAGTCCAGTCACTCCTCTTATATGAGATATCTACACGCACTTCAGACAAGCATATCCAGAATATTCTGCGCATCAGATATTTCACAATTGATTTTTTACTTCAGACATCTATCATTCTATTCTCTCTCTGCCTTTTGGAGACGAACTATAACTTTCAATGCTAAAGCCACACAATTATCCATCTCGTGTGGAAAGCGGTCAGTGAGTTTAAGTGCAGCAAGCGCATGAGAAGTGTATTCCAGAAGTGAAGTTAATCTGCCTGAGATTTAATTTTAAAATAACATGTGCATTGGGGCTAAAATTGCCCGTCAGAGCATAGCCCTGGGGTTGTTAATAAGAAAAATGAAGTGTTTTATTAAAAAAAAAACTCAGGATGATTAACTTCTTTGTGGCTGAACACTGGCTGCTTTTTAAAACTAAATTCCTTTTAGTTTCCATTTGTTTGTGCCTTCCCCCCTAAAAAACAATATCTGTTTTCTAAAAAAACAGCATCAGTTTTCTGTTATGGGCACAAATGGGGTGAGGTTCAGCCTGCTAACTAAAAAACATAATTTGAGAACATTACTGATATCACTTTTCAATAATAAACTTTAACTACATTCTTTCGAGTGTATTTTCGGCTTTATTTACATGCTAAGAATATATCTTGTATAAAACAGATTGCCTCTTTATTGGAATAACAGGTATGACCTTTAGAGCTATTCAGGAACTTTTTGACTAAATGTTTTAGAATTGGAAAATGCCCATCCAAAACTTTTCATGGAAACTATCTGTTTCGATGGAAATTTACTGGGGATGGTTTCTTAGATCCAAGGTGGAATTTCTAGTCAAAAATCCAACAGCACGTGCACAAGAGAGACCCATCTCAGAATAGCCAGTTGCCTGGTGGTTTGGGCAATCACCTGGGGCATGGGAGACCCAGATTCAAGTCCCTGCTCCTAGTTAGGCAAAATTTAAAGATCTGATGCTGCAAATACTTATGTGTGTGCTTAACTTCACACACTGTGAATAGTCCCAGGATCAGGGTCTAACCATGTTAAACCATTCTTCTACATTTTTCTCATTAATGTAAAAAATGAAGACATCCACTTAATACTTATCTCCTTGAAAACCTGCTCCTAATGCCAGCATGCAGCAGATGTCATCTCTAAGGCTATGTCTACAGTGCAAGCGAGAGATGTGATTTCCCTGTTCCTGCAGTTGCTTTCATTTAGTTAGTAAGAGTATAAAAAGCAGTGTAGCTGTGGTAGCTACATACTTACCCATTTCAGGCAGGTTTCAGCCATGCTTCCTCTGCCACTCAGGGATACTGGAGCGGTGTGTATGCTGAGAGCCATTGAACCAAATTGTAAACCCTCTGTGTGATAAAACCACTTCAAGCTACTGTGGCTACACTACTATTTATACCTGTGTTAACTTGATGAGAGCAAGCACACACATGTATACACCAGCAGGGGAGCTCACAAAAGCTTATGCTCAAAGAAATTGGTTAGTCTCTAAGGTGCCACAAGTACTCCTTTTCTTTCAGCAGGGGAATCACACTCCTAGCTTGTAGTGTAAACATAGTAATAATTTTACTTAGGCTGTTTTGCCTGTGTTACAGATAATGAGTAGCCCTAATCTGTATTGTTCAATAGGCAAGGCAAGAGTCACTGGATTACACAGGATAGATTTATTTCTCTCATCAGCAGCAGGCTTAATCAATTAAAGATAATGTTGTAACAGTTAAATAGTTTTACTGATCTACTAGATTAAACCTATTGGTCCCAAAAGAACTATTTATACCCACAATCAGATACATGGTAAATGCAAAATATAAAGATAAACTTTGAAAACAATGACGGAATTCTAACTCCCTCTCATTTCCGCTCTCTCCAGTCCCAGAAAATTCAGAAACAAAGGAGAGAAATCAGCAGTTGGGTAGAGGAGATATTTGGAGGCAGGGAGCCAGAGGATGGAAGGATGATTTGAGGCAAAGAAAGAAATAATAGTTTGGGGGAGTTATAAAAAGAGTGAGAAGCAAGAGTAGCCAAGACACAAGCAATGGGGGAAATGAAGCAGGAGAGGCAGGCAGGGCTGTGGGTAAAATGGCCCAAGGGCATTAGCAACAGGGACTGTGGGGGACATTTGGACTGTATTTATTCTGTTTAGTAGGAAGAAGTGTCATGGCTGGTGGGCTGAATAATCGCTAAAAGGTCAGGCTGCTTTGGGGTGAGGAGGAGGAAATCTGGCTTTGTAAAACTCAAAGGGTTGAAGTGCTCCAGGAATGCTACAACCCCTCTAATCTTGCTGAAGTTGCAAGTTGGAGCCACCGGGGTAAAACAGATGAGGATCTATAGTAGTATAAGGAAATCTCTTGCATTTCAGAAATTGTTGCACAGCTCCCCTGTCTTCAGTGTTACCATCTAACATTAAACTTTCCTTGAATGTCAATCCAAATGGAGGCCAATAGTTTGAGTCCACCTAATAATATTTCACTTTCTTCTTTTACAGTTGTTTAAGAAACAAGGTAGGGGAGGTAGTATCTTCTGTTGGACCAACTTCTGTTAGTGAAAGGGACAAACTGTTAAGTTCCCTAGAGCTCTTCGTCAGACTGTTATAAGCACATACTTGAAGCTCTTCTCTGTGTTACATGAGTCTCTGAAGAGGTGAGTCTTGTAGCTCTTTCTAAAAGGGCCAGGTTTCTGCATAATTGAATGTTTTGATGGGAGCAAGTTCCAGAGGAGAGCTAAAGGAAGAAAATATAGCCAAGATTTCTCCCTCAGTCACTCCCAGCACAACTTCATGAGCTAGCAACAAGCCTGGTTTGTACTGTCAGCCTTCAACATTAATATTGAGATATCCCTCTTCAGTATTTTGTTCATATTAACTAGTTCAACCTTCTATGATGATGCACTGCCACATTCCTCTCCCCCTAGAGCGGTCAGAGTGCTTAGAGAGGGATCCAGCCCAGGCTCATGGTTTTGTGTGAACCAGAGTCCCACAAGCTTAGCAGCCAGGCATATGGCTTCTGTGGGCTTCTTTCTCCTTGAGATAGAGTGGAGTAGATGGGATGTCTTGAAAATGACTGACATTTAAAACTTCTTTCCGCCCTGGGATGGAAAGCATACTGGTAGCAGGCACTTCTGTCCTGATTGCTGGTATTTCTGGAAAGGAGCCTTTATGGCCCTAATAATGGAAACCTCATGAGAAGATAACACAACTCAGGCCTTCTGCTAAAAAAATGACACTGCAGCCTAGCTAAGAGCAATGCACCTCCAGCTTCTAGGCACCTTACTGTTGCCTACAACCTACAACTATCTTCTTTTCTCCAACACATCAGGCATTTGGAGCAATTACTGAGATATGAAAGCTAGTATTTGTATTTCCTGTAATTTAATTATTGTAAACCTGTTCTGAAATATTTCTATATTTATATGTTTTTTCTTTGTAAAATTATCTTCAAAGGCAAGTATTATGGAAATGTAAAATTCCAGGGGGGAGGGGGAAGAGAACAGCTGGTACTTTAATGTTTATCTTCTTAGGCAACACTAGAACTACAGGAAACTAGAAATGACTCTCCAGCCTGATTTTCATAAAACTCAGATTAGTGCACCAGAAAAGAGTAAAAAAAAAAGAAAAAAAAAAGAGGGAAACTGACAAAAAATAAAGTTCCATTTTACTCTAATTAAATTGTTTCCTTCAAGCGACAATTAAAAGCTCAATTTATGTGTATGATTACATTGCCAGCCACTCCATTTATCTTCATACCATTCTTCTGTTCAACAGTAATAAAAGTGAATTTCTAGACCATTTCCACCAATGATTACCTACTACAAGCAAAAGCAGGCCGAGGCAGTTGTGCCACTGTAAGATCTCTCATGTAGCTGCTCTGTGCTGACAGGACAGAGCTCTCCTGTTGACATAGCTACTGCCTCTCACTGGGGGTGGTTTAATTATGTCAGCAGGAGAAGCTCACATGCCAACATAACGCTGTGCAAACTATCACATATGTTGCTCGGGGGGTGGGGAAGGGTGTTTTGTCACACCCCTGAGCGACATAAGTTTTGCCAACATAAGTACTAGTGTAGACATAGCCTAAATGAAAAGCAGCAGCTATTAATTATTGTGCAGATATCTTAGATGTCTGTCTCCCATATATTTTTGTAGTACTATCAGTATGGTTCCAATGTGAGAATCACATGCACTGAAGGAATATGGGACTTTTGTTCCAGTGGGGAGTAAACTTCCTCTTCTTGGACTCGTTCGTCTTTGCCCAGTGTGATTCATTCCTGTGTCACACTTTCTCACTTAGGATCTGATCATGCTAACATTTACTGCTTACTATTGTGAATGGTACCAGTAACTTGATACATGTAGGTAGAGCCACTGAAGTCAGTGTATTACTTGCATGCATAAAATAGTGTGGGCTTTTTTTGTTCTAATCAGTTAAATGGTTTGATCTAGTTTTGTGGCTCTCCCCTAAAACATGTATTAAAAAGTAAGTAAAGAACTAAAACTCATAATTATGACCCAGGAACTTGCAATATCACTTAGGATGTTACATCCATTCCCTTCTGATTATATGACTGAGTGATTGCATTGTGATCATGTGACACCCAAATTGTGAGGATTTCTCAAAATGACAGCATGTAAAACTAGCACTGGTCTCTAAGAATCCTGACTCCTTTCCTCCAAAGTTACTGGTAGGCATAGAGATTAAGGCCCCAATCAAAGCATTTCAGCATGTTCTTATGTTCAATTAGATGAATGGAATTTAAGCAAGCGCTGAAGTGCTTTGCTGAATCTAGGCCTGATTGAGGTTAGAACTCTGTTTAAATTATTTTTCCCCAGAAGAAAAGATGTTCTAAAATTGCTTTGAGAGTTGTATTTTCTCTTCCTGAGGACTGTCTTTATCCAAGGCACCATAGCTAATGGGGTTGATATGGAGTGGAGTTGTGGATGTGTCAAAGGCTGTTGCTAAAAGTACTACTGTAAGTAGTAATTAGTGAAAGTGTGTCAAATATTTGCAACAGTAAGACAGACTTCTATGTTTGGAATCAGATTTATTCTTTTTTAAACATTTCATTACAAAAATCTAAAATGACCCCAACTTTATTAGGGAAAAACTACAACTTATTTCAATTTTATTTTGCTTAAAAAGTCATTTTTACAGTGAAAGGAAGCTCACTGTAAAACCAAAAACTGACCTGTTCTGAGCAACAGTAGCTCTGAAGTGTAAAATTCAAAATTCAATTTAAAAACTTTCTAAATACAAATATTAAAAAAATTAAAATCCATTGATATTTATTGTGATTTATTTTATTATTCAATATTCCAGAGCGGATTATATAATGAGAACATTTTCTGTTAATAATGTATGAATTAATTGAAATAAATGCGGTCCACAAATACAACTGCTTTATATACATAATTGCCAAGTTTTTCAAAAGCACCTAAGAATTTTGGAGGGCTTAAGTTTTGTTTGCTCAACCTGAAACACCTGAAAGGGGTGTGACTATCAAAGTGCTCAGCACTGACCATCTGAAAACCAGTCCTCTTTCAGGTGTTTTAGGTTGAGTACCCAAAAATTGAGGCACTAAAAATCACTAGGTACTTTTGGCCAATAATATTTGGCTTATAATATTTGGCAGATATGCCCTGTGGAGCTTGAAAGTTTCATGAATGAGAGCTGTGGGGCGGACAGAGCTTAACACTTATGCCAGTATAGCCAGGAGAAGTTATAAACTCTGTAAAACCTGACAAGGAATTTTTAATCTGATTGAGTTTAGAGAGACTGAATTTGAATTTTCTGAAAAAATAACTCTTAACTCTTTCGTCTCACATCAGAAAACTGTCCTGTGCACTGAAGGACTGACCCAAAGTCAATGTGAGAGACTTTTCGCTGACTTCAAAGGACTTTGAATCAGGCTCTAAACCTCATTCAGGACTAATGAAGAAACAAATTTAATATTCCTAGACTATCCTATTTTTGATATAACTTTGCAAAATACATACACTACCCCCCATGAGACTTTTAGAAAGTGAAAAACATTTTTCCCAAAATCCCATATCTGAAAAATGCCTTGTCCAATCAACATCAAGATTTCCCTCCCACCCCAGTCCTTCCCTTCAGAAAATCCTACTCTCAGAAATAATATGAGGTGGAAAGGAGCTTTTTCAGAAAGTTGAGTGGGTAGGGTTAAGATCTGGTTTACATTGGAAAATGACTTACTTTGCAATCATAACTGTGAAGTCACTATTGCAGTTTCATAAGATGATTTGCTTGAAGTCCTTAATAAAAGGCTTTGAGATCCTCAGCTGGAAAGCACTACAGAAATGCAAACAATGTAATGGGACACATGCTCTGCTAGGTGAAACTAGGTGCTTTGAATGCTAATTCAGAGGGCGCCATCCTCCTTTTAAGCACAAGCATACCACTTATTTTTCAAAATACACAGGGAGGCCTGCTCAGTTCTTTGAGAAAACTATAAATTGTGTAGTCCCTTAGCAAAAAGTGACATTTTTTCTTAAGCACATGGGTAAAGAGGCACTAACCAATTTCTAAAAATGTCTAAATTGTTCCCAATCCAGAATGCCCAGGGAATATTGTTTCCTTATGTCCTCATAGACTTAATCCTCATATGCAAGTTTTAACCTGCATCAATATTTTATGTCTGATTTCTAACTTGTGAAAAACAGTAATTTATAATGGAAGTCCTGGCAGACCCTTGACTATAAAGGCCGCTTTAACACTTGAAAGGAGGCTAAAGCATTTAGAAATGGAAGCTTTAGTGGAATGTGTGTGGTTTCTGGTAGACATTTTACACCCTTCTTTGAGGATTTGCGTTGCCACATTAGTTCAATTCTGTTGTATTAAGAACAGTGCTCTAGGTAAAAATGTACCAACAGCAGGACAAAATAATCCAGCTGTAAAGGTAAGATTATCTGAGAGAATCATGCAGCCAAAATAATATAGCAACTGGTCTTAGAATGCCTTTGACAACAACTACAGCTTAAAAGCATCTGCATCTCTGGCTCATGCTACAGGCAACAGAACTGTCAAAGAAAACTAGGACAAAGTCAAAATACCCTAATCACTGCTAAATAATCACATTGATAAATTTAGATTTCACATTTTAAACACTCCTGGCATGTTGTGTCATTTTCCTTAGGCACGAAGTCTTAGCAAATAAAAGAACTTTACACCTGTAATTATGGGACTCTTTTTAGCTAATTATGTCATATTTATCCATCCTAAACAAAACTGTGTTGACGGGGAGTGATTGAAGGCAGATACTGACTGTCAGAAAGAGGTGAACCCTTCAGATTGGATAAAACGTCAAATCTAGTTGAAGGCAGCTGTAGAAACCTGCCTTTTATCTCTAATAGTTTCCCACATGAGGAGGCTACACTCAATCACTTATTTCTAATAGCTACTCTATTGAAGCTTTTTCTTGAATATGACATTGCTGTTAAACACATTCCAAACATAAGGAGATTTATTAAAAGCCAGAATCTACCCCAAGATCATCAGAAAGTGGAAGACAGTGATTAAGGGACAAGGCTAGAAAGCTCAGGTATGACTGACATCTCATTCTTATCTAAAGATAGGCTACAGCCCCTGGCTGTAGAGGAAAATATTCAGATTCTAGAAAATATAAAACAAAAATGGATGTTTCCAGGCATCCTTTCATCCAGACCATTTTGAAACACCAGAAGCAATTTCCTGCATTTTAGAAGATGTACAAATATTTTAGGACTTTTAATTATAAAGAAAGTAGCTATCTGAAATTCTCTACTAGGGAAGTTTTACAGTATGACAGGTTAGGTTCTGTGACAGCAGTTAGTGCACACTAAGCACTATGAAACCAGGCTTCCAAATGCCCTCACATTTCCCATTTGATGCTGTCAAGGTTCCTTCCCCACTCTGAACTCTAGGGTACAGATGTGGGGACTTGCATGAAAGATCCCCTAAGGTTATTCTTATCAGCTTAGGTTAAAAACTTCCTCAAGGTACAAACTTTGCCTTGTCCTTGAACCCTATGCTGCCACTACCAGGCGTGTTAAACAAAGAACGGGGAAAGAGCCCACTTGGAGACGTCTTCCCCCAAAATATCCCCCTAAGCCCTACACCCCCTTTCCTGGGGAAGGCTTGATAAAAATCCTCACCAATTTGTACAGGTGAACACAGACCCAAACCCTTGGATCTTAAGAAAAATGAAAAAACAATCAGGTTCTTAAAAGAAAAAAATTAATTAAAGAAAAGGTAAAAGAATCACCTCTGTAAAATCAGGATGGTAAATACCTTACAGGGTAATCAGATTGAAAACAGAGAATCCCTCTAGGCAAAACCTTAAGTTACAAAAAGACACAAAAACAGGAATATACATTCCATTCAGCACAGCTATTTTACCAGCCATTAAACAAAAGAAATCTAACGCATTTCTAGCTAGATTACTTACTAACTTTTTACAGGAGTTCTGAGCTGCATTCCTGATCTGTTCCCGGCAAAAGCATCATACAGACAGACCTTTAAATCTTTTGACTTTACTCAGGACAGTCACAAATGACTATTACTGTTGACAGTCATGAACAGCTAGGTTTGATGCATACCGAGAAATGGTATTCATGAAAAAGCATGTTTTCACCAGAGAATTCAAGAACCAGTGGAAAATACTGAATGTTTTGTAAGAGTTCTACATACCTTGACTGAAAACTGATTTTGGGAATGCAAAACTGGAAAATATCAGACACAGGTTGTTTATTGGGTTAACGGATAAAAACCTTTCACAACAACTACAATTGAAGAGAGATGTAACCCTAGTCCCAGCTATTCAAATAGCAACGCAGTCTAGGCTGGTAACACAGCAAAACCAAGAGCAACTTCCCAAACTTGCAAAACAAGATACTAGCTTAGAAGATGTTGACAGATGCAGTATGAGTCCTAAAAGCCATTACCATAAAATCCTTGAGACACAGAGAGAGAACTCCCAGGCTAAGGGGGACAAATTGCAGCCTACATGCACAAGCTGTGAAAAAGAGATGATGCTTAGCCAGCCAGAAGTGCACAGTGTAATAAATGATGAAATATGGACATTTTGCTGCTGTTTGCCACACCAAAGCAGTTGGGGAGTTAAAACTTGTATTACGTACAATTAAGAGTCATTGGTTCTGGTCTCTATCATATATGAAGACACAGAACCTGCCTGGAGAGTGAAACAGGCTATTTATGGCAAGACTATTGACTTTAAAATTGACTCAGGAGCTGACGTCACAATCATCTCAGAAGGGATTTACAGTCACCTTCAACCCTCCCAAAGCTGAAGTCAATTGATCTAGCCCTGGATATATTCTGAATTGCTTGGGCTAGTTCACCACAGAAATTGCTTAGACAAAGACAAAACGGCAAAGACAAAAGCTATGCATTCAGAGAGTGTGATCAAAGGACCATAGACCAACAGCCTTCTCAGCTGCAGTGTGGTAGCCATCAGGAGTGGCGGAAGCACCCTAAAAGTGGGGAAGGCACAGGCACCTGAGCCACACACCCCCCGGTGCCCCCATTGCTCAACTCTACAGCCAAAAAGTGGGAGAGCATAGCCCTCCCTCTTTTAATTGTGATGGAACCATGGCCCCCTGGCCTCCCCTGTTCCAGGACCCCTGGCCATTATGGGCCTAGTGAGAAAAGCACAAGAACTCAACAGAATATTTGTTTATATTAGATTTTTGAAAGGAAATCCAGTACAAACAACATTAAGAGACAATGTTGAAACATACAGCATACACACACACACACACACACACACACACAGTGGGATTCCTACTGCACTACTTCATAAAGTGGAAACTTAAAGAAAATGGAGCAAATTGGCCTAATTCAGAAAATCTTTGAGCCAACAGCATGGTGTGCCCCAATGGTACAAATTATAAAGAAAATTGGAAAAATACAAATCGGTGTGGATCTTAAAAAAAGGTCTTAATGAAGCGTAGTGAGAGAAAAGTATTTTCTCCCAAAATTAGATGACTTCTTCCCCAAAGAGAAAGGAGTTACAGTGTTCTCCAAGCTCGATGTCTGGAGTGGTTTCAGGCAAATTCTGTTAGCCCCTCCCTCAAAAAAATGCTAAACTGATTACATTTTCACACCCTTTGTGAGACTTTGGGATTTCCAGTGCACTTGAAATTTTTCAAAGAAAGATGGCAGAACTGTTAAAGAACATATTAGAGTTGTAGTTTTCATGAACGATATTCAATGGAAAAAATTCCAATCAGTCTGGACTGAAGCTAAACAAGGAAAAATGCATTTTCCACTTACTCCCAGTTGAGTTTTTTGGGACATAAAATAAATAGAGATGGAATCAATCCTAACCCTGATAGAGTAAAAGCAATTTGCGAATTGAATATACCAATTAAATGTACCAGAACTCAGACATATACTGGGGATGGTAAACTACCTTAGTTGATACCTAAAAGACCTTTCTGTAGTAACAAAACCACTCAGTAAACTATTAAATTCAAAACATATTTTGGCTATGGGGGCCAAATCAAGTAAATTGCCTTTAAAAAGGTTAAAAAAATCCCTCTCCCCCCAAAAAAATCCAAAAAATTCGACAGCTTAAATTCTCAAGTACTGTAATGTGAACAAACCCACAGTGATCAGTGCGGAGCCAAACAGCTACGGCCTAGGCAGTGTACTGTATGGCTCTCAGTGGAAGCCAGTTGCATTTTGCTCTCTCACACTCACAAAAGCAGAAAAATGATATGCACAGATTGAAAAAATGTGCCTGGCAAGTTGTCAAGGTTCCTCCCCCACTCTGAACTCTAGGGTACAGATGTGGGGACCTGCATGAAAAACCTCCTAAGCTTATCTTTACCAGCTTAGGTCAAAACTTCCCCAAGGTACAAAATATTCCACCCGTCGTCCTTGGATTGGCCGCTACCACCACCAAACTAATACTGGTTACTGGGGAAGAGCTGTTTGGACACGTCTTTCCCCCCAAAATACTTCCCAAAACCTTGCACCCCACTTCCTGGACAAGGTTTGGTAAAAAGCCTCACCAATTTGCCTAGGTGACTACAGACCCAGACCCTTGGATCTTAAGAACAATGAACAATCCTCCCAACACTTGCACCCCCCCTTTCCTGGGAAATGTTGGATAAAAAGCCTCACCAATTTGCATAGGTGACCACAGACCCAAACCCTGGGATCTGAGAACAATGAAAAAGCATTCAGTTTTCTTACAAGAAGACTTTTAATAAAAATAGAAGTAAATAGAAATAAAGAAATTCCCCCTGTAAAATCAGGATGGTAGATATTTTACAGGGTAATTAGATTAAAAAAACATAGAGAACCCCTCTAGGCAAAACCTTAAGTTACAAAAAAGATACACAGACAGAAATAGTTATTCTATTCAGCACAATTCTTTTCTCAGCCATTTAAAGAAATCATAATCTAACACATACCTAGCTAGGTTACTTACTAAAAGTTCTAAGACTCCATTCCTGGTCTATCCCCGGCAGAAACCAGCATATAGACAGACACACAGACCCTTTGTTTCTCTCCCTCCTCCCAGCTTTTGAAAGTATCTTGTCTCCTCATTGGTCATTTTGGTCAGGTGCCAGCGAGGTTACCTTTAGCTTCTTAACCCTTTACAGGTGAGAGGAGCTTTCCCCTGGCCAGGAGGAATTTCAAAGGGTTTTACCCTTCCCTTTATATTTATGACACGCCCCCCAAATCTCAGCTAGGGTGAAACGCTGGCTGGGATTTCTTCCTGGAGCTCTAGGAAAAACAAAGTTAATAAGACACATGCATCTCTAAATATACTACCAAGTACATAAAGACTAACAATATTTTCCACATCTCAAGGACGATTTTAACCAGTTGATTCTGGGAAACTTTCACGGGAGAGTGCATCAGCCACTTTGTTAGAAGCTTCTGAGATGTGTTGGATGTCGAAATCAAAATCTTGGAGAGCTAAACTCCACCGAAGAAGTTTTTTGTTAGTTTCCTTGACGGTGTGAAGCCACTTCAGTGCAGCATGGTCGGTTTGCAGGTGGAAACGCCGTCCCCAAACTTATGGGCGTAGCTTTTCCAGAGCGTAGACAATGGCGTAACATTCTTTTTCAGTGACTGACCAGTTGCTTTCCCTCTCAGACAGTTTTTTGCTGAGAAACACTACAGGGTGGAATTCTTGATCAGGTCCTTTCTGCATTAAAACTGCTCCCACACCACGCTCGGACGCATCTGTAGTTACTAGGAACGGTTTGTCAAAGTCTGGGGCCCTTAGTACAGGGTCAGACAAGAGTGTCGCTTTAAGCTTGTTAAAGGCCTTCTGACACTTTTCGGTCCACTGAACAGCATTTGGCTGTTTCTTTTTGGTTAGGTCTGTCAGTGGGGCAGCGATTTGGCTGTAGTGCGGTACAAATCGTCTGTAATAACCGGCCAAGCCTAAGAAGGATTGAACCTGTTTCTTTGACTTTGGGTCAGGCCACTTTTGGATAGCATCCACTTTGGCCTGTAGGGGGCTGATAGTTCCTTGACCCACCTGGTGTCCAAGGTAAGGCACTCTGTTTAGGCCTATTTGACACTTCTTAGCCTTAACAGTTAGTCCTGCCTCCCTTATGCGCTCAAGGACTTCATGTAGATGTTCCAGGTGGTCTGTCCAGGAATCCGAAAATATGGCCACATCGTCAAGGTAGGCGACTGCATATTCTCCTAATCCCACTAGGAGACCATCTACAAGTCTTTGGAAAGTGGCGGGTGCATTTCGCAGCCCGAAAGGGGGTACATTAAATTCATACAGCCCGAGATGTGTGATGAAGGCTGACCTTTCCTTGGCAGATTCATCTAGAGGTACCTGCCAGTACCCCTTGGTTAAGTCCAAGATAGAGATGAACTGGGCCCGTCCCAGTTTCTCTAATAGTTCATCTGTGCGTGGCATTGGATAGTTGTCCGGGCGAGTTACAGCATTTAGCTTACGGTAGTCCACGCAAAAACGTATTTCCCCATCTGGTTTGGGAACTAGAACCACTGGAGATGCCCATGCACTTTCAGAGGGGCGGATTACACCCATCTGTAACATATCCTGGATCTCTTGTTCTATAGCAGTTTTAGCTTGAGGAGACACCCGGTAAGGTTGGACCCTAATTGGGTGAGCATTACCTGTGTCAATGGAGTGGTATGCCCGTTCAGTCAGTCCTGGGGTGGCTGAGAACGTTGGCGCGTAGCTAGTGCACAGCTCCTGGATCTGCTGTCGCTGCATACGCCCAAGGGTCATGGAGAGGTTCACCTCTTCCACACCACCACCACATTTCCCTTCGTAGTAGACACCTTCGGGCCACTCAGCATCGTCTCCTCCGTGGGCTGTAAACTGACAAACCTTTAATTCTCTGGAATAAAAGGGCTTTAGAGAATTAATATGGTACACCTTAGGCTTTCGGTTGGAGGTGGGGAATGCTATGAGATAATTAACAGCTCCCAGGCGCTCCTGGACCGTGAATGGCCCTTCCCACGATGCTTCCATTTTATGGGCCTGGAGCGCCTTTAAGACCATGACCTGGTCTCCTACTCTGAAGGAACGCTCTCTGGCATGTTTATCATACCAGGCTTTTTGCTCTTTTTGAGCATCCTGTAAGTTTTCTCTAGCAAGGGCTAAAGAGGTTCGGAGGGTGTTTTGTAGGTTGGTTACAAAGTCCAGAATGTTAGTTCCTGGAGAAGGTGTAAAACCCTCCCATTGCTGCTTCACCAACTGCAATGGCCCCTTAACCTCACGGCCATATACAAGTTCAAATGGGGAAAACCCTAAACTGGGATGTGGTACAGCTCTGTAGGCAAAGAGCAACTGCTGCAACACTAGGTCCCAATCATTGGAGTGCTCATTTACGAATTTACGTATCATGGCCCCCAAAGTTCCAGTAAACTTCTCCACCATGCCATTTGTTCGATGGTGGTAAGGAGTGGCAACCAAGTGATTTACCCCATGAGCTTCCCAAAGGTTTTTCATAGTTCCTGCCAGGAAATTAGTCCCTGCATCTGTGAGGATGTCGGAGGGCCAACCTACCCTGGCAAAAATGTCTGCTAGTGCCTGGCACACACTTTTAGCCCTGGTGTTGCTTACAGCTACTGCTTCCGGCCATCGGGTGGCAAAATCCATGAAAGTCAGTATGTACTGCTTTCCTCTGGCTGTCTTTTTCGGAAAAGGACCCAGAATATCCACAGCTACTCGCTGAAATGGAACTTCAATGATGGGGAGTGGCTGGAGAGGGGCTTTGACCTGGTCTTGGGGTTTTCCCACTCTTTGGCACACCTCACAAGACTGAACATAGGTAGAAACATCCTTGCCCATTCCCTCCCAGTGGAATGATCCCCCCAAACGGTCTTTGGTCCTGTTCACCCCAGCATGGCCACTAGGGTGATCGCGGGCTAAGCTCAAGAGTTTGGCCCGGTATTTAGTTGGAACTACCAACTGTCTCTGAGGATGCCAGTCTTCCTGGTGTCCACCAGAAAGAGTTTCCTTGTATAAAAGTCCTCTTTCTACAACAAACCTGGATCGATTAGAAGAGCTGAGAGGCGGTGGGTTGCTCCGTGCCGCCGCCCAAGCTCTCTGGAGGCTTTCATCTGCTTCCTGTTCGGTCTGGAACTGTTCCCTTGATGCTGGAGACATCAGTCCCTCATTGGATTGTGGACCTAGGCTTGGTCCCTCTGGAAGCGATATAGGGGATGGAGCTGTTTCTGTTGACTGTGAACCGCTCTCCGCTGGTGCACTATGTTAGGATTCAGGCTCCGGCTGAGCCTCTTGTGTAGGGTTATCGGCTGCTGCCAGTTCAGGTTCGGTGGGGCCCTCTGGTGTTGAGGTTGCAAGTACTGGATTCAGTGCTGACACGGGATCTGGTGTTGGTTGTTCGGCTGGTTCCGGTTCTGGGACTGGTTCCGTCTGGGTCTCTGGGACTGGATCCACTACTGCTGTTGCAGACATTGGCCTGGGGTCCGGGTCCATCACCTCTGACCGGGTCCTGATAGAAGTTTCCGGAACAGAGCTAGGCCTCACAGCTTGTTTAGCCTGGCTGCGGGTGACCGTTCCCACCCTCTTGGCCTGCTTCACATGATTGGCCAAGTCTTCCCCCAACAGCATGGGGATGGGAGAATCATCATAGACTGCAAAAGTCCACATTCCTGACCAGCCCTAGTACTGGACAGGCAACTTGGCTGTAGGCAAATTGAAAGAGTTGGACTTGAAGGGTTGAATCGTCACTTGGATCTCTGGGTTGATTAAATTGGGGTCCACTAAGGAAGCATAGATAGCTGACACTTGTGCTCCGGTGTCCCTCCACGCGGTGACCTTCTTCCCGCCCACACTCACAGTTTCCCTCCGCTCCAAGGGTATCTGGGAGGTATCTGGGCCTGTGGACCTCTGGTGTGATTCCGGTGCAATGAACTGTAATCTGTTGGCGTTCTTGGGACAGTTGGCCTTTACATGCCCCAGCTCGTGACATTTAAAACATCGTCCAGCTGACGGGTCACTGGGGCGAGGACGGTTGCTGGAGAACGGGGTGGTGGGACGATAAGGGGTCTGGAGGGTTCTTTGGGAGGTAGGTGGGGCTTTGGGCGGCCCCCGGTAATAGGGTGGGGTCTGGGGTTGTCCCTTCTGGTCTCCGCTCTAACTGCGACCAGTTTTCTTCTTCTCTGCCACCTCCACCCATCTGGCTCCAATCTCTCCTGACTCGATTACAGTTTTGGGTTTCCCATCTAGGATGTATCTTTCTATTTCCTCAGGAACACCCTCTAAGAATTGTTCTATTTGCATTGGGAAGGGCAAATTTACTGGAGATTCAACACTTGCTCCTGATATCCAGGCATCCCAATGTTTCACAATGTGGTAGGCATGTCGGGTAAATGACACGTCTGGTTTCCACCTTAGGGCTCTGAACTTCCGACGAGACTGCTCGGGTGTTATCCCCATGCTGACTCTCGCCTTGGATTTAAACAGTTCATACTTGTTCATGTGTTCTTTAGGCATTTCAGCTGCCACCTCAGCTAAGGGTCCACTGAGCTGCGGCCTCAGCTCTACCATGTACTGGTCAGTAGAGATGTTGTACCCAAGGCAGGCCCTTTCAAAGTTTTCTAAGAAGGCCTCAGTATCATCACCTGCCTTGTAGGTGGGGAACTTTCTGGGATGGGAAGTGGTACCTGGAGAAGGATTGCTAGGGTTTGTTGGTATATTCTGCTGGGCCTTTATCCTCTCCACCTCCTCCACATGCTTCCTCTCTTTTTCCTTCTCCTCCTCCACATGCTTCCTTGCCTCCATTTCCCTCTTGTGGGCAGCCTCCTGTACCTCCTTCTTCAGCCGCATGAGTTCTATCTGTCTTTCATGTTCCCTTTGTTTTTCCTCAGCCTGAAATTTGGCTAATTCCAGCTGTAGTCGAGCTGCGGATTTTGTCATTCTAACCTCTCTGTTTTTAACTAACTTTACACCTGAGGTTTAGAAATAAACGAACAAAACTTGGCTGTAAAATTTTGCTGTGCTGGAATAGAATACCTATTTTCTGATAGTGATGGTCAACCTACAGAAAAAGACAATTCCCTTGTCTCTGCTCTGGGCCCAAATTAAAGCAAAAAACCTCCAACTACTTGGAAACCTGCTTACCCAGCCCAAAGAAAAAGCAAATGGGTAGAACACACACCCCCTATTTACTTTTAGGAAGAAAAGAAAAAAAAACCTCTGGGTTGGAAGACTGAATTTCCCTGCAGGAGTTAAGTACCCTGCCTCCAGGCAAAGAAAACCTGCAATTCACAAAGATAATCCCCTTTTGTCTCTGCTTGGCCACAAAGCAGAGAAAAAACAAGCTGCTTTCAGTTTCAGCTGCTTTCTGGACTTCCTTTCCAAAGAAAAAAAAATTTCCTTTTTAAAATCTGTATTTCTAGTTCAAAAAATCTCAGCTGGATCTCAAAATGATTTCAGGTTAATCCCACCACTATGCCACCATGTCAAGGTTCCTCCCCCACTCTGAACTCTAGGGTACAGATGTGGGGACCTGCATGAAAAACCTCATAAGCTTATCTTTACCAGCTTAGGTCAAAACTTCCCCAAGGTACAAAATATTCCACCCGTCGTCCTTGGATTGGCCACTACCACCACCAAACTAATACTGGTTACTGGGGAAGAGCTGTTTGGACGTGTCTTTCCCCCCAAAATACTTCCCAAAACCTTGCACCCCACTTCCTGGACAAGGTTTGGTAAAAAGCCTCACCAATTTGCATAGGTGACCACAGACCCAAACCCTGGGATCTGAGAACAATGAAAAAGCATTCAGTTTTCTTACAAGAAGATTTTTAATAAAAATAGAAGTAAATAGAAATAAAGAAATTTCCCCTGTAAAATCAGGATGGTAGATATCTTACAGGGTAATTAGATTCAAAAACATAGAGAACCCCTCTAGGCAAAACCTTAAGTTACAAAAAAGATACACAGACAGAAATAGTTATTCTATTCAGCACAATTCTTTTCTCAGCCATTTAAAGAAATCATAATCTAACACATACCTAGCTAGATTACTTACTAAAAGTTCTAAGACTCCATTCCTGGTCTATCCCCGGCAGAAACCAGCATATAGACAGACACACAGACCCTTTGTTTCTCTCCCTCCTCCCAGCTTTTGAAAGTATCTTGTCTCCTCATTGGTCATTTTGGTCAGGTGCCAGCGAGGTTACCTTTAGTTTCTTAACCATTTACAGGTGAGAGGAGCTTTCCCCTGGCCAGGAGGGATTTCAAAGGGTTTTACCCTTCCCTTTATATTTATGACACAAGTGTATGGGCATGTGAGAACTTTTCCAAATATATCTGGAGTGAACTGGATTCATTTACACTGAAAACAGACCATAAACCGCTTGTAACCCTTGTATCAGTGGAGAAAACCTGATCAAGTACCTCTGAGATGCCAGTGTGTATTGCTTAAGTTAATGGGATTGAACCCAATTGCAAAATATGTTCCTGGGAAAAATCAGGTAGTAACAGACACTCTGTCACAGAGCCCAGTATCACACTCAACTACCCATGAGCTTGAAGGTAATGTAAAAGCATATGTAGATGCTGTGGACAGTGTGACAGGATCAGGCCAGATGGCTACAGGAGAGTGATAGAAGGCAGATATATTAGCCCCAGGTTAAGTAGGTCCCTTTTCCCTGGGTAAGGTAACAGGGAAGGTTCCAGAACAATCAGGAACTTTCTAGAAACTATTAAGGCAAACAGGCAGATTAGAACACCTGCAGCCAATCAAGAAGCTGCTAGAATCAATTAAGGCAGGCTAATCAGGGCACCTGGGTTTAAAAAACGAGCTCACTTCAGTTTGTGGTGCGTGCGAGGATCTGGGAGCAAGAAGCTGAGTGTGAGAAGGTGTACTACTGGAAGACTGAAGTGCAAGCATTATCAGACATCAGGAGGAAGGTCCTGTGGTGAGAATAAAGAAGGTGTTGGGAGGAGGCCATGGGGTAGTAGCCCAGGGAGTTGTAGCTGCCATGCAGCTGTTACAGGAGCCACTGTAGACAGCTGCAATTCACAGGGCCCTGGGCTGGAACCCGGAGTAGAGGGGGGGCCCGGGTTCCCCCCATTCCCCCCAACTCCCTACTTGATACCGGAGGAATTGAACTGGACTGTGGGTTCCACCAGAGGGGAAGGTCTCTGGCCTGTTCTCCGATCCATTAGGTGGATCAGCAGAGACTGCAGGGATTGTTCTTCTTCCTTTCCCCATGCTGGCCAGTGATGAGGCTAACAATGAATGGCAGATTTGAACCACGAAAGTGGCTAAACTGAGGGCTGCTGTAAACCTCTGAGGCAAGAAAAGCTGCCAATAAGCGCAGGACCCACCAAGGCAAAGGAGGAACTCTATCACAACACATACAGACCAGTGTCAGAGAAGAGACTACACCAGCCACAAAAAGCAATCTTGACAAACTTGGTAGCTCTAGCTTACATTAGGGACGGCTGGCCCAAGTATCTAAAGGACACTAAGGAAGTGACAAGAGACTACTTTGCAGTGTATGGACAATTAAGCAAGTCAAATGGACTCAGAAATAAAGGTAATTGCATCGTAATTCCAAATTAAATGAGAGGAGAAATCTTAAACCTCACCCATTGAAGGACATCAAGAAATTAACTAAATGTCATGAATGGGCCAACCAGTCAGTGCGGTGTCCGTACATCAGCAAGGACGTAAAGTTCTTCTGCATGTGAATACTGCAGAACTAACAAAGCAATACAACACAAAGAACATTTAATAACAATAAGTCTATCAGACAGACCTTGGAAGAGACTAGCTGCAGATTTATGCAAATTCAGAGGACATCATTATCTGGTGACCATGGACTATTTTTTCAGGAATATAGAAATAATGTAATTGAAAGAAAGATATAACATGACACAGTGTTATCAAGAAACTGAAATGCACTTTTGTTCACTGCAGCAGAATTTAAGTCATTTCAAATGAAATATGATCTTGGTCATATTAGTAGCAGTCCATTAGCTTGTGGTTAATATGGAGAGGGTGAGAGAGCTGTACAGACAGCCAAGAAAATCCTACAGCAGGAAGATCCATTCCTTGTTCTTCTGAGTTACAGATCAACACCAAGCACAAGTACTGGATATAGTTCCACACAACTCCTGATGGGAAGACAACTCAGAATTACCATTCCAACTTTGGAAAAGAATTTGTGTCTAAAGTGGACAGACATGGAGAATAGCCAAAAATTCAATTAAAAGGCTAAAAGAGCTTCAGGCTTTTACAACAGAAGTCACTCAATTAGATAACTGCTGGGTCCAGAACCTGGAGACTATGTTTATTTCAAATCGGATGAAGAAAAGGGATGGACAACTACAAGTTTCAAAGAAAACAAATTCAGCACCTAAATCATATGTGATCAAGACTGACAGCAGAGTTCATCAAAAACTGTCAACATCTGCAGTTTTTTCCGCAGAGAGAACAATGAACAGAGCATACTCTGCAGATGGTAGGTGCAGAACAAGATGACAACTCAAGAATTCTAGACCAAAGATAGCCAGTTATTGCAACTAATGGATAGCCAATGAACCAAATTGTTATGCTTTTATGTCATGTAATTAGGAAACCAGTATGATTCAGAGATGCTTAACAGACTGATACATACTGAACTTCAAAGACATTGTGATAGTGTAAATTGTAGGAATGTAGAACTTAAACAGGAAAATGGAGTGTGAAATTGAATTATACTCAAAGTATCAGAGGGGTAGCCGTGTTAGTCTGTATCCATAAAAACAACGAGGAGTCCGGTGGCACCTTAAAGACTAACAGATTTGTTTGGGCATAAGCTTTTGTGGATAGAAACACACCACTACTTCAGATGCATGGAGTGAAAATTACAGGTACAAGCATAAATATACTGGCACATAAAGCGAAGGGAGTTACAAGTGGAGAATCAATGATGACAAAGCCAATTCAGTCAGGATGGATGTAATTCACTCCTAATAATTGAGGAGGAAGTGTCAATACCAAGAGAGGGGAAATTGCTTTTGTAGTGAGCCAGCCACTCCCAGTCTCTATTCAAGCCCAAATTAATCGTGGTAAATTTGCAAATGAACTGTAGCTCTATAGTTTCTCTGTGAAGTCTGTTTTTGAAGTTTTTTTTTTTGGTTGAAGGATGGCTACTTTTAAATCTGTTATTGAGTGTCCAGGGAGACTGAAGTGTTCTCCTACTGTCTTTTGTATGTTACCATTCCTGATGTCTGTTTGTGTCCATTTATTCTTTTACATACAGACTATCCAGTTTGGCCAATGTACATGGCAGAGGGGCATTGCTGGCACATGATGGCATATATCACATTAGTAGATGTGCAGGTGAATGAGC
Organism: Eretmochelys imbricata; assembly: GCF_965152235.1. Lineage (NCBI taxonomy): Eukaryota > Metazoa > Chordata > Testudines > Cheloniidae > Eretmochelys > Eretmochelys imbricata. The sequence continues at coordinate 167,466,455 of NC_135573.1, forward strand.
CCCTGATGTGTTTCTGATGTGGTTGGGTCCCCTGACGGTGTTGCTAGAGTAGATATGGGGACAGAGTAGGCAATGGGGTTTGTTACAGGGATTGGTTCCTGGGTTAGTGTTTCTGTGGTGTAGTGTGGTGTATAGTTGCTGGTGAGTATTTGCTTCAGGTTGGGGGGCTGTCTGTAAGTGAGCACTGGCCTGCCTCCCACGGTCTGTGAGAGCGAGTGATCATTTTCCAGGATACGCTGTAGATCATTAATGTACTGGATAGGCTTTAGTTGGGGGCTGTACGTGATGGCCAGTGGTGTTCTGTTATTTTCCTTGTTGGGCCTGTCTTATAGTAAGTGACTTCTGGGTATCCATCTCGCTCTGTCAGTCTGTTTCCTCACTTTCCCAGGTGAGTATTGTAGTTTTAAGAATGCCTGATAAAAATCTTATAGGTGTTTGTCTCTGTCTGAAGGATTGGAGCAAATGCAGATAACTAGAAATCTTAGGGCTTGGTTCTAGACAATGGATCATGTGATGTGTCCTGGATGGAAACTGGATGCATGTAGGTAAGTATAGCTGTCCTTAGGTTTCCAGTATAGGGTGGTGTTTATGTGACCATCACTTATTTGCACTGTAGCGTCCAGGAAGTGGATTTCTTGTGTGGACTGGTCCAGGCTGAGGTGGAAACTGTTGAAATTAACACCATTCATTTGGGCTTGAACAGGGACTGGGAGTGGCTGGCTCACTACAAAAGCCATTTTCCCTCTCTTGGTATTGAAACCTCCTCCTCAGTTATTGGGAGTGGACCACATCCACCCTGACTGAATTGGCCTTGTCATCATTGAAGTATACTGTTCAGCCACTAGGCGGTGCTGTGTGTATACCACCTTATTTAAACAAACCTTAGCCACACCTGGTAGATCATGAAAAGATCTTATGATGAACACATGGTGTGTATGAACAAGTTCTGTAGCCAGTCCATATCTGGAGCAGAAGTCCATGATGGATTATGTAGCCCAAAGATTACTTCATCCTCCAGCTGCCAAACAAGCAACAACTGCAGGATGAAGAGTGAACCTCCTCAATGATAATCAGTTTGTTTCCTCTTCCACTTGCTTTTATGGCCTAAACATTGAACTAGGAACCTCAACTTTCCTATTTGAATCTACAAAGTGAGGGTTACTTTATGGACTCACTTCTGCAGAGTGAACAGATGCAGAGAAAGTATGACAGGTTGACCAAGTATAGGGACTATTATGTACGCAAGGCTGGGAACTCCTTTGCACAAGCTTTTTCCCCTAGAAAGCTCCACAATGCATAGACAGTTTTATTTGTTCTTTTCTGGCTTCCACTGCTGACTGCCTGTTCCCAGGTAAACCTGCCACAGACCCAATGGCTGCAACCTTTCACAATTTGCGTGGTTCAGAAGACCAGAGATATATTCTGCTGGAATGGGCCCATAAGTTTTTCCATGAACTCCCTGATCTTTACTGCAGTGTGGTCTGACTTTCTTGTTTGCTGAAAGCTAGTGAGTTGATACAGAATTGATTTTCTGTAATGGTGGTTGTGGCTAAACCTCACAGTCAGCTCCTGTTTTAGAGCAACCAGTTAATGCCATCTACTGCTGCAAAGTTGCAAGGGAGGAGATGATCTGCATCAGGGAATTCTCTCACTGCAATAAAGGGTTGAACTTGGCAGGGGATTTTATTACATCTGTACAGCATCACCACAATCTTTCTAAACAAGAAATTTTAGGTTGGGTGGGAGGAGGAATATCCATTGATCCATTAAAGCACAAAAAATAAGATTGAAAATTTTGTTCATCATGAAATCTCATTTGAAGGTATTTCACATGAACACTAATCATTTATGAACAATGAAAGTCCACAATAAAAACAGTGACAGCGTCAGAGTGATTAAACAATTCCCCCGTCTTCCTGCCAGCAACCCTTACAAATAAATTCATGGTGCTACATTCTACTCTTTTACAATGCAAGAAAAGCTAAGCTGAAGGCAAGATTTGACCCATTACATATTTAGGAATATACAGTAATGGAGTATCTGGAGCTCTGAATACCCTGCATCAGAAGTATGACATGCATAAGCCTAGGGGAGCTATAGATGAATACAAAGCTTTCTTTGACCTATGCCTAATTAAATTAACATACAACAATATAAAGAAAAGCTGTCACCATCTGCTTCAGTCTCCACAGTCTTTTTGCTACTGGTTTGTCAACAGGATTCTCAGACAGCCATAAAATAATTTTTAAGTGTGTACACTTGAACACAAAGACCTACCAGTCAGAGTTAAGAGGGCTAAACACAGCACAGCCTCAAATGTGCCTTGATATGTACCAGGTGTCTCTCTAGTAAGGCTGGTTGAAAAATATAAATTAATTTGTTACAAAAATATTATTTCCATTCTAATGAAAAAATCTAAACAAAATATTTTTATTCTGTATCTCCCCCCATTTTACTTTTGGAGTCTTTTTGTCCCTGACTCCTTTTCTATCCCATTTTTACTTCCCCTAAACCTCTTTTTCACTTTTACTCCTCTTTCCATCCCCCCGCCCCCATTATCTGGAGGGGGGGGGAGTAAAAAAGGGAGAGAAAGTAGCAAGAAAACTGCAACTTTGGAGTTTTGAAAACTGCAATGAAACAAAAAAATCTGGTATGAAATGAAAAGTCGTTAGTTTATTTTGAAAACCTGTTTTAATTGAAAAAAGTTTGGATAATTATGTATAATCAGTAAATGATATCTAGGAAGTAGGGTTAGTAAAACATAATTATCCAAACATTTTTCAATTAAAACAGGCTTTTCAAAATAAACTAATTTTTCATTTCATACCAGATTTTTTCATTTCATTGCAGTTTTTAAAACTCCAAAGTTGCAGTTTTCTTGCTACTTTCTCTCCCTTTTTTACTCCCCCGCCACTGGATAATATATCTATATATAGATCTATATCACCTTTCGCATGCCTCAGAGCACTTTTACAGTCTCTAAAGTGAGTATAAACCCACAGAGATTATTTCATCCAGGAATGCAATGCAGCTGATTCTAGGGTAGAACAAGGCAGCTATAGTGATAACCATCATCACAAACAGTTTAGGGAAACTGTAATCACCCAAGATAGAATTTGGCCAGAGTACTTTTGGGCAGACTCACCAAGAACTGTTATGAAAACTTAAGGACAAAATGGACCTACATCTCATGTAAAAAAGGAACCTCCAGCCCCACAATGCCATTTTGGTGCATTGGTTGAGAGGGAAGGAGCAACTCCCATAGAATCTCCAGCATTACTTTCTGCATCACCTTAATTTATCCTTGGTGACGTCCCACTCAAGTGGACACCAAATCCCTACTTCACTTGTGAGATCTAATGAGATTGCTCTATGAAGGGGACTGGGCAGCCCATTCATTTGAATGAACCTTGTGTTTGAAACTGCTCCTAGGACCATAAATGCAATACTGCCACAGAGCAGTGAAATAGATAATAAATATTAAATGGCTTTGGTTAATAACATTCTAATTTAAATGGTTCCAACGAGGCATCTCATTGAGGTAAGTATAGTGGTAGTAGCCTCAGAACATTTGCTGAGGCTAGCATTCTCTGGCTGAATTTCTCTCTATGCAAGACTGCCTTTAGAGTGCAATATTGTGATGGTTTCAACAGGGAGGTCAGTCTTTGCAAAAAAGTGAGTGATCTACATTTTTTAAAATAAGCTATTAGCAAAAATTGTGGAAAGACCTGTCATTATCTACTGGCCTTAAACATTTAAAATATATAGGCCAATGTTTCCAAACCTTGGGGTCTAAAGCGACTGCATTGGTATTTGTGGTTGCCCAGTATCTCTATAACATTTTTATTGAGCTGTCTAAATATGCATTTAAGAGCTGAAGATAGTCACTGTAGCTTGAAACTTTTAGCCATAACTTTTAATACACACATTTAAGTTGTATATATTATGGGTTCTTTTTAGAACACCTTGCTAGTTGCATTGAACTGAATTCAGAAACACTTTTAGTGCGTGTGCGTGTCTACGTACCAATCAAAAAAACCCCATGACATTGAGTTCCAGAGCCCAAGTCAGCTTACCCAGGCTACAGAGCTAAAAATAGCAGTGTAGACGCTTGAGCTGGAACCCAGGCACTGAGCCCCTCCCATCTTGTGGGTTTTCATAGCCCAGGCTCCATCCCGAGCCTGAACATCTACACTGCTTTAACCCTGGAGCCCAAGCCCCACAAGCTTGAATCAACTGACCCAGGCTCTGCGATTCAGTGCCAGGCGTCTTTTATTGCTGTGTAACAGACCATTAGACTGAAATCCTGGCTCCACTAAAGAGTTTTGCTATTGACTTCAAACCAAGCCAAGATTTTAACCCTTAATTACAATATTTTTTGTTGTGTAATAGAACAGGGAAGTGAGGGAGAGGGAAGAGTTTATGTTGGGAACAAAAGGCAATGTGATGATACCTGACACTACACAATCAAATTATATTCGCTACTAAACGCAGACAGCATTAATATCACCGTTCAAAATTGTCATGGCTAGTCGCAGACTTGATCATTACAGCTCGAATTATGCTAGAGATTGTGGTTTGGCTGCTTGCATGTATTTGTAACTTACTATGGATGATACTATGATACCAGGCATTGTGGCAGATAATTTTACTGACAAGTCAATTTTTTCCATTAGAAGAATATCCCATAATTTAACAAACCATTGCTTGGTAAAAGGGATATTTGTGCTTCTCCAATGAGTAAGAACTCTAATTCTAGCTGCAACAAAGAATGAACTTTAAAAGCTCTTTCAGTTAATGGCTATATATTGGAGTTTTACTAATTTCATGTATGTGTACATTTATGGAGATTATTTGAGTATGATTCTGTCATTTCTTGTGTAAGTGCACCCTTCCCTCTGAATTTCCTGGAATTTTAACGGTTAACTCTTAAGTTTCTCAGCAGAACACAGCGTTTCATTATCTTCCATGATCCTTTACCCACAAAAAAAAAAAAAGTTAAGTGAAAGTGAGCAGTAATATATTTATTTTTAAAGCTCCCTGCTGGAGAGGAGCCCTGTCCCAGCAAAACCTAGGATGTTGACAGGAGTCTGCTCCAGCACACTCTGCTAGGACCACAGAAGGGGATGCCCTCTGACCTGCTGGCCACTAAGGAGACATCTACACTGCAGGTAGACACCTGGCTACGGGGCTGTTTAATATCAGCGTGGACATTCAGGCTCACACTGCAGCCTGAGCTCTGGCACCCTCCCATTTTGCAGGGTCCTAGAGCTTGGGCTCCAGTCTGAGCACGAACGTCTACACCGCAATTAAACAGCCCTTTAGCTCAAGCCCAAGCCAACTAGTATGGGCCAGTTGCGGGCTTATACCTGCAGTGTAGACATACCCTTAGTCTCCTTCCTAACCACACTATACTGTGGAGAGGAGTACTGATGATTCAGACCCCATCAAACAAGAGATCTACTCTGGAGAGCCTCTGCAGAGTAGGTCCTCACAAACAGGGCATTTCTCATGCATAGCATAGGAGGTGGGTGTGTAGGCGTGTGGGCCTCCTACCATACGTCTAAGCTGCAGCTGGGAGATGTGACTCCCAGCCTACCGCACTAGCTCAGCTTGACCTAGCACACTAAAAATAGTAGTATGGACATGGGAGCAGGACCGGGTGTTTTTCCTCCCCTACCATTTGAGAAAGTCTGGGGCTACTAGCGCTGGATTACTGTGGTCCTCAGATCTGCAAAAGCTTCATCAGCTGCATCACTTCACTATGTCTGGGCCTCTGGCCTTTACCAGACTCATCACAGGTAAAGTGGGAAATGAATCACCAAAATACCCCACTATTCACAGAAATGCTTTGACCTGTTTCTTCCAGATTGGTCGGGGCCAATTTTGTGTCACCACTAACTTGTTCAGTAGGGGTTTTGCTATGCTTCCTCCCACAATGTACCCAAGATATTTGGCTTCTGTTAACTCTACTGCACATTTGGATGGATTAGTGGTGAGACCTGGATTCCCCTGGGTATCCAGTACTTCTCCCACCTTTTCGAGATGCATCCCCCAGTTTTGGCTATGTATGGCCACATCATCCAGGGAAGTAGCGGCATACTTGGCATATGGATAGAATAGATTATCAGTGAGTCTTTTGAAGGTTGCTGGAGTCCTACATAATCCAAAATGGAGGACAGCGTACTGGTATAAGCATTCTGGTTTAGAAAAGGTGGCCTTCTCCTTGACCTCCTTTGCCAGAGAGATTTGTCAATAACCCTTCGTCAGGTCAAGGGTTGACAAGAATTGTGCTTTTTCCAACTGGTCAATTAGCTCATCTATCCAAGGTACAGGGTAGGCATCAAACTGGAACACATTTAATTTTTGGAAGCTGTTGCAGAACTTTGTGGTACCATCTGGCTTAGATACCAGAATGATAAGGCTGAACCATTGACTATGGGACTCTTCAAGGACTCCCAGCTCCAACATCCTATTAATTTATGGGAGTCATCTCCTCTGTTTTAGCCTCCGGGATCCAACGTGGTTTAACCATCACCTTTACTCCTGAATCTGTGATGATGGGCTTCTGTGGTTCTGCCTGGCTTTTCCAGTAACATATGGCTCTGCTCAATCATTTTGATGGTCTCTGTACATTGTTCAGCAGTCATTTCAGGTGATTTTTACCTGTTCATGAGGTTGATTTTCTTGGGTTGGTGTCTCTAGTGTGACATATAAGTTTCTCTGTCTTGCCATGGCTTCACCATGTTGACTTGGTAGATTTGCTCCTGTTTTGGGGAATCAGGCTGTCAAATCTTATAGTCAGCCTCCCCAATGGATTCTATTACTTGATCGGTCAATCTCCTGTGGTATTCCTACCTTAGAGAAAATTTGGATTAACTCCTTTGCTACCACCTTGGACACTGTTTCACACAGAGGTACCATAGTCCAGAAACAGGAGCACACATTGATGACCTTGGGTCGACTTCTCCAAAGGGCCTATCAGGTGCATCGCTATTCTCTCAAATGGGACACCAATAATTGGTATGGATATTAAAGGGTCCCTTAAATGAGGTCATGGGCCATGCAATTGGCATTCCGGGCAGGAGGCTCAATAGCGTTGGACCTCCAAATAGACTCCTGGCCAAAAGAACTTTTGTAGGATTCCATCTAGGAATGTAGGGTTTTACCCACCCCTAAATGTCCCCCACACAAATAACTATGGGCTAGGTCTAATACTAGACTTCGGTGTTCTCAGGGTACCAGAAGTTGCTCCAGTTCTTCCTCCTATAGTTGGACTAGTCTAGATAATAGGTCTCTCTTCATCATGAAGTGTGATCCTGGGCCTTTGGTTTCCCCTCTACCAGGACCCTCTTCAACTCAACGACTTCTTTTCTAATGTTATAATAGAGAGGATCATTGGTTTGGTCCTGCCCAAAATTCTTACATGACAAACACAAAGGGAGCTATTTCTATATCACCCCCAGGATTGATCTCAGTGGAACTGGGCCTACTCTCAGGTTCGCCAACCTTCCAAGTTGCTTCCCTGCCTTCTGGGCAAGACCGCTGACCCACGAGCACCACCGTTTGATTCTGAGCCAAGACTTTGGTCCCCAGTCCTTTATCTACCCTCCTTTCTTGCCTAGACTTCCAGGATTTCCCAGGTACAGAAACTAAGTCCTGAGCAATTCAGAAAAAATGAGAGAGGATGGCTATTTCCTGGGGCCATGGTATTGGTCCCAGGGTTACTACCTTCTTTTGACCCCTCCACCGGGAGTAGATTTCCAAATCCTGCAAAGTCTTGTCCAACAAGCACTAGGTATGGGAGTTTAGGAACCACTCCTGCAGTCACCCTTGTTGCGTTTCCCTAAACCTTTGTACAGGAATGGCTGGGTAGTACTTAACTTCTCCATGTACACAGGTTTTCCACAAGTTGGCTGAGATAGCTGGTTCCACCCCACCAGAGATCAGTGTGACTGCAATTCCTGAGTCTACTAATGCAATGGTCTCTATACCATTCATTCTAACTGACCACGTGTATCTATGTGGGGTCATAGCAACTCTGACAAGGTTGATTAGTCCACACAGATCTTCACAATCACCCAGACTGCACTGCATGGGTTCCTCAATGTTAGGACATGGAGCAGTTATGCTCTAGTTCTCACAAGCTTAACATCTACACACAGCCTGGCGTATCCCCCTGTTCTTTAGGCTATTGGGTCTCACCCCTCGGCCTTCTCTGTCTGGCTCCCCTAGTCCCTTTTAGGCCTCGGGCTGCTCTTTAGCAACCCTCCTCCCCAACACAGTCCTACTTGAACTTTTTGGAGTTCCAGGTTTTCGGGGCTGGGACTGCCCTCTTGGTCCGGTGCATCTCTTCCCCAGTAATCTGAGAAAGCTCTCTGACCACTAACTGCATCTCCACAAAGGTGACCAAATCATCATAAGCAAGAGAGTCATTTTGGCCAACCTACCCTCATAGGTCTGGTTGTAGTCCTCTCATGAATCTGTCCAAAACCCAAGAGTTCTGTAACCATGGGTCGTGGAACTAAGCCACGTGGGTGTGAGATGGATCAGGTCGAACAGTTGGTACCTGGGCACTTTGTTCTCCTGGTACCTCCACTTGTAGAATCTCTGAGCCATTATTGCGGTGGGCATGACCAATCTTGCCAGGATCTCAGCTGTCAACTGGGATTAGTCTGTAGCAGCCTTTGCTGCCATGTCATAGTAGGCCTTCTAGGCCTCCCCACACAGGAAAGGGGCAAGGATACTGCAGCAGGCCTCACGTAGAGCTGTTCTTTCAAACATGAGGAAATACACCTCAACATTATCCTCCATCATCTTTTGCATCATCATTTTTTGCATCAACTGCTGGCCCTCAGGGATTGTCCCCCATTGCGGCCAGATGCCAGAGCTGTCAGAGCTTTCAGTTGTTCCACTAACTCCTGTAGGGTGGTTCTGTCCTGAGCTGCCTGGTTCATCAGCAGTTGATTTTTCTCTTCTTGTACCCACAGATTCCTGCTTAGCAGCCATCTGGACTCTGGTTAGCCTCTTGTTGTGCCATTGTGCCTGCACCAGCACCCTCATTACATCATCCATTCTCAGGAGCAATCTATGTTGCTCCCAGGCTAATCCACTGCGTCAAATCCCACTCGTGACATCACATGGCAAAGCTCCTCTTTTGCCTCACTGGACTTAGCATTTCCCCCTCTGGCGGTGGGGGCCTGGAATGAATCCGTCCCACCCCAGAAAGTTTTTATTCCTCACTCAGGTTTTATTTTTCAGTATTTACAAGGTGGGCCTTAAGGTAGGCCCAAGGAGTTCTCTTCAATCAAACAAAAAGAAACAAGTTCAAAACACAAAAAGGGAATACCTCTCCCTGCCCCCTCTCTGGAACATTGCTCTGGTACGCTGGCGTCTGGGTGCCAGTCCTTCCCCAAACAGTTTGTTAGTTCAGTTGCTTCCCCTATATGGAAGCAAAGCAATGCTTTTCCCCCCCAGCTGCCACTACCCCTGCTACAGCTTGTCTCTCATCTGTCCCCTCCCTCTCTTTCTCACCAGAAGATGGGTTTTTAAAGGTCACAGGCAGCCCTTAACTGGACTCAGGTGTCCCTAATTGACTTGAGGTAACCTCTTTTCAGGTCATGGGGAAAAGGGTCTTTCCCATTCTAAGAGTGATATAGTTGCCTGCCACACTCCCTATCTGTGGCCCCACAAAGTCACAGGACCTCCTTGTCAACCTCCTCCTAGCCCTGGCCAAAACGGTCATCTACAAAACCAGGAAGAGGAGGTTGGCCAACGGGTGTTTCCTGCAACTGTGCAGCCTATTTCCACTCCTCAGTCCGTTCATGCATCCGGGCAGAGTTCCTCTGGGCAGCGTCTGCTGGCTCCCTTGACACCTTCGAGGAGCAGTGGGCGCTGTCTGGAATTCTCGGCTTGGTGTCCCCGTCAGGTTCCTTTCATTTAGCCCTGTGACCTCACTCCCATTCCTGTTATATCTTTAGCTGTCCCCCGCAATCATTTGGAATCCTTGACCTTTGGATCCTCCCCTTAGGCTGGGGGGAGGTCCTTTAGCAGTGGACAGTTTCCTGGATCCCAGCAGGATCACTCTGGTGGCTGTGTGGTCTGACTTTGTCACATACTGCACATACCTATCATAACCTTGATTTGATGTAAATCAGGCACGAAGCACGGGAGTATGGCTCATTCTGTACAATTATTTGTTCTACTTAAACTCTTTCCTGCTAAGAAGTCACACTATAAACATGTCACTTAGAGTGGTGTTTATGGCAGTCTGCCCAACTTTCTGTTAATAAGAAAAAAATTATTAGTCTTTGGTGATATAACCTAGAGTTAGGGATTTCTGTATAGCAGGGCAGGTGATAAAAGAAGAAAAACATTATGACAGCTAACAGATTTACAAATTTTCAAATTAATGAGTAGATGTCAGTTGGTATAGCAATTAGAAATTAAATCTCTTTGTACTACGTGATGTCAAATACCAACTACCCGTCAGTGTGTGTTCTCCAGATGGAGACCGAGTACTAGTGTGCCATAGAGCTACAAAAAATTGCTTCATTTTAACTGGAAATTGTTTAGAATATAGTAATAATAAATATTATTTGTATTACATTAGTGACTAGAGGCCACAAGCAAGACTGGGGTCTCATCACGCTAAACTCTGAAAACATAGTTCCTGCCAGAAGCAGCGTACAGTCTAAACAGACAAGACAGACAAAGGGTAGGAGAAAGGAAGTTTTCTGTTGTCTTCATTGTACAGATGAGGAACTGAGGCACAGAGAGATTAAGTCACTTGCCTAAGGTCACAAGGGAAGTCTGTGCCAAAGTGAGGAACTGTATAAATGTGCACTAATAACAATTAGTGTAGCAAGTGAAGAATGGGCCATAGCCCAGATGGTATAAATCAGAGTGTTCCACTGACTTCACTGCATTAATTTCAGAGGACCTATGCAAATTTACACTAGCTGTGGATCTGGCTTACTGTTATTTTGCAATGAGGCCTTTAGCCATAAGGCTACATACAGCAGGCACAGTTTAAAAGTTTTCGTTTAACTCTTTCCAAGTAGAATCCTAGGACTGGAAGGTACCTTGAGAGGTCATCTAGTCCAGTCCCCTGCACTCATGGCAGGACTAAGTATTATTTAGACCATTCCTGAGAGGTGTTTGTCCAACCTGCTCTTAAAAAATTCTAATGATGGCGATTCCACAACCTCCGTAGGCAATTTATTCAGTGTTTAACCACCCTGACAGTTAGGCAGTTTTTCCCTAATGTCCAACCTAAACCTCCCTTACTGCAATTTAAGCCCATTGCTTCTTGTCCTCAGAGGTTAAGAAAAACATTTTTTCTCCCTCCTGCTTGTAACAACCTTTTACATATTTGAAACGTGTTATGTCCCCCTTCTGTCTTCTCTTTTCCAGACTAAGCTAACCCATTTTTTTTTTTCTCCAATCTTCCCTCATAGGTCATGTTTTCTAGACCTTTAATCATTTTTGTCACTCTTCGCTGGACTCTCTCCAATTTGTCCACATCCTTCCTGAAATGTGGTGCCCAGAACTGGACACAATACTCCAGTGGCGCCCAATCAGCGTAGAGTAGAGCGGAAGAATTACTTTTCGTGTCTTGCTTACAATATTCCTGCTAATACATCCCAGAATTATGTTTGCTTTTTTTGCAATAGCATTACACTGTTGACTCATTTAGCTTGTGGTCCACTATGACCTCCAGATAGCTTTCCACAGTACTCCTTCCTAGGCAGTCATTTCCAATTTTGTATGTGTGCAACTGATTGTTCCTTCCTAAATGGAGTACCTTGCATTTGTCCTTATTTAATTTCATCCTATTTACTTCAGACCATTTCTCCACTTTGTCCAGATCATTTAGAATTTTAATCCTATCCTCCAAAGCACTTGCAACCCCTCCCAGCTTGGTATCGTCTGCAAACTTTGCAAGTGGACGCTCTATGCCATTATCTAAATCATTGATGAAGATATTGAACAGAACCGATCCCTGAGGGACCCCACTCATTACACCCTTCCAGCATGACTGAACCACTGATAACTACTCTGTAGGAATGGTTTTCCAACCAGTTTTACACACACATTATAGTAGCTCGCTAGGTTGCATTTCTCTAGTTTGTTTATGAGAAGGTCATGCGAGACAGTATCAAAAGCTTTACTAAAGTCAAGATATACCATGTAGGTAAGGCATTCCTAGTTTTTGCAGAATTCCCTACTATAAGAATAGGAAATATCTGCTCAAAACGATGTTCTTACCTAGTGGGAAAGACTTAAAACTATCTGTGTGCACTGTGAGGTATAAGTATGTTAGGCATGGGTACATGGATTTTTAAGAGTGAACTTTCTCCACATGTTCCTCAATAATCATGGATAGTCTTACAACAGGTAAAATAAGTGAAATATCTTAAGGAATATTAATTTCATTCAACATAACAGCTATTGAAGAACACTATTACTAAAGTGGTTAGATGGTTCATGGACTGGTAATGGGATAAGAGACCTTTCACCTCCTGGTCACACCTGGATCAGAAAAGACAATGTCAGTACTGTCTGATGGCTCTTCAGATGGGAAGCTGTCAGAGTTCCCTCCCCACTCTGAACCCTAGGATACAGATGTGGGGACCCGCATGAAAGACCCTCTAAGCTTATTTTTACCAGTTTAGGTTAAAAAAAACTTTCCAAAGGCACAAATTTTGTCTTGTCCTTGAACAGTATGCTGCTACCACCAAGTGATTTAGACAAAGAACAGGGAAAGGACCACTTGGAGTTCCTATTTCCCCAAAATATCCCCCCAAGCTCTTACACCCCCTTTCCTGGGGAGGCTTGAGAACAAACAAGGTGAGCACAAACCAGCCTTGGATTTTTAAGACCCAAAAAACCCAATCAGATTCTTAAACAGAACTTTATTAGAAGAACAAAAGAAGATAAGAGAACTCTAAGATCAGAATGGAAAATAATCTTACAGGCAGTCAAATTCAAAACAGAGAATCGCTCTAGGCAAAACCTTAAGTTACAAAAATACACATTTCCTCCAGCACAGCGAATTTCACAAGCCAAAACAAAACTTAACACATTTTCTAGCTAGATTACTTACTAACTTTACAGGAGTTGGAGGGCTTGCATCCTTGATCTGTTCCTGGCAAAGGTATCACACAAACAAAAGCCTTTTCCCCCCGCTCCAGATTTGCGAGTATCTTGTCCCCTCATGGGTCATTTTGGGTCAGGTGCCAGCCAGGTTACCTGAGCTTCTTAACCCTTTACAGGTAAAAGGACTTTGCCTCTGGCCAGGAGGGATTTTATAGCACTGTATACAGAAAGGTGGTTACCCTTCCCTTTATATTTATGGCAGAATCATTGAAGGAGTCACTCCAGTCCTTCATGGACAGGTGTCCCTGTCACAAAAAAAACACCTTGATATTTGGCTCTCCGTAGAAAGGACACAAAGCCAGATTTTTAGGTGCATATAGCCACTTTGCTTTGTTTGGGAATCTGAATATAGACTGAAGTTTATGAGATCCCAGTGCAGGTGGGATCCTCTGGTGACACAGAATCCACTTAGAGCCTCTTGCATGACCCTACTCCCTGCTGCAAGTGTAGCAGGGGGAAAAAAGTTATGGGCAGAACAAAAGAAGGCTGGCTGGGATGCCCACAGGTTATGCCAATTCCTACGCTGCATTTTTAGTCACTTTGGATCATTTACTGATTGCATAAATTGGAGCAATTCACAGGTTGCTGTAACTCAGGACTGGCCCTGAACATAGCAGCTACAGGATCAGCAGAATCCAACGGTTAGCTTTAAGCCACCCTTGCACTCCCAATCTGACTTGCACTGCATATAATTTTGCCAGGTATCTGTTGCATTGATATTGATCTACCATAGAGAAGCTTACATTGTGACTGCGTATACTGTACCATGCTTTGACTAAATGGATACTTTTGGTCTCATTAAGCCGGTCAATCTGGCTCCTTTCACAAGCCCTAAATTCACAATAAAAATAAAGACAATTCATAATAAAAGTTTTTAAAAAAATAAAGTAAAAAGCTTTAATTTCACCCTCTCACTCACTCAAACCTTTACTCTGTCTATAAATGTTACACTAATTAGTGCTAGCTTCTATAATCCCAGGGAGAGGGGGGTCTTAGGAGGAAGGCAGCCATCATATCTGGACATCTTGAACTATATCCTTGCTTTTCACCGATGACTAGCTCAGTAGATGATGCAAACAGACATAGATGCTAAACAGCTTTAGCAGCAGATTGTAAACCAAGGTTTTGGAATAGGAGGCCATTTGAAGGATTAGAGGAGAAAGAAGATTAGGTCTGAATTAGCATCACACACCTTACATTACGCAAGTCCAAATATGTGACATGGGAAGTTGCACCAAGTGAGAGATGCAATTAGAACAAATCACAAAGCTAAATATGATGTTTACAATGGAAAATCATACTTGCACTCCAGAGATTTTTACTTACAATTCTGCATGTAATAAGAAATAGTTACTCAAGAGCCAATAGCTCCTCTCTGGTTTTTTACTTTTACCTCCCAGTTTATTACATGATCTGAATGGAGATTAAGTCTTTATTCAATATCTGTTTTACCTCTCTTGCTTGAAATAAGGAACCAACTCCAGGGACTTTACATAACTTCGGGGCATTTATCAGTCTTGCTGCCACTGTGTAAACGATACTGTTGGGTCTTTGATTAAAGTGATAGTTTGTAACTTCCTATATCGACGCTCTCTGTTGGACCAAGTCACAATACCACCTAAAAAGAGGCACACATACTAGTTTGTGTGTCATTTGTCCAGTGTCGGAGTACACCATTACAACAAATGGGTCTGTAGACTTCATTCCCTTCCACTGATCCTGCAATTAAGGCACAGACTTACAAGAAGGTTGGATGGAGGAAAAATGTGGAATAGTTTACCTGCTCCTTAAAGGATTATATTAACCCATCTGCCCTTTCATGAAAAGATTTTCAGAGGGTGTGAAGTTCTTGTCAAGAAAAATGTATCTGGTGTGACTGCCTAGTTCACCAGGAAGGAAGCTAATTTTCTGTTCCATATAGACTATTTTCCAGTAAATAGATACCCTCTCCAAGTCTCATCCTATTAATTCTATTTTTATTAAATAAAATTCCATATGTCAAAATTAAAGAAACATCCTGGGGGGGAAAAAAACCTACACAAAATATAGAGCATCAATGCAATTAGGGCTTGATCCTGAGCCATTCAAAACAATGGGAGCAGCATCAAGCCCATAGTCACAGCAGCAACTGCATTCAATCCATGGTTGCAAGAGAAAAAAATACCTTGCAGAGCTTTGTGACAACAGCACTTACCCCTCCAAGTACAGCAAATTCTGATCATTCCCTGTGATAGCCGCAGGCTCACTCTGAGTCTCCAGCTCTCATTCATGGAATTGAAAGGAGCAAGATGCACACAGGTCCAGATATATGAACTGAAAGAATTTATCTTGAATGCATCCATAAAAGCTTTTTAATGACATCATATACGTTGGAAAACAGCAAGTATAACAATTATGGCACCACACTCTATGGTCAGTATCTTAAGGTGCTAGGCCCTGATCCTGCAATAAGCAGCTCTGTGCAGGCAGACCTCTTTACCCACACACTGAAGTCAATGGGCCTCTGTGGGAAGACCCATAGTGCTTATTGCAGGAGCAGGGCCTTAAAGATTAAATGATTTTTGTTTTATAGAGAAGGAAAGATATTCCAAACCAATAACCGAGTGTGCACACGCTTAAAAATGACAAATACAATTTAAAACAAAATACTTCCAGTGAAAATCAGTTCTTTCTTTACATACCTGCCAAGACCAGGGTCTTATGTTTCCCTTAGAATCATAGAATATCAGAGTTGGAAGGGACCTCAGGAGGTCATCTAGTCCAACCCCCTGCTCAAAGCAGGACCAGTCCCCAATTTTTGCCCCAGATCCCTAAATGGCCCCCTCAAGGTTTGAACTCACAACCCTGGGTTTAGCAGGCCAATGCTCAAACACTGAGCTATCCCTCCCCCTACAATTGACAAGGTCACTATCACTAAAGCGGTGCAAGGAATACAGGAAATACATACTTCTGCTCTAGAGGACATTGGTGTTATCACTGTTGTGTGAAAAATATTGAACTCTAAACATAGGTCTTACCAGGCAAGCAGCTTTCCACAGTTCACCTGTAAATCAGTATCATAAGGGGTGATGTCCAGTGATGAGCTGCCAAAACCTTAACAGGTTCCCTCCTCACCCCATGAGGGGGTCGTTGCCCACGCCTGCCCCCTGGGACTCCTGCCCGACTCCAGCTCACCACTGGTGCTGTCAAACCTGGCCAGTCTAAGCTAAATATGTGTTCCAAATAGTGAAAGCCACCTGAAATCTCACCAGGCTTTCTGGAGAAAAAGAAAGAATTAATGAAAATATTTTTCTTGTTTTACTCTAGCAAAATAAAACCATAAATTCAGGGCCTGATTCACCACTGTATTACTCTAGTTTTTACAAGGTTATAATTCCACTGATTTCAATGATGTACAACTGAAGTAACCTAGTGGTGAATCAGGCCCTATAAATTGTTCTTTTTAAGTGAATTTCATGCCGGTGAAAGGTGCCAGATTGGTAGTCCAGGAGATTGAAGTCCTCCACAGAACAGATAGTGTTGCCACCAGTCACCTTAAATTTACATAAACCAAGAGAAAAGGCTGACAGGAGAGGGCTCATTCTTCTGCTGAGATTTTACAAAATGCCTGTGCTGAAGTTTCCAGTGTGATCATGAACCCTGCATGTTTTGATAGAAGAAGGTGGGAAACAAAGGGCTCGATCCAAAGCCCATGGAAGTCAGCAAAAATATTCCCACTGATTTCTATGGAATTTGGATCAGGACCAATCTGTAACATAACAAACCATGTAACAACTGCATGTTTTTTAAAGCAAAGATACAATGCCAAAGCCCCACAGAAACGTCCATCTGTTTCTCCTCTTCCTTTCTTGACTTTGTTCCCATTCTCTGGGACTGATCTCGCTCATTTTTTCCTTTTGGCAAAGAAACCAGACTTGCAGCTTAGAAAATTTAAACCACCTACCCAGGTGTCTGTACGGGTCAAACTGAAAGACTAAATTTAACCTAAAACTCCTGGAACTTTGTGCGAACTAAGAAACTTTACAACTGCTCATAACTGCCTGGAACCGTTACTCAAGAAAATACTGGGACTCACTGGACCTAGATGATGAGACTTGCCACACCTTTCAACACCTGAGAGAGCTAACTCGCAGATGTCCAATAGAGGGAATAAAGTCCAGACCAGAATAAAGTATACACCAGTGATTACACACACACACACACACACACACACACAGTGCATTCAAAAGGGCCAATTTCACAAAGCTGAAAACTATGAGCCAAATCAGCTGGGAAGAAGAATTTAATCAGAAAAATGTGAATGATAACTGGGAGTTGTTCAAGAACACTGCACCAGACGGCCCAAAAGCCAGAATCCCAAAATCAAGGCAGAAGGCTGTAGTGGTTTAAAAACCCAACCTGGTTTAGAGGTGAAGCAAAGGTAGCAACACATTATAAACAAATGGAAGAAAGGGAAACCTGATAGCAATAGATATAAATCAGACGCCAGGAATTGTAGAAAATTGATATGGGAACCAAAGGGACACAGGGAGAGATCTATGGCCAACAGACTTAAGGCCAAAAAGGAGGAGTGTTTAAAGTGTATTAGGAACAAACAGAAACCTAATAATGGTATTGGTCCATTATTAGATGGAAATGATAGAATTATCAATACTGCAGAAAAGGCAGAAGTGTCCAATAAATATTTTTAGTCTGTATTTGGGGGAAAAAACAGATACAGTCACATCATATCATGAGGATACACTTTCTATTCCACTATTATCCCAGAGTGATGTTAAACAACCGCTATTAAAGTTAAACATTTTTCCATCAACAAGTCCAGATAACTTGTATTCGGCAGTTTTAAAAACTGGCTGAGCAACTTGCTGGACCATAGTTGATTTTCAATAAATCTTGGAACATTATGAAGTTCCAGAGGACTGAAAGAAAGCTAATATTATGCCAATATTTAAAAAGGGTCCACAGGATGACATTGATAATGATAGGCCTGCTGGTGTGACATCAATCCTGAGCAAGGTAATGGAGTGGATGATATGGGACACAATGAATAATTAAAGGAAGAGAATATCATTAATGCCAATCAACATGGGTTTATGGAAAACAGATCCTGTCAAATCAATTGGATATCTGTTTTGATTAGATTACAAGTTTGGTTGATAAAGGTAATAGTGTTACTGTGATATACTTAAGACTTATGTATAGCATCGATGACATTTTGACTAAGAAATTAGAGTATAAAGCCAACATGGCACACACCAGCGGAGGGGAACCCTGGAGCTCCCAGCCCACCCACAACTGGCCAGGCTTCTAATTTTATCATGGATATTTTTAGTAAAAGTCAGGGACAGGTCATGGGCTCCTGTGAATTTTTCATTATTCCCAGTGACCTGTCCGTGACTTTTACTAAAGATATGTGACAAAAATCTTAGCCTTACTTATAGTGACTGAGCTTCTTGAGTCTATTCAGCTTAACAAAGAGATTACAGTAACTTGATTACAGTCTATAAATATCTACATGGGGAACAAATATTTGATAATGGGCTCTTCAATCTAGGAGAGAAAACTATAAACAAGATCCAATGTCTGGAAGCTGAAGCTAGAAAAATTCAGACTTGAAATAAAGCATGCATTTTTAGCAGAGAGGGTAATTAACCACTGGAACAATTTCCCAAGGGTTGTAAAGGATTTTCCATCACTGGCAATTTTTAAATCAAGATTGGATGTTCTTCTAAAAGATGTTATATTAGAATTATTTTGGAGAAGTTGTATGGCCTGTGTTATATAGGAGGTCAAACTAGATGATCACAGTGGACCCTTCTGGCTTTGGAATCTATGAATCCACACATCTATGAATAAGGAGAAGGAGAAAAGAGATGAACAAAGGAAACAGGCTGCCAACCAGAGAAGGAGTTCAAGTCATTGTTCCTTTTTTTGTCTTTGTTTACTTTTCCCTATGTGTAGTTGTCTTTGTCCCAGCATGAAGTGTTCTAAATGGTGATGGTAACCAGCACATGATTTGAATGAAGGAGGGTTACTTCAATTACACTGAGAAAGGATCACATACTGGTGTTCTCAGTCTCCCTTACTAAATAAAAGAACTGGCATTTTACCATTAAAATGCACTGTCCAGAGTATTAAAAAAAAAAATCACTGCAGGATCCAACTTCTTATCTAATAAAATCTGAATAACTAATACAAGCTGACACATGCAGTGTCCATGCACACACTTCTTTACACACAAAAGTTATAGCTCCTTAACTGCACTAGGACAGCTAAAGAACCCTCAGTATAGGTACAATTATTCAGTATTAAGTGTTTTATACTGGTATAGTTTATCTGCACAAGAAAAGGGGTATAAGCTAGACCAATATAAGGTGTTGTCTACACTACAAATCCTTTGCCAGTATAGCTGTACCAACAGCGCCCCCTAGTGTAGACATCAGCATATGCTGACAGGAGATTTTCTGTTGATAAAGGACCACCACCTCCCCAAAGGACATTAGTGTCCCGACAGAAGCTCTCTTCTGTCAATATAGCTTTGTCTACAATGGGGGTTTTGCTGGCATTGCTATATCAGGTAAGGGTGTGTGGTTTTTTCACACCTGTAACCAACAGTGCTATGCTGACAAAACTTTGTAGCTTTGGATCTGGCCTAATCCTTTATACCAGTGTAAATGTGTCCTCATTAGGTGTTTAGTGATATAATCATTTGGATAAGACACACACACACACACACACACACACACACACACACACCCTCTACACCTACCTGAAATACTATATACTGGTATAAAAACCGTACAAGCTTCTCCACACTACCCATTCCCAAGCGAGTCAACCCTGACCCGGACAGGTCAATGGCAAGATCGAAGGGATAGCTCTGTTCTTATTCAGTCCTTGGCTTCTCTGCTTAGTCTGCTAACAAGAGTGTCAATTGTGGTGGTGGATTTTGTGATTGGGACCCTTGTCCCCCAGACCAAACTGATTTCACAGTCATCAAATGGAAATCACTTTTGGTCACCACTAATCAAGCCCAGATTCACATCAATTATATAGTGGGGGAAAGGGTCTGTATTACATTTCAAATTCTGCAAGTCATCCAAAAAAACAAAAAAAAACCAAAACAGACTATAATCTCAAGCTTCCAAAAGACCGAAAATGATTTTTAGTTGTTCAAATCATGTGACGAGGGCATTGTTAGGTGCTATGAATATGGTAAGGTCATTCAGAAATATTGGAGAAAGGAATAAATATTCCCAGGTTTCAAAATTTTAATTAACGCATCTTCTTGTAGTCAGACTAAAATGTCATTAAAGTGTCTGGCCAATGGAATTTCATAGAGTGTTCTTGTTATTTACAGTAGCTTTTATCAAGTTTAAAAGCTGAAACCATTAATTTAAACCCTTAAAATCTCTACAGAATATGTTTACTACCAAGTCTTAAAAATAATTGGGTCATTATCATTAAAGCCTCTTTAACTGACTCCAACTTGAAAGCCCTTGGAATGGCTGACAGACGATATATAAAATGAAGATATTTTTAAGCCCATTTTTAATGCTATGTGATCTAAACAACCAAAACAAAGGCTGAAGAGTTTTAATGTTGATTTTTTTCAGTTTAATGACCATTCAATTTAGTATTCTATTTCCCCCCCTACACACACACACTTTTCCACTTGTTTTGAAATTATATTTGACACTTATGGCAAAGACAGATGCAAAATGCTCAACCTAATCCTTGAGGTCAACATTACTGCAACTGAGAACTCCAGCTCAGAACACAGACACAGTTCAAGTGACCAAGTTATGTCATTTACAGACAAGTGCATCAACATATCCCTTTATGTCACTAACCCAAAGATGAGTTCCCATTTGCACAGAAAACAGAAGATAAGCTTGGATTGGATTTTTCATAGCCAGGCACATATTGCTTGTTAATTTTTCTCCTGATGAAGACACAACTCTCCTTAGCACTCCACTCCAATATGGTGAATATATATTTTACAGTGCCCTTGCACATAACTCTTCTATATTGAAAAATTTCAAAGCAAATTTGCAGTGTAGAGGAGAGGGAAGCTTATACACTATAGTTTTCTGTTCTCTGATGTGTAAGGAACAATCCCTGATGCTGCAGACAGTTTTCTCACTTGGGGGAATGAATACTGCAGGAAAGACTGGCGGACACCCAGCACTGAAGCAGCTCATTTATCTCAAACCTAGTGAGACGGACTCCGGTGAGACTGCTTTCTCTCCCAGGGCTATAGTAATCTTTTCTGGTTGACTTGTGAGAAACTTAACAGCCTGGTTTTTCAATAGGAGTGACAGATGGCTCAGCAGCATTGAAAAATCAAGTCAGAAAGGCATTTGAATCTAAGTACTGAATTTGGATTTGGCTTATTACATGAGTGGATAGGATTGATGGGAGAGCCTCAAAAAGTTTGAGCATTGTGAGTTCAATCCTTGAGGGGGCCATCTGGGGAGTTGGGGATTGGTCCTGCTTTGAGCAGGGGGTTGGACTAGATGACCTCCTGAGATCCCTTCCAACCCTGATATTCTAGGATTCTAAGTTTGGCAGTTCACTTTAAAATAAAAGCACTCAAAAGCTAACACACTTATATCTGCCTTGCTATCCCTATAGTAGCACCTCACTGGCAAACTTGTCCTTACCAGTTCAGCATCATTCCTTCTTCCAAATACCAGGTGTCACTTCTCTTGCTCCTTCCCATGCCCCTTTATCACTGCTGTACTCCAGTTTCTCCATCTGGCCCACAGTCTCCCCTCATGCCTCGAGCTTGGTCTACCTTTTTGAAATACACTACAGATTCCAGCTATAACTCTGCTAGGCACTGCTCTCTCCACTTGCAGTTCTTTCACGCTTTGGCAGGCTCTGAGTGTGAGGAACTTCATGCCACTTTGCCAGACAGAACACCTGAGAGTTGTAAGTGGGGCACCCTGGGTCCCCATAATACATTTGAAGAGTTAACGTGAAGAGCGTCTGACCTGACAGAGCAATGCAGGGTTATATTTTTGGTGCTGAGGGGAGGCCTGAGTTTGAAGAAAGAGGAGGGTTGATAGGAATAAGAGGAGAACTAGAAGCCTCTGAATAGGCTGGGCACCTTCAGAAGGCCATAGCTTGGGGCCTGGTTTGTGGGGTAGATGGAGGTCTCCTCAACTGAACTCACTGTGAACCTGTACAAAAGATTTAGGCTCAATTTGGGAGAGAAAGGCTGCAGTTATAACTGTAGATCTATGCTACCTATACCACTCTCTGAAAAGTTACTAGAACGACTTGGTTAAGAAAGACTTTAATGTCATAATTTGATTGGGGGAAAGCATTCAAAAGTCAAGAAATGTTGAGTTCTGCAACATTGCCACAGGGGAAGACAGTGCCACTTGACTGAGTCCCTCAAGCTGTGCACAGAGCTAAACTATGTAAAGGTAATGTAAATGGGCAAGCTTAGCACCATCCTCCACTCCCTCCTTTTGTTTGCACACTCAGATACAAGTTTTTGTCTTCAGTTTAATCCTGAGTTCTTCAGAGCAGGCCTACCCTATTATTTATAATGAGTAACACAACTTGTCTCCTGCAGGGATGATGGAGGATGAAGATTCTATTACTGCCTTCCCAGTACCAGGAGGAAGGAGAGAAGAGAAAGTTGGTGTGTCAGTAGAACCTACCACCTTTTCCTCTCTGTGCACACGTGCTTGCACACACATGAAGATTCTGACATTGCCTGCCTCTTCACACAGTGGGCTGAAACTGGTATCATCACATACACCCTGGACCATGTTACACCCACTCTGCACAAGTGTGACTACAAGAACTGCAAGACAGTGGAGAGTCAGGCCCTAATTTTGTAAACCATCTATGACCCCAAATCAATAGCAGAATTTTTTTTGAATATATCTGTCTGTAAATGAAATCCTGGATTTTCATTTTCTATTCAAAAATCTCTCGCTCTCATTAGTGGAATTATAGAAAGGCCCTACTTAGCTTGCAATGCTGCAGAAAATGTGGATTCCAAAATATTAGGCTTCTACTGCAGTTTGGACAGATGGAGCCTCATTCCCCACTTAGCCCTGGGTGGCCATCAGCAGAAAATCGTGGAAAAGTAATAATGGACTTTATTACTGCAAATAATAAGGTCCATTATTGGTTTTCCACTAATTTTCCATGGCTTGCTCACAACTCAGCCACAATTTTTTGACAATCATCCTGCAATTCAATTTTATAGAAGTTCTGCTAATGATACACACACTAATAAATAAAAATTAGGAAGGGACATACAACATTTTCAAACAACAAAGTCGACTTTTTTCCTTTCCTTAGTTGTCAAGATCAAAATTCAAACCAAGTCGAGTTTTCCTCTTGCAACAATTGAGGAGCAGCAAGCAGACCAGAGGGAGGAGTCCCTTTTGCTGGTTTAGATGTTTGTTATTGGGCCATGTGCTCCCCTTCACCATGACGTGCAGAGGGGGAAAAAAGATTAGAATGGACCTTAAATCTGCTCAAAAGCAATAGCCCTGAAGGAGATGTACCTCCATATTTGTGTTCTCTCTAAGCTGCGCGGTCAGGCAGCCGCCCAGGAGTGATTCAAGTGCCACGCACTTGATTAGCAGAGCCACGCTCATCCGGCAGCATGTGTTCATATGCTCCTCCCCTGCTGCTCTGCAGCCATGCTCCTGCAGCTGTTCCCGGTACTCTTGCTGGCTGTGCAGAGTGTGAGGGGGTGTGCTGATGTCAGGGTGTCCCCAACCCTACCCTTGTACCCCTCTCCACAAAGCAGGGGACAGGGTTCAGGACTTGGAGCAGGAGAGTCGGAGGTCTGGATAAGCCTTCCAGGCGATGAGTGAGTACCTTAAAGAGATAGCTCATGGTCTCTCAGAGACTTCCCAGCAGCCAGCACACAGAAAATCTCTCTCTCTCTCTCTCACACACACACAGTCTCTCCCCCTCCCTGAGGCCCATGCACCCATCTCTGCAGTACGGGGGAGGAGGGATATGGCTCAGGAGAGCTTTCAGTGAGTGCCTTAAAGAGACAGCGCATTGTCTCTCTCAGAAATGTCCCTAGCAGCCAGCACACACAGTTTCTGTGTCACACACAAACACACAAAGTCTTTCACACTCACCTCCCAACACATACTTGTATTACTGTTGTTGTTACTTCCTAGTACTTCCTGCAATGCACATATATTCTCTGTAATTTTATTCTTGTGAAGTGTGTTATTTTAGTTTTTTTGACTAGTCCATACATTTCATAGTTTTTATTTCTCTCAAAGAATTAAATTTAATTCTTGGAGTAGTGAGTTCTAAAATGCCTAACCTGTCCTGGCTGGAGTAATTATCCCTGTGGTAACTTTGTGGGTATATTATGTAGGCATCTTAAAGAAGGTCTATATTCACCTCAGAAGGGAGTGTGATTCCCCATAATTAGTCCCCCACAATTTAAATTCCAGGGCATTACCAATTAAAAGATCTCTTGTTAACTTGCAAGATGCTGACTGTATCTGTGTAAAGCTTGTAAGCCATTAATTGACTCTGCGCTCAAGGAGATACTTAGCAAGGGATACCTTGTAACAACAACTGTTCTTAGAACTAGCACATAGAGACTTCCACCCTCCGTAGTTTTTAATCTCGATTTATCATGAATGTTAAAAGGCAGGGAGTCTCAAATAAATTCATAACACCCCAAAAGTTAAAGACAGTGAAATAATAAATGTGATTAAGATAGAGAATGTATTTGAATGAATGCTTGGTTTAGATAAATGAATGGTCAGGGAGGTGCCAGCCTAGGAATTCAGTGTCAATCGGCCGAAGAAGGTGCCAAGTGAAAACAACCAAGGACCCCCGGAGGGCAAACTGGAATCCACCCAACCATCTCAAAGGATGAGAAAACTGATAAGCACCTGACAGCCATCATGAAGCCTTCATGATAAACAGCATGACGAAGCAACTCCCATGGACTGGCATAGGAATAAATTCCTATAAAAATAGATGCTAAGGACTGGGAACTTCGAGTCTGGTTCTACCACCACTCTCCAGGAGCATCGGATGCGCACCTGACATGGACTCGGCTCCGCTCTCGTGTACAGGCTACCTGGCCAGTACTCTGTCACGAGCAGCTTCTAGGCTGCTAACTATAACAACTATGCAGAACTTGCATGAATGATTGTATGAATGGATATATGAATACATAAAGAGTAGTAGTAGTACAGAATTGTGTGTTTTTATCTTTTTACTGTATTTACAATAAATGCGGCATTTTGCCTTATCCCTCTTACAAGATCCTGTTAGTCTTGTTTTTATGATATAACATAACTGGTGGAGAATTGCGAAAAGGGGAATATTGGTAAAAAAACCTCAGTTATTGTAAACATTAGCGTGCACACCGCCAAGTGATTTGGCAGATTACGATCGGGTTAACCAAACCTGCTGGCCTCTGGGAAGGTAGCAGGGGAAAGTGTATAATATAAGATTAAGCTACGATTACCGGATCCAAATCCTATTGTTCACTGAAGTATCGGAGGCAACAAGAAGGCCCGAGGGCCAGGCTAAGCTACTCGCTGGAACAAGAAGTAGCAGGATTAG
Organism: Eretmochelys imbricata; assembly: GCF_965152235.1. Lineage (NCBI taxonomy): Eukaryota > Metazoa > Chordata > Testudines > Cheloniidae > Eretmochelys > Eretmochelys imbricata. Next base: position 167,492,204 of record NC_135573.1, read on the forward strand.
AGAATCTAGGCTGTGTCACCCGCTGAGTAAAATCAGGAGTGAAGAAGAAGCCACTCGCTGAGTAAGATCGGGGTGACAGGGAAATTAAAAATTTGTTAGGATGTTTAGGAAAAGACAGGGTAAATCAGGTACAGGAAGAGGAATGGAACCAGAAGGCGCTCCGACCTCGCCTTTCGTTAAAGAAATTACGCCTTTCAAACAAGTCCTTCAAGGACTGTGCCCATATCTTTGGACTGAACAAGCCCTAGATGTCTGTACTATTTTAGATCTAGAGGATAGATTGGCACAATACACCCTCATGTACAAAGCTTCTAGCGCTGCCAAATGAGACGCGGCACCAATTTGGCTATTATGGGAGGCATGTAATGACAGTTACCTCCGCTTAGCTACCTGCAAAGAAAAAGAAAATCTCTCTGCAGGAACAGCTAACTCAATTAGAAAAGGGGATAGAAAATTGAAAAGTGATGGCAATAAACTCACAAAATCAGATGGAGATGATAAAGGAAGCACTGCAGGAATGCAAAGGTAAAGAAAGATTCCTGACTGAACAAGTTACCACACAAAGAATTAGAAGGCGAAAATCAAGCCCTAATTAAAGAAAATCAGGTCCTACAAGGGACGGTTAAAAAGTTAGCATTGGAACAAGGCAAAGCCCCAGCAAACCACAAAATCGCTGTGAATCCATTATTAAGCAGCTAAAACTAAAATTGGGCTTCACTACCCGCCAGATAGTGACCGTTAGCTCAGGAGAATGGAACCCTGCCAACCTTAAACTGAAATACGATTGGGAAGAAGCAGCCTGGGACCCCCAGGAAATTTGGGATGATCTAAAGGAAAGTCCTACGGCCCCAGTGGCTGCTTTAGAACAGCACACCGTAACTACCCCCAAAGCAGACGCCGAGGGTGGGGGTAATGAACAAATTACAACTATCCCGGTGTCAGCAGCCGACCTAAAGGCAATGGCTGACCACCTAGGTATACTAAGTAAAGAATCCTTCTCCCGGTGGTGTACCAATGTCTTCCTATTAGCAGGGAGGGAAGCACTAACCACTACAGAAATTTATCGGCTTATGGGAACATGTGCGGCACCAGAAATAAGAGCTACTCTGGACCGCATTAGAGTAGCAGAAGCCGCCAATTAATTACCTTTAATGGCAGTCTTTGGGGAACAAATAGGCAGGAGAGATTTTATCACCCAGGCTGTAGCTTCCACCCAGGGCCCCTGAGGACCTGGAAAACTATCTCACCTGATGGGCATTAATGCAGGTAATGGCCGGTCTAGTAACAGTGACTGGCATTACTAATCTATACACATTACCATTCCCCCTCTCATCCCTGAGAGATTGTGCCGCATCACTACTACCGTATAATTCAGGGAAACTTGTTGTTTGGCAGGACGGGCACCCCCCTACCCTAGAAGAATTAAGGGGGATGGTGCAACAAATTACCACGCATGTGGGACCTAATATAAAAAAGGAAAGAGTCGCGTGTGGGCTGGCCATGGAGCCAACGGTTACTTATTCGAACGAGAGCAGAACAAAGGGAGTTGTAGGACCCCGCGGAGGCTACTCAACAGGGAGGTCTCAAGGACGGGGAAATTATCAGCCAAGAGGGAAATTCTATCCAGAATTACCCAAAACTCAAATAATTGAGAACCTCAGGGATGTTCCGACAAGCCCAGGAAAATTGGGATAGGGCTCCCATGACAGATATCATGAGGGAAATCCTAAGGCTGCAATGTCATCAAAAGGAATGTATCGGGGTAACTGCCACAAGTGCCCCTCCAATGAATTCGCTCCCATCCCCGGCAGAGGGCCACGAATATTTCTAGGGAAGCCTGCTGAACATAGAATCTCCACTTGGCAGAGGAGCACAGCAGTGTAGATTCATAGGGAATGTTGACCTGGGATCCAGGAGGAAGACCCCATATATACGCTCAGCAGGGTAATCAAGCTCCTACCCTAGCCCTGAGTGATACTGGAGCCTCAGTCTCCCTGATTATAGCAACCCCTCACACGGACAAAAAGGGGCAGGAAGTGGTCCTGCAATCATTTCAGGGGAAACCCAGCATGGGACAAGAATGGGTACAAGTCCATTTCACAGTACAAGGTTTTCCCTTCTCGGTAAAATGCTTTAACGCAACCGGGAATTTAGTCCAAATGAAATACATGACCAACGGTGTAATCCTGGGAACAGACTGGCTGTTTAAAAATATCATAATTGATTCACCCTGGAGTGCTCTATGGAGGCTGGAAGCCCTCCCCCCTTTTCTACCAACAGAGAGCCAAAACATTGTTGCCAAAAGAGGAAACCGACCGATCGCAGCCCTCACCGCCGAACGGAAGGAGGGGTGGCGTGCGAAGTTTTCCACGGTCTGGACCCAGAAGATGACAGATGGTGGTAAAATCAATGCTTGAGTCAAAATTATAGGTGAACTGGTACAACCCCAGAAACAGTACCGACACCCCAACGAAACTGAGGCACAATTGGTCCAGATCATCAAGGATCTGGAAAAACAGGGGGTTCTCAGGAAAACAAACTCTCCCTTCAATTTTCCTGTATGGCCAGTCATGAAGGCAGACGGGCAATCCTGGTGACTAACTATTGATTACAGGAGGATCAACAAAGGAAGTTTGCCCATGGCCCCCATTGTGGCAGATATGACCCCAGTTATCCAAAAGGTACAAGCCACCTCCAGGTACTTTTCAGTTATAGATCTGGCTAACTGTTTCTTTGCAATACCATTACACCTGGATTCACAGGACAGGTTTGCCTTCACCATAAGGGATCAGCAGTACACATTTCAGCGTTTACCTCAAGGATTCCAAGACTCTCCAGCTATTGCCCACAGCCATGTAGTGGATATGCTGGACTTAACCGGTCCGTCAGATCGACCACTCATCTTTTCCTATGTGGAGGATATTTTGGTTTTCAGAGAACTCAAGTCACAAGTACAAAGACGTATGGAGGACGTTCTCACACTGATCCAGGGCGCCAGATTCAAGGTAAGCCTGGAAAAAGCACAATTGGTGCAAACCCAGGTCATTTACCTAGGTATTATCATTGGCCAGGAGGGAAGACAGGTAGATCAAAGGAAAATAAGGGTATTAATTGAAATGCGAGCCCCTACCGATGTGCACCCATTAAGAGTTTTGTTGGGAGGATTCAACTTTTTACAGCCCCATATCTATAAATATGCAGAGATCACCCTTCCTTTATGGAAGCTGCTGAAGAAAAAGACACATTGGGAATGGGGTCCGGACCAGGATACCGCTTTAAATACCTTGAAACAAAAAGCCCTAACCGCCCCTGCTTTATGCTTCCTGGACAAATCTAAACCATCCAGTTAGCAGCAAATGAAGTGGCCATGGCGGCCACTCTCCTACAACAAAATGAAAATCAGAAATTGGTACCTGTGGCATACGAATCTAAGAAACTGCAGGGAGTTCAGTCCTTTGAGCCGCTTACTGGCAGAGCCCCGATTACTATACAAAGCACACATATGCCTCTGAAATACATCCTGTCTGGAAAATTAATAGGAGGCAGGGTGTCCAACACCCGGATGACACAATGGACTCTAACCCTGGTAAACAGAGGAGTCTGGGCTGACACAGTATCCAAACCTGACTCATGCTCTTATCGAAAGGGGGACAAGGCATGAATGTCCGGTAGTCACACTAGAACAAAGAATCGCACAAGCTCCCCCCCCTTGAAGAATTAGATACCGGGGGTCAGGAGAGACAGTTGGTTCACGGTAAAAGGAGAACCAGATATGCAGCCATACATTTAGAAGAAGAGGTACTAAAGGGGTATTTGGATCACGGCTCGGCACAACATGCTGAACTCCATGCAATATACCAAATCCTAAAACAGTATGAAGAAGAGAGCTGCCCCAAGACTGCATACATCTATGCTGACAGCAACTATTGTGTAAATGGGGTGCAATATTGGATGTTTGATTGGCAAAGGAATGATTGGAAAGCCACAGACAGTAAAGAGATAGCATATGTAGATGAGTGGAGATGGATCTATGCCTGGGTTACCTCTCATCCCAACCAGCTAAAAATCAAACATGTAAAGGCATACGGAAAAGGCTTGGCAGCTGAAACTGTGTGGAATAACCGTGCCAACACCATAGCCAGGGATTATGAAGGGATAGCAGTGGTAACCCGAAGACAGGAACAGAAGGTATTAGAATCAGTCCGCGTCCCAGGAAGAACTGAAAGGCAGGAACTGGTGAATACAGCTCACCAGTTCATGCATGAAGGAATGGAAGGGACACTGGGAAGGTTAAAGCAAGTGGCAGAATGGAGGGGGATAAGACATGATGTAGAAACATAGGTCAGGAATTGTGTACAGTGCATCAAAGATAAAGCTCGGCCCCCACACCAGCTTCAAATGCTACATCAGAGAAGGCTGGGTCCCTGGCACAGGATCCAAACTGACTTCATTGACAAGTTGCCAAGGAGTAAAGCTGCTGTTCTCTGAAGTATTTTGCAGATATGGGACTCCCAAGATTGATTCAGACAACAGAAGGTCATTTGTGGGAGACCTATTTACCCTAATGCTTAAAGCCTTGAGGGTGTCACACAAACTCCATGTCTCATACAGATCCCAGGCCTCAGGACAAGTGGAAAGAATGAATTGCATCATTAAAGAAGCCCTCAGGAAAGTTGTAGACCATACCAGTAAAAACTGGCCTGAAAAGCTGCCACTAATACTGGCAGCCATTTGCAGCAGTAACAGGCTGAGAACTAAAATCCAGCCATACCAGATCCTCTTTGGACAGGCAACGAGGCTGGTCATCAACTCCGAGCAAGTGGCAGATACAGAGATAAACAATCCGCTTGGAACACATGAGCATTGGCAGTGGTTAAAACAGTTACAAGAAGATAAAGCCATCCTACAGCATAGGGTGAGCCAAGCCATTGAGCTCATGAATAAAAAAAATGGATCAGAAGAAAATTGGGGACTCCCTACTGTGGGAGCCAGGGGATCAGGTAATGTACTTAAAGTTGGGCAAAAGGGATCACACACTGGAGTCAAAGTGGACTGGTCCCTATTCCATAGTTGATCGCCTCAGCCCTCTCATTTACCGCATAGACAAAAAATGGTAAACTAAAGTGGGTTCACATTTCACAAATCAAGCTGTTTGCATAAATTAATTTTGTTCTGTTGTAATTATATTTTCAGACACAACATCCCGATAACAATCGCGAACCAGGATCCGTGGACGTGGTGTATTTTTATTTCTGCATGACTATTGGGTGCGGAATACTGCTGCTTAGGCTGCTAGTTCTAATCGTATCTCCGCTTTATCGAAAGGGCAGTGGGGGGGGAGGCGCGGGGGGAAGAAAGGCAGAACAATGCCTCGAATGAAATGGAAAACAGAGCTGCAGCAGGCGTGGCAGTTCTTGGTCTGGATTAAAGCATTCGCCCTAATCATGGTGGTAAAGACACAACATATCCCCGAAGGAAAAATGCACCCAAACACATCCATGCCCATCCATAACAATGATATTCATGCTCCAGGATACCTGGGACAAGGTAAAACAATTCTCACCGCCTTACTGATACATAACTCACAAACAGACAACATACCATGGACCTCAGTACAACAACCAGACATACACCTAAGATGGGTTGATTTAAATACTAATCTTACACCAACACCTTTAGGGGAAACACATGTATACTTTGGGGGAATTACTTTGGGGCTACAAGCAAATATTTCAGTCCCCGCAGGAAGGGGAAAACATTGGATGGTCAGGGTATGAACAGAAGGGTATGTGGGAGATACCAACATGCTTTCAGACTACCCCTCACTCCCTTATGTATGGGATGGGTTCGTAAAAATCAGGGACCTTTGTAATAGTAATCATAGTACACTGCTAGAGCCATACACATGCACTGCCATTCCCTGATGGATGTGACTGGAAATGGAAGAACAAACATCTGTTTATAAGAAACAGTCTGTTACATTTGGCAAAACCTGCCTTATTTAAAGTCCAGACTACTCCAGTGAAAGTCTGGTGAACCCTCTTCTGGTAGAAGTAGAAATTGACATGAATTGGACATGATTAAATGTCTCAAGAGTAGAACCCAAGTGCATGCCTTTTTCTCTCCCTATACTGCTAGCCTGGATGAGGATGCACAAATTGTCCCTCCCAGATACACCTCATCCCAGAACTAAGAGATATTATGGAGACCATGCTGGGTGGGTTTGAAGCAGGAGCAGGACTTGCCAACTCAGTGGATTTGGAAACTATTAAGAACAAATTAAGCTCCCTGGCTCGACTGCAGGACAGCCTGATACAAAAACAAGTATATGCCAATGTAGACTTGGTCCAAATTGGTCTGGGTAACCTAAAAACCAGATGGAATCTTTGGCAATGGCTTAATACTACCACCTGGCTTATGCATAAGAAAATTTAGAAATAGGAAACTACACGGTCATAGCTAGGGGATGCACTGAAATGCAGATACTTGCCCTATCTACTTTGGAACACAAAATGTTCTGGGTAATATTGGGTAATATTAAGGTTTTGATGCATTTGTTAAAACAAAGAAAAAGATCACTGTTTGACACTTATCAATATGAATGGATGCAATATGTTTCCAGTGTTGTAAAACCAGACTTGTTAATTGGAGAAATTGTTGTAAAAATAGCACACCAACAGTCTCTGAAGGCAAAGGTATGGAAGGTTAGCCCACTCCCCATATTACACATGGGATCATTCTGGCTGCCCTGAACCTCTAGACAGTGGGCTGGAGAGGGAGGAAAACTATTGGACACTAGAGGTTGTACTGAATAGACTCCTCAAAAATGGGTATGCCCCACCTTGCCTGTTGCTCCATAGCCTTGTAGTAAAGATACATCACTAGGATCATGTATGTGGGATGAATTGGATAACGAAACCAATGTGTGTGTATTAACTCTTAGGAGGAAGTATTTTGGGAAGATGGGAGTGTTACATTCATCTACTGGGGGACTGCTAAGTGCAATGTAAGTACTGTATTCACTAAAAATCACATGTACTATTTACCCCAGCCAAAAAAGTCCCAGCTGACATTAAATTCTGAGCTGGCCAAGTTCTCCATTAACCTTGGAATTCAATGGCAAGAGCTTACCGATAGCCTGATAAAAAGCAAAGTAACAGTAACAAACGACCAAGTGGGAAACTGAACCATTCACATTATACATGCCAACGGGGATATGTTAAGAATTGCTACCACAGAAAAACAAATAACTTATCACTGGTATGATATATTCTCTGGATGGTCCCCAACCACCACTGGCATCCTATCAGTAATGCTACACCCCTGGGTAGTAGTCTTGGTATTAAATTGTATTTGCTTAATCGTAATGTGTGGTATGTGTTTCTGGATAAAAAGAATGTACACTAAATTGGAATCACAAACTCAAATTGCCTCACAGTACCTTCTCTTAAATAGGTTACATACAAAGCGACACTGACGATTATATATTAGTGTCAAAAGGGGGATTAGGTAGGTATATTATGTAGGCATATTAAAGAAAGTCTATATTCACATCAGAAGGGAGTGTGATTCCCCATAATTAGTCCCCCACAATTTAAATTCCAGGGCATTACCAATTAAAAGATCTCTTGTTAACTTGCAAGATGTTGACTGTATCTGTGTGAAGCTTGTAAGCCGTTAATTGACACTGCGCTCAAGGAGATACTTTACAAGGTAACCCTTGTAACAACTGTTCTTAGAACTAGCACATAGAGACTTCCACCCTCCGTAGTTTTTAATCTCGATTTATCATGAATGTTAAAAGGCAGGGAGTCTCAAATAAATTTGTAACACCCCAAAAGTTAAAGAGACCATGAAATAATAAATGTGATTAAGATAGAGAATGTATGTGAATGAATGTTTGGTTTAGATGATAAATGAATGGTCAGGGGGGTGCCAGCCTAGGAATTCAGTGTCAATCAGCGGAAGAAAGCGCCAAGTGAAAACAACCAGAGGACTCCTGGAGGGCAAACTGGAATCCACCCAACCATCTCAAAAGATGAGAAAACTGATAAGCACCTGACAGCCATCATGGAGCCATCACGACAAACAGCATGATGAAGCAACTCCCATGGACTGGCATAGGAATAAATTCCTATAAAAATAGATGCTAAGGACTGGGAACTTCGAGTCTGGTTCTACCACCACTCTCCAGGAGCATCGGATGCGCACCTGACATGGACTCGGCTCCGCTCTCGTGTACAGGCTACCTGGCCAGTACTCTGTCACGAGCAGCTTCTAAGCTGCTAACTATAACAACTATGCAGAACTTGCATGAATGATTGTATGAATGGATATATGAATACATAAAGACTACCAGTAGTATAGAATTGTGTTATCTTTTTACTGTATTTACAATAAATGCGGCATTTTGCCTTATCTCTCTTACAAGATCCTGTTAGTCTTGTTTTTATGATAACTTTTTAAATATATATATAGTTTTTTTGTTTCTACTGGTGGTGCACATCTGCACATTACCTCAGCGTACATAACAAAATTTATTCCGCACATGGATAGAAAAAAATTAGAGGTGACATGTAGGTTTGGTAGTCAGGTAGAGCCTTCCAGAATAAATCAATTGTACCCTTGACTGTTGCACAAGAAACAGGACCCCAAGACACGTACACTATGTTTGGGTTTTTTTTGTTTTTTTTAAAAAAGCTATACATTTTAAAGGGTTTATCCTCATGCCTATTCACAGGGATGTGACAGGTCTCAGTCCCGAGGATTACCAGAACTTTCCTGTGTACAAATCCCCGAACAGTGAGATTAGATTATGTATTTCTTCTCCATAGGTTATCTTTAGAAACAATCCCACATCTAACTTGAATTTGCCAGGGCTGCAGCGAGGGACTGGCCAAAATTTGTGACCAAATAAATTTTGATGGTCCCTAGACCAATGCACCAAGAAGCATCACAATAGTAACTGTATCTAAATGGCCCATAATAGGGTGGGAAATCACATTCCTGTAGGTTTGTGGCAGAGAAATCCTATAAAGTTATGGTAGTGGCATGCCAAACTCTCCTGTACTTGATACCACAAAAGCCCATGGTGACAGCTAACAGAGAGGAACACCACACAACCCTAAACTCTCTTTTTAAACCCTAAGAATTATATAGTTATGGGTGAGGACAAAGTCACAGTTTCACATTTGGGGACAATGTATACCTTCAAATCAGCGGCACTGCTATGGGTACCCACATGGCCCCACAGTATGCCAACATTTTTATGGCTGACTTAGAACAACACTTCCTCAGCTCTTGTCCCCTAACGTCTCTACTCTACTTGCGCTACATTGTGACATCATCATCTGGACCCATGGAAAAGAAGCCCTTGAGGAATTCCACCATGATTTCAACAATTTCCATCCCACCATCAACCTCAGCCTGGTCCAGTCCACACAAGAGACCCACTTCCTGGACACTACGGTGCTAATAAGAGATGGTCACATAAACACCACCCTATACCAGAAACCTACTGACCGCTATTCCTACCTACATGCCTCCAGCTTTCACCCAGACCACACCACACGATCCATCATCTACAGCCAAGCTCTACGATACAACCGCATTTGCTCCAACCCCTCAGACAGAGAAACACCTACAGGATCTCTATCAAGCATTCTTACAACTACAATACCCACCTGCTGAAGTGAAGAAACAGATTGACAGAGCCAGAGGAGTACCCAGAAGTCACCTACTATAGGACAGGCCCAACAAAGAAAATAACAGAACGCCATTAGCCATCACCTTCAGCCCCCAACTAAAACCTCTCCAGCGCATCATCAAGGATCTACAACCTATCCTGAAGGACAATCCATCACTCTCACAGATTTTGGGAGACAGGCCAGTCCTTGCTTACAGACAGCCCCCCAACCTGAAGCAAATACTCATCAGCAACTACACGCCACACAACAGAACCACTAACCCAGGAACCTATCCTCGCAACAAAGCCCGTTGCCAACTGTGTCCACATATCTATTCAGGGGACACCATCATAGGGCCTAATCACATCAGCCACACTATCGGAGGCTCGTTCACCGGCACATCTACCAATGTGATATATGCCATCATGTGCCAGCAATGCCCCTCTGCCATGTACATTGGCCAAACTGGACGGTAAAAGAATAAAAGAATAAATACATAATTCTACATAAAAGAATAAATGGGCACAAATCAGATGTCAAGAACTATTCAAAAACCAGTCGGAGAACACTTCAATCTCTCTGGTCACTCGATTACAAACCTAAAAGTGGCAATTCTTCAACAAAAAAACTTCAAAAACAGACCCTAATGAGAGACTGCTGAATTGGAATTAATTTGCAAACTGGATACAGTTAACTTAGGCTTGAATAAAGACTGAGAGTGGATGGATCATTACACAAAGTAAAACTATTTCCCCATGTTTATTCCTCCCTACCCCCCCAGATGTTCTTGTCAACTACTAGAAATGGCCCCCTTGATTATCACTACAAAATGTTTCCCCACCCCACTCTCCTGCTGATAATAGCTCACCTTACCTGATCACTCTCCTTACAGCGTGTATGATAACACCCATTGTTTCATGTTCTCTGCATATATAAGTCTCCCCACTGTATTTTCCACTGAATGCATCTGATGAAGTGAGCTGTAGCTCACGAAAGCTTATGCTCAAATAAATGCGTTAGTCTCTAATGTGCCACAAGTACTCCTTTTCTTACTGTCCTACATTGTGTGCGTCTCTCTGCTGGTCTGAACAAAAATTGAAATAACTCATAACTGAAGACATTGCAAAATGGAAGGAGCTAACTTGTGCCCTGGCACATGCATTCTTAATAAAGGGTCTGACACTGAAGAAACTGACAATCCCTACCTCACAAATTAATTTAAATGATGCAGTTTCCTTGTTCGTTTCAAGATAAATACTGCTGATTACCCTAAACTGGCAGACTTAATCCTGTGTTAGTTAAGGAAAGTCTCTGATCCAGAGAAGGTGTTGGCTACTAACCCTAACATTTAAAGTAATCTGGAAACTACTAGTTCACTATGATGAACACAATTCCAAATGAACAATGAAAGTGCTGGCAAAATGTAGAAATCTTTATGCTAATACAACCAAACTGTACTATATTATCCAATTCAGGAACAATAATGAAGCCCAAATATTCTTCCCCAGATGATACATTTTAAACTTTTTAGAAAGATTTTAGGTTTCCAAATTTGCTCCAACAATTTTGTAGCTATAAAAGATGGTGCATGAGGATGACCATTTCTAGAGGCAAACAACTGTGCATAAAAGATATGCAGGTGCTAGTTTAGGGAACGGGCTGAAGTGGAAATATTTCATCCATAATATTGACATATGGCTTGTTATATTTACATAATTAGATTGTAAACTCCACTGGATGGTGCCACCTCCTGGAGGTTATGGGAATTAGCTCGGTCAGGGCGATGCCCCTTCCCGCGGCTACACCAGTCAGTTTCACCTGGACGGTCCCCCTCTCGCTCTTTAGTGTTGAGGCTGTCTTCTTCATGACTCAGCCCTCCAAGCAAGTCACTATTGTGATTTCCCTTTCCATGGGAAAGTATACTAAGGTTCCTACTTTCCAGCAGTCTCAGGCAGTCTTCTGCTTCACGCCTTCCAGGCCGCTCCCGCAGTGGCTGGTAGGGGAACCTGGGCTCATCCTCTACTCAGGATTCCAGCTCAGTTACCCTCTATACAGCAACCAAGGTCTGTTCCCTGCACCCTGCTGCCTTTCCCTGGGTCTCTTCACATGTGAGCCTCTAATGAGTGGCCTCCAGCCTAAAGCTCCCCTGTTTGCAGCCTAATTAGCTGATTGGGCCCACCTGGCCTAATTCATCTCTTCTTGCAGGGCTAGTGTGGAGTGCACACACCATTGCAGGCAGGGACAGGGTTTTTGTTCTGTTTGTACAGCACTGAGCACAATGAGGTCCTGGTCCACAACTGGAACTCCTAGGCACCACCATAATACAAAACCACCAACTGGGGAGAAGTTTGTCCAAACTGAAGTTCTAACTTGATCAAGGGCTTGAATCCTGCTGGTGACTGTGAGGGAGAAGATGGAGAGGTGAGGCAGCATATGTACACCTTAGGAAGTTACAACCTGAGGCTCAATCCTATAACCAAATCCACTCCAAATCCCCGCACTGGATGCTTCTGCAAACACAAATTAAAACTATTAACATGCTATTTCGGTTAGTTTGAAAGAGTGATAATAGGCAAAGAAAAGACCTGGAGTCAGTGCTGGAAGATAAACCAAAAGATAAATCACTTCTACTAGAATCAGTTTTTGTACCATTTAAATTTTAGGCTAAATTTAAGTGGACTGTGTCCCTTTAAAATATAATACAGCTAAAAAGCAACTCTTCTCCAATTTTCCCATGGTCAGCATCAATTATGCTGACTTTGATAGTGACAAACCAGAGTCAGGCACTGTAATATACTCTCCCAAAAACAGACTGCAAGGACATCATTAACTCATCTTTGATAAGGCCTTATGTCAGCCTCCCCTGGGATTCTCTCACACATCATGCTTGCCCTGGACACAGAAAGTGTGTCAAAATGGAGAATGTATAAAGGACATCACAAAAATTGAGTGCAATATTGGATTTACAGGATATTTTACTTTACACCTAGTGCTGCACTTGAGAGCTTAGATCTTCCCACAGCTAGAAATATTTTCATGTGAATTTTATGGTAATGAAAGGAGCTGGAGCTTTGATAGCCTTGGCATATGTCGCCCTCCTTTTAGGCACAGAACAGGCACAGTGCTGTCTCATCAATACAGCCTTCCCCTGACCAGGAGGAAGGATCTCTAAGGGTGCTCATTCAGTCTTTAGTCTTTCAGCTAGGACTCCCAATTAGCGCCAAGCAGGGTGATAGTATGTAATAGTCAGGGCTGGCTCCAGGCACCAGTGTTCCAAGCAGGTGCTTGGGGCAGCAGAGTTTCCGTGGCAGCGGCAATCAGTGGCAGCTTCTTTCTCTCTCGCCATCCGTGGCGGCAATTCGGCGGGGACAGGTTTTTTCACTGCTTGGGGCAGCAAAAACGGTAGAGCCAGCCCTGGTTATAGTGAAGGACAACTTATTAACGCCACCTATGAATATTCAGCTAATCAGATTGCGCAGTTATCTGAATACCCCGCTCCCCCAATACCTCTGCATGGTCTACGGATTAGAGCCAGTGCTATTTTAACAAGAGTCTCCCAAAATATATTCCATCTCAGTCATGTGAGATTTCCCTGGGGAAAATACAATGTTCCCCTCTTCTCAAAAATCCCTCAATTCCGTACTCTTTCTTCTCTCTGCCCCTAAGTCTTACAATCCTTCTATCCACTTCAAGAACCAAAGGAGACCAACTCCTCACCTGAACAACCACCCTATAAAAAGCAGCTCCAAGATGACCCACCTTCTGCCACCACTGCTCCTCTGAGGAATTTAGGACATTTAGGGCAACCACCTATATATTTCTTCCATGAGGCACTAGAGGAGGGGGGATGAGTCAAGAGGTACTGAGCAGTTAGATCACTGAACCAGGAATCAGATGACTTGGGTTCTAACCCAGCTCTTCCATAGATGTGGTGTGGAATGCTGCACAAGTCACTTCATTTCTCTGTGCCCCACTTTGTACAGGGCATTGAGATCTCTTTCAGAGTATTAGCACCAGAATTATTAGTCTTCATCTCACACGTTTTGGTCACAACTGAACTGCTGAAACAAAGGTCTTCTGTGAAAAGAGTCACTGTCAGATACATGTTAATATGTAATTCAAATCAATTCATAAATAAAATGGTTACTTAATTCTCCTCCTAGGAGACTCTGATTTATGACTACTGTTTATGGTTAAAATATGGTGCTAGAGAAAGTAAAGAATCAGTAGAGCACTGGCTTGAGATGGACAAAATGCAGAGCTGTGAAAGGGCATATACCTAGAGTCCCTTTATTCTCTCCTGTCAACTCCCCAACATTCTTCTACTCAGCAATATTTAGACTTGACCAGGAAAGAGACAGCCCACCCTTCTCCAAATCTAGACAGCAAATTAAAATGGTAGGTCAGAAGCTAGGGAATCTACCTGCTATTTCTCTAGATTTCCATAATAAAATAACTTGCCAGTCTAATTCAGGTCCATTATAATATTTCCCACCCAAACTGTACTTAGATATTTCACTGTTAACTGTGTACATGACTTTATACAAGCAGCCTGAAAAAGCCAGCAGCAAATGTTGCAAAAACAAACCCAGTCAAGCAGGCTAGTTCCTCTCCATACACAGCTCCAATATTCCACTCCCATCTACAGCCAAGTCCCTCATATCCTGCTCAGTCATGTCCTCCAACATCTCCTTAAAATATATAAAACCCAGCCTGTGTATAATTATTTGCTATTCTATACAATAATAAAGTAACTAAGTTCCCCTCTTTTTAGCTCTTCATTTCTTCTGATTTTTCGTATATTTTGTCATAGTTATTTCAGTCCTTAGTCTTTTCCAGTATCTCTTTTCCCTTTTATAATTCCAACACCTCCTCTCCACCCTCCAGTTCATTCCCCTTCATATTTTCCTCCACTTTTCTCCTGCTAGTCTCCCTCTTTACTCCATTCTTTCCAATTTTTTTCCCTCATTCCCACAGTCTCTTCATCTTCTTTTCACCTAAATCAGGATTTGAACTCAAATCTCAGTAGAATTAAAGGCTAATATCAATAGCCCTCTCCTCCCATGTACCACGAATGGTGCTTCAGTCAAGGGGATCTATAAACTATTGTGCCAACTCAAGCTTCTCAGGAAAGAAAACTAGAGAATAAAGCATTTTACAAAGCTGGCATTTTTCAGACTGCCATCTAATTGAGGAGCCTGCAGTATTTCTCTTGGTATACTATGTTACAGGGCTTAGAAAACAAAGCTCTTCTGCAGCTTGAACATAGGTAGGTTCTTGGTCACACTAATATAATTACATATGGACACACACACACGACAAGTCTAGATATTATTGGTGAGTATATGTGTACTTAAGAACATAACGGCCATCTTGGGTCAGACCAAAGGTCCATCTAGCCCAGTATCCTGTCTTCCAACAGTGACAATGCCAGATGCCCCAGAGGGAATGAACAGATCAGGTAATCATCAAGTGATCGATCCCCCTTTGCCCATTCCCAGCTTCTGTATATAATTATGTAAGAGAAAGCAAGACCACACACTCACCTCTATTCATTCAAGCTGCAGAACAGCGTTTATTGACCCCCTAATGTGTATATAAATACACCTACACCACTGCCAATGGGATTAAAGTTGTAGCACAGTCTGAATCTGCACTATGAGGTTACTTTAATTTCTCAAATCTTTTTCAGACTAAAAAACAAAATAGGCGCATCTTCCTTAGATTCTCCCGTTATCCCAGTTATTTCACTTTAACATCTATAAAACATCACCCTACCAAAATAAGACAATGAAGTTTTTGTTTTCCTTTTTTAGATTTGGTGTATTGTAAGATTTATCATTTTTAACATAGATTTGTTATGTCAGTGTTTTTGATAGATATTTTTCTTTCTGGAAAATGGCCAGTGACTAGCTAAAGACCTGAGTAGCTATAGACCTATCTCAATCTTGCCAGCAGTCTCAAAGCTCATAGGAAAAAATATATATACCATGTACCCTTTTTTGGTTAAACAAAGAAAATTGGATTTTTATCTGTGTGACTGTCACCTTTTACATAGCACTGTTTTGTCAAGAGCCACTAATGAAAGTGTAGCAACAGATAAAGGACATGTTGCTTCAGCTGAATTTATAGATTCATCTCAGGCATTTAAAGGAGGACAGAATCATATTACAGTATGTTCTTTTCAAAGCTCCGTGAAATAGGATTAACCAGCATAGAAATGGACTGCTTAAAATATATATCATATTATTACATAGGTCTGAATAGTTTCAATTAATAATGTCGTCTCAGGGGATTTTAGTTTCTCACAGAGCCCCACAGGGAATAGTTTAAACAGCTTCATTGTTTTTCTTCCATATTTATGCTGGCTGGGATTTTCAAAGTCTACTAGGGAAGGATAGTCCAGTAGTGGCTAGGGTGCTGGCCTGGGACTTGAGAGCCAGGTTTGTGACCCTGCTTCACCACAGACTTCCTGTGTGACCTTGGGAAATCGCTTAGTCTCTCTGTGCCTCATCTCTAAAGTGGGGCTAATAGTACTTCCTTCTCTCACAGAGTGGTTGGAAGGATAAATACATTAAAGATTTTGAGATGCTCAGATACTGTGGTAATGGGGGCTGTCAAGGCTGAATCCCAACTCCGTCACTCTGAGTGCAGAAGTGGGGCCCGCAAGGATTTTAAAAATTAATATTGGCCACTCCAGGCTTGTATTAAACTCCCAAGGTTACAGCTTTTCTGTGACCTTGGCTTGGTAAAGGCTGCCACCACCCTAATGCAACAAAACCCCCTTTGAACCTAGGAAGGAGCACTTGGGAATTCCTCCCTGAGGGGTGCCCTCAATCCTTTTCACACCCCCTCCGGGGAAGAGCTGAAAAAGGAAACAAAGGAAATTAGCGGTGGCTACCAGCTAATCAAACATGCACAAACCTCTTAGGACACCAAAAATCCAATCCTGTTCTTAAAAAAGGTAAATTTTATTAAAAACAAAAAGAAAGAAAATACTTCATCTGGAACTTAGGCTTTTGCTAGATTTTAAAAGAGCAATTCCAAAACCGCTTTCTTGGGGGTTCCACTTAAAGGTTACAAGCGAACAAAAGCATCTGTGGCTAGCACATAGGAGTCCGCAAGTCAATAAGAAAAAATATAAATAACCCTAATTGCATCTAGTTAACATTCTGATCTACTTACACATTGGAGTTCAGATAAGTAGTTCTAGGCATGATCTGATGACTTATAATCATACCTGGCTTAGCTGCTGATAGCATGGCTGCCCTGTCCCTTCAGCCCAGAGAGACAAAGGGAAAGTTTCTTCCCCAATTTTAAAAAGTTCTACCTTCCCATTGGCTCTTTTGGTCAGGTACCCACTTTTTTCCCCCCTTTACCTGTGGGACTTTTTAAACCCTTTACAGGTAAAGCAAGTAAAGAACAGCTACCAAGAGGGATTTTACAGCTAACTAGCTGGCTGGGTGTCCATCAAAGGGTGCTATCCCCCCCTCTTTATTTATTACAGGGGCCATATCAGTACCTACAAGTCACATGGCTAGTTAGTTATGTGCTAGAATTCTGGTCCCTAAGTCCCTTAGGGTCTTGAAAATTCCAACTGTTATGGTTACTATAAGAGCATAAGAAACATCTTACGGAAATAAATGAAGAGCTGAACCAACTAACATAGTAGTAGTTTAAGACCCATGCTTGGAGATATAGAGGAGAATAAATAGGAAGAATGTGTGATGGAAATACCCCAAAAATGGGAGGAGGGGGGTAAAGATGATGGGACAGCTCTGTGCCACATTCCTAACCTTCCAAAAAGCCCATGAAAACCAGCTGTATAAACGCAGGCAGTTGAGATTCCATGCTTGCATCTCGGGGAGGAAAGGAGGGATCAGAGATGGGGTCCAGGTGTTCCCAGCAGTTTATAACCTTGTTTTACCCTTGCTGAACACAGCATTAAGAGTGCAATGCTGCGAATTCACTCCACTGCTTTTCTCTGAAAATGCTTCAAATGACTGAAGCATATGTATTTATGCTAATGTAGTCCCTCTAATTATCACGAAGGCTGGCGTGTCATGGCAAAAAATTGGGGAAGTCATGACTTTGTCATGGCACAAAATGCAAGAGTCATTTCACTTATAAAAAGGAAAATTGTGGCATACATTTTAATGAATGTTAAGTTTGTCATATGAAGTTTAAGAAAAAATCAAATATCCTTCAACAATAAAAGAAATGTTGAAAACTCTTTATGGTTTCACTGGTAGTTTCAAGTCACTAGAAAAAAAAACTTTCACTGGACTTGTATAGGGACAGATTTTATAAATGCATAGAGGAATCCTGCTCCTTTGTCTGAAATCAATGGGGCCAGAATTTCACCACACTATTATATATTGTGAAAAACCTATGAGGCGTGTCTTTTGTTACACAAGTGACTGCTACAAACAAGACAGTTTAATTATAACTATTCAACCATATATACTTAGCAGATTACAGGGAAATTTTCAAAAGCACCTCAGTCACATTTTCAAATATGACAAGCTCGAGAGACTTTCTGTCCCATTGACTTTCAATAAGACTTGCACTATATAGACAAGCTGTTAGACTATGTATTAGTCTGCACCAGAAGGGTGTAAATTCTAGTAAGCACTAGTGTGTCATGCACTAACTGGCCCACATGAACCTACTGGCATGCAATAAGAGTTTCCTAGTGCATGTTAATATACCACTGTTTCAGGAATACATTAACACACATTAGGGTAGTGGTTCTCAACCAGGGGTATGCAGAAGTCTGCCAGGTGGTACATCAACTCATCTAGATATTTGCCTAGTTTTACAACAGGCTACGTAAAAAGCACTAGTGAAGTCAGTACAAACTAAAATTTCATACAGTCAATTACTTGTTTATACCGCTTTATTTACTATTCACTGAAATGCAAGTACAATATTTATATTCCAATTGATATATTTTATAAACTTGTGGGCGGGGAAAAAGGACTCAGGAAACTCTGCCACATTTTGCCACGTGTTCACCACAGGGAGGGATTCTGAAACTCTCATCTAGATTGGAGAAGAGATTGAGACTGACATAATGACAACCATGACTTTAACATGTGAATCTCTTTCTACAATGATGGCAGAGGGGAGCTTAGGGTTGACCATAGCCTGGAAACTCACATTAAATGCTATTAACCTCTTTCTACACAAGAGACAGACTTGGAACTGTAACTTCTTTTCCCAGTCTAGATAAGGCCCCACGGTATAGCCTCCAGGCCACACAAAGCCAAAGCCAATTCCAACCCTACCCCTGTGTTAGTCCCTCAGGGGCATTGTTAACACCGGTTGCCTCTTACACCTATACCCTTATCTGCTACCCTCTCAGGAGGATAACTTATTTCACTTTCAGATGGAAGTATTGACAGTAGATAAAGGGAGCATGCCATGTAAACCACCTCCTGCCCATGTTCCACTCCTCCTTCCCAGACATGGAAGAACAGGCCTGTACCATACTGATGGGGGAGGGAAGGGGGGAGAAGAGCGCTTGTATAGAGCAAGCCACCACCGTTTTTCTATTCCATCACTTTCCAGATATTCTCATCACAATTCATTCTTCTGCTACCCTCTCTAGCATGCAGTGGAAAGGGGTATGGAGTCCTAAAGGAACGAATGCATTAGTTGGTTTGTCTCTTACCTGAAGCAGTAAGAAGTTTATTTCTATATATAAAGTATCAGATTTCTACTGGCAAAACAGACATTTAGGTGTATCCATTAAAAATGAGAGCTAGATGTTAATGGATTTAATTAAAAAATAGATTCTCTCAGTTATGTTCAACTCAGATTCAGCAGCTGGTGGCCAGCAAGCTTCAGCTCTTATCCAGTCCTTATGGGGGGGAGGGGGGGGGAGAGCACAAGGCAGTGAAGTGAAGTGGTTTGCCCAAGGTTAGATTCAAAGTCAGAGGCTCAGCCAGGATAAGTAATCAGAATCTTCAGGTCTTCCATGGCTTTGCTCAGACTCTACGTGCATATGGCCTCCTAAGCTTTAAATGACAGCACCCCCCCTTGCTGCTGCTGATTTTAACAGCAGTTCAGTTTGATCTATCACTGACAGCTGATTCAATTTACAAATTAAAAAGGAACAAATCAGGATTTTTTTTTTTTTAAAAGAAGAATTAATGGACCTGGTTTGCCTGTCGCCTACACTGGGGCAAACTCAACAATCACTCCACCAAAACTCAAGGGAATTATACTAGCGTAGGAGAGATTTAACCTGGTGTTTAACACACTTTATATGGACAGAACTCTAAAAAAAAAAAAAAAAAAAAAGAAAGATTTCTTTTACTCTTTTCTTACATACACCCTGTTCCTTTTCTTGTACTATTTCTTAGCAGTGATGTCACTACTTGCTGATAAGATACTGAATATTTTAACAAATACAGCACATTTCACAGCAAGGCGGCCAACAACAGAACACTCCTTAAAAACGGAATTAACTGAACTAAAGGTTTTACATGTTATTCCTTTTGTGAAGCTCGGATTCCTGAAAGAAGAACTTGCAGGATAGCTGCACTCGCGGCACACTATAACTTTCATATACCTATTGTGCACTCGGGCCACACGCAAAGCCACTACTGATGCACCACCCATTCAGGTGCCAAAGGCACAGTATAGAACAGATAGGTATGCTACAGGAAATTGAACGTGGATTGGAAAGAAGAGTTTTGGCCTAAAGGCAAATGTAAAATTATCTTAATACTGACCTCTAGTGCCGGGAGGTAGGAATTTTATTTTGGAGGTGCTGCTGGATTCAACACTACTAGGAATGCATCTCTCTACTGTTACAATTGGCAAGATTTTTCTCTGAAGTTTGCACCTTTAACTGCTCCATAAATTCATGCCCACTTCAAGGAGTATGCAATTAAAGATGAATTTGAAAGCAATTCTATATTACTCATCATCATGGCACTATAGGCCTATACATAGGCTCTTGGAACCATGATTAAATCAGAAATTCAGGTGTCATTAAACACACATCACAGCAATAAATCTTTGGCCCTCATAATTGTGAAAAAAATACCTGAAAATACAAACCAAACACAACTGATGCAGTGAGGTCTGTAGACAGCCTAAAACAATTGCTCTGAGAGGAGTGAACTGCACCATTCATCTCTCGGTGATTGTTAACACCAAGACCCGCTGCTCGGGGCACCCCATAACATCACTCCAATGAAAGACTTGAGTGTCGCAGGAAGAGAAGGGTGCTGTGTGGATGGGTCCACCCACCCAAGCAAATATACCATAGCTAATGGTGGTAAGTCCGGGGGACGGGGGGGGGACAGGGGGAGAAAGAGTGCCTTCCATGTCCTGCCTGCCACCTGCTCCCTCTCAGAGTATGGAAAAGGCCCCTACTGCCACTCCTAGGGAGAAGGAGTTCCATGCTGCTGTCTCTGCTTCTCTGGGAAGGAAGGGGGTCTCAAGCTATTGCCATCCAGGAGGAGTGGGGGGGGGGGGGGGATTAAATAATCGAGGAAAAATTGGGGACCCCTCTGAACATCAAGACACAAGAGTCAGGAATTGATCTTGGGACCTCTCTCCAAACCCTCCCCCCAACTAGAGAACGATTATAATGACGTGAATTCTAAAAAAAATTCTTCCTCCGGATCCTGGCAAACATCACCCCCTCAGAATAGAAGGTGCAACATTGACAAAATCCTCCTCTGTTGAATGATCTGCCAAGGTGCTGTTTTCTCATTATCACACGTATATGCAAGTCCCACTATCCTACTCTACTTGTGATTAGGCAGGGTTCTGAAATATACAAAAAACTTGTTCTCTGAAGCATTTGGCATAAGGGTTATATATTTCATCTCCCTGCCAGCTCACAACAAAACAAGGACATCATGGCTTGCTCAGACACACTCACAAACCAAATCACAACCAGCAGATCTAATATTTGGGCTGCCAAGCCTTGACATGACAATAGCATTTTAATACCACCAGGCTCTGCTGGAAACTTTCAGCAAAGAGATTTTTCCAAGAAATTTATGCTGTATTTATAATGTCAGTACTAAACACAGAAATGCTTAGGAGTTTGGGCTTGATGTCATAAACACAATCTAGCTGGAACCTAAGCATTAGTATTAAGTAAATCGTCATTCCCATATGTTAATAATGCTGCCAGACCCCAGTCTAAATCAGTTCATGAAGAATATCTTAAGCTGGCAAACTGCCATTACTGGAAAATAATTTGTTTTCTGTCTTGGGGCTGCACGTTTCTCTCTCACACAGACAAGCAGTAACTGCACACATTGCACAATTTATTTGGTCTTTAGACCTCTTTAATTTACCCTTCTGCTGATCATTTTAAATACTGAAGTGCTATACCTAGGGAGACCCCATCACTCATTAACGGCCAAGTTAGGCTGTGAGCATAGTGATTATACAGCAATTCACAGCTGACCTGCCTTTAGATCATTTCAGTAAAGCTTGATAGGATCCCTAAAAGGAGAACATGTCAAAGACATTCTCATTAGCTATTTTCTCCACCATCTGCCTGGTCTGAATGCCTTGAAGGCCTCTTTTTAGAATGTACTTTTTGTGTTCCGTGACACATCAGAATGATTATGAAATGCATGTGTGGGAAAAAGCACTATATTAAAGCCAAGATTCACTAATAACCATTACTGACAAATGACATTTTTTCCCAAGCAAAAATTTGATTTGGCTGGAATTAAGATACCCCAGAAATGTCAATCACATTTCATTAAAATTGCCTTTAACAAACAAACAAACCCACAATGCAATTTAAAAAGAAAACATAAAATGCAGAAAGACTGAAAAACTGAAGTTTGATTCCATGGGTTAAAAATAAATAAATCATGACCTTCCCTTCCATCATAAGGGACAGTCATGAAACAACACACTAATGGGAGAAGTTTCTTCCTGCCTCCAGTCTCTGTAGCATGAGGGTTGATATCCCTCAGATCTATTTACCTTAGTGTAACTGGGGGTACTTTTACCATTCATATCAAAGGTCTCTTTTTTCCCCCACAATCTAAGTAAATGCTGTAAATCAATAATGTGTGTCTGTTTTACACAGGCTAATTACAAGCTGCATTAAAGACAGTATTATGTAGGTTACCTTTCATTTTCATTGAATCCTCCCTTAACTTTAGAGATTATGTTTCCAAAGCCAGAAGGGACCATTGTGATCATCTAATTTGACCTCCTACATAATACAGGCCATAGACCTTCTCCAAAATAATTTCTAAAACTTTGCCCCCCCCAAAATAATCCAATCTTGATTTAAAAATGGTCAGTGATGGAGAATCCACCATGACACTTGGTAAACTATTCCAATGGTGAACCACCCTCTCTGTCAAAAGTGTGCAGGGCTGTCCTCAGGATTTATGGAGCCCTAAACAGTATTATTAAACTGGTGCCCGTATGCCCAACGGCAACCAGGGCCCACAGCCGGGGGCGGGGAGCAGGAGCGGGAAGAGAGACAAGGCAGCAAAGGATACTGAGCTGCCTGGCCCGCCTCACAGTGGTGGAGAGTCACAGTTCCCCCCGTACCCTCTCCCTCACACAGAATGCAAGGTGCTGGTGCATTCGGCTCTGTGAATACAGTCCCTGCCTAAGGAGGCTACAGTGTGCACTGAGTGTGTGGGAGCTGATATGCTCTTACCTGCTGTCATGGGCAGTGGGTGAAGCTGCTGCTTGGGGAGGCTAGCTCCCCAGTCCACTTCTTCTGCCTGTGGCCCCACCCATACCCCACTCCTGCTCTGCCCTGGCCCCGCCCCACTCTGCTGAGGCCTCGTCCTCTCCCCACTGTCTCCCTCCTCTCTTCCTTCTTCCACCCTGCTTACTCCCTTCCAGCCAAATACCTGGACCCAAATGAGCCATTTTTTCAGATGTCATTTGCTTCTTCTGCAATTTCTTTCTAAAGAGAATGGAGCATGTTTTTCACTGCATGCCAGATGGTGAAGACTGGACTTGCAGAAGATACCTAATTAAAAGCACTAAACTTGGGAATAAAAAATGTCAATCACAGGTTTTTTGACATATCCTGAAGTTTGTCAGATTTATTTGCAAAAACTTGGTAGTAAGGGCAAGTCAGCTGTCTTGCTGAATACAACATTAATTTAAAATAATCAGTCACAGAGGTTTAGTGTGTGCATCCCAGACCATCTTAGCTAATAGCCACCGATCAACATAGCCTTCATAAACTTATCTAATTCTTTTCTGAACTCAGTTACACTTTTGGCCTTCACAACTTCACCTGGCAAGGAGTTCCATAGGCTAACTGTGTGGTGTGAACAAGTACTTCCTTATGTTTGTTTTAAACTTGCTTCCTATTAATTTCATTGGGTGGCCCCTGGCTTGTGTGTTATATGACCAGGTAAATAATACTTCCCTATTCACTTTCTCCACACCTTTCATTCATTCATTCCTTTATAGACCTCTCTCACACACACCCTTTTGTCTCTTCCAAGCTCAACAGTCCTGGTCTTTTTAATCTCTTGTCATATGGAAGTTGTTCCATACCCCCGATTATATTCATTGCCCTTCTCCATACTTTTTCCAGTTCTAATATATATTTTTGAGATGGTGCAACCACAACTGCATGCAGTATTCAAGTTGTGGGAGACCCATGGGTTTAAAATAGTGGCATTATAATATTTTCTGTCTTATTATCTATCCCTTTCCTAGTGGTTTCTAACATTGTTAGCTTTGACTGTTGCTGCATATTGACCAGATATTTTCAAAGGACTATCCACAATGACCCCAAGATCTCTTTGAGTGGTAACAGCTAATTTAGACCACATTATTTTGTATGTACAGTTGGGATTATTTTCTCCAATGTGCATTACTTTGCATTTATTAACAATGAATTTCATTTGTCATTTTGTTGCCTAGTCACCCAGGTTTGTGAGATCCCTTTGTAACTCCCCATAGTCAGCTTTGGACTTGAGTCCAACTATCTTGAGTAGTATTGTATCATCTGAAAACTGTGTCACCTCAGTTTACCCCCCTTTTCCTGATCATTTATGAATCTGTTGAACAGCACAAGGTCCCAGCACAGATCTTTGGGGAAGCCCACTATTTACCTCTTTCCATTGTGAAACTGACCATTCATTCCTACCCTTTGTTTCCTATCTTTCAACCAGTTACTGATCCATGAAAGGACCTTCTCTATTATCTCATGACTGCTAACTTTGCTTAAGAATCTCCTTCTGTTATAGGTTTAGCTAGACCCAATAGTAGTACAAGATCCCCAAGGGCACCACATTTAATCTCTTTCCAAAATGCTCTCCATTTGAGCACTTAAATCTCCAGAGGTATTTAGATCCAGGATTTTGGTTTATATGATCATAAAAAGAGGGACCACTTGGGACACATTTGTGAAACCTTTACTCACAATGAACAGTGCCTTATAATTGTAAGCAGTGCCAGTGAAGTCAATTGAGTTACTTTGGAGTGAGACAACATATTATGAGAGAGGATCTCTCAATCTGGCCCAGAACTGGGATCTGGATCCAATCTGGAATTTTGATCGTTCCCTCAAATTCAGAGGTGCTTGGATCCAGAGTTTTGATTCAGAAGCATTTCTCAAATAAAACACTGACACTACTTGGTTTACCCTGCCTTTTTACTGCTGCCCTCATTGATCAATCTCCTTGAAAATGAAACCTACATTTGGGTAGAATGACTTTGCAGGATGCAAAAAGAGGGTGGGAAGTGATCAGTTACCACTGTTTAAAAAACAAAACAAACCACACACTATTTGGTTTGCAGTGTCAAAGTTCCCCAAGAAGAAGCAGCACAATATTGCTCAACCATAAAACAGGCAAACTGGATTTGTGCATATCATTTCAGAGACCACAAAAACCAATCACAGTCCAGGGGTTACTAACATAGAGCAAATAAAGAGCTGAACAGTCAGCTAAAATATGGAATGTTTGGAAGAGAGAGTGATGTTTTTGGGTGGAGAAACATCACTGAGCTGCGAGTTTAAATAGCCCTGTACAGCAAAAAGTTAAGCACGCATGTTTTCCTACTCGAAAGCATGATCTTCACAGTATTTGGATGTTTTGTTTTTTTTAATGTTCGGAAAACTAAGCAAAGCCCTACTTCCTTGGAAATTCTTCATTTTGATAATGGTGCAGGTAAAGTTAAGGAATTGCTTTAAAATACAAATTTTAAAAATAAAATGATAGCTGCAAAGAGGATTATACCCAGGGCAGCAATCCAAAAGTTCACAAGGTGAGGAGTGCTTACAACCAAGTACGAGGAGTAGATTTAATATGAAGTCATAGTTTTTCAAATAAGCAAGCAATTGAGTCTCCAACTGGTGGTGGCTGTACAGCTGGGCAGGAATATCAACTGTCTCCTAATACAAGAGTCTGATGTCAGAGATGGTAAGGAAGTTCCCATGATGTGCCACTTAAGCAATAGGAACGGACAGGGAGTGTGTTATTACAGGTAAGATACATTAACAAAGATTGGTTTCAGAGTAACAGCCGTGTTAGTCTGCCACAAGTATTAACAAAGATTGCGACTTAAAAAAAAAAAAAAGGCACACGCCCAACCAGGCATAATTCACTCACGCCTCCCCCACCCCTTCTGTGGCCTTGTTACTGTTGCAGCAGAGAAATCCTGCTTTGACGGGCTTCGTCAGATGTGTCAGAGCAGGGCTCTGTGTACTTCACATGCTATATCAATCCAACCGTTTGGTGCTCATTCAGAAAACTGGGAAATCCGCAAACAGTAAAGTGAGAAGAGTTACATTTAAAAAAAGTGTTTTTCACCACAGTACAGGTAAACCACCATTCTCAATATTCATATTTTTAACAAAGTTATATACCTTTTAAAAAGGTTTGCCCATCGCATAGAAGGTAAAAAAACAAAAAACAACCTTCTCCATCTCCATGGAAAACGTGGAGTTGACAGGGAAAAACTAAGCAGCAATTTATTTCCTATTACAAGATTATATGGCTGTTTGCACACAGGTATGTCCCTGTCTGAACTGGGAGCACCCCCATGGCTGGGTAGTCTGGGAGGCATGCAACTACAGCTGAAGGCTGAGTAAGTAATTTACTTTATAATTAATATCATCAAGAACATCAACACTGACACCTGAGTGTGCACTGGGTCATTTGGTGCCTCAGAGCAGTAACAGGGATAATTCAAGTCTTTCTACTTCAAACGATAAACTACAATAGCTATTATAAATATAGGTTGTGTAACACACAGTAGGGCAGTTCTGATTCCACCCAGTAGATGGTAGTGGTTTGCATACATAATAGCCAGTTCGCCACATAATTCTCTATTCCTCTTGATGCTATTCAAGTGACATGTTGAAATAAGGTCTCTCTCACATTCCAGCATCTTTATCTGTTTAAGCCCACTGTGAAGTCATAGGGCTGTTTGTAAAGGAGAAAATTGCCATAGAAATTATTGCAATGTTGCAGAATAAGCCTTATGACTTCACTGCAGTATCAAACAGAAACAGAAAATAGTTTGTTTGGTGGGGGAGGGGGTGGAGGAGGGGGAAACAGTCTGGGCAGAACTAACTAATAAGAAAATATAGCAAAGCCAATTCTGGAAAACCTGTGAGGCAACTGCTTTTTATGTTTTAATAGAATATTTTACATTCCCCTCCTCCCATTCAACTATAAAAGTTTCACTTTAAATACTAAGCATTACTGTAGCTGTTCCAATTGTCCTTGCACGCATGAACAGAAAGACAAGAAGTTATATCCTTAGGGCCATATACTGCTGTCTATGCACAGCAGAACCCCCACTGAAATCAATTTGGCTTCCCAGTGTCAAAAATTTAACTTTCTTCATCCCTGTAATGCATTTGAGCCCAAAGTGATTGGATAATTTGGCTAAGTTCTGGATAAGTTTCCAAACTCTGCGGTCCTTATCCAAACTGATTCTTTTAAAATTTGCCAATCAATTTCTCTGTAAATATAATGTAGTGTAGATTATAAATACACTGGCATAAGTTCCTTAAGAGACCTTATGAAGGACAGGACACGTAGAGATCTGCTCTGCTAGGTCATGCCCTCACTCCTCCCTCACGCTATGGAGAGGATTGCTGATGCAGGAGGCAACAGAGCTGCCAGCCTCCATCAGCTATCTGCTGGCTGAGAGCTAGGAGTCAGGTATTAACTGCATTTTGTTTTGGATGCTGCCTTAGCTATAGTAAGGAAGAAAATCTCTGTGGAGCCTTAGAAATAAATGTCTTTGGATCTTACAACTTATCCTTTTTTTCCCACTGCCTCCATTTGGGGCACTGATTTAATTGAAGTCCTACCGACACAGACACTAAGCTCTCCATTAACTTAATTGGAGTAGCAACCTTTCCAGTGAGAGCCACATTCATGGAGATGCCTACTAGAGTCTTGTATTAACAATAAAAGTGAGACAGACAACCAAGATAATTCAATGATGAAAGATAATTCACTTTGCAACATTGAAACACCAAAAAACCAAACCACAAATAGTAACAAATGCCTATCCTTTTTCGAGTGAGAAAGGAATCTTATGCTCGTTATTCTGGTTTTTTTAAGCGGATGAAATGTATTCCAGAAGCGTGTCTGTCAGATTCTGATCTAACTTAGACTGCCAGAAATAAGGATTAATTCCACTGAAGTCAATTGAGTTACGCCAGTGTAAACATGAAATGAGATAAAAAATCAGATCTCTATACTCTAGTGTAGGCAGACTAATTTATCAGCTGCCTGAAGTGTCCCAGTCTTCTTTAATTAATCCAATAAAACTTGGCATTATAGTAATCATCAATTGTATTGAACCTTTAGGGGTACTGTGCAGCTACATTCTTGTTGTATACCCAATAGCCAAAGCTGCAAATCTTTCAGATCTTGGCCAGCATGGTCTCTCAAGCCAATGTCAGGGATCTTAACCATGATCAGCGCTGAAGGTCCCAGATGCTAAATGCTCCCTTCTTCCAGTCCCTACCTTCCAAACACGGCAGATTCTCCTGAAAGCACAGATGTACATGTTGACCCCCTTTCTACCAGCTGCTTTAACATCAAATATTGTGATCTTTCGAGTTACTCTCTGCATAGCAAATATGCACACGCTACCTATGTTAGAGCAGATCTTACTGGTACGGAACCACTCCCACCTCATTCAGACCTCTAGGATATTGTGAGATTTGATTTCAGAGTGGCAAATATGTACAAGCCCCATACCCAATCCTGGCCTAACCCAAATATTCTCCCAAAGCTCCAACACCCTGCCATCTATGTTGGAAATTTTAATAGCCACCACACCATATCCCTGCTGTGGATACAGCAGGTCAGATGAAAATGGAGTTGATCTTTTGGACTGGTTCTCACTTCATTATCTTCATCTCACCCATGACCCAAAACAATGGGGGTACTTTTCATTTTGAAAGAAAGACTACTCTGACCTCCATCAGCACAGACAATTATCCACTTCAAGCTATAACCAGTGTATTGAAAAACTTCTCTTGTAGACAACATCCTCTGATCCTCACCAAAGATGATCTAACCATACCTATTGTGAGCTCCAAAAAAAACCCTCGCTGGAACAATCAGAAAGCAAACTGACCTAGCCTTTACACGGTTCACTGACTGCTTGTATCCCACACACCATCTCTACTGAGGAAGTTCACATGAAGTACACAAAAGCCATTTATAAAGCTGCCATGGAATCAATTCCAATAGGCTGTTATAAGAGATACATTCCCTGGATAGATGAGGAGCATGTAGAACTCCACAAGCAATATGAAGAAAGTGGCAATCCGGACAGCTTTTAAACAGCTTGTATGCTTCTAGAAGAAAAAGATGAGAGCAGGCCACTGCACAACTAAACATGTCAAGATCCAGCTGCAAAGTCTGGGCACAAATCTGAAAACTTGGTGCTGCTCAGAAGCTTCCACCAAAGCGCTATTACCCATTTTCTCCAAACAGCATTGCTGCCCACCTGATAAATATTGCAAAAGCAACCTCTCCTTCAAAAAAGTTCGAAGAACAGGGAAGACAAAATGGCAGCAATAAAAACAGTGTTTACCTAAAATCAAATAAAACTTCCAGCCTTCCACAGCAAAGGAAACAGAAAGGGTGTTCAAAACAATGAAAATTGGGGGCAGGAGGGATAGCTCCGTGGTTTGAGCATTGGGGTGCTAAACCCAGGGTTGTGAGTTCAATCCTTGAGGGGGCCATTTAGGGATCTGGGGCAAAAAATTGGGGATTGGTCTTGCTTTGAGCAGGGAGTTGAACTAGATGACCTCGTAAGGTCCTTTCCAACCCCAATATTCTAGGATTCTATGAAAATAGGTAAAGACTGAACTTGACAATACCTTCCCCAAACTCCTGAAGAAGTTGGGGAAAAAAAACTAGCAGATAATGGTTAGCCATCTTTCTATCTAGAGTTACCCAGGAGGATAAAATACTTAAGGTTTAAGGTTTGGCACAGCGCAAGAGTAATACCCTTGCCAAAACCTGAGAAAGATCACAGATTTCCAACAAGTTACTGCCCCGTCTCTTTGCTAAACTGTGTACACAAATTACTTGAAAGTCTTAACCTTCAAAGAACTGCCCCTACTGTTGACGACATTCCCGAGTATATATCTAGCAGGTTTCAGATGGAATTTCACTCCCTGTGATCAAGTGCTGGCTCTCAACAACTATATCGAGAATGGCTTCCACACCAGGAGGAAGACAGGAGTAACTGCTAGATCTTACTGCTGCCTATGACACAGCCTGGCAAACGGGCCTACTTTACAAACCGTCATTGGCCCTACTCAGGTGGGTTATCATGGCTGTGGAACTATTGCTGACAGGCTGCTGGTTCCAAGTTTCATTCAGACCAAAACAAAAACAACCCCCTCCGCACACATGCACACACCCCACATGCTCCTGGAGGCTCCAAAACAGGTTACTCGAGGGCTCAATTCTAGCACAAACACTTCACAACCTCTTCACAAGTGACCTTTCCAACACCACTGCCAAGCATTTTATCTATGCAGACATCATCTGTCTGACAGTACAGGACTAGGATTTCAGACATCTAGAAGAAGTCCTGAATGCTGACATGAAAGAGAGGCTTGCTGTTGCAAAAGATGGATACTTAAACCTTATATTTAAAAAAAAAAGTTTCCATCTATGCTATACAAAGATCCCCCAATTCCTGAATAGCCACAGGCTGGGCCACAACCCAAAGCCTGTATCTAGGTGTTACACTGGACCATACCTTGAACTTCGAGGAGCATCTTATCAAGACCTCATTGAAAAGAAAGAGAAGAAACAGTCTGATCAGCAAACTAGATGGTTCTTCCTGGGAAGCCAATGAGCAGACATGGAGAAACTCTGGGCTTGCCTTATACTATTTTGTAGCAGAGTATCACCCCTCCCCCTTCCCGTCGATGCAGTTCAAACTCTTTTCATACTAGGACTAGTCGCTACTCAGCTGAATGAACCCATAAGCATAACAGGTACCCTGAGACCAACTAACTCGGCCTGGCTGCTAGTCCTGACCAACATCAACCCTTCTGATATTAGGCAACAAGTCACCATGGAGATTCTGCTCCTTAAGGTGCAAGACCGGCTATATCTACCCCGGATTACAGATCTGTTTAATCCACCAAGCCGACACCTCAGCTCAAGGCATCCCATTTGGACAATTCCCCTAAGGAACCTCAACATCCCCTCCAGGTGGCAAGAACAAGATTCAAACACAGTCAATGACTATCTTGTGACAGATCCAACAGTCCAAAACCCTGGTTTTGATTTTCCACACCATCTTTGGGTAAAGCACATCACTTCAGATGTGGAGTGAATAGATGTGCTACTGATGATCATAAGTGAGGCCTCCGTCACTCCCACCTTTGCCATTGTGGCCAATTAGAAGATGTAGCTCACATACTTGCAGGCTGCATCCAAAGGCAAGGGTTGCCTGGTTCTCTCATGGGCTTGCACAACACCCTATCCTCAGCTACCAAATGGTTAAGACACTTAAATTAATGTGCTTGATTTGACAGTGTACACAGATGCAACCATAATATATACAAAAACTGTCCAGACTCTGTGGAAACTCAGCTTTCCCTACAACTCCACAAGTCCTGTCCCAGCATGTGCAAGGTCCTGTGTAAAATCTGAGATAGAGTCTTTGAGATGGGTCCAATATCTTGGTCAAGAATCTGCAGAGGATTTTCACAAGAAATTGCACTTCCCTGGTGTTATTTTTCCATACCAATCAGTGTAAACTAGACCTGGTTGAATTATTCCTAGAAAGCAATTTATTTGCCATATTTAACCTTTACTCCCTACCCATAAGTTGTCTGAAAAGTATTCTGAATTTCCCTGTTTATTGTGTCTCAGTGATTTAGAGAAAAAAAAAGTATTGTTTGCCAAAACAAAACAAGGATTACTCCTCCTGCCCCCACAACTGCCAGCCCTCGGCTCAGGCAGTCTAGTCCCATCTCATAGGATGGGCTCTCTCTCTCTTTGCTTCACTTTTTTTGTTAGAGGTTCAGAAGACCAAATTACAGAGTTATTGACCGCCTTGCAAGTGGAACTTAGTACATTAATTCTTTTCACAAAGTGATCACTCTATATCTAACCTATCACTCCTCACCCTCAAAGGAAATCTGTACAACGCTTTCAAAAGACTAGCCTGGGAGCGTAAATTCATAACCATACTAGACACTAGAAATTCTGGATTTATGATTTATTACAACAATCTGTAACCCACTAATGCCCCGTTTGGACTATGACTATAGGGAGTTAAGGGCCACTTTACCTTGAATATGTTGTATGTATGTTTACCCTTAGAATATGCTGTAACTACTTATACTAAAGTATCTGTTCGACTTTGTATTTAGCGGTGACACTCGGAGTACCTTTCCCAGACCTGAGGAAGAGCTTGGTGTCTCTTGAAGGCTGATTTCTCTCACCAACAGAAACTGTTCCAATAAAAGATATATTATTTCACCCACCATGCATTAATTCTGTTGATGCACGAGGAACAAAAAAAAAAAAAACCAAAAAACACAGCTCTTTCTCTCCGCCATGATGTCTCTGTAGGGCTAACAGAAACAAAAAGCAGCAAAACTTATTTTGGACACTAAACCAATAAGCTAGAACTCAATGCAAAGGAGCAGAACCTTTGAGTAAGAAGGTGCCATTTTTACGTACCGTGATTGCTCTTTAAAACTTTTCCGTTCCATATGGAAGAGCATTGTTATTTACCTACATCCAAATGTTCCCAGATATCAAAATACCTGATTTCCTTCTTGACTGGTGTAGTGAGACTTAAGAGAAGGCATTTATTCTTAACTAGTTAGATTTTCCCATTCTCTTTTCTCATCACGTTCAATGCACCAGTTGTATTGGTGCGTATGTGCAGAGTTAAAATTTATCAAATGTGAAGCCACCTGTCTCATTTGATAGTGTGCCAGGACGGTGCTAGAGCATAGCAGGACTCCCCATCCTGTTCCATATTCCTGCAGGAGTACAGCCTGAATTTGCTCATCTCCATGTATGTCATGCTTTCACTAATCATTCTCCACACTCATTAGTCCCATATCTGTGTACACGGTCTTATTTGCAAAGTGTATGTCTCGGTCTTTTGTTGCACTGACAGTGAGCTCTCTGACTAGGGAGGTTGGGGAACTGCTGTGTATCACTAAGTGCCAGGAAAACCAAGATAAATTGGAGTTTGGATTTTGCAGTTTGCCACAAAGATCAGGAAATTTCCAGAACCCAAATCTAAATCTTTTCCTCCTGTACTCACTTCAAGGACAGGGAATGAGAGCACAAGTCTCTTATGGAGTGGATTCTTTGGAACTAGCCTGCTCACTCCTTTATGGACTTATGATCTGTAGGGTACTCCATAGTAGCTGCTTCCACATTCAGCTGGTCTTCTCTCTCCTCCCTGGTTGCATGGATGGCCTTCCCCATGTGCTCATTTAGGGTCTTCTGGGTCAGCCCGGTGATGTGATGACAATCATACTGTGATGCACATACACAGTGAATTTGTATCACAGGCTTGCATAGGACTGATGAGGCAGGGTAGGCTTTCCTGGCTGATGAGTTTGCTCAGACATTAATTAAAAACATTCACCATTCACTGATATTTCTTTTCTGCCTGTGAAGGCAAACAATTTCAAGCTGTGCAGGTGCCATACTCCTGAACAGCTACATCCCTGCTTTGACAGCAAGGAGCCTGATATTTTTAAAACCAAATTCCATACAGAGGAGCTTCTTTATGAACTTCTTCACTGAACCGGAAAAGCTAAGCCTCTCAGGGACTATCTTGTTTTTGTCATTGTTAATGGCATTTTTCCTTGTCTAAAACCTAAAAAGGAAAAATATTTTCAGTTCCTTATTGCTCCTGTTAATGTCTAACATCTCCAGCAATTTTTGTCTGAAATGGTGTCAGTGATGCCTCTACACTAGAATATACAAGGCACATATGGTTACAATTACAGAAAAATATTCAATGTTCAGGATCATAGGGCTTTCATCACCCTTTCTTACAGAAGAGGATAGCTCACTTAGAAACTCAGCCCCATTTCTTATGTGCACTTTCTAAGCACCATGCTCTCTAAGGGGAGGGAGGCTTATGACAGTACAGAGGTCTTCTCTCTTGGGGCAGGGTGTTCAATCCTCTAACCAGGTGTGCAAGGAAACCTGCAGGTCTCAGGGAATCCATTCAGAGAGCTAGACCGTGCCCCACTTCCTCCTCCTGGCTCATACACGGTCAAGCTATCATTGGTAGGTACCCACCACTTTGCACTATCCTTTTGTCTGAGGGAAAAATAAATAATCACGTAGGAGTTACTGCTGCTTAGAGCTGCGTTAATGCCTTCTGGGAAATCCACTGGAAAGGATGAAGTGTAAGTAGCATATTGCTCTTCTAACCCAAACCCTAAAATCAGAGGAGTATATTTACACAGCAGCTGGGAAGTGGGATTCCCAGCTTGGGCAGACGTGTGTGTGCTGGCTGTGCTCATGCTAGTGCATTAAAAAATAGCAATGCAGCTTAAGCGGCACGGGCAGCTGCTTGGACTAGCTATCCAAGATCAATCCCACCCGACTCTCTGGCAACTATACTGAATCGCCCCTGTGCCACTGCAGCCACTCTGCTATTTTTAATGCGTTAGATCGAGCAGAGCTAGTGCCATGTATGTTTATCCATGCTTGGAATCCCATCTCCCGGCTGCTGTGTAGACTTACCCTGGGACAGGCTTCCTCCCTGACACAACCAGTCTGTCCTAGGAGCTACAGACAATACAGCAGATACTGAAAGCAAATACCCCTATGGGTGTGTCTTCTGTCATTCCTAAACTAAACACACTACAGGGACCTATAGGACTGGCAATGTGTCACACCCTCAGGTCCTGTATCCTGTCTTGGACAGTGGTCAACACCTAGGAAGGAGCTGTTTGAGCCTTTCCCCGTGGCTGGAATGTTTCTGGGCGGAGGGAAAGACTCCAGCAGTGTGACACCACACTGCTTAACATAGCAGCATAGACAGGGGAGGCACTGCTTGCAGGAGTAGAGAGCCGTGTAGGGTACATACCCACAGGGTTCAGATGCATCTTTGCGCTAGGCACCTAAGCAGTGCCTCATCATCTACACTGCTATTGATACCCAGGATAGGGGGTGCATGCAGTCCATGTACTCTTAGCGATGCCAAAGAGAAGTGTGCAGTGTAGACGTCACTTCAGAGAGTTCTATACAGTCTCTCTCCATCTAGCTTTTACACAGTTTTCATTAGTTTGTTTTAGCTAATGTAATGGCCCTATATTTATACAGAAACAACATAGGACGGCAAAATTACCTGAATAATTTTAAATGTTTTTCTCATTTTAAATACAGCTTCATTTGATACTGCAGTATTCATTTTTATTAATAAGAAGTTATTTCTTTTTTATAAATGGCGAACTGAAGTATCTCATAATTTGTTCTTCTAAATAGATCAAGACTTTGATCTAATGCAAGCCTTGCTGGGAGTAGAGACTTTCTATCTACTTTAGTTACAATGAATATTCTAACAAACATGGAAGTTTAATTCATTTAGTTATGAAAATTAAATGAGCTCAACAAGGTACATTTGATTTGCCTCAAGAGAAAAAAAAAATCTCTGCAAGGGAAGAAATATGAAGGTAAAATAAAAGTAAGTTCTACTGCTCAATAATGGAAAGTTGGTATCAGGACCCCAATATTGCCACCAACCCTTAGGCAGCATCCTTAGATGATGCACTGAACAGCTGCGCCTGACCAACACCTCTAAAGCTAAATGCCTACAGCAGCCAAACCCCAGGCCCTGATTGGATGGACAGGCAGCACTCTCACTGGGTGCCTGGACTATACAAAGGCCCCAACTGGAAGTGGAAGCTGACTGAGCAACAGGCCGTTGCCTGCTGCCTAGACTGCCTTGCTGTTCATACTGACCCGACTTTGTTGCCCTGCTGTCTCACCTGATCCTGCCTCCCCAACACACTGACCCAGCCCCTTGGATTGGATGTGCCTCCTACTGACCCCTGTGCAAACTCAGGCCATTGCTCTGGACTGCCTGCAATACGGATTGACCAGCTGGCTACCCAGCCACTCATGCATTATTGACTAGGAATCAGGACTGCTGCCTAACCCACATCAGCCACCGGGCATTACAGTTGGGAAGAATCACAGGGCCTAGACTTGAAACGGCACACAAGTCACATCCACAATGACCATATGCAGAACACACAACCAGAGACTGGTGTTGATGTCACAAATGATTATCGGGCAACAAAATCTTTGTGGATCATCGTAAATCTACTCAGGTCAAGGAAAACATTCCTTTCAACACAACAGAGCTCTCTTATATTTCTGCACATTTGCTTGGACAATCAAATTTCATTCAAAGAAATATGAGCAACTGGTAGTTCTGAGAAAGAAAAAGCCCAACCATCTGGATGTTGCATTAGTTACCTACCATTTTTGCAGATGGGGCAGCATTGATCTGGCTCATACACTGGATCCACACATTCAGTCTGAGGACAAGCAGACACTGTGCACAGCACTTCACCATTGGCTTCACAACGGCATTTCTCACATGGAGAAACCTGAAACACAAATCCATTCATTTTTTAATTCATCCATTCAATATTCTCTCCCAGACAGCATAATGCCTTTCTTTGCCTCCTACTGTCTTCTCCTCTGTCTATTTTACATGTATCTTGTTTTCTACAGTTATTCAGACAAAAGTAGGGCTGCTGCAGTCTCAATTTAGGGCAGAAACTATGCTAGCCCCAGGCACTGTTCTGAATCCATGCTTCAAATTGAGTAACGCAAAAGGTTCTGAGGAAGAGAGAGTCATGTGAGGCCATTAAGTAATAGTTGGAAGACATTCCCCATGGCTCCAAGGATTGATGTGGGGTTAGTCTAGAGCTGGTCTTATATTATACTAAAAGTAATTTTGATTTCAAATGGCTGTAGGTCTAAATTTTTCATTTTATGTTTTGTGTTTTTGTTTTTTTTAATGAAAATACAAAACCTTAATATTTTCCACAGGAAATTCAGACCAAAAATTGAAATTTTTTTCCCCCTCAACATTTCCTGTGAAAACCAACTGGTATTTTCTATAGCTACCAATATTTGAAATTTGAAATCTGGTCTCTCCCTTCTGTTGAGGGTGTGATTACTACTGCTGTACCCCAAATGGCAACGGTACACAGAGCAGAGTTCAGAGAAGGAAATGTGATAGAACACTGTTTCCAGTGGCATCCTCCCCTCCTCCATGTTTAAGACCTGGACATCTTCTACACCCGAACGTTTTCCTATTTCTAGAAATGAACTTGAGGTTCTGAAGTGCTCAGATAAGGTTCTGCCTCCTTCTCTCCATGCTGTTTGTAATTCCAGATTCCAGTGAAACAGAAGCACCAACACACTGTCAGACAGGCTGTTCTCACTGGATCTCTGTTGAAACTCAAAGTGGAATTGCCAGAAATCTTAACAAAGTCTGTGCTCACTAGAAGATCACTCCAGCTTGCATTTTTGTGGTCATCTTTGATTCCTCCCTCAGATAAGATTCTTACTTATTCCACTAAAACATCCCCAAAAGCCAGACCCTTCCACTCTACCTCAACTCTCATTTGAGTCAGTATTCTCCTTCATCTGGACTACAGAAATATTCTTCTCCCTTGCTTCTTATTCAACCTGTCACATCCAATGTTATCTTGCATACTCACAGCTACTTCTGCCTGAATTCCTCCACATTTCCTGCTTCTCTCTTCTCTTCCTCACCGTCAAATCTCGGTACATGGCTACATCAGTGCCCTTGTCTCCTCCTATACACCTATGTTCTATGCTCTGCCACCAATTTCCCCGTTCACTAACCTCTTCCTCTCTTTTTGCTCATGTGCTTGACCCTCTTTTCATGCTGTCCCCTCTGCTCAGACTAGCATCTCTCTCCCAGTATATCTAGCTACTTGCCCTCCTCCATTACATTTAAATTTTGTTTAGTTAGACTTCCACAGCTGGCCATCCTCTTCTAGTGCTCTTCCCTATAAAATATACTATAGCTTTAAAAAAAACAGGTACAAAATATATGGTTTGCTTTGAAGATCTTATTCAGCAGACAAAACAATCGAGAAATCAAGTCTTGGGGTTAAATTCACCAAGAGCCTAAGCTGGCACAATTCCATAGACTTCACAATACTTGGGCACATTTAAATAAGAGGTGAATTTAGCCCTGTTGTCTGACAGCTTGATAAGATCAACAGCAAAAATGGGTATTCCCTCTTCAAGTATTCCATATACTATGGTACAGCCAGCTTTTATAGGATTTTTTTTATATCCTTGTATCTGATGTGATGAAGCAGCAATCAAGACTGAAAAAAAAAAAAAGTTAGGAAGAACATTTATTCAGCCTTATAAAATTTAAGCATCTTTTAATTCAGCAGCTTATTTACTGGAATTTCAACAGAAATTTGACAGAACAATTTGCCTTCAACAAAGCATAGACTGCCCAGAACATGATCCATTTAATAAAATATTAAGGATACTGTGGAAGGAGACAATCCTGATTTAAAGTCTGAACAGATATAAGTGTTCATAAAGACGTGTTTCCCTCAAATATAACGCGCTTTTGAAGATCACACCTTTCAGAAAGTGAACGCTCTATGATAAACAGATGTCCAAGTAGTAGGTCATGAACACTTTTTTGCATGTAATATATACCAGGTTATTGCAAAGAAATATTTACAATGATCCTTTAATAAGCACTAACATCTCTCATACTTTGTTTTGTTTTTCCCCCCCTTGGATGAAACATATTCTTCCTTGGATACACCACCACATATATTTCCTACATCTACAATGTGATCTATGGTACATACTTCACTGCAACTTGTTACTTAGAATCACCTTGCACTTTGGTGATCAGGAAAAGATTTAGTACAGAGACAAATTCTCATTTCGGTTACACCAAATGTAAATATGGAGGAAATCTCCACACTTACACAGTGTAACCAAGATAAGAATCTGATGCTAAGGCATCCTATTTTTCCAGCCACAACAGTTTCTTCACTTTGGACTTCATTGTGCAAATATTCACGTTGGTGATCACTAGCAGAGTCTGTTGTAGTCTATGGGACTACTCTTACAAGCTTTCCAACATGAATAAGAGAGTTGTACAATGTAGTCCTTTAAGAATGCAGTAAACTGAGCACATAAGTATGTCTTTCTACTCTGTTTTGTAATATTTTCAAGAGTACGAATCAAGTACATTTTCAGTAGAAGTGAAGCAGAATAGTTGTTAAAGCAGCATTAGCTCTGTCCCTTATAGAAATGACCAGGGAGTCCTTATTTGCATCTCTTTGGACCAAATGCTCGCTTGTTGCTGCTTCTTTTTTCAATATAGGCAAGATGTGGTTAAAACTGTAGAAAACCAATGCCTTTTCTGATCTTAATGCCTGAAAAAGGCCAAAAAAGTAATATTAATAAGGATCAATGTATAAGAGAGAGTCTAGAAAGGCATTTCTTTGCCATGGCACCATGTAGTTAGCAGGGAATCAAATCAGAATTGGAGAAGGTCCCTTTGTGCTTCTATTCCATTTTCCCCTCCCCTCTAATGGAAGAGCTCTTACTTCAGCATAGGTTCTAATGGCTGGTGCGATGGGGCTGCCACCAGCTCCTTTGAGACACTATTCCACAATCTAACAGATCATGCAGTTAGTTGTAAAGCAATTTCAGAGTTAACACTTTAGTAGTCTTCATTCCTAAATATTAACTATATCACAACAGCAGATTTTCCTATGCTAACATATAGAAGAACTAATAAGCAGCAGATAAATCTGACCTAATTTGCCAGGGAGCCATAAAACCTATAGGAAATCTAAAGAAGTTGTCTTCTTGAGGGTTTAAAGGAAGATTATGAACAAGTATATAAATGCTTTTCTGTGGAGCTACAGATGTAGTAGAAAAGTTTGCATACATAATTATGCAAACAAGTTGGTAGATCAGTTAAGGGTTCCTCAACAGAAGAGCAAGAAAAATTCTAGCTTAATACAGGCAGCAAGCCAGATCCTCAGCTGTTTAATGTCATAGCTCAGTTGGAGCAACAGGTATTGACCCTGCGTTGCATAAGAGAAACTGAAGATTTCCTGGACAGACTCAGGCTATGCTTCTACAGGCACAAGGTTCTGAAGATTCAGAGCAGGCTGCGCAGCACGGACAGGAGGACGGTGAAGAAATCTGGCAACATGTGACCTCCAGAAGAAGGGGGAATGTCCATGTACCAGCAACGCGGACACAGGTAAGTAACCGTTTTCATGTTCTCTCCACAGGTACCATTGCGGGGAGTGGCCCAGATGATACGTCTGGTGGAAGGGAGCAGAAGGAGACTCCACCAGTTGAAAGGCATGAGATGCACTGTACTAAGGTTGGGGGTTCCACGACCACCACTCCCAAGAGAAGGAGGCGGGTGGTGGTGGTCAGGGACTCTCTCCTCAGGGGGACCGAGTCATCTATCTGCTGCCCTGATCGGGAAAACAGAAGTCTGCTGCTTGCCAGGGGTTAAGATTCGTGATGTGACAGAGTCTGCCGAGACTCATCAAGCCCTCGGACCACTACCCCTTCCTGCTTTTCCACGTGGGCACCAACGATACTGCCAAGAATGACCTTGAGCGGATCGCTGCAGACTACGTGGCTCTGGGAAGGAGTATGAGGCGCAAGTGGTGTTCTCGTCCATCCTCCCCGTGGAAGGAAAAGGCTGGGGTAGGGATCGTCGAATCGTGGAAGTCAATGAATGGCTACGCAGGTGGTGTCGGAGAGAAGGCTTTGGATTCTTTGACCATGGGATGGTGTTCCAAGAAGGAGGAGTGCTAGGCAGAGATGGGCTCCACTTAAAGAGAGGGAAGAGCATCTTCGCGAGCAGGCTGGCTAACCTAGTGAGGAGGGCTTTAAACTAGGTTCACCGGGGGAAGGAGACCAAAGCCCTGAGGTAAGTGGGGAAGCGGGATACCGGGAGGAAGCACAAGCAGGAGCGTGTGAGAGGGGAGGGCTCCTGCCTCATACTGAGAACAAGGGGCGATCAGTGGGTTATCTCAAGTGCCTATATACAAATGCACAAAGCCTGGGAAACAAGCAGGGAGAACTGGAGGTCCTGGCAAAGTCAGGGAATTATGATGTGATTGGAATAACGGAGACTTGGTGGGATAACTCGCATGACTGGAGTACTGTCATGGATGGGTATAAACTGTTCAGGAAGGACAGGGAGGCCAGAAAAGGTGGGGGAGTTGCACTGTATGTAAGGGAGCAGTATGACTGCTCAGAGCTCAAGTATGAAACTGCAGAAAAATCTGAGTCTCTGGATTAAGTTTAGAAGCCTGAGCAACAAGGATGATGTCATGGTGGGAGTCTGCTATAGACCACCGGACCAGGGGGATGAGGTGGACGAGGTTTTCTTCTGGTAAGGCGCAGAAGCTACTAGATCGCACACCCTGGTTCTCATGGGCGACTTCAATCATCCTGATATCTGCTGGGAGAGCAATACAGCGGTGCACAGACAATCCAGGAAGTTTTTGGACACTGTAGGGGACAATTTCCTGGTGCAAGTGCTGGAGGAACTAACTAGGGGTGGAGCTCTTCTTGACCTGCTGCTCACAAACCGGGAAGAATTAGTAGGGGAAGCAAAAGTGGATGGGAACCTGGGAGGCAGTGACCATGAGATGGTCGAGTTCAGGATCCTGACACAAGGAAGAAAGGAAAGCAGCAGAATACGGACACTGGACTTCAGAAAAGCAGACTTTGACTCCCTCAGGGAACCGATGGGCAAGATCCCCTGGGAGAATAACATGAGGGGGAAAGGAGTCCAGGAGAGCTGGCTGTATTTTAAAGAATCCTTATTGAGGTTACAGGGACAAACCATCCCGATGTGTAGAAAGAATAGTAAATATGGCAGGGGACCAGCTTGGCTTAACAGTGAAATCCTTGCTGATCTCAAACACAAAAAAGAGGCTTACAAGAAGTGGAAGATTGGACAAATGACCAGGGATGAGTATATAAATATTGCTCAGGCATGTAGGAATGGAATCAGGAAGGCTAAATCACACCTGGAGTTGATAAGAGTAACAAGAAGGGTTTCTTCAGGTATGTTGGCAATAAGAAGAAAGCCAAAGAAAGTGTGGGCCCCTTACTAAATAAGGGAGGCAATCTAGTGACAGAGGATGTGGAAAAAGCTAAGGTACTCAATGCTTTTTTTGCCTCTGTCTTCACAAACAAGGTCAGCTCCCAGACTACTGCACTGGGCAGCACAGCATGGGGAGGAGGTGGCCAGCCCTCTGTGAAGGAAGAAGTGGTTCGGGACTATTTAGAAAAACTGGGCATGCACAAGTCCATGGGGCCAGATGTGTTGCATCCGAGAGTGCTAAAGGAATTGGCGGATGTGATTGCAGAGCCATTGGCCATTATCTTTGAAAACTCATGGCGATCGGGGGAAGTCCCGGAAGATTGGAAAAAGGCTAATGTAGTGCCCATCTTTAAAAAAGGGAACAAGGATGATCCTGGGAACTACAGGCCGGTCAGCCTCACCTCAGTCCCCAGAAAAAATCATGGAGCATGTCCTCAAGGAATCAATTCTGAAGCACTTACATGAGAGGAAAGTGATCAGGAACAGTCAGCATGGATTCACCAAGGGAAAGTCATGCCTGACTAATCTAATTGCCTTCTATGAGGAGATAACTGGTTCTGTGGATGAAGGGAAAGCAGTGGATGTGTCATTCCTCGACTTTAGCAAAGCTTTTGACACGATCTCCCACAGTATTCTTGTCAGCAAGTTAAAGAAGTATGGGCTGGATAGATGCACTACAAGGTGGGTAGAAAGTTGGCTAGATTGTCAGGCTCAACAGTAGTGATCAATGGCTCCATGTCTAGTTGGCAGCCGGTATCTAGCTGAGTGCCCCAAGGTCAGTCCTGGGGCCGGTTTTGTTCAATATCTTCATTAATGATCTGGAGGATGGTGTGGATTGCACCCCCAACAAGTTTGCGGATGACACTAAACTGGGAGGAGTGGTAGATACGCAGGAGGGTAGGGATAGGATACAGAGGGACCTAGACAAATTGGAGGATTGGGCCAAAAGAAGTCTGATGAGGTTCAACAAGGACAAGTGCAGAGTCCTGCACTTAGGACAGAAGAATCCAATGTACCGCTACAGACTAGGGACCGAATGGCTCGGCAGCAGTTCTGCAGAGAAGGACCTAGGGGTGACAGTGGACGAGAAGCTGGATATGAGTCAGTGTGCCCTTGTTGCCAAGAAGGCCAATGGCATTTTGGGGTGTATAAGTAGGGGCATTGCCAGCAGATTGAG
Organism: Eretmochelys imbricata; assembly: GCF_965152235.1. NCBI lineage: Eukaryota > Metazoa > Chordata > Testudines > Cheloniidae > Eretmochelys > Eretmochelys imbricata. Next base: position 167,535,728 of record NC_135573.1, read on the forward strand.
GGACATGATTGTTCCCCTCTATTCGACATTGGTGAGGCCAGGTGTCCAGTTTTGGGCCCCATACTACAAGAAGGATGTGGAGAAATTGGAGAGAGTCCAGCAAAGGGCAACAAAAATGATTAGGGGACTGGAACACATGAGTTATGAGGAGAGGCTGAGGGAAATGGGATTGTTTAGTCTACAGAAGAGAAGAATGAGGGGGGATTTGATAGCTGCTTTTAACTACCTGGAAGGTGGATCCAAAGAGGATGGATCTAGACTATTCTCAGTGATAGCAGATGACAGGACAAGGAGTAATGGTCTCAGGTTGCAGTGGGGGAGGTTTAGGTTGGATATTAGGAAAAACTTTTTCACTAGGAGGGTGGTGAAACACTGGAATGCGTTACCTAGGAAGGTGGTGGAATCCCCTTCCTTAAGAGTTTAAGGTCAGGCTTGACAAAGCCCTGGCTGGGATGATTTAGTTGGGATTGGTCCTGCTCTGGACAGGGGGTTGGCCTAGATGGCCTCCAGAGGTCCCTTCCGACTCTGTTATTCTATGATTCAGTGAAGTCAGTGGAGCTATGCCAATTAACACAAGTTGAGGATCTGGCCCAGCATGCATACCAAAGTACTCCGTTTTAGGCAATTTTTTTCTGGACTTCGGAAAAAACCCCACCTGGGTTACAGAAAGTGGAAGTTCTTATTTGTACTTTAACCAAGACAGGGATTAAATAACCCTTAAAGAAAAAAAAAATCTAGAAGTCTATATTTCGTTCCTTGCATCTCTGAAAACTAAGTAAAATAAAATAAATAAATCTATAAAACTATATCCATTTACTCTTGGGTTGGTATTTCTAGTAACATTTTCATTTCAGTTATACCCCCCAAGAGATCATGAACACGGTTAGGCTGACAAGCGTTAATATATCAGCCTTCTTTATATTTCTCTGTGGCTTCAAAGCACAACAAATGCTTTGAAATCCATCTGGATTTGTTGTAGTCAAGAATTTCAAGTGAGTTGTTCATAAATTAAGTTATTTGACAGGACAGAAGTCGTGACAGACAAAGCAAAATCTGTAACAGCTTTGGGGTTTTACCATATAAGCAGCATTATTAATCTATTTTAACAGCTCTAGAAATTATTCTAATTTCTGACCCTTTGTGGGGTCATTACATATAGGAGTATATTGAATTCTGAAATCATATTTATGAAGTATCCTATTTGTCTAAGTAACAAAGCTCAATAATGATCACTGGAATGCTTCTTTAAAATTCGAATACAAATAATAAAAAGATTCTAATACAATTCTGTCTTCATTGAGGAATTCCATTTTAATCACAATTGGGAGACTGTTCTTTTGTATGGTACTTTTGCTCCCAATCCCATTAAAAGTTCTCTATAAGCTGAAACACTTCCCATACTGCAGCATGGCCCCCACAAAAAGCTATACGGCAAGTGATAAAGACATCTTTATTAGGCTTCTGAGTTTTGGGGTTTTGTTTTTTCCAGTTTTGGTTTGCAATAAAATTTATTTTTCTTTGTAACTCTAGTATAAAAGAGATACTACTACACACACAAATACAAGCAAATTCTGTACGCAGAGATAGGAGTGGAGGGAGATAAAATCTGTTTCTTTGAAATTTTATGTACCACTGCTTGGGAATTGGTACTTTCTCCTCTTTGGAGAGTTTTTTTTGTTTTTTTTTTTTTTAAAATAAAGCATATGTCAAACTCCATTTATATACAATATATACATGCACACACACTTGTGTATGCACACATGTGAATCTGCATACACATTTTCTTTTATATAAGTTCATTTAACCATTTAAAGAGTCAATATGTTTTTCTTTATCAGAATACGTGACTCATTCCCATTAACGGAACACATGCATACAGAGAAAATAGACTTACCTGTTTGCAAATACTTCCCTGACCCAAATCAAATGGTAGAGTGCTGTACTTAACATCCACAAGACAGTTGTGAGTACAGTTATAAAAATGGCCTCCAATACTGGCTGCAGTTATTTCCATCTGCAATTGTGCATGCGTTTAGTGGTTATCTGATTGCACATGAGTTACTTCCCTTCCATCTTAATCGACTGCAATGGTATATGAAAATAACTGTGCCTACTGTTTTGCACTCACAAATATTATTGGCCGAGTTGAGGCCCAGCTATGCGGTGTCAGTATGATAAAACATGCAGTATAGGCTGCAATTAAAGTGCTGTATAGCTTTAGTTATCCACCCTGAACACACACACCTCCTTACTTATCACTTATTCTAACAGAGAATACGAATAATTGAAAAAAAATGGCACTGTATTATGGGAAGGTTTCCTTAGAACTGCCAGAGTCAGAATGGGGTAAAACAAAGCTGAAAACCCAAATCTTTTTCAGAACTATGTAACTCCTCACTTAAAGTCCTCCCAGTTAACGTTGTTACGGTGCTGATCAATTAGGGAACATACTCGTTTAAAGTTGTGCAATGCTCCCTCATAACTGGCAATCGCTTGCTTTGTCCACTGCTTTCAGGAAGAGCAGCCCATTGGAGCTAGCTGGTGAGGGCTTAGAACCAGGGTGAACTGGCAGCCCCCCTAAGTTCCCTGTGCAGCAGCCGCCCAGTAGGCTATCAATTGCCAGCAGTTCAGCTGTCCCTCCCCCCACTGCTATGTGCTGCTCCTGCCCTCTGCCTTGGAGCTGCTCCCCAGAGCCTCCTGCTTGCTGTGTGGGGGGATGGGGAGGGCTAATGTCACGGTGTTCCCCTCCCACCTGCTCCTGCACCCCACTTACCCCTTCTCCATATAGGGCAGGGTGGGGACATAAATGGAGAGACAGAGAGAGCTTGGGGGCAGGAGCTGCTGCCTCAACTGCCTGATCCACTTAAAAGACAATGTACTTAAGAGTGCGGTCAGCATACTTAAAGGGACAATGCACATCTCTCTCTCTCCCCCACACACAGGGTGTATGTCTCTGTCTGCCATGCTGCCTCCCCTCCCTCCATTCCTGCTGCTTTGTAGAGTGTGAGGCTACATTAACAACAATGTGTTAACCTTTGAGGGCTTAGCCAAAAGCTAGATCATTTAGCAGGAAGGCATTCCCTGGGAAATATCCCACCCTCTAACTTCACCACCTCAACCAAGCTTCACAATCATCATTGCTATGTACAGTATTAAATTGTTTGTTTAAAACTTATACTGTGTGTAAAAAAAATTTCCCTGGAACTTAACCCCTCCCCCCCCCTTACATTAATTCTTATGGGGAAATTGGATTTGCTTAAAGTCACATTTTTCAGGAACATAACTAAAACGTTAAGCGAGGAGTTACCGTATTACACTTCCAAAACTATCAGGCATGATTGTTGTACGACACCAGCGAGCCCATTGGTTTTATTCTTCCACCACACAATGAACTGTAATCTAACAGCATTTTAAGGCTACTCTACAGTCAGTAATGCAAGATTCTTACATTAAATGAAGACATAGATGGGGTTGGAAAGCTGTGGATGAAGAACACATTAAAATTTTAAACACTAAGCTATTGAGACCTGGAGACAACACATGCAGGGAAGCACATTATATTGACTTTGCTTCTGAATGTACTTTACTGAAACAGTAAGGATTTCAGAATCTGGCCCTAAAAAGGGCACACCAACCACCCACATTTCTTCATTTTTAAAGGAATAAATTGCTGTGCCAAGATTCAAGACATTGGGGAGGGAGGAGAGGAGATGGGCCTACTGTTTGCTGGCATATGTCTTGAACAGTGCTAGTGTTCAGAGCACAGCCACCTAGGGATGGCAGGGGGAAAGTGCTCTGATTTATTCTCTGAACAGAATCATTCTCTGGCTTTTTTAGAAGGTGAAAAATATGGAAAGGGATTCAAAAGAAAAATACATTCCTAAGATTACACAAACACCACAGATGACACCAAAGAAGATTCAAACAGTATATTTATAACCTTCGTAAAGATGAATTTTCTCTCTCAAATATATGAGAGAGAGGCATGAACTGCAAAATACTAGGCTGAATTTCTAACTCCCAAAAGCGCAGGAGCATTCAGATCTGGGTTTTGGTTCAGGCCCGCATCTGCTAGTGTCCATGCACAACAGTACCGGTTTACAGAACTCAGCTATAATGCAAATCTATTTATAAGGGGAAAAGAAAGAAAAAGTAACTGTACAATCAGACCTTAAGTCCAACACTGTTTCAATATGCAAGATGTATTTGCAATGATAATGAACCTCCACCATTGTGAAGTTTCCTGCAAAACAAAAACAAAAAACCACAACACAAAAACGCTTCACTATAAAAGTATTCCACTAGATAGAAAATTGACTATTTAAATATTGCCATAATCTATCCTCTGAACCATACTCTGATTAATACACCAAGGTCCATAATCATTCCCACAGAAATTATGTAACTGACATCCCAGTTTGAACAGGCAAAAAAAAAAAAGTCAGTCGATTAAAGGATGCATTACTGTCACTAACTAGCTATTAACAATGGAAATCAGCCCCAAATGGCAAATCGGTTTCAAAAGGGATGAGTTTTATGGTTAACATTGTACAAAAAGGGAACAGTAAATGTAATGCTGAAAATGCAATGGAAATCCTGTGGAAACTGTCATGGCACATACATATTAATATTGAATGGCTTCATTGGGATTTTTTTTTCTATAAATACCAAAGGAATTAATAAAGATCAGCTCCCTCATTTTTAAAATGTTATGGTTTCACTGAACTGGAAAGGTAGTGTTTAAAGGGAAAATTATATACTACTGCAGGTGCAATATTAACAAGAAAGAAAAAATCCTTCTCTAAGAAACCATTTCAAGAACATAAGATCACAGACTAACCGTCACAAATGAGTTAAAAAAAAGCCACGCCCTTACCATGAATTCTTCGAGTGTCTGGTAGGTCTTTCCCCTGAACTCGCAGTAGTTCTTCCTCTCTTTGCACTGTGGGCAGCACTGACTGGTGTCTACATGAATACACCGTGGATGGAGTCTTGGGCACTCAGGTTGAATGCACAGAGGTCCCTCGTCAGTGCAAAGGCAGGGGCAAGCAGAGGGACCTGGAGTAAACTTCTCCCCGATAGCGTAAACGAAGCCACTCTCATCCACACAGCCTTTCCCACGGTAGTCTGGATAGGCATACTCCTCCGGAGGCTCAGGAGTAGTACTAGCAACAACTTCTGGGAGGGATGATTCTTCAGCGGCCTGAGGTTCCTCTGGAACACCATCCCTTTGCTCCTGTGCTTGAATGTTCCCAGATTTACTGCTTGTTCCCTGACTACTCCAAACCTGTTTTTGCTTAGTCCAAGATTCTTTGTTTGAATAATTTCTGTTTCCTTTGCTCTTCCAATCTCTGGTGCCCTCTTCCCGCCCATTCCTTCCAATTTCATTCATTTTCCCTGGGCCTGTCTGACTCTGACTGTCCGGCCTGGTTGATGTATGATCCCTCTTTTCCTGGCTTGTTTTTATCTCCTGTTTGTCTGGAGCCTTGGCCAGTTTTTGCACAGGTATGGTGGAGCTACAGAGAGCAACCATGAGACAGCAGGTTACAAGAAGAGAACTAGAGAGAGCTCCAATTGCCATTGCAGTAGAGCTAGGCATCACCTACGGCATCCCAGAGGGACAAGAGATGCTGCATTCACATCAGAGAGAATCACTATGTAAATCCACAGTCCCTAGGAAGAGAACAATTAGGAACACTTCAGCTCACACATTTTGCACCTTGCATTTGTACCAATGCAACATCTCAAACAACATGCAACTTTGTTTGTCTTTTGTATAAATTATCAAAGATCTTGTGCTGCATCCCCTCCCTCTACACTTTGCCTGTGTGTTGTTTTATAGATTGCAGGTTGTTTGGGACAGTGACCTGTCTTCTTACATCTCTAAAAATGCTACACAAACTTAGTGAGGTATAATTAATAAGAGCTGGCATAAATCAGAGGGTTTTTAAAAATAAAAAAAATGACTGCTGTAAAGTGATGTACCTAGAATCAAATGAAGCTCCTTAAATCACAGCAGACTCCAGAACAAACACCAACCATTCACTTCCATTTCCTGACTTCATGCATGATGATTTTCATTAATCTTTTATTCAGTCTGATAAGAGTTGTTTTAAAATAACTGCTAGTGAGCATTATTAAAAAAAAAAAAAAAAAAAAAAAGGAAGCCAGCAAAGCCAAATAGATCTCTTTGCAATTTCTAACAGTATGCATATGCTGCCTGTTTCTTCCTCTGGTTTACAACAGCAAAGCAAATAGTTCAGGACTCTACAGCAGAGATTTATTTAAACCTAATGTTTCAGGAGTTTAGCAGAAGCCCTACCAACATAATTACCCCAGCTATTGATTTAAAATATATTTTAAAATTTTATGTTGTGGACAAAAAATGTGAGATGCTAGGTAAACATAAACAGCCTTTACAATTGTTTTCCAACTTTCTGTATAAAGTAACACTTGAGCTACCTTTGCACAAAGCCCTTTGAAAAAAACCACCACCACCGATCAGAATATGCTTAGCCCTAGAATAAATGCACCTCTCAGCCTATCTCACATGTAGTTCTGGCAGACATATCAGATATTGCACTTTGCTGTCTGCTTTCTATAGAGTTTCTCATTGACGAGGCAGGTTAAAAAAAAAAACCACACAAAACTGATCCCCCACCACACACACACACACACCCTGATTTCTGGGGGCTCCTGTAGCTTGCGGAAGGCAAGATAATATCTAAGTCAGTGAAAAGCAGAAAGCCACTTCTGCGTCTGGGAAACTGAGAAGAGATGGAGCAGGGGATAAGCAATTGCAAGACAACCGTTCATCATTCACCCTCCCCTCCTAGGGGGCTGCTCAAACTTTCCCATGGAAAGCAGACAGTGGGGGCTGACGAGCACCAGGCTATCCCAGCACAACCTACCTTTGCTAAGCCCCTCTCCAGCCCCAGGAGCAGCAGCCAGCTCTCTGCCTCGGTGCCTGCGACTTCGGTGCCTGCGATTTCAGAGCCAGCCCTCCCCTTCTCCGCCTGGCACTTCACTCCTCCAGCCGCCCCGCTCTCCCCTCCCAAGCAGCCCTCCCTCCTCGTCCCAACTTTCCCCGGCTGGGGCGAGCCGGCAGGAGGTCAGCCTCGGGAGGGCGGGGAAAGGCGGGCGGGGGCAGCGCCCCGTCACCTACATGCACGCGAGCGTGAGCCCCGCGGACCGCGGCTTCAGCCCAGCAGCCGGCTCCCGGCGAGGAGAAGCCGCAGCTCCAGCTTGGCTCCCGTCCTCTGGCCACACGGGGGGCGTGCGCGGAAGGGGGAAATCAGCTTCTCCGGGGACACGCACAGCGGCCCCCGGCTGCACCGGCTCAGTCCTTCTGGGCTGCCCTCGCCTGCCCCCCCGCACTACTCCTCTAGCATCCTGGCGGGGAGCCGCCCCGAGCGTCACGCCGGACTCCGGGGCTCCCCGCAGCCCGCCTCTGCGGGGACTCTGGGCTCTCTCCGGCGCGGGGAGTCTCCCGGCCGCTCGCCCAGGCTCTGCTGTGGCAGCGGTGTCTGGCTGGCTGCAAAGCCCGGGCGAGGGAGGTAAGAAGCGAAACGCCGCCGGCCGAGCGGGAGCGGGAGCTCCGTGCGCAGCCCGCACTCGGCTCTGCTGGGGCCGCAGCGGGCCCCACCCCGCCCTGCTTCCTCGCGCGCCTCCCTTCAGCTCCCGAGTCCCGCCCGCACACACGCGCCCTCCTGGGCTCTTCCCTCCCCCTGCCCCTCGACCTCCCCTTCCGTCCTCTTTGCCTCTCCCCTGACATGAACTCCTGCCATTGCTCGCAATGCCTCCCCGGGGCACCGCCTCTCTTCGCCAGCCCCGGGGGGAAAGCGAGGCACTCCACCGAGCTCAGGACGGTGCTACCTGTCTGCAGCTGCCAGGGAAGTGGGAATGGTGGGGTGTGAATTTAAAGGGCAAGAGCTAGTCCTGGATAACTCCAGGTATGGCCACTCTTATTCCAAAATAGTGGTGGCCACACAGGTGCAGTGAGTCCTGGCTGACTGCAGTTGTAAACAAGCCCTTTCCCTGATGTAAAACTGATGCAAATAAGGTAAGACTCAGGGCAGCACTCTCTCCTTTCCTTGCCAGTTCCTTCTGTCCCTCCTTCACTTTGCCTTTATTTATATTTTCTTTCTTTTTACTTTACAGAATTCACTTTCCTTTTTTTTTTTTTTTTTTTTTGAAATTGGTATTTCACTCCTTCTTTCTACCATTCATTCCTCTCTGATTTTTTCTTCTCTCCACTTACCTTTCTCTCCTCTCTCCTAGTTTTTCCTGCTCTCTTCTTCTCTACCCTCCACCCATTTTCTCCTCCCCTTAGGCGATAGAACAGTTTTTATAGTGGGGGTGATGAAAGCCATTCAACAAAACCATAAACCCTGTAAATGATGGAAACCACTTCAAACCAGGTGGTGCTGCCCTACCCCCAGCACCCCTAGTTCCAGCACCTATGCAATCCCCACTGAGATTCACAGTCCCTCCTGGGCTCAGCTGAGGCACCAAACAGAAATGACCTATTTCTGAGACTTCTGCCATCTATTTGCCAGGTCAAAGCCTTTCACAGGCAGACTCACCAATTCAGGGAGGAAAAAAATAAATAGGTACTTTGGTATACATAAAGCAGGTTGGATTCTCTCAAAAACAGACAGGAAACACAGTTGAGGTATTTCATGAAATTATGTACAGCTAGGTGGACACTCAAACCTCTGACAGTATAATGTCACTTAGGGGTTGTGATTCTTTGACTTTGATATTGGCAGAAAACCTGAGCATAGATGCAGTTATAGCAATGCAAAAGAACTTTGGGGCTTGTATCATTTATTTTGTTCGAGGAACGGCATAAACTATACCAGCAAGAGAACTCTTTGCCAAGTATAACGTACATCTCCACTAGGGGGGGTTGCTGGTATAGCTATAGTGGCAAACTCTCAGAAGTGTAGAAAAGAACTATGACTTACCAATTCAACTTATTACTGGATGCACATTATAGTTTTGTCCCTACACATTTATGTCTGTTTCTTAAACAATTGTTACTTAAATATTTTAAACATAGAAAATGAGCAGAGCAATGCATTAAAGAAATGAAGGTAGAAACTGGTACGGCCAGAATGTTAGCACAATAACTCAGACAAAGTAAAGGGGAGAAAGTAATCTGTAAAAGCATTGTCTACACTACAGAGTTTTGTCAACAAAAGGCAGCTTTTCTCAACAAAATAGTGATGGTGTACATGCTACAATACAACTTTTGGCAACAAAACAAAATAAAATCACCTCAGCGAGCGACATAGGGCTATTTATGGCAAAGATTAATCGAAAAGGTGTCATTGTAGATACCGTGCTTGGTTTTGTCACCAAGAGATGTCCAAAAATGCCCATCCTGACCACGCTGGTTTGCAGTTCAAACTCCCCTGCAGCCAGGTGTGACACATGGCCAGAAAGGGTTAAGGACAGGGCTGCAAACTTTCTAATTGCACAAAACCAAACACCCTGGCCCCGCCCCATGCCCTGCCCCTTCTCTGAGGCCCTGGCCCTGCTCACTCCATCCCCTCTCCTTCTGTCAGTCACTCTCCCCCACCCTCACTCACTCATTTTCACCAGGTTGGGACAGGGAGTTGGGGTGTGGGTGGGAGGGAGGGCCCCAGCTGGGGGTGCGAGCTCCAGGGTGGGGCCAGAAATTAGGGGTTCAGGGTGCAGGAGGGGGCTCCAGGCTGGGGCAGAGGGTTGGGGTGCAGGCTCTGAGGTGGGCCAGGGATGAAGGGTTTGGGGTGCACGAGGGGGCTCCAAGCTGGGAGGTGGAGCTGAGGGAATCAGAGTGTGGACTGGACAAGGGGTTTGGATGTGGAATGGGGTATGGGCTCGGCTGGGGGTGTGGGCTCCAGGGTGGGTCCTTAAATGAGGGGTTTACTCAGCTCTGAGCTAGGGCAGGGAGTTGGGGTGCGGGAGAGGGTGTGGGCTCTGGCTGGCACTTACCTCGGGGGGGTTTCTCGGAAGCGGTGACATGTTCCTCAACTCCTAGGTGGAGGCGCAGCCAGGCAGCTCTGCACACTGCCTCCACTCACAGGAACCATCCCCACAGCTCCCATTGGCCGCAGTTCCTGGCCAATGGGAGCTGCAGAGCTGGCACTCAAGGCAGGGGCAGCGCACGGAGCACCCCTGGATGCACCTCCACCTAGGAGCCAAGGGACTTGTTGCCACTTCTGGGGAGCTGCGCAAAGCCAGATAGGAAGCCTGCCAGCCCCCACCAACTGGACTTTTAATGACCTGGTCAACAGTGCTGACTGGAGCCGCTAGGGTCCCTTTTTGACTGGGCGTTCCGGTCAAAAACCAGACACCTGGCAATACTAGTTAAGCATCCTGTAGGATAAATGACCCAAATTCAAACTGTAGGGACATATTGTGTGTTTACATATATATTGTTAGAGGTTAATAGTGTAACCAAATGGTTTCTGCCTATGCTGTATTCTGTTAATTCAGAGATCAAAAGGAGATCTTAACATTTAAATGAACTGTAAATATAGTGATATCACTGTATTGATCTCTTTTTGAATGTATAGCAAATCACTTGTAAATAATGGAAAATAGGCAATTGCCTTATGTTAATCCATGTAGCTAATTACCATGATGCTTTGGAAAGGGGTCTACTTCAAAGTCCTGATGATTATTCGCCTATTGTTCGCCTAAGGACTCCGAGCTGTCAAGAGAAGGCCTGGAACTGTATAAAAAAAACCATTGGGTCCTGATCCTTTTTATCTCAGATCTGCTTGATGCTTTATGCAAGGGAAGCTTAAGTCATAAGACTGAGATCTCCAATCCCACCTGGATCACCCTGCATATCAACATTAGACTGAATCTATGGACTAATTCTAAGAACTTTTTGTAACTCCAAAGCTTACCATCTCCACTATGAAACTGATCTCAGAACTGTACTCATGTCTGTAATGTATACTGATCTTTTAACCAATACTCTCTCTCTCTCCTTTTTTTAAAAATAAATTTTAGTTTAATTAATAAGGATTGGCTATAAATGTGTATTTAGGTAAGAGCTGAAATATTCATTAACTTGGGAGGTGGTGTGTCCGATCCTTTGGGATTGGTAAAACTTTGATATTTGACTTGGGTGTCTGGGTGGAAGCCCAAGGCTGGCTTACCATAAGGGAACTGTTTATTGGCTTCTATGCAACCAATAAGATATTGTAGAAGTTGTTTTGTGCTGGTTTTCTAAATCTAAGTATCGGAATATCCCCCAGCTTTGGGGTTTGCCCTAATTGAGTAACCTCAGTGTGGCTCCCCTGGGACTCTGTCACACCAGGTAAACAAGCATCCATCCCTCCCCCTTTAAACGCCCCGTGGATTTTTGAAATTCCACTTCCTGTTTGCTTGGTATGGAGAGCTCACAACGCATCTTCCCAGCTGATCATGGCACCTCCACACGGCAAATGCTCTCCCACATGGAGCACAGCTAAGTTGCTGGGTCTGCTCAGTATATGGGGAGAGGAGGCTGTCCAGTCCCAGCTATGCTCCAGCCATTGGAATTTTGATACCTACAGGCAGATTTCTCGCAGCTTGTGTGAAAAGGGCGATGACTGGGACAGGGTGCGGTACAGAGCATAGGTGCCGACTTTTAGTTTTCCCCAGGGGTGCTCCAACGCTGCTCCACTCCTTCTCCAAGGCCCTGCCTTGCTCTGCCTCTTCCTTCCCCTCCTCCCCGAGGACCCCACCCACTCACTGCTCTACACCTTCCCTGAGCTGCCAAATAGCTGTTCAGCAGTGGCCACTGATCAGCTGTAGTTGGTGGGTGCTGAACACCCACTATTTTTTTTCCATGAATGCTCCAACCCTGGAGCACCCATGGAGTTGGCACCTGTGGTACAGAGTGAAGATAAAGTAGCTGAGACAGGCATACCAGAAGGCAAGGGAGGCGAACCGTTGCTCCAGTGCTACGCCAAAGACCTGCTGCTTCTATAAGGAGGTGGACGCTATCCTCGGCAGCGACACCACTTCCACCGCCAAGAGCCCCTTGGATACTTCGGTGGGACTGGAAATGGCAGAAAGTGGACCTAACCCACAAGACGAAGTCGTGGATGAGGAGGTGGAGTTGGAGGACAATGTGGAGCGCATAGCAGGGTTGCCCAACAGGGCAGCGAGTCAGGAACTCTTCACCACTCCAGAGGTGTCCAGCCAGTCCCAGCAGTCCCTCTCCGGTGAGCAAAAAGCAGGAGAGGAGACGCCGGTAAGTGATCTCTTTCTATTAATGCTGCTCGGTTATATGACATACAGCTGTTCTTTGTTTTGTATACTGTAAGACTGGATGAAGGGATAGAAATGTGGAAGACAAGCTGGGTTTGAGTGTTCTCCAAATTCCCCTGTAAAGATAAGCTGTGCGGTGGAACAGTGTGTTGATGCACAGAGAGATTACACAGGAATCCTCCAGAGAGGTCTCAAGAAATCTTTCCTGGAGGTACTTGCTAATCCTCTGCCAAAGATTCCTTGGCAGAGCTGCTTTGTTCCTTCCCCCATTGCAGGAAACTTTTCCACGCCACTCAGTAATCACTTATGCAGGGACCAAAGTGGCACACAGACGAGCAGCATAAGGACTGGGTCTGAAAGCACAAGCATGCAGTAGATGCACCCTTGCTTACTCTCAGGAGTGAGATATCTGCTTCAGTGATCCCTGCCTGCAGAAAATGGTGCCGAATTTACAATATTGTCTCTAGTCACCTGCATCACTACCGTTGAATCACCCCCGATCACTTTTTACCCCAGCTTCAACAACCCCCACCCACCAGGCAGAACTCACCATGTTTAGGGTGTTAGCCAAGTTGTGTGCTTGCTGAAGATCAGTGAGAAAGTGCTTGGTATATAACAAGAGGTATATTTTTTACTGTAATGGTTCAATGCTGTGCATGAACTAACAGTCATGCTTCTGTGTATTGTTTCTTGTGGTTCTGCAGATCTGCAGACGTGGCCTTCAGGGGAACCCCTTACACACCGCTGGAGCGCCTCCGCCAGATAATTAAGCGACCAAGGCAGAGCAAGGGGGACGTGTTCCGGGAGGTGCTGCAATCCTCTGAGGAAGAAAAAAAGGGAACACAGGGAATGGAGAGAAATGGAAAGGCTGGACAGAAAAGAAAATCAGGAGATTGTTCAAAAGGCCACTGAGTGGATGATAAAAGTAATGGAGCAGCAAACAGAGATGCTGAAGTCCCTAATCATGCTACAGTCAGAACAGATTCTTGCTTGCCTCCCCCTGCAGCCCATTCAGAACTGTTTTCCATGCCCACCCCAAACTCCTCCCACACATTCCTTTCAACTTTCCAGAACTTCTCAATTTCCCATTCAATCCACCCCTTCGAACAGCTTCCAAAATTATAGCTGGATTTACGCTCAGCTTTAAGACCCTTCCCTTCACTGGTACCTCCCTTCCCACCGAGCCTTTGTGTGTGTGTGTGTGTGTTAATTGGTGTTTAATAAAAACGAAGTCTCTGAAAGATAGCGAGTCTTTATTTGTGTCCTACAAATTGTGATAGCGACTGGTAATAAAACATATACATGCAGTTTAATCATTTGCTTACTGAAAATCCCGGTCAGGAATCATGACATATGTTAGAGAAACAAACCAAACTAAAGTGAATGAAGATGGCAGATTGCTGTATACAAACACACATTACTGGTTCTCATTCTCAAAATGTTGCCTCAAAGTCTCCCTGATTCAAATTGTCCCTTCTTGTACCCCTCTAATGGCCCTGGTATCTCACTACTGAAAATCAGCAGCCAGGCAATCTGCCTCAGCATTCTGCTCTGGGAAAATGTTTTGCTCTTAGCCTCACAAAGATTATGGAGCGTGCAGCAGGCAGCTATGACCATGGGAATGTTTTCCTCACTGAGATCTAACCTGCCATCAAGGCATCTCTAGCGTGCTTTTAATCTGCCAAACGGACATTCTGCACCTACTCAGCCTATCATTAAAGCTCTCTTTGCCGGTGTCCAGGTTTCCCGTGTAAGGCTTTATGTGCCATGGGCGTAAGGGGTATGCGGGGTCTCCCAGGATCACTATGAGCATTTGAACATCCTCCACTGTAATCTTCTAGTCTAAAAAGAAAGTCCCTGCTTGCAGCTTTCTGTACAGGCCAGTGTTCCTGAAGATTCGTGCGTCATGCACTTTCTTGAACCACCCCACACTGATATCAACAAAACACCCACGGTGATCCACAAGCACCTGCAATGCCATGCAGAAGTACTCCTTTCTATTGATGCACTCCGTTGCAAGATGGTCTAGGGCCAAAACTGGAATATTCCATTAGGGAAGCCCATTTCTGCAAAGCCATCCACTACTTCATGCACATTGCCGAGAGTCATGGTCCTTCAGAGCAGGGTGCAATTAATGGCCCTGCACACTTGCATTAAAGCTGCCCCGGCAGTTGATTTCTGACCTCCAAACTGATTCGCAACTGACCAGTAGCAGTCTGGACTCACCAGCTTCCACACAGTAACAGCCGCAAGCTTCTTCACCGAGAGGGCTGCTCTCACTTTGGTGTCCTTGTGTGTGAACTCACAGAGGTCGGAGGCAAACAGCCAGGCCCCAGCAGTGACCTCTGGACGCTTCACCAGGAACAGCGTTATAGCTCTTATCTGGGCTACACCTGGCTGTGACCAGCTCCGGGAAAGCAACAGCTCCAGGCTCACCGGCCCCTTGGAGGCAGGGAGGTTGGGCAAACAAAGAGGTAGACTCAGGGCTCCGCACACAGTTCCAGGTAGGTGGCTTTCCACGTCCAAAAGTTCTGTTGCCACTGCTCGTCATCCCATACCTGTATAACAATGTGATCCCACCACTCAGTGCTTGTTTCCTGAGCCCAAAAGTGATGGTCCACCATGTTCAGCTGCTCCATGAATGCCAAAAGTAATCTGGTGTAGTTTCTTTCCATGGTACACAGCAGGTCAGGCAATTCTGATTCCTTTTCAGATAGCAAGCTCATTATACTATGTGACCATCCGTGAAGTGTTAACAAAAGTTACCATAACAGTAAAGAGCTCTGTCTTTCAGACAGAGATGGCGGGGACACAGTAAACCGGGGCCGTTGAAAAATGCCACGAAACGCAGTCAGAAGCCAATAGAATGCTGGGATAGAAAACCATGCATCATGGGACGTTGAACCCACACCCAAGATGTGCTGCCATCCACTCTGCCTTCCCAGAACTCCTAGTGGCAGAAGGCGGTGAGTAGCACAGTGGGATAGCTACCCACAGTGCACTGCTCTTACTGTCGATGATACACCACCAAGTGTGGACGCGCTCTGCCGACAAAGGGAGTGTAGTGTGAACATGCAATAGCAATATTATTGCACTCTTTGATCACTGACATAACTTTGGTCGACAAAACTCTGTAGTATAGTCAAGGCCTTACTCACATCTATATGTCTTTAACAAGTTCAGCAAGCTCTTCCATATACACGTAGGGCCAGATTTTCAAAAGTGCTCAGCACCCACGACTGAGGCTGCATTTTCAGAACAGCTCAATGTAGACACCTAAACTGGTCAGATTTACAAAAGTGTTCTCATTTAGGTGGCAGCACTGCAGCAGCAAAACTCAGGAGAGCCCACTGAGAGCAATGAAAGCTGTTGGGTGACGAGCACTTCTGCAAATCTTGCCACTTCACATTTAGATGCCTAAATGGACACTGAATTTTCAGAATTGATCAGTCACTTGTTTAAGTGCCTAAACGGGAGTAGCTAGGCCAGATTCACAAATAAACTTAGGTGTGGCAATGCTCAGCATCACCACACTTAACTTTTAGGCACCTAGAAGATCACTGGGTTCACAAATGGGGAGAGATGGGCACCTCAGAATGGGAGTAACAAAAGCCAGAATGCTGGACAGAACTCTACCTAAACTAACCAATGTAACTCTGCCAAGGCGAGGGGTGTGTGGCAAGCCCTGGACATGATTACTGGATTGGCCCCCTCAGGCAAGTTAGGTGGAGGAATGCCCATCTTTCACCTGTTTGTTCATCACTTTTGGGTCTAGCTGTCCAGATGCCTGGCACGAGGCTACAGTGCGCATCTCAGAAGCCAAAACATAGGTGCCTAGTGAACTTTTACTGCAAAAATCTAAGTGTCAAGTGAGTTTAGACACTTACAGGGTTCAGTGGCTGCTGAGCAGGGGTTTTGTGAATCTCAGTCGGGCCTGATTCTGGGAATTGGCCCCTAAAGTGTTAGTTAGATACCTAATTCTTTTTATAAATCAAGCCCACTCTTTTGGAAATCTGGACCTTAAGCTCTCCAAGAACACAGAGGCAATTCACATCTCATCAGGCAGGTATGGGACAACCTCAGCCCAGCCTCACAGGAACAAAGGACGCTGGCCTAGGGAGCAACAAAATAATCTGTTAGACTCTCCAGGGAGTCACCCCCTTCCTTTGGTCAGTTTGGAACTGTGATGAGGGAACGCTCAGGGGACTCTGAAGGGGGCGGGGGGGAGGGGCAAAGCCAAGAGGGAAGAAAAGACATGATAAAAGGGAGAGACATTGGCCATGCTCTCTCTCTTCCACCTACATCTACATCTGCAGCAGTGCGTTTGGTTTGAAGTGTCAGAGGCTCCCCTTGGGATAACAAGCCTGGTACATATCAATTTCTTTGTTAAATTGACAAACTCATATAAGCTTGCAGCATCCAGCGGGCATAAGTGGACACTGCAAGATGGAGGTTCCTGGGCTTGTATCTGGGACTGGAGTTATTGGCTAGTGTCATTTGGTTGCAAGTAGCTGGGAGCAGTTTACATGCCAGAGTCTGTGCGTGAACTGCCCAGCAGTGGAGGTTCTCAGTACACAGCAGAGCAGGGTAAGGCTGGCTCCCAGAGTCAAGGATTGGAGTGACCTAGCAAATCACTGGTCCAGATAACACCAGAGGGGAACATCACAGTCTCACCATAAAAAAAGATGGAAACATGACAGTCCTATAGCAGTAGCAAAACCCAGGACTTCTTAACCTCTCAACATTAACATTTTAAAGCTAAACACCATTTTTTCTTTACCAACAAGATTTGTTAATAGAGTTCATTCTCTGGTTATCCAGATTTATAAGTGTTTTTAAGTGATGGATGCTCCACTGACATTGGAGTCATCACCTTGTAAAGCTGAGATCAGATCTCTTTGATTAATATGATAGTAGTGAAGCACACAGTGTATTGTACTTGCTCGGGCGAATGACTTACATGGAAGAAATGTGTTTCCTACCCAGCAATTTGAGCGTTGGGTTTGCAAAACAGAGAACACAGTGACTTCCAGGCCAATTTTTAATCAGTTTCTTAATGTGAATTTAGGTCACATTAATAGCCCTGGAGAATGAAGCCCTCCATTTATTCATAGAACAGGTACAACACAAGAAACAGATGTCTAAGCTTTCCCACTCATCTCTACCAATGTGATCTAGTGGGAACAGATAATTCCTCTGGCCGAGAGCATAGTCTTCATTCCCATTCAGTATTTGTCTGCATCAGAAAGTTGTGCTGACTTAACTAAAGGTGTGATTTAAAATCTGATTTAGTTAATCCAACGCAATTCCCTGTTTGGACACACTTATTTTGGTTTAGCTTAAGTTTATTAGGAATTGGTTTAAGCGAAACCAAAAATAAACCAAACTGCAAAACAAATGTCTATGTAGGGGTTTGCAAAAACTGATTTACATTGAACCAGTTCAACTTTCTCATTTAGACAAAGCCTGAAGTAGCCAATGAGGGTGTCAGTTCTGATTGGTGTTTTTGTTCTGTAGATCAGTGGTTCTCAAACTAGGGGCGCCGCTTGTTCAGGGAAAGCCCTTGGCGGGCCGGGCCAGTTTGTTTACCTGCTGTGTCCACAGGTTCGACCGATCACAGTGCCCACTGGCCGCAGTTCTCAGCTCCAGGCCAATGGCGGCTGCAGGAAGGGCGGCCAGCACATCTCTCAGCCCGCACCACTTTCCGCAGCCCCCATTGGCCTGGAGAGGCAAACCGCGGCCAGTGGGAACCATGATCAGCTGAACCTGCAGACGCGGCAGGTAAACAAACTGGCCCGGCCCGCCAGGGGCTTTCCCTGAACAAGCGGCACCCCTAGTTTGAGAACCAGTGCTGTAGATACTTGAGCCAGTCAATGGACTAGTTAAGTAAACATATAAGCGTTCTGTTGGATCAGGGCCCAATTGCTCAGCACCTAATAGTATGGAGCTCTTGAATACCAAGTTTAAAGATGCCCTTAAACCTCTATACAGATCTCATAGACAGGATGAAACATTTGCCAAGGTTGTCCGTCATCATTATTAGTAAGAAAATAATAGTAATTCTAATAATAAAATACTCAGTACCATGTTATGTTATACAGCAAGTTTCATATGTAGATTTCAGAGTACACAAAGATGAGCAAGTTCATTTTATAGATGGGTAAACTGAGGCACAAAGTGGTTATATGGTTTGTACCCAATAACCATTCGATAGCTCCCACACAACTTGGACCTTAGAACCTATTTTATTGAGACAAGAAATGTTAGTCAGGATACGAGAGTCTAAACATGCCATGTATACACTGTGCAGCCACACCAATAGATTATTTGATGGTTTACAGGAGAAATGCAGGTTTTATTGCTTTCAGTGCACATAGCACAAGAGGTCTGGTTCAGCACAATCCTTGTAACAGTTTGGTATTTTTACTGCTGCAGAAAGAAGAAACACTTTCCCTTAATTGATTGTTGCTATAGGACATATGGGGTTTCTATTCTTGCATCTGTGTGATGAAATACTCTAGGAGATAGTGTTAGGAACGCAGTAATGAATACCAGATACCCAGATGCTTGACGAGTTGAGGACTGGCCGTACACCTAGGCGATGTAAGAATTCAGTGTTTCCAGCTCTTGCAATTTAATCACGAGCCATGTGATATTTTGGTGTTTTTCTTACAGGTGCAGCTCAAAGATTCATGTAATTCTATGTGAATTTCAGATAACTTTTATTATTTTTAAGGACAAGTTTCCAACCCTTGTGGCTGTGAAGAAAAAACTCAAAAGTGATCCAAGTTCACACTAAAGGTTCAGAAACCAGAAGACAAAGAAAAACCTCCCGAATTATTATTTGTTTTTAAATCTCATGATTTGTAAGACAATGTCATGATTTTGGGAGGCCCGTGTCAGGATTTTTGAATGATGGCTTGGCAATACTGGAAAATCTCATATGTATAAGTGGCAAAGCTCAGCTGTAAGCATGACCCAGGAAAGGTAATTTTGAACTGAATTGACATTCTTCCATAATTAACTTTTTAAATTCTACTGCGAATAGTTTGGTTGCACTGACGTGAGGCATCTCATAATTCCATTTACATCAACACTTGACTAGAAGTAAATAAGGATGTATATTTAAGGATCCACAATTCTATGTTGGTACCAAAGTCACCTCCCAGACTAGTATAGGACTAGAATAAAAGTTTCCTTTTGGAACAAGATTATGAGTAAAACTTGAATTCTACTGATTTATTACCTCTCGAAAATTGTAACGTCCAATGTTGAGTTAAATTTTTGACACTGTGAACACTTATCTAATCATCTTTATTTTGCCTTCTGTAATTTCTTATTTGCTTTAAAAGTTATTTTGGATAATGAAACTCAACAATTTATAGTAATTCTCCAGTCCACACTTTAGTTAAAGAACATAGATCTGAAAAACCTGAGAATCCTAGAATACGTAATTACATTATTTAACTGATATGCATTTTATAACCTAATCCCTCTCATAACTGTATCAGTTTAAAATAATTAATTTCCAATTGCTTTTTAAAATTAGAGTTAGGCTACGATTTGACATTAACTGTAGCTATGAACATAGCTGCTACTACAATTCCATCAAAAGCCACACAAGGGTGTCCAATCAGGCCCCTAAAAGAAATCCGTAATCACTTTAATGTCTAATGAGGAAAGTAATTGCTTAAACTAAGTAAAGTCCCATTTTTTTCTGAGCCTGTGGTGCTGAATTGTTCCTATAGACTCTGATTTACAGAGATTCTAAGCTCCCACTGAAGTCAATCGGGATTGCGGGGGCTCAGCACCTCTGTAAATCTGTGAGTTCACTAGGAAAAAAGATGTATTAACCTGAGGTAAAATCCTAGGCAATTTGTAGTTTACATACAAGTGAGCAGGTCAAATTAAAGACTAGACTCCCACATACTCCTTACCTAGGACTTTACCCCAATGTAGTTAACTCAAGTTAAGAATGTGACAGCTTCCCCCACTGGCAACTGAACCGGGGACCTGTAGACCCAAAACCATCAACTGCTACAACTTGAGCTAACGAGCCAGGTCTCTATAGCTGGAGGCTGTAACAACACTTACACTTTGTAGATCAGCACATTGGGGAATCTGTAACACAAACACACTATTGGATTATAAGAACACATCTTTTCTTCCTAGTGAAGACAACACCTTACAGAATGGAGGTAAATGTACCTACTGTTTAAGAGTAGCCTTTCTGATGACTTCCAATACATTTCAATAAAAATATACATTTTAAAATACCATTGAATGAGATGAAGGGAAACAATCTCCTCTCCTCACATATGCTTTTTTCACCGGAGCCTGTTCTTAAAAACAGAAAAGATTACACTTGCTATTGAAAAAAAACCCAAAAACACAACATCTGAAGATTTTAAACAAACCATTACTGCTGCTGAACAAATCAGCTAAGAACTGCAGATGGAAAAGAAAATGCCCTTGTGCAGTGGTAAAAAGCTAACAGAAGTTCACTGTGTCTGTGGTTAGTCTCTTGTTGTGGTAGCAATGGGATTTCTTTGACAGGATGACTCATACTGTTGATAGAAGGGAGGTTTAATAATAATGCTTTCACAGTCTTTTTCACTCTTAGTTACCTGTCTTGTTTCCTGATGTTAATTTTACATTGCACTTTAGCATTCATATTGTGCAACTCTACAGAAATATTATTTTAAAAAAAATATTTTTTCAGATACGATTGTTGACATAATTTGTGCTTCAGAGTTGAATACCGAAGACAATGATCCACTGGTTTAACATACATGTAACACAAATTAATTGTCCCTGACATTGGAGGAAATCACTGAAACTGATGCTGAAGGTACATTAACTCTTGGTGCCAAAAACATCACAGGATCAAGATGCTGAGTAAATATGTAACTGTTCTTATTTTCTTGTTAGTGGTCAGAAAATAGAGTGTATTAATTAGTAATGTCGCATTTGGTGACTGGGCTTGTGGTAAATGTATTTCACACACTGCCATTGCTGAGATTCAAGCCTTCTTTGTCTTGGTCATACACAGCAGTTCCACCAGGTGAAACAAAAATAAGTCCGCCTTGCTTGAGCCATTAAGATTTTATTTAGGTGGAGAATTTTCAATGCAGTCACACTTGTCTTTGTGACATTGTCAATTAACCCTGGAACAGGGGCTCCTGAAGCGAAGGAAGTGGCTACTGATGCCACAGAGCAGTAGGGCTGTCAATGTTGCTAACTCAAGTGCAACTATCAACAATGACTGGGCTTTTGGTAAGAAATCCCTATTACAATCAATATATTTGAAATGTAGAAAATATCCAAAAATATTTATATAAAGTGATATTCTATTGTTTAACAATGCGATTAATGTCACAATTAATTTTTTTAATCACTGGACAGCCCTAGTAATGATATATAAAAAAGTGTGAGATTGTTGCTTTGGTGGAGCAGTGCCCCAATATCCCCCATACACGAGCTGCCACTGGGTGTGGGCCTCATTCTGCTCTTGCTTTCCCCAGTATGAATTCAGGAGTACCCTACTAAAGTCAGTGAATTTAAATCTATGTAAGTGAGAGGAGAATCAGCCATGGAGGCTCAAACTTCAGTAAAATAAATGAGGCGGAAAGAGCTTTAATAGGTGTGACTGGAGGAGCAAGTGACAGAGCCTTAGAAAAAGGTACCAAGGTCAACTTTCCTCTTTCCCTCAGACCCAGGCCTGTTCCTAGAGCAGACCAGCTCCTCGACTCATGACAAAAACACAGTATTCTTCTTCTGTGTTCCTTTCACATTCCTCCATTAGGGTGTGTGCCTATGAAGATGGAGCAAAAGAAATACACAGAAACCAGCTTGCAGTCATAATCTTTGCTGGCTGTATCCATTCCTCTAGGAAGTAGCTCATTTATTTTTCTAAGGTCATGTCTATCATTCCCAAACCTGAGCCATTCTTTTTGGGTGACAGATCTGAGGAACTGTCCCAAATTGAGGTGTCATTAGAGGAGGTTTTGGAACAAATTGATAAACTAAACATAATAAGTCTCCAGGACCTGATGGTATTCACCCAAGAATTCTGAAGGAACTCAAATGTGAAATTGCAGGACTACTAACTGTCATTTGTAACCTACCATTTAAATCAGCTTCTGTATCAAATGACTGGAGGATAGCAAGTGTGACACCAATTTTTAAAAAGGGCTCCAGAGGTGACCCTGGCAACTACAGGCCAGTAAGCCTTACTTCAGTATCGGGCAAATTGGCTGAAACTATCGTAAAGAACAAAATTGTCAGACACATAGATGAACATAATTTCTTGGGAAATAGTCAACATGGTTTTTGTAAAGGGAAATAATGCCTCACCAATCTACTAGAATTCTTTGAGGGGTCAACAAGCATGCGGACAAAGGAGATCCAGTGGATATAATGTATTTAGATTTTCAGAAAGCCTTTGACAAGGTCCCCCACCAAAGGCTCTTAAGCAAAATAAGCAGTCATGGGATAAATAAATGTAAACAATCTTGCTTGACAAGGTCCCTCACCAAAGGCTGAACAAGAAGTAGGTCTGAGTGGACTTGTAGGCTCTAAAATTTATATTGTTTTGTTTTTGAGTGCAGTTATGTAACAAAAAACATCTACATTTGTAAGTTACACTTTCAAGATAAAGGGATTGCACTACAGTACTTGTATGAGGTGAATTGAAAAATATTTCTTTTATCATTTTTACAGTGCAAATATTTGTAATAAAAATAATACAAAGTGAGCACTGTATACTTTGTATTCTGTATTGTAATAGAAATCAATATATTTGAAAATATAGAAAAACATCAAAAATATTTAATAAAGTTCAATTGGTATTCTAATCATGATTAACTTTTTTGAGTTAATGGCATGAGTTAACTATGATTAATCGACAGCCTTAATAATTACACACACACACACGCGCGTGCATGCAAGTGCATCTGACACAAACACAACAAATCTATCATGGCCGTAGGCTGTCTTTCTGCTGTCCCTGTGGCACCTGTTCAGTAATGATTGACAATATCTGAGTCGGGAAAGTGCTGCAGGGATTTCAGTGGGGCTTGGAGTTCTGGATTCACTGCCCAAACCACAGGCTGCTGTGATCGAAGAGCGCTCTAACAGGTTGTGCTCTAATTGCCCGTGTAGACTGCCTGGCACCTTGTACAGCATGCCAGCAGGGTCTTCACAGGGTAGTTAGAGTGCAACACATTTGCATGCTTCACAGTCACTGCAGCCAGTGGCTTACCCCATAAGCAAAGGAACCAAGCTCACGAACATTTGGATCCCACAGAGAATCTCCATCAGCAGTAGGTTTGGTGAGAAAAGCTCCGGGAAGGCAAAGAACATCACCTCAAACCAAACAGGGGCTTGACTCCCTTCTCCCGCAGTGCCCAGTGGCCTCAGCCCTATGACTGTTGCAACCATCGCTTGAAACAGGGGCTTGACTCTTCTGCAGCTCTACCTGTCTCAAAGTTCACCAGCCACCACTCCCCACCCCCATCGTTCTGTTCCACACACACATACTTCTTTCTTGTAGCCTCCAAAAGAGAAGAATTAACGACCTTTTCTGCCTCTATAAAATGGGAGAACACAAACTAAATGAACATTGGGTGAGATTTTGCCACATTTAGGGATTTTTTTTGTGAGGATCTCTCAGCTCTTCTCCCAAGATACCCATATGGAGTTTCCACCACCTCTGCTTCCCCTATTAGCAGTGTTCATGGTACTGATCACAAAGAGTATGTCTACACTACGAAATTAGGTCAAATGTATAGAAGTCTTTTTTTAGAAATCATTTTTATATAGTCGACTGTGTATGTCCCCACACAAAATGCTCTAAGTGCATTAAGTGCATTAACTCGGCGGAGCGCTTCCACAGTACCGAGGCTAGCGTCAACTTCCGGAGTGTTGCACTGTGGGTAGCTATCCCACAGTTCCTGCAGTCTCCGCCGCCCATTGGAATTCTGGGTTGAGATCCCAATGCCTGGTGGGGCAAAAAACATTGTCGCGGGTGGTTCTGGGTACACGTCGTCAGGCCCTCCCTCCGTGAAAGCAACGGCAGACAATCATTTTGCACCTTTTTTCCTGAGTTACCTGTGCAGACGCCATACCACGGCAAGCATGGAGCCCACTCAGCTCATTGTCTCCATATGTCTCCTGGGTGCTGGCAGATGTGGGACTGCATTGCTACACAGCAGCAGCAACCCATTGCCTTGTGGCAGCAGACCGTGTAAGCACTGAAAAGCACTGTCATCATATCCGAGGTGCTCCTGGCCACCTCGGTAAGGTCAGTCAGGAGCACCTGGGCAGACATGGGTGCAGGAGCTAAATTAGGAGTGACTCGACCAGGTCATTCTCTTTAGTCCTTCAGGCAGTCCTATTGTACCATCTTATGGTGAGCACGCAGGAGATGAGGATGGCTAGCAGTCCTATTGCACCATCTTCTGCTGAGCAGCCAGGAGATGTGGATGGCTTGCCATCCTACTGCACCGTCTGCAGCCAGCCAAAGATGTAAAAGATAGATGGAGTGCATCAAAACAAGAAATAGACCAGATTTGTTTTGTATTCATTTGCTCCCCCCTCCCTCCGTGAAATCAACGGCCGACAATTGTTTTGGTGAGGTCTGCCTGGGGCACCTTGAAAACTTTAATGGAGATTCAGTCCTGCCTAAAATACTACAGGGAAGGATAGCTTAGTGGGTTGAGCATTGGCCTGTTAAACCCAGGGTTTTGAGTTCAATCCTTGAGGGGGCCATTCTGTGTGACAGTTGTTTTTGTTTCTCCTTGATGTAAAGCCACCCCCTTTGTTGATTTTAATTCCCTGTAAGCCAACCCTGTAAGCCGTGTTGTCAGTCGCCCCTCCCTCCGTCAGAGCAACGGCAGACAATTGTTCCGCGCCCTTTTTCTGTGCAGATGCCATACCATGGCAAACATGGAGCCCGCTCAGATCACTTTGGCAATTAGGAGCACATTAAACACCACGCGCATTATCCAGCAGTATATGCAGCACCAGAACCTGGCAAAGCGAAACCAGGCGAGGAGGCGACGTCAGCACGGTGACGAGAGTGATGAGGACATGGACACAGACTTCTCTCAAAGCAGGGGCCCTGGCAATGTGGGCATCATGGTGCTAATGGGGAAGGTTCATGCAGTGGAATGCTGATTCTGGGCCTGGGAAACAAGCACAGATTGGTGGGACCGCATAGTGTTGCAAGTCTGGGACGATTCCCAGTGGCTGCAAAACTTTTGCATGTGTAAGGGCACTTTCATGGAACTTTGTGACTTGCTTTCCCCTGCCCTGAGGCACAAGAATAACAAGATGAGAACAGCCCTCACAGTTGAGAAGCGAGTGGCAATAGCCCTCTGGAAGCTTGCAATGCCAGACAGCTACCAGTCAGTCGGGAATCAATTTGGAGTGGGCAAATCTACTGTGGGGACTGCTATGATGCAAGTAGCCAACACAATCAAATATCTGCTGATATCAAGGGTAGTGACCCTGGGAAATGTGCAGGTCATAGTGGATGGCTTTGCTGCAATCGGATTCCCTAACTGTGGTGGGGCTATAGACGGAACCCATATCCCTATCTTGGCACCAGAGCACCAAGCCGGCGAGTACATAAACCGCAAGGGGTACTTTTCAATAGTGCTGCAAGCAGTGGTGGACCACAAGGAACATTTCATCAACATCAATGTGGGATGGCCAGGAAAGGTACATGATGCTCGCATCTTCAGGAACTCTGATCTGTTTCAAAAGCTGCCGGAAGGGACTTTATTCCCAGACCAGAAAATAACCGTTGGGGATGTTGAAATGCCTATAGTTATCCTTGGGGACCCAGCCTACCCCTTAATGCCACGCTCATGAAGCCATACACAGGCAGCCTGGACAGTAGTCAGGAGCTGTTCAACTACAGGCTGAGCAAGTGCAGAATGGTGGTAGAATGTGCATTTGGACATTTAAACGCGCTGGTGCAGTTTACTGACTCGCTTAGACCTCAGCGAAACCAATATCCCCACTGTTATTACTGCTTGCTGTGCGCTCCACAATATCTGTGAGAGTAAGGGGGAGATATTTATAGTGGGGTGGGAGGTTTAGGCAAATCGCCTGGCCGCTGATTACGTGCAGCCAGACACCAGGGCGGTTAGAAGAGCACAGGAGGGCGCAATGCGCATCAGAGAAGCTTTCAAAACCAGTTTCTTGACTGGCCAGGCTACGGTGTGAAAGTTCTGTTTGTTTCTCCTTGATGAAACCCCCCTCCCCTTGGTTCACTCTACTTCCCTGTAAGCTAACCACCCTCCCTTCCTCCCTTCGATCATCGCTTGCAGAGGCAATAAAGTCATTGTTGTTTCACAGTCATGCATTGTTTATTAATTCATCACACAAATAGGGGGATAACTGCCAAGGTAGCCCGGGAGGGGAGGTGGAGGAGAGAAGCACCAGGAGGGGTGGTGGAGGAGGGCCACACAGCTCTTTAAAAGTTTAAAACTTTAAAACTTATTGAATGCCAGCCTTCTGTTGCTTGGGCAATCCTCTGGGGTGGAGTGGCTGGGTGGCTGGAGGCCCACCCACTGCATTCTTGGGCGTCTGGGTGTGGAGGCTATGGAACTTGGGGAGAAGGGTGGTTGGTTACACAGGGGCTGTAGCGGCGGTCTGTGCTCCAGCCTTTCCTGCAGCTCAACCATATGCTGGAGATTATTAGTTTGATCCTCCAGCAGCTTCAGCATTGAATCCTGCCTCCTCTAATCATGCTGCCGCCACCTTTCAGCTTCAGCCCGCCACTTACTCTCTTCAGTCCGCCACCTCTCCTCCCGGTTATTTTGTGCTTTCCTGCACTCTGACATTGTCTGCCTCCACGCATTTGTCTGTGCTCTGTCAGTGTGGGAGGACAGCATGAGCACAGAGAATATTTCATCACGAGTGCATTTTTTTGCCTTCTAATTTTCACTAGCCTCTGGGAAGGAGAAGATCCTGTGATCCGTGAAACACATGCAGCTGGTGGAGGGAAAAAAAATAAGGGACAGTGGTATTTAAAAGACACATTTAAAAGAACAATGGGTATATTCTTTCACAGTAAACCTTGCTGTTAACATTACATACATAGCACACGTGTTTTCATTCCAAGGTCGCATTTTGCCTCCCCGCACCACGTGGCTAGCCCCTTCCCCTCCCCTAACAGCAGGGAACATTTCTGTTCAGCCACAGGCAAACAGCCCAGCAGGAACGGGCACCTCTGAATGTCCCCTTAAGAAAAGCACCCTATTTCAACCAGGTGACCATGAATGATATCACTCTCCTGAGGATAACACAGAGAGATAAAGAATGGATGTTGTTTGAACACCAACAACCATACACTGCAATGCTTTGTTCTACAATGATTCCCGACTATGTGCTACTGGCCTGGAGTGGTAAAGTGTCCTACTATGGTCAACGGAATAAGGCTGCCTTCCCCAGAAACCTTTTGCAAAGGCTTTGGGAGTACATCCAGGAGAGCCACGAATGCCAGGGCAAATTAATCATTAAACATGCTTGCTTTTAAAACATGTATACTATTTTCAAAGGTACACTCACCAGAGGTCCCTTCTCTGCCTGGCGGGTCCGGGAGGCAGCCTTGGGTGGGTTTGGGGGGTTCTGGCTCCAGGTCCAGGGCGAGAAACAGTTCCTGGCTGTCGGGAAAACCGGTTTCTCCGCTTGCTTGCTGTGGGCTATCTACGACATCATCATCATCATCATCTTCCTCATCCGCAAAACCTGCTTCTGTGTTGCCTCCATCTCCACTGAAAGAGTCAAACAACATGGCTGGGGTAGTGGTGGCTGAACCCCCTAAAATGGCATGCAGCTCATCATAGAAGCGGCATGTTTGGGGCTCTGACCCGGAGCGGCCGTTTACCTCTCTGGTTTTCCGGTAGGCTTGCCTCAGCTCCTTAAGTTTCACATGGCACTGCTTCGGATCCCTGTTATGGCCTCTGTCCTTCATGCCCTGGAAAATTTTGACAAATGTTTTGGCATTTCGAAAACTGGAACGGAGTTCTGATAGCACGGATTCCTCTCCCCATACAGCGATCAGATCCCGTACCTCCCATTCGGTCCATGCTGGAGCTCTTTTGCGATTCTGGGACTCCATCATGGTCACCTCTGCTGATGAGCTCTGCATGGTCACCTGCAGCTTGCCATGCTGGCCAACCAGGAAATTGAAATTCAAAAGTTCGCGAGCCTTTTTCTGTCTACCTGGCCAGTGCATCTGAGTTGAGAGTGCTGTCCAGAGCGGTCACAATGGAGCACTCTGGGATAGCTCCTGGAGGGCAATACCGTCTAATTGCGTCCACAGTACCCCAAATTCAACCCGGCAAGGCCGATTTCAGCGCTAATCCCCTTGTCGGGGGTGGAGTAAGGAAATCGATTTTAAGAGCCCTTTAAGTCAAAAAAAAGGGCTTCGTTCTGTGGATGGGTGCACGGTTAAATAGATTTAATGCTGCTAAATTCGACCTCAACTCCTAGTGTAGACCAGGGCAAAGAGAGGACTCAGCAGATTTTACTCTTTGATCCCCCGTCTCATGTGAATCAAAAGTTTCAGTTTTGCAAAGCAAAAGAAAAAACATGACTGCACCAGCAAAGAACAGTTTATCCTGTCTTCTTTCTAGGTGGCTGGTCAAATGGCACACCATCGTCAATTTTGCTCCATCAGTGGGGGTCCCCCACATCCCATTTGTTACTTGAGCAGTCACACTGCATGTTATAAAGCAGTTCAGGAAATATTCCTGAACAGTCTCTCTAGTTTCCCTGAAGTGAGATCGTACATGTGGAGAGATGTGAAGGCTTTTTTGTTTAAAAACGTCATTTGGCACATTGCAATAAGTTGGCTTTACTTATCTCTGGGGATTTTATCTTGTCATGTTTAGCATGTTTATGACTTTAACATTGTCTGTGACATGCTTACTGGGCTGGAACAGAAAGAGGCCATCAAAATAACATTCATTATTATGATTGGTTTAACAATCTTTTAAAGTGAATTCAGTGCTTATGATGTTCTTCATCAAAGTTATTTAATCTATTCTACACCTCAGTGTCACATCTGTAAAATGGGGTAATAATATTTCCCTGGCTCTTACAGGTGCTGTGATGATAAAATTCATTACTGATTGCATGGTGCTCAGATACAAGGTTGATGAGGGCAATTTAAATGCCTATTATAGAAAGACAATATGGTCACCACTCTGATTCTGAACAACAGATAAATAAGCCAGGTGTGAAATGTAACTGGTGTGCCTTTGTTGTCAATATAATGATCAATACATTCTTAAAGCTGTAAAATTCATCCTCTCTTGCAAAAAGAGTGCATCAGCTTTACAAGTAGTCAGTATCATTCAATGGAATTTACCCTACAGAATTGGTGCGATTTTAAGGCTCAGACTGTAGGTGTAGATAAATAGAAATTTGCTGCCATACATTTCCCTCCTGTGAATTTATTTCTGCTTCTTTGCTCTGTAATGGCTGCTAAACAGCTCAAGCTTACCATAATATTGTACAAAATAATTTGTCCAGTGCCTATTTTTCAAGCCATTGATAAAGCTGCAGCAAAACCTCCCAGCACAACATGTTTCCACGAGCCCCTGAGAACTGAGACTACTGTTTAACTTACACCGTTCTCATTGCATCTGTGCCTAAGCTAATGAAGAAAGATTCTTCTCTCATGTTTTTTATTGTTGTTGTTTTTTTAAGGTAACTGCTGATGCAGAGCAAGCAGCAAGAGCACTGAGAGTGTTTAGGAATCACTTATAAATAGCAGCTGTCAGGGGACTACATAGTTCCAGGAATTGACAATAGGCTAAGGAGACTTTCAGTCTTAAAACTCAATCCTGCAAGCATCAGCTATCAGACTCAGTGCTTTGTACTGTGAATAGCTCAACTGATATCAGGGGGGCTATTCATGGCAATAGGATCCTGCCTACGAGAACACATTTGCAGGAATGGGTCACTAGATAGCTGGTTTGAATCCAGGCAGGAGGACAGTGTCCAAGAAGTTGTTAATTAGAAGTAACTCCATAGAGCTGCACAAGTTTAAAACTGGTGGGATTGGCATCAGGCCTAGGACTATAGTATCAATTTCAATCTGGCACCTTTCAGTAACCATATATTGAGACATGCAAGTTATAGCAGCTGTTGACGAGGCCATGAACTAGGAACAGATTGTTTTGAACACCATAGTCTATGTTTAATTTTTCTAATCATTATTATTTTCATTATGCTTCTGTTGCACTCAGGAAACAACACAGCTACGACTGATATATCACAGATGAGAAAAGGATGCCATCCCCATGAATGAGATATGGTGAGAAAGTCCTAAATCACAAAGGAAACTCGCTTAAATCCTATAAAATATGTTCTCTTATAAAATTTGCCAGTAATTCATAAAAGAAAAAAAAAGTAGTGACATTGGATCCAAAAACCTTTCACTTACAAGAAATGAAGGTTAAAAGT
Source organism: Eretmochelys imbricata (assembly GCF_965152235.1). Classification (NCBI taxonomy): domain Eukaryota; kingdom Metazoa; phylum Chordata; order Testudines; family Cheloniidae; genus Eretmochelys; species Eretmochelys imbricata. The sequence continues at coordinate 167,566,475 of NC_135573.1, forward strand.
AGCCCAATTCATCCATTTAACAATGTGATGGAAAGAATTTTTTACACCCCTGACAGAGTACAAATTTGTACTCTTCAAAAACGAAAGCACAATTCTGCCAAAAAAAAAAAAAAAGAAGAAGCCAAACAACAACCTGTGTAAAACCAGAAAAAAAGACCACCACATAACAGGAAAACATAGATCCTGCATGAGTGAATTGATCATACTTGTCAGAATTTCCCGATTCCCTAGAATTTCCGATGAGTGATGCCTTGTCTGAAACATGTTCTTATAAAGCTAAACAAATAAATTATCCTTCTCAAAAATTGCACTCCAATATATTTGCTATTCAGCATGTTACCTCGTGTTTCTAAAAAAACTGTTATAGTAAGAGATTATTAAATGGCTGGTGAAAAAACACAAGATTTATAGTGAAAGAACAACAAGGAGTCTAGTGGCACCTTAAAGACTAACAGATTTATTTGGGCATAAGCTTTTTCATTTTCGTATTTTCCCAAATAAATCTGTTAATCTTTAAATTGCCACCAGACTCCTTATTGTTTTTGTGGATACAGACTAACACACTACCCCCTGATAGTGAAAGAAAAATCCCTTAGAATACATGGACTATATCTTAATAGACATTGACACCTGGACCACTTTCTCATTTATGATCTCGTTGGTACCCACGCCTCCCATTCACATCTCAGTCACCTCACATCAGCTATTGCAATTACACACCAGGAAAATTAATCTACAGACAAGTATTGAATGTATTTTAGCTATCTTTTAATGGTATTTAGCAGGGGAGAGAGAGTTAGCTACATGCGACTAATGGAGTTAGTTCTCCAATGATCACAGAAAGAGAGTCACTGTTTTAGAAAGTTAGGTATTTCTGAGGAACTGGGTTGTGCAGAAGGCTAGTATTAGGCTATGGAACCTTTCACAGATTGGGCCTAGTTTTGAAACAGCGCGCTGTCACCAGTGACTAGCCTATGTGAAATAAATTGCTGGTCTCAGTCCAGTTCCCAGTGGATAAATATCCATTTCACATAGACCAGCACTAACTGGCATCCATAATGATAGTCAGGGATTCAATTGGCATTGAAATTAGAACTGCCCTTTCACTTTTAGAGGGAGTCTCACCCACGCTGAGGCATACTCATTCAGTGTGGTGGGAAGCTGACCTATTCTGCAGATTAAAAGGATTTCACTCTGCAGGCTGTCAGTCTGGCATATTTCACTGGCACTAAATCCATAACAGCGTTTAATTAAAAGGAAAGCTGTATAGGATAGAGCGTTAATGGTCCATGAAGAATCCCTTCTTAGTAGCTCACAGCCCTAAATTTTCATTGTACAGCAGCTGAAAATGTACCACCTCTTGCCTGCAAGAAATGGAGAAAAAACAAAGTGTAAAGACCTCTTGGGACGTTTCACAGTTTCCTATAACAAAACAGATCTCCACTCAGAACAGCAATGTATAGACTGATACATATTCCTGGAGAGCCCAGTGCTAAAACAAAGTGCAATAAAAGGAAAGGATTCACATTTGAATGCTTATTGATAACTAAATTAATAAATCAGTGTACTCCAATCAGAAAGTTTCAGTCCTGACAGTGGAAACAATTCAAACTAAACAATCCCTTGTGATCCCTCCTTAGCAGAATAGTTCCTCCCTCCCCCACTGCATACAAAAGAGAGGGGGGAAACTATTGCCATTTTGATCTGGGTAATATTGAAAGCAGCTGATTAATTTCAAATAAGAAGTCTCACACCCTGAAGTGAGGGAACCATGCATCATGGAGAAAGGATCAGATCAAAATGGCAGAGCTTTATTACAAACTGAAGAAACACACAACTGGGAAGCCAGCTGGGTGACCAGATACCAAGTGTGAAAAATAGGTACAGGCAGTGGGGGTAATAGGCACCTGTGACTCTGCACCCCATATTCTTCTTAGAAATATTGTTACCATATGAATATGGCATAACTAAGATATGTTTTATGCAAGATAGGTCATGTGAGGTATCGTTGGAAAGGTTATGATCTACTGAATGTGTTTATCCAATTTGTACGCATGTATAATTTCTGTAACTGAGATTAGGAATATTGACTATGTAACAGTTACAACTGTGTGTGTATTTGGGGGAATGCCCACCAGGCAGTAGGCAATCAGCCTGAATGGGCCATTAAGATGAACAATAAGACTTGAAAGATATTAATCTCCTGCCTTCCTGAGAAGCTTCCGGGGTTGCTGCTTTGACACTACAGGGTCAGGTGATTGGGTCACCTTGTACTAGACCCCCATCTTGGGCTTTCAGTGTTTTCTTCATTAAGAGCGGGTGGGGGGGGGTCAGACTGGGAAACAAAAGATTCCCGCCTTATATAAATTCTATTTAAGACTGGGAAGTAAGTCAGTCAGGACTCTTCTCCATTGCCTCCTCATCAAAGAAGGAAGATTGCTATAAACACCTGAAGGGAAAGGAAGGGGCTGAGTCCAGGCTGAGACAGGGGTTCAGTCTGTAAAGAGAAATAACTGGAACTCTAAAGCTACAGAAACTCTGCAACCTGCCTAAAACAACACTGAGGGTGAGAAATTACATTTTATAACGTGTTTCTTGAGTGTATTAAGCTTAGTGTGCTTGTTTTGTTTTATTTGCTCAGTAATCTGCTTTGTTCTGTTTGATATCCCTTATAATCACTTACAATTTACCTTTTGTTGTTAATGAACTTATTTCTTGTTTATTTCAAAACCCAGTTTGTGCAATTCATATCGGGGGTGGGGGGGAGGGGCAGCAAAAAGCAATACACATCTCTCTCCACTTTGAGGGAGAGGGTGAATTTTTATGAGCTTGTGCTGTACAGATCTTTCTGTACAGTGCAAGACAATATTATTTTGGTTCGTACCCCAAAGGAGGTGTGCACATGAGTGCTGGCCATTCTCCTAGCTAAGTCCTCCCCCATAGAGCTGATTTCAGTCTGTGTCTGCAGCTGGGTCTGGCCTTATCTGTGGTGCTGGAGAAGGCTTGAGAGCCTAGCACAGCAAGAACAGGGAGAGGAAACCCAGTTTGGTGGAAAGGTTGGGCTCAGTGACACCCCAGCACATCAGGTGGCATCCCAGAAGAGGGATTTGACCCATCACGACACCTATATAAGGAAAAACCCCAAATATCAGGATTGTCTCTATAAAATCTGGACATCTGGTCACGCTAGAAGCCAGACAGGGAAGAAGAAAGGATCAACATCTTTTCACCTAGAAAAATGCAATGATGTAATACTAAGTAGCAGGTTTGGGTTTTATCCTGGTCAGCAGGTCCCTGCGTGAAGTGAAGGTGCTTTCAGGGGGAGAAAAACACCTCAGGAGGCCTCATCTTATAGTCCTGAAACAGGCAAAATAACAGAGGTAAATTCTGAGTTACATATCTAAGATGGCCTTACACCACTTTTGCACCTTCTTGGTCCTGGGTTGCTCCAAGGCCCTCAGCACAACAAACATGACTCCAGGTCTAAGTTATTGCAGCTTCTTGGAAGCGTCCTATGGGTTGTAGCATGGCCCAGAACTGCTGCATTGCTGAGTGTGATGGCCCTTGCTCTGACATGTCCCCCACCCCCAAGTCCCATCCCCTGCATGGGGTCCTCAGAGGACAGCTTTAAGCTTCTGCAGTGTCTGTGCAAGGGAAGCCTCTCATACCCAGAACAAGGAGCTTTTAGAGCCCCTTTATACCACTCTAGGCTCTTTTATGCCGCATACATTTTCACCTGTTGGGCTGAAAATTCCCATAGTTTCACCTGTTCATCTCTGCCTGCAAGTTTCTCAAACTTGAGGAAATCACAGTTCAACAGTTTTTAAGAATGAAAAAAAGTACTTTCCTATGCTAAAAAAATTGTCATGACCTGTATTTGAGCAGCCTTACAGCTGAAATGGGTAGAGGCACGGAAAGAGTTCTCCCTGAGGATTGCACATTCCATTGAAAATTGGGTTTTTGATTTGACAGTCAACAGACTTTGAAAATTGCACACTGAGCACGTTCAGCAGCATAAGCAACTGTTTTTGCATTCCATTTAGAAAGCATGCAGATAAGGAAGGCTGGGATTTTCAAAGGGGTCTCGGAGTTATGCACCCAAATTCCACTGATTTTCTTCAGGCTCCTTTGAAAATATCAGCACAGAGAAAATGTTGTGCATGTATGGGAGAATAACCTAGCTGGTTATTGTAAAAACACAGGCAACATGTCCTGGGTTGAGGTGTAGGATCTGCAGAAGCCATACTCTCAGTCCCCGCAGGCTTTGTAAGGGGTGAGGGGATTGAAAGAAGATGTCTATGTCAGAAGTAGAAGCAATGCTTCTCTCCTCCCCATCCTATATACACAGCAGGTGAACTCCTAAATTTCTACGAACCTGATGCATAGAAAATGTTATTCACTTGCTGAGATTTGTACGGATGCTGGTAGAAACCATATTGAAAAATGTGCAATGTTAACACACAAAGCTTTATATGCTCATTGGCAGAATTCTTCTGCTGTACATAACTATAGGCCCAGTGAAGAAATGATTAGACATCAACCCACTTCTCAGTTTCAGGATTCCCTTCTTCTCTCAAACATCCAGAGTAATTCTGCTGTCTTCAGAAGAGTTACTCTGGATTTAGTTGGTAAAACAGACCATACTTTGGCCCTATAGAGATATAGCCACTCTCAGAAACTCATTTAAAAAAAAATAAAGCAATGCGCAAAGGGGTCGAGGAAAGGCTCTCTTTCTAAGGTGAGGGGTGGAGGAGTGTCCTGGATTAACCCTTTGTGAGGTGTGAAGGAACAGGGAGAGAGATTCTTGCACACTTTGTTAAGGTACTAAAACGGGGAATCCCACTCTGGTCCACCTTAGAAATACTGCACCTGGGGAAGATACAGAGCTCCTAAAAGATCTATAGGATTGGGGCTACCTATGAGGATCTCCAAAGGCTCCAGAAAAAGGTCTCCCTCCTAAAGATCTAATGTTTGTGGGAAAGGGCATTCTTGTGGTGTCCAGTCAAAGGATTATGCAACTGGAGCACTTGGTTGCCTTTATTTTATTTTATTTGCCCACTAGACAGCAGAGCTTTGAAGTCATGGAGAATGGAATTCCTTTTTATACTTCCTTTTTTCTGCCTTCAAGGGGGCAGAGCAAAGGTTGCATTTCCTTATTTTTGAGTGCTTCATTGTGTAACCATAATGGTCTCTTAAGTTGACTACCACTAGGAATATGCACATAGTTCAGCATATATGTGCACACCTATAACACACTCACTCAGAGTATAGATACAAAACTCTGAACAGACTATTGCAGATCTGCTTCAGTTCTGAACACACTGCCAAGTCTGCTTTTGTTCTATTCCAATTTGTCTAAATTTTATTTCCTCTACAGAAGATTAAAAACTGCACATACTGACTCATGTCTCTTTAGCAACCTCTGGGGAGTTTAATAGTGCTAAGAATTTCACTGAGCCTCTGAGTCATGGGAACTAGAGACCGAGGAGTGTGAAAAAGCACTAGTTAGCTCATATCTCTCAACGTACTAGAAGACATACATAATGAATATAGAGGGCAACAGAATTCTGAGTACAGGGATATCATAGAGGTTAAGTAAAGCAACAGCCTCATCACGAGCACTTCAGAGGTTATTTTGACAGAAAAATACATTTTTGTAATCAATAAATTTTTCCTTTCCCCTATCTAAACATGTATTTTGTCTGTTTTAAAGAGGATAATTTATTCTAGGGAGAGGTCCTGTCCATTAGGAAATACTACTCATTGCTCAAGATCTCATTTGCCTAGTGCAAGTTAGCTACTGTATTTTGTTATTTCTCAAAATATTGAAATCTTTAACTTCTTGGGCCCTCTTTAATTTGGAATCTTCTGTCAGGTTTGATGACACCAAATATATTTAGTTTTTGTTTGTGCATTCAGATTTAATAGTCTCATGTTGTTTGAACTGAAATTATCTCATTGCTGAATATTTCTATTTAAAGATGTATATGGAATGAAGATCTACACATTATCTCCTCTTTTCTATGGTTATCTTATCTTTTTTAGTCCTCCTGCCCTTACATAATGTTTCATCTCCAGTGACTGCTTCGCTATACAAAAACATTTTACTTATTTAAAATGAATGAGGAAATATGTTCCAATTCTGAACCAGCATGAAATAGTGAACCTTATTTTATGCAATACTAGCCATGTTGCAGCACTGTATCACATAGATGTCAATCTCATATGGAATAAACAATCTAATCTATTAATAAACCACTGATCATTGTAGTACCTAGGCACTAATGACTACTTATTGCTATACCAGTGGTGCACGTGGTATTATAATGCAAGGAAGCCGATTGCTGTATTGCTTGTCTCCCTATGCAATGTATAGAAACAAACCTATAATCATCTGCGACTTCACAGTTGTGACTATGCTATAGCTCGCAGCCCTTTGGAATTTCTTAGGACAATAGGAATTGCCCTGTTCCAAAACGCAAGTCCTTACACGCCAATGGATAATCTCCTTTATGTCTCTGCAGTTTAGGGTCTATGAAGCACAGTTGAGTAGTTCTTGATTCCATCCAGTAGATGGTAATGATAGGTATACATAGTAACCAGTTCTTTATGTAAACCTTCTGCTAGGTGGTATCAGCAGCAACAGGGACTGGGTTCAAATTGCTAGAGGTCCCTTTACAATTATCACATGCACAAGTCTCCAAGCAGAATTTCTGGGATCACTAAATATCTTCCCTGAGCCTCCTAACAGGTATTAGTTCCCCACTGACAAACACTGAGTCTTAATGAGGAAAACTTTATTAGAGGAAAGGGAACACAGTGTCAACTTCGGCGAGGGGAACAATAGATCTACATGAATAATAAATGAAACACTCTCCCACTGGTAACTTTGGCAGTAGTCAGTCAACTCAGTTCTCCATACACCAGTGTGAACATCCAATAGGCAAGCGTCCCTATACCATGTCATTTCCCTCTTCTCCACACACCAAACGCCACTTACAGTTTGGTGTTAGTGGGTAACAGTCCCAGAGTCCTGAGGGGCACTCAGGCAGGCCTTTTTTCCATCCCTTGGGAAAGTGCTGCTTCGCCTGACCTGAGGCTACACCACCTAAATCAGCTATAGCAATTTCAGCTTTATTGGTGCTGAGTAGGAGGGGCCTCACTGGAGTTTGCCCAGCTCTGCTGTTGTCTTTTGTGACTTCAGTGATGAGCCCTTCTGCATTGCATTTCACCAAGGAGCTGCCATCTCTCATCAAAGAGTCCTCCCAATGGAGAAGAAATGATAGCATCTAATATGCGTTTGCGTGCATATTTAAGAAAACTCTTTCTCGGAAACAGTACAGAGACAGCACTATGGAATATCAAAAGAGATGTCCTGAGTCAACACACTTTCTGAGCTGCCATACTATTTCATATTTCATGTGTTTCTGCACTATTGCATTGTCTATTTTAATGAATTACAATAAACTTAAATGTCCACAAGATGGTACTATATAGGAAAGCATATAACTGAATTGTGTGTAAATTGTCACAATTTAAGTATTCAGTGTCTTTGGGTTTTATCATAGTCCCACATGCTGTAAAAGTATTTCGACATGAATTCACAGCCTGATTTATCTTCCCTTGAACCCTTTTTGGAGTTGCAGCCCACAGTTTTACCCTGCAAAGGAGATGTTCTCACATAAGAGAAAGAAAGAAAGGAGAGGTTACTTATCTGTACAGTAACTGGAGTTCTTGTAGATGTTTTGTCCCGATGGGTGTTCCATTTTAGGTGCATGCCACCCACATGTTCACCTTTGGTCACAGATTTTTCTTTAGTAGTGTCCACAGGTCCATACCTGCATCCTACACATCATCCTGCTCCAAACCAAGAGTGTGAGAAGGGTCCCTGAAGAGGGACCCGGATGAGGGGGAGAAAGGAGTTGAAGGGTATAACGCAGTCTGATGAAGTTACTGTGACAGTGCGCCCCATAAGGCTTTATGGAAATATGCTTATGAATATATAGATATGACATAACTGGAATATGTTTTATGCTACCTATGCCATGTAACATCTCTCTATAAAGGTTACGATCTACTGAATCTATTCATCCTATTTGCATGCATGTATCATTTTTGTATTCAAAGTTATGAATATTGGCTGTGTAGTTGCTTGATTTTTAAGTAGCCTTACTAAAGCATTTGGTCAGCTTCTTGAGAAAGGAATGTGCATGTTAAGTGCCCAATCAAGAAGCAATTAATGGACAATGGATCTTGGAAGGGTCCAATCCACATAAGAAGTCTACATGAGGCCATTCAAGCTAGCATGTGAGCTATGGCTGCTACCTGTAACTTCTGAGTCATGCGTGGACATGTGACTTGCCCATGTCACTCCAAAACTCCATCTTGTAGCTGAACTTTGTATACAAGAGAGGAGGAGGTCTCCACCCACAAGAGAAAGTCTATTTAAGCCTGTGGGAGACCCCTCCATTTTGTCTTCAGCTGGCTAAAGAGATAGCCTCTCCACCCCCAAGGGTACCTAAAGGAAACTGGAAGAAAGGACAGTAACTACAGGGGGTGTGAGTGATTGCTGGACCCAGACTAGAAGGAGACTAGTCTGTAAAAGGAAGTTTACTGGAATTCCTCTAAGGGTGAGGTTTTTATCTGTATTCATTTTTCTTAGACGTAGACTTGCGTGTTCTATTTTATTTTGCTTGATAATTCATTTTATTCTGTCTGCTATTACTTGGAACCACTTAAATCCTACTTTCTGTATTTAATAAAATCACTTTTTACTTATTAATTAACCCAGAGTATGTATTAATACTTGAGGGGGGGGGAGGGGAAACAGCTGTGCATCTCTCTATATCAGTGTTATAGAGGGTGAACAATTTATAAGCTTTATATAGGGTAAAATGGATTTATTTGGGGTTTGGACCCCATTGGGAGTTGGGCATCTGAGTGTTTAAAGACAGGAATACTTCTTAAGCTGCTTTCAGTTTAAGCCTACAGCTATTAGGGGATGTGGTTCAGACCTGGGTCTGGGTTTGCAGTAGGCTAGCGGGTCTCGCTCAAATCTGGCAGGGCACTGAAGTCCTAAGCTGCCAGGGCAGGAAAGCAGGGGCAGAAGTAGTCTTGGCAAATCAGTTGGCAGCCCCAAGGGGGTTTCTGTGATCCAACCCATCACAGTTACTTCCAATATCCATCTGTCTAATGTGATGAGCTTCTAAGAAGGTGTGAAATGGGAGATGCAATTCCCATAAGTTGAATGGAGGGCAGGATAATGAAGCTTAAGATCCATGGAGTGAGGCAAGTTGTGGCCCTCAACCAAATGGTCGAAATGCCTGCTTGGATGAGGTGTGGTGGTAGAAGATAATAGCTTCTTGAGATCCCAGGAACTCTTTCTTGGTGGTTCAATCAGTTTCTGGGAGGTGAAAAATTGAGCCACAATTTGTGAGCTGCATCAAGAGAGATTTCCAAGATCCACTTTTGTTACAGATGGTCAATAAATAGTGAAAACCTTGAATAGTTAATGTAATCATATTTTACCAATGGGGCACGATAGTTAAGGCTAAGATTTGTCATGGATATTTTTTAGTAAAATTCACAGACAGGTCACAAACAAAAAAGAAAAATTCATGCGTGACTTTTACTAAAAATATCCCTGACAAAACGGGGATCTGCAGGTCACCATGTTGTCTGAAGTGTGGCAGATGCACAGGAGCTAGAAGCTGCCTGCAGCATCTGGGGGCTGTGGGGAACCCTCCCGCCTGCAGCTTTGGGGGCCCATGTTGGATGGGAGCATAGGGGTTCCCCCGCAGCAGCCAGGAGCTGCAGGAATCCCCGCCACCCATAGCGGCCAGCAGCTTGGGGGTTCCCCTGCTGCCAATGATGCTGGGAGCTTGGGGCTTCCCCTGCTGCAGCCGCCTGCAAACTTGGGGGTTCCCCGACCACTGGCAGTTCTGGGGGCCCCCATTGCCCATGGTGGCCAGGAGCTTGGAGGTTCCTCCACCTCCAGCAGCTCCAGAGGTCCCCGGGGGTTCCCCTGCCGCCCATGTTGGCTTGGAGCTCCTGACCACCGCAGGCTGAAGTCACGAATCTGTGACTTCCAGTGACCTCCATGACTAAATCATAGCCTTAACAATAGTTAGTAACTCAGAATTGTAACACAGGCGAGGATCAGCTCTTGTGGAGAGAAGATATAGGCACCTGAACTCTTTGTCATGAGAGATAGACCTGTATTGGTGTTATCTATTCCTCTTGTTGACCACGTCAACCACCACAGAGTTGGGTGTGGGATGAGGAAAAAAAATGCTATTTGAAGCCCTTGGCCAGAAAATAGATTTTTTTTGTCAGCCCTCTTGCATATGGGTGGAAAGATGGTGGGTATCTGCCAGATGTTAATGGCTGGTGACAAGAGGGCACCATTAATAGCCAGCTTGCCTTAAGTGTGAAGGATATTCACTGTGAAATGCTGGGGATCCTGGACTTCCTCAAGGGGAATTTGTAGTGTTTTGGCCACCGCTTCATGAAGTCCTGAAATACCTTTAAAAATCAATTGTGTAGGATGGTGGATGGGGCATGACACCTTCATTAGAGGATGATGAGGATTTATTGGTTTCTGCAACAAAACCTTGGTTCTTGGTTCCTCATCCTCTGCAAAGTTTCCTTGAGAAGGCGGAGCTTCCTGAGGAAGAAGCTCTCAGTGTACCAGAGGCTGGTCCTCTTTGCGGGCCCTTTTATGTGAAGGCACTCTGTAGGGGGCCTAAGGGTTCCATAATGCCCAATGTGGTGGGGCACCTGGAAAGGGAGTGGGACACCAAATGTATTAGTGCCAGAATTGGCAATGAAAATGGCCACTTGTTCCTGAAGTCTCCTCATTAGGGTATGCCACAGGGGACAGAGGTTGGAAAGGAAAGGTGGTCAAATCCTGCACAGAGATTCATTCCCCTTCATTGGGATCAGTGCTGGTGGTCATATAGGTAGGAGGTGGCATCCTTGTCGGTACCAGTGGTCAAGATTTGGGTGGGGGGGACAAGGCAGTACTGATTGATAGGTTGGTGCAGGAGAATGTGCGTGTAACAGGAAGAGAATCTTCTCCACATCTCTCAGAAGAGAGGAATCAGGATCCTCTGTAACATGGAGGTCCTCATGGGAAAGGAATGACATCGGTATTTGTGACCCCGACAGTACCTCCTTGAGCTGAGTCGAGTCAAGTGATACTAGGCATGTTACACATGAATGGCCTTCATGCGCCTTATGCCCATGGCCCCAAAGGGTGCCAGTGGTTTCTTTAAGGAGTCCCTGTGTCTGGAAGGCTCCGAAGGTACTGAGGCTGCTGCTGAGCAGGAATTGTTGGCCAAGAGACTTCTCAGTGCGCAAAATTCTAGAAGACTTTTTTTGATGGCACTCAATGAACCAGGCACCTCAGAGCAGGACTTGTCAGCAGACTGAGATCTCTTAGAACATTTGGAGGTCTCTGAAGTTGCTTCTTGTTCATAGAATATCAGGGTTGGAGGGACCTCAGGAGGTCATCTAGTCCAATCCCCTGCTCAAAGCAGGACCAATCCCCAATTTTTGCCCCAGATCCGTAAATGGCCCCCTCAAGGATTGAACTCACAACCCTGGGTTTAGCAGGCCAATGCTCAAACCACAGAGCTATCCCTCCCCCGAAAATTTCTGTTTTACATTGCAATGAAACCAGTCAGGGAGTTGAACTTAGGTCTGCTGCTTCCAAGGTAAAGGCCTTAACCACTGGGTTATTGGCTATTGGTTATTGGCTCTGAGGTGATCTTTGCCCGCTGAAGCCAAAGAGGTCACTGGAGGCTGACAGGCTGATGCTGTGTACTGGAGGGTGGAGGTAAAGGGAAGAAACCAGACCCTGCAGATTTTAGTGAGCAGCTTGAGATTGTCCTCCCTCAGTTTCCTCAATCTATTCTTGACTCTGGTGCAGACTTTTCACTCTAACGGAATGTGGGACTCTGAGGCAGCAGAGACAGGTAGAATACCCTTCACTGAGGGGGAAAGACCTTGGGCAAGTGTGGCAGGGTTTGAAGCTCAGAGTTTGAGGCATAACCTACAGAAGGAAGGCCACAGGGAAGGAAAGGCTGAGGATAGCAAAGGCCTTAGCCATGGCCAACAACCAACAAAAAAGCAGGGCAGGTGGGGGGAAGGCACAAACTTGTGCCAAGGGAAAATAAAGTACTACTACTACTACAAAAACAGAAAAAAGTAAACAAAGAAACATGGATAGGTAGAAGACAAGCTAACAAACTGACACCGCAACACTCTGTCTCTAGTCACGGGCAGTTGAAAAAGAACTGGAGGGGTGGCAGGCCTGCCCCTCTCTATATATGCTCAGTCTGAAGAATGCAAAGGGTGCAGGGGCAGAACCATGGACACTGCTGAAGACAAATCACCAATCAAAGGCACGTGGGTGCATGCACACAACTCACGTGGCACAGTTAGAGGGATGATAACTCAAAGAAGAATTCCATATTACCGATGTTTAGAAAAAACACACACAGTTTTCTACAAAAGCAATTCCCAAGATCTCTGGATATTTTAATATCAATATAATACTTCTTGTTCATGAAACTGGCCTACAGAAGAGAGATTGTACACCAATTTCAGTGTAAAACTATACCCTTCTTATGATGTTTCCAGTTACTTAAGTGAGCCTTAAAATGCAACACAGCGGTGAGCAAGGAACTGAAATCAAGAACCATGTGTTCTATTCCCCACTCTGCTGCCAACTCACTGTGTGACTTTGGGCAAGCCAATCAACCTCTGTTTGGCTTATTCAAAATTGTATTTGAGTTGTAGCAAACAGAAGTAGGTAGGTATTACAATATATAAAACCCATGTATAGTATCTATCACACAAGTGACTTAATTATCTGGAACCTGTTGGAAAGGATGGGTGTCAAGTTACAGTATGGCAGCAAGGATCCAAATAAGACGATGTAATATTAGTATTAAAGTGAACTTGCAAATCCCTGTGTTAAGTCTCTCGAATGGCTCATTGTGAATGAACCAAATCCTGAAGCCTGCACAGACTCTGAATGATCTGAATACTTGTGCAAGCTTTAATAATAAAAAATAAAATAAAATAAAATAAAACAAAACAAAAAACAAAACCCCTGTGACTTCTTTCTTGATAAATCTGACCCAAGACAGCTTACTGTCAATTGCAAACTTCCACTACAAAAGCAAATGAGCTCATCAATGGTTGTGGCCCAGCCAAGTTAATATGTTGTTTGGGATGGTCTGTTGCCACCAGAGGCAAAACATATAACTCAATTAAAGTACCAGGCTACAGCCTTTATGTTTACCTTTAATATTAAAGTATATATTTTTAAGCATAGTTATAACATTTGGCTCTGATAACAAACATTGGAACACACCATATTGGAAAATGGGTGGGCCAGAACCAAGTTTAACCAACATTCTTAAACTTATTTCCTTTTGTAGTGTAGCGAGAAACCTAATGATTTGAAGAATCCTGAGATTAAAGAGGCTACATAGTGCAACGTATTATTAGTAGTAAAAATTACTTATCTCTTTATTCTAAATTTGAGTGCTCAGCATATCAAGTAAACTGTTTTTAGAGAAAAGTACAGTCATAATTTAGATGATAAAACTAATGTGTTCTGATGAGAAGAATGCCCCCAGGCTTTATATCTGCCAGATCTACCAACTAAAGGAAGACTCATCTGAAGCCATTTGTACAGCTTTAGGACACAAGTGATCCAAAGATGATGTAAAGTAATAATAGAGATGCCTGGAAATGTACTGCACAATTTTCACAAGATTTAATCAAGCTGCAAATATTTAAAAGAAAAGGTTGCTTTAGAAATATTACAGTTCTCCCCTCCCACCAGTACATACATTTCTAATTTAATGTGAAAAAGACTAGTAATCACCTCTAAGACCTCTAGTATTAATTATTATTCTAAAATACACTCCATCTCAATTTTCTTCTCCTGGAATATACTAAATAAGGTGTTCTTTATCTTTCATTGTTTATTTGGGAGTAAGACTCTTTAACTGCACTGGATTAATATACTGTAGGCTCAGATTCTCAGGAAAATGAGCACACACCGTAATGTGTGTGCATTTGTGTTTGTGATCTGATTGCAGAAATATTATACAAGCTTATTGCAGAATGCACATGCAAAGTACCAGTTACACATCCAAATCACAGTTGCCAGCTTTCATGTGGTACATAAGCACCCTGACTTTCACAATAAACCAAAAATCAAGCTAATCCCATTTCAAAACAAGGCGAAAACAAGCCAATCCCTAAGAACCCCAACACTCTATGTGACTAGATCCCCCTGGTGTGCAGTCTGGGACTGTGGTGGGCCCTCTGTGCATCCCTGACTCGCTCCCTGCCTTGCCCCTGCTTGCCCCTTACCCCCGCTTGCTGGGAACAGACTAAAAAAAAAAAAAAAAAAGGCAACAAGCTGCAACAAGCCAAACAAGCAAAAAAACTAGCCAACAAGTAACTCACAAGCCAATTAAGCCAAAAACAAGCCAAATTTCTGCATTTTTTTGTGTGGGTTTGGCATGTCTGATCCAAATGCTTATTTCAGCACACATTTATAGTGAGCACATATGTGAGTTATAAACACAACCTTCAATGGAAGTTGAGGCTTGTTCTTTCCCCCCAGTGCTTCATGTAGACTCGTGATACCTTTTGCAGGATCAGGTCATACATACACAAACACACATGCACTTTAATGAAAATGTGGCCTGTAATATGCAAGTACCTATATAATTATGCAAGCACTTGCATGTTACATAATACAGAACCACGTACCACATGTGTTTTAGCATTACTATACACAGGATCATCTATTAAGTTTGAAAGTGCAAGCTTTAATACCACCAAATTAGACAGGGCCAGTTCTACCTTCGGATAAAGGTGCAAATCTTTCACATTTTGTTTTCTTTAATACAGAGGAATTTTTTAATGGGTTTCCCCTTTTTACCATGCATTTCTCCAGATAAATATATATTGATCCTCTTATGTTAATACTAATGTGGTTTTCTGGCTCTTTTTTGCGCTCAAAGCTTTTGCTTTGTTTCCTGGTGCTTGCACTTTCCCCCTCACACTATGGCTATGATGTTTCATTGTGTGACCATGATAACTGGCACTGTTAATAGTCACTCCTCTGTGCTGCATTTATTGGACAGGTTGTAGAAACCTGAAGGAATTTAACAATGCAATGCTACAGATTATTTTGCTCTGGCCTTTAACCATTTTGTTGCTATGTAACAGGTCAGATATGTGGAGAAAAACTTATTTCCCATGCTGCTCCATGGATCTGATGGAGCCTTGTAAAAGTGCAATTCTGCGCTAAAAAGTGACTGTAAAAATGGCATAGTGGGAGGGTTCACATTTATTCTTTGTTAGTGATTCCATATCAAATTTGTTTTGTTTACAAGTAAAAAAAGGATATATTTTTCTAACTGCAAAATCAGCCTGGGCTCTCAGCCAGGTCAGGATTTTTCCTTTTTGAGAATCAGCAATGGTAAACAAATGTCCTGCAAGCCGAAGTATGCCTTCAGTGCCATCTGTGTTATCTCACTGTCTTCAAGTGGTGTGCACAAGTAATTAGAATTTAATGAACTATTCTGATGATGATGCACAAGGAGGAATAGAATCCAGCTCACTCTCTATTAGCCGGTTTCAGAGTAACAGCCGTGTTAGTCTGTATTCGCAAAAGGAAAAGGAGTACTTGTGGCACCTTAGAGACTAACCAATTTATTTGAGCATGAGCTTTCGTGAGCTACAGCTCACTTCATCAGATGCATACCGTGGAAACTGCAGCAGACTTTATATATACACCGAGAATATGAAACAATACCTCCTCCCACCCCACTGTCCTGCTGGTAATAGCTTATCTAAAGTAATCATCAGGTTAGGCCATTTCCAGCACAAATCCAGGTTTTCTCACCCTCCACCCCCCCACACAAATTCACTCTCCTGCTGGTGATAGCCCATCCAAAGTGACAACTCTTTACACAATGTGCATGATAATCAAGGTGGGCCATTTCCTGCACAAATCCAGGTTCTCTCACTCCCTCACCCCCCTCCAAAAACCCACCCCCATACACACACAAACTCACTCTCCTGCTGGTAATAGCTCATCCAAACTGACTACTCTCCAAGTTTAAATCCAAGTTAAACCAGAACATCTGGGGGGGGGGGAGTAGGAAAAAACGAGAGGAAATAGGCTACCTTGCATAATGACTTAGCCACTCCCAGTCTCTATTTAAGCCTAAATTAATAGTATCCAATTTGCAAATGAATTCCAATTCAGCAGTTTCTCGCTGGAATCTGGATTTGAAGTTTTTTTGTTTTAAGATAGCGACCTTCATGTCTGTGATTGCGTGACCAGAGAGATTGAAGTGTTCTCTATTAGCCGTGTTGGCTCTGCAGGGCTAACAGGAGGGAAAAAAGCAGGTAAAATGTACTTCTGTCATTAAAATGACACAAGGAACAGATCTGTTGTGTAAGAGGGTAGTTTTAAATTGTTAGACACAAACTAATTTTATTTTAACCATTACTAAAAATGTTTAGTTTGGAGAAAAAAGAAATAGTAGGCTAGCTCTCCTCTATTTTCTCTTCCTGCCAATCCCCAGGTCTGGCTCCCACTATTTGGTTATAGAGTTTCTTTTACACATCTTAGGGCAGTGGTTCTTAACCTGTCCAGACGACTGCACCCCTTTCAGGAGTCTGATTTGTCTTGTGTACCCCAAGTTTCACCTCACTTAAAAACCACTTGCCCACAAAATCAGACATAAAATACAAAAATGTGTCACAGCACACTGTTACTGAAAAATTGCTTACTTTCTCATTTTAACCATATAACTACAAAAAAAATCGATTGGAATATTAAATATTGTACTTACATTTCAGTGTGAAAACATGAGCCTGTTTTTCATTTGTGAGCCTTGTCTGAAACCTAATCCCCAGGAGAGGCAGCTGAAGCATGTAAATTAGCTTTGAGGGGCCCCCTGAGGTGTGGGGTCCCTGGCAATTGCCTTGCTTTTCACCCCCTCATGCTGGCCCTGCACTTACAGCCCCCCTAAACCTGTCTCATGACCCCCCTGAGGGTTGCAACCCCCATGTTGAGAAACACTAATGTAGATGAGTTGATTAGCCCCTGGAAGACCTATGAGTACCCCTGGCTGAGAACCACTGCCCTAAGGGATACCAGGACTGTGATTATTTTGTGTGGTTATTTTATTATTAAAGAAAGGAAAGGAAAATATTAAACAAAACAGCACACATGGCAAACTGGTTACTTCTGTTACAATCTCTTCTGTATCCATCTGTGAAGTGAGCTAAAACAGAGATGATGACTGAGATACTCTGTGCCCCAAAGCAAGACCCTGGCACCCCCATATTCACCACTGTCATATAATTATGATATGTTTTGTACAAAGTATGCCTTGTGAGGTATCATTCTAACAGTCTTGATCTGTTGAACATCAATATTCTGTTGGATGTGCTGTCATTGTATGCAAAATTATATGCTGTCATTGTATGCGAAATTATGAAGTTTCACTATGTGTGTGTTACTGAAACATGTTGTGAAGTTGGAAACACCCACAACTAGCCTTTCAGATACAACAATGAAGAAGTTAGACAGTGCTAATGGCCCCATTAAAGGGAATCCTCACGCCCAGAGACTATCTCAGGAATTGTCTACAATGGAGGCTTCCCAGAGGGAGCAGGTAGGCAATGGAGAATACTTGACCAGAGGGGGCAGACACCCATGTCATGAGCAAAGACCTTTCCAGCAAGCTGAAAGAAGCTATAAAAGAGGGGAAGTGACATCACTTGGCCTGACTCCCTCTACAACACAACACCTGAAAACACCTGAGGAACAAAGACTGAATGGGGGAAAGGGGTCCCAGGCAGGACAGAAGAATTCCAGCCGGTGTATGGAAAAGTTGTAACCTGCAAGACAGGGCAAGACACTGCTTGATTGAAATCCTATCTAGTTTGTAAAGCTTAGATTGCATTTTGTTTTATTTCTTAGGTAATCTGCTTTGATCTGTACACTCACTACTTATAATCACTTAAGTCTATCTTTCTGTAGTTAATAAATTTATGTTATATTTTTTAACTAAAGTACTGTGTTTTGCTATAAGTGCTTGGAGAATCTGCTCAGGAACAGAAACTGGTGCATTGTCCTCTCCACATTGAGGCCACTTATACAGGTCAGGCTTTTGACCAGGGCAAGATGGTATAGCTCTGGGGTCCTAGGCTGTGGAGCTGAGGGGGAATTGGCAGGAGCTCTCTATTGTTAGTTCATGGGTGGCCAAGGAGAAGCATTCATGTAACTGCAAGTAGGTGTGTCCCTGCCTGTGTAGATGTTTGTGGGAGTGCAGGACTGGGTGCGGCCTTCAGCTTGTCACAGCCTCACAGTGTTAGAGGGGGCCCAGATGGGTATGTCAGAGGGCTCAGCGGTACCCCAGTTCCAGGTTGCACCCCAGGAAAGTCTGTCACAATTACACTTTTGAGAGTGGACCATTTCTAGGGGTCTTTTCTCTGGTAAATTAGGACCAGAGTATATTGTTTCCCAAAATTACTGTAAATTAAGTTTTAGTATTTTAGCAGATACTTACAATTGTTTATGCATGGGAAAAATAACTTTTTAAGGACAAGTGAAGCCTGGCTAGTTATTAATAACAACAACCTAAACAATTTAGAGTTGGGCAAAGTACATAATCTTATTTAAATATCTTTTTCAATTTCATAGAATTTAGTTGAGTTACTTACAACAAGCCATTTAAAGAGCTGTCTTAAGTCAAATCAATTATGACTATTAAGAATCTTCAGACCACTATTTCTCTGTTTATCTATGTTTAGCCCGTCTCCCCTCAAGGAATACTTGGCCTAGCCAAGGATGATTATCAGGAGAAACTATTAGTAATTTAAGTTACAACAGCATTTTCATAACCTAATAAAATTATTACAAGAGTTTAAATCTTGGCAGTGTCTTAATTGACTCTCTCTCACCAATCCAGGTTGAAGCTTTGGGAAGGTTTTCCTTGAGCTGGTCTCTGCTTGAGTCTTCTCTGTTTGTGGCAGCTTGCTTGTGGGATAAGTTGTGGAATGTTTGCTGTGTAAGCAAAGTAGCAGAAGGATGTGGGTGGCTCACTTCAGATCTTTTATACCCTATTCCTTCCTATTTTTATGAAATTATAGGAACACACCTCTTTCAGGCTTGTTTAGATTCAAGGTGGTTATTGTTTCATGCTTTCATGGGTTGTCCTTAAGAGCCACTTCATCTTGTAAATATGTAGTTTATTAATGAATATGCAACATTTAATTGTTCTTGATCTTATTTAGGTAGGAAAGCACCATACAATTTCCAAGGACATTTTAACACATTCTTTTTTTATCAGTGCATTTTCTGAGATATTCTTTAGACCAGTGTTTCCCAAACTTGGAACGCCGCTTGTTCAAGGAAAGCCCCTGGTGAGCTGGGCTGGTTTGTTTACCTGCTGCGTCTGCAGTTTCGACCGATTGTGGCTCCCACTGGCCGCGGTTCACTGTGCCCGGCCAACGGGGGCTGCCGGCCTGGCCCGCCAGGGACTGTTCCTGAACAAGCGGCGTCCCAAGTTTGGAAAACACTGCTTTAGAGTGTGACAGGAAATAAAATTCTGTTTTCAAACTATCCAGACACTCCTGTTTTTCATATGTTTTCAGTTCTCAAAAGAGCCTTTTAAAATTAAATAACTCTTCAAAAGTATTTAGCTTAAGTTGTTGCTTCCATAAGACCATTTTGGGAAAAACGATTTTCCTCCACTTCTTGAGTGGATTGAGAATTGTTTGAGCACTGCCAGAAATTAATTAATTTCAATTAATATAAATATTAAAATGGCTTCTGACACTAGTTTAGCAAGGCCATTAGATTCCATGTTGATACATAAAGTGTTTTACTGTTTACAGAGCAATGACATTCGGAACTTTAAAAGAAAAGGAGTACTTGTGGCACCTTAGAGACTAACCAATTTATTTGAGCATGAGCTTTCGTGAGCTACAGCTCACTTCATCGGATGCATACCGTGGAAACTGCAGAAGACATTATATACACACAGAGACCATGAAACAATACCTCCCCCCACCCCCATACACACACAAACTCACTCTCCTGCTGGTAATAGCTTATCTAAAGTGATCATCAAGTTGGGCCATTTCCAGCACAAATTCAGGTTTTCTCACCCTCCGCTCCCCCACAAACAAACTCACTCTCCTGCTGGTAAATTTGCAAGTATGCACTGCACAAAGGAATTTGTCATTTCAACATTTAAGAAATAAACAAAAAAGTTTAAAACATCTACAGCTACACATTTGTCTTTAAATTTTTTAAGAGCACAACCTTTGGCATTGTTTGGCAAAACAATGGCAGATGAAATTCAGTGTTGATAAATGCAAAGTAGTGCACATTGGAAAACATAATCCCAACTATACATATGAAATGAGAGGTCTAAATTAGCTGTTACCACTCAAGAAAGATTTTGGAGTCACTGTGGATAGTTCTCTGAAAATATCCACTCAATGTGCAGCAGCAGTCAAAAAAGCAAACAGAATGTGGGAATAATTAAGAAAGGGATAGATAAAAAGACAGAAAATATCTTACTACTTCTATATAAATCCATGGTACGCCCACATCTTGAATACTGCGTGAAGATGTGGTCACCCCATCTCAAAAAAGATATATTGGAAAAGATTCAGAAAAGGGTAACAAAAATGATTAGGGGTATAGAATGGCTGCCATATCAGGAGAGATTAATAAGTCTGGGACTTTTCATCTTGGAAAAGAGACGACTAAGGGGGGATATGATAGAGGTGTATAAAATCATGATTGGTATGGAGAAAGTAAATAAAGAATTATTTACTCCCTCTAATAATACAAGAACTAGGGGTCACCAAATTAAATTAAAACAAACAAAAGGACGTATTTTTTCGAACAACGCACGGTCAACCGGTGGAACGCTTTGCCAGAGGATGTTGTGAAGGCCAAGACTATAACAGGGTTTAAAAAAAGAATGCGATAAACTCATGGAGTCCATCAATGTCTACTAGGCAGGATGGGAAGAGATGGTGTCACTAGCCTCTGTTTGCCAAAAGCTGGTAATGGGCGACAGGGAACAAAGCACACACCATCTTTGGTCTGACCCAGTACGGCCGTTACGTTCTACTAAGTGTGACAAAGTTCCTGCTCTACCTTGGTGCATCTTGCGCTTATTGGCGGATTTGCTCACCGTGGAGCTTCATGGCAGCCCTCAGCTTGGCCGTTTTTCTGAACCCACAGTCCAGGTCAACTCCTCCTGTGTCTGACCAGGAGTTGGGAGGATTTGGGGGAAACCTGGGCTCGCCCTCTACTCCGGGTTCCAGCCCAGGGCCCTGTGGAATGCAGCTGTCTAGAGTGCCTCCTGGAACAGCTGTGTGACAGCCACAACTCCCTGGGCTACTTCCCCATGGCCTCCTCCCAACACCTTCTCTCTCCTCACTATAGGACCTTCCTCCTGGTGTCTGATAATGCTTGTACACCTCAGTCCTCCAACAGTACGTGTTCTCACTCTCAGCTCCTACTGCCTCTTCCTCCAAGCTCCTCACACGCACACCACAAACTGAAGTGAGCTCCTTTTTAAAACCCAGGTGCCCTGATTAGCCTTCCTTCATTGATTCTGGCAGCTTCTTGATTGGCTGCAGGTGTTCTAAACAGCCTGTCTTAATTGTCTCCAGAAGGTTCCTGATTGTCCTGACCTCCATCCCTCCTTTTCTACCCAATGCAACCCTGTTACCCGCTCTCTCCACCCTAGGGAAACCCGTTTCTGTCATCAGCCCTCTCCCGTTGGGCTGCAAGGACCCCACCCTCAGTCACGTCCTTTCGTTCCGCCGGCAAGTGCAGCTTCTACCGCCGCCAGCAGCGTGTGACGGAGAGGCGCTTGAGGAGTCCTTCCTAGTCCCCTACAGGAGAGGCCCAGTGCTACCTCTGCCGATCAGTGGGGCATGTCCGAAGAGACTGCCCCTTGGCCCGGCGGGGAGGGGCACCCGAGACCCGGCAGATCATCGGCTCCGTTGCTGCCGACGCCCCTGGCCGCCCGGTACCTGAAACCACCTCTCCTCCTGCTCGATCCACCGCTTCTCCCACCCAAGCCCAAGAGACACCTCCCCTACAACGCCCAGACGAGCGAGGGAGCCCTGCCCTTGCTGTTAGCAATCCAGCAGAGCCTATGGAGTAGGGTGCAGCAAAGATATTACCGGGCATAGGAGAGGGCCTGCCCCAAGAAGAACCCCCCCCCCCATGCTGCCTCACCATTACCCCCCCGAGCCCCTGAACCATCACCTCTGCCCCCTGACACGACTCCTGCTAACCAGCCCCCAGACGATGCTATGGAGGGCTGGACCCTAGTCCAGGGAAAGCGAGGCAAGCGGAAGGCTCGAGGTCCGCTGCACCCATCTGATGCGGACGCCCCCCGGAAGACCAGGAAGGGAGGCACTGACACTGAGCCTTCCGCTATGCCCACGAGTGAGATCCATCCGCCGGTGCCGGGAGGGGAAGACAAAATAGGACTGGAAGGTAGGATCTCCCCTCCACGGGAGACCCTCCCCTCCGAGACCCCTGAGGAAGCCCCTTCTGCCCGAATATCACCCGAACCCCCCGCGAACCCCAAAGCAACCATCGTAGCAGGCGCCAGAGGGGAGACCCCCGGGGTGGCAGAAGACGACCTCTCCTCCATGTATGAGGAGATCGAGGCCCTAGGTTTGACCCCGGTCACCCAGGGAGAGGATGATCTACTGCCGGCTGGCCTCGATCTGGGCAACCTCACCCCAATCCCCCTTTCCCCATGCTCCCTTCCCCTAACCGCCTTCCCGGGCGGGCACCCTACAGAAGGTAGTCCACCACCTGATGCCGTGGCTGCCAAATCCACCACAGAGCCTGTGCCTAGCATCACTGGGAGCCCCCTCCCCACCCCCTTAACCCTTGAATCTGTTCGGGAGGCGCCACCTCTTAGCTGCTTGCCTCCCGAAGCCCAGAGCCTCGCCTCTGCCCCTGCCCCCACCCCTGTCCCTGCCCAATCCACCTCCTCCTGCAATGCTATTGCTGCTCCTGAGGTTATTTCTTTCCCTTTTTTTGCGGATCCCCCCCAAGGAGCAGCCTTTGCATTCTCCTGCCGCGACCCATTAGGAGCTGCAATTTTCCCTCCGCTGTCCCCTTCTACCCCAAGGCTTGAGATGGACCTAATAACTTTAGCCTGTCAGATGCCCCATCGGTGGTCTGCACCCTGCCTGCCCGCCTCAGCGGACCACGAGGCTGCACCAAGAGCCCCACCAGGGAATAACTGGAAAATCGCAACCCCACCCCCCCATGAGCTGCGAAAAGCGTTGCAGGAGTTTTTAGAAGACATCCGTGGCTCCCACAACAGGGTACAGCTAGCTCTCCAGCTATGGGGGGATTTTGATCAAATCCTCCAGGCCACCACGGCCCTTATAAAGGAGGGTAGAGGGAAAGGAAGGCACGGTGCTGCGGCCTACGGGCGGGCCCGCGGCTTCCGTAATGATTTACTCACTTACAGGATTGGTCACGGATTGTTGCGCGACCTGCCGGGGGCTGCGAACACCCCCGCCAACAAGGAACCCCCACCCCTCCCAAGCCCTCAGCATGATGCCCCTCATTATTGCAACTTTGAACACCGGGGCTGTAGGATGGCTCTCCGCAGGTCCCAGGTGCTCTCTTACCTTTGAGAAGGGGGGTACTCTGTGGTTTTCCTGCAGGAGACCCATATGGATCTGACCGCCGAGGACAGCTGGTGGCTGGAGTGGGGGGACGGAGTCTACTTTAGCCACTTCACGATTTGACAAGCTGGAGTGGCGACCCTGTTCTCCCCCAACCTACAGCCCGAGGGGCTAGGGGTCACTGAGGCGGTGCCGGGCCACCTGCTGCATCTCCAAGTCCGTATGAAGGGGCTCGTGGTCAACCTCGCTAACAACTATGCCCTGACAACGAGCCTGAAGCGGCCGCAATTCTATCAGTGGGTGTCCGACTTCCTCGGCACCCTAGATTCTCACGAGTGCCTAGTCCTGGGAGGGGACTTTAACACCACCCTCGAACTGAGCCCGGCCGCTGCGAACATTCTCCGAGAAATAGTCGAACATCGCTCCCTAGTGGACGTCTGGCGTGACCACCACCCAGATGACACTTCCACGTTCACCTTTATCTGGGTGGAGGCCCATTGGTCACACCACTCTCGGTTGGACCGTATTTATTTATCCTGTTTCCATCTTTCACAAGCCCACTCCTCCAACATTTGGCCGGCCCCATTTTCCGACCATCATCTAGCCACCAGAACAGCCTCTCTCCGTGCAGAGAGGCCGGGGCCGGCCTATTGGCATTTTAACAACAGCCTTTTGGAGGACGAGGGCTTCGTGACGTCCTTCTGGGAGTTTTGGCTGGCCTGGTGAGAGCAGCGGCGTGCCTTTCCCTTGGCGCGGCGATGGTGGGATCTAGGGAAGGTGCGCGCCAAGCTCTTCTGCCGTGACTACACCCGGGGCACCGGCTGACGGAGAAATGCAGTGATACAGCTGTTGGAATGGGAGGTCTTAGAGATGGAGAGGCATCTGGCCGCCAGCCCCGAGGACCCGTTCCTCTGCGGAGCATGCCGGGAGAAGCGGGAGGAGCTCCAGGACTTCGAGGACCATCGGGCCCGAGATGCCTTTGTTCAATCCCGCATCCGCCTCTTTCGGGAGATGGATCGCGGCTCCCGTTTCTTCTACGCCCTGGAGAAAATGAGGGGGGCCAAGAAACACATCACCTGCCTTCTAGAAGAAGACGGCATCCCCCTCACGGATCCAGTGGAGGTGTGTGGGAGGGTCCGTGACTTCTACACAAGCCTTTTCTCCACGGATCCGACCGATCCTGGCGCTTGCAGGGTGCTCTTGGAGGAGCTCTCCACGGTCAGCGTGGGCGACCGAGACCAACTAGAGCTGCCTCTCACCCTGGCCGAGTTCTCGGAAGCCCTCCGTCGCATGCCCACCAATAAATCTCCGGGCATGGATGGGCTGACTGTGGAGTTCTACCGCGTGTTCTGGGACATCCTTGGCCCAGACCTAGCCACTGTCTGGGCCGAGTCTTTGCAGGGCGGAGTCCTCCCTCTTTTGTGCAGGCGACTGGTGCTCGCCTTGTTGCCGAAGAAGGGGAACCTCTGCGATTTACGAAACTGGCATCCCGTCTCGCTCCTTAGCACGGACTACAAAATCATAGCAAAAGCAATCTCGCTGCAGCTAGGGTCCGTGATGGCGGACGTGATCCACCCAGACCAGACCTACACTGTCCCGGACTGCAGCATTTTTAACAACCTATTTCTAGTCTGAGACCTTTTGGAACTCGGGCGTAGAGATGGTCTGTCTTTCGCCCTCTTGTCTCTTGATCAGGAGAAGGCGTTCGATAGAGTGGACCATGGGTACCTCCTGGACACTCTGCAGGCATTTGGATTCAGACCTCAGTTTGTGAGTTTTCTCCAGGTGCTGTACGCTTCTGCGGAGTGTCTGGTTAGGCTCAACTGGACCCTGACTGAACCGGTCAGCTTCAGGCGAGGAGTACGGCAGGGGTGCCCCCTCTCGGGCCAGCTGTACGCTCTGGCGATCGAGCCCTTCCTCTGTCTCCTCCGAAGGAGATTGACAGGGTTGGTGCTGTGGGAGCCGGAGCTGCGGCTGGTCCTGTTGGCGTATGCTGATGACGTGCTCCTCATGGTCCAGGACCCGGGCGACTTGGCGCGGGTGGAGGCTTGCCAGGCCATCTATTCGGCAGCCTCCTCCACCCGAGTCAACAGGGTCAAGAGCTCTGGCTTGGCAGTGGGGGACTGGTGGCAGGTGAGCTCCCTCCCACCCACGCTTCAGACCATCCGGTGGAGCGCGGGTCCACTGCTCTACCTAGGCGTTTACCTTTCTGCCATGCACCCTTCTCCGCCGGAGAACTGGCAAAATTTAGAAGGCGGGGTGATAGAGCAGCTCCAGAAATGGATGAGGCTGCTCCGATGTCTCTCCGTCCGAGGGAGAGCACTGGTGCTTAATCAACTAGTCCTGTCCACGCTCTGGTACCGGCTCAACACCCTGGTCCCGGCCCCGGGTTTCCTGACCAACCTCCGGACATCAATTCTAGAGTTCTTTTGGTCAGGAATGCACTGGCCCCCTGTAGGGGTTCTTCATCTACCCCTGAAGGAAGGAGGGCAGGGCCTGAAGTGTCTGCACATGCAGGTCCGTTTCTTCCACCTCCAGGCCCTGCAGAGGCTCCTTTATAGTGCAGGTAGTTCGACGTGGAGCATATTGGCGCACGCCTTCCTGAGCCGCTTCCAAGGGCTCCAATACGACCGGCAGCTCTTTTATCTTTGTCCGAGAGGTTTTCCGCGAGACCTCTCCGGGCTGCCGGTCTTCTACCAGGACCTCCTCCGGACCTGGAAACTGTTTTCAACGACCAGGTCCGTGGCAGCCACTGTGGGAGCAGATCTCCTCGCAGAGTCCCTGCTACACAACCCCCAGTTCCGTGTGCAGGTGGCAGAGTCCCGCTCAGTGCGCCACAGTTTGGTCCTGGCCGAAGTCACGAGAGTCGGAGACCTCCTGGACTACGACCGGGGAGACTGGCTGGATCCCCTGACGCTCGCTCGGCGCATGGGGCTCTCCATACCTCGTACCCCCCGGCACATACTTCAGGAGGTGAAGGCCGCCTTGACGCCCGCTGCTCGGGCTTATTTCAACCGAGCCCTGCGCGAGGGCGCACCCCGCCCACCCTCTACCCCAGGCCCGCCGGACCTTTCAGTTGAGCCCCTACCCTGTAGATCCCAACAAACCCCTCACCCTTTCACTGCGAGCTGGCTGCATGAACTGCAGCCAGTCAGCTTCCAAATCGCACCACAGAAACATCTATACACACTCACGCTTCACAGCCTTCATGCCCACACCCTGGTGTCCCGCCCCAATACAAAGTGGCGGGACCTCCTGCCACCTTTGGAGGGTGAGCAGCCCCGGTGGGCCAGCCTGTATTCCACCTTCGTCCCGAGGCCCGTCGGGGACATTAGCTGGCGGCTCCTTCACGGAGCTGTGAGCACGGGCGTGTTTTTGATGCGGTTCATCCCCATCCCGGATACTTGCCCTTTTTGCAACATGAGGGAAACCCTGGCGCACGTATATTTAGAGTGTGCCAGGCTGCAGCCCCTTTTCCGGCTCCTCATGAATATTTTATTATGCTTTTGGCTACACTTTTCCCCTCACCTTTTTATCTACACACTCCCCATCCGTGGCCCCACAAAGTCGCGGGATCTCCTGGTTAACCTCCTCCTAGCCCTAGCTAAAACAGCCATCTATAAAACCAGAGAGGGGAGGTTGCCCAATGAAGCATCCTGCGACTGTAGGGCCATTTTCCGATCCTCAGTATATTCACGTATCCGGGCGGAGTTCCTCTGGGCGGTGTCCACCGACTCTCTTGATGCCTTCGAGGAGCGGTGGGCGTTGTCCGAGGTTCTGTGCTCGGTGACCTCGTCCGGTTCCTTCCGTTCCCCTTTGATTGAGGGGAAGAGCGAGAGGCCCCAGCCCCAGCCGTTGCCGCTGTGGACACCATCATCACTGTCACCTAGGAGGGGTCCTATCACACGTGGGTGTACGTCCCCCCACCCCCAAACTGCCCACCCCGCAGCCGTACCCATCTTGTCGGGCACTCTCAGGAAAGGAATAATCGGTGACACTGGGAGTGGCACTAGGTAACTCGAGGGGGTGGAAGACCATGAGTGTCGAGGAAGCCCCTCCCGCTCTAGGCCACCAGGTAACTCAGGAGGGTGGAAGACCACGAGTGTTGAGGAAGCCCCCCAGCTTTGGGCCCACGCTAGCCTGAACACTTCTCCCTCCTGAAGGCTGATGTGTTATACCTTGTGTTTGCTTTTGTTTTGTTGCATAGTTTTGCTTTATCCTTTTTGGTGATTCTTTGTAAGTGTTACACAAATAAAATTCTTTTCTGCTTCAAAAAAAAATTACTCTCCTATAGCCATCTGGCCTGACCCTGTCACATATCCCCCCCTCTGCTCAACACTATGGGGTTGGGCAACTTGGGACATCAGGCAGTGTCCTCTTGACAAGCCATCTGCGTTGCCATGGTGGCTTCCAGCCCGGTGTTGTATGGTGAATTAGAAAGGTTGTAGGGACAGGAACCATCTGGTTACCCTTGCGTTCTTCTCTTTTTTTCACTGCATCCACTGAAGGGATGCAAGGGTAAACCGTCATCCCAGAAGGTAATAACGCAGTGTTTCCGTGGCCCATTTCACAGCTAGGCACTCTCTTTCAATGACGGCATACTTCTGCTCTCTCGAGAGGAGTTTCCTGCTGAGGTAGAGGTGTTCTTGGGTGTTCTTCATCTCCGACCATCTGCGATAGGACAGCTCCCAATCCTACTTTAGATGCATTTGTTTGTAAAATGAATTTTTTTTGAAGTCTGGGGCTATAAGCACAGGGTTATTGCAGAGGGCTGTCTGTAGATCCATGAATGCTTTCTCTGCGGCATCTGTCCACTTCACCATGTCTGGACCCCGGGCTTTTATCAGGTCTGTCAGGGGATTCGCTCTGGTAGCAAAATGGGGAATAAATCATCGGTAGTACCCCACCACACCCAGGAATGGCCGGACTTGCTTTTTCCGATTCAGCCAGGGCCAATTTTGGATAGCCTCTAGTTTGTTTAGTTGGGGCTTGACCATGCACCTTCCTACAATGTAGCCAAGGTATTTAGCCTCGGCTAGCCCTATAGCACACTTGGCTGGGTTGGCTGCGAGGCCAGCCTGTCTTAGCGTGTCCAGAACTGCTTCCACCTTTCCTAAGTAGGTTTCCCAGTTGGGGGTGTGAATAATCACATCATCCAGATATGCCACTGCATAACTGGTATGGGGCCGTAGGAGCTTGTCCATAAGATTCTGGAAGGTGACAGGTGCCCCATGCAGTCCAAAAGGAAGAACAGTATATTGAAACAGACCCTCTGGTGTAGAGAATGCTGTCTTTTCTTTCGAATCTTTGGCAAGGGGAATCTGCCAGTATCCCTTTGTTAAATCAAGGGTGGTCAAAAATCGGACATTGCCCAGGCGGTCAACTAACTCATCGATATGGAGTATGGGGTATGCATCGAATTTGGATATCTCATTCAGCTGGCGAAAGTCATTACAAAACCTAGTGGTGCCATCAGGTTTGGGCACCAACACAATAGGGCTTGACTACTGTCTGTGGGACTCTTCGATGACTCCCAGTTCCAACATCCTTTTTACCTCTGCCTTGATCTCCTCCCTTTTGCTGCTGGGACCCGATAGGACCTTAAAGTTACCTTTGCCCCAGGGTCTGTGATAATGTGGTGATATGCTTCAGCGGTCCAGCCTGGTTTGGTTGAAAACATGTCCTGGTATCGGTTGATCATCTCAGTTACCTCCTTCTTCTGGTTTGCTGTCAGATCAGTGGATATCCTGATCTGCTCCTGCATATTATTTCCCTGGATCGGGGTCTCTTAGGCCACTACACACGCCTCTCGTTGGTGTCAAGACTTTAAGAGGTTAATGTGATAAATTTGTTCTTGTTTCTGGCGTCCTGGCTGCCACACCTTGTAGGTTACTTCCCCCATGGGTTCAACCACCTCATAGGGCCCCTGCCATTGGGCCAAAAGCTTGCTTTCTGCCGTGGGTACCAACACCATCACCCAATCCCCTGGTTGGAACTGTCAGACTTTTGCCTAGCAATTGTAATGGGTTCGCTGGGCCTCCTGCAACTTTTCCAAACGTTCCCATTCAATAGGGGTGACCCGGGCTATCTGTTCTCACATCTGCAACACACGGTCAATTATATTTCTCCCCTCATTAGGTTCCTCTTCCCAGATTTCTTTTGCAATATCTAGTATGCCACGGGGGTGGCGTCCATATAATAATTCAAAGGGGGAAAACGCAGTGGAGGCCTGAGGTACCTCCCGGATTGCAAACATAAAGGTAGGGTAGTAGGATGTCCCAATCCTTCCCGTCTCGACTTACCACTTTCCTTATCATTGCCTTCAGAGTTCGGTTAAACCTTTCTACCAGCCCATTGGTCTGTGGATGATAGACTGAAGTTCTCATGGTATGTATATGGAGCAGCGTACAGAGGTCCTTCATTAGCTTCAACGTAAATGGGGTTCCTTGGTCTGTTAATATCTCCTTTGGTAGTCCCACTCGGGAAAACATCCCCACCAACTCTTTAGCTATCATTTTAGAGGCCATGTTCCCCAGGGGGATGGCTTCTGGGTAGCGAGTAGCATAATTCAGAAAGACAAGTATATATTGGTGGCCCCGGGCTGTCTTCTCCAGGGGTCCCACTAGATCCATGGCTATTCACTCGAAGGGGACCTCTATGATGGGAAGGGGTACTAAAGATGCCCTCAAGTGGGGACAGGGACTGTGCAGCTGACACTCCGGGCAGGACGCACAGTACCTCCGCACTTCTTCATGTACTCCGGGCCAGAAGAATCGTTGCAGGACCCGTGCCAGAGTTTTCTCTACCCCAAAATGTCCCCCAAAAAGATGACTATGGGCCAGACTTAATACAGCATTCTGGTGTTTTTGAGGTACTAGGATTTGCTGTACCTTCTGCCCCTGTACTGGTGCAACCCGGTATAAGAGATTCTTCTTCATTATGAAGTAGGGTCCTGGTCCCTGGGTTTTCCCTTCCACGGGGACCCCATCTATTTCGGTCACCTCCTTCCTAATGTTGTCGTACCTTGGGTCTTCAGCCTGGTCCCATCCAAAATTTCCTTTCCCGGGGCTAATCTGCCTGAGACCTAGGGGGCCAATCTCTGCTGCCTCTACTGGTTCAGAGGCATTAGGGTGTGGGTCAGACTCAGGTGCTTCTCTGTCCTGGGTGGACTCCTTTTCAGCTGCTCGGGTCCACCTACCTACGAGAGCAACCCTCTGGCTTTGGGCCAGTATTTGGGTTCCCAAGGCCTTAGCTGCCCTTCTTTCCCTTTTCGTCTTTCTACGCTGTCTGGGACTGGAGAACAAATCTGGGGATATTTCAGAGAAGGTTGGGGGTTGACAGTCTACTGTGGATGCCTTACTACTTTCAGGACTTCCCCCTTTCTCCAATTCCCCTACTGGGAGTAAGTCTCCAAACCCTGGGAAGTCCCTCCCTATGAGCACTGGGTATGGGAGTTTAGGGACTGGACTACACCTGCTGCTACCTCAGTAGTGTTCCCCTGAATCTCGATTTTTACTGGGATGGTAGGGTAATAACCAACTGTCCCATGAACACGTTATCCCTGTACGCTTAGCCCACAGCAGCTGACTACGCTTCACGAGCTTCCCCGAGACACGCTTGATAGCGCTCTCCAAATCAACCAGTGCTGTGGGGTTAGTGAGACCCCCACAAGGTGGATTAGGGAGCATGGGTCTGTCCAGTTCCCCAGGTTACACTGCATAGGATCCTCGGCATTGGGACACTGTGCAGCTATGTGTCCCCACTCCCCACAGACATAACATCTGTATGGAGCCCTAGGCATTCCCTGGTCTCTTGGTTTAGGTAGTCTAACATCTTGATCCTCTTCCCCCTCAGTGCTCCGAATCTTTGTGGCTTCTGGTGGGCCTTCAGCCCCTCTCTTTTTCCATCTGGGTTCTTCTGGTGGCCCAGTCACCCGAGCTCTAGGGCTTGCTGCTGCTAGTTTAACCCAGGGTGCTTTTTCCTTAACTGGTCGGGTCAGCTCCCTCACCATCCTCCGCCTTTCTACCAGTGCGACAACCTTGTCGTAGGTGGAGGGTTCGTTCTGGCTTCCCCAGACGCGAAGGTCTGGCGGTAGTCCTCTCATGTACCGGTCGATGACCAGAACCGCTAGTATCTCCTCCGGACTCCGGGACTCAGTTCATAACCACTTTCGTGCGAGATGGATGAGATCATATAATTGGGACCGCGGGGTTTTGTTTTCCTGGTACCTCCACTCATGATATCGCTGGGACCGCACTGTGGTCATTACCCCCAGATCTGGCCAGGATCTCTGCTTTCAGCTGGGGGTAGTCTGCCGCAGCCTCTTCAGGCAAATCATTGTAGGCCTTCTGGGCCTCCCCACACAGGAATGGAGCGAGGATGCCAGACCACTATTCTCGGGGCCAAGCCTCCCGAAGGGCTGTCCTCTCAAAGGCCAGGAGGTATGCCTCTACATCATCCTCCTGCATCATTTTCTGCAGCCAATTGCTGGTCCGCATGATCTGCATCCCATCATGGCCGTAGTTCAGCTCTGTAAGGACCTTTTTCTGGTTTACCAGTTCCCACAACATAGCCCGGTCTTGAGCAGCCTGGTCCATCAGCAATTAGTCTCTTACTGCAGCCACACTGCCTCCAGTTGGGCAGTTGCCTGGATACGAGTAGCCTCCTGATGGGCAGCCATGGCTTGTATCAGTGCCTGCACTACCTCCTCCATTGTGGTGAAAAAAAAATAAAAATAGACCCTCTTCCATTTTTTCCCCTTCCTTCTGCTGCGCTGTGGACACCAGATCCCACTTCTCACACCAGTTGTGACAAAGTTCCTGCTCTACCTTGGTGGGTCTTGCGCTTATTGGTGGATTTGCTCACCGTGGAGCTTCATGGCAGCCCTCAGCTTGGCCGTTTTTCTGAATCCACAGTCCAAGTCAACTCCTTCTGTGTCTGACCAGGAGTTGGGAGGTTTGGGGGGAACCCGGGCCCGCCCTCTACTCCGGGTTCCAGCTCAGGGCCCTGTGGAATGCAGCTGTCTAGAGTGCCTCCTAGAACAGCTGTGCAACAGCTACAACTCCCTAGGCTACTTTCCCATGGCCTCCTCCCAACACCTTCTTTATCCTCACCAAAGGACCTTCCTCCTGGTGTCTGATAATGCTTGTACACCTCAGTCCTCCAACAGTCCGCGTTCTCTCTCTCAGCTCCTACTGCCTCTTGCTCCCAGCTCCTCACATGCACACCACAAACTGAAGTGAGCTCCTTTTTAAAACCCAGGTGCCCTGATTAGCCTTCCTTCATTGATTCTAGCAGCTTCTTGATTGGCTGCAGGTGTTCTAATCAGCCTGTCTTAATTGTCTCCAGAAGGTTCCTGATTGTTCTGGAACCTTCCCTGTTACCTTACCAAGGGAAAAGGGACCTACTTAGCCTGGGGCTAATGTATCTGCCTTCTATTACTCTCCTATAGCCATCTGGCCCGACCCTGTCACATAAGGTTTTCTTGCAAGAGGGTGGGATTGGTAAAGCCCACTTTATAACCTAGATTTCTGGCTCTGAATTGTAAAAAGGGATGTAGGACGTTATCAGTTTCTTTCTAAAAGTGGTTTGTCTGCTTGTCCTTAGAAGATAAAAGAAGAAACTGTCTGGATTCTTTTCCTTTAAATTAGCTTTAACATTTTGAAATATAACTAGCAAAATATATGTATTGTTATATTTCCAAGCATCCTGGCTATAATATATGTGTAGTTATATCTTAATAAATCAGTAAAGGTGCAAACAAGCTTGTGACAACTCATGAAAATTAAGGTGTAATAGTTTTATTAGTATTATTTTTATCAATATTGATGTATCTCCCCTATGTGATGCAGTTTCCACAAGCATTGATAATAAAACCACAATTTAAAGAACAGCAAAGGGATTCAAGAAGAGAAAGCAGGGACTTGATGTGTGGGGGAAATCTCTCCCATATTTGCCTACTCTCCTCATTTTTATTTTAAAAGTCCCATTTGGGGGCTTTCTGAGCAGCCCTGAAATTTTCATTAACCAAAGAAATGCAAGTGAGCAACACTGCATAGTTAGTGAACCTGCAGGGATCCCATTTAGAAACAGGTAGCACCCAATTTGAAAAGTCAGGGGGATGCAATTGCATAACTGGCACATATTTTTGCACACAAGCTAGGCAGGTGCAATTTTATACATCCAGCTTTTAAAATCAGGCAGGTCATGTCTCCTCTGCTCGGAGACGCAGTGGGACCACACAGGCACCAATATTTCACAAAAAAGGAGACAAAATGATTGGTTGCAGTATCCAATCCTTCAGGATAAGAACTTGACAAGTACTCTCCCTTCCCTGTCCACATCCAAGCCCACCGCACGTACAGTACATTGCTCACAGAGGACTGAAACACAATTCACTGGTGCCACTTACAGAATCTGCAGCGTACAGCCTCCTGGTGCTTCAGTAAAAATGATAGTACCAAAGGGGAACATTTAATAATTCACCCTTTTAATTATGAAATGATCACTTGCCAATAGGATACCAAAAGACAGGCAGGAATGGCTAATACAAGATCACACTACAGGCAAATTTATTCTTTGCTCCGAACTCACTGAGATGGGAAATGAGGTACGGGGGATTTGTCTAGTTATAATCATCACGTATAACTTCCACATTAGGATTTTACTGTAGTTTGCTTACAAATGTCATTGTCTATTCTAGTGAGCATTGGGGCTGTACAGTGAGAAGAGAATATTTCCTGTTTCTGGAGGAGCAGGGGGAGGTCTCAATTCTGTCTTGCTATATCTTTTTCCCAGTTCTTATTTGAAACCTTTCTACTAATGGAAAAATATTCTATTAGGAGACCCATACAGAGCAGAGGGGAAACCCAGCAGGCAAGGAGTCAAAATCCCTGCAATCAGTGCTGATAAAGGACCATTATTTTGACAAACAGGATAAAAACATAATAATAAAAGCCATAAAAGGCTGCAGCAGGAGGCCTGAAATGAGTGCTGGGCTTTCACTTTCCTTATAGTGCACTTGTTTGCCATGGTAAATCATGCATGATTGTTGGAGGCAAGAGTCTCTGATTTGTCATTGCCTCTTGCTGCCTTTTATCTTTTTAGCAGTTACTGTAGTTTGAAATGTATTAAGCGGGGAAATGTGCTGTATGTGAAATTCTTTCAAGAGTTGGAGCATTGTGGGGCTGCAGCACTTTGATTCATTTCATGGTCTTCAACATTGGAAGAACGGCTCTGATTATAGTGACAAATGCCCTTTTTCATTTGGGAAATAATGTCTGTTCACTCTATAGAAAAGAGCCTAAGTCAGACAGAAATAATGGGCTCAGTTCAGCAGACATCAGTCTCTGTGTTTCTCAAGCTGCTCCGCCCTCACTCAGCAGAGAGTTTTAGAAGCTGCAGAATGATTTTTTGCCATTTTGTTCTGTTCCACAACCACTTTTCTTGTGGAGGCAGCATGCTCAGTAGATACGGCACTAGAGAGAATCAGAGAGACCTTGGTTCCATTCTTGGCGAAGCCACTGACCTGTTGTGTGACACTGGCTGAGTCAATTCACCTCTGTATCTAGCTTCCTCATTCGTAAAGTGGGACTGAGATACTTACCTTCCTCTGTAAAGTCCATTGAGCTCTGCAATGAGAAATACTCTATCAGGTCAAGGACTATTATTAGCAAGTTGAAATCCATGTCTCCTTACATTATTGTTGACCATGTTACAGGAATCCCACAGAACATGAGAAATATCTGACACAGTCTTTGGGCTTCTCCCAATCTCTCGAATTTGACTGGCAGAAAGTAAACTAATTTTGCTAATCAACTTTAACACAATTTAGAGTTACACCTTTACATTTTAATCCTAATTTTTAAATGTAACACATCGTTAGTATTATACTTATCATAGTAGGTGCTCAGACACAACAGTGATGAGTGCAGTATAAGAACCTATACAGAATAAAATACTACTATACAATAGTTACAGAGTAATTATGGAACAATCACAGGAACAAATCATGCAGATGTAGTTTATTAAATACATTAAAAAAATGAAGACCGCAAGATATATTGTGTAAACGGAGTTTGCTGTTAGCAGCAACTGGATAATTATACTATGACAACTATACACAGCCACAGAATTCTAGAAATGTAGGGCAGGAAGGGTCCTTGAAGGATCATATAGTCCGCCCCCTTCACTAAGGCAGGACCAAGAATACCCAGACCACCCAGAAGAGATGTTTGTCTAACCTGTTCTCAAAAACCTCTAGTGATAGGGATTCCACAACCTCCCTTGGAAGCCTGATCTAGTGCTTAACTATCTTATAATTAGTTTTTCCTAATAGCTAACCTAAATCTCCTTTGCTGCAGGTTAAGCCCATTACTTCTTGTCTTACCTACAGTGAACATGGTGAACAACTGATCATCATCCTCTTTATAACAGTCCTTAACATATTTGAAGGCTTATCAGGTTCCCCCTCAGTCTTCTTTTCTGAAGACTAACCATGCCCAGTGTTTTTTTAACATTTCCTCATATGTCAGGTTTTTTATACCATTTTTCATTTTTGTTCCTCTCCTCTGGACTCTCTCCACATTGTCCACATCTTGCCTGAAGTGTGGCACCCAGAACTGGACACAGCACTCCAGCTGACGCCTCACTAGTGCTGAGTAGAGTGGGACAATTACCACCTGTGTCTTACATATAAAACTATTAACATTCTCTTAATACACCCCAGAATGATATTAGCCTTTTTAGCTAACTGCATCATGCTGTTGACTTGTATGGAATTTGTGATCCATTAAGACCCCAGATCTTTTTCTGCAGTACTACGGCCTAGCTAGTTATTCCCCATGTTGTAGTTGTGCATTTGATTTCCCCTTTTTAAGGGTAGTTCTTTTTTATTGAATTACATCTTGTTGATTTCAGACCAGTTCTCCAATTTCTCAAGGTCATTTTTAATTCAAATCCTGTCCCCCAAAGTGCGAGAAACCACTCCCAGCTTGGCATCATTTGCAAATTTTATAAGCACACTCGCCAATCCATTATCCAAATCATTAATGAAGATACATCCTGGACCCAGGACAAACCCCTGCAGGACTCCACAAGATTTCTCCCCTCAGTCCTACAGTGAACCACTGATAACTACTCTTTGAGCATTGTTTTTCAATCAGTTTTGCACCCACCTTATAGTAATTTAATCTAGACTACATTTCCTTAGTTTGTTTATGAGACCGTCACATGGGTTGGTGCCAAAAACCATCATGTTGTCCAGGAAAAAAAATTAAGTACATATATACCTCGGCTGAACTTCAATGTGGAACATAATAAGTATAAGTAGCAGCATAGTGTGCTATAAAAATAACTAGCAACTCAATATTGCATCTGTATTTTACTTTGCCCGTGCTCTCTACATGACATTTTCTGACATGAAGCAATGGCACAATTGTCAGAAATGAAATACCTAGTCTACCCGTGAACATGTTCAAATCCTGGCCTGGTTAATTCAAACCTTCATCCACTAGGCAGTTTGTCATTCTCATTATTTGTATTGCATTAGGGCCTAGTGGACCCAACTGAGATTGGAGCTGCATTGTCTTATTGGGATCCAGGAAGTGGGTGAGCAAAGCCCACCCACTGCTAAAGGATCCCCCCACAGCCTAAGAGGGGGGTCCACAGGACCTGGAAAACCAAATACTTACGGGGGACAACTAATGAACAACAGGGACAGGAGTGCGGTTTGGAGCTGCATTGTGCTAGGCACTGAGAAACACTTGTAAGAGACAGTCTTTGCCCTGAAGACCTTACAATCTAAACAGACAAGGAAGAAAGGAGATGGGAAAGATCCATTTAACAGATGGGGATCTTAGACACAGAGATCAAATAACTTGCCCAAGGTTCACACAGTCTGGAACAGAGCCAGAGTCCCAGTTAGAGCCTTACCAATAAGACCATCCTTTCTCTCACAAGATTTTCACCACAGCAAACAAACAAAAACAAAACATCAGCTCAGCAAGGATATTAAAAACCCATAGCATTTTTCCTAACAGTAAAAGTTTGTCCTTGGCCACAGTGTTCCTTTTCCCCACCACTGTGCAATGTGTAATCTATTTTAGCATGATTCTTTGAGCCAACATGGCAGATTGGTTCTCAGGGTATGCATCTGAGCTCTAACGTGCTGACTACAACAGGCTGAGATTGTTTAAAGAACTCAAAATTGTTTTGTATCACATGGCTATAGCCAATCAATAGTAAACGAAAACTATTGAACAGACATTCACTGAACAGACATATGCCTACATTTTCAGACATCACAAGTGATTTGGGGTGCCTCACTATCTGGACGTCCAATTTGAGACACATTAAAAGGACCTTGATTTTCAAACAGTGCTGAGCACCTGTACTCTGAAGAGTCAGGCCCCTTTAAGGTGTCTCCAAAAATTACTAGTCATTTTTGAAAATTTAGACCGTAACCTTTTCTTTCACACAGCTGTTTCTGATAGTTGAATTACTCTGAGAAGAAAAAGAATAGTTCCCATTCCCCCATACACCTGCCATCCCATATTTAGGTCCTCCTATCCTGTGCCCCTCCACACAATCCCTTTTGTTGTTTCCTCATTCAGTCCATCCCATCTTTAATTTTTATAGTGTGTTTTATTACTATGTATTTCACTGCCAACAATGGGGAGGCACATGTTGCTCTCTCCTTCGTTAGGATTGATAAGAGAGCACAAACTGAGTTTGAAGGATTTATAAATGGGAGCCCATCTAGGATTTTCTAGGTGTTAACACAGTTCCAGTGCACTGTGCATTACAGGTCAGTCTTCTTGGGTTCCTTGAGAAACAGGCAGAAAGTCTCTCTAGCATTTGTTGTTTGCAGTGTTGTAACTGCATTGGTCCCAGGATATTAGAGAGACAAAATGGTTGAGTAAATATCTTTTACTGGACCAGCTTCTGTTGGTGAAAGATCCAGCTTACACACAGATCTTCTTGATGCTCAAATGCTTGTCTCTTTCACCAAAAGAAGTTGGTCCAATAAAAGATACTAGCTCACCCACCCTAGTCTCTCTAACATTTGTCAGTTCCACTGTCCCATCTCCAGTCTATTTTTTAAAGGAAAAAAGAAATAGATGCTTAAATCTAACCTCGTATCAGTTAAATGTGCAGGACCACAGTGCACATTGGGGTGAATTTATTTTGGACATAGACTTATGAAACCACTAGCAACATGATTTAGTTTGAATTGCTTCTTCAGTGCATTGTATGTCAGGCTTTTATTGTTGGTCCCAGATATTAGCATTCTGTCCTTCATACTGCATGTGAGTAACTGGCTGATGATGGTGTTTGTATACAGCAATCCAAGAAGCATGCAGCGATACCAAGATCTAGTGTGAGCATTTTTTTCATGGGACTCCTCTTATAGAGACAACTGCTTTTTCAGTCTATGCGGAGTTTCTCTGTAACAGGAGAAGGCCCGCCTTGGCAAAAGATACTTCTTTACTTGGTGGTAGCCTCTTCACCTGCTGAAGATGAAAAGGGAGCTCTCAACTTTTTTGAGGTGGGTTGGGGAGACCTTCTTGAAGACCATGGGCAAGATCTTCAGCTACTGTATATTGATGAAGTTCCACTGATGTACATCTCATTACAAAAGCAATGTTCCCTCTCTTGGTATTGACACCTCATCAATTATAGGGAGTGGACCACATCCACCCTGATCGAGTTGGCCCTGTCAACACTGGTTCTCCACTTTTAACGTAACTCTCCGTAATGTGCTCTCCGCCACGTCCCACAGCCCCCATTGGCCTGGAGCAGCAAACTGCGGCCAGTGGGAGCTGCGGCCAGCTGAACCGGTGGACGTGGCAGGTAAACAAACTGGCCCGGCCCGCCAGAGGCTTTCCCTGAAGAAGCGGTGGACCACAGTGGAGAACCACTGACCTAGATAGATGGTGATGAGCTATATGGCTGCCACCTTTAAGACTGAGGATGCGTTAAAGCAGATTAACAGATTAACACAACTTGGAAAGAACCAAAATAACCAATTAGGACAGAAATAACAAATGTGTTACTAACCACAAAGGGCCATGGTAACGAATGGATGTATATAATAATAAGTTGAGATCACTGATATACTAACCTATGGGGAAAAGACACTCCAACATTAGTAAGGTGAGGAACTACAAATAAGGAAAAGGTGGAAAATCCCCTGTTGAATATGCATCAAACATAGCGGCGTCAGTGTAACATATTATAAAAGTGGCATCCCAGCATAGGGGCGATAGGAGGAGGAGATGTAGTCCTTGGGAGGTGCCAGAATGATGGCCACTGGTGGTGATAAAGATTATGGCTAACATTTCAGGTTGTTCTACCAGAGATGGTGAGAGTATATGGATGTGCAGATGTACATTCTGTAGTATCTCCATCTCACTAAGTTGGGGATATACGTACTAAATATATTACTTACTATACTGTA
This sequence comes from Eretmochelys imbricata, assembly GCF_965152235.1. NCBI lineage: Eukaryota > Metazoa > Chordata > Testudines > Cheloniidae > Eretmochelys > Eretmochelys imbricata. The sequence goes on from NC_135573.1 coordinate 167,606,685, forward strand.
CTAAGTAGATTAATAAACTAAATTTGCAAATATAAATGAGTTCCTACAGTTTGAGTGTTGCAACTGCGTACATGAGTCCCAACTATATAATAATTTGAATAATACTGGGCCTGATCTTGGGGCAAGAACTTGACAACCCTCAAAGTGATAACTGGGGATTCTTAAGTAATCAATATATTTAATACATAATCTAAAGATCAGGCAACATCCCCATTGTCAGAGCTAAAGTGCATTGGAGGGATGATAAATCCCAAGAATGCTGTACTTACCAGCTTGTCTTGTAAAGTGGATGGAAATGTCTGTGGGCCCAATTTTGTAGTTTTCATCTCAGGCAAAAATCTATTTGACTTCAGTAAGGACTGCAAGATCAAACATAACTTTGGCTGTCCAAATAACTATGGTGGCAGAAAAATGCACACTTTAATCTTTGACTGGAAAAAGATCACATTGCATCCTGTCAACCCCCGTGATGGCGATCCATGCATGATGGCCTGTAGAATTGATTTTTACAAATACTTTCTAGAAATGAAGCTATGCAACCTGAAAAGTTCAAACTGATCAGTGTCAATAATATTGGAAAAGCTAATGACATTTTACACACTCATCAAAAATACTGTCAGCTCAGGGAACTGGGTGAGTAAATTTTGCAGGGTTGCACTACAGAGTAGGGAATTAAATTTGGAGTTCTGAGCTCAGTTTCCCTTGTTCTTGGACCATCAGAAGCTGAAAGTGTTGTGGTTGCAGCCTACTCAGTCCCTGAAGAGGGAGTGAGAACACCTCATTTTGAGAGACAGTGGAGGTATTCAAGAGGGAATCTTGGATGAAGAATATATAATTAGACAAAATAAACAGGCTCTTTTCTCTCTTCCCCTCAGTCAGCAGAAAACAAATAAGAACATCAGGATTCCTGTGCATCCCTAGTTGACAGTATCCCTTTACATTAAAAACTCTTTACTAGGGTTTCACTGTCATACTTTCCCTTAGGATGTTCCTATATAAGTCAAGTTGGCAGCAAGTCATGCATACAAAGCAATTACTTAATCAAGGCCAGGCGTCAGAATGGCATGACATTCAGTATTTTTGACACATTCCCATGTTATCAATACTATTTGTGGAAGGCTTCTACAGCTCTTTGCGTTGCTTACCTGGCCAAGAAAAATCCTGACCATTTTGTTGTTGTTTCTGATCTCACGGTTTAGTTTTTTCCACTGCATAAGGTTTGGAAGACAGACATTCATTTTAAATAATTCAACTGCTTCCGCTGCTGTGCGGTTTGCCTTAAACTCTGTTTCAGTGCCCATAGTTATGCTCAGGGCATTAGAAAACTTCTAATTAGTTGGACAGGTTTGCTCTTTAATTATGGAACCTCTTTGACTAGAATTACATTTTCAAGCAACGAGAAAAGGGTTGATTAAGACAGCTTTAAAAGAGCAATCATCATGCATTCCTTCTTCTAATGGGATCCAACCCTTACGATACTGCTAAGCCAAGTTGATGTAGGTTTAAAGCAGAAGGGGGAAAAAAATAGATAACATGGCAAAATTGGAGTCTGTTAGCAACACAGTTATTGTCAATATTGATTTGTTTTAATCATTGAGCTTAATGTGACCCTAGCTACTATTCTGGATTTGCACAACGTTCTTGCACATTTAGCAAAAAATCCTTTAAAAAAAAAAGTAATAAAGACATTGTCTGAATCAGGATGACGACTAACATGTTGTATGTGTCAAATATGCTTTCTGCTTCTTTCTGCTAGGGTGCTTGCTTTTCCCAGGAAGATTCCCTGCTGCCTTTGGCACTCCATCTGTCTAACCAGCTCTTGGGTATCCTCTGTCCTGCCCCTGCCTTTTTGTGTGTGTGTGTGCTTTCCACTGTCTCTCTTCAATCTAACCCTTCTTAGTTTGTTCTTGTCAATTCTGTTCCATCTGTCTTTGAATTACCCTGCCTACTATGACTCCCCTCACTTTTTAGTCTCTTCCAGATTCTCGTTCCCTTTGCCTAAATCCAGCCCTTGAAGATATTTCACAGCACAGCACTTCAGAAAGAAACCAACAAAACCTTAGAGCACTGAACACAGAAGCATAAAAAGTGCAAGTAAACACTGGCTAGTAGGTAAATCTTTGAGATTGGTGCTATTTCCTCCTTTTCTGCACAGTTATATTTAGGGTGGGGTTTGTCTCAACATTACCTTCTATTATTAGAATAGTAGGGAGCTATATCTAATATCCTATTTAAAGTAACTAAAGTAATGCGGATGTTTTCATTATCCATGGAAATGTTTAAACATTTTAAATTCCGTCTAATCTCTTGGCCTGGATGGCATCTTGTAGCAATGAGTACCACTTTCTGTGTACTTTAATGAGTACTTTAATGTATGCGTTTCAAAAGTATATTATTTTATCAATTTAAATGTGCTGGCCTTTTAATGTAATTGACTATACATTTTGTAAACAAGTTACTCACTTTTCATTGAATTGGGGCTTTAATCAATAGTCGAGCCACATGTTTATATACTTTCCTGAATCAGGGCCTAAAGGAGAAATTTTGCAATATACTAAGGAAAGTAAATCTATTAACAAGAGAAAGGAATTATGATGCTAAACCACATGAAAAATACAAGAGTTACACTGCTACAAAAGACCAGTCAAACAAAAATATATTGCTAATAAAAATAAGAAAAACATGGATGAATTTTGGCAGGTTCTACCAATTTGAGAGATATTCCCCATTTGTATGGGGCTTGATCCAAAGCTCCTGGAAGCCAAGGGAGACTCTGTGACTTCACTTGGCTTTGGACTACATCAGTAATAGGGAAATATGCCTGGACCAAGTAGAAACTGGCAAAACAGAAAATATTTTTCAAGTTCATTCACCCATGTGTGTATTTCATTGAGAAACAATGTCAGAACTGCTAATACTGAACTACACTTCAGTCAGGTTGTCACCTGTTCAGGTTTTCCCAGGATCATCCCTTTTTTGAGGTAGCTGTCCCAGAAAATCTCTAAGGGTGCTCAGTACACACTACTAGCTTGCCAGCTGTAGGGCACAGGGCCCTCTAAGGCACCCCATTTCTTTGTACCTCAGAGGTGGCAACCCTAAAAGGTATATTTGTGTTAAAATATCTTCTTCAATATGAGTGTGAGGGCTGAGAAAAATATTAAAATGCAGACCTTGAAGAAAAGAGAACGTCACGTGTGAAGAGTGTAAGAGCCAAATCCTGAGACATGGGTGAGCATTTTTATCTCCTTTTGAACTCAGTGGAAGCTGCAGATGCTCAGCACCTGTCAGAATTTGACCTGGCAGGGCCAATTAACTTCTAAACAAAGTAATTGTCACTGAGCCGATCAGAACCAAAATCAATGAAAATACAGTGGACCATTTTAACTACAAAATTAGTATAAATGAACAAATACAACAAGGGGAAAATATGATGCTCCGAGTGTGTATTTAAGGTTATAAATATGGTATATTATTTCTCAAATGATATACACGTATATAATTGAAGATTGCATTGTAATGCATAGGCACAAATGGGCAGAGTCAAAGTTGCAGTGCAACCTTAGCTTTGATATTTCTTTGACTTTCAAATGTGTAACCATGCAACCTTAACATTCTCTTATAGTGTAGTATTTTGTACAGAATTGTTACGAGAACCTAATAGAAAAATGGGAGCAGAAGCTTGCTGTGTGCAATCCAGGTACTGAGAGTAACTCACTACATTTATCCAGTAATGACCCAGAAGATTTCATGTGAAGTTGCTGTCTTGCTTTACATTTTGAATAGGGCTATATTAATTAGATCTGCTGCCCAGTGTATGAGTTCACCACCTTCTATGTGTTAACATTTTGCTTCCATTCTGATTTTGTCGGTTATTTCTTTAATTTTAATCCTTGTCCCCAAATCCTGGTGTCATTAGTTCAAAGAGATTATCTATACCTCTCCCCTGTGGCTGTCTTCTTCTGCATATATCAAGATTTCCATCAGATCTTATTCATTTCCTTCCTAATGTCAATCTTCTTGACCTGTCATTGGTGCCAGTATACAAATTCCATCCCCGTAATTCTTTGCTTCAATGGAATTACATCAGGGATAAATTTTAGCCAAACTGTTGTCACCCTTTACTGCTGCCTTTGCCACACTGTATAATACACACTGATCAAGCACATTTTGTGAATTAGCAAGTTAAGAATTTGTGAACTGTCCAAGTAAGTGGGACAACAGCTCTTAAGATGCCCTTCTTAGAGCCTTCAATTTAGGAGTGGCAAGTCCCAGCAACTACTGATTCTAAAAGAGCATAATAAAGCTGAGCCTGAATTCTGATCTTGTGTGTGTGTATGAACATCGACCTAATTTGAAGCAAACTGCATCTAACCTTACTCTGCATAGGATCATGCATTCTCCCCCAGTACAAAAACTGAATATGCAAATCCCCAGCTCAACCACCTCACCCCTTCTTCCGATTTAAAGAATAGATTTAGTGCTCAGACTTTAAGGAAAGGGCTTTCTCTCCACTATGAATAAGTAAAAATCTCACAGTAAATAATTTAAATTCAACCAAAAAGAAGCAGGGTGGATATTTTCTGTATAACCATAGAGCAGCTGAACAAGCCACTTAATAGGAGCTAGGGGAGAGTTTAGCTAGAAGGTTTGGTTTTATAGCCATAATATGAGGTCAGGTGACTGCAGGCTTTGCAGTTGACTTTTCTCTCAAATGGGTCCTTCTCAAATGGATCCAAATGCATTCTCTCCCTCCCCCCGAAAACACACTGCTTGATTCAATTTTAGATTCTGTAAACTGCATTACTGGTTTCCAGCCTCAGTGTAAATACATTTTGATTTTTATGACTTTTTTTTATGAAAGGTTTTGGGAAATCATGAATTTTGCAGAAGATTTTGGAAAAAGCTTTAAATATTGCTCTTTTTGGCATATCTATTTACATATTTTCATTGACTAATAATTATAAATTTAAAAGGGCCACAAATATGTTTAACTACGGATGTCTAAGTCTTCATATTGCAAAGTATGCAAGGAGGAAACAACACAGATTTCAAATAGGATGACTTCCCTTGGGAAAAGAATGAGATAAACCACATGTGACAGATATTAGTCACGTCACTTAATGCATTACTGGAAGGCACTCACATGCTACAGTGATTTGAGCACTGTAAGAACCTATATAGGATAGAGTAGAATAGAAATACAGGGCTGAATCTTGCAGTCCATTCACTGACTATATGTGGAAGGAGTTCAGCACTGGGCTTGCGGTTGCCAGAGTAAGTAAACCATTGCAGCACATCACATATACTCAGTGGTGAGCTGGGAGCTGGGAGAGGGTCCCCTGAGAATCCCTTTTTAATTTTTACTCAGCCGGCGGTGCTCCGGGTCTTCGGCAGCAGGTCCTTCACTCGCTCCAGGTCTTCGGTGGCGGTCCTTCACTCACTTGCCGAAGACCCGGAGCAAGTGAAGGAACTGGTTCTTCAGCTTTTGGCAGCTCATCACTGCATATACTGTTGGAGTAAACAAACACTTAGCTGGGAGAAACGGTGAACAATTCCAATAAGCCCCCACAGCAGACTGACCAAGGTAGATGCAGCAGTAGCAGTCAGTATCTGGCCCTCTGTCTGCTAATCTTCTAAATGTAAAGTAAATAATCAAGCTTATATTTTCATAAACTTGAGTCCTCTGCAACAGACGAAGTGGGATTTGAACCTGCAATCACTTGCACATTGTGATAGGGTGGCCTGCCCCTTTAAGGGCCACAAGCCTGGCCAACCTCTTACAATTAGCTCTGCCTGCCATACCTGCAGTGAAATGTGGGTTTAATTAGAATCAGCTGAGTATGGAAGAGCTGATTCCCTATAAAGGGCAGCAGGAAGCTGTGGGGGGAGGATGACACTTAGGGAGATGGGAGTGGAGTGCAGAGGCTGCTGGGTAGTATCCGGCAGAGATCTGGGAAGAGAGACTACAAGTAGTAAAGGCCTGGGGGTGACCTGATAAGAGGGTAATAGACAAATGGACTTTGTTTTAAGGCTCTGAGATTTATTTTACATGAATAAACCCAGGCCTCAAGAACAGCTGTTGTGAATGGACAACAAAGGTGCATGGAGTTTCTTCAAGAAGCAGTGAGGCAGGCTGCCAGAAGAGCAAACTGAGGTCACGGGGATGGGGTGGAGGTAGGGTTGTCAACCTTCCAGGATTGGCCTAGAGTCTCCAGGAATTAAAGATTAATCTTTAATTAAAGATTATGTCATGTGATGAAATCTCCAGAAATACATCCATCCAAAACTGGCAACCCTAGGGGTGTGTGTGCGTGCTCGGGAGGCAGCTGACCCAGGAATTCACACAATGCACAACACTTTCCACTAAGCCATGCAGTGAAGTTGTCACCCCAAGCTAAGTGTGCAAAGTCCCAGATTTGCGTATGCAAATAGACATATGCATAGGCAGTGTCTCCCTTACAGTGATACCACCCATTTGGCACTGGTGGAGTGAAAAAATCACAATAAAAGTGTAGAGTCTGATCTGATTAAACCATGGTTGTCTATCCTGCAGATCCACTTTTGGTTTCTTGCATCCTGACTGTGGGCTGGTCTTCTCATGACAGCTCCCGTGCCTTCTGGTTCCAGGCAGGCGAGAAACACCATTACCGCAGTCTCTCTTTAAAGTGTTTTGGCCAAACCAGGTCAAATACGCAGGTGTGCAATTTAAAAAAGTATACTGAACTTTAGTTATAGTTTAGGTTTGGGTTAAAGCTGAGGTTGATTCTTATTTCATCTAAATCATTTTGCCCATTCCTATTTAAAACACAAAATCCTCCTGAAAATGGAAACAGGGATCACCAACTCACCTCAATTATGTCTGAAGACTCAACTTGCTGTAGCTAGCTTATTAGCATTAAAAGGAACCATACGATAAGAATCCTGTGTGTCAATTTAAGGTACCTACTTACAACGGACAAAAAATAAAATTACACACAGGATCACTCATATGTTATGAATCTTACACAATTATTTCATATGTAAAGAGCTCAATGCTCTTTAGAAGCCCTTCTGACGACTTTTCAATATAATCTTATAATCTGACTATTTTGCTGAAAGGTAACATACCAAAGCCTATAGAAAGGCATGATTAAAACATCGCAGTGAACCTGCTTTGCTCAGTTTGCTTCCTTTGCAGATGATAGTTACATAATGCATGCTCTAAATATCCTTGGGATATTTCATTAACAGCAACATTAACATTACTTGTGTTATTCAAGTATTACAAAAATAAAATCCTTGTTTTTCTGAAGATGAAATCCCCTGAACATTTCTGCTGAGGGAGAAAAAAGATACTTTTACAACTGAATTTAAAGTAGCCGTGTGATGATTAATGTATGTCTGTATATTTCTATATCATACATCCTCCATTTTGGTTTTTGTACCATTTTGATTTTAAAGCTGTTCTGTTGGCTCCATGCTGTGCTGGAACACCCAAGAGGAGATATTCTTATTATTGGTACAGAGATAACAATGCTAAATCATTATAGTCTTCTATTCAAATGGAAGCCCCCTTGGACAAAGAAGATGGCCAGTCCAAGAAAACCAACTCGCTCAGATGGACCGGTAACTAAGCAAATGCCAGAGAGGACAAAGAAAGAGATGATTCTGGCGCCTACTCAGACCAAGGGAAGCTTAGAAGCACATGAGCCCAGCATGCGGGACCTAAACATGGCAGCCTGGTGAGCGTTCAGCAGGAGGAGTTTGACCAGTGTTGTGACATAGTGGCTGAATGGTCTGAATAAAATTCTGACAACTATGGTATGGGCCTGCGTCTATATTATTACAGAATTCTAACATAAAACATTTTTCAATATAAAAAAAAACTATTTAATATCTTTCAAGGCTTCCATCTCTTTAGACTTCTGCAAAGAAGCCTTATTTATTTCACCCCTGGTCTATTTCCACCTTATAATTATCTTCCTTTCTCATCTAATGGATAGAACAAAGGACAGGGCACCAGGAGACCGGTCTTCACGTACAGCCTTGGGAACATGCCGGCTGTGTATACCTGAGCAAGTCATTTCACCCCTCTGTGTCTGTCTCCTCATCTATAAAATGGAGAGGATACACACCCATCTTCATAAAACACTGAGATAGATCACTGAAAAGCAAAGTGTAAGTGCTAAGAGTAATCTCAAAATGGATCCAAACCAAGGTTCGGATGTAGATTTGGATTTAGAGCTAAATTTCCACAAGGTTTAGGACAAGAATGTTGGATCTAGTGTTCTGATTCAAGCCGCTGTCTAAGAATATTAGAATAATGCATCCAGTTCTCGTATCCAGAATTCAAGACAGATGTTAATAAATTGGAGAGGGTTTGGAGAAGACCCACAAGAATGATTAAAGTATTGGAAAACATGTCTTATAGTGCTAGACTCCAGGAGCTCAATCTGTTTAGTTTAATGAAGAGAAGGTTAAGGGGTGACTTGATCACACTCCATAAGTACCTACATGGAGAACAAAAAATGGGTAATCGGCTCTTCAGTCCAGCAGAAAAAAAAGGTAGAACATGAACTGATAGCTGGAAGTTGAAACTAGACAGATTCAGGCTAGAAATATATTTGCATTATGGAATGGGCCATCCAAACACTCCGAGAGAACCTGCTTCAATACAGGTAAAAAAACCCCTCATTGACTGCACACCCCTAGTTGTCACCTACCACCCCACTCTGGAACTTATATAGGTGTCACCAGGGCCGGTGCAAGGATATTTTGCGCCCTAGATGAAACTTCCACCTTGCGTCCCCTCTCTCCCTCCCTCCCGACAACCTCCAAAAACTAGTAAACTTAGCATTATAAACAGCCCGTCAGAATGGGTAACGGCTGTTATAATGTTTCTTTTTTACCTTTAAGGCATTTCAATTGTTTGCCATTGCCTCTGATGGTGTCCTATTCAAAGTCTTACTATTGTGCAAAGCTAAACAATTGAGCCTTGCATTGCATCACCAGCCAGGTTAGGCAGGGTGACAAATCCCCCTTCCCCCAAAGGGCCATTATTCCCTGCTGACTAATTTCTACTCCAAGTCTGTAAAGCAGACTTTTAAGGTAAATACATTATTCCTTCAATATTACCCATGCACACATTTCACAAAGATTCTCACTCTTGACAAGTTACTTGCCTTGTGTAGATCCCTTCCACGTTCTTCTTTGTGGGTAAGTGCCCTATAAGACACGTGTGGGGTGTAGTGAGTTTGTCAGGCCTGCAGTGACAGCTGTTTGTGAAGATCAGGGGGCCCTTTGCCAAGGGGTGCTGGTGTCATAGTGAGCTTGGGGTGGCTGACAGTATGGGGCAGGGCACTGAGACTGGTGGGGCAGGTGGTGCCGGGATGGGGCAGGTACCTGTCAGTCTCCAGCGCTCGGGCAGAGACTCCTCCTCTCAGGCTCCCTGGCCGCTGCTGCCGCGGCCACCCAGAACAATGCGGGCAGGGGGCACCGCTGTGGAGGAGACGCAAGGGGCCAGGCTCGGTTGGGGCCCCGCATTTGCCAGCCGAGAGCAGCAGGAACCAGCCGCTGCTCGGGGGCAGCCAGACGGCCTGAGCCCAGAGCACCTACGCTCCCCAACTGCCCCCGCTGCTGCGCAGGCTGCCGCCACCCTGGGCTCAGGCCGCCCAGCTCCCCCCGAGTGGTGCCTGGTTCCTGCTGCTCTGGGCTGGCAGGTGCAGGGCCCCAGCAGAGCCCCCTTGCCTCTCCTCTGTGGCGGCGCCCCCTGCCTGCGTCCTCCACGGTGGCAGTGGTGGGGAGCTGAGAGGAGGAGTGGCCCCCGGGCAAGTGGGGGAGAATCCAAGGTGAAGAGGCTGCTGGCCCTGGTGTGGCCCAAGTGCTGGAGACTGACAGGTACCTGCCCCTAAGCAATACTGTAAAAAAAAATTGGAGGGCACCACTCTTTGGCGCCTCCAAATCTTGGCACCCTACGCAGCCGCCTAGTTCGTCTAGTGGTTACACCGGACCTGGGTATCACTAAACAATTACAAGCCATGTTCAATGGGGACCACATCCTGAAAGAAATCTTTCCTGAACCCTCTCTTCTGGCCTGCAAACAACCCTCCAACCTCCTGATCACAAGCAAACTCCCCACAGACCAGGACACAACAACTCAAAGGTGCACTAGATCCTGCCATAACAGATGCAAACCCTGTAGACATATCTCTAATACTACAATGATCAACACCCCACCACCCAAATCACCTTCTAAGATCCTTGGGTACTATGTATGCTTATCACAACATGTGGTGTACCTTATCCAGTGCATCACATGCCCCAATAACAATTAAGTGTGGGTGAAACCAGACAAGCACTACACTCTTGAATGAACTCTGACAGAAAAATGATAAAAGACAAATACCCCTATCACAGGAGGGCAAACACTTTTCACAAAGCAATCTTTCCATATCTGACCTCAGTCCTTGTCCTGAAAGAAAACCTGAACAATACCTTCACAAGACAAGTCTAGGAACTTGCATTCATAACTTCGTGGAGATGATAAACCACGGACTTAACAGAAATATTGGTTTTATGGCTCATTATGACAATTTGTAATGCACCTCATGGACTACTTTTTCCTGCGACTGCAAAGGTGTTAATTGTCACTTATTTTAAATAGTCTCCTACAACATGTGTGAATCTCTCATGCTTAATAGTCTGTCTCACCTTGTATTTAGCTTGAAAACTCTGGTTACCTTCCCCAGACCTCAGGAACAACTCTGTGAAGCTCAAAAGCTCATCCTTTCCACCAACAGAAGTTGGTCCACCTGTTCTCTCACACCAACTTTACTGAATTTAGTTTTACCACACCACTGCAAAGCAGTTAAATATCATTACCCTTATTTTTACATATGAGGAAACTGAGGCATGGAGAAGCGTTAAACATTTTCCCAGGGTCATAGTCTGTGACAGCATCAGAATTGGAACACAAGATGGAATACGATTTAGACTGTAAACTCTTCTGGGTAGGGATTGTGGGCATAATTTGCACGAGTACCCAAGTAACGTACACACGTCACACTCAGGGACTCTACGCAGCATCATTACCACTCATGGTCTGGCTCCTGGTCCTTAAGCATAAGACCATACTGACTTTGCTCACATATATTGTGGCTAAAGCTAATCCTCTCTCCTACCTCTTCTTTTCTTTGCCTTTCACTCATATACTCCCATACTGTTCACTGCTCTTCAACGTTCCTTTATCTTGCTCCTCTTCCACATGGTTTTCTTTCCCTTTCTTCTCTCTGCTTTTCTTGCTTCTTTCCCTGTTTCATATCACCACCCCAAGCCTCTCACCTTCTAATCCCACCCTTTGATGTGTACATTCTCTACCCCTTGCTCCCCTCCCTGTGCAGAGGTGTGGATTTTTACCGCCCTCACCCCAAGTTAAACTTTCTTTGAAATTTCAGCTTGAAATTTAGTTTTGGGTGAAGTTACAGACCAGTCCTCATTTTAACTGAACTGGCCACCCATACCTAAAGGCCACACATGATTTGCTTAATTTTTTAAAGCTACTATGCAAGATTTTCCCCCTAAAGCATAGAACGGTGGCTAAAGCTAATTGATACAATAAAGACTTTGCCTTGCTGTAGTGGATTTTAGGTGTTCAAAGGCTAACAATCAGTAAATACACAACAGGTAAGTGAATGTGATATCTGGAAAGTTATGTGACTAGATTAAAAAACTGAAAGCAATGTATGGTTATATACATGTGTGTGTGTGTATATATATATATATATATAGATAGATTAGATATAGATATAAATATCTATATCTATATAATATGTGCGTGCACCCCATCCCATTTAAATATAAATTGGCCAAATATTTTATGACTCTAGGAACACAGGAACTGCCACACTGGATCAGACTCAAAGTCCATCTAGTCCCATTTCCTGCCTTCAGCACTGACCAGCACTAGAAATTTCAGAGGAAGATATAAGAATTCTGCAGAAGGGAGTTGTCGGATAATCTACCCCACCACATTATGTCTCATCCTCATCTCTATTAGTTAGAGACTGGCTTAAGCCCTGAAGCCTAACATTTAAACCTTTCCAAAACTGTTGTTATAACAACTCTGGTTATCATAGAGTCAGAGTTTAAGGCTAGAAGGGACCACCAGATCCTCTAGTCTGACCTCCTGTATATCACAGGACACCAACACCTCTCCCAGCCCCTGCACACTAAACCCAATAACAGAAATGAGACCAAAGTATTATAGCCCTAAGGAAAGTAAGCGATTATGTGTGACATGCAGAGAATAGGAGGGATCGAGGGGCACCAATGATCGAGCACCCTGCAATGGCAGGGAAATGGTTAAGTGAGATACACCCAGATAATACTGACAGGTGGCCTGCACCCACATACTGCAGAAGAAGGTGAAAAACCTGCAAGGTCATTGCCAATCTGACCTGGGAGCAAATTCCTTCCTGACCCCAGCTATGGCAATCAGTTAGACCCTGAGCCAGCCAAACACCTGAAAGAGAGGATACTTGGTGCCACCTCAGAGCCCTGGCCCATCCTCCCCATAGCCATACTGTCTCAGAGCCTGTTCAGACACATGCCCTATCAGCTACTTCTCTTGTATTTCCACCCTGGCACATGAACTCCCTCATACTATTAACCATCTATCTTCAGACTTTAGAGCAGAATGGCAACATTTTCAACTCCCCACTCAGCCAAGGTTTAAAGTGTGTGGAAAATATACACTGATAATGGAAACAATTGTCATGGTAAAGAACAAGTGAATAGTTTTTGTGCCTGGGCTAGTAAATTTTCATATTAATTCTGCAAGGTTGCTTTAAAGATTATTTCTTTAGAGTCAGGGGAATAGGAAAGCAACACACAGAGATGAGGGATGGGAATGGGACTAAAAGAAGGCATTTGTTCTTTAAATAACAGAGATTGGATGTATTTTATTAATACATCAAAACAAGCATATCTGACTGCCAGTCTGAAGCATGCAGTTTAGAGTGTGCTTTACTAAAATTACTCATGCTTGCTCTGAGAAAGGTAAGTACAATGGAGACAGACAGAGATGCCTGAAATATGAATCCAAACACAGTAGGACATGTAATCTTCACTAGTTTGTGAGATTCATGATATTAGTTTTGTTTCACTTTTTCATGATGTGAAATTATAGATTTAATATACAATATTTTGTAGTGGACCAGTGAAAAAGCTGACATGGCCATAAATTCACGAAGTAGTGAAGATTCCATGAAGTATAGCAGTAAAAATGGCTCAGGGGTCTGTGGAATATATTGTGCCACTATTAAGACTTTCATTGTATTTCTGCAGTAAGAGAAGTCACGTTGATGGGGTTTTTAAGCAGTCAGGAACAAAGACACTTAGTCACATCTCGGAAGCAAAAGAGCAATGCAGCATAGGGCATGGCGCTAAAGAGACAGTGAATTAAAATGTTACCGTTTTGTGAGGGATAAGGACTGATACATTCCATCATCTGAGCATTACTGCCTGTGATGGCGTTCCTAGGGTGCAACCTGGACTGTGGAATTGCTGAGCCCTCTGTCCCACCAAACCCTCACACTGTGTATTAATGTCAAGCTGCAAACCTCTGGCAAGCACTGGAATTACACAAACATCCACAGGCAAGGACACACCCAACCAAGTTACATGAATGACTTTCCAGTCACTCATGAACCAACAAGAGAGAGGCTCCAGCCAATTCCCCCCAGCTCCCCAGCCTTGCATCCCAGAACTGTACCTGTCTTGCACTGGTCAGAAGCCTGGCCAGTGTAAATCCACTAGTAGTTTTATTACAGTATTACTAGTTTGCCACTCTGACAACAGGGTAGTGTACATGCAACAGCCCTTGTAAACCTGAGCTGAGATTTCCCAAGTACTTCAACCAAAACACACCATTTTAGGCAAAATATAAACCAGATTGATTAACTACAGAAAGAGAGATTTTAAGTGATTATAAGTGGTAGGCATAAAGGTCAGCGATAGTTACTTAAAGAAAATAAAAAGTAAACACTTTCTAAATCCTAAACTTTTTGTCTAAGCAATAGTTGAATTGAACAGCTTTTCTCACCCTGGCAGATGGTAAGCAGCTTACAATTCCTCAGGACAACTCCCTGTCCAGCCTGGGACCATCCTTCCCCATTTCAAAGTTTTTCTCCTCCAGACATTCTTCCAGGTGTTAAGTTGGGGGAGGAGAAAGGCCAAGTGACGATGTCACTTCCTCTTTTATATTTTCTTCCAGCTTTCTGGAAAGATCTTTGCTTTGATGTGGGGATCAGGCAGCTCCCATTGGTCAGGCAGTCTCCATTGCCTAGGCGCTCCCTCTGACAAGTCTCAGGGATGGCTGTTGGGAGAGTGAATTCCCTCTGATGGGCCATCAACGCATCTCTGGCTGGTCCTTTGTTGCAATTGAAAGGTTGGCTGTGGGAATCTCCCAACCTCAACATATTTCAGCGACACATATAACAATGCTTCATAACTTCACATGCAATGATAGCACATACAATCCAACAGATTATTATTGTTCAACAAATCAAGATTTACCAAACATCACAAGGCATTCTTTGTTCAAAACATATCATAATCATATCAAAGTGGTAAATATGGGGGTCCCAAGGTACTACTTTGAGGTACAGAGTGTTACAATGCCCACTTCTCCCTTTCAGGCTTACACTAGGTCCATGGCTTGAAGGGGTTTTCTTGAAACAATGTTAGACCTTCTCTTCTCATGAGATTCCATAATACCCTTGTCTCTTAACTGAAGTCTCACTGTACTGTAAAAAATACATAAATCTAACAGTCATCAGTGCAGTGCATCTACGTCACAATATAATTCAGCTGCATTTTTATATAACGATGCTAATGATCCAAAAAAAGGACTAACGTTTTTGCCCAATGGTCTTCTCTAATCTAAGCAATACCTGTAAAGCTGTCTCTGACTTAATTTATTACAAGAGCTAGGCTAAAACAGTAGATGTGCCCTCAAACCAGCAATTATAAATGTAGAAAGAAAATGAGAAAAAAAAGTCTTTCAATAATCCTCACTAATAGTCACTTGGACCAGCCTGTGTTCAAAAGCAGAGAGTCATGCAGCATAGTGTTTGAAAGGGAAGTGATATCATGAAAGAATTTGATCAGATTAAAATAAGACTTGGTTACTCATGTAGCACTTTTAATCAAAAGTTCACCAAGCAATTTCTGAACATTAGTTGTCACAACACCCTTTGAGAGGTAGGTTAGTATTATACCCATTTTAAAGATGGGTAAAGTGAGGTTAAGGCACATGCTTAAGTCCCACAGATCTCAATTTTACTTAATTATATACGGAAGTGCTTTGCTGAACTGGTATAGACTTAAGCAGAAGCTTAAATTAAGCACATTCTTAAGTGGTTTGCTAAATCAGGGCTTCAATTATTTAGGTTATGTCTTAATTGAAATAAAAGATGCATTTTTACATCAAGATAGCTAACAGTGTAAAATCCTAGTGAAGACAAGGCTCAGATAGTTTTTAGCTTGATCTAGCTAGTCAACGTAAATCCCAGGTGGGATAACAGGTTTACCTTGAACAGCTACGTCAAGGTAAAAACCACTTGTCTCCTTTAGGATTTTACATTGAGTTAGCTATCTTACTGTGAAAAGAAACACGCCTTTTTTTGCAGCAAAGATTAATCTTTAGTCTGCGTCACCAGGCCCTAATTCAGGAAATCACTAACATGTGCTTAAACGTCTAGGCCAGCACTTAACCACGTGATTAAAAGCCTGGATTTCTGCGGTGGCTCTGCCACGGCTTCTCTCAGAAAAGTGAAAAAGTGAAAGAGTAAAATCTGCCTGGGCATTTACATGAGGGCCATTACTAGTATCTGAGGGCTTCACCAACATCAGTGAATTTATCCTCTCAAATGCCATTCTGAGGTGGGAAAATACTATGATCCCCACTTCACAGATGGGGAAATAAGGCACAACGATTAAATGACTTGCCTTGGGTGACACAGGAAGTCTTTGGCAGAGCCAGGAGTTGAACTCAGCTCTCCTGAGTTCCAATCCTGTGCCTTTACTACTAAACCACCCTTCTTCTCTTTTCACCTCTTTCCAATTATATACACCATTCACAGCTGCTACACTACAAGATTAGCTGCTCACAATGAAAAATCCACACAGGGCAGTAACTCTAGTACCTTAGAGTACGACTCAACTACAATTAAACACCCTCAGCTGGCCCATGTCAGCTGACTTGGGAGCTTGGGCTGTAAAACTGAGGTGTACATGTTAGGCTTAGGCTGGAGCCTGGACTCTGGGACGCTGTCTACAATGAAATTTTACAGCCCCATAGCTAGGGTTGCCAACTTTCTAATGGCACAAAACTGAACACGCTTGCCCTGCCCCTTCCACAAGGCTCTGCGCCCACTCGCTCCATCCCCCCTCCCTCCATCCCTCACTCTCCCCCACCCTCTCTCACTTTCACTGGGCAGGGGTACAGGAGGGGGGTGAGGGCTCTGGGGTAGGGTCGAGGATGAGGGGTTTGGGGTGCAGGAGAGGGCTCCAGGCTAGGGAAGGGGGTTGGATTGCAGGAGGTATGGGCTCTGGGCTGGGGGTGCGGGCTCTGGGTGGGGCCAGAAATCAGGGGTTCAGGGTGCAGGACAGGGCTCCGGGAAGGGGGTTGGGCTGCGGGGGGGGTGGGGCGGTGAGGACTCCGGCTGGGGGTGCAGGCTCTGGGGTGGGGCTGGGGATGATGGGTTTTGGGTGAGGAGGGGGCTCGGCCTGTGGGAGGGGGCTCCGGCCTGGGGCAGTGGGTTGGAGTGTGGGGAACTGAGACCAATGGGAGCTGCGGGGGCAGCGCCTACGGGCACGAGGGCAGCACGCGGAGCCTCCCTAGCCGTCCATGCGCTTAGGGGCTGCAGGGACCTGGCAGACGCTTCCAGGAGCTGTGCAGACCTAGGGCAGACAGGAAGCCTGCCTTAGCCTTGGGCCCCCACTGCACCGCCGACTGGACTTTTAATGGTACCTGGCAACCCTACCCACAGCCCAAGCCCCGCAAGCCCAAGTCAGCTGACACAGGCCGGCCACAGCTGTTTAACTGCAGTGTACACATAGCATCAGATACAGTGCACATTCTATTCAGAGCCTCTGCAGCAAGCCTTACTTGAACAGCTCCACAAGAGCAACACGGCACGGGACGTCACTTTCAAGAGCAAAATTATTAAATATATTTACCTACTTATATGGCCCCCATTACCACGGTATCTGAGCACCTCACAGTCTTTTACATATTTACCCTCACAATACCCCCGTGAGGTAGGAAAGTACTATTGTCCCCATTTTACTGATGGGGAGCTGGAGAACAGAGGACATGCTCCTCAAGGTATTTATGCTCCTAACGTCCATTGAAATCATTTAAGGATCATCTGGGCCTAGAAACTTCTCACAACATCATACAGGAACCATTTGGGAGAGCAGAGAATTGACCCTGGGTCTCACAAGGCCCCCTCCCACTCTGAACGTTACCAGAGCAGACTCCAAAGCTTATCAACTGGATCATTACGGAACACAGCCTCTGTGACAGCATTACTGTCAGACACCAGACAGCACACAGGGGCACTTTTGTAAGAGATCCTAATTACAAAGCATATGTACAGCTAAGGTAATTCTTTATACACTTAGTAGTTTAATAAAAGGAATGAGATATGGACTTTGTCCGAGGCGTGCCCCAGGCTAATGGAACCCTTCTATTCTACTTCAACCATCCTTTATAAATCACATGTCGTTAGTGTTTGCTCTTCATCAGACTTTGACATTAGAAAATTATATCAAATTTCTCTCTCAAAAAATATTCTTTTTGGTAGCCTTTGTCTGCTCGGAGCTTACTAAAGACTGCTGTCATTTATTAAACATGCACGTCTCTTGCTACTAATCAGAGAATTCACAATTGGTTCCTCAATATATTTACAACAGAAAGGGATAATTCACATGTTAATTTTGTTACTAACTATGCTGTTGGTTTTATTTTTAACTTCCTTGAGACTTCCCTGTATTGTAGGTTATTATAATATACTTGCAGTTAAAACCCTTTAAAAACAAACAAACTAAACCAATCAAACAGAATTTGGACAACAAAACAGATTCTGCCAAATCAAGACACAAGTGAGCAATTAAAATAGCAATCAGTTTGAAAAACTCTATTAGTTTAAAAGAGTAAATATAAAGGAATATTATCAAGGACAAAGAAGGGATTATACTAAACGCAGTTTATTAATTCCACTCCTTTTGTAAAACAGGCAAACAGCTTACTCAGAAATAACCTGCAGTCATACTATAAACTTTACTGCAAAATTTTCCAAATAACTTATCTAGGGCAGATGTACTTTAGGCCCTCATCTTAAACTCGTACAGAGTCAACTGCCTATGGGTACAGGAATACACATAAGAGGATCCTAATGCAGGATTAAGGCTGTAGACACACATGCCTAGATTCAACCTAAACCAATAGTAAACTACATACCTCCTAAAAAGGGAAACCATCTACCCACTCTCAGAAGAAGAATGGTCCATGACATACTCTGTGCTCTCCACATATTAAAAGGTTTCTTTTCCCTCATTTGATTTTGAAACTTTTCCTATACACAATCATTTACCAAAAATTCTTTAAGAAAACACTCCCTCATCCACAAAACATCCAAGCAGCTATGATGAGATAAAATTAAATGTAAAATCCAATAGAAAACAAAAAAACAAGCCAAAGGATTTACTAGTTGGAGAGAAAAGGAGTTGCAACCTGAACCACTAATGGAGTCCAAAATGGCTCTCTGTGGACTGCAGGTAGCAGGTTATCCCAGGTTTAAAGGGCCAGTTTTCCTATGAAGGTATCCCAGGAAAGGGCACTGTGGGGGAAGAGAAACTGAAAGTTTAGCTATAATCAGTCACAGGAAAGATAGCTCTGGTTGATGCTGCTTACAGGCTCTAAAATTACCAGATTACAGAGCTCTTGCTATAAAGTACCTCTAGATTATCAATAACAAAAGTGTACTGTTTTTACTTTCTATTTGTTTTTGTTTAGTTGTGTTTATTTGTTCTTTGTTGTTTTTCTAAAATAAATAAAATAATCTGGATTTTATTAAGAATCCAGTTGTCTCCTTTGTATGAAGTACACGATGACAACCTCAAAAGACCATATTAGGAATTTTCAATTAATTTAAAATAACTTCACACACATAATTGCACGTTTCCAGGATCAGGCTCTTAGCTACTTGATTAAGCCTTTAGGTCCTGATCCTGCAAATATTTAAACTTCTGCTTAACATTGAGTACTTGAATAGTTCAACTGAATTTAATCAGATTACTCATACTTAAAATTAAGCATGTGCTTAAATCTTTGTAGGATAAAGGTCTTATACATTATAGAAAATTCTAAGTTACACAGCAAAAATACAGGCAGATATTTTTAAAACCCGAGAATAGCATTCATGGGTCATTAAAAAATCTTTTTGCTGTCTACTGCAGTGTTAGCAAAGAAATATGCTGTTTACTGCAGTGTTACCAAAGGGAATATGCATGACATATGTGGAATATGGCCACTGTAAGACCAAGAAAATATTTGCTACATGCTAAAGTAAGTAAGTGATATATATTAACAAGGAATCTTATGTTAATAACCTAGAAAGCTCTGAGACAATGGGTCAAGTTCTGTGCTCATTTACATGCTTACAACACCACTGACAATGTCAACAAGTTATAAATCACAAACTGTGCCAGGGTGAACCAGACCCTTATTTAAAATAGAGATGAGCAGATCTCAACAGGCTACTAGTAAGTTCTGCCATATAATATACTGAAAAAGTTAAGGTCATGAAATTCACTTTTAGAGGAGTAGGTTTTTTTTTCATGCTGGCTGATTTTTGCCAAGTTGTCATCTAATTATAGCAAGTTACACAAATGGCCTAATAAAACTTAACACAGTATTTCACAACACAGTCTTAAAAATTGATAAAGGAGCTTCTTCTCAAATCTGACTAATGGGGCTGTATCAGTAGGCGACATAAATAGTCTCTGACCTGAATGTAAGCAAACTACAATTGGATAGGTATGAAAATATATACAAACCAAGCAGCCCTTTTTTCACTAGCATTATCCATCCCAATTATTTTCAGATACAATAGATCTTTATTATAAATGTTCATGTGTTTTGGTTTTTAAACTGCTCACCTTGTAACTGCAAACTGTTTATATTTTAAGGAGAAAGCACTACTGGATGAAGGTTCTATTGAATATTTGCATGCATATTAATGAGTCAGTTCTAAGGATTTTCTGTTGTTAGAAACATCACCATGTGTTAAGATAGTCTGAAGCTCTGGCAAGCTACAAGGTCTGCCCCTCTGTAAGAACTCCCCAGATGATGGAATTACTGCATGCTTCACAATTCTAGCCAACACAATTCATTAAATTTCTTCTTTCTAAATTTATTGCCTTACAGTTAAAACACTTCCATGCGGAGGTGCTGAGCATATTAACTGTACCAAGGCCAAGGAAACCATTGCGTTAGTGTTTTCATATCTTACGGTGTGTCTGGCTCATCATTTGAGTGGCACAAATATGCCAAATACTTCAGATGCTAAACTCAATCAGAAGGCACAATAACTTTTATGGCGTTGAAAATCCTTTCTGATTCTATAAATGCCAATAAGGACATACAGATGCCATGTGCTCAGACACCAGTGACCCGTCCGCTATACATGCTAACCAAACTAAATAGATATTTAAAAATGGGGTACTAAAAAGCTTATAAAAGTGTATGAAAATTAACATTTGTCTTTAGATATAGATTTACAGGCTTGATCCAATCCCAGCTGAAGTCAATGGAAAGACTACCAATGACTTTAAGAGGAGTTGAATTGGATTGAATTCCCTTCTCCATGTTGAATACTATCGTACTCCGTGAGTAGTTTCAATAAAATCAGTGGGACGACTCATGTGGTTCAATATTCTATGCCTGGTGAGTAAGGGTTTCATAATTTCTCCCCCTTGTTTATACTGGAGTCTGTCTCTATATTATAGAGAAGTTTGGCAAGGGACAATTTTCCAAATAAAACTGATTCTAGGGACAGTTCTAGGTCCCCACTCTTGGTGAGTTGTAGAACTTAAGCACTAGTACTGTTCAGAACATTACAAGCATAAATTACTAAATCTGTCAACAAACCTCTGTGGGGTAGGTAAGTATTATTATCTCCACTTCAGTGAGAACTGAGACACAGAGAGTATGTCTACACTGCAATAAAAACTCCACTGCAGCGAGTGTCAGAGCAAGAGTCAATTGACTGAGGCTTGCAGGGTTCAGACTGCAGGTCTAAAGTTAGCAGTGTAGGTGTTTGGGCTTGCAGGTTTCAGAGCCTGGGCTCCAGCCTGAGCCCAAATGTCTACATTACAATTTTTAGCCCTGAAGCCCAGGCCCCAGGAACCAGCGTCAGCTGATACAGGCCTGCCACAACTGTGCTGCAGTGTAGACATACCCAGGGAGGTTAAGGCCAATATTTTCAATCTTAGATGTATCAAGGGAGTAACCTTAATCCATATTTAGCTTCTTAAATAAAACTGGCTTGATCTTCAGAAGTGTCAAGCAGCTGTAGTTCCCACTGTAATCAATGGGACCCGTGAATGCTCAGCACCTCTGGGCTTAGATGCTTACCTTTAGGCAGCCAGGTTTAAAAGTTTTGGCCTACGTGACTTGACAAAGGCCCCACAAAGAGTCCATTTCTGAGATGGGATTAGTACCTTGCTTTGTCCCTTGTTTACATACTAGGCCATGCTACCTCTCACACTAATGAGCTGCCCCTCCTATAGCCAGTGGTCACATCGACTGCTCAGTAAGGAGTTTGAGGCACTGCTACAACTAACAGCAGTAGCCTCAGCAGCGCTGAAATCTAAAGCTCTGACCTGATCTGGGGTCTCCCCCCCCCCCCAAAAAAAAAAAAAAAAAAGATTTATGGTTGCTCTGGATCCCAAAGCACAGCCCTGGACGGCTTGTAAGGGGAGTATGAAGAACCTGTAAACTTTAGAAAGAATCCCCAAGATGTTTTCAGTGATCAGTCTGCACTGATTTACATTTTCAAGGCTATCATTACAAGGCAAGATAGAGTCTTCCAGCATAACTCAATGATTATCAAGTGACCCGGGGGTGGGGGGCATGGATCAGCATTCATGTTGCACTCCCCGTCAGTATTTGGCCCGGGCTGGGGAAGCTAATGGTCCAACCAGCTGACAAAATTCAGTGATTAACCTTGGTCACGAGCCACCTGAGGCATGTTGTGCATAGGCTAAGACCACCAAGTTGACAAGGATGAGTTCTAAATAGATTTGACAATGTTAGTACTGCATGTTGCAAGGCCTACAAGATCTGTTGGAGGTAGCTGGCTGTTGATCATGTGAAGAGACATAGCATACTATAAGAGCAGTTGAATTTGTTGGTTAGTCAGAACAACACGTGGCATTTTACAGGTAAGATCTTTCTAATAAACCTGATGACCAGACTACAGTAGATGGATCCCTTTTCACCATTATATTGGCAATTTATTTAAGCTCAGGACCTGCAACTTTCTTATCGCCAGTTACCTCGCATTCTCCAGGACTCCTTGACTGCCAGGCTACGAGACACAAAGTCCCTCAATGCCCTCTCTAAATGACCATCTCAAGTGGACCCTTCACCACCCTGTAGGCAGACTACAAGGCCCAGCTCCCAAAAATGAAGGAACATTTATTTCATCTGGAGTTGAGGGGGATCAGCACCTATGAAAATCTGACTGAAGGTGGGCACTCCAAAACAGAGACATCCAAAACCAGAGGCCTCAAATTTTGAAAATTTTCACCTGGAGCTAACATTGTTGGAGTGTGGCACTGCACGGTGCCAGAGTAGAGGTTTGATTGCAGCAATAAGACCTTCGAATGTAGGATTAAAGGGTTTTGTAAGGGCAGTAAGTGATCTATGTAGAATAAAGCATCTCTCTCACCCTTAGAGTTCACTAGAGACATCTCAGCTGTTTGGATTGCCTATTTCCTTCCTTTTTTTTCTTGAATATAGACTTCAAAGCCCTTCCCCTTCTCCCAATATACCACTTTCTGGGGATTTCTTCTGAATTATTTAACAATCAATGTCACTTTCCACAGGCAGGTCTCCCAAATAGTTATTCCTGGAAACTAACCAGCTCTATGATTAGTGTACAAGGAATGCCTCAGGGCACAGTCTCATTGCTCTGTTCAGCAATTCAGCCATGTCTCTTCTATTCATTTTAATAGGAACTCTGCATGTACTATAACCCCCAGGACAGGAGGAGAATGTAAGACTAAAATGGAGGTGTTGTGGGGAGGTATTTGGCCCAGGCAATCAAACTTTTTGATGTATGTACTAATAAAACCAAAGAGATAAGGGTTTCTGAAACTTCCTCTAGAGTTGTTCAAGGGGATAGACTCCCCCATTGCAAAGTTTAGCCAGAACTCACTGCATTCCTGCTGAACTTTGCAATGGAGGAATCAGTTCTATTGAACAACTCTGGAGGAAGTTTCAGAAACCATTTTCTGTTTGGTTTCTTTACTGTTGTTATTTATTGTTCCTAAAGTTAACTGCCTTGTGAAAATGCCCACATATTCCCATCTCGGAGCATGTACAACGCAAGAACATCTTTTTAAACTGTCTTTTTATGGAGAAAAATTGGGGAGAAGTGGCAGGGTATTTGCAAAATATAAAGATTTTTCAGAGAAGAACTAGACAACTTGATAATGGTAACATAGGACTGGACATAGCATAACAGAGCAGTGGTTCATGTAGTCCAGTATCTAGTTTCTGACAGTAACTATTACCCAGTGCCTCAGAAGACGGTTCAGAAACCCTGCAGTCGGCAGTTATGAGATAAACTGCCTTCAAGAAAATTTTCTTCCTAACTCCCATCAATCTGTAGTTGGCTCCCAGAAGTATGAGGGTTTATCATAGAATCATAGAATCATAGAATATCAGGGTTGGAAGGGACCCCTGAAGGTCATCTAGTCCAACCCCCTGCTCGAAGCAGGACCAATTCCCAGTTAAATCATCCCAGCCAGGGCTTTGTCAAGCCTGACCTTAAAAACTTCCAAGGAAGGAGATTCCACCACCTCCCTAGGTAACGCATTCCAGTGTTTCACCACCCTCTTAGTGAAAAAGTTTTTCCTAATAACCAATCTAAACCTCCCCCACTGCAACTTGAGACCATTACTCCTCGTTCTGTCATCTGCTACCATTGAGAACAGTCTAGAGCCACCCTCTTTGGAACCCCCTTTCAGGTAGCTGAAAGCAGCTATCAAATCCCCCCTCATTCTTCTCTTCTGCAGGCTAAACAATCCCAGCTCCCTCAGCCTCTCCTCATAAGTCATGTGTTCTAGACCCCTAATCATTTTTGTTGCCCTTCGCTGGACTCTCTCCAATTTATCCACATCCTTCTTGTAGTGTGGGGCCCAAAACTGGACACAGTACTCCAGATGAGGCCTCACCAATGTTGAATAGAGGGGGACGATCACGTCCCTTGATCTGCTCCCTATGCCCCTACTTATACATCCCAAAATGCCATTGGCCTTCTTGGCAACAAGGGCACACTGCTGACTCATATCCAGCTTCTCGTCCACTGTAACCCCTAGGTCCTTTTCCGCAGAACTGCTGCCTAGCCATTCGGTCCCTAGTCTGTAGCGGTGCATTGGATTCTTCCGTCCTAAGTGCAGGACCCTGCACTTATCCTTATTGAATGTATATATATTGAATGTATATATATTGAATTTATATATATTATATATATTCAATATATATTGAATGTATATATATTGAATGTATATATATTGAATTTATATCCCTTCCAAACTTTTTTTTTTTTTCCGGAAATCCTTATGAACATAATTCAGGATGTTCTTGTTATCAATATAAACGTCTAATCCTTTTTTTGAATCCCGTTATACACTTGGCTTCAATGATAGTTTGTGCCAATGAGTTCCACAAGCTGACAGTACTTTATGTAAAAACAAATAAATCCTTTTATTAATTTAAAAATTACTCCCTTTCAATTTCATTGCTGGTCACCTGGTTCTTTCACTATGAAACAGCACATATAGGAGTGCCTGATTATCTTCTCTATGCAATTCATTATTTTGTATACTTTTATCACATTTCCCCTTATTCATTTCCTCTCTACCATATACAGTAACAATCTTTTCAATCTCTCTCCATATGAAGGTTTATCCAGACCCCTAATAATGCTCATCACTTATCTCTGACTCTCTTTATTTCTGGTACATTTACTTTGAGAAGGGGTGAATTGAACCGAACACAGTATTTCAGGGGAGTGTTCCATTGATTTAAATAGTGACAGATATGACACTATCCAAGACAAACCTTACTGAATTAACTTTTAAACATTTGGCAAGTCCATTGTATCGAAAACACAAGTGTTTGTATACTTGTCAAGGTTCCTCCCCCACTCTGAACTCTAGGGTACAGATGTGGGGACCTGCATGAAAAACCTCCTAAGCTTATCTTTACCAACTTAGGTCAAAACTTCCCCAAGGTACAAAATATTCCACCCTTTGTCCTTGGATTGGCCACTACCACCACCAAACAAATACTGGTTACTGGGGAAGAGCTGTTTGGAAACGTCTTTCCCCCCAAGATACTTCCCAAAACCTTGCACCCCACTTCCTGGACAAGGTTTGGTAAAAAGCCTCACCAATTTGCCTAGGTGACTACAGACCCAGACCCTTGGATCTTTAGAACAATGAACAATCCTCCCAACACTTGCACCCCCCCCTTTCCTGGGAAATGTTGGATAAAAAGCCTCACCAATTTGCATAGGTGACCACAGACCCAAACCCTTGGATCTGAGAACAATGAAAAAGCATTCAGTTTTCTTACAAGAAAACTTTTAATAGAAATAGAAGTAAATACAAGTAAAGAAATCATCTCTGTAAAATCAGGATGGTAGATACCTGCACATCCACCAATGTGATATATGCCATCATGTGCCAGCAATGCCCCTCTGCCATTTACATTGGTCAAACTGGACAGTCTCTACGTAAAAGAATAAATGGACACAAATCAGATGTCAAGAATTATAACATTCATAAACCAGTCGGAGAACACTTCAATCTCTCTGGTCACGCAATCACAGACATGAAGGTCGCTATCTTACAACAAAAAAACTTCAAATCCAGACTCCAGCGAGAAGCTGCTGAATTGGAATTCATTTGCAAATTGGATACTATTAATTTAGGCTTAAATAGAGACTGGGAGTGGCTAAGTCATTATGCAAGGTAGCCTATTTCCTCTTGTTTTTTCCTACCCCCCCCCCAGACGTTCTGGTTAAACTTGGATTTAAACTTGGAGAGTGGTCAGTTTGGATGAGCTATTGCCAGCAGGAGAGTGAGTGTGTGTGTGTGTGTGTGTGTGTGTGTGTTTCCGGTGGGAGGGGGGGTGAGAAAGCCTGGATTTGTGCTGGAAATGACCCACCTTGATTATCATGCACATTGTAGGGAGAGTGGTCACTTTGGATGAGCTATTACCAGCAGGAGAGTGAGTTTGTGATGTGTGGTTTTTGGAGGGCGGTGTGGGGGTGAGAGAACCTGGATTTGTGCAGGAAATGGCCCACCTTGATTATCATACACATTGTGAAGAGAGTGGTCACTTTGGATGGGCTATTACCAGCAGCAGAGTGAGTTTGTGTGTGGAGGGGGCGGAGGGTGAGAAAACCTGGATTTGTGCTGGAAATGGCCCAACTTGATGATCACTTTAGATAAGCTATTACCAGCAGGACAGTGGGGCGGGAGGATGTATTGTTTCATGGTCTCTGTGTGTGTATATAATGTCTTCTGCAGTTTCCACGGTATGCATCCGATGAAGTGAGCTCTAGCTCACGAAAGCTCATGCTCAAATAAATTGGTTAGTCTCTAAGGTGCCACAAGTACTCCTTTTCTTTTTGCGAATACAGACTAACACGGCTGTTACTCTAAAAGTTCTAAGCCTCCATTCCTGGTCTATCCCCGGCAAAGACAGCATAAAAACAGACACACAGACCCTTTGTTTCTCTCCCTCCTCCCAGCTTTTGAAAGTATCTTGTCTCCTCATTGGTCATTTTGGTCAGGTGCCAGCGAGGTTACCTTTAGCTTCTTAACCCTTTACAGGTGAGAGGATTTTTCCTCTGGCCAGGAGGGATTTCAAAGGGGTTTACCCTTCCCTTTATATTTATGACAATACTATTGTGGGGTTATATAGAACTTCTGTAAAAGGAAGGCAGGATTAATACAATCTCTGGGAGATATAGGGACTTCAAAAGGATGGCTTCTAGGTAGGTCATTTGCATTCCCCTCACTCCCCAGTATTTCCTCAGAAATCCAGTTCACACATATCGTCCCCAAAAATTCTTTGAAGTTGCATTTTAAACAGACATTTTCTGGCTGATGACCTATTCAAGCTTTTTTCAAAGAGTCAACGGTTGATCTTGTTTAGAGCAAAGGGTGTAATAATCCTGAAACCATAGGAAAACTCTTGCACTGGGGTGGGGTCAGTTTTGAAGGACTGTTCCTGCTAGAGCCCAAGCTGCAGTTGGGTTGATCTCTAGTAAGCTTATTAGCATATATTTAGGTTTTTTCATTGTTTTTAGTGTTTTCTCTGCATTGCTTTTACCTTAAGAATAAAAAAAGGTTACTTAGAAAGAACTGTGTGGTAACTTAAAACTGGAGCAATTACAATGTGTACCATCTCTGAGGAGAAGAGTGAGGCAGGCCTGCTAGATTCATAGACTAGATTCATAGACTACGGCCAGAAGGGACTATCACAATCACTTAGTTTGACCTCCTGCATGTTGCAGGCCATAGAACTTCACCCATCCACTGATGTAATAGATTCATGACCTCTGGCTGAGTTACTGAAGTCCTCAAATCTTTAAAGATTTCAAGTTACAGAGAATCTGCCATTTACTCTAGTTCAAAACAGCAAGTGATCCATGCCCCATGCTGAAGAGGAAGCCAAAACCCCTATAGGATCTAGATAATACTTAGAATCATAGAATATCAGGGTTGGAAGGGACCTCAGCAGGTTATCTAGTCCAACCCCCTGCTCAAAGCAGGGCCAATCCCCATTTTTTGCCCCAGATCCCTAAATGGCCCCCTCAAGGATTGAGCTCACAACCGTGGGTTTAGCGGGCCAATGCTCAAACCTCCTGCCAGGAGTGCAGGGAACTGGACTAGATGACCTCTTGAGGTTCCTTCCAGTTCTATGATGCTATGATCTCTGCCAATCTGACCTTAGAGAAAATTCCTTCTTGACCCCAAATATGGTGATCAGTTAGACCCTGAGCATGTGTGAGAGACCCACTAGCCAGGCACATGGGAAAGAATTCTTTGTAGTAACTCAGAGTCCTCTCTAGCTATTGGAGATATTTGCTAATAGGAATCATGGATGGGCCATATGACATCGTAGGCAACTTTATCATACCATCCTCTTTCTAAACTTATCAAGCTTAGTCTTAAGCCAAGTTAGGGTTTTTGCCCCCATTACTCCCCCTGTAAAGCTGTTCCAGAACTTCACCCCTCTGATGGTTAGAAACCTTTATCTCATTTCAAGCCTAAATTTGTTGATGGCCAGTTTCTATCTCTTTTTTCTTGTGGCAGCACTGACCCTTAAATTTAAATAATTCCTCTCCCATGCTGGGGTTGATCCCTCTGATGTATTTATAGAGAGCAATCGGATCTCCTCCCAGCCTTTGTTCTGTTAGACTAAAGAATCCGTGCTCTGTAAGTCTCCTGTAATAAGGCAGGTTCTCCATTCCTCTGATCATCCTAGTAGCCCTTCTCTGCACCTGTTCTAGCTTGAATTCATCTTTCTTAAACATGGAAAACCAGAATTACACACTGTATTCCAGATGGCATCTCACCCAAGCCTTGTACAATGGTAATAACACTTCCCTGTCTCTACTGGAAATACCTTGCCTAATGCACCCTAGGCTTGGGCAGACTGTCTTTTGCAGAAAACAACAGTGAAGGCATGGAGCTGTTCAGCCTGGAAATACTCCCATCAGAAGGGAGAGAGAGAGAGATGTGGATCTGCACCCTAAACAGGTAAGGGCTGGGGAGCTGGAAGCCTAGAATGGGTGCCCTTACTGGACCACAGAAGAGGAATACAGGTGCAGTTGCCCTGAACTATGACATTTTATCATCCATGTTATTGTTATAAGCCATTTCTTATACATCCTACCACAGTTTTTTTTTACCACTGCTTCACACTGTGCAATGCTCTTCATTGAGCTGTCCATAACAACAACATTTAGTTCTTATTTAGAACTTTTCATCCTTAGAACTCAAAGCACTTGTTACAAAGGGAGGTACTGTAAGTAACACAGGATCTCCATTTTATAGATGGGGAAACTAAGGTGAAGAGAGGTGAACATTTGCTGAAGATAATAGGAGGTCAGTAGCAGAGCTAGGAACAGAACCCACCTCCTTTAACTCAGTCTAGCCAGTGGACTACATTTTAGTGTGGCTATGCTGAGCATCCTAATCAGTCAAAACACAACAAAACTAGTCACAATGCAAATGCACTGACATCCTTTAAAGCCCTATGACTGACAGTAATAGGAAAAAGAAACAGCAAATGAAGACTACCATAAATAAAGGGGTAAAAGTCCTTAATATGTTCCTCCAATAATCTCTGGAGCTACCTCTACGCTATACACCTCTTTTGTAGCATACGTGTAGTTACATGCTGCAGTGAAAAGCGCATCCATGTTCACACTGTGGTGCATAGCTACATGTGTCCATGAAAAGCTCTCGCAGTCTCTCTCAGGAGCGGGGTAAAGCTCCAGCAGCAGAGGGGCAGCAGGACACTACTCTACTAAAAACAGCAGTGTAGATAGGGAGGCACAGCTTGGGCAAATAAAGAGTCACGTAGATACCCATACAATTCAGAATTGTCTTTACTCACTTAAGCCTTGCCTCACTGTCTATACTGCTATTTATGCCCACACTGCACAGGTATCTCCATTATATGCCATCGAAAGAAGCATGCAGTGTAGCTGCACCCTAACAGTGTGCATTCTCCTATGGTGGCTTCTTAATTCATGTTCTCAATTGACTTCTGCACCTTTGTAGAAATGTGGAGAGAGGATTGGATGCACGTGCCTCTGGAAGACTGCTCATTCTTCAATCATTACCGTGACAATGTTTTCCCAGGATACACGAAGTTCCTTATGATGCCCATTTTAGCTAACATTTTAGCAGGATTTCCATTACTGTACTTAAGTTTATTAAAAATGTTGGATTTATAATTACAACACAGTTCACTTGATTGGACAGTCTTCATTACCTGTCTAATCAAGAATCAAGAAAAATGCAGAAACTCTGTTAACTAAGAGGCCAATGCTGTAGTACCTTTACAGGCAAAAAGGCCCATGAATTTAAATGGGACTCACTGAGTCCAGCACTGCCTGATCTTTATTGTCCATTTAAGAAACACATTCACAGAGCTTTGATGGCCAGATTAATCTCTTATTGGATGACTGAAAAGATTTTAGGTATACATCTAGAGCCCAGGTACTCCCCTTGACTCTCACAAAAGTGTCAATGGAAGTTTCACACACAGATTGAAGGCAGCATGACCCTACAACTGGTAAATCTTTGTGACGAAGTGATGCAGGACACTATTACTGTAGAACATTCTGCTTTGAGCAGTCTCACAGTTTCCCCATTGGTACATGCATTGCCTTGCAAATGTAATAGAGACCTAAAAGCATACCCAAGGCAGCCTGTATTAAAGATTCATCACTTCTGGAACTAGATCAGGCTGAAGGAGAATATGCATACTAATGACAAAAAAGAGTTAGGCACAATCAGAGCGGAGAATAGCCCCTCTGTTTGTCTTACTTGCTGGAGAAATGGTACAATCCTGGAGTTTCACAATTTAACCTGCCCTGCCAGAGTTTTCCTGCACCTACGACCTGCCCAGGCCTGCTGACAGCAATTCTGGGCCCCAGGGCAGAACCATTACAGCTGTTACTATTTATGCATTTGTATTACAGTAGTAGTATTATGGGTCCCAACTGAGATCAGGGCCCTATTGTGCAGAGTTCTATACACACTCATGGAGACAGTTCTCTGCCCTACAGAGACTACAATCTAAAAGGCAAGACAAACAAAGGAAGGATTGCTATCACCATTTTATAGATAGGAAATTGAGGCCCAGAGAGATTAAGTGATTTACCCACGGTGGCATTCTGTCCCCCCTCCACCGAACCAGAACCAGCCCACAAGCAGCCAGAGAATTCCCCTGCCATGGGCACGGCATTGTGCCATCATAGGCATCCCTACACTGCCCCCACTGCACACTCCAGCTACGGAAGGTAGGAAATTGAACACAGAGCTCCTACTGCTGTACCCCCAGAACCATCCTTCATCTCGGTGAAAAAACTCTTCCCAGAAATAAGTATGAACTTCCAAGACATGACAATAAATACACTGAAAGGCAGTCAAGTTTTTTGACCCATTCCTAAAGCCTATGGCTAAATGAACCCCAACACACTACATTTGTGTCATACAATTCTGCACATATAATCATTTGCAGATGCAACAATCTGAAAAGGAGGCCAAACTGAGGTTCCTCTAACAATATGGCCCTTTATGCCTAAATTTAGGGAACACTTAATATAACGTTGCCTAAAGGTTAGAACAGCACACTGGGTTCTCTCTCTGTCTGTGCCACTGATTCATTGGGTTTCCTTAGGCAAGTCATTTAATCTCCCTGAGCCAAATTCATTGTGACATTGTGTTCCAGCTAATCTCCATCCCTCCGCCGATTTCCCACCCAGAACATGAAGGAAAATCCCAACTAAAAGTCTGGCTGAAACAAACAGAGTACTAATATATGGGAGAGGGAGGGTCCCAACATTAACTAGTGACCTAAATAATGATACATTTACCTATTATCCCCTCATGGGCTTTATAAACCCACAGCTGTGGAGGTACGACAATTCTCACGATAATCCCCCAAGGTTTGTGTGTCCCTCTTTGACATGTTCCTTATGGACTAGTTGAAGCTCTTTTTGGAGCATTACATTCTTATTCATAGATTCCAAGGCCAGAAGGGACCATTGTGATCATCTAGTCAATCTGACCTCCTGCATAACACAAGTCACGGAACTTCCCGAAAATAATTCCCACAGCAGATCCCTTTTAGATCTTGATTTAAAAATGGTCAGTGATGGAGCATCCGCCAGGAGTATTATTAGTGAACATAAATAAATCATCTGGTGAGACTCCATCACTGTTCCCCTTACAACAGTCCCAACAGCAACACATCCCTACCCCCAACTACCAGCCCCGATCTCCAATCATCCCATCACCCCCAAACCATCTCCAAATACCAGAGATAATCCCCTAATGAGATCAGCCACATGACCCCAAAGAACACCCCACGCAAGCCCAGTCACCGAAAATCCCTCCCATTCCCCTTCTCCGACCCACCCTGCCCTTCTCCTCTCTGGCGGACCCCAGACAAAGCCTGGCCGGCACCCAGAGGGGTGCTGCCAGCACCTTTTCCGCAGATATTGGACCAGCGGCTGGAAATACGGCATACGTTTTCAACAATGAGGTTTGTTAACCATTGGAACAAATTTACTAAGGGCCATGGTGGATTCTCCATCACTGGTATTTTTAAATCAAGACTGGATATTTTTCTAAAAGATCTGCTCTAGGAATTATTTTGGGGAAGTTCTATGGCCTGTGCTATGCAGGAGGTCAGCTAGATGATCACAGTGGTCCCTTCTGGCCTTAGAATCAAATCAGTTGGCAAAATCTTACTCAGTTCCTACGAGGTCCTGTTTTGTTTAATAGAAAGGACCCTGGATGAGTGGTGAAGTTTCAAAGTTTGCAGGTGCAACAAAGTTACTTAGGTGAGTAAGCACCGGAGGGGATGGTGAGAAACTTCAGAGACCCCTGAACAAAGTAGGTGAATGGGGAACACAATGGCAAATGAAACAATGCCAGTATGTGCAAAGTAATGCACACCGGAGATGATGGGGGTGGGGCTGAGTCAGATCTTAGAGTTCTAAAATAACTGAATCCACCCAAGAAGGGTACCTGGGTTTCATTGTAGACAGCTCAGTTTAGATCCCTACTCAGTGTACAGCTGCGGTCCAAAAGCTAACAAGATGTTAAATTGCATAAGATGAAAAATACAAATACTATTATGTCTTTTATATAAAATTAATAGCATGTCCTCATGTGTGCAGTACTGGTCTTCTGATCTTAAAAAAAAAGATATTTCAGAAGTGGAGGGCGGTCAAAGAAGGGTGATGACAATTATCATCTGAAGAGAGACTGAAAAGATTGCGGTTGTTCAGAGACTAATATGAGGGGCCATGTTAAAATGAACAGTATAGAGAAGAGAGATTGTGAACTTCTGTTCTTCCCATCTCATACCCAAGCAAAGGGGATATTAATTTAAATAAAAGGCAATACTTTCCCACACAACACATAATTAGACCATTGAACTCATTGCCACAGGATGATGTTGCAGCCAAGGATTTTGCAGAGATTACAGAGACCGAGGACACTGTGGCTGGGGTGAATACAAGACTGTCTTTATGTTCTGTAAATAGCAAATCTTTCCTCCTTTCTGGCTCTATACATTTACAACTAACTCCACAAATTTAGCAAGATTCAAAAACAGCCTGGGCATTTATACGGATATAAATAATATCCAGAGTTTCTTAATATGAATTATGTTGATTCCAAGGCCAAAAGCAAACACTGAGATTATCTAGTCTGATCTCCTGCATAATACAGGCCATAGAACTCCCCTAACATAATTCTTAGAGCATTTCTTTTGGAAAACATCCAATCTTCATTTAAAAATTAATAATAGTAAAAAAAAAAATCGGAAGGGATATTAAACCTCATGATTCAGGGTTTAAGGCATCTGTAACTATTACAGACCAGGGTGTGTGAGTGTCCATCTGTCTCTCCATCTATCCTAATAGTATGCCTATTAATGCAGGGTTTCTTCACCTTCTACATGTGAAACAGCTGTTGGACATTGTTGGAGACAGGACACTGGACTGGATAGACTTCGATTATGGCACTTCCTACATTCCAGATGTTTTGCAGTGATCATACCACAGTTTAATTTCACTCTCTGAAAACCCGAATTTGACAGGTTCCTTCCAATGAGTTCTATGGAACTGAATTCTAGTACTAGAAAATATTCTGTAGAAAGTGATCCCTCACTAGCAGAGAGCTGGAGTGGACAATCTAATTGTTTTTTTTTCAGCTCTAATTTCAATTATTCTCTATGTAATTACATTAAAAAAAACCTAAGTTAAAATGATGTTAAGTCAAGAACTCAAAAGTTACAAAATACTAGAAAGAAGGTTTCTCCTATAACCTTAATTGGCTCGCTTGTATTTATGCATTACAGTGGAATCTTTCCCAATATCACATGGGAATTCTGCCAAATTTGAAATCCCTGCTTCAAAGCATAGAATCACTCATGTTCTTTAAAGAAGTGGTTGGAGAAAAATATTAACAGCAGCAACACCATGTATTTTTCCCTAACTTCATTCTTGAAAATAGCCTCAATTAAATTCCACCTTCCCTCCCTCCCCAAAAAGGAAAAGCCTGAAGCAGAGAGCAATCATGGAAAATTTCAGCCTGAACATTTAAAGTTATAAGCAACTGAAAAAGGGGTTTATAATGAAAAGCGTTAGGCATGCTACCAGTTTCACCTAGGTTAAGAATTGATTAATTTATCCAGAGGGCATGGTCCTGTTCCCAACAATTTTTGGAAACTGATGTTTAAAACCCATATCCAATGCTACATATCTTTTGCAATGTTTGACCTGCATAGCATGTAATCTAGAGAATACTGGTGCCAGTGTAACTCCCTGAATGAGCAGAATTTGAATGAGTAATTTTTTTTTTAGTTTCTATCATAAACAAAACAAGACCCAAACAAACAAAAAGTGATTGATGCTGTACATGAGGGATTTACAGAAGGATCAGTAGCAGGAGTTGAAACATTTGTACTAATCAGGGAGGAATGGGACTTTAACTCATACAGAACATTTGCAATTTTCTGGGTATGACTTTCAAGACCGTAATACACTTGGCTGAATCCTACAGGATTTTCCACTTGAAATGTTCTAGCAATCCACTGGAGGCGCAAAAGTTCACTAAGGGCTTACTGCAGGAGAACAGGACTATGATTTAGGGTATGGCTGAAGGGGCCTAAAATATGTACACTTCCACCCTCGTGCAGTATGCCACATAACAGTGAAGAGCATATTACTTGCAACACCATAAAGCTCGAATAACCCCACTGAAGTCAGTGAAGTAATTTCAGATTGACACGGCTATCACAGATGGTAAACTCTGGTTTACTGTGCTCTGGTTTACTGAGCACAGTGATATCAAAATATTCATGGTCTGTGAGTGAGATTCAGAAGCAACTGAAAGTGTGTGTGACAGTTTAAACTGTTCATAAGGCCACTTTCCTGCTACTGCTCACTAACTGAATTTGTTGCCGTTACATACAGCAAAACACCATGTTTAAAATACTTCCAAAAGCTCTTCATTCTGCCCCAAAACCTTAATTCTGGTGAGGATCTTGAATAGTCCATTCTTACTACTTGCCCTGCTGGCACCTGTATTTCCACATACTAATGTTGTGCTGCTGTATCTCCTTATCCAACCAGGGTTAGAATGGAAACAAACAAACAAAAACATGTTTACAATTTTTGCAAGGTACTTTGAAATGAATAATTTTACATGGAGTAAATACACAATGAAAAACAGTAAAAACAAGCCTATTTTCTCTATATTTGAAAAAACTGGAGAAGGTTTAGAGAAGATGCAAAAGAATGATTAAAGGATTAGAAATTCTGTTTTATAGCAATAGACTCAAAGAGCTCAACCTATTTAGTTTAACAAAGATAAAGTTAAGGGGTGACTTGCTTACAGTATGTAAGTACCTACAAATATTTGATAATAGGCTCTTCAATCTAGCAGAGAAAATTATAACAAAATCTAACAGCCAGAAATTGAAGTCAGACAAATTCAGACTGGAAATAAGGTGACAATTTTTAACAGGGAGGGGAATTAACCACTGGAACAATTTTCCAGTGGTCACGATGGATTTTCCACGACTGACAATTTTTAAATCAAGATAGAGCATATCTTTTAGGGAAAAAACCTGAGAATTATTTGGGGGAATTTCTGTGTTCTGTGTTCTACAGGAGGTCAGAATAGATAACAATCGTCCCTTTTTGGAATCTGTGAAAACTGATCATCATCACAGGCATGACTTCATAATTAAGATTATGCAGCATTCTTGCTGTATGTGTGTTCAAAAGGATAAACCATTGCTTTTTGGGTTCTGTGCTTGCTAGGCAAAGTATACTAAACCTCGCATCAAACAGCTTGCCTTCCTTCAAAACTATGAAGACTTATGGCTTGTTGACAGTTCCAAGATATATCATAATCTACATTGTAGAAACATTTCTATTAGGAATGAATTACAGGGTTAGCATCAATTATAAAGTCTGGCAAAACTGAAGACAGATTTCTTTTAAACAGCCAAAAAAAAAGTGTTATTAACAGGAGACATTTGGTTTGGTTTTAACACGAGAAATAAACTGACTCATGTATTTTAGAAGAAAAACAAGTTACTGTACACACATCAGATATTTTTTCTCTAGTATTGCCAACAGCAGGGCAAGCTGGTTCAATGAACTGATTTTTAAAATTAAAATATATTTTACTGAGTAAAGTTTCTGTGACCAGATAAGTGACACATTGCCTTATTTTCTAATTCTATATAGTCTCCATTCACATTTTGAGAATTTTGGGGAAGCCTGCGTGGCTTTAACACCTCTCTGTCTTTCTTTCTTTTTTATCGTGTGTGCCTGGACCTAGTAGCAACAGCTATATTAAGGTTATATTAATATATTAAGGCCCAATATTGTCCATTATAAACCCATTTTGCAGTTGCTTATAAACTTTTCCAAAGTGTAATCTCTTGAACTGAAATTTTCAGTCTTGGTCTCAACTTCAAGGTGACCGCTCCAAGTTTGATCAAATACTGTTCAGTCACACTCAAGAATGAAGTTATTGGGGGGGTGGGGGGAAGGGGCGGGAGGAAATGCAGTGTTGTTAATCTTAGAAATGTTCACAGCTTTTTTTTTTTTAAATAGCTCTATCACGTCAGGGGAGTTGGTGTAAAATTTGAGAAAAGGGAAAGTCTGGAGGTCAGTGAGGTGCCTTTCAGGTCCCCATGAAAGTCAATTCAGATTTGGCCCAATTATAAACCAAAGAATAATGTGTATGCACAAATGGCACTAGAGTCTGAACTAGAATTCAAACTTCCTGACCGGTCCTGGTCCACGACTAGAGATCCTAGATGCAATGGTAACACAAATTATAATATTTGAATTCCTGCCAGGCTGTACTACACATGCTCCCACGCTGCAAAGAATTTCCCTCACTGCTTCAAACTGAACACAGGAAAGTTCAAAATGCATATGAATACATAGGCAAAATGGATCCCCCTCTTCCTACTGATGATTTCTGCACCGAAATTCCCTTTGCACTGGGAACACTGGGCTGGGAACCAGGACTCCTTGCATTCTAGCCCCCCTCTTCAAAACTGACAGACCCTAATAATTCTCAGCAGTTCACAGAGCAAAGCCTTATAGCCTTACCATAGAAGGCAGGCAAGTACTATTCCCCACCATTATGCCGATGGGGTAATGTCACCTTTGGCAGAGCTGGAAATGCAACCTAGGTCTCTTATATGACAAACCCAAGTCCATCCACTACTCCAAACTCTTAGAGCCAATATACCAAATCTACACATTTGACTTTGCTGTCTGTAAAACTGGGCTACTCCTGAATGCTCATCTCCACAAAGCACTTTAAGCCCCCCAGATGAATGAACAAACACTATGCAAGTACAATCATCACTAACAAACAGTCCCTGAGAGTCCTAATTCTCAGTTTCCTGTTCTCATTGCTATACCATATTCCCCTCCGAGAGCCAGGAGCACAACCCAGGAATCCAGATACTCAGCGTTCTACTGCTTTTCTATTGTCCAAAATTTCCAGCCCAAGAATGGCGCAGGGAGAGCCGCCTTCTAGGGATACCATGACTCATGCAGCTCCAGGCATCTGAGCTCCTGGAAGAAAAGATGCAGGGAGGGGCTCTCCAGAATAGTCAGCAGGAGCAGAGACAAGCAGCTGCTGCAGGGACCTTTGGATGCTGCTGATGTCTTCAGTGTCCAATTGCTTTTTTCCAGTGTTTATTTTGGACATCCTTGACTCCACTGACTGACTGTTCACTCTGACTCCCTCCCTCGCAGTCTCACTCCACTTGCCCCCTCACCAACCTTCTTTCTCTATCTTCCTCACCCCTCACATTTCTGTGTCTCCTGCCCCTTCCTTTGTCTCTGTTTAAGTAATTCCTTCCCAACAAAACCCCATCCAAAAATTCAAAGAGAACCAACAAAAAAATCACAACCCTAATATGGCATTTGAAGACCACTATATTGTTCACTCTGCTTGTATATTATATCCCTTTCCACCATCTTTTTTGGCCTCGTGTATTTAGATAGTATGCACTTCAGGGAAGCGTATCTCTTACTTTTTGTTTGTACAGTTCATGGTGCCTCCATCCCAGTTGGGATCCCTCAGCACAACCATAACAGAAGTAATACAAAATAAAATAATTTGTCTTTTATCTTTAAAAAACAAAACAAAAACAAACAAAACACGATGTAGAAATTCCACACAAAATATTTGCATTAAGAGGTCAGATGAAAAGTATAGTACATGCTCATGGAATTAAATCCTCCACAGGTGTAAGTTATGTAGCTCTACTGCAGTCAATGGAGCTACACAGATTTACATGAATCAGGTATTAGACCCCCCTCTCTCTCATCTTTCTTAACAGTTTGGTCTCAGTCACAACTTTCAGATTGTAAGTCTAACTCCCTTGACTAAGTTAAAGTGGATTCCCTCTTACCTGTTCTGATTCACTCGCAGAAGCTGTGTTTAAATGTATTATTTTAGCTGACATTTAAGAAACAGGCGTCTGATATTTTCTTAGAATACGCAACAATTTTTTCCTAGCTGACACCCTTTGTGAAGAAGTTTGTATGTGTAAATGTCATGCCCAGTGAAAGTCTTTCATTATTATGGTAACATTCCTTGTGACCATACTTATACAATTTTTTGTTTGTATAACAAAAGATTATTTACACAGCTCACTTCATGTCGCCTTTTGTGTTTATTTACTTTTGCCTCTAGTAGAAGAAGCATAAGAATATTGTAGGATTCTGTTCAATGGATACTGGGTTCCAGAATAATGCTTAGTAGGGTTTCCTGTCCATCTGGTGCTCTGTCGCCTAAAGAATATAAGTATATTTGTTGGAAAGAAGAAAGGAGATGTCAGAATATAGGCATTAAGTTAACCTGAATCTGTCTCGATATGGCGAGGCCTACACGTAGCTAATTAGTTATAGACAGATGCACGGATAAATCATTCTCTGTAACTTTTATAAGCCTAAGGTAAAAAAAAAATAGCAATCATGCGTTTTTCTGGTCAACTTAATTAAGAGGATTGTACTTGGCTAGCAATTGATAGTCCTCCAAGGAAAACCTGTAGTGATGGTGATTTAATTGAGACGTAGTCAAACTAGTAAGCAGCAGCATATTAAATGACAGACTAACTTGGATCTGTGATGATTAGCCTCAGTTACCATTTGTGTAAATGAACAATGAGATATGCACGTAGGATGTGACTATTGCAACAGAAAGACCACTGTCCATCCTGAGGTGGTGACGCACTCAATTTCTTGACTGCAGACTGATACTGATCTTATTTATGTCAGAGAGAAAGCTCAAAGAATGGGAGCATAACTGGCCCCTTATTGTGCTGGAAACAACAGTTAGCTTTTCGGCAATAGCTCCCTTGCTCACACCAACCCTTCTAGTCTTCTATATGCAATAATAATTGAAAAATTGAACCATAAAACCTACCCCTTTTGCTGGCAGGAAAGAGAGGGAGAGATTGTTATTTCTATCCTTAAGACAGAGTATGATTCTACGGTACCCATATAGGAACTCAGATAGATAGCAATGGTTTGGACCTTACTCTGCTTTCACTGAAGTTATTACACTGTCACTATTGTCAATGAGAGCAGAACTTGGCCTTTTATTTTTAATGCAGGTTTTTAAAAGTTAAATAGTTTATTGAGCAAGAGGCAGAAGCCTGCATTCCTTACACACACAAATCACCCTCCAAAATGAATGGGAGTTTTTGGTGTGCAAAGAATGGAGGTTTGTACCCAAGTCATCATCCTCCTTTCAGAAAGGCACAGAACAACATATCAGGATTTGAGAGTAGCACAATCAGAATAACTCATCTTGTAAGTAAAATGGATGAGTGCTTTAAGCAACCAATTTGCTAGACAGCAGCTCTGACAAACTGCCAACACTATTCCAGATGCCTGACCTAGACATAATGCAAGTCATAAGAACGGGCTACTCATAATCATCACCAGAATTAAGGTTTATGGGCAGAATAAAGGATACGGGAAGCATTTTTTAAAAAATATTTTTTTGCTACATGTGACAACAACAAATCCAGAATTAGTGAGTGGAAGGAGGAGGAAAGTTGCCTTAATGGCTTGAGCTGGTATGAGGTCACAGACACTTTCAATTGTTTCTGACTCCACTAGATTAAAGAGCCCAAATATCAAATATTCGTTCCTCATGTAGATACTTAGATTAATCAAGTCACCCTTCACCTTCTCTTTGTTAAATTAGATTGAGCTCCTTGAGTCTATTGCCATAAGACAGGCTTTCTGATCCTTTAATCATGCTCATGGCTCTTCTCTGAACCCTCTCCAATTTTTCAACATACTTCTGGAGTTGTGGACACCAAAACCGGACACAGGATTCTAACAGCAGTTGCATCAGCACCAAATACAGAGGTAAAATAACCCCTCTACTACTCGAGATCCCTCTGTTTATGCATCCAAGGATTGCATTGACCCTTTTGGCTGTGGGATCAAGCTGGGAGCTCATGTTCAGCTGATCATCCACCACAACCCCCAAATCTTTCTCAGAGGCACTGCTTCCCAGGATAGAATCCCCATCATGTAAGCATGACCTACATTGTTTGTTCCTAGATGCATACATTTACATTTAGCTGCATTAAAACTCATTTTGCTTGTGCCCAGCTTACCAAGTGATCCAGATTGCTCTGTATTAGTGACCTGTCTTTGCTATTTACCACTCCCCCAAGTTTTGCATCATCTGCCATTTCAAAGTGAATTGCATCGGTCTAGGCAGCAAAGAGCAAATTTTGCATTTATTCTATGTAAAATTGCTCATTTTAAAGTACCTTGTAAAAATATAAGCATGTTTTCCTTTGTTTCTATACTAACCCTGGTTGGATAAGGAGATGCAGCAGCACAACATTAGAATGTGGAAATAAAGATGCCAGCAATGCAAGTTGTAAGAACGGACTATTCAAAATCATCACCAGAATTAAGGTTTTGGAACAGAATGAAGGGATCTTGGAAGCATTTTAAACATGTTTTTTGCTATATGTGACAGCAGCAAACCCAGTAAGTGAGCAGCCGCAGGAAAGTGGCCTTATGAAAACCTGAGCTGATGTGAGTATCACAGACATTTTCAATTGAATATTTTGATACCATCAATGTACAGTTAGAGGCCCACTGAACCAGAGTTTGACGCTGGTATCACAGAGGGTAATCTGAAACAACTTCCCTGAAGTCAGTGGGGTTATTCTAGCTTTACGGTGATGTAAGTGAAAACAGAAGCTTGCCGACTGTATTCATAAAGATGCATAAGTATCCAGAAAAGTACTTGTGGTCCTGAAGGACAGATTGAAGAAAGACAAACTTCTCTTATCCATAGATGTAACTGCAAACAATTGCAGACTCAACAGAAAAAAAGATCTAGATCTTTGCATTTGCACCATGTGGAACTGTGTATGAAGGATATTGGCGAAACCTGCCCCACAACCAAGCTGGGCAGAGGGAGTGAGCTACAGCTGGCTCCACATTCTAATCACTATCATTCTCTACCTGTAATCAGTTTCCTCCCCCTACTGGTAGCAGACAGCTTGGTGGGAGGATTACAGTAGGGATAAATTGCTCTGATTTAATAAAAGTATGTGTACCTTAGATCACTCTGAATATTTTGGACCCACATTTTTTCCAATTAACCTTTGGGCCCCACAAAGAGAGACCAAAAATTCAGGTCAATTGGGAAAAGCGTAATTCAAGTTGCACATCCTGCTTCATGGGAATGCTTGGAGGCTTAATTATTTATTATAAAATGCACAGGGACCTTCAGATGAAAAGTGCCATATAGTTTTACAATAGTAGTATCATTTTTATGTAATATTGTTTTTTTCCACCCCCCTCATGAAGCTTCTAACACTGCCAAATTGAAATTTTAGACAGTGCAGACGTTTTTCACTCCCTTTTTATCTCCTCCAACCTAAATCTGTACTTAAAAACAACCAAACTTCATTTCCCCCATTTAGGACACATGCAGGGTTCGATTACTGCTAGCTCACATGTAGTAGCTCCCTTTAATCTGAGCTGTCTACTTACAGTAGAGGTGAATACCCCAAAGCATGCTGCCAAGAGCTTAGCTCATATAATGAATAACAGAGCAGTTGAAAACATGGAGAGACATGCCACCACCACAGCCCTGTAAATTGAGACAGATTTTAGTATATCAGTTGAAAAAGAGTGAAGAGGCACATCCTTTGGAGAAACAAATTAACTAGTATCTCTAGTTTTATAGGCAGAGTTTATATTTATTTCCAAGGATGGTTACTGATTTTGTGTGTGTGTTTTCTGTCTTGCCTTATTACTTGTTCTTAAAGAGATGGAGATATGTAAAGTTGCTAGGTTCTCCTTTTTGAAACAAACATTCTAAAAGACAAGGTTGACAGTTAAAATGATCAGTTTAATTACAGGCATGCAGGGTGAATTGAATTAAAAAACCAGTTTTTTTTAAAAAAGCTATTGAATTTAAATTTTAAAAATCTATTTAAAATTAAACTTGAAAATCAACAACCAATGTTAAAGCCTAACTCAACTCTGATCTATTAAATATAAAATAACATTAAACAGTATGTTTGCTGCCAAGTTTTAAAGAAAGTCAAGCCACTGAACTGGTGGAAGTCACTGGCTAAGCAGTTGGAACTAGAATTTGTTTTATGTGCTAAATGAGCTTTTAGACAGCCGTAGCCTCTTCTATAGGTGCAGAAAAATATTCTCTTCAGTTCAGTTTATTCAACTAGTTCCATTCAACAACTGGTTCATTCAATATTAAGGAATCATTTGAGAGTTGAAAAAGCAGGAAAGTTTGTTTTACTCTTCCAATCGATGCATAAAACTAGTGTTAGAAGATGAGATCTGCTGGTTCTAAACTCTTGAAGGCCATAGGACCAGAAACAATCAGTTCAAGTCAGTAACTACAGATACACCTTTTACAGTTAAAACTGAGTTATTAAGTAAAACATGTTTTGAAAAATGTTTTCCCCTTATTTAACCAGCCCAGTTAAGGTAGTTTTATTTAATTTAAAAAAATTAAATACTGTTTATGTGCATTTTTATTTGCATTTGAATTTCTGTCCAACTAGAGCTTGACATAAATCACAAGTAAAACATCCTATAAATAAGAAATGCATCATTCAACATTTTCTATCATAAAAATTGTAAAAAATTAAGAACCTGAATGAATGTATGTTCAGCTATATAATTTCTTAAATAAATATGTATAGCTACAGTGTATCCTGTTGGTTAGCAATAAGCACCAAATTTAGTGTCAAGGCTACATTTAGTTGCAAACAAACATATTTTAGTCATCACCAATCAATGAGAATCAACCTTCCTTCAGGAAAATAACAAAATAGCACAAAAATGCAAAAACATGAACGTTTCCTGCTTGCTAGTTTAAATCACGATTAAAATTGGTGATTTAAATGTCAATTTAAATCAATCCACTCTGAAAGGATCTTATGATTTTTTGTATTCATTCACTATTCAAAATGGATTCCCTGAATACATTCTGAAAATAGACTTGTTCTGTTTTTCTTTCACAATGAAGATCCTTGTGAATATTTCATAGCTGAAATTGGATATTCTTGTTGATTAAATTGTAATGGACATATGAACAATGTGACACTTCTATTTATGGATTGGATGTATAATTCTTAGAACAGTGGTGGCCAAGCTCTTCAGCCTATGGGCCAAGAGATGGAATTATACATGAGGTAGTTTCTCTTCTGCTAGGGCAGGGATTCTCAAACTGGGGGTCGGGACCCCGAAGGGGGTCGAGAGGTTATTACATGGGGGGGGGGAGGTGGCAAGCTGTCAGCATCCACCCCAATCCCCGCTTTTTACCTCCAGCATTTAAAATGGTGTTAAATATATTTTAAAAAAATAATTTATTGGGGTGGGGGGGTTGCACTCAGAAGCTTGCTATGTGAAAGGGGTCACCAGTACAAAAGTTTCAGAACCATTGCACTAGAGTCAACCTCACTCAGCTAACACATTTTTAAAGAAGTTACAGTATTGTGCCTACACTAGGTACAAAGTCATGTTTTAAATTGTGTTAATTCACATGTGTTAGCTAATATTCTCCAAACATGAACTATTTCCTGAAACACAAGGTTG
Organism: Eretmochelys imbricata; assembly: GCF_965152235.1. Lineage (NCBI taxonomy): Eukaryota > Metazoa > Chordata > Testudines > Cheloniidae > Eretmochelys > Eretmochelys imbricata. Next base: position 167,651,453 of record NC_135573.1, read on the forward strand.
TACAGGCCATATCCTCAAAAGGTATTTTGGCTTCCAACTTGCATAGGATTTCAATGGACATTAGAAGCATAAATACGTTTGAGGAGCTGAGCCTAAATCCTTAGAGTCAGAGCAGGGAGAAGGAAGCAAAGTTCTCTTCAGCATTATTTTGCAGCTTTATTCTGAGGAGCACCTGAAAAACAAGAAGAGACCAAAGCATCCTACCCTTGATCTAACCCAAACACAAATTTCCATAAGGTTGAACAATGTTCTCTTTATCTTAATTTAAAGGGAAGACAAAGGTCATCTTAACCCTCACAAGGCTTACATGTACTGTATTTTGTTAAGTACTGCAGTACATGAGAGGCCAGTTGCGAAAGAGTATTGGAGATAATATTTCATTGCTAAATTACCCTGAAGATACTCCTGAGGTGTGGAAGAAAGACATTTAAATCAGTGTGCCTTTTAATTCTTTTTATTTCCTCAAATGACTGACCACTGAAAACAAAATGGCTTTTAAACAGTGAAACAGCTCAATAAAAAATTTCCCCCAGCTTAATATTGCTTTTGGACTGTTAAGCCTTGAAGTATCCCAGTTGTCAAAGTGACTGCGTGAAATGTAACATTTAAAAACCTTGTAAGTAATTATGAAACAAATGCTGCCCCATAATTTGCAGTACATTTATTTTAATACATTATTTTTATATAGCATCTTTCAACCCAAATGATCCCAAAGCATTTTACAAACTTGATTCACTTCACTCCTAATTGAGATGCAGCTATCTCCAAGACACACTGCAACTCATTTGTGTGTATGTTTCCTGTTTTAATCTTGTAAATAACATTTCTTCCTTGGTTAATAAATCTTTAGTTAGTTTATTACAGGATTCATTACAGACATTGTCTTTGTTTTGAGATCTGAGTGCAATTGACTTGGGGTAAATACCTGGTCCTGTGGGACTAGGAGCAACCTGAAGTTTGTTGTGATTTCTGGTGTAAAGTGACCATCTACTACGTAGTCCAGCTTGCCTGGGTGGCATGATAGACAGTCCCCTTGGGCACTGCAGTCTAACTGACTCACTGTGGAGTCACAGTACTTTCGGAGTTCATACTTGTTACTGAGTTGGTGAAATCTAATTATAGAACATACAACCAGTTTGGGGTTTCTGCCCTGCTTTTTGACTATCTGTCCTGAGGTTGGCACTCACAGTCGTGAGTCACTCCAGACAGAATTACAACTAGTCTTGTATTTTTCCTATCAGCTAGAACACCATATTAACCAGATGGTCAAACTAAATTTTGTTTTAATTTATGTTAAATGGGTGGTGTCACAGCTCAGGGTGGAAGACAGCGGACATGGCTTGTTACATTGTGTAAGATACAATGGATGACAGCTGGACAAGCGTCCTGCTGAAGCCTCAGGATCCTTCTCATGTCTTCTTTTTAGAAGATATTTATGGTTACTTTGTGAGGTGTTTCCACTTTGATCATGGAACACAAACAAGCTAATGTTTTCTTAAATCACTGTAGCTTGTTCTGGCCATTAGCTATCTTGCTAAATTCTAAGTCTTTGTTTTTTCAACTGTGGCAAAGCTATAATTTGTTCCAGCTCTAATTTTTTTTAAATCGGTTGTGGCTAGTTCAAGCTCTATGCCAAGATCACAGCCCTGTTTATCACCATTGGTTGTAACTTGGCAAGAGAGTATCTGTTATATAGAAGTTCTTCCAGAGATTTATTATATTGCAGCGGTATTGCTCTGTAGTGAATAGTGCTAAATATAGATCTTCTCTTATCTCAGTTGCTTCCTGGAGCAAGTTCTTTAGTTTGTGCAGGAAGAGTCTCTCAAACGAGCAAATTCTTTCAAAACAGTGCAAATAGTTTAATTGTGACCACTTAAGGACCAACAACTTACTATGAATAATGGATACTAATTACTCAAAGCCAACAGGTTATGAACATTAGTAGCTGACATTTGACAAAGCTCTATGGTGCTTACAAATAATTAATACGTTTGTAAAAAAGTTAAGTTTGTCCTCAGAAAATTTATGAGACAGGACTAAATTTGAAGAGGAATGCGTTTTATACATGCAAATTATTATAAAACATACTACTACTCGCAAAGATAAATGGAACAACAACAAATGGGATTTCCAGCCTCTCTTATGTGGAGAACATTCAATGCCCTTTTGAAAGAGTTCTTCTTGAAAAGACCTATTGTCTCTATATCAAAGATGTATCATTTTGCGATGGTATCACATTGAATCCTAATTTTTCTGATGGAACAGCTTAACTTTTATAGCTAGTTGTTATTCTTTTTAGTTTTATTTTGTTGGAGACTCTTTCTCTAATTACTGATACTACTTCTAGCTTTCTGTTTTTTTGTTTTATTCCAACTGCTTTTGTTTTACTGACTTTCCCCTCTTTTTTCTCCTGCTTTCAATCATGCTTAGCATTTATGTTCTCTGCAGGAGGTTGGCTTTGCTGAGGACTGATCGCTGTAATCAGGGGGAAGCCAAGCCCTACAGGCTTCTGCTCTCAATGGGCTTCATAGTTCTCAGATCAATGGATCTGCATGTTGCACATTCTCTGACAGCACTGGTTCAGAACAGTTGTTTTATTCTTTAAAGTTGAACTTAGTGTATGTAAAAATATATTAGACAGCAAAGAAAGGAACAGAAGTTCATTCTCCACGGTGCCCATGTAAACCTTGCTCTCTGTTAAAATTGTTGTCAAGCATGTGAATTATGGCATGGATACCTCTCCATTAGGAATTGGCCTGACACCACCAATGTATTTTTAAAAGGACAAGCAAGCAAACTTACTTTAGATGTTACCCAACTCTGAAATGACATCCGAGTTAAGATTTGAAGTGATGACCTACAGAAGACAGATTCTATACTCTACTAGTGTTCTTCAGGGCCAAACAGACATCTAGTGACACTGTTCTGTGCCGCTAGCTAATGTTCTAATTTAAGTGTCATGGTCAGATTTAATCATCAAAGAACTGGTCAGGACTCCAGTGATTTAAAGTACCAAAAAATAAACCCAAAAACAAAACCAAAAACCAACAACAGCTTTCAAACATTTTAACTAAATGTGTGTGTTCCATGTGGGAAAGGAAATATGCAAGCAGAATTGAATTGCTATTCAGTGACCTGGTACTGTACACTACTTAAGCTAATGCTTAACAAAATACAATCCATGTTTATGGTTGATCTCACACATGAAACAAATTGTGGGAAAATATTAAGGCAACAACATTATTACAAATGCATTGTACTGTATCCTGCAAAACCAGGGAATGCTAATCTCTACAGGACTTTCAATCTTGTTTCTACTAGAGAGCTTCTGCTGTGGCTGCTGCTCTTTGTTATTTTTAATTTTTTGTCTCTCCCTTGTGCTGTTGGAAGGTGCTAGACTGACGGCCCTAGAAGATGAAGCCTTGTATTTAGTCACAGAATATGTACTGACATTATAAGACTCTCTCATGCAATCCTGCCAATATGCCTCAATTCCCAGCTGAGTGGACCACTCCAAGCGGGGGAGGGATGTTACAGAGAGGGGACAAGGGGTGACAACAGTAGTATTGAGGGCATGATTCTGATCTCACTACATTTTTTGTAGGTGTCACTTTATTGACTTTAATGGAGTTACTCCCAATTTACAGCAGTATAAACTGGAGAAGAATCAGGCCCTCTGTCTCCATGCTCCTTTGTCTCTAGGTCTCTCTCCTGAAAATGTCAAACAGTATACTAACTGGGGGAGGGAGGGATTCCTATTCTTTGGAAACTGGACAGAGTCAAAAACTCATATACCACTGAAGAGCTTTGTCATTACAACCTGTCTGAATTCAGATTGGCAACCTCGAGGTGAAATTTCTATAATCTCTCATTTCTATAAGCCATGAGAGTAAGGAGATACTATTTTGCTGCTACAAAAGTCTACCCCAATTCTTACAATAGGTTGTGTTAAACCCTCTGTACTTTGGGATGCATGAGCTCCTAGACAGGATAAGTGAAGAATTAAGAAGATTATTCATTTTTCTCAACAAAAATACTCATAACAATAACCCATCAGGAAGACTGCACCACTTTGTAAACAAGCTTGTATTAAGTGGACTTGCTCTAGAAAGCTACACTTTGTTCTTTAACTATACTATCTAATTCTGCTCTGACACCCATGTAAAATCTGCAATAGTTCTTGTGTGGTGGTGTTGCTCTGGTTTTACACAGCTGTGACTAAGAGCAGAACTTAGCCCAGTAAGTTGATTATGTACTCAACTGGGAGTGGAATTGAAGACAAAGTTCTTGCAGAGGTGCCTGGAGATATCCTTCCCCATGATTTTTTTCTGCAAAATCCTGCAATCTAGTCTGTATCAAAAGCAAAAAAGTAGTCTTCAGAGGTATTCTTATGAGCCCTAGGGATATGTCATTTCTGGTAAGGATGGTTAAGTCATCTCTAGAGTCAGGGTTGTTATATTTGACCTAGCTGCTGTGGAAGTGATGTTTATTGATCTGGCTGCAAAACTAAGGCCAACACAAAATGGAGGCTTTTTACTGGGGCGGGGGAGAGTGTTCAAATATTTAAAGGGACAGGACATCACAGGGGTGGATTCTATCAGAAGTTGGCAAGTCACCCAAGCCACCTATAAGGTGGTGGTCGGATTTTAACAAGGTGTCAAGGTTCATCCCCCACTCTGAACTCTAGGGTACAGATGTGGGGACCTGCATGAAAACCTTCTAAGCTTACTTTTACCAGCTTAGGTTAAAACTTCCCCAAGGTACAAATTAATTTTATCCTTTGTCCTTGGAATAGCCACTGCCACCACCAAACTCTAACTGGGTTTACTGGGAAACGTAGTTTGGACATGTCTTTTCCCCCAAAATGCTCCCAACCCTTGCACCCCACTTCCTGGGAAAGGTTTGGTAAAAATCCACACCAATTTGCATAGGTGACCACAGACCCAAACCCTTGGATCTGAGAACAATGAAAAAAGCATTCAGTTTTCTTACAAGAAGACTTTTAACAGAAATAGAAGTAAATAGAAGTAAAGGAATCACCTCTGTAAAATCAGGAATGGTAGATACCTTACAGGGTAATTAGATTCAAAACATAGAGAATCCCTCTAGGCAAAGCCTTAAGTTACAAAAAAGACACACAGACAGAAATAGTCATTCTATTCAGCACAGTTCTTTTCTCAGCCATTTAAAGAAATCATAATCTAACGCATACCTAGCTAGATTACTTACTAAAAGTTCTAAGACTCCATTCCTGTTCTATCCCCGGCAAAAGCAGCATACCGACAGCCACAGACCCTTTGTTTCTCTCCCTCCTCCCAGCTTTTGAAAGTATCTTGTCTCCTCATTGGTCATTTTGGTCAGGTGCCAGAGAGGTTACCTTTAGTTTCTAAACCCTTTACAGGTGAGAGGATTTTTCCTCTGGCCAGGAGGAATTTTAAAGGGGTTTACCCTTCCCTTTATATTTATGACACGCCCCCCAAATCTCAGCTAGGGTGAAACACTGGCTGGGATTTCTTCCTGGAGCTCTAGGAAAAACAGAGTGAATAAGACACATGCATCTCTAAATATACTACCAAGTACATAAATACTAACAATATTCTCCACATCTCGAAGACGATTTTAACCAGTTGATTCTGGGAAACTTTCACGGGAGAGTGCATCAGCCACTTTGTTAGAAGCTCCTGAGATGTGTTGGATGTCGAAATCAAAATCTTGGAGAGCTAAACTCCACCGAAGGAGTTTTTTGTTATTTTCTTTGACGGTGTGAAGCCACTTCAGTGCAACATGGTCAGTTTGCAGGTGGAAACGCCATCCCCAAACATATGGGCGTAGCTTTTCCAGAGCGTAGACAATGGCTTAACATTCTTTTTCACTGTCTGACGAGTTGCTTTCCCTCTCAGACAGTTTTTTGCTGAGAAACACTACAGGGTGGAATTCTTGATCAGGTCCTTTCCTCATTAAAACTGCTCTCACACTATGCTCGGACGCATCTGTGGTTACTAGGAATGGTTTGTCAAAGTTTGGGGCCCTTAGTACAGAGTCAGACATGAGTGTCGCTTTAAGCTGGTTAAAGGCCTTCTGACACTTTTTGGTCCACTGAACAGCATTTGGCTGTTTCTTTTTGGTTAGATCTGTCAGTGGGGTGGCAATTTGGCTGTATTGCGGTACAAATCGTCTGTAATAACCGGCCAAGCCTAAGAAGGATTGAACCTGTTTCTTTGACTTTGGGACAGGCCACTTTTGGATAGCATCCACTTTGGCCTGTAGGGGGCTGATAGTTCCTTGACCCACCTGGTGTCCAAGGTAAGGCACTCTGTTTAGGCCTATTTGACACTTCTTAGCCTTAACAGTTAGTCCTGCCTCCCTTATGCGCTCAAGGACTTTTTGTAGATGTTTCAGGTGGTCTGCCCAGGAATCCGAAAATATAGCCACATCGTCAAGGTAGGCGACTGCATATTCTCCTAATCCCGCTAGGAGACCATCTACAAGTCTTTGGAAGGTGGCGGGTGCATTTCGCAGCCCGAAAGGGAGTACATTAAATTCATACAGCCCGAGATGTGTGGTGAAGGCTGACCTTTCCTCGACAGATTCATCTAGCGGTACCTGCCAGTACCCCTTGGTTAAGTCCAAAGTAGAGATGAACTGGGCCCGTCCCAGTTTCTCTAATAGTTTATCTGTGCATGGCATTGGATAGTTGTCTGGGCGAGTTATAGCATTTAGCTTACGGTAGTCCACGCAAAAATGTATTTCCCCATCTGGTTTGGGAACTAGAACCACTGGAGATGCCCATGCACTTCCAGAGGGGTGGATTACACCCATCTGTAACATATCCTGGACCTCCCATTCTATAGAAGTTTTAGCTTGAGGAGACACCCGGTAAGGTTGGACTTTAATTGGGCGAGCATTACCTGTGTCAATGGAGTGGTATGCCCGTTCAGTCAGTCCTGGGGTGGCTGAGAATGTTGACGCATAGCTAGTGCACAGCTCCTGGATCTGCTGTTGCTGCATACGCCCAAGGGTCATGGAGAGGTTCACCTCTTCCACACCACCAGCACTTTTCCCTTCGTAGTAGACACCTTCGGGCCACTCAGTGTCGTCTCCTCCCTGGGCTGTAAACTGACAAACCTTTAATTCTCTGGAATAAAAGGGCTTTAGAGAATTAATATGGTACACTTTCGGCTTTCGGTTGGAGGTGGGGAATGCTATGAGATAATTAACAGCTCCCAGGCGCTCCTGGACCGTGAATGGCCCTTCCCACGATGCTTCCATTTTATGGGCCTGGAGCGCCTTTAAGACCATGACCTCGTCTCCTACTTTGAAGGAACGCTCTCTGGCATGTTTATCATACTGGGCTTTTTGCTCTTTTTGAGCATCCTGTAAGTTTTCTTTAGCAAGGGCTAAAGAGGTTCAGAGGGTGTTTTGTAGGTTGGTTACAAAGTCCAGAATGTTAGTTCCTGGAGAAGGTGTAAATCCCTCCCATTGCTGCTTCACCAACTGAAATGGCCCCTTAACCTCACGGCCATATACAAGTTCAAATGGGGAAAACCCTAAACTGGGATGTGGTACAGCTCTGTAGGCAAAGAGCAACTGCTGCAACACTAGGTCCCAATCATTGGAGTGCTCATTTACGAATTTACGTATCATGGCCCCCAAAGTTCCATTAAACTTCTCCACCATGCCATTTGTTTGATGGTGGTAAGGAGTGGCAACCAAGTGATTTACCCCATGAGCTTCCCAAAGGTTTTTCATAGTTCCTGCCAGGAAATTAGTCCCTGCATCTGTGAGGATGTCGGAGGGCCAACCTACCCTGGCAAAAATGTCTGCTAGTGCCTGGCACACACTTTTAGCCCTGATGTTGCTTAGAGCTACTGCTTCCAGCCATCGGGTGGCAAAATCCATGAAAGTCAGTATGTACTGCTTTCCTCCGGGTGTCTTTTTCGGAAAAGGACCCAGAATATCCACAGCTACTCGCTGAAATGGAACTTCAATGATGGGGAGTGGCTGGAGAGGGGCTTTGACCTGGTCTTGGGGTTTTTCCACTCTTTGACATACTTCACAAGACCGGACATAGGTAGAAACATCCTTGCCCATTCCCTCCCAGTGGAATGACCCCCCCAAACGGTCTTTGGTCCTGTTCACCCCAGCATGGCCACTAGGGTGATCGTGGGCTAAGCTCAAGAGCTTGGCCCGGTATTTAGTTGGAACTACCAACTGTCTCTGAGGATGCCAGTCTTCCTGGTGTCCACCAGAAAGAGTTTCCTTGTATAAAAGTCCTCTTTCTACAACAAACCTGGATCAATTAGAAGAGCTGAGAGGCGGTGGGTTGCTCTGTGCCACCGTCCAAGCTCTCTGGAGGCTTTCATCTGCTTCCTGTTTGGTCTGGAACTGTTCCCTTGATGCTGGAGGCATCAGTTCCTCATTGGATTGTGGACCTATGCTTGGTCCCTCTGGAAGCGATGTAGGGGATGGGGCTGTTTCCGTTGACTGTGAACCGCTCTCCACTGGGACACTATGTTGGGGTTCAGGCTCTGGCTGAGCCTCTTGTGTAGGGTTATGGGCTGCTGCCAGTTCAGGTTCGGGGGGGCCCTCTGGTGTTGAGGTTGCAAGTACTGGAGTCAGTGCTGGCAATGGGTCTGGTGTTGGTTGTTCGGCTGGTTCCAGTTCTGGGATTGGTTCCATCTGGGTCTCTGGGACTGGATCCACTACTGCTGTTGCAGACATTGGCCTGGGGTCCAGGTCCATCACCTCTGACCGGGTCCTGATAGAAGTTTCCGGAACAGAGCTAGGCTTCACGGCTTGTTTAGCCTGGCTGCGGGTGACCATTCCCACCCTCTTGGCCCGCTTCACATGATTGGCCAAGTCTTCCCCGAACAGCATGGGGATGGGATAATCATCATAGACTGCAAAAGTCCACATTCCTGACCAGCCCTAGTACTGGACAGGCAACTTGGCTGTAGGCAAATTGAAAGAGTTGGACTTGAAGGGTTGAATCGTCACTTGGATCTCTGGGTTGATTAAATTGGGGTCCACTAAGGAAGCATGGATAGCTGACACTTGTGCTCCGGTGTCCCTCCCACACTCACAGTTTCCCTCCGCTCCAAGGGTATCTGGGAGGTATCTGGGCCTGCGGACCTCTGGTGTGATTCCAGTGCAATGAACTGTAATCTGTTGGGGTTCTTGGGGCAGTTGGCCTTTACATGCCCCAGCTCATTACATTTAAAACATCGTCCAGCTGATGGGTCACTGGGGCAAGGTGGGTTGCTGGAGAACGGGGTGGTGGGATGATAAGGTGTCTGGAGGGTTCTTTGGGAGGTAGGTGGGGCTTTGGGCAGCCCCCGGTAATAGGGTGTGGTCTGGGGTTGTCCCTTCTGGTCTCCGCTCCAACTGCGACCAGTTTTCTTCTTCTCTGCCACCTCCACCCATCTGGCTCCAATCTCTCCTGCCTCGATTACAGTTTTGGGCTTCCCATCTAGCATGTATCTTTCTATTTCCTCAGGAACACCCTCTAAGAATTGTTCCATTTGCATTAGGAAGGGCAAATTTACTGGAGATTTAACACTTGCTCCTGATATCCAGGCATCCCAGTGTTTCACAATGTGGTAGGCATGTCGGGTAAATGACATGTCTGGTTTCCACCTTAGGGCTCTGAACCTCCGACGAGACTGCTCGGGTGTTATCCCCATTCTGACTCTTGCCTTGGATTTAAACAGTTCATACTTGTTCATGTGTTCTTTAGGCATTTCAGCTGCCACCTCAGCTAAGGGTCCACTGAGCTGCGGCCTCAGCTCTACCATGTATTGGTCAGTAGAGATGTTGTACCCAAGGCAGGCCCTTTCGAAGTTTTCTAAGAAGGCCTCAGTATCATCGCCTGCCTTGTAGGTGGGGAACTTTCTGGGATGGGGAGTGGTACCTGGAGAAGGATTGCTAGGGTTTGTTGGTATATTCTGCTGAGCCTTTACCTTCTCCATCTCCAGTGCATGCTTCCTCTCTTTTTCCCTCTCCTCCTCCACATGCTTCCTCTCTTTTTCCTTCTCCTCCTTCTTCAGCTGCATGAGTTCTAGCTGTCTTTCATGTTCCCTTTGTTTTTCCTCAGCCTGAAATCTGGCTAATTCCAGCTTTTGTTGAGCCATGGATTTTGTCATCCTAACCTCTCTGTTTTTAACTAACTTTACGCCCGAGGTTTAGAAATAAACGAACAAAACTTGGCTGTAAAATTTTGCTGTGCTGGAATAGAATACCTATTCTCTGATAGTGATTGTCAGCCTACAGAAAAAGACAATTCCCTTGTCTCTGCTCTGGCCCCAAATCAAAGCGAAAAACCTCCAACTACTTGGAAACCTGCTTACTAGCAGCCTAAAGGAAAAAAAATTCCTTTTCAAACTGGTGCTCCTTGTAAAAAAAATCAAAATCCTAAAAAAAAAAAAAAAAAAAGCCCCTGCCACTTTTGTCTCCAGGCAAATGGGTAGAACACCCCCCCTATTTACTTCTAGGAAAAAAAAAACTTCTGGTTTACCAAGACTGTGAATTTCCCTGCAGGAGGTTAAATACCCTGCCTCCAGGCAAAGAAAACCTGCAATTCACAAAGATAATCCCCTTTTGTCTCTGCTTAGCCCCAAAGCAGAAAAAAAACAAGCTGCTTTCCAGCAGCTCCAAAGGAAAAAAAAATCCTTTTTAAAATCTCTATTTCTAGTTCAAAAAATCTCAAATTGATCTCAAAATGATTTCAGGTTAATCCCACCACTCTGCCACCATGTCAAGGTTCCTCCCCCACTCTGAACTCTAGGGTACAGATGTGGGGACCTGCATGAAAACCTCCTAACCTTACTTTTACCAGCATAGGTTAAAACTTCCCCAAGGTACAAATTAATTTTATCCTTTGTCCTTGGAATAGCCACTGCCACCACCAAACTCTAACTGGGTTTACTGGGAAATGTAGTTTGGACACGTCTTTACCCTCAAAATCCTTCCAACCCTTGCACCCCACTTCCTGGGAAAGGTTTGGTAAAAATCCTCACCAATTTGCATAGGTGACCACAGACCCAAACCCTTGGATCTGAGAACAATGAAAAAAGCATTCAGTTTTCTTACAAGAAGACTTCTAATAGAAATAGAAGTAAAGGAATCACCTCTGTAAAATCAGGATGGTAGATACCTTACAGGGTAATTAGATTAAAAACATAGAGAATCCCTCTAGGCAAAGCCTTAAGTTACAAAAAAGACACACAGACAGAAATAGTCATTCTATTCAGCACAGTTCTTTTCTCAGCCATTTAAAGAAATCATAATCTAACGCATACCTAGCTAGATTACTTACTAAAAGTTCTAAGACTCCATTCCTGTTCTATCCCCGGCAAAAGCAGCATACCGACAGCCACAGACCCTTTGTTTCTCTCCCTCCTCCCAGCTTTTGAAAGTATCTTGTCTCCTCATTGGTCATTTTGGTCAGGTGCCAGAGAGGTTACCTTTAGCTTCTTAACCCTTTACAGGTGAGAGGATTTTTCCTCTGGCCAGGAGGGATTTTAAAGGGGTTTACCCTTCCCTTTATATTTATGACACAAGGCGATCACATGAACCTCTGAACTCACTCTCCAGCATGACTCTGGAACCACCTCAACAGCTACTATGTGTCACATATAACCTCTGAGAAGAGGCTTTCATTGAGAATGTTATAATTATAATTCTGCATATAATTTTCATTGGCTGTTTCTATACAGGTAGTTTGTGTTTGCTTTGTTTGGCTTTTCCTGTGACAGGAGATGGAGTGGATGATCTAATGAGGTTTCTTCCAGTCTCTACCTATGATTCCAGGAATAATAAATATTTTGAAAAAGCTTAACATATCAAAAGATGTTCACACAGAAGACCAGAATATGATTCCATATTACAGCCATAATTGTAAAATATAGTAAAATAGTTTGAGAAAAAATGCCAAGAGTGCCCATTTCAGTAGGGCAGATTAAAAATGAAAGAGGAGTTTGCAATTTAAAACAGATGCTAACATATATTTAGATTTAGTGCTCTGCTTTCCACCACAGCGATGTGGGCTAATGGTCTAAAGTGAGTGAGCCCTGAACTCCTGATGCAGACATGGATTCCCTATGTGACCTTACTGCATAACCTGTATGCCTGATCTTCCCCAACTGTAAAAAGGGGCATAACAAAAGCACTTAATCACAGATGCTTTAATGAGATATGTAGTTAACTTTTGTAAAATGCAGTAATTATCAACATTGTGCTGGCTGATGCTCAGAAAAGTGCATTTTCTAGCAGAGTTATAACATAATCCAGCATCTAAGTGTGTTCCTGATTCTATTTTGAAACTTTTCTTCTTCCATGTTTCTCATGTAACTGTAAAGCACGGGGAGTTATGGAAGGATGAACTGCTTCTGAAAGAATAAGAACCCGCAAAAAGCTCTGAACAAAACCCAGCCATGAACCATTTTTGAGGTCTGAAAAGGTTTGGCTAATTCTCTCCCTTTCTTTTCCTCCCACTTTGGTATTTCTGGGTGCATGATAGGAAAAGCCACAGAAGTGTTGAAAATCTCCCCCTGTAGGAGATTTTTCCACCTGGTTGTGTAGAGCCAAGTTGTTCAAATACAGGTAATCACCTAAACATTTGGGTGCCATCTGAACTGCACCTACATTCTGAATCTCTTGAAGTTTGCCATCATGAACCAAACAGGCAAAGGTCTGCTTGCTTTCAGTGCAGTGGGAGTGACTGCCTGCTCCAGTCTATGCCATGCACAGGTTTTACACCAATGCCCTTAATTTTCTACTCCTTTGTACTTGTTATTCTTGGCTTGTTAATCTTGTTGCAGCCTTCCATTCAAGTTAGATTAAATATAAAACTGAACAAAACTATTTGTAGAGAAACATTAAACCATGTGAAATTAATCTGATTTGACTTTTAATTACAAATTCATAGAATGTTCATCAAAATAACAGCCTATTTGTAGGAACCTAAGCCCCGAACCATAGACTTTGGTGCCTAAGTCCCAGTTTTGGCTCCACTGAAATTCACAAAACTCCCACCAAAATTCATTTGGCATCTAAATTTTTGCAGTGAAAGTTCCCTAGGTGCCGATGATTCAGCCTGTAAGCACATACCCTGCTGCCTCCCTCTAGGCATTTGGATGTTTATGGCCCCAGAGCAAGTCACAAAACCAGGGAAGTTGTGTGTGGAGCCAGAACCAGTCGGTGTGCTCAAGAGACTGCCTACCTGATCAGGTCCCTTGCAAAGCTGGGGAGCAGGAAGGGAAAGATGTGATGACTGCTCACATCCCCACCCTTACAAGTCTTAGCCCAGTGCTTTGGAGCACATGCCTAGCATATAGGAAACCCAGGTTCAATTCTCTCCCTCCGCTGCTGGAGAGAGAGGGAGAAAGGGTCCCCCCACCGCCCAGGAGAATGCTCTAACGTCTAACCACTTAGTTAGTGAATATTGTTATGTAGGACTTCCTCAAGCTCTCCTGTTGAAGCTGTTCCATGGTGGATAAATAATGGAAATGACTGGAGTAGAGGGACTGGACCCGACCCGACCCAGAGTCTTTAATGTGGGTCCCCAAACCACTAGGTTATGGAGTCAGTCACTCTCCGACCCGAGGACTGCTTAAGTATTTAAAGTGGAACCCGCAGAAGAGAAGCTTCACAGGTTAAGGTAGTTCCATTGGACTTCGTCATCCATTTGCTATGCCATTTCCTTCCTGAAGTTTTATATTGTGTTCACAAATTCCTCCTGCACATAGTACAGAGGTCATGAGCTTACGATCTATCTATTCTGAATCATGGAAAACATGGATTTATTGAAATTAATTTGAAGTCAGAGAAATATTTTTCAGATCTGCAGGCAGACGATAGTCCTGGTGCTTTGAGCGAGAACACATGGCCCTAATTCAGAAAGGTATTTAAGCACAAATATAAATGTAATAGGACTGCTCACATGCTTAAGTACTTTACTAAATTAGGCCTAAGTAGCAGAAGGGGCCTACAATACTTAGGTCCTGCTTTCCTTTGTTCAAACTGTCAATATAAATTATTTAGAATAACTAAAACCACCATTTAAAACAGATGAACCAGTGATTCATGTGATACTCTAGAGGATACATAAGACGACATTATGGGAAGCAATCAATCAATGCTTGTATTACTGAAGATATCAAGTGATTTTTTTCTTCTTTATTTCCAGGGAACAAACAAGAGTGTTCTTGGTTACTAGTCTGGCATTTTTTTCTAAATCACTGCATCAGTTTTTGGCAGCACTTCTGATTTATGTTTCACTGTTTATCTAATTTTCTTTTATGATGCCATTCAAAGTAGAAACGTTAGATATTTATGATTTGCCCTCTATGGTACCTTCAGGAATAAGTGAACAAACTGTACCCTTATTCCTATTGTTTCAGCCAACAATTTGGAAATATAGAATTGCAACTTTAAATTTATCTATTGCTATTTCCTTAATAAAAATGGAACTATTAGTGCGGTTTTGGCCTTAGGAGCAAGTTGATTTTCCTCACTGGTCAGCAGGGTTCAGTGATAAGATACCTGTTCCTGCTCCCACTGTAATCAATGGGAATTTTGGCATCAATTTAAATAGGAGCAAGTCTGGTCCCTAATTATTCATGAATTTCCTAGGAGTGTGAGAGGCCATGCAAAACCCTTGAAGCTATGGGCCAATGTAGATCATAATTTATTTAGTAAACTACACAAAGTTGTATTGAAGAAGGGAAAAATTGTGTTTCATGGTTGGCTGAGGAGTTCTTGAATATTTCAGAGCCATATTAGAGGGGACAATTTCACTTGTGTCTTTCCCCTCCTTACTTCACTGCTAAAAAAAAAAAAAAATACTTCCAGGCTTTCATCACAATCAGCCAACTGTTAATTTGGGAACACTAATCTTCTCCTCTTCTTGTAAATTTAATGGCTGTTTAATGGCAACAGTGTACTCAGTTGACAACATACTTTTCAAAAGATGACTAATGTTTCCCCGAAAGAACCAGATGCTGGAGGAACCAGCAAGGGTGATTCAATATATGGTGCTCTTCCCTCAGTCAGTGCTGAACGCCTACAGCTTTCATGACAGTAGGTTGACTCTGTTCTAGACAAGACGTAGAACTGAAATGCTGACCACTTGTAGTCACATTTTACGAGAGGTGGTGGGAGAAAGAAAGGACGCAGAAGAAAGATGATGTGGCTTAACTAAAACTATGCTATACCTTCAGGCGTTACAGCTTCCCAGGGCAGGAATTAGGCTAATACGGCACAATAAACCTGACTGAAAGTCCCCTAAATAAAAGGGAGTCTTTCCATTGACTTTAATAGGCTTCAGATTAGACCATTAGAACATCTGGCTGGGCATCAAACATTGAGAAACCTCAAGTGTTCACAACTCATTAGTCAGGTCCCCCACAGAACCATGAGTCTGGCTTCTGATTTTTGAGCATCTACAGTTCACATTTGCAGGCTTTTCTCTGCAACCAGGAGGGATAGAAACACTAAATATTGTTAAGACTCATGATAACTCACCAAAAGTTGACAACACCATTTAGAAAAATCTCTAATGCAACTTACTTGAAGGGGTAGACATAGCTTAGTAATTGTACAGATTAGTAATGTTTCAGGCTAACCTGCTTCAAATAGGTTTAAAGTTATTACTGACAGATGAGGTTACTTTCCAGTTCTCACCGTTAAACTGTCTCATTGTTGGAATACTCCATATTTTAAACTTACTTTAAAACAAATTCCCAGAATCAGATTCCTGACAACAGTTACAGATGATTTACTCCAGAAAGTCAATAAAGATAAGTGTGAAATCTATCAATATTTGTTAAAAGCAATTTACTACATTGTGCACCACTGGATAAAAGGCTCATTAGTAAGCACTGGAGCCACAAAAACAGAAAAGGAACGGATCTTATACACTGGACAAGGGAATATTCTCATGGAAGAAACTGCTTGAGCAAATAAGAATTATTGACTCAGACTTAAATGCTACCCAACTTTACTGGATAGGAAGTTGAAATAGAACTTGAAAGGATTTTTTTTTTAATTGAGTAGGGAACTGCAATCTGACTTTTTTATGTAGTCTCAGACCCAAGCAGATATTGGATAGCTCAAGGGATTTGTAGAGGTGCTTATGCAAGGTTAACTTGGGACAGTAACATCAGGTTTCAAAATAAGGGAAAAGTGTCTAAATGAATACAATGCCTTTGTCCCTTTAAGGATCTTGCCTGTTTCACAGGGAATATGCTGCACTGACCCAAGGCTTTTTCCTGAACAGACTCTTAAATCAGTCACAAAATAGAAAACAAGGAATTAAGCTGTCCCATCTGCAGGCCTTGTCTGACAGATTTCAGGAAGCAGGCTAATTCTCAGGCACTCCAAGCTTTGGTTCTGACAGGCTCCTCTCTCTGTTCTCCCTGGGAGTAAAGGTCCATTTTTCTTTTCTTTAGTAGCCCCTTCTTTCCTTCCTGTTTCAATACTCTTGGGGCTGAGTGAAAGGTTTCTTGCCTTAATCATCAAGTAAGGCTGGTTCTATTGGGCAGGGATGGTACCTGG
The DNA here is from genome assembly GCF_965152235.1 of Eretmochelys imbricata. Classification (NCBI taxonomy): domain Eukaryota; kingdom Metazoa; phylum Chordata; order Testudines; family Cheloniidae; genus Eretmochelys; species Eretmochelys imbricata. The sequence goes on from NC_135573.1 coordinate 167,668,007, forward strand.
CTTTCGCCATAGGTAATTAACCTCTTATTTTCCTGCTTCAATGTAGGGTTTGCACACCCCACCACAGTGCTGTACAACCTCCCCACAATTCTGAGTTCAAATTCAACTCAGATCAGTGCTGGTAAAAGCAGTTGTCCACAGACCGCTGTTTGAATATCGAAGAAAGTAGTTTCCAGCAGGCAGGAATCATTCCATTACAACTGATGGACTACGCAGAGAGGCCAAAGACTGAATGGCAAAATAGTTAAATATAGTCTTATCCCATTGGAGGGCCCTCCAGAACAGGAAAGATGCACGTGCTGCACCAATGTGTGCTTCATGTGTTCTATGGATAAACAGAATATTTCTACCAGCAGGGCTGTCAAAACTACAGTCAAACAACAAACCAACCCAACATTCACTACGTATGCATCTTCTGGTTAGAAATGCATGTGGACATTTGAAGAACATATAGTAAAGAATCAGAGGTCTGACCAATACCTTCCCTCTTTCCTTATCATTGACATAATTGGGGCAGGTTTAGGATGATATGAAAGTTGGTGGACCTCCAATGGAAATGATTGAAAATTTCATGTTACTACAATACAGAAAAAAAATCAGCATGGATTTGCAAGTTATTAAGAAGTTAGCATCTCTCATAGCTTTATCATGAGTGTAGAGATGGAGCTATTTCCCATCCCCCCCAAGTTTCCCAAGCCAGGTTCAACCTAATTTTACTAGGTTATCAGAAGACCAGGAGACTTTTGGGATTAACATGGTTCTCATGAAATACAGGAAATCAAATATGCCAAATGGACATGGATCAAAGAAACCTTTCAGCTAACAAGAACTGAGCAGAACTAACCAGAGAGAAAAGATGCCTTCAAAAAGAAACAAGTTAAAAATGACCATTTGCACTTAACAGAGTTCAGAAGCATCAGTATTAAATAGCAAGGAAAAGAAGTCAGTTTCAAGTTCCAAGATACTAAAGGAACAGCATAAATCCTCTTCACTGTGACTAAATCTTAAATCGATGATCATGATATTCATTGAAGGCTTAATGCCAAGTGAAAACAAAGAATGAAAAAAAATACCCCTTTGACAGATATATAGCTCACACATGATAATTCTGTTATTTGAAAATGTTAATTTCACTATTAAAGAAAAGAACATCAATCTTAACTAGATTAGCAAATAAAAAGTGTTATTTGTTCTCAGATGAGAGACAGATATTGATTGAACACATAAAAAAATTATCCATTGGAAAACCTACTGTGGTCTGTGGAGGGAAGGGAGTTTTAACCACCTGTACTTTTGGGACCAGATTTTTAACGGCATTTTGGTATACAGTGGGATTTTTAAAGAGCATCCTGGTGCCTAACCTCCATTCAAATCAATAGGTTTTAGGCACCTAGATTATTATAAAACAATCCCATTAGATACCCAAATACTTTTAAAAACTTTGGCCTGTTATAGAAGGCTTGATTTGTATGAGCTCTACTTGTGTGTCCAATTTTGCATGTACACACACATCTGTTAAAAATTGTCAGCTGTGAGCACCTGTGATAGGGTTAGTATATACCATGATTCTCCTCCCACAGAATTAGCTGTGGAGTTGATTCCTTGCAAGCTATACTCTAGCTAAGTATATCTGTGTTTCATTTGGAAAAAATAAAAAGCTGTTTCTTGCCTTCATTGTTATGTAGATTACATTAAATTCACATTTTAAGGTTAACAGACAGTGTTTTCATTCTGAGTCCTCAGGCAGCCTAAACAATTGTGTTGAGAAGTCCCAACATTCATCTCTGAGAGTTGACTCTGAAAACATATTGATGACCATTTAAATGTCACCATTGCTCACAATTTCACTCCTGATCATTTTATCAGAAAGAACTGGATAATCTGGAGATTCTACCAGACTCTCAAACTACTTTCCACACCCTCCAAAGAGGCTCAGCTGTTTCCTACACTTCAGCTTCCCACCAAAACATCTTCTACCCTACAGTAATGCGTTGTCAATACAAAAATCTGGAACATACTGAAAACAAAGTGTTGGGACAACATAAAAATATACTGAATTTAATACAAACACAACCAACTTGGAGAACACTGTAGTGATCATATTAATCGCTTTTACTACTCACTTGCTCTTTCTTTTTTAATTTAAATTAAGCTGCCACATCAGAGTCCCAGGGATCGTGTCACAGAATTATGCTCCAGCTTGCTGCAGAATAAGATGGCCCTTTCTTACAGATTTCCATTTCTTGTATGTACAGAGGGCAGAGTTTACTTGGGGCACAATTAATTTAGAAAAAGGAGCTAGAAATATGGGAATCAGCATATTCACTGAAGAGCTTTTCAGCCTCCTCTTTTTCCTGAACACCTCACTCCTGTTGAAGGGCCATGCCTAGCTTCATCCTTCAAAACTGATTTAGAAGCTCTTTTGGACTAATGGGGCCATTAATTCCCTGTACACTCCAGGAGGTGATTTAAATAAGTTAACCATCGTGATGTTCCATTCATTAAGTGCACTATAATTGGCCTCCTTATCTGGGATATTTCTGGATTTGTACAAGGTTAAACCACGCTTTTAGGATTATGTCAGGGAAGACAAGAATATCAACCATAAAAGACTGGTGTGCATAGGTAGATACAAAACAATATGATATCTTGCTTATAAATTCAATTCTGCCTATCTAAGCTTTTAGCAGATTCTCATGGCCAAAGAATCTGCGTTGGACGTAGCCACCTCATGTTGAGTTCTGCCCAGACTAAAATACCCCATAGGTTGTGGTGCGGGTTCTTCTCCCCAAAGTGGGGGCAGGGAATATGGATACAGCAAGAAGTCATGGAGACACTGATCTATCATAAAAGATGAGAACATGAAAAAAGTGACAAGCAGCAGGCTCTATCTTTGAGTCAAGAGTCCCCTTCCTCTATTCTCCTTCCCCCACCTCCCCGTGTAGATACTTGAAGACGACGACAGACAAAAAATAAAAAATGAAGGGAAGAGAGACTGCTGTTTTGGGGGTTTGTCAAAAGGGAACAGATGAGCCATAACCCTGTGGTAATGCAGATACCCAACTCATTAGCAAAAGCTCCAAAAGGAAAGGATAAGTCATTCACTCAGTTAAATATTGTAAAACCAGAGTTAGCTGGACACCAGTATAAATGGTGGGACGGCAGGCAGCAAGCTACCTTCCCTTCTATCCCCACCTGTGTGTTCATAAATACACACATCTCCTACTCTTCCCTGAAGGTTCATCATATTTTCAAAATAAACTAGGGTTCTGTGCAAGGGGGAAGGTCACAAGGAAGCATTTTGGTGAAGTACAAGGAAGGTAAGTGGAAAAAAAAAACAGGGGCATTCTCTTCCTTCTCTCACCCCTGCTCCCTTTGAAAATGAAAATTGGGAACACTACAGTAACAGGCAGGGTGGGAGAAAACAGTACTTACCCTCCTGTGATCTTTTTAGCATTCCCACCAGTTCCCAACTTCTCCCCCACCAATCCATCTTGGACCCCGTCATCTCCATGTCTGCCTCTCATCCACGCCCACACAGTCTTTACCGATTCACCAATCAACTCCATTTGTCTCTGCACTCAGATCTGCCTTTCCATCCCTCTCCTGGCTCAGAGCCTCTCCAGCTGCCTCCAACCTAACCTGCACCACCCATTCACGCAAGGGGAGAACCTCTCTTCTCCTCCGCATACCTGATTTCTCTGCTGCTTAGAAGCATCTTCCTCAGCTCTAAGACACTCTCTCCACCCTCCCTCACCTGACATACAAAACCCTCTCCCTCAGAATCTGTCCCCCTCCTATCTGATGTCCACCACCAATAGCCGCTTCCCCCACCTCAGAAACACCCCTTACTTGTTGCTTTACCTGGAGAATCAGGAAAAAAGGAAAGAGGGAATACAATTTTCTCCCTCTGAGGGGAGGATCTGAATGAATCCCACAGAAGCCTGCATTTTCTGCTCTGTGCCTCCTCTGTCTGCAGGACTAGATACTTGTAGGGATTCCTGTTTTCTGCCTTTGTGGGGCAATTCTGGACTATAATCCCTCTGAAGCCTGCATTCCTTTTGTAGTAAGGTGGCTACTAAGAAGTTAACTGAGTCGCTCAGAGTATTATGGGATGGAGCCTTGATTCCTTTGCACCTTACTTCCTGTCTGTTGGTGGGGGTTGTACCAGCTTTTTGAATACATAGTTCCAACAGTAAAGCAGCATAATCTTTAGCCTTCAATAACTGTACGTAGATGGTGTGTTATTGTATCCCTTGAGGGTGGAGGGGCCCTGTACAAAACCTTTCATTGTGCCTCCCTTCCCCTGCTGCCTCCAATCTATGTGCTGCAGGACCAGCAGTCTCCAGCGGCAGCCAAGTGTATTGCACACTACGTGGTGTCTGGCAGGCAGGTATCATATGCCTGGGGTGGGTTAGCCCATGTTGCCTCTAGTGACCTGCTACCACTGCAGACAATGATAAAAAAGGGTTAAATGGCATGAAGACGTGACAGAGGCTGAGATGCAAGCTACTGCCAAGTGCGGCCACTCGTTGGCTTGGTGCCTTGAGAATGATTGCAAAAGGAACAATTCAACAGCTGAGTTGTCGTGCTGCTAAATTTTAGACTTCTTTAGAGACTTGAGGAAGGAAGGCTCCGTCAATCAGAAGCATGGCCCAATTTTGTGAAGCTGGGATTGACATAGACCAGCTGAGTATGGGGCCAAACAAAAAGGGCTGATACACTCTGACTGGGATGCAGCAGCTACAAGGTGATGAACTGTGGAAAAGGGTGGCCCATATAATTTACATGACCAGAAACTACAGGGGTCTCGGTTGCAGCTATATAGCCAACATTTTAAGTTTAGAGTACAGGAGTTATACAGAACAGCACTGGGGGCTGGCTGAGCTGGTGTCTAACTGGTATCACAAAGTGACAGCAAAATAATTCAATTCAGTCCAACAGGAGGAAGAGAGTTTTCTTCTTCCAAAGCCCCAGGGCTGATAACCTAGGCATCCTCACAAATAGTAGTTTACTGGGATGCAGCATTGTCCAGTCGATACCATATTGTACTAACAATCAGAAAACCTGAGTTTTATTTCCAGCTCTGCTAATGACCTGTTTTGAGACTTTGAATCTCTTTGTGTCTCACTTTCCCCATCTATAAAATAGGATTAAATATTTACCTGTCTTTGTAAGGCACCTTGAGATTTTTGGATGAAAAGTGCTAAGTATTATTATTGCTAAAGTCTCTATAGATGCTATTACTGCAAGCACTACAGTCTGTGGTTACCCTTTGCCACATGTAAGGGATCACACAGTGCCTGTATCACCATGTAACTGGGGATGAGAAATGTAGTTTAGCCACTTATCATTCCCATGTGTCCCACCCTTATCACAGAAGCCTGCTAGCTGCCAGAATTCTTCTTCAGCAACTCCACAACACATAGGACAGCACCTTCAGGAAAAACCCTGGCACTACACGACACCCCAACATCAATTTGTCATCCAGACTACCCCTAACCAGAACTATCTGTACACTCCAAGGGACTGAACTTCTACCTCACTGACGTGGAGAATTCGAAGACTTCTTTCACCAACTCTGCCTCAAAAAATTCTTTCCCTACAATGACACCAACACCCACAATTACCATGTCCCCATTGACAGTCATAAGAAAAAAAGCATCATCTGACTGGACACCCCACTGTTGACAACCCCCCCACTTGATCTTTAAATTTGATAGTATTTTTCCCTGAAGCAGACTGAAATCCTTAATCACCACATCTACCACAATCTCTCCACTGCTGAGAGGATAGCTATACAGTACCTGAAATCTAACCACCAAACAAGCAGACAGATGGTTCTCAACCATGACAATGACATCAATGAGGACAATGACAAAACTGACATCACCTACCGTAAAGAACTCAAAGACTACTCGACCCCATGATTCACTGAGGAATTTAAGGATATCATCATATCCTTTCCCAAACAGCTCCAAGAGAAATGGTACAACCTCATCCCCCAAGAACCCACTCCAGGGACCTTCTACATACTTCCTAAGAAACAAACAAGGGACCCCAGGCAGACCAATCATATCTGGCCATTGTTACTGAAGGACTGTCAGGACTCACAGAAACATCCTCAAACCACTCAATACACAAAGGACAGGCTTCCTCCAGGAAGCAACTGACTTCCTCCTGAAACTCTGGAACATTAATAACCTCCCTCAGAACACCATCCTTGCCACCATGGATGTCACCTCCCTACCTACCAACATCCTTCACGATGATGGCATATAGCGGTGGGTCTCAAATATCCACAAGACAATGGACAACACTCTGACATCCATCCCTAAACTCATCCATTGCAACCTCCATCCTGGGGCTGGTTTCATCCAACATCTTTATTAATCATCTGGATGATGGGACAGATTGCACCCTCAGCAAGTTTGGGGATGACACTAAGCTGGGGGGGAGGATTGGGCCAAAAAAAAATCTGATGAGTTCAACAAGGACAAGTGCATAAATACATTACGGAATGAAATTGGAGAGAGTCCAGTGGAGGGCAATGAAAATGATTAGGGGGCTGGGGCACATGATTTATCAGCAGAGGCTGAGGAAACTGAGGTTATTTAGTCTGCAGAAAAGAAGAATTGGGGAGGGGGGCGGGATTTGCCTTCAATGACCTGGTATGAAATTAATTTCTTATAGGATATGAAGGATCGCAGACAGTACATATGATATGGAAGAGGCAGTTGAAATAAAAGATACAACACAAATTTTCATTGCTAGAAAAAATATTGAACTTTATCTGATCTTGAGAGGAAAAGTCATTTGTATGCATGTGCTGAATGTGGGGCTTTGTATCTTTGGACAGAGATCAATCTTATTGATAGAGTATACTGAAACTGCCTGAAAACATCATAGACAAAGATGCCTTCCTGAATATTGCTAGTTTTTTTTTTAATATACAAATATGCGAAGCGACGACGAGATTCACTGAACTGTGTTTGCTGTGCCAGCTGGTGCCCAGCGAGCTGCTACTGGCTGCACTGCTGGCTGTGCTCTTCCGGCTCAGCCAGGGCTTTCACATACCCCCCCAGCTGCCTTTGCTGCTGCCGCCAATACCACCCCACATGCACCTAGGAGCCCTGCGGCCCACCCGGGTGAATTAAAAGGGCCCAGGGCGCCCAGCTGCCACCGCTGCTACCTCAGCGGCGGTGGTGGCCAGGAGCCCCTGGGCCCTTTTAAATCACCCTGGCCCCTGGGCAATTGTCCCCTTTGCTGCCCCACCCCCAGCGGTGGGCCTGTGAGCCACCTTGAGGAAGAATTCCTGGACATATGCACCACAAAAATCAATGATATACTAAGATACATTAATGTGTTTTCATTCTCTGGACAGATGACCTGAACTCCCTCAGATTTCCACCATAGCCATAACAACTACCACTGAACCATCAAACGCTCTCTAGAACCTCACGCACCAGCATCAACTTCCTGGACACCATGATCAGCTTGAACAATGGAATCCTACAGACCACTATATACAAGAAACTTCAAGTACAAAAATGATACATGCATACAAATGGGAGGAATGTATTCTTTACAGAGACGTGTTACATGGCATATGTAGCATTCAATATATTCCAGTTATGTCATATATGCATTCATAAGCATATTACCATAAAGCCTTATGGGGGGCACTGTCACAAATCCATCCTCAACAAACAGGATTCTGAAGACTATCCACCTTCAAGATCACCATCTTTTTCTATAGTTTCAGAGTTATCTGCCAATGACAGTGTTTCAGTCACATCATGTATGTCACATAGCCACAGTATATCACCTGTAGCAAAAATAAAATAAATCATCCAGAAACAATAGATAAATTTGTGATAACCAGCAGTTTACAAAAAGAGGTAATTGATGAAAAAATTGCTGTTTATGCAACAAACTCTCCTTTCCGTATGATTGAGAACTCACACTTTATTAACATGGTTCAGTCATTAAGACCAGGATATAGTCCACCCAACAGAGCAGATGTCACAGGCAAATTGCTGGATAAGGTGTATGAAAGAGAAATTGAGCAGCGAGCAAAAGGTCTAGAGGGTAAAATTGTTAACCTGAGTCTTGATGCGTGGAGCAATCTCCACAATGATCATGTTGTATGTACTTGTGTGACAACAGAAGATGGGAATGTTTTCCTCACAGAAACAATGGATACATCAGGAAATGCACATAGAGTAGAATTCTTACAAGTAACAATAAAAGCTATAACAAACTGTGAAAAAAATTAAAATGTCTAGTACACAGCTTGGTCACAGACAGTGCTGCAAATGTATCCAAGAGGTGAAGAAATTATTTAGAAGAGAGTCCCAAGCTAATAACACGTGGCTGCAGTGCTCATTTGATGCACCTCCTAGCCAAAGACTTCAGTGTTCCAGAAATAAACGGTAATGTTGTTGAAATTGCAAAATACTTCCATAACAACCACTTTGCAGCAGCTGTTCTGAAAAAAGTGGGAGGAACCAAGTTAACTCTCCCACAAGATGTGAGATGGAACTCAGTAGTGGTCTATTTTGAGCACTATATCAAGAACTGGCCTAATCTGATGACAGTTTGTGAACAAAATCGTGAAAAAATAGATGGAACTGTCACAGCCAAAGTTCTCAACATTGGGCTTAAGAGAAATGTTGAACACATGCTGAGTACCCTGAAGCCTATTTCTGTAGCCTGGGACAAAATGCAGGGACATAGCTGTTTTATTGCTGACACTGTTGAAATCTGGAAGGAACTGAGTGAGATCTTAAAAAGAGAAATGTACAATGACAGAGTTAAATTACAAGCATTAAAAAAACAAACAAACGGGACAAGCACTATCTCCAGCTCATTTCCTTGCAAATGTTCTCAATACTTGGTACCCGGGTAAAATCTTAACCACTGAAGAAGACTTCGCTATGACATGGACATCCAGCAATCATCCCTCCATAACGCCAACTACAATAAACTTCAGAGCTAAGGGTGAACTATTCAAGAAATAGACGTTTGCTGATGATGTTTTAAAGAAAGTCACACCAGTCAACTGGTGGAAGTCACTTAAGCACTTGGATTCAGAGACTGTTGAAATGATAATCTCACTTTTAACAGCAGTAGCTTCCTCTGCCCATGTAGAAAGAATATTTTTTTTCCTTTGGACTAATTCATTCCAAACTGAGAAATTGTCTGAGACCTGAAAAAGCGGGAAAGCTTGTTTTTCTTTTCCAGATTATGAACAAACAGGAAAATGAAGGTGAAGACGACTGAGTTACCTGCAGAAGCCAATATTTTAAATTTCTCATGTAGACCTGGTTGACAGTTGATTTAATTTGTTTGTTTTAAATATTTCATTTAACTATTTTAGTTAAAAAACCACTTTAACAAAACCAAATCAGATTTTAAAAAACTTGAATGTTTAACTAAATTCAAAAATCCATATGCTTGTTCTGTTAAAATATTATATGTTTGCTGTTGAAGAAAAAAATCCAGAATACATAACCTTGTTGTTTTAGTTAAATAAAACAATTTAAACATATGTCTGGTGATGATGTTCTCCTCCTAATACAGCATGGCAAGAAAATCCTCCAAATATTAATGATTAACCAGTTGAATTGGAGATAGTTAACCTCCCAATTACTTCATCAATATCTGCTTCAGTTACCTTTGGTAAATGAAATAACCAAACAATTATTCATTTTCTTATATAGCTGTAAAACTAATCTGAAAAGTTTTCAAAATAAATCACTTTAAAATGTATGGTGTGTACCTTCTAAAAATGAAACCTACATCTCTGAATTGTGAAGAATATGTATTAAGGTTATGACAACCAACAAGAATGCACTTTTATGGAGAAATCCATGATTAAATAGAGTCTTCCTAACTAGTGATTTAAATCAAATCCACCCTGATGGAAATTATATCTATTTTATAGAGTTTTGCAGCAGGGATTCTGATTTCCATTCAACACTAGCACAATATTACTGTTATACTGTGTGCCACTCATGTCATTGTCTACCACATAAGATACAGGAGCAGGTTCGAGGCATTTCTGAAATCTGACAGCTCTTCAAGATCTAGTTTCTTTATGACTGTATTTAAATGGGTGACCCATTAGCCACTTGTGCTGAAAAACAAGGCAACTCTGTCAAAGTACACACAGTACTGTGAACCTGCAATAAAAGCTTTTTTCCAAATTTTATGGATTCTCTGTTGTGGCTTCTGCTTGAAATGTTTTGTATAAATGTAGATGCAGATAGAAACATGCTCTGACCTCAGCAACTGTACATACTAGATTGGATAAACAAGCTTCCTGCTGTTTTTTGCTCTCTGCTTCCTGCTTCCTCATATGCTCTTAACCTCAGAAAAGAGACTTTTGCAGTACACCATATGAAATACGTGGAGAAAAATGTTTTACTCATTTAAAATCAAAGTATGGTGGAGGAGTGTATATATCATAAAGATTAATAGTTATACTTATCCTTTTGTGATTCTTATTTTAAGAGGATGCTTATCATTAAGAATAATCTTCATACAAGGAAGGACACCGTAGTAAAGGATCTAGTCTATATTCGTTTGCTTTGTCATTATTCAGGACAACTGTACCTGTATTCCCTCTCTGTGATCCACCAAGTGCACCCACTCTAGGCTTCCAGCTCTCAGACATTGCATGTCTTGGGTGAAGACCCATGTCTCTCCTCCCCATCTCCCCCGACTGGGGTTTTTCTAGGCAGCTCAGTTCACCGGCCTACACTGTGATATTCCCCCATAATACAGGTTGCCTAAACGGACCAGCATCTGTGAGTTGGTTGCTCTTTGAGTACTATGAGCAGCTGTAATTGCCAGCAGTTGGAAGTTACCACACAGCCATTTCTAAACAAGTACATTTATTCTCAAGGTAAAATCGTTACAGAGAAAACATACTAAAACAAGAACTTACATACTTGCTAAAAGCTTACCAGATGTCACCTATCAGTCTTATAGGGTGCTGGTAGGCCAAAGTCCTTCCAAATCTTTTAAAGGATTGGGGCCTCCCCTTGGACAGAAGGTTCTGTCCATTTGCTGGATCAGGCAATCCCCCGAGTTGGTATAAACTCAGGTTATTTATCCAGAAGTCCCTTCTTTGTGTGTTGATCTCTGGAAAATCCAGTTTTTAACTAGTATATGCGAGCCTCTCCAAGTGGTAGTAGCTCTCTGGAGGTCTTACAACCTGAGTGAATTTGCCTAACCACCTCCCACTGTACTTAGTTCCTGGAGGGCTGTAGTCTCCATCCCTTGCCATGGAATTACAGACAATCCCTGGTCCACAAGGATAGATGAACTTAATAGAGTAAGATCTCCCAAAGATATTGTAAGAATTGCCATATCTGTCATATGCCTCAGGGCAGTATGCTAAAGGTTTCCACTTCAACTATTGTGATACAACAGGTCTCTGCAAATTTTAAGCCATCCTATTTCATAAAATACAGGTACCACATCAACACTATCTCCTGCCAACCAGAGTTTACAGACAGAATTGAATCCAATTCTGAATCCAGAAATCTACCAGGATCCCATAGGACATCTCCGTCTTACTTGGCACCTATAGAAATCTCAGTTTTTTTGTTCATCAGGAAATGTCAAAGTGCTTTACAAAGAAAAGTACAGGGATCATTAATCTCCATTTACAGATATGGAAATGGAACAAAAATGTTAAGTGATAGGATCAAGTAACACATCAAGTCAGGACTGCCTCCAAAATCTGGTGGTGTGGGTACAATAACTGTGGAAACTATATCCTAAACCTTGAAGGAAAGTGCAGTTGAAGGAACTCCAACTATTAAAGATTCAAGGGCACAGACACTCGGGTTCACTGAAGAATGACGATGCTAGGCCTGGGCCATAGAGATAAAAGTCTAGAAAGTTTACTAATATTCCTGGTCTTTCCCCAAAACTCAATTTCTAGACAGTCCGAAAGTAAAGCACAACTGAAGACAACACTCATAGGATGACTCTGAATTTTACCTCCTCTAACATAATTCTGTCATTTCACTTTACAGAATGTAGCAGATGTCAGCACCCCAACAGTCAATGGCACCTTCTTCATTGCATTGGCTGGGAAATATCCCACTTCCATTAGTTCACGAGATCTACAAAGAGATCATCATTGCCAGTGCCTCATACAAGAATCAAAAGAGAGCCCAAGGTCACTCCTGCTGGAGCAACTCAGAGGTACTAATATTAAAATATTTCTTCTTATTCCTGGTAGAGAAGTCAAATAAATCTAATTACGTCAACTAACCCTGGAGAAATCATCCTGCTGGTCACTAGGTAGAAATTATTCCATGAAAATTTCTGTTGTGAATCCACATAATTATGAAATGAAAATTTGCTTTCCAAAAATACCTTGCAATTTCCATTTACAATTATGTCTTGCTAGTGAACATATTTGCTGGAACATCTATGGGAAGTGAACACCAGATAAGCGGTGTGCTTACAATACATGTCATGTCAAAATTCTTTTAAAAAGAGTTCTATAGAATATTTATGGAGAATAGCATGCAACATTCACCCAGATCTTGGCAGCACAGCAGTAATCTTCTCCCCTTGCTCTCCCATGATGAGGAATTTTGTGGGCAAGGTTTTTGGATGTTGAATTAGCTCCAGCTAGATACACCTTTTGAAACACACACAGTATTTGAAGCTGAAATGATATTGCTCATATCTGCTCCACAACATGCTTTTGTTAAATTAATAGAAAGCTAAAACAAACATCCTCAGCTCTTTGTGAATTCTTTTTATTTGCAGCTTGGCCTCTGCAGAAGAAATAACCCCTGCCAGCTCTGAAGCAACCATTCTAAGTATCAAGCCCAAGACGGAAATGTTGGCACAGGTATGACCAAATGGCAAGTGTGAAAAATCAGGATGGGGTTGGGGGGATAATAGGTGCCTATATAAGAAAAAGCTTCAAAAATCAGGACTGTCCCTATAAAACTGGGACATCTGGCCACCCTACACAGGTAACGCTCATCCCTTCATCTTTTAACTACCCCAAATGGAAGAAATCGAATATTTGGCAAATAATATCTAAAAAGAGTACATGGGGCATGCAGGATAAACTGACAAATTGCATACCTCATTATCCTGGGACAGAAACAGGTTTATCTTTCCAAAGAGATTCACAGATAGAATTAAAATTTGGTTTGGAAACTATTAGAATTGTCTTGAAGTCTGTGTTCAATTTTAAAATAAACTGTTAATTTTCCTCTTTCTTAATCAGATCCTGGGTGTTTTCCTCATCCCATGCAGCAGAAGGATATAAAACAAGTTTAATAATAAGTTTTCATTCTTTAATATGTCATTTGTATTCTTACCTTTACCTTATCTAAAAAAAGTGACAGCAGCTGCACAGGAAAAGATTCTGCTATTCAACCCCTTATGCAATTATTATAGTTCCTCAAGGAGCCAGCTCCTATAAACCAGCTCCTGTTCTATCAAGACAAAAACCTAAATTTAGTCCGACTACCCCTTTCCACATTTTAGTCACTCAGTGAGGGGCAGTGATGATGTATGGGTCTTAAACTGCTCTCAGATCAGTTCCTGGTGTTTCTTTGCCTGATAATGGAAAATTCATTACATTGCAATAAAAATTCAGTGCTAGGACAGCTTGTTCTTGCTGTAATTTGCTGGTTGCAATCTTGGTCCTTCCTCTGAGAGTGGCAGAGAAGTGATTTTTTAAGAACAGACAGCAGGAGCAAGCTACATAGCAAAGGAAAAGGCTTTGAATTTGCAAAGTGAGTACTATGATTGCATCAGCTCCATTGAGAGGTTGGATGCAGAGTGGAGATGAGTCAGCCTGATGTGGGATCAGTCAGTGACAAACTGCCAAATCCAAAAAGTAAAGAACACCCATGAGATTTGTTGCCCTATATGAAATACTCAGACCTCATTCCTTTTGCACATGACACTCTACACCTTGTATGGCACTGTCAAGGTTCCTTCCCCACTCTGAACTCTAGGATACAGATGTGGGGACCTGCATGAAAACCTCTTAAGCTTACTTTTACCAGCTTAGGTTAAAACTTCCCCAAGGTACAAACTATTTTACCCTTTGCCCTTGGACTTCCACTGCCACCACCAAACATTTATCTGGGTTTATTTATTAGGAAAGCATTGTTTGGAAACGTCTTTCCCCCCAAAATCTTCCCAACCCTTGCACCCCACTTCCTGGGGAAGGTTTGGTAAAAATCCTCACCAATTTGCATAGGTGACCACAGACCCAAACCCTTGGATCTTAAGAACAATGAAAAAGCATTCAGTTTCTGAAAAGAAGGATTTTAATAGAGGTAAAAAAGAATCACCTCTGTAAAATCAGGATGGTAAATACCTTACAGGGTAATTAGATTCAAAACAGAGAATCCCTCTAGACAAAACCTTAAGTTACAAAAAGACAGACAGACAGGAATATTCATTCTATTCAGCACAACTTAATTTCTCAGCCATTTGAAGAAATCATAATCTAACACATATCTAGCTAGATTACTTACTAAATTCTAAGACTCCATTCCTGTTCTGTCCCCGGCAAAAGCATCACACAGACAGACACTTTGTTCTTTCCTCCCCCCAGTTTTTGAAAGTATCTTGTCTCCTCATTGGTCATTTTGGTCAGGTGCCAGCGAGGTTATCCTAGCTTCTTAACCCTTCACAGGTGAGACGATTTTTCCTCTGGCCAGGAGGGATTTTAAAGGGGTTTGCCCTTCCCTTTATATTTATGACAGGCACAATAGCACCATTACAAACAGGGATCTGAAAATGTACAGGAAAATGTTTCAGGATAGAGAAGGTTAATACTTTACCAAGGTCCAAATGCTCCCCAACCTTCCTGTCTTCCCCAGCAAATCCTCTTTAGAGCTCTCTCTAACAGGAGGTGGTACTGGACACAAGTGTTGCTGAAAATGAACACTCAGAAAAGTGGGGCTCATTTTACTAAGTGGCTATGTTTGAAGTAATTTTGACGAAGTTAATGGCATCCTAGAGCAAATTGTTCCTGATATCAAAGGAGTTATTGTCTACAAACTCGTCGTTCCTAAAATTAATTTTTAGGGTGAACAATCTAGTGATTATTTGTTTTCGATATCAAGGCCACACCTTAATCCTTCTCCCTGCTGTCCCTGAGAGGTATGACATGCTCTTTAAGAACAGGAGATGAGAGGATGGTCCAAAGAGACTGTCCAAACATTTAGCAAACTATTAGCCACCAAATAGGAGCTCCATTTTCTCCCCTGTTCTGTCTGCCACCCAGGGCCAGCCAGCCAGTTCCCCTGCCAGAACACTAGCTATGACAGTACTATCAATGGGACTTTCATCCCATTCATCACAGACCATCAAGGCACCTACCAGCTTCCCCATGAACTGCCCAACTGCAGTAGTCCTGTCTCCACCAGCCACCTAAACGCCTAGTAATACACAAATCCTCTGCACCATTGGTCAACAAGGTACCCAACAGGAGCTTCACGATATCACCACTCACGCTTGTGCCCAAACCCACAATAAGCTTCTGCCACAGACCATCAAGAGGCCCTCCAGCACTCTGGCTGAACCTAACATCACCAGGGATATGTCTACACTGCATTGTAAGCTCAGTTTTGTGGGACCTGGGTTTGTGGACTTAGTTTCCAAGCCCATGCTTGAGTGTCCATATGGCATTGTAAACCTGGGCTTACAACTACAGAACTTTGGTCTCAAAGCCATCCTAACATGTCCATATTGCACTATGCAGACCTTCTGAATTGGGGTGCTGCTTGAGCTGCGTCCACACTGCAGAACAATGGGACTTGGACCAGAATCTCCGTGGGACTCTGGCTCTGCTCCCCCACCGCAGCAGGGTCCTAGGACCTGGGTCTTGAATGCTTGCTGACCCAAGTCAGACTGATTTGTATGCAGACATGAGGCATAGATTCAAGGTGAAACCTGGGTCAGAACCCAGGCTTAGTGTGCAGGCATACCCTATGGGGCCTATCTACTCCTTACCAAGAGACCCACCATCAAATTAACACCATTGTTCTCATCCATCAGAGTGCTCGCTCCCCACCCACACTGGAGTCAAGACTGGGCCCATTGGTGTTTAAGGCTTCACAGTCAAAAGGAACTAATTTTCCATTTTTTGTTTTCTTTTAGCCAGAGGCTTTAAATAAAGTACAGACATCAACAAAAATAATCAAATTTTCATTCATCACTTCTTTTGCAAGTTCAGTTTTGCACATGCAAAAAATCAAAGTGCTCCTAATTTTTCAGGCACACCCAGCTACAAACAAAATGTCAGTGAGAAATTCAGAGGCCAGTTAGATGAATTTAAAATGTATATATATTGCCAGTCACTTTGTCTAAATACAGCAGAGGCACTCACTGATTTAACTTGCTATTCTTGAGGCACTGTCCCCACCTTCAGTACATAGCTAAGGCTTGCTTGCAAGATTAATCAAGCATAACATCAAAAAGTAAAGGGGATATCAACACAGCCAAAATGGCAAAGGCCAGTCACTGACCTAGAAACAGATTAGAATGATCGGGGTGAAATCCTTGGTCCCAGTGAAGTCAATGGCAAAATTCCCATAGACTTCAGTGGATCCAAGGATTTCACCCCTGGAATATATTCTCTCACAATATTGAGCAGAATAAGTTTGTTCAAGGCATCAGAACCCATCTCTTAAAACACAACATGCTAACTGTAATTTCTGGAATGGTAAACTGCACACCGAAATTTTCACATGGATTAAAATGATCAATAGGAGCAATTTTTTTTTTTAAATTAAGGGTGGAACTGCATGCCCATTCACCTTAACTGGAGCTAAACACAAACAGAAGAAAATTTCTTTTTTGTCAGATACACCAAGGAGGAATTGAGTCTGATGACACCATAAAAGAAAAAGCATGATCATCTGTAATCTGGTCATTCACATTATAAAAAGTTTAACAGTCTGCCCACAAATACTGAATAATTTTCACCTTTCAAAATATGGATAAATCTCTCATTAATGAAGAGTGGCAGCCCTATTATTCAAATACTCATGGTGTAATTGTACAGTTACAAAGATCCTAGCACTGAAGTCTCATATTATTGAAGTGGAATGTGCATGAAGGAGCAATCCCAACAATTACAGATTTTTTGTAACACATACATCTCATCTACAAGCACAGACGGGCTCAAAGCACTGCTTACACTTCCATGCTCTATAGTAGGTGTCAATGTATTTTACATTTCTTATATATAAAATGTTGTGTGTCAAAGATACTAATAAGGGTATACACAAGTAATTATGAATTTTTATTTTCCTGGAGAAAGGAACCTGCACTATTTCTGCAAAACTGTTGGTTTATGCATTTCCAGGGACAAGACTCAGATTGGTAAATCTATAAGAGAAAATCTGAGAGGAATCATAGAATCATAGGATATCAGGGTTGGAAGGGACCTCAGGAGATCATCTAGTCCAACCCCCTGCTCAAAAGTAGGACCAATCCCCAATTAAATCATCCCAGCCAGGGCTTTGTCAAGCCTGACCTTAAAAACTTCTAAGGAAGGAGATTCCACCACCTCCCTAGGCAACGCATTCCAGTGTTTCACCACCCTCCTAGTGAAAAAGTTTTTCCTAATATCCAACCTGAACCTCCCCCACTGCAACTTGAGACCATTACTCCTTGTCCTGTCCTCTTCTACCACTGAGAATAGTCTAGAACCATCCTCTCTGGAACCACTTCTCAGGTAGTTGAAAGCAGCTATCAAATCCCCCCTCATTCTTCTCTTCTGCAGACTAAACAATCCCAGTTCCCTCAGCCTCTCCTCATAAGTCATGTGTTCCAGACCCCTAATCATTTTTGTTGCCCTTCGCTGGACTCTCTCCAATTTATCCACATCCTTCTTGTAGTGTGGGGCCCAAAACTGGACACAGTACTCCAGATGAGGCCTCACCAATGTCGAATAGAGGGGGACGATCACGTCCCTCGATCTGCTCGCTATGCCCCTACTTATACATCCCAAAATGCCATTGGCCTTCTTGGCAACAAGGGCACACTGCTGACTCATATCCAGCTTCTCGTCCACTGTCACCCCTAGGTCCTTTTCCGCAGAACTGCTGCCTAGCCATTCGGTCCCTAGTCTGTAGCTGTGCATTGGGTTCTTCCGTCCTAAGTGCAGGACCCTGCACTTATCCTTGTTGAACCTCATCAGATTTCTTTTGGCCCAATCCTCCAATTTGTCTAGGTCCTTCTGTATCCTATCCCTGCCCTCCAGCCTATCTACCACTCCTCCCAGTTTCGTATCATCCGCAAATTTGCTGAGAGTGCAATCCACACCATCCTCCAGATTATTTATGAAGATATTGAACAAAACCGGCCCCAGGACCGACCCCTGGGGCACTCCACTTGACACCGGCTGCCAACTAGACATGGAGCCATTGATCACTACCCGTTGAGCCCGACAATCTAGCCAACTTTCTACCCACCTTATAGTGAATTCATCCAGCTCGTACTTCTTTAACTTGCTGACAAGAATACTGTGGGAGACCGTGTCAAAAGCTTTGCTAAAGTCAAGAAACAATACATCCACTGCTTTCCCTTCATCCACAGAACCAGTAATCTCATCATAGAAGGTGATTAGATTAGTCAGGCATGACCTTCCCTTGGTGAATCCATGCTGACTGTTCCTGATCACTTTCCTCTCCTCTTAAGTGCTTCAGGATTGATTCTTTGAGGACCTGCTCCATGATTTTTCCGGGGACTGAAGTGAGGCTGACTGGCCTGTAGTTCCCAGGATCCTCCTTCTTCCCTTTTTTAAAGATTGGCACTACATTAGCCTTTTTCCAGTCATCCGGAACTTCCCCCGTTTGCCACGAGTTTTCAAAGATAATGGCCAATGGCTCTGCAATCACAGCCGCCAGTTCCTTTAGCACTCTCGAATGCAACTCGTCCGGCTCCATGGACTTGTGCACATCCAGCTTTTCTGGATATAGTCCAGAAAATAGTCCCTAACCACCTCTTTCTCCACAGAGGGCTGGCCATCTATTCCCCATGTTGTGATGCCCAGCGCAGCAGTCTCGAAGCTGACCTTGTTAGTGAAGACAGAGGCAAAAAAAGCATTGAGTACATTAGCTTTTTCCACATCCTCTGTCACTAGGTTGCCTCCCTCATTAAGGGGCCCACACTTTCCTTGGCTTTCTTCTTGTTGCCAACATACCTGAAGAAACCTTTCTTGTTACTCTTAACATCTCTCGCTAGCTGCAGCTCCAGGTGCGATTTGGCCCTCCTGATTTCATTCCTACATGCCCGAGCAATATTTTTATACTCTTCCCTGGTCATATGTCCAACCTTCCACTTCTTGTAAGCTTCTTTTTTATGTTTAAGATCCGCTAGGATTTCACCATTAAGCCAAGCTTGTCGCCTGCCATATTTACTATTCTTTCAACACATCGGGATGGTTTGTCCCTGTAACCTCAACAGGGATTCCTTGAAATACAGCCAGCTCTCCTGGACTCCTTTCCCCTTCATGTTGGAGATTGCATGGACCAATTAGCTGGGGGTACAAAATCTCTTTAGTGAGAGTGTGGCAAGAAATCAGAAAGCTTTGCCCATAATGACTCCCCCTCTGCTACCTTTATTTGGTGTCACCATCAAAAAAAGACTATCACAAGACACTTTATAATCAATTCCCTCAGTAAACTAAAGTGAACATGAAGATTTAAGCAGGAAAAAAGTGACTCATCTCAGCAGGACCAAGAAAATAATTCAAGATAACTTTGGTGCCACAAAGGAGAACGTGATCCACTCTCCAGTCATGGGAAGGTGATTGAGAAGCATCAGAGACTCAAAGAGGAGATTGAATGGGCAGGAATCTGGGTGAACCTGAAGGCAGATTCAATTGAACATGTCTAAAAGCCAGGAAGGCAGTTTACAAATGGGATGCACAGATAACTAGGAAGCCAGGCGTGGTGATGGAGGGAGGGGCTTGATACGACCAGGAATATTCCCTTTACAAAGAGTTGAACATCAATTCTTTCATCCATCACAATGTCTCTCTAAATTCCTCAAATCCAGTAAATCCATTCTTATATTTATCCAGTGACTCTAATGGGTGGGGTCAGCTCAACCTTGACTGATATTATTCAGATCTGTCCCTCAATACTGGTTTGTTGAAATGAACGGAAAGTGAAAAAAAAAATTCATCTGAGTCTGGCCTGTTCTTTTGTAGCATATCCTTGCTTGTCACCAGAGCCCGATCACCTCAATAACATCCATTTTGGAGCCAAAGAGAAGGGAAATTTATATATAGATTTCTACATTTGACAATCAGTTTGACCAGCATCACTGAAAACATGGTATGGCCACTGTGGGTCTCAAACCCACTGAAGTAATTTTTATTACACAACAAACTTTTAGAGGGGCAATTTTGTTAAGTTAACATTTTAATCATTCTGTGGCTGCAAGAATTTTTTGTAATCAGTTGATTTTTCATTGATTTTTGTAATGAATACATACTTTGGAAAATGCCCATCCCCCTAAAGGATTTTTTTTGGTTTGGAAGAGTAGAGAGTACAGATATAGACAGCTGCATAGTGCAGAATTCAAACATGTTTGGATGTGTTGGAGTGAGCGGGGGTGAAACCCCTGTATCATACCAACCTATTGTTCAAACCTATAAGGCCCCAAAAGTAAAAGATTAAAAATCTTTTACAGTAAATAAAAAGGGAAATTAAAATCCTGTATCAGGGATTAGAATAAACTATGTGCCTATCAGGTCATGCATTAATGACAGATCATAAACTGACAGATGAGCCTGACACTGGAAATCTTTAATCACTGGGCAATAAGCCAGCCATGTAGGGGACACAGTGCATTGCAAAGAGCTCCCCCATTACTCCTCCTTGTGTCAGATATAAGGGACAACACACACCACCCTCCTTGTGCCCCTAGGGATGTAAACCACTCCAATGAGGTTTACAACTGGATATCAGCCCTCCCCCCTGCATAGAACACATGGCATACGCCACCTGTTCACATGTCAGCGCTGAATATTTGCAAATATTGCTTAAATTGCAATTAGAGATTTTGCATTATGCAGTGAGGGAGACAAATGTGTCATGTGTAAGGATTTTCTCTTATGAATATTTCTTACAGCAGTTTAGTCAATTGCAGTGTCAATTTTTTTTTAATCCCTGTAGGACTTTTTAATTCTGGATGAAATAGCCACCACATTCCCCCAAAAGGCAGGTTTCATTGGGTACTATTGCACCTAGGAGAAGCTTCAACCAGAATGCCCTAAACAGTAGGTATAAAGGTAAACATGCATAAACAGTTAGACTAAGGGTATATCTTCTCTACCACCATCTGCATTGAAGCATCTGTGTTAGCCTGGCCCCGGCATTAACAGCCACACTGCAAAGCCATACTCAACTGGTTGTGTCCTCATTACTGCTGCACTCATCTGTGCGTGTCTGTGACAGGGTGCTGGGCAAAGGGTTGCAGAGTCAGCCCTCTATCACGCTCGCTCCTTGTTACAGAAACCAATTAGAGTGAGCTCGGGGTGGTGAAATGGTAGTGGGAACAAGCCTGAGAACAAAGTGCACCAGTGGTTACTAAATCCAGGGTCTTTGTGAACCTAGCAGAGGCAGAAGCCAAGGGGGCCCTGCCACACACTGCTACAGCATCACTAGGGCTTCTGGGGTCATACCCTATGCTCTTTGTACTGCTCTACGATTATTTCCCACTGAATTATGAGAATACTTGTCTGGCTTTCAAGGTATGTGGAGGAAGTGTGGAAAGGCTTTGGAGGACTATTGGCAGTCAAGTGGTTTAGCCTTCATCCTTACTGCAAAGTGAGTGGGTTATCAGCTGTAGCATTAGCAGCATCTAGGCTTTAGCCTATACTTCAGGATGGGCCAGTTAGCCCAGCTGTAAAGCACCACCACACTTAGGTAACAGGGTTTTATGTTTGGAAAGAGATGGGTTAAGGAGCAATACCTAAAGTAAGAGCCCAAGGTAACTCTGCAGTGAAGACAAGCCCTAAAGTGCCCCTTCTGAGCTAGAAACAAAAATAGCATTTATCTTCCCAGCACCAGGAACCGAACTTTTGTGGGGGAGAACCGCTTGGTTTTTTCCCAGAGGATGCACCAATGGATCACCCTACCTGAAAAGTGGTGAAAATCTAGGGCTTTTTTGAAGGAGTCCACTTTAGCAGACCATCATATGGCAGCCAAGTGTCTTGTTTGGTAAGCCGAGCTATAGATTTGTTCCATTCTCTGTGTTGAGTTAGAGTCTCCAAACTAAGATCCTGGTGAAAGAATGTGTTTCTTTTGAAATTTTAAGTTCCGAGAGTTGTTACTGCCCCCCAGTATATTCTGCAACCTGAAATCAGAACAGTGCAACAATTATGTGCCACGGTAGCTCATTGTCCTGAGAGTTGGATGTTAGCCTATGGTGAGGCTACTCTTGGTTGAAAGGCTTTAGGACATCACTGAACAGCTTCTTTACAAAAAAATTGAATTCCCCCCCTTTTACATTGCAACAATTCTAGTGCTTGACCTTCCTCTGTGTTTGTCTAAAGCTTTTGTTTACTCAAGCAGAAAATCATTTCTTCCAAGGCCTCTGTTCTCTGCATCACACAATTATTCTATATGCTCTACTTTGTTTTTAAAAGCTTCCAGGATTATATCCTAGAGGATGAAGACCAGGCCTGTCATTCCTGCCTTTGTTACTTCTCAGCTTGGACTACAGCAATGTGATATACCTGGGCATGTAAACTTTAGCACTTTGGATATTCCAACTAGTATAATATACCAGGTGTAAGTGCTACAGTTATAAAGGTACCACACAGCACTTCCTGTGCAAGCTAACTTTATTCTTAAGGTAATAAGCACGACAGAGAAAACATTAACAATAATAAAATCTACGTGCATGCTAATAAGCTTACTAGACATCACCCTAACATGCATTCTGGCAGGAGTAGTCCTTCCAATGCCACCCAAAGGGATTCATTGTGGTTAGAATCAGCTCAGAACAAACATTCCATCTTATGAGGCCTCAGTAGGCCCAGATATTCCTTTCCTTCCCAATGGATAAGTGCCCTCCATGAAGTAGAGGTCCTGTCCATTTGCTGGAAGATGAGCCAGTTTAACCCTAGGGTATTTATTCAAAAATCCTTTCTGTGTCTGTTGGTCACTGGAGAATCCAGTGTGAACTAGTATATGTAGACTTCACCAGGGTGTGGCTCCATCAGGGTGGAGAAACTAAAATAGCATTCCCCTCCCTACTAGAAGAAGTTACATACAATGCCACACCACCACATACATTACATGTTTAAAACAATGTATCCCAAAGGTATTTCAGTGAATTACCTTAATTCAGTAAGGTTTGTTCAGCATATTGTCAGTCAGTCACACGAAGGATCATCACAAGCCTCACCACTTTCCACTCCAAACGCCGGTCATGTTTCTTTGACCTTGCCATCTCTAACACACACACACACAGTGCAACAGGTATATTTATTTAATAAATAAATCATACCAAAACAGGATACTCCACTGCACACGCTTCTCCCTCTGCAGAGAGGATGAGAGAACAAACAACATGTAACAGGTCTGCAGCCATGTTTCTTAATGCACAGTTGAAAGATGCTCAGATGTTACTGCAACAAGCGTGATGAAAAGACTATCAAGAATAGAATCAATAATATAGAGCTTTTAGATCCTGAGCCTCAGACAGCATTTTCTGCTTTTGACTCAGTTTATCTTAATTTCTTTCAAGGAAGCAAAAGATTCCAGGGCAGCCTCCCCATCCAAAGTGAGGGGTAGAGAAGCAGAAGACTGAGTTTGTGTCACTAAGTGTCTCCTTGGAATCCCCGATTGCGTGGGTGGGGGGAGGAAATCCCTTGAAAGACACTGAGAAAAATCACCTTTTCCTAGATAAAGGGGATCAATTTTTGAAAGCTACTGCTAACGATAGTATCTTCTATAGCATTTGGAAGTGGAGACAGGCTAGCGCTGAGGTAAAGTGTGTCCACTCCTTACACAATGAAAATTTATTTTCAGTGCTGTTAACAGCCAACTGTGGGCCAGCAGCAGTTCAAGTGCAGTGTTACTAGTCTGCCCTTGACTGAAGTACAGTCAGTGTCCCACAGAGAGCAGCTCACATAATCATGCCTTGTTCAGACAACTTGAGCAAAACGCCAGGCAGAGTGATGGGTGCCTGGATTCATTTGGACTTTCCCTTTTCATATTTTAATCACTTATTTTGTACGTCTCTCTGATATTCGAGGGGGGGGGTCTCTGGAAAAATTAAGTCTTGAAAGGGTGCACAAAGAGGGGGAGTATGTCCTTTATTTTACAATGTGGCCGTAATGAAACTGAAATGAAGCCTGATAAATAGTTAAATGATTCCCTGCTGCAGTCGGGCATGTCTACACATACAGCGCTGCACAGCACAGCTGCACCTGACGCTCTATTCCAACGGGAGAGAGGTCTCCTGTCAGCATAATAAAACCACCTCCGCGAACGGTGGTCGCTATGTCGGCAGGAGAAGTTTTCTTGCCCACATAAGCATCAGTGTGGACAGTGCTATGTTGGTGTAACTTGCGTCGCTTGGAAGGGTGGTTTATTCACATTGCAGAGCGACCAATTGTGCTGACAGTTGTCGTGTGGACAGCCTTATATTTAATATCATAAGCGTTATTCTTGAAGGATACAATAATTTACAAAGAACAAACTAGTGGTGTTTTAGGGGGCAAGCAGCATGGGTACCAGTGGGACAATTGTCATTGGCTGCAAATGGAGAAGGAGGCTTATTACCCATAGCCTGTCTTTAAGCCCACCTCTCCCACATTCCTGAGTAGTTGGAACAACGACAAATTAATAGATTAGGAAGGCAAGTACCCGAATAAATTCTGGTTTTGCAGTTTAAAATGAGAGAAAGAGAAAGGCTGTAAATTGGTTTAGCTTCTGCACCAGGCTCTGATAAAGTCACATTAGAAAAAAAAAAAACTCCCCTAGTGTTAAATAGTGATGTTAGGCAGGATGAAATCTCAGCACAAAATACTCTGAGGCGTTTCTGGATGAAAGTGGAATCAGGCACTATTTTGCCTAAACTTGGACATTCCCATGTTGAAAAGTCATGTTTTGTAATATTTCAGAGACAGGATTTCAATCTGCATTCATATTGTTTAGATCCAATCGTGCTGATTTGTTTGAACAAACAGAAAGACAGTCTCCAGTCAGAGGTAGTTTTGTTCTTTTGCAGTTGAGTGGCGGCTCACCAGTAGTCCACCACGGCCCACCTTAGCCCTCACAGCCAAGAGAGAGAGGAGAGACAAGTTGTGTCTGTTTAATTATTGCTCAGCCTCACTGACATTACTCAAATGCCGAACTGTAAAATGACAATAGCTTTGGGGGTGCTTATAAACAGGAGAAAAGTTATTCTGGGAAGTCAGAACATAAATGTTATTGATCCCAAGGTCCCCATAACATGTCAGTGTTAAAAGCACATAACAGGGAACCAAATTTGAAATATAATTTATATCTTATCTTTTCCCAACAGATGCCTCCCCACCTCCAGAATTTCAATATCTCCAGCCCTTTTTACAAGACATTATCTAAGCATTCTCCTATGCTAACAATAACCAAGTGACCTTCAGCTTTTCTTGGAGAGGAAAAAAAACTCATGGGATTCTTAAGGAGAAGTGTAAATGCCAATCACACAGGCAACTGACAAGCAGTGAGGACAAGTTGTGTTACATCCTGGAAACTAGTAGCCCACAAGCTGGGTGCAATAGAAGAGGATCTGGGGTGACTATACCTGCAGGCTGCCCTGAAAGTTTCTGTGGGTAATAAGCTCTTAATCACAGTACCTTCTGCAGTTTACAGTCAGAGAATCCCATTAAAATGATCACCAACATCCAAGGATACTCCTACCAGAGAGGAGCAGATGGGGAAGTCATGGGTCACCTGGGGTAATGAGTATAATGAAATATACTAAGTACCCAGACCCCCTTCCTGAAGCAACACACACTGAACTCATCAGAGACTCATTTGCACAGCAAGAGTGATTAGACCAATATAAAAAGCCTTGCTAAATTACAAAAATCTGATTTCATTGCTTTCCCTACAAACTACACAGCATACTAATAGTTCATTTGGACAGTTCAGGGCAGATTCTCACTGTTTGTGAAATCAAGTGTTTCTCTTTCTAGACATGGCCTTCCCTAAGCTTTGTAATTGAAACTTTCCACCACATCTTTTATCATATACACTGCCTGGGGAAAGAGTAACCCATTTCGGGGGTAACAGAGAGTGTAAACAATGGGCCATAGAGGCTCGACTTGAGGATGCAGGATTGAGTCCTCCCTCAGTATTCGTTTTACTCCAGGGTTCTTGCATCATTTTTTCCAGTGGCCAGTAGGGGAAACACAGGCTCGCCCTCTCCTAGGGTTGCCAATTTTGGTTGGATGTATTCCTGGCGGTTTCATCATGTGATATAATTATTAAAGATTAATTTTGAGAGACTCCAGGACAATCCTGGAGAGCTGGCAACCCTATCCTCTTCTTTAGGTTGCAGTCCAGGGACCCTGTAAAAAGGTGTCAAGGTCCTTCTATTCAGACTACTTTCTGCCTCCATGGGCCACTTCCTCCACAGGCCTTTCCCACCAACTCTTCCTGGGCCTACTGCATACTCTGGTGTCCGCTCACTGCTAGGGGCACCTACTCCTGACCACTCCAGGAAATAGATTCTTCAAAGTGCTGCGCTCCTCTCTGGCAATCTCTCCACCCATCTCTTCTGTTTTCCTGCAGCCCCTCTTGCTACAGGAGCTGCAGCTTCCTCTTTGTGAGACTTAGCCATTCAGTCAGGTCACTATGGGTCCTTCCTTTCCAGGGTAGCAAAGTCTTTCGGGACAAACTGTCCCAGAAAGTCCACTCTCGACAGTCTGGTCTGTGCCATTTCCCTAGTGGCTGGTAGGAGAACACAGGCCTTCCCTCTACTTTGGGTTCCAGCTCAGGGGCCCTCTCTTCAACAGCTAAGGGCCATGCTATCCAATGACTTGCTGTTTTTCCCCTGAGCCTTTCTGGCACGCGCTCTCTCTCTCTCCACTCTGTGTTTGCCAGCCCAAACTCCCTTCTCCCAGGGAATGTCTGCAGACTACTTCCCTGCAGCCCCTGGCTGCTCTCAACTACTGGGATTTATACAGGCACCACCCATTCCTGTCCAGCTGAGCCTTGTCTAATTAATCCCTGCTCCCTGGTTCCTCCTCCAGGTGCAGTCTGGGAAGTTAATTGGCCCAGCTATCCACCTTAACCCCTTCAGGCTTTTTGTGGGGTGGACACCTCTACCACACTGTGTCAGGCTCCACCTGTCCTTCACAGGATTTCCCCTGGAGTTCTCTGACAAATCTCAAATAAAGTAAAACTTAAATTAAACCACTTCCCACCTTCTTAGGCTTGAACTTTAATCCTTCAAAAGTCTTCCCAATACTGTTTCTCTCAGCTGAACACTAGCACCCCAGGTATTCCTCCCTGGGGTCTTGCTTCTATATTCTGAACCACCAAAGGAGCTAACTACCCTTTTGTGGCTTTTCCCAATTCTCTTTACTTCTATAAGACCATTTTCAGAAAGGAGGAACTAATAACCTCCTGGGTGTCTCTCTATCTGGGCTTTCTCAGTCCTTTTCAGGAAACCTGACTCCTTTCCAGGTAGGCCTGCTAACTGGCCTATTTAATAGCCCTCCAGGGGCCAGCAGGTGTTTTAACTGAGCTCTCAGGCTCCTGTTAACTACCCCCATATTTTAATTTTTTTTTAATTAACACACACATGACCAGGAAGAGAATGTACATAATAAAGTGAAAACTATATTTACCTTGCTTTCTTGATATTATTCAGGAATTATCCGTCACGTTACAAAATGGGAACCAGACAGAACAGTCAAAAGATGGGCCTTACTGATTTTGATCTGTAGACTTTGCCACAATAAGTGTTTCCCACATACTTTACATCTACACAATCATATCTGGGTCTCTTTTTTTTCTAATAGTCAGCTAAAGAGTATCTTGGTGCAATCAGATGAGAGCTATAGCCAATCAGTTCTTTAACATGAAAGCCTTTTATAGGAAGGCCATAAGTACTACTAAAAGGTACAGGTGGAGTCTGGATTCAGTAATACAAAATAAAACAAAAAACCCACACATTCTGATTAAGCAATCAGAATGTATCTACTTTTGGACATTCCCACCAGATGGCAAAGAAAGTACCTTCTTCATGAACATAAGAATTACTCTGGAAATATGGTTATTATGATAGCTGGTTCTCTTTGATGGCAATGCACATTTAAGGAGATAAAGCTCTTGATATGGGTCAGAACAAGAGTCAGTTCTACACCTTCACCACCAAGCAGAAATAATCCTAAATCCCCCTTGGGCACTGTAGACTTTTTTATAAGGACTTGGGAGAAAGCTGGATTTCAGTGTATCACTCCAGGTTATGCAAAACCAGTTATTGGTGCCAAGAGGAAATTATGTCTAATTTAATCTCTTAGATTAATATAATAAATCCAATTTCTATCTTCTCAAATAGGTGTTTTGAAAAATCTGTAATTAGTTACAAAAAGCAAATCCTGTAGAGCTGTGTGAATTTCTTGGTTTGTTGGCCAAAGCAAACAACCGAAAAGAATTTGTTTTGGGTTGAAAAGTTTTGTCCAACTCAAACCAAAATGTTTCACCTTGAACTTTTAACCTTTTAAAAAAATAAAACAAGTAAAATTCAAAGTGAAAAATCGTTATGAGTTGAAAAATTGAAAGTTTTGATTAAAAAAAAAATCTGAAAAAATCAAGATGTTGCTTTTTTTTTTTTTTTGGACAAAAACAATTTGGCAAATTCAAAGTGAATTCGCAAAATGTTTTGGATGACCTGAATCTGCATTTCTGGGGAAAATAATTGTCTGAAAATTTTTGTCCAGCTCTAAATCTCCGTGTATGCAGAGGCACAAGCAACTACAATTGGAGCTAAGAATTCTAGTATTGCTAGCAGAAATGATTGAATTACAATACCCAGACAAAATACATTAGCCTGCAAAAAGCCCAGCACACCTGTCTAATATTTTTGTTGTTAACATTGGAAAGAAATGCCTGGTTTGATAAATGAATAATGAGAAGTTTCACTCAGTTTAATAAAATCACCCGAAACACCACATTGTATTTTCTGTAAAGAAGCTCACTCTACAAAATGGTAACACCCTGTTAAATAGGGAGACCTGATATTACTGTACAGTGTTTTTCAAAACTAAAGCTTACTGTTGTAATGATTACCATTTTGTGTCTGATATTTACACGGAAAATGATCTGTAAACCTGTTAAAGCTTCCTAAATAAATAGATTTTTAAAAAATAAGTGGCTGAATTATTTGTTGTGATAGTGATCCTGTTTCTGGTACATTTATTCAAATAAGGAGTTTTGAATCTGTATTCAATCAGCTCTACAGATGGTCAAATGATATATATACACTACCAATAATCTAGGATGGGAAACATGTATCAGTTATGACGGTAAAAAATTACCTGTCCAAAATATAATATATTTTGTCATGATTCAATTACCTCTAAACACTAGTGGTAGCGCAGACCAGTGACTGAAGAAAAAGTAGTGGCATATACTTGAAAAGGGCTG
Source organism: Eretmochelys imbricata (assembly GCF_965152235.1). Classification (NCBI taxonomy): domain Eukaryota; kingdom Metazoa; phylum Chordata; order Testudines; family Cheloniidae; genus Eretmochelys; species Eretmochelys imbricata. Next base: position 167,697,688 of record NC_135573.1, read on the forward strand.
ATATTCCATCCATGAGAGAGCAGTGGTGATACTTGCACTTTAGCTAACGTAATGTACTGAACTGAAGTCTCTCAAGTCCACCCCCTGCCCCCATCATGCCAATGAAGCCTTATAGGTCAGTGCTGAATCACAGACCTTAGAAAAATAGAACCACTACTCTCCTCTTGTCTAATTTGACCTTCAGGATTTCAACCCATATTATCTGAGATGTCTTTGCAACATGTCATCTTTACTTTAAATCATAACCTTTATAACAGGAACCACATTTGTATTTGGAGGAGTAACTTGAAAGCTCCCTGAACATTGTGATACTCATTTCAAGTGTATACCAGATGCCAAGAAAGCACGGAAAGTAGTTTTGAGATGTCAATAAATGCTAAAAATGGGGAGACATAATGGTATACTTTACACATGTGAAAGTTTGGGTCAGTGAATGACATTTAAAGGAGGGTCTCCAGAATACTTAGCTTAATTCTGGATAGGACTGTATAGTATCCATAAATCCAATATATTTGTCTTTGACAGGAATTTAACTGGGATTTACAATTCTCATAATCCATCCCCCCCTACAAGCAGCAAAAACTAAATTATGACTACGTCCTAGGCCAGCGGTTCTCAACCAGGGGTACACATGCCCCTAGGTGTACACAGAGGTCTTCTAGGGGGTACATCAATTCCTCTAGATATTTACCTAGTTTTACAACAGGCTACACGAAAAGCACTAGAGAAGTCAGTACAAACTAACATTTCATGCAGAAAAGGACTTGTTTATACTGCTTTATATACTATACACTGAAATGTAAGTACAATATTTACATTCCAATTGATTCATGTTACAATTATTTATTAAATATAATTATACATAATCATAAATAATAATGTTTAATTATATGGTAAAATGAGAATGTAAGCAATTTTTCAGTAATAATGTGCTGTGACACTTCTGTATTTTTAAGTCTAATTTTGTAAGCAAGTGGTTTTTAAGTGAGGTGAAACTTGGGGATACAGAAGACAGATCCGACTCCTCAAAGGGGTACAGTAGTCTGGAAAGGTTGAGAGTCACTGTCCTAGGCTACGCAAAACAAATATCCCACAAGCACATTCCTTGGAACTTATAAACAAAAAAGATTTCTTGCCAGGGATCTTTATTTCAGTTCGCCCCTCATTATAAAGGGTAAAGGCTGGAAGGTATTTTCGACTGTTCGTTTAAACTCTTCACAGGTGTCCTGTCTCTAAATCTTTTCAAAACAAAGGCTTAAAAATAAACACAGTAATTTGGTGTAGTTGCCCTTTAAGAGAGATCAATACAGCCTGGTTCTCTCCAAGAGTCTCTTCACCTGTGAAAGGGTACACTCCTTTATTTCCCAAAATGCCTTCCCCCAGGCTATAGTGACTGACATGGATGCCCTTCTGGATTACCTTTCCCAGTCTGTCCTGTTTTCCTGGTTCTGAGAGATAGGCAGACTGGATGGAATGGCCAGGAGCCATCTTGATCCCTTACCATAGAGACATAGGGTGAAAGGAGGTGCTCCATTCACCTAGCTCTTAAGTCTCCAGCCTCAAAAGCTAAAACTGGGGCCAGAAACCTAGGCTCCTTTGTAAACTGCAGACTGCCTCCTTGTGAGCATTCCTCAGTGTCCACCTTCTCTTTCCCAAAAGTCTGTACATTTCCCCCACCCCCCACCCCCACACAGAGTAGTGCTAGTCCACCAGGGCTCGCCTCAGAAAAAGCCTTAAGGGGCCAGTAAACCCTGTTAGAGTCCAGCTTCAGGTTGGCTCTGTATGGGGATGCATGGTGGGGAAAGATGGAGCAAAGAACCTTTTGCCCACCCCCTCCTTTGCAAATCTGTGCAGAGGCGAGGCACAATCCCAGTGGGGAATGCCAGGGCTGCACTCCTCCCTAAAGTATTCTGGATAAATAAGCCCGAATGACAAAGACTCCCACTCCCTCCCCCCCGTGACACAGTCCCTCCTCACCTTCAAATTCTGCCCCCCTTCCAAGTGAGGGCTGTGATTTATAGTCCTGCTCCAAAAATGGATTTCCACTGCGCAGCTGATATCACATTCACATCGTTGTTTAAATGAACTGGCTAGGTTGTTCGAGTACTTTTCCCGCAAGTAGATTGCCAGTGTTTAAGGGTATTGACCTGTCCTTTATGAGAATTTCTGAACTACTTTACTAATATTACACTACTTTCAGCCAATCAGTATGTGAGAACGGTAAACTTTTCCGTCAAGATTGACTGTATTCATAGTAGAAAATCCGTTTTCATTTGCCCTTCTTATTACTTCGCACATGTATAGAAAGAATCTCAAAGGTCTCAACAGCCAACAAGGAATTAAGTTTCACAGGATTATTGTGAAGTAGATGTTATTCTCCCCTCCCTGATTTTACAGATGGGAAAAACAGAAATATAGACAGGTTTACCCAATCTCAGCCATGTCACACTCAAGGCAGTGGCAGAGCTAAAAACAGTAATACTGCTTCGTACGTATATGGCACCCCCATCCAGTAATCTCAAAGCTGTTTACAAAGATGTGTAAGTATTACCTACACTTTATAGATAAGGAAACTGAGGCACAGAGCGGTTATGTGACAATAAGGTAATAAAGATCTCCTGACTCCCAGACATCTGCTTTAGCATTTAGGGAATGCTACCCCAATTTTGTCCTTTCCCCTTTTTCATGTTATTTTTATTATAGCAAATGTATTCTATACTAGGTTGAATATTGGTTTAGTATAAGGAAATTTGCTTTATATATATATAGCTGTGCTCAATATAAACATGTTTTTCAAATTCAAAGCCAGAAGAGACAGTATTTTTACATTTGGGTTCTGAAAGGGCAAAAGAAGCTACATGATAGAGTCTGAAGACTTCTATTCATCCACAGAGTGGGGAAAGAATTGATAGAGACTAAAATAACTCCTCTATGGAAGTTGTTCCCCTACTGTGCCTACCAACAAGACTTCTACATGAGTGCCACTCATAATTAAGGCTGGCCAGGAAACAATTGCAGCTCTGCGAAATATTTTGAGGTGCTGGAAAGATTTTTGTTCCAAACTGGGATGAAAAGCCAAAACCTCAACTTTTTAAGTGAATTGAAATTTGTCAATATTTCATTTCAGAAACACCCAAATGTTCCCATATTTACAAAATGAAACGTGCTCCTTGGAAGCGTGAAAGCCCCAGCTCTGCAGCAGTCTGTCTGGCAAGCTCCCTAAGAGCCCCTGCTCTCAGGATTGCCAGACTCCTAGCTCCTCAGCAGCCTACCTGGTTAACAGATGAGGAGCCAGGAGCCTGGAAGTCAGGCGAGCCTGTCCTCCAGAACATTTTGATTTAGACACATCAGCATTTTCTAATATAAAAACATTTTGCTGGAAAAATTTCTGACCAGCTGTAGACTACTCATGCTTATTTTGTGATTAGAAACTGTGCTAAGACCAACTACTCATTTCACATAGGCTTACTGAATAATTGTCATATGGTAACACTTTACAGTCACTACTGATTAAGTCTGATTCAAACTGGTGCCCTTGATGTGAAGCATTCCAAGCCCTAGCCCATTTACTCATTCCCATTGCTAGCTAGGGGATTAGAAGGAAACTAGAGCAGAAGGATGGTTTTGTTGTTCAAGCACAGGTCTTCACTTTAAAAGATGTGGGTTCTGCTCCTGACTTTGCAACAGAATTCTGCTATGACCGTGGACAACTGACTGAATATATCTGTGCTTCATTTTTAGAATAGTAACTATAGAACTTCTATATCTCCCACTGCTAAATTCAACAACGTTTGAAAAGGACCATGACATTCATAGATTGAAGTTGCTTTAGAAACACATGGTATTATTAATTATTATTATTCAGTCTCCCTTGTCATTTTGTAGGTCTTTGTCAGTTATTTGTATTTTCAGATAAAAGAGGATTTCTCTTTGCTGGCATCTTCTGTGTTACTTTTTGGTAATACTAAATGGATGGAAAAGCTGAATTCTAAGAACAAATTCTTCTCAATCTTGATTTGTTGTTTAGGCTTAAAAATAAATATCTCAAGGTTATTTCTCTGACCAGTTATTTTTTTGGTAACCTGAACCTCAAACTACTATTTGACTCAACAAATAAGGCCCGTTTCTACTAGTTAGGCTTTTGTGCTAGTTTTTCTTTGACAGTAACTGGCCATCATTGAGGGTTACCAGCCTGCCTGATTGTGAAGATTCTTTTTAATCCAAAAGCAATGAATATGCTAAAAATATGTATTTTGACTTTTTGGCTTAAAGTAGCTTTTATTGATAGCTAAAATTATCCTTTTCAGACGACATCTTATGTATATGTAGGGCAAGAGTAACAATTTATCACTATGTGAATTGTTCAGACAATTGCTCCATAACCAATGCTGTTTTCTTAAAGCCCTAGCTGTCTCATCAGATTAGGTATACACCAGAAGGCATATAGAGATCTTGATAAGCCATCTATAACGTAGACGTAGCTGCTTTTCTGCATTTAACCCAAACAACCAAGACTTTTTAAATATATAAGATGCCCATTCTCATACTATCAAGCTTTTCTTTCACTTGTGTGCATACATACAAGGTGCTCAAGATGTGATCTGAGAAAAACTGCAATGATAATGATGCTGAAAACATACAAGTTACTAAAAGATGCACGTGACATTATAATTCCCCTAAATTCCAAGAATACAGGGCAGTGCTACTGTGAATTTGCTGCTCTCTGCATTTGCACAGTACCTACCACCCCACACTGGAGCCCATACAAGATATCATTAAACAATTACAAGTTAGTCTGTAAGGTGCCACAAGTACTCCTGTTCTTTTTGCTGACACAGACTAACATGGCTGCTACTCTGAAACCTATAGTTAATGGTGACCACATCCTGAAAGAAATGTTTCCTGAACTCCATCTTCTGGCCTTCAAACAGCCCTTCCCCGACCCCAACCTCACCAAGTTAATCAGCATCAGAAGCAAGCTCCCCACACACCAGGACCTACCTACTCCAAGCAAAACCAGACCCTGCCATAACAGGTGCAAAACCTGCAGACACATCTCCACTGCTGCAATGATCAATGCCCCTCACAACACACCTTTCAAGATCCATAGGTCCTATGCATGCTTATCACAACATGGAGTATACCACATCCAGTGCACTAAATACCACATACCACAACTATGTGGGTGAAACCAGACAATCACTACTCTTGAAAGAACTCACACAGAAAAATGATAAAAGACAAAAACCACCACATCACCTGTGAGCGAACACTTTTCGCAAAACAATCAATCTGTATCTGACCTTTCAATCCTTGTCCTCAAAGGAAACCTATACAACACCCTCAAAAGATGAGCTTGGGAACAGAAATTCATAACTTCACTGGACACTAAATACCACGGTCTTAATAAAGACACTGGATGTATGGTTTATTACACCAATCTGTAGCCTACTAACCCCCTCCCCCCCTTTTTGCCCTATGACTGCAGAGGTGTTAACAGGCCACTTCACTTTATGAATATATGTTAACAATATATGTTAACTACTTATGCGAAACAATCTGGTCTGCCTTGTATTTAGCTGTGACACAGTAGCTATGGACTACACAGTGATAAATTCGCTGCACCAGGTCCTAGAGCCCAGGTCAGCGGACTTGGACTCTCAGGGCTCACACTGTAGGGCTATAAAATTGTAATGTAGACATTTGGGCTTCAACGGGAGCCTGGCTTCTAAGACCCTTCACCTTGTGCAATGTTATAGCCCCACAGCCTGAGGCCCGAGAGCCCGAGTCAGCTGTCCTGGGCAAGCTGCCGGTCTTTTACGGCTCTGTAGACAAACCTTGAGAGATCTGGGTCCGGCTTTAAAACCTGGGACTGTCCTAACCATACCAGAGCAGCTGGAAAGTATAATCCCTGTTTTCTGCTGCTGTTTTCACATACTTGCCACAATTTGAGGGTGGGGAAGGAGGAAAAGGGTCCATATATTGATTGGGTGCCCATTGTGTAGCAATCTACATGGGACTTGAGGGAGGAGCACAGGTTGCAAGAGGGAAGTGTTTGCAATATCATGTGCACACAGACTTACTTGTGCATCCTCAAAGTATTACTGTTCCAGTTCAACATCTATTATTTACTTTGCACATTTTTTTTGCATTCCTAGGGTGGATGGGAATCTTCATACATCTAGTATTCTGCATTCACATAATGGAGTTGCTAATATCAGGGTGCTGCTTTATCTACACAGTAGTTAATGTTGCTTAAGTGTTTCCATGGTAACCCCTTGTTTACCAACTGCTCATAATTTTTGAGGTTGACATTTTTCAGGTGTGGTTTATATATAGAAAGTTTGAGCAGAAAGACAGTTATTCCTTTTTTGAGTGAAGGGATGCGGAAAACATATGTTTCCCATTAAATAAATACATAAATGTGGCCTGTATTTGTACAACTCCAGAACAATAGGTGTCCAACTTTTTTTTTTTAGAAAGTTTTCTATCAGAAAATGCTGGTTATTCAAAATCAAAAGTTTCAGTAGAATGTATTGATTTAGATGAAATTTGATAGAAAAGTTTCAAAATCAAAATGGAATATTTCATTCTGACTTTTGTTCCATCTTGACTTTTGTCATATTAATTTAACATTTAATAATGTATATGATACTCCAAAATGTTTCGAGGTCACTGAAGTGTTTTGTTTCAATTAGGTCATTTTGATGTTTAAAAAACCTAAAATAGTTTGGAGTTTCTCTTTTGTGAAATATTTCAAGATTTTGACTTTTTGTCCTGATTCAGCACAAGTTTTGAAATGTCAGATTTTCCTGCATGACAGTAATTCCATTTTCTAATTAGCTGTTTCTAAAGAGAAAAGGGCTGGCCATAGAAAATTGAAATTCAGTACAAAAGTAAGCCACACTGAGCCTAAGAATCTTTGCTTACCTCAGTAATATTTGGTTGAGGTTTGGCTGAGTTGTTTAAGGTCATTCTTGCACATGTGCATTTCACTGTCATATTTTAGATCTTAAGATAATTTTTTGCATAAACTTTTAGCACTTACAAATTTATTACAACACACTAATATGTACCTCACATTGTAAAATATGTACGCTATTTCACATTTGAGAAAGGATATGGAATCGTGATTAAAGACTATCATAATGCATATGCACAACAAGGCAAAGTTAAGGTTAAGCAGGGAACCTTAACTTTGGCATTTCCTCACTTTTAAGTTCTTAACTGTATATCCATAATGTTCTCTTAACAGAACATTTCAGAACAGAACATTTTTTATTTTCACTGTATCTCCAGTGAAAATAAATGCCTATGTGTCTTAAGTTGAAATTTCAATTCCATATATCAGAATGTAAACAATGAGTCTTTAATTTCCAGAGTTGCATCAGAGTATATTGTACCTATAAGCATTATCTGGGATTTATCAAAATTCATGGAAGTTGGAGGTTGCACTCATTAGTTGCTAATAACATTTATGTTTTGCTTCTGGATTACAGAAAATGGAATAGAGGGCTTTAAATATATGAAAATTATTATTTTAAAGCATCTCGCCTAACTGACCAATGTGGTATTCATTTCCTTGGAAATTCCTTGGCAGCAGCTTTCAGCAAAGTAGTAAGAATTCTTGTATCACTGCAACTACTGTTTAAATAATAACATTTTACAGACACGGTCACATTAAAGTCTTTAAAATTAAAGCTAAATTTCCTAACCTACGACACTAACACCGCTTTAGGTTAAAACTCAAGTAATTGAGAAAACTGGTTCATTTTCCTCTATTTAGGAGGTTCTCTTTTTAAATTTTAGTATTTCTCATTTGGCTAATGAAAATGGAGAAGTCAGTTTCACTATTTTACTTTTTCTAGTAATTTCCAAGTCAGTTGTACTTTTCAGTTCTTATAAATGCTGCAATTTGGATGGCAAACACTGCAAGGAAGTGTTTAGATTCAAATGAGTGGTTTTTAATTCACGGAAACATTTCATTCAGTTACTGGGTTATGTGAAATTCTTCCCCCTGCTCCAAACTTACATTTTGGTCCTACACTATCTATGTCTTTTTGAAAAACAGGCTTTAAACTATTTAGTATTTGAGCATTTAAATAAGTAGCAGAGAGGACAGCTTTCCTTACTCAATTTTTTCCTGCTATATATATTTTTTCATAAGCATAATTATGTGAGGGAGAATATACTGGCAGTTGGAATTTTCACCAGACATTTAGAAGCTACAGTCTGGCCTTATAATTCCTCATGTCCTGCTTATTACATACGTTTATAGCATACTCTATCCACTACTTCTTGTTTATCCACTGGAAATTTTAAAAAAATTAGTGTGAAGAATATGCCTACCCTTACCAGCAGAAATCCAATATTTTTTATTACAAGCCTTAAGGGCGTTATGCGAATCTGAGGCTTCGATACTGTTAGATCAAAATCTTTTCATCTCATGTATAGCAATATTAAAGACTTTTTTATGAGACTCTGAGCTCTCCACCAGGGTTTATTCCTGCATCTAAAAGTCACACAGTGGCCTTTGACTATGTTTACATTTCTCCAGTTCTACCCCAACTCCTCTCCTCCTTTGTGAGCAAGGGAATGGACTAACATGTAATGGAAGCTGAAAGGTCATAAGTTGACTGAGTCACAAAATACAGCAACTTTGTCAGTTTTTTTCCTGAACAAGGAGAGGTGCAGAAGACCGAGACAAAAAAGAGGGAAAAAAACAGCTTCCTATTTGCTCACATTCCTCTTGGCAGAAAGTTGCTCAACATATCCATCTTCAAAACATTCTTACACATGGGTCCTGTGTCCAGTCAGTACTCTGATTTACAGAGTCATAAATGCGTCCAATACCCTCACTCTTCAGACCCGAGGTATAGGACTGTTCTCTTCTTCCCAGAAACCATAAATGAGAAAACCAATGGGATTTTTGTTATGTGCAAATGGAGGGGGAACACTGGAGTATAAGAGACATTATAATAAGAAAGATTCATTGTTGTAGCATTTTCTTCAGGGGGCTGTATTTCTTTGGGGACAAGAAATATTTAGCTGCTTTTTGAGTTCTTTTTCTTCTTAGAAATTGTGCATGCACCGACATGGGCAGAGCTCATTTTGCAAGGCTACCGTGAAGGACTGAATCCGTTGAGGTTGCTCAGTACCTTGAGGGTCAGATCCTCAGTGAGGAACCATCAGTTTTACTGTCAATGTGATGAGGCCAAAAATTGCTAAATGCAGTACCCTAGTTTAGACATCTAAACCCCAGCATAGGCACCTAAGTAAATGTTCTGATTTTAAGTAGTGCTGAATAGTGGCAGCTCCCACTAAAGGTCAGTAGAATGGAGAACAATCTGTTCCACTAGTGCAGAGGAATGTTCAGGTGATGTATCATTGGCATACTCCCCTACCTTCTCCTATCTCAGGTGTAATGGCCATTCTGGGATAAGCTGGCTGCATGTCAGAAATGGAAGAGGGCAGGCCCATTTTGTGTTGGAGGGCAGAACTGGAATAACTTCCTAAAACCAAAGAAAAAAAAGTTCCCAAATATTACTTCTTGGAAAGATCTACTGTTAAGTCATCTCCTTATTTTCCTGCATGGTTCTGACTCCAGACACAACTTAATTAACCCACTGGTACAGACAGCTAACGGAGTACTCCATAATGACCTTAAAGAGTCATGTAGCTCAAAACAACAGTGGACACACAGGATGAAATTGACTTTTGGCCCGAGTAAGCACAATTCACTCACTGAAGTTGTACTCATTTACTCCTGCAGATTCACAGATTCCACTTCAGCCCACATGTATACACTCGGAGAATGAATTAACTAGCCTTTTAGGGTATGTCTACACTGCAATTAAAAACCCACAGCTGGCCTGTGTCAGCTGACTCAGGCTAAGGGTCGGTTTAATTGCAAAGCTGACATTTGGGCTTAGGCTGGAGCCCAAACTCTGAGACCCTCCCCTGGAGCCCCTTCCCTGGAGCCAGAACATCTATACCACAATTCAACAGCCCCTAAAACCCAAGCCCCAATCCACTGACAGAGGCCAGCTGCAGGTTTTTAATTGCAGTGTAAACATATCTATAGTTACCGGCAAATACAGAATACTACAAAAGCATCTAACATTAATTTCTGCCAGGCATTTTATGTAGTGTATGCAGTGGTGAGCTGGAGCCGGTTCGCAAGAACCGGTTGTTAAATTTAGAAGCCCTTTTAGAACTGTTCTGCGAGGGACAACTGGTTCTAAAAGGGCTTCTAAATTTAACCAGCCTAAAGTGGCGCCTTAGGCACCGACTCCACGGGTGCTCCAGCCCTGGAGCACCCAAGGGGAAAATTTGGTGGATGCAGAGCCCCAACCAGAGCTCCCTGCCCCACCCTAAGCCCCAGCTCACCTCCGCTCTGCCTGCTCCCCTGAACGCGCCACCCCGCTCCGCTTTTCCGCCACCCCCCCAGGCTTCCCGCGAATCAGCTGTTTGCGCAGGAAGCCGGCGTGGGCTGAGAAGCAAGCGGCGGCTTCCCGCTCAGGCAGGCAGAGCGGAGGGGAGCTCGGGTGTGGGGGGGTGTGAGGAGGGCCGCCCGTGCCGCAGCAGGTAACCTGGGGGGGGCACGCGCGCAGGGGAACCGCTCCCTGCCCCAGCTCACCTCCGCCACCCTCGGCCTGAGCGGGAAGCCGCGGCCTGCTTCTCAGTCCTCCCAGGGTTCCCACTGAACAGCTGATTCTTGGGAAGCGGAGGGTGGGGGTGGGCATGGAGAAGCAGAGCGGGGCGTTACGTTCAGGGGAGGAGGCGGAGGCGGAGCGGTGGTGAGCTGGGGCCAGGCATGGTGCTGGGCGGGGAGCTGCCAGTGGGTGCTCTGCACCCACCAGTTTTCCCCGTGGGTGCTCCAGCCCCGGAGCACCCAGGGAGTCGGTGCCTAAGGCACCACTTTTGATGTGATCAGTGGGGGGAGCAGCCACTCCCCTTGTTCCCTCCCTAGCTACGCTCCCCTGCCCCTAGGAGGCAGAGGGACCTGCCGGGTGCTTCCTGGGAGCTGCCCTAGGTAAGCACCGCTGGGACTCCCCACCTCGCCCCCAGGCAGGTGCCTCTGGCTCTTAGGGGTGGGGTGGGCACCCACTATGGTGGCCCACGAGACCCTCCTGCCTGATTCTGGGGGCAGTCAGGGGATAGGGGAGGGGGGTGGATGGAACAGGGGTCCTGGGGGGGGGTGTCAAATGCGGGGGGATTGGATGGGGCAGGAGTGTGCAACGACCCCCTTGTGGGGTGAGGAGGGAACCAGTTGTTAAGATTTTGGCAGCTCATCACTGCCCTTGCCTAGGTAAAGTTGTTAAAACAGGTCCTTCCAGAGAAAGGAATGTAGTTTCCCCACCAGAGAGTGTTACATTCTCATGGTCTTTCAAAGTGTATTTACATATTGCATAAACAGACCCATCAAACGAACAAGGGGTGGAAGTAAACCGCAGACTATCACAGTACGGGAGGAGATTAGCGACATGTGATAGTCAATGTTCATTCAATAGCACCAGAAGAGGAAGGAACTAAAATCATTTGTATTTCAGCAAACTACTTCAGCAGGGGAAGCAGCAGCAGCAAAAAATTCCTTCTAGACAGATTCCATGTTGCCTATCTCACAGCTGGATATAGACTCATCCGGAGGTATCCTTCAGACGATCCATTTAAAAGGTTCACTGGACTATAAAAGAGAGGCCAAGAAACCCAAGGTTCCCTGGGATGGTAGGCCCACAATTTTAAATGCCCCACAAAGGCAGGGACAAGGGGCCAGTGAAACTTGAAAAAGAGGATGACAAGGCTGGTACAGAAAGGGAAGAATCTATAGTCTTATTCCGTGGACAACAGGGATACAGTTTCTCAACTGCCCATACATGGGGTGCCACGGTACGTGAGGTAATATATTTTATTGAACCAACTTCTGTTTGTGAGACCGACAAGCTTTTGGGCGAGACAGAGTTCTTCTTCAGATTTGGGAAAGATACTAAGACTGTCACAGCTAAATACAAGATAGTTTAGCATAAATAGTTAGCACAAATTCTAAGGGACCATTCAAGGTGAAGTGGCCCATTAAGACCCCAGGGGTCATAGAAGAAAAAACGTGGGTTACAGATTGTTGTAATAAGGCATAAATCTAGTGTCTTTATTAAGACCATGATTTTTATTGCCTAGCAAAGTTATGAATTTAAGCTCGCAGGCTCATCTTTTGAAAGTGTTGTGCCAGTTTCCTTTGAGGATGAGGACTGACAGGTTAGATATGGAGTGATCATTTTGTGAAAAGTGTTCACCCACAGGTGATACGTGTTTTTGTCTTATTTTCCTGTGTGAGTTAATTCGAGAGCAAAGTGATGGTCTTGTTTCACCCAATAACAATCATATTGGGGCATTTAGTGTAATTTCAGGCAAGTATGGAGAGAATAGAGCCTGGGGAGAAAAAACCTGGGAAAACTCAGCATTCCAGCAAAAGTGAATGGCCAAGAAATACTGGCCCTTATAGACTTTGGGAGCCAAGAGTGAGAATTACAGGGAAGATAGCAGAAGAAGAACTCCCTATTAAATGCATCCATGGAGATGTTCTATGGTACTCCAGCAGGATAGTAACATTGTTTGCTACTGGGAACCAGGGCTGGATGAAGGTAGGCGTTTCCCCAGATCTCTATTACCCAGTGATATTGGGCTGAGACGATATACTTCCCTGACTTCTTGTAGAACTTTCCTTAACTCATGAGCCGGAGGAGGATGCACTGGAAGAAGTTTTGAGGGTTCTTTTCCCCCATAAGTATCCCGAGGTAGTTACCTCCCAGCCCAGAAGGAAACGTCCCAAAGAGAGAAATTGATAGAAAGTAAAGAGCAGAGAGGTGAGTGATGTGATTCCCTCTGTAGGCATAACAGATGACAGAGTCCATAGTTGATCTGAGCAAAGCAGACAATGCCAAGGAATGGACTTCCACGAGTGCAGATGAGACAACCTCTCTGCCACTGGACCTGGAGAGGCTAACAGGGTTCTCCGATTTCCTTATGGAGCACAGAAATGATGAGACCTTCAGCTGGGTCTTTGAACAAGTAGTAGTGATAGATAACGAGGAAGTTGATCTCTTGAAGGCATGGTAGCACCCTCATTACACCTTCCAGAGGGACTTATTGTATTGGGTAGACCAAGACAGCAGATGCAGGAGATACAGATGCAATTACTAGTGACATGTTTATATTGTTGTGAGCTCCTATATCTGGCACGCGCAACCCCATGTGTAGGACGCCTTGGGAAGGATAAGACAATCTAGGGTCCTGGCCTGATACTTTTGGCCAAGGGTCCTCAAAAAAGTAGAGAATTTCTGTGCATTATGCCCTGGCTGCCAATTAGTGGCCAGCAAGGGAGTCCTATGGGCTCCACTAATACACCTTCCCTTGGTGGAGAACCACTTTGAACCAGTAGGAGTTGACTTTATAGGCCCCCTAGAGAAGAGCACCTCCAGACACCAGCATATAACTTGTCATCATAGACTATGCCATGCACTACCTGTAAGCCATAAAACTCTGGTCCATGAAGGCCAAGACTATTGCTAATGAGCTGCTGAAGGTCTTGCATGGGCAGGGATCCCCAAGGAGATCCTGACAGACCAGGAATGAATTTCATGTCCTGGCTGATGAGAGAGAGTTCTGTGGGATACTGAAAATCAAAGTGCTACTCACATTCATGTATCAGGCAGACAGACGATCTAGTCAAAAGATTTAACCAGACACTAAAGAAAATGCTCATGAAATTCATCACCCAGGACCCTTACCATGGGACCAACTATTCCCAGCCCTGCTCTTAGCCATTAAGGAAGTTCTGCAAGTCTCAACAGGAGTCTCTTCAATCAAATGGTTATATGAGTGACAAACAGGAGGCATACGAGACCTGGTGTGGGAGACATGGGAAAGCCAGGCTCCAAGAGGCAAAACTATGTGTACTACGTGTCTTAAAGTTATGCAAAAGACTGGATGCTATGAGTGTCTATGCTTGGCAAACATCTCAAAAAGAAGTGCAGGAATAACAGCAACACAACTAGGCACCTTCCAGCTGGGCTAAAGAGTGCTGCTGCTTTTTCCAAGCTCAGAATCCAAGCTGCGGGCCAGGTGGAAGGGCCCTATGAGGTGGTGAAGAAGGTTGGAAGCCAACTATTTAATCACACAGCCAGGAAGAGAGGAAAAAAAGGAACAGCTCTTCCATGTAAATTTGCAATAGCCCTAGAAAGCCAAGGAAGACTTATTGGTCATGCTGTACCCTGAGGAACCAGACCTGGGGCCCAAATCAATGACTGACTGTAAAAAAGCTCAGTGCCCCTTGGAGAGAACCTAAACCTGGAGCAAAGGAGCAGGCAATCTAACTGGTGGCCACATTTTCATTGCTCTCAGACCCCCCTGTGAAGATGTCCATTGCCCACCATTATATTAATACTGAGCCCAGTAAAGTAATACTGGAAGGGCTCCGACCAGTCCCCAACAAATTGAGAAGAGCTGTTGAGAAAGAGCTTAAGGCCATGTAAGAACCTGGAATAACAGAAGAATCCCAAAGTGACTGGAGGAGTCGTATTGTACTGGCCCAAAGCTGGATGGCTCACTTCATTTTTGTACAGACTCCAGAAAAGTGAATGTAGTTTCAAAATGTGATGCCTACCTCAAGTTGCAAGTGGAGGAACTCTTAGACAAGTTGGGAGAAGTCCAGTACCTCACAACTCTGGATTTGATGAAGAGGTACTGGCAGAGCCCCATTAATGCCTGACTCTCAGGAAAAGATGGCTTTTCCCATGCCTCTCAGTCTATTTCATTTTAAAACGATGTGCTTCGGGTTGCATAGAGCAGCAGCTACTTTTCAACATCTGTTGGACTGACTACTCCAACCACAAATATGCGACAGCATACTTGGACAATGTAGTCATTTATAGCAAGGATTGGAAGTCCCATATGGACAAAGTAGCTGCCAACTTCCAATCACAAAGGGGAGCCAGGTTAACAGCCCACAGTGCCTCCAAGGAACTGATAGTGAGACAAGGAAGACTGCAAGCCCTTGAGCTCAGGACTGATTAATTTGTTTTATGATAAAATCGATGGACTGGGTTAATTTGAGCTGAACAGAGCAGAGCCAGTTTGGCAAAAGTGGGCTACCCTTTGACAGGTCCCTTTATGGAGATAGACGAGACAATGTAGGGCCTGATCCTAAGCCCACTGAAGTCAATGATTTGAAGGGATCATGTCTAGCATAATAGTTCAAACCACCACCATTTGTAATGACACAAAGGTCAGTTCACTCTCAAATTGGACAGCATGAATTGGCAAATCAAGCTTGACAGGTTTAGTTATTAAATTGTTTCTAGACTCTTTAAATTGTTCATCCAACTCTAATTATACTCTGTCTGTAAATGAGCAGAGTGCCTACTCTGTGTTCACAGAGACCATGATCTAGTGTCCAAATTCATCTCCTTCCTGGGGTCTCGCTCCACGGTAACTCAAAAATAGCTAGCCGTACATTTTTGGTTGAAAAATGGCCTTGACTACTGTTAAATAAAACAAAGTGAAGTGATGTTATTAAAGAGATTACAAATCAGCAGGAAAATATTCTATTTTTTGTTTGCTGTAGGATTTTTAGAATATAGAAATAGAAGACACCCAACGATTCTGTGGAAGTTAGGATACTGGAGGTGCACTCAGCTTCCAGAATGCAGACTTCAGTGAGCAAATGAGTAGGAAAGTGTGGTAGCATCTTCGGAATTTGGAAAGAAAGTAGGTGTTTGCCACATAGACTAGTCAGAATCAAGTAATCTCCAAGCACGTACCAGGTTTGCAACACTGTAGTTGCAGAATAAATGAATGACAAGTTGTTTATCTGACATTGTTCTGCAGATGGCTCCCCCACCCCAAGTGTGATTTGTTTTGTTTTGTTTTAACTCCCACTGAAGGACGAGGTGGGGGTGCCAAAATGCTAGGTTAGTGTATAGTAATTGCTAGTTGGCATTTCACAGAGGTCAGTCTAGGAATCCTGCTGCTAGGCACCAAGGATTTATTCAAATTCGATGATACAAACTCAAAAATATGCTGTCATTCATTTCTGAAAATTCTCATTTGGGAGAGGAAACTAAAGAAGATACTAAGGGAGAAAAAGCTGCTTTTGTAATATTTCTAAGCTACCAGACACTAGAAATCCTGTTCTTGCAAAATTTCCAGCCCTATTTCTTAACAAAAGATTTTGGAAATGATTTTTATGTGCATCAGGACTTTGGGGGCTTATTCAAAATGAAACAAACCTACCAATCTTTGCTGACACTTTACCTCTCACTGTCAGTCAAGCACTTTCTCTCACTTTCCAGAAGGGGTGGAAGTCCTGTAGAGGATTAAGTGGTTTCTAGCAGCACTGACTATTACACAGATTTCTGTTTGGTAATCTGCTGTTCTTTGAGGGGAGTGTACTCTGTAGTCTTTCCTCCAACCCCAATCCACAAAAGGTAGCAACACCACTTCCTCATCAGGAAATTCCTCTTTCCTTTGCTGCTCTGTGCATTGCACAGAGGCTTTTGGCCAAGAGTGAAAGCAGTGATTTCAGGTGAAGCAAGTGTTTGATGCACAACACAAAGGAAATGCCTTTAAGAGACACCTTTGCAGAGAATAAATGGCAGATTCTCTGCAACTTGAAGTCTTTAAATCATGATTTGAGGACTTAGGTAACTCAGACAGAGGTTAGGGGGGTCTACAACAAAAGTGGGCTGGTGAGGTTCTGTGGCTTGCAATCTGCAGGAGGTCAGACTAGATCATCATGATGGTCCCTTCTGGCCTTAAAGTCTAGGAGTCTAAATGCTCAGTGCTTTCTGAAAACTGGGTCCCCTTTAAAGGTATTTGGGCACCTAAAAATTAAGTCACCCCAAAACAGTTTGTTTTACTTGGCCCTATATCCTTCCTCTGGGCAAATTCCCATTGATACCAGTGGAAAATGTACTCATTGTTTGGATATAAATGGCAGTTTTGCCTGAGGAAGGACATAGGTTCCAATCCTTTCTGATAGGAGGACTCCAATGACTTCCCAGGATAACTCCTGGGGAAAAGAGATGTATCAAAATTTCTGATCTCCAGTTTCAGTAAGAAGGCAACTCATTTCACCAAGTTTTAAAAGCCAGTTGGCTAACATTTTAAAATACTAAATCATTACAGATTGTGATTTAAAGTGCATATGGGTGGGGGTAGGGATTCAAAAGCACACAGCCTTGGCCTAATTCTGCTCCCACTGAAGAACACTGCAGACTTTCCTAGGTTCAGAAGTTGAACTCAACCACTTGTGGTGTTTGAGTTTTGGAAACTTTTTGTTCACCATTAATTTCACTTTCACAAACCTTTACACTTCTAGACTCCAGATGGCAGTAGGTGGTCTCAATTTTGTAAGAACACACTGGGCCAGCACCTCTCAGGAGAGACTCAGAATATTACAATATCTAGCTCCAGAAATAGAAATACCTAAATAGTGCAAGAAAGACTGTTCTTGCTGTAATTCTGGCCCAACTCAGAAGCAGATAGAACAGGTCTTCATGAATGATTTCCAGTACTGAGAGACTTCCAGTTCTAGAATTATAGAAGTAAGAAACTTGGATAAGCATATCTGAATATTTTTGGGAGCTTATTCAAACTGAACCAAATCTTTTGTTGTTTGCCCATCATAAAAATGCAACATTAAAAACTCTTTTACTGATACAAACAAATAGTTTGTCTAGTTCAAATAAACAAGATAATACTGCACTTTGCAAGTGGTGTTGAAAGGCCTTTCAGATCATAAAAAACCAAAGCATCAATAGGATTAGCCAATTTAAAAACAGGAGTAGAGAGTCTTTCGGTGTTCCCCAAGTACAAACATAACTGCTTCAGTAATATGAAATCATTTGGTTAAAAAAATTAAAGATTAATATCAAAAGTACCTTATCACCTGGGAGGTGGGAATGGAAATTGTTGAATGCAAACAGACTGACCCTTCCTGGATTCATTTTTTCCACTGCATGTGCCAGGAGGATTCATGATGTGTGAAAAAACAGACTGAAGTCATTTGATGTGACAGGTGCATGAGCTTCTGCAGATCAGACACGTGTCTGAAGGGATCTTTCCAGATTAAAGTACTTGGAAAGAAACAGATTAAAAGCAAGTGTGAGGCTTTCATTATACACAGTACAAAAAATGCAATGGACTATTTTGATCACCTACCACACAGAGGAGTAATGCATGAAATTATGCAGGTTAGGCAGTTTGTTATTAAAGTGTGTATTCATTTAATATATATTGCAGTTAAGCAACCATATAAACAAACTACTAGGTGGTGCTAGTTAATCTCAAGAGTTGTGTTTTTAAGCAATAGTTTGGGTGAAACCTTCACAGCAGAGTTGGTGTGAAATAAGCAGCAGCAAAGATAGTGCAATTTGGTAATCACTGCTTCTTGACTCCAGATAGGGATTTACATTAGCTATACACAACATGGAGCGATTGGAGCATATGAATTTATAAAACGGAGGTGTGGACTGGTCTTATTAAGGCATTTTTAGTACAATGCATCCCTTCTGAATTCTACTGTCCTAATATTGGCTGAAGGGAAGGTTAGTTCAGGCACAAGAGATATTCCACTCTCAGCTGGAGTAACTGATGTGCAATGACTCTCCGTACATGAAGAGCCCTAAAGGAGATGGGCATATGTACAGAATATCAATGCACACATCTGAAAATGTAAAGGTCATAAAACAAACAATGCAGACAACCACATTGATGTTCTGCCATCCGGGGAGGGTATGTCCCCAATATCACCACCAGAGCAGAGAAACATGATCTGAGATGGAAAAAAAAATCATTCTGATATCTCTACTGCTAAACCACAAGAAGATATACAGTAAACTCATAGCAGTTCATGGAAAGTTTGAGATACTTGTCTGAGGTCATTGGCTAGTCTGAATTAGTAGAAGCTAGATGTGTGGGATGCTCTATATCTAAGTCCCCAACCAAGTCCTCCAATTAATTGTTGGTACTGTAGATAGCCATCTCCTAACACACTTGATCAGAAGCGTTCCCAGTTACCCTCCCTGCCTCAGTTTCAGGGAGTACAGGCATTCGCCCTCTGTGGTTAACACCTGGAGTGCTCAATCACATCTCAGGACTGCAGTCATCACCTGTCACTGGGCAGGGACCCTTGAACCAACTAAGTTCTGTCTTTGTCTCAACGTCTATGGAAAACCCACTTTGAACCAGTATACGCAAACCACAGGGATTGTACCAATCTGAAGTTGTTTATATTCTTAATGAACTGCTTCAATCACCCCTTCTGCTCTGCCACACACATACACAGTCTCTTTTTAGCGCCTGTAAGAGCTGTGGTAACTCTCCCCCATTGAGCAGGGCATAATTATAAACAATAATAATTAATACAATGGTCCCTGAAGCTACTGCATGAGATTGAAATACTTGTCAACCCCCCAGAAGAGGACATGGGAAAACTCTGCAAGTAGCTGAAGCTATTTTCACTCTGTCTCTTCACGGAAGTTTGATCACACCTTTCTGACACAAAGAATATGTGAGGAGACACTGCAGAACAAGAGGGATATGTAGGAAACAAAAGACCACCTTCATGGAAAACTCTCTCACTGACTTGCTTTGGGAAGTAATTTATGATTGCTTAGGTATTTCATCATAGCCATGTGTGGAAGGCTCTCTTAACGTTACTGTTTCTAGAGCTGCACAGCCCTACTTATTCCTTTTCCAGATAGCAATGGTTCTCTGGTTTTCCTCATATAATTGTCTTATTCCAAGTCTAAGTTAAAAGGGGAACTCTTCTTTTAAAGTACTCTGAGCTACAGCTCGGAGCTGAAGGTAGTGCTGCTAATAATGTCCTGGTCTCACCCTACTGGGCAGCAGTGCAGGTTTAACCTCTTTAGAAGTGAAAGTTTAGGCTTCCCGTCTTGAGACATTAGGAAAAAACATTTCCATTGTCGCTTTATAAGTTTGCTTTCCAACTTTTACAGTTATAGAAGGTCTAGTGTTAGAGAGCAGTTGCTGAATGAGACTCTGAAGCCTCCCATTAGCAAGAGTAGGATGGCAAACCTTGGAGAGCATTTAGGCCATCCCATAAACCTCTCTTCCCCCTCTTCCCAATCTGCCTCTCCCAACAGCCCCAAAAGAGTCCCCAGGTTCACTTGTATTTGGATGTCCTATACAGGAATAGGCCCAATGGCCTGCAACTCACCTTTCTCTCAAAGCTTTTGCAACCAGCCAGCTAGCCTGGTCCCCCCAAAACAACTGCTGTCTTTTAGGATTTGGCAGAAAGGCACTTAGCCTTTCTTGACCTTCATGCTGTGTTTTGGGGGTGCCTGCTTCAGATTCACTTTCCCACCTTTTTCAAAGTTTCAAATCCCTACCTTTATTTCCCCCTCGTTAATGGGATTCCCCATCTCTACCTAAATCTCACTGGGCAACGAGTGATTAACTGGGTATGCACTCCATCACACACCATTAGGAATTTTGAGACATACATACAACATGTAACCAAAGCTTGTAACCATATATGGAGCACAGGTAGGGTGATGGCTTAGCATTCCTGCAATCTCTGTTTCCCATCTGGTTCAGGCAGAGTACCAGGATCTAACAAATGTCCTTTATATTCCCCCCCCCCCCCCAAGGACTGAGTCAGACCAAATAGCTCATTTGTTTAGTAAATCCATCTTAGATCTTTATTACACATGCCTTCTTCCTTGCTAACTGCAACTGTCATGCCACACGCATCAGAGACTAACTAGGAGCAAACAATCAAACTCATGTTTTCTCTTAGACACCATGGTAATGTGCACTCTAAAATAACCTAGACAGAGCTGGGGCAAGGATGAGCCACCCAGGAATAAGAGAAAATGTAACAGCTGCTAAAAATACTTACCAGCTAAAAGAGATTGGGGATGCAACCAGCAGAGCAGCCTCAAATTCCATCTAAGGGATATAGCTGCCTGTCTGTTGGATTTAAAAAGACCATCCATCTCAAGAGCACTCTCTTAAAAGATACTATGAAAGTGAACCCATTCTTAAGAGTTCAGTAATGATTAAGGCCCAATTCTGCAAACCCATACACTTTCTTACCATCAAAAGCATATAAGTATAGACTAGAAATAAATTTGATTCACAAAAAGAGCCTATTTCAGTAGGTTCAAAGAAATGTAAATTTAAAGGCAAGGAGGTTTTAAAATCAAGGAAGTTTCACGAACAGATTTATCAATAAAGTTGAGACTAAAACTTTGCCTTTAGCATTTTAAGATAAACTTTAGAGAACCCATTTATGAATGGATCTTTCCATTCACCCTTTGGTTCACTGTGCAGGCAGGCTGACTAAGCAAGGCTAAGAATCCCGAACATCTCTCTCTGCCAGCTGGACACAAGGGAGCCTTGCGTTAATCCACCCTCTCTACAAGGATCCTGCTCACAGGCTCTAAAGGACAGCAGGCTGAGTTTTTCTACTCCTGCCAGACACTAACTAGTCTCCAGGACCATCTTATCAGCCAATATCCATTTTAATTATTCCTTCAGTCACAGAATATCAGGGTTGGAAGGGACCTCAGGAGGTCATCTAGTCCAACCCCCTGCTCAAAGCAGGACCGATCCCCAATTAAATCATCCCAGCCAGGGCTTTGTCAAGCCTGACCTTAAAAACTTCTAAGGAAGGAGATTCCACCACCTCCCTAGGTAACGCATTCTAGTGTTTCACCACCGTCCTAGTGAAAAAGTTTTTTCTAATATCCAACCTAAATCTCCCCCACTGCAACTTGAGACCATTACTCCTCGTTCTGTCATCTGCTACCACTGAGAACAGTCTAGAGTTCCTCTTTGGAACCCCTTTTCAAGTAGTTGAAATCAGCTATCAAATCCCCCCTCATTCTTCTCTTCCGTAGACTAAACATCCCCAGTTCCCTCAGCCTCTCCTCATAACTCATGTGTTCCAGTCCCCTAATCATTTTTGTTGCCCTCCGCTGGACTCTTTCCAATTTTTCCACATCCTTCTTGTAGTGTGGGGCCCAAAACTGGACACAATACTCAGATGAGGCCTCACCAGTATCGAATAGAGGGGAATGATCACATCCCTCGATCTGCTGGCAATGCCCCTACTTATACAGCCCAAAATGCCATTGGCCTTCTTGGCAACAAGGGCACACTGTTGACTCATATCCAGTTTCTTGTCCACTGTAACCCCTAGGTCCTTTTCTGCAGAACTGCTGCCGAGCCATTCGGTCCCTAGTCTGTAGTGGTGCATTGGATTCTTCCGTCCTAAGTGCAGGACTCTGCACTTGTCCTTGTTGAACCTCATCAGATTTCTTTTGGCCCAATCCTCCAATTTGTTTAGGTCCCTCTGTATCCTATCCCTACCCTCCAGCATATCTACCTCTCCTCCCAGTTTAGTGTCATCTGCAAATTTGCTGAGCTCATTTATGAAGATATTGAACAAAATTTGCTGAGCAAATTTCCTCCAGCTCATTTATGAAGATATTGAACAAAACCGGCCCCAGGACCGACCCTTGGGGCACTCCACTTGATACCGGCTGCCAACTAGACATGGAGCCATCAATCACTACTCGTTGAGCCCGACAATCTAGCCTACATTTGCTTTTCACAGACATCTGGAGCAGGGTAACTGGCCACCCAGACTGTCCTCTTAGGCCTTAAAGGGCCAGGACCTTGCTACAATAGCCTTTTACACCTCCTTTGCAAGTGCAAATAACTACACTAGGAGTTCTCAAACTTTTTGATGGCACAATCACATTTTAAATGATCTATTTTCTCCCGGGATACCAGAGAAAATAGAGGATGCCATTTTGAAGAACAAAATGGCATCCTCCACACAGTGTGACCTTGAATGTACAGCACGTGAGAGGTCATGCCACATGGAGGACGCTATTTTGCTGTACAAAATGGCATCATCCACACAGCATGATCCCATATGCCTGGGGTGTGCAAGGTCACGCTGTGTGGAAGATGCCATTTTGTAGAGTAAAATGGCATCCTCCATGCATCATGACCTCGCATGCACCATACATGTGAGGTCATGCTGTGCAGATCAAAATGGTGTCCTCCACACACTAGGGATCACTGAAACCCCATTTGCTGGCACTTGGGGTCACAACTCAGAGTTTGTGAACACAAAGTACAAGATAATGGAGAAGTAGGTCCAAAGGTGGAAAAACTTAGAAAAGTTGGACTTATGATGGGATATATAAATCTTTTGCTGGGGAAGCTTTTTTTTTAAAATAGTGTTAATAGGTTAAGTTATGTATAATCACATGTAATACAGCCAAAGGCTCCAAAATTCCAAAACAGGGCATCTCTGTGTTGTGAGGAGCGGGAAGTCCTGGGGCACTGTATGTTCTTTTACAAACCACCTTATTTAAATTCTTGGGAGTCTCTAAAAAAAAAAAAAGTGCTTCTCAAGGGCCTGCTTTTCAGAACTAATTTTGGAAAATGTACTGTTTTGAGAAACAGTTGCTTCCAGCTAGATGCGTGTTGTCTTGAGTATCTCAGATAGATCTGCAATTAAAATATAGCAATTCAGCTGGCTGGATTATATCTTGTAATCATTCTACTGGCGTTACTTGAATTCATGTTTGTAGAATGCACAGTAGGGTTAGTTTTTTTGTGAGGCTGATGTCTTTGATTACATGTTTTCAAGAAACCATGGCCAAGTTACTGTTTGTCATATGAAGTTTCTCCTCTTGCAATCAAATGTGATGCCTACAGAAACATCAATAATATTCAGGTAGTGAGTGATGCTATGACCATTAATTATCAGGCTGGTGCCTAGTCTTTCATTATTTCCTTACATTCTCCCCTGTTTGTTATAGCTAACTGGTCTATGGTCTTAAACTTTGTACATCTTTGTGGGCAGGGGCCATCAGTTTATAGGATTATAAAATGCCGAATATAATGGGGCACAATCAAATCAGTTAGAACATCAGGGCTGGCATTAGATACTTGTAGTTGCTGTGATCTCACCAGCCCCCTAATCCATGGGGTTAAAGTGTGGTTCTACACTGACTAGTTACTATCTAAAATGGCACCATTCACTCTATAAATCTGCTCCCCTTTGTGGACAGAGTCATTGTAACAGGTTGGATCATGGAAACCCCCTTGGGACTGCCATCTGATGTGCACTCACTACCTCTGAGCCCATTTTCCCTGGCAGCTTGGGACTTCAGTACCTTGCCTTGTTTGAGCCAGACACGCTTGTCTGCTGTAAACACAGAACCAAGTCTGAACCACGTCCCCCACAAGCTGCAGGCTTAACTGAAAACAGCTTAAGAAGTGCTCCTGTCTCCAGCACTCAGATACCCACCTCCCAATGGGGTCCAAACCCCAAATAAATCCAGTTTACCCTGTATAAAGCTTATACAGGGTAAACTCAAATTGTTCGCCCTCTATAACACTGATAGAGAGATATGCACAGCTGTTTGCTCCCCCAGGAATTAATACTTGCTCTGGGTTAATTAAGAAGTAAAAAGTGATTTTATTAAATATAAAAAGTAGGATTTGAGTGGTTCCAAGTAATAACAGACAGAAGTAAATTACCAAGCAAAATAAAACAAAAACATGCACGTCTAAGCCTAATACCGTAAGAACCTAAATGCAGGTAAAACTCACCCTCAAAGATGTTCCAGTAAGCTTCTTTGACAGATTAGCCTCCTTCTAGCCTGGATCCAGCAATCACTCACACCCCTGAAGTTACTGTCCTTTGTTCCAGTTTCTTTTAGGCATCCTTTGGGGGTGCAGAGGCTCTCTCTTGAACCAGCTGAAGACAAAATGGAGGGATTTCCCAGGGCGTTATATATAGTCTCTCTCTTGTGAGTGGAAACCCCTTGTATTTTCCTATGCAACATCACAGCTCCAAGATGGAGTTTTGGAGTCACATGGGCAAGTCACATGTCCATGCATGACTCAGTTCTTTACAGGCATGGTTCCAATGTTTGCCTGTTTCCAGGAAAGCTCAGATGTGGATTGGCGTCTATCAAAGTCCATTGTCAGCTTAAGTGTTTCTTGATTGGGCACTTTCTGAGAATAGTCTTTTCTCAGGAAGCTGACCAAATGCTTCACTAAGGCTACTTAAAATCAAACAAGTACATAGCCAATATTCATAACTTTGAATATAAAAATGATACATGCATACAGATAGGATGAATATATTCAGTAGATCATAACCTTTGCAGAAATGTATTACATGGCATATTTCTATAAAGTATTATGGGATGCAACGTCACAGTCACATCTACCATTTTTGGTTTTAAGAGGAGGTTTTAATCAGGGCTGTCAAGTGACTATAAATTAATCGTGATTAATTGCATGATTAATAGTGCTGTTAAACAAAAGAATACTATAGTTATTTTTGGATATTTTCTACATTTTAAAAAAATATATTTATTTCAGCTACAACATGCAAGACATTTACATGACAGATCCATATGTCCCTTCTTACTTCAACCACCTTTCCAGAGAACATGCATCCATGCCGATGATGGGTTCTGCTGAATAACCATCCAAAGCAGTGCGGACCAATGCATATTTATTTTAATCATTTAAATGCTGCCAGTAGAAGGTTGATTTTCTTTTTTTGGTGGTTTGGATTCTGTAGTTTCTGCATCCAAGTGTTGCTCTTTTAAGACTTCTGAAAGCATGCTCCACACCTCATCCCTCAGATTTTGGATGGCGCTTCAGATTCTTAAACCTTGGGTTGAGTGCTGAAGCTATCTTTAGAAATCTCACATTCGTACCTTCTTTGCATTTTGTCAAATCTGAAGTTCTTAAAACTAACAACATGTGCTAGGTCATCATCCGAGACTGCTATAACATGAAATATATGGCAGAATGCAGGTAAAACAGAGGAGGAAACATACAATCCTTCCCCAAGGAGTTAAGTCACAAAATTTAATTAATGTTTTTTTTTTTTAAACGAGAGTCATCAGCATGGAAGCATGTCCTCTGGAATGGTGGCCAAAGCATGAAGGGGCATACGAATATTTAGCATATCTGGCACGTAAATACTTTGCAATGCCAGCTAAAAAAGTGTCATGGGAACACCTGTTCTCACTTTCAGGTAACACTGTAAATAAGCAGCAGGCAGCATTATCTCCTGTAAATGTAAACAAACTTGTTTGTCTGAGTGATTGGCTGAACAAGAAGTAGGACTAAGTGGATTTGTAGGCTCTAGAGTTTTACATTGTTTTGTGTTTGAGTGCAGTTATATAACAAAAAAAAAATCTACCTTTTTAAGTTGCTCTTTCATGGTAAAGAGATCGCACTACAGTACTTGTATAAGATGAATTGAAAAATACTATTTCTTTTGTTTATTGTTTTCACAGAGTAAATATTTCTAATAAATATACAGTGAGCACTATATACTTTTTATTCTGTGTTAATGAAATGTTTGAAAATGTAGAAAAACATCTAAAATATTTAATAAATGTAACTTGGTATTTTGTTGCTTAATAGTGCAATTAAAATTGATTTAAAATCACGATTAATTTTTTGACTTAATCATGTGAGTTAACTGCAATTGACAGCCCTAGTTTTAGTGCTTTGCTTTTTTGAAACTTGTGTTAGCAGTGCAGAACCAAGAGTGAGTTGGGTTCTATCCACTGTGCACCATTAGATTTCTTTACGAAGCTCCTATGTGCTTGATCAGGTCTTAAACACCCAACCATATGGAAGGAAATGGGATTGCACACATGATAATAAGCTGTACTTTAGCACTTTTAATCCTTAGATTTCAAAATGTTCTACCAAGAAAGGCAAGTACCACTAAAAGCATAGTTTGGACAGTAGGATATTTCTATTTCTTTCATATCCCCTGAATAAGAGTTAGCTGGACTCTTGTAGCCCCAGTTGAATCTGTGGAAATATTTCTTTTTTTTTAAGTAAGTCTTACGTGTGTCTATTACATGTTGTGTGTAAATTGTTGGGAGACAAAAACAAAGAAACATGGAACCCAGCCATGTATTTCTTTAATTAAAAAAAACTAAAAAATAAAAAGTTCAATTTTCAATGTAGTACCGCGCTTTGAAGTGCGTGTAGCTCCCTCTGAATAAAATGACACTGATTTCAACGGGGGGGAGGGGGGGGGGGTCTCATTCTCCAAGGAGTTAGGGTTTAGACTGAGTATTTCACAAACTTTGTGAAAGGTGCAATGGTCTGATGCTTGCACAAGAGGTGGTGGTATGGGGCAAGGCTGTATATATTACTGTCAGGTACAGGGATGAAATTTTAATAAGTTACCATATAATTTATGCAGACAAGGCTCTGTAAAGGGAGCTTGTGGAAACAATAGTGATGGGTTGATCCTTTTAGGGGAAATCTAACACCATCCCTCTAACCACAACCCAATACACTGGAGGGTACCTACTACTATTTAATGTACACTAATACTTCATCTGTTCAGTGCCAAAGATCTAGCAGTTCGGCCTACTTTCAGAATATTCAGAAATCAATATTCAGAATACCAGCTACACTCCTTATTCAGACAGAACTGCTGATGAAATGCTATAGGATTTTGCATACATATACACTTGTAGATCTAAGTGTGGTTCTAAGTGGGGTTCTCACATGTAGGGTTGCAAGCTGTCAACCTCCACCTCAAACCTCGCTTTGCCTCCAGCATTTATAATGGTGTTAAATATATTAAAAAGTGTTCTTAATTTATAAGGGCAGGGGGGTTGCACTCAGAGGCTTGCTATGTGAAAGGGGTCACCAGTAAAAAAAAGTTTGAGAGCCACTGATCTAAGACATTCTTAGAATATATGCTGCAGAATACCTACACTGTCACAGGAGTAGCAAGATCAACCCCACAAGAGGGCAGCATTTCCATCCAGCAAGAGCTTCCCAATCTAGAAGAAACCACGGAAATGAAAATAAGTACAGATTTCTGTGTACAAACTTCTGAGCCTAGAGCTGGTTGATTTGTGAAGAGTTCAATTCACACTTGTCTAGTAGATTTGCTAACAGTATTTTTTCCCCATTACTTGACCAGCCCCATCTTTAACCAACTTCATCAGCTGGGTGTGTGGGGAACATATTCCTCCAGTTCAGGAAAGACCATCACTCTAGCTGGTATAGACATTCTAAGTGAGCTGGTCCTAGTGTAAGTGTCCTGTTTCAAATATGGAGATTCTAAACACCTCACTTCTGTATATGAAGGACGATGCCTGTTGAGGACTCCCCCATACTTCTATGGTCCCCATTTTCTTGCCAGCACTCCTGTCTGTCCTTTATTTCACTCATGTGCATGTCTTCCAACCCACCCACCCGCTCCACTTCCATATTATGTGCATAAATACTAAAAGAACGTTCTCAGTATCAAATATTTGGGCTCTTCCCTAACTTAAGGGAACTCAACTTATTTGGACTAGAAAGAAGGTGCACATTTTTAACAGTGAGCCTAATCAGCCATTGGAGAATCCACCACATCTCTAGGTATGCTGCGCCATCACTTGAGGTCAAGAGCAGGTATCTTTCTAAAAAGGTATACTGTAGCTTAGAAGACAGTTATGGGCTTGAGGCAGAAATTGTTGAGTGAGGTTATGTGGTGTATGTTATGAAGGAGATCAAACTGGATGACTATAATGGTTGACCCCTTTTTTAAAAAAATATCTGTGATTATGCTGAAACTGTTACTTGCATAAAAGCTTAGATAAGTTGACTGCACACCTCAGATGTACTACCTGCTGATTAAAAGGTGTGTTATACATGTGTGTGTCATGGTAAGTTATATATTGTATTCATGAACCCTATTTCTTGTGAAGTAGCTGCTCTCTTATCTAGCATCCTTTACCCAGCTGCCAAATAACAACTGGGCTAGTATTTAACAGTGAAGCTTGGTAATTTAATCTGATTGATAACAGCAGGGCTTCACAGTGAGAGACTGATTTCACCATAAAACTTGGACTATAATTGAAAGGGTAGATTTTACAAGGTCCTACAGGAAAATGCTATCCCAGTCTCCACTATGCATCTCTGTGCAATACATACAGATCAAGCCACAAAAAAATTGTCTTGGTATAAAAATTCTCTTCTGCTCTTTACCACCTCCGCATAGAAACTTTTTTTGGTGGCCAATTCATGATAACACTAGTAGCACTGCAGCATGATTAGGGCAGGGGTAAATACATTAATGTTGTCATGACAACATTTGTACATGCATTTAAGGGAAAGTGTTATGTTGGTCTGATGAAAACATCTACGCTTGGGTCCATGTGCAATCATATTCACAAACACTCTTTTATATGCAAAAGTACTTTGTCAGTGTTAGAGGATTTTTAAACAGCCAAATTTAGACAGCTGCCAATATGGCTTTAGCATGATTTGAGAATTGTTAGAGTTATAATAAAAGAAGCTTTTTGCACTAATTAAGAACACCATAGACACTTTTACTAACTAGATTTTTTTTTTAAATATAGTTGCAGCTCGAATAGTTTTCATGCTATTGTGGTCCTGGCTTAGATTACAATGAAGAACTGCTAAGGATATAGACAAGACCCTACCTCCCATTGACTTCTGTGGAATCGAGCTAGTAGAAAAGTTGCACCCATGTAACCAAAGGCAGGATTGTGCCTGTGATGGGTTGCCCCCCCGCCCCCCGATGTTCTGGGATACCACTGAGCCCACCTGTTCTGCCAGCCTGGGCCCCCTTTACCCTGTCTGGCTGAGCCAGGCTCTTCAGCCTCCTCTAGCACACACAGACAGGGCTGCAGAAAGACACTAAAATCAGGTCTGGGAAGACTCAGCTTAAGGGACTTGCCCCAGAACTCAGGTGCCCCCGTCCCTTGGAGTGCAGATCCAAAGGTATATTGTCTTGTGCTGTACAGAAAGATCTTCACCGTGCAAGCTCATAAAAATTTGCCCTCTCCCTCAATGTGAAGAGATATTCACAGCTTCTTTGCCTCTCCCCCAATATAGATTGCACAAAGAAATACATTTACTACGAGAGATTTTAAGTGATAAGGGATAGCAAACAGAACAAAGCAGATTGCTAAGCACACAACAAAACATGCAAACTAAGCTGGATTCATTAAAGACACAGGTTACAAAAGGTAATTTCTCACCCTAAATGTTGAATTAGGCAGGAGACAGTTTCTGCAGCTTAGAGTTCTAGTTATCTCTTCTTACACAGACTGGACCTGTCTCAGTCTAGACTCACCCCTGCCTTTCCACTCAGATACTTTCAGCAGTCTCTTCTTGGGTAGGCAATGGAGGAGAGTCCCTATCAACCCTCTCCCCAGCTCTTAAGAATTTACTTAAGGCAGGAATCCTTTGTTTGATCCCCATACCCCTACAGGGGAAGAGTATGAGCAGTGTGCAAGCTGGTATTTTGTAGCAGGTGATTTTATCACCTGACCTGGTCGGGTGTCATAGCTACATCTCAGGGAGCCTCTCAGGAAGGAGAGTGATTAGTATCTTCACCGTCCTGTTTCTTCCTAATGGCCCGCAGGGAAGATGGCCGGTTCCCTGATGGGTATCTTGCAAATACTCACACAGTTGTAATTGTTACATAGTCAATATTCCTAACTTTAGGATACAGAAATGATACATGCATACAACTTGTATAATCACATTCAATAAATCATAACCTTTCCAATGATACCTTACATGACCCATCTTGCATAAAACAGATCTTAGTTATGCCATATGCATATCAACCATATTTCTATGACAAATATGGGGTGTAACATCAGTGCCCATTGAGTTTTGTTTGTTTGTCATTTTGCTGTACTTAAAAACACAAGAGATGGTGTTTGCATCAAGAAATGAAAGATAACCACCATCTGGCACATACTTCTTTCTCCGCATTTCAGTTGAAATGACTGGGGAGTATCCAAATCAGTTACTGTAAGAGTTGTAACTCCCACAAAATGGAAGTGATTATATACAAATTAAACAACTTGTGAGGGTGCTCCTGTCAGATTTGGCCAGTGCCTTAGTTTCCCTCCAGTTTTCCGTGTCTGTTTTCCCTCCATGAGATTGGGGTTGTTTGTCTCTCTGGCCAGACTACAATGAATAGTTCTCTTTCTAGTCATTAATGACTGCTTCTTGGAACCCACAAGGGGAGAGGCAATTCCTGATTTAGTCCTAAATGGAGCAAAGGATCTGGTCCAAGCAGTGAATATAGATGAACTGCTCAGTTATAGTAATGTAATTAAATTTTACTTTTTTTTCTTTTGGGGGGGGGGGAGAGATGCAAAGAAACCCACCCCAGTAACATTTAACTTCAAAAAGGGAGGAAAAAACCACACACAAAAGTGAGGAAACTAGTTATTGAAATTAAAAGGAAGAGTCACAAGAGTAAAATGCCTGCAAGCTCCATGGAAACTATTTATAAACACCATAGAGGCTCAAATTAAAGTTTATACCCCAAATTAAAAAAAATCAAAACAGTAAGAGGATTAAAACAATGACACCATGGCTAAACAGAGAAAAGGAGGTGGTTTGAGGCAAAAAGGCATTCTTTAATAATTGGAAGTTAAATCAAACGGAGGAAAAAACATAATGGAGCATAAACTCTGGCAAGTTGAAGTGTAAGTAGGCAGGCCAAAAAAGAATTTGAAAAGTAACTTTCATAATAAAAGAAATTGCAATTACTTTTGGGTAAGTACATCAGATGCAGGAAGCCTGCCAAATAACCAGTGGGGCCAGTGGAAGATCAAGGCACTGAAGAAACACTCAAAGAAGATGAGGCCTTTGCAGAGAAGCTAAATGAAATCTTTGCATTTGTCTTCATGGCACAGGATATGAGAGAGAGAGATTCCCAAACCTGAACTATTCTTATTTGGTGACAAATCTGAGGATCTGACACAGATTGAGTTGTCAATAGAAATGGTTTTGGAACAAACTGATAATTAAACAGGAATAAGTAACCAGGACCAGATGGTATTCACCCAAGAGTTCTGAAGGAACTGCCATGAAATTGCAGAACTGTGGTATGCAACCTATCACTTAAGTCAGCCTCTGGAAAATAGTTAATGTAATTCCAGTTATGAAAAAAGGCTCAAGAGGCAATCCTGGAAATTACAGGCTGCTAAATCTAATTTAAGTAAAAGGGAAATGGGTTGAAACTTGGGCTGTTGATTAATTGCAGTTAACTAACGCAATTAACTCAGAAAAATTAATGACAATTAAAAAATTGCAGTTTTAATTGCACTGTTAAACAATAGAATACCAATTGAAACTTAATTATGGATTTTTTTCTACATTTTCAAACATATTGATTTCAATGACACAGAAGACAAAGTGCATAGTGCTCACTTTATATTTTTATTACAAATATTTGCACTGTAAATAGTATTTCTCAATTTAGCTCAAGTGAAGCACAAGTACCATAGTGTAATCTCTACCATGAAAGTGCAATTTACAAATTTAGAGTATTTTTGTTGCATAACTGCACTAAAAAAACAATGTAAAACTTGAGCTTACAACTCCATTAAGCCCTTAAGGGTTTCTGCAGCCCAATCTAACAGAAGGAAACAAGGAAATTAAAGGGAGTTACATACTCTAGCCAGTCCTGCTACAAATAGCCAAAATGCCTGTAAGCTAGGTTACTTTGCAGAGTAGCCCCTGCTCCTAGCTCTACAGCTTCTCTATCTTGCTGCTTACTTTGAGCCCTTTCACGAGTGTTCTTGGAGTCGCTTCCTTCCCTGCTCTGAAAGCCAGGCTTTTCTGTAGCTGTTTAGTCAGTTGGTCCACTTCCATGCAGAGGAAGGGCTAATTCAGATTAGATAGGGTTTTCTATGCTCCATGGGACTCTCACTATTCATTATATCCAAGTTCAGGACACCACACTGAAAGGCAACATCTCAGGTCTGGGAACTCTTTATACCAGACCAACTTCTCTCCCTGTCTCATGATTTCTGTGGCTTTCCTAGGTTAGCTACACCTAGGAATGCTACTGTTAGATTCTGATCTTACATTTACATTGGTGTAAATGCATAGCCGTCCAATTAGCTTCTGTTGAGCACAGTTCAGAATCTGACCAACTGCCTTCTGTCTGACCTCATGAGGTCTGAATTCAGCAGCAAGAAAAGGAGAGATCACCGGTGACCTCTGAGAGAAACTGCAGGAAACATGGATTATTAGGAAGGAGGAGTTTCAAAACTGATCTTCAAATTTGAGAAAGTTTGTGTTTGATCTAGTATGATATTTGATCTGAGGATCAATTGGATTCTTATTCTGAAATGGTTTACTCCTCTCATAAAAAACTTGAAAATACTCATTTTTATGGTGCTTTCTATCAGAGGCTTTCCATGCACCTAAGCTTTAACTATAACCACAAACACACACCTTTCATTCTAAAGGACCCCCAAACCACTTTGTTAAAAGGCAGAACCCAATTGTGCTCTTGTATGCAATGTGCTCTGTGTGTCTGACAGCAGAATTTGGCCTCTAGTATATAAAGGTATATGATACACATCACTTCACCCATCAGTGAAATTTAGCTCCCTGGTGCAGAAAGCTGTAGCTAATTAACTGTTCAGTAGCGTTACTGTGTACATTTTAGGCCAGGAAGTGAAGACGAATGCTTTATCCAATTGAAACTGTATGGAAAATTTAGTGAGGCAGAATACAATTATCCAAGCTGGCTTTGGCCAGGATAAAGTGAGAAGTACTGCTTTCTGCAACACCCCCAAGTTTTCTTCAGACACCTCCCAAGAGCAGTTCAGGCACAAACCTACATAAAAATCTGCCAGCTTTACAGCCCCAGGTAGTGAAGGAGATGGTAATGAAACAGCTTTAAAAATAAATTATTGTTCTATTTATTCTGCAATTAATTGGTTTCCGATTGACTATCTAGTAACTGTTGTCATTGTTGGCTTCATGCGTGCAGCACTGAAAAATATGCAGTGTAATAAATGCTTTGCCATATACCTTTGTTTATGTCAAGGTAAACTGCGACTGTGCTTATTATATAACAATCTTATTGATCACAGCATGGTAGGCCCTCATTTAGAAGAGTCTGAGACACTAAATACTTTTGCTCCCTTTCAGAGGATTTCTTATAAGATTGAATTTTAGGTGCCCCAGATTACCCCCCTAAATATATACTTAAATACCTTCTTTAGGAATTGAAGTATTATTTAGGCATGCTAAATCCCTGTGTATACTAAAACCAACACTTGTGTGCTCAACATTCATAACGATGGATTAAAGAGGACTAGTTTAGGCACTGAAGTGTGAAACTTGGGCATACAGAAACTTTTTTTAGTTGGAATAGTTAAGTAGAATTTTTACTGTGGCTAGCGTACATCCCAGAAGACAGAACTTCAATGCAACATTCATAATTTGAGACAGTAACTATAGTAGCTCTTTAATCTGGTGAGGAAGATTCATATTTTTATACTATAAATGCTTTCCAAGGCTTCTGAAGTCTACAGAAGCCAATAGGGCTGATTTTGCTCAATTAATTTTATCTATAAAGTTAAAAAGTAAGTTCCCAAATTATATTTATATCTTTGCTATGCCTATATGCATCTTAAAATGGGTTTAAACCACTATATTAGAGCTTTTGAGCAAAAACAGATTTTTACAGGAAAATTTTAGATAATAGCAAAAAAAGTAGGAAAAGCCACTTATTTCAGTTTGTCTCTAAGAACAAAGTGCCTCATAACGGGACAAATTTAGTATTCTTTTAGTGTGCACTGTAAAATGATCCATTTTCAATCACATACAACAGCATCTTGGGCTATAAACAGAGCTTTTTTTTATGATTTCTTCCAAAGTTGCTTTTTTGAGGCCTTCTTGGTGGGTCTCATTTTCCTCAGGAAACCTTAACCCCCCAGTTTTAAGTTTTGAAGAAAGTGAGCAAAATTCACAACTCTTAAATAAGACCAAGAAGAAATCTACCTTTTTCTTAAAGGACCAAAACATACTCACCTTGAATAGGAGTTTTATACAATTTTAAAAATTGTTTGTATTTTTATCCCATGCCCATCATAGTATCCAAACACCTAACATGAACAAGAATTTAGCCCTAATTGGTGAAGCTTGCTGAATCAATCATTCTATCCTGTTGCTTTGCCAGCTTTATTTATGCTACACAACTTAAGAGTACCCGAAGAGCTGGATGCCCTTGACAAACTCTTAAAGACACATTCATACAATTAGATTCTGGCCTTTACCCACAGATAAAATGACACCAACAAGAACTAATAAAACCCAACAATAAATCTATTACAAGAATCTCACTCCACTCTCAACCGCCAATCAATCTTTTTTTTTTTAAAAAATCTTTGTATCCTAGTGATATGAAAGGATGATTCTGCTTTAATTCTATCAACCTCAAAATACCAACAGTTTCTGCCATAGTGGCCCAGCTTGTAATTAGATAACATTTCCTCATAAATAACCAGAAATGGGATTTCCAACTTGCATTGAGGTGTTAAGATGCCCATTTTCATTGAAAGTTAATGAGATCTGAGAGCCTAATTTTTAGGGCTTGTCTACATGGGACATCCAGGAAAATTATTCTGAATTAACTAAAGATGTGAATTTGAAGTGGATTGGTTAAACCGCATTAAACCTCTGTGAACACCTCATTCAGAATTAAAGTAAACCAAATTAAGGCTCTTAATTCGCTTCCATAGTGAATTAAGGTAATCTGATTAAGATCACCTGAATTCTGAATAGCAGCATCCACACACAGTTTATTGTGGTTTAGTGAATATTGTGGTTCACTTCACAGTCACCCCTTTTTGTTATTTTGGATTAATTTTCCTGGTTGCTCCCCTGGAGACAGACTTTACATATTTTGAAATCCTGCGCATAAGCATTTCCAAACAAAATGACAAGAAATATTTGTTTGCCATGGACCTTGTAGTACGAAATTGATGCACAGCTCTCTCAGATGTTGCAGGAGGTACTTCTATGGCACGTATCTCCTCTACATTGTGGAAATAATGCCAGAACCTGCCAGGGTTGTGTTTTTGTATTTGTAGAAATAGCCTCACAGTACTTCTCCTGATGAATGGCTAGATTGGTTTCGGCAGCCCCATTCTAACAATGCTTCTCAGTGATTAATGACATGGGAAACAAGGAAGATGCATCTAAACATGCAAGAAAAAGAAATACAAGGTTGCAGAACTGCTGACTGCTAATTGTGAGGGAGTAAAGAGTGGAAAAAGGATGTCTAAGAATATTGACTTGTTAGATGTATCATTACCACTGCTCTACCTAAAAATGGACACCAGTGACTCAATTTTCCCTTCTTATATGCGCTCTTCACTATGCTGAGGAATTCTCCCTCTCAGGCCATGCTCACATTTCCCTCCCCTACACTGTTTTTCTGATGTCTCCTCATAGGTGTTCCACCTCTGCTTTAAACCAAACATGGCACAAATGAACTTATGTTTCTTTCTTAAACAGTCTCCCCTTACCTGCACCATACATCACTGTTGAATAACCACCCATAATCCTCACAACTCAAATTCAGACTTATCTTTGACTCCCTTTCCTTTTCTCCTCACACCCATACACCTGCCAAATCTTCTCACTTAATTTTTTCTAATCCCCCTACATCTCCAGCCCCACTGACAAGACACTGGTTTATGCCATTGATTCTCTTTTGCCTGGATGACCAGGACCTCTTTTTGCCTCACTTTTTCCACTCTTCAGTCTAACATTCTGCAACCTACATAGTTCTCAGAAAAGCAGAGGAAAATTATGTCCTCTTTCCACTGCCTTCCTGACTTTTTCCAGATAAAGTTCAAACTGCTTCAGACCTTTAAGCCTTTGTAAAACTGCCTGTACCTTCATCTCATCTCCTTCCACCCTCCACTTAATCCTGCGCTTGGACAATTCATACTTTTTAAGTAAAAGTAGCAGGAAGAGACAAAAGGACCAAACTTTGTTTCACACTGCCCCTTATTCCTAGAAGATTATCCTCTTCCCATGTACTAAGCCCACAATTTCTTCTGTCAAATCCTTCCTCCACTATCTACTTGTGTCTTTTTGTCATTCTCCCCCCCCCCGTGTCTTTTTGTTTTCCCACCTATGCTATTCTATCTACTCTATTGCTACTTAAAGTATCAGAATATATATGATTAGCTTCCCATGTTCAGGTTTCAGAGTAGCAGCCGTGTTAGTCTGTATCTGCAAAAAGAAAAGGAGTACTTGTGGCATCTTAGAGACTAACCAATTTATTTGAGCATAAGCTTTTGTGAGCTACAGCTCACTTTGATGTCAGTGGAAAGGCTCTCATTGATTTAACATGATTTGGATCAGGCCTTTATGCCTCCTAGCATAGGATCCCTGCTCTTTCCTGTTGTCATGTTCTATGTTTGTATAACTCAGGTTTGAAATCTCTGTACATCACCATGCAAAATTACATCACTATGTTATGGAGTCACTTGTTCACTACTTCATATAAGGCTTCATTGAGGTTTTCCATTTGAATTGGATACATTGCATGCTCTGTACAAAATAAAGAGGTTGTGTATCTTTCCCAAATTTACAGCATTAAGACTGAAATTTCCTGAAGCTAATCCAATAAAACAGTTTGATAAATTTTAGTCTGAGTTAAAAAGAATTTAATCTCACTTCTGGAAGGCAAGCATCCACAAAGGGCAGAGTAGAGTTGTGGTCTGTAGCTGGAGGAGTAAAGGGAATGTGTTGAGCAACTTTTTCCATTCACTTGTTTTTTTGTCTGGTGTTTATGCAGGTAGCAACCTTAACTTTGACATCAGTTCTTTATGTGTGAATAAATGTTAATATTCAGATTTCGGTGGATGTTGCAAGGGTAGAATTGAGCCTTGTGGGTTAATTGTTTTTCTCCAAACTATCAATATCTCGTCAGCATTGTCCTGTATATAAGGCATTGGACTAGAAATTAGATAAACTGGTTTCTATTCCCACCCATGACACTGACCTGCTCAGTGACTTGGACAGGTTACTGCACCTCTGTTTCCTTTCTCACACTATCCCCAGTCAGTTTAGATTGTAAAATTTTCAGGGCAGACGCTGCCTTTTACTATGTGTTTGTAGTGCCTAGCACAGTAGAGTCCTAGTCTAAGTGATACTGTAATGCAAATTATAATCTCAGTCACTGACATGGCTGTCTTGAAAATTTGAGGTTCCCTGGTTTCCCTTAGTATATTGAATGAGTTAATCTCAAAAACTGTTTGAATTGAATGTGAATCTCCCAGATTCCAAGAACATTGATTTCAGGCAGGAGATTTCACTCTAAGAAACAAGCTTCACTGTATGAAACACTCCAATATATGTAGCAGTAATTTTTGAAATGCTTGACTAGAAATACCCTTCCAAAAGCTGCTAAGGATTACAGGGGCGGATTTCTCAAGACACAGAGATGAACATGTCTGATACCTGCATTATATTGCATCACTTTTAAAGATTAGAGAATAGGCACTTACTGAGCACTAAGTGCTCTGTCTGGCTCAACTTACAGGGAGCCACGGTAGATCTATTTTTATATTTTGCTTTCTAGGGGCCTGATCCTGTAACATGCCAAGCGCTCTCAATTCCCAGTGAAGTCAATGGGAGTCTGAAGTCCTTCAAGACACGCTTACCACCTCAGAAAAGGCAGCAGCTGCTTTTATTAAAGCCATAAAATATAAAAGCAGAGGAAAAATAGAGATCAATGGCAGTGGGTGATTCAGACAAGGACTGACAGTGTTGTCTTCATTATCTCCTGTACTTTTGGCCAAAAGATTGGCCGTGTCTATTAAATATAGAAGTGAGAAGGAATCTAAACCGGTTATACTTTGTTACTTTTTGTGAACTTCATTAGTATTAAGGAATAAAAAGCTGGAGAAATACTGTAGGTGCTGTTACAGTTGGGAATGTATTACTATTTCAGGGTGAGATTTTCCTGAGTACTCAGCATTGGTCTAACTCTGTTCCCCAGTTAGGCCAGTTCCAAGCACTCTGGAAAGCTCACAAGACCACTAATGGCGGTATTCTCAAAAGCACTAACAAAATTCCCCACCAAATTGGATTGGCCTGAGCTCTGTGTTCAAGGCCATCATCATTCTGATTCCTGGATGAAACCAAAGCCCACCTATCCTGTCAGATAACTGGTTATGCTGGGCTGCCCATAAGATGGATACATGTCAATTTTATATTTGTGAGTGCCAACAACTAGTGATGTTTAGCTGAATGGGATGAATTGTGGTTAAAAAAACCTGGAAAAGTTAGTCAAAGAAAAGAAGAGTCCTTGTGGCACCTTAGAGACTAAAATTTATTTGGGCATAAGTTTTGTGGGTTCTAACCCGTGAAAGCTTATGCCCAAATAAATGTTAGTCTAACGTGCCACAAGGACTCCTAGTTATTCTAAAGATATGCTGACTTTCCTGTTATATGAAACCATGTCAATCTCTGGAGGACTATTCTGCTCCCATTGATTTCAATGGGAGTTTTTTCCATTAAATTCACTGGGAGCAGAATTGGGATGGGATTACTTAAACACTAGAGGATCAAGGCACTGAGCAGGAACATCCAAATTAAGCTAGTGTGAGCTGTTAAATAGCTACGCTGCTTCAAACCAGATGTGGCTGCATTCCAATGTGGGGGGACAGATTACGATCTATCCCTTACCTCCCTCACACAAGTCTTGAGGCCTGTTAATGTTGGCAGTATGCTTTGAGAGGACAGGATGAAATGTGTTATTGAAGTAAATACGGCATAGTTCAAAGTTCCAACAACTAGTCATTTTGGATAGCTAATTTTTCCGCCGCATAACCTCAGCAGGCACCTTAAAGAGGCCTGATTTTCAGTATGCAATTGCTTAGCACTTTCTGAAAATCAGACCCCTTGTAAAGCACGTGGAGTTGGACACTGGAGGCATCCAAAAAATCACCAGTTGCTTTTGAAAATGTACTACTGTTATTTACTAGTAAACACAGGAGCATTTGTGTGTTATATCAGGTGGTTTACGCTTGTTGGGCCTAATCCTAGAGTTCTTACACAGGTTAAACCCCAAAGATCAGTGGGAGTTTTGCCTGAGTGAATACTGCAGAATCAGGTGCAATTTTATCTTGCTGTGTTTCTTTTTCTACAAGAACACTGGAACCGGTCATCTGATTATTTTTCATGGAAGAAGAAGAAACATTTTGAATAATAAACTGCCTTAAAGTAAAATTTAAATAGAAGGAAGAGGGTGATTCCTCCTTCCTTATAACTTTTTCCTTTCCCCTGTCTATTTTCCTCCTCTGTAATTAACCATCCCTCCCCTACCATATTTTCCTCATTTTTCAGTGCCCCCACTGAAATCAATTGCAAAAGCTTTTGCTGATGTCAGCAGGAAGAGGCTCAGCACCCTCTGTCCTCTTGCTCTACTCTTTCCCATCATTCTGCTTGACAAAGGCACTACATGAATTTATAAAGAGCATTTGGACAGTTTCCGGAGAATAATGCTGTGTCATAAGTCTAGGACCTCTCTCTAGGAATGTTTATTGTTGACCACTAAAGACCCAATG
Source organism: Eretmochelys imbricata (assembly GCF_965152235.1). Classification (NCBI taxonomy): domain Eukaryota; kingdom Metazoa; phylum Chordata; order Testudines; family Cheloniidae; genus Eretmochelys; species Eretmochelys imbricata. Next base: position 167,738,172 of record NC_135573.1, read on the forward strand.
TTGCCATCACTGTGCAGTTGTGCAAAGAGAGATGGCACAAGAAAACTCCTCATCCCACCATACTTGTGGGGGGCAGCTGAGCAGTCCCTCCACCCTCCCTGAGCACAGGCATCAGCCTGCCCTATTGGTGTTGGGGATGAAAAGCCCCTGAAGTAGGCAGGTAGAGGGTGGGTTCATGAACACATTACCGGGCAGTCTAGGAAGGGCAGCCCACTCCTGCATCCGAAGGGATGGTACAGCAGGCATGTTGCCCCAGTACACCTGTAAGCACTAGGAGGCACAATCCCCACTGGAGACAGAATGGATGTGGACTATTGCTAATGCAGCCCTGTGCCTATCAGACATAACCAAGTCCTAGGTTAATGTAGTATTGTAAAATGGGGAGACTAAGCAAGTATCATATTAATATTGTTTACTGATTTCAGCAGGAGGCATAATAGATTGGCCAGGGTGTTCGAGGCTGAACATCATATAGGAAATATGGTAGGTGTGGAGATCCTGGGGATGACAATAGGATTTTTGTTTTGTTTACAAAAAAATCTTACAAGTTCTCCCTTTTGTTGTCATCTATTATCAGTTAACAGCTTTTTCTTTATGAAGCATTTAATTTTGCAGTACATTTGTCTCCTATTGAAAGGAACGCTAGAAGTCTCCACAAACCCCCCTTCCCCTCCTACGTTTCCATGAGCACAATACCAACCAAACCTGTACAGGAAAGCTCAGTGAAGCCTGGCTTATCTTTTTCCTTTAAACAGCTAGGTTTTGTTTCTTTGCATTTAAAAGAACTGCTTTTACCAGGCATTAGCATAAAATGTGGCAGAAAGGGAAAATAAAGGAGCAAAAGGAAGAGAACCCTGAGTCTGAAAGAGGAAGATGGGTGAGGAAAGAAGAAAAAGCAAAGGAATGACAGATGAAGAGTGGGATGGGGATCTGTGCAAGAGCAGAACCATTGCAGGGGGTTGGGGGGAAACACATTAAATTGAAAACAAAGAAGTAGAGGGGCAAAAAAAGAAAGGAACAAAGATCAAATGGTGAAAACACATCTTACTAGTTTCAGAGTAACAGCCGTGTTAGTCTGTATTCCAAAAAGAAAAGGAGTACTTGTGGCACCTTAGAGACTAACCAATTTATTTGAGCATAAGCTTTCGTGAGCTACAGCTCACTTCATCAGATGCATACTGTGGAAAGTGTAGAAGATCTTTTATACACACAAAGCATGAAAAACATACCTCCCCCCACCGCACTCTCCTGCTGGCAACAGCTTATCTAAAGTGATCACTCTCCTTACAATGTGTATGATAATCAAGTTGGGCCATTTCCAGCACAAATCCAGGTTTTCTCTCCCCCCCCCACACACAAACCCACTCTGTTTGTGTGTGTGTGTTGGGGGGGGGGTGAGAGAACTCTGTTGAACTCTGTTAAGAGTTAAACCGTGACTAGGTTATGTTAACATTGTTGGGGAGTTGCCATGTAAGCAGGCAGGAGTTTTTCTGCTGACAAACCAAAACCACCTCTCCAGATGAGATTAGCTAAGCCAAACAGACACTTTTCCTGTCAATTTAATTACGTCTACGCAGAAGCTTTTTCCAGCAGAGTTTTTCACATTCCTAACCAACATAGTTAGGTCAGCACCCACTTTCCACTTTAGAAGCTACACTTTGTAGACTTAGAACTACTGCACAGATGAGTCCTCTTTCCCTCAGTGCAAAATATATTTTAAGCTACCTGATATCAGATTTCGATTAACCAGCTGCTAACCTACAAGTGAAAATAGCAGCTCATTATGGTACCTCTTTTTGAAGGCAGTAAAGGCAAGCCATTGGAAATAAGATAATCACACTTAACCAGCATCTTCTGTATTTGAGGAATAAAACCCATTTAGGTCTCTCATATAGGCAATGGGGTGGGCAAGCTTACTGACCCTCTGAGCCACATAATCTTCAGAAGTTCAAAAGCTGGGGTGCACCTGCCAAGGCTCCAGCCGCATGGGAGGTACCTCTGGGGCTCAGGGCTCCAGCAGGAGCAGGACTGAAGCTCTGAGCCCCATCAGGCACCTCCCGCAGGGCTGAAGCCCTGTGACGCCCTACTCCCACTGGGCAGAAGCCCCTACCCCACCACCCTGCTGCAAGGCAGAGGTCCTGAGCTCCCCCACTAGTCTGGTAGGTGGAAAATGGATGGGTAATGGGGGGCTCCACGAGCTGCACTTTAACAGTAAAAGAGCCACATGTGGCTCGTGAGCCACAGTTTGGCCACTCCTGGGCTATGTCTACACTTCTGCTCATACTTGGCTACTTACCCATCTATATGCTTCTGCATGTACCCTATGCTTCTGCATGCTCATATGCTGTGCTGGACATAGATACAAGGTGTATGCACACATCCACAACAACATCGCTGCTTTTTGGCACACTTGGTGGTGGTGGTATCTGAGGGTTCTGTGCATGACACAAGACACTAGGAACTGCCTTTCACTGTGCTGTTAGTACTACCCACTGCCTTCACACATTTGTCAATGGTAGTTCCTGCTCACCCCTATCTCCTGTCCAACTTGGTGGAAGACATGGAGCAAGTAATCAACAATACATTTCTGCTGCTGCTCCTTCTCGTGGGATGAATGTGCATGCATTGCAGTATGCAACTGGTGAGAATCTCAGGTAAATGGACTCAGACCTTTCTCACAAGTCAGAGAGAGGTGGCTAGGACAGTAGCTGATCCACTGTTGTTCCATGACACAGGAGACTGCTGGTGTTGTGACCGTGTCTGTGGTTGGACTACTGCTTCTTGACCTGTAGAACTGGGCTGGCGTGTTGGGACCACATCATCTTGGAAACTTGGGATAACCACCAGTAGCTACAGAACTTCAAAATGAGGAAGATGTTCCTGGATCACTGAGATGCTGGCCCCAAACCCACAATAGCAGAACCCTCCATTCTGTAGACCCATGCTAGTGCAGAAACAGGTGGCTATTGCCTTCTGGAAGCTGGTACCGCCGTACAGCTTTTAGTCAGTCACAAACCACTTCAGGAAGCCAACTGTCAGGCTCATGATGGTGCAGGTCCGCCAAACTATCAACACTCATCAACCCACAGGTGGTTGAAATTGTAGCTGGGTTCCAGAGAATGGGGTTTCTGAATCTGCACTGGAGACCACTCAGGGCACCAATATCCCCATACTTTGTGCACCAAGAGGAACAAGTGATTACATCATTAAAATAAGTTATAACTCTCTCATTCTTCAAGACTTAGTGAGTCACAAAGGCAGGTTAATGAAGACTGTCAGACACAGGAAAGGTGATGATGCCAGGGTCCTGTACTTGAAGAGGGGAGTAAGGGACTTCATTCCCTAGAAAGGACATAGTTCTATAGGTCATCTCCATGCCCACTTATTCTGGGAGACCAAGCCTACTTACTTCTACTCTTGCTAAGGAAATCCTACCCCAGCATCAATGACCCAGCAAAATGGGAATTCAACGTCAAGCTAAGCAGCTGCAGGATGGCAATGGAGCTTTCCTTTGAATGGCGGAAGGCTCATTAGCCAGGCCTGTACACCTGCCTGGATGCCACCGTGGCCAACACCATAAGGATTATTGTGGCACACTGAGAGTTTCATAACATTTGAAAGACTAAAGGTGACTAATCTGAGAGGGCGTATGCACAGGACAGAAGTAGCTTGCAAAGCAGTTACAGACAGCTTGATCAAGTGAACATTCACATTGGTGCTGGATCACAGCAGGCCAGGAAATCTTAGAACAGCCGGTGACCTCAGCCTAATCCCAAATAAGGCATCTGTGACATTGTCTGATTAAAACAGAATTATGCAAACCATTGTTGCTACCACTGCTATATAACTGTAGCAAATCTTCTGCTAAATATAACTCATGGCCAGAAAGGATTAAACAGCTTGCAGGCTGAGTGACCCAGAGCCAACCTTTAAAGTCACGTTAGAAGGTATGCGAATTGTAATTAGGCCCATTCATGCTAAATAGGCTAGAACTTTGAAATGTCTGTCACTATAGCTACTAATTCAGAGATCAAAATGGATATTAAGATGTAGATGAATCTTGGGTGAAATAATGTCATTGTCTACATGTTTCTGAAGTTTGTGATAGACCACCTAATGGATACGTTGCCCTATGTTAATTTGTGTAACTAGTTACTGGTGATGTTTAGAAAATAGGTTACATCAGAAGTCTATTGTTTACCCAGGACTTTGTGGTCAAATGGATGCTAGAACAATGTATAAAAAGACTCTTGTCATCAAATCTTCTTGATGTTTCATGGAGGGAAAGCTTAAGCCACAAGGTTGGGATCCCAGTGCTTACAGGTCCACCCTGAATAGATATTGGACCATAACTATGAACTAAATTTTAAAAACTCTTCACAACTACAAAGCTCACCATCTCTGCTATGAATCCGAACCTCAAGAATTGAACTCCTGTCTATATGTATATTGATCTTTAATTGATCTTTTGTTTAGACAATTTTAGTTTAGTTAAGAATTGGCTGTAAACATGTATTTGGGTAAGATCCAAAATATTCAATAACCTGGGAAGTAATGTGTCCTATCTTTTGGAATTGGTAGAATCTTTTCTTTTATATAATTTTCAGAAATCATATTTGACTTGGTACCTGAATGGAGGCCTGAAATTGGGTTGCTTTAAGGGAATTTTGGTGTTGGTTTTTGGGCAACCAGTGAGGTAATAAAGAAGATGCTTTATGCTGGCTTGGTAAATCGAAGCATTGGAACATACACCAGCTTTTGGGGGGATTGTCTGCCCCCATCCTTTGCCATTCACCCTAATTGAGTGACTTTGGCTTGCCCCACTGGGACCCCCATCACACACCTTGCAGCTGCTGTAGCAAACACACACTCGGGTTTCAATGCAGTTTAATTCCCCTCCCACCAATGGTCTTTAGTCACTCATTTAATTAAGCACTCGTTACAAGTAATTGGGGCAGGGCACCTCCTCAGGTATAACTTCTGTAAAATTGTACTCATTGCAGCAAAGCCACAACCTAAAGTCAGGCACTCTTGTTGTGTCAGTGTTCACAACTGTTAACCTAACCCCAGTTTAGGGGGAATACCGAAGGCTTGTAGGACCTTCAGAACAGCTGACGAAGGGCTTTTTACAACTGGTTTTGACAAATATTCCCTACACCCCCTCATAACAGCACTTACTGTCTTTTAACTATGGGTAAATCCCATTCAAAGGGGTCATGGTTTTCAGGGGGTAGGGGAGCCATACTAGCACTGTTAACTAGGAAGTAGCAAAGTTACTTTGCTTTGTTTTTCCTGTTCTCAAACCTATAGGTAATTATGAACTGAAAAAGAAAAGGGTTGATATAGTAGATTATTTCCCTGAACAGTACACTTTCCACATGTCTCCAGCTTACTGTGTTATTTTCACATTTACCTGGCTACGGAGGGTGGAAAGTTGGAAGGGAGAGAGAACTACTTCATTTTCTGCCCCAGGGAGTTATGCAACTCCAGGCACCAATTGGTGGAGCCCAAAGCCAAAGAAATGGGGACAAAATAAATTTACTCTTTCATTACAGCCTGAATGAAGCATTCATACATAAAGAAATGAGAAAACATTTCAATTAGTAACTCAACCTTTTTTTAAAACAGCAATTGTGAAAAAGGAAGAACAGATCAGACTCCCCAAAGAACTTTAATGCCTATGACCATGTGTCCTTGTTTCTCCCTCCCAGAGGGAATGGAGGGCCCTTCCCCCAGACAGTGGGCGAAAATGGCTGCAAGAAGTAGCCTGGGGGGACAAAAGGGGCATCTCCTATGGAGTTTGTGGGCCAGACATGCTGGCTGTCAGACACCATCTCAGGCTCATTGTTCCCCTCCTGTACCATCACAGGGCTCCCCTGGGAGAAGTTTCAAGGGGTTAGTGCAGGTTCTGCTGAGAATGGGGGCCAGGGTTGGATCCTCAACCTCATAGCACCCTGGGGCGCACATACAGGATGGGGAGTCAGTTCCCCATTACTGGCAGTAGCTATTGCAGCACATGGGACTCTAGTCCTTTCCACCACTGGTACCAGGGACTGCTTCAGGGCATGTGCCCAGGCTCTTTAAACTAAGCTCTTGTTCTATCACGTGACCTGCTCCAGGAACCAGATAATTGAGTCTTGCCTCTAGAGGAGGAAACATTCCTCCTGCTTAGTAACTTTATCACAGGGTCTACTTACAACAAGCAATGCCTCCTGCTGGTCATCATGGGGATTAGCTCTACCAGCTTGCACTCTTCCTCTAGTGTTTTCTCCTATCTTGTCTTGCTCTGCTGCCCCACTCACTCCAGAGTCTGCAGCTTCCTCTCTGTGGCTTAGCCTTCCAGTGAGGTCACTAAAGTCCTCCCCTTCCAGGGAATTCAATCTTTCCAGATCTGCTATCTAGCTGTGGCCTCCAATGCCCTGCACCACTCCCCAGTGGTTGGGAGGGGAATCCAGGCCCACCCTCTACAGTGGGTTCTACTGGGGGACCTTTTAACAAGCAGCCACAATCCCTGTATAGTCCTGCTGCTGTTTCCCTAGACTTCTCCCCTTTCTGGGTTTATGCATGCCCTCCACTCAGGGAGTGACTATAGCTTCTTCCCTAAAGCATGCCACAGCAACCCCCCTCCCTGTAGCCAGCTACCTGGCTTTATACTGTCTCTGCCTGTTCCTGCACAGGTGAACATGTCCTTATTTAGCTGCCTCCAGCCTAAATCTCCCCTGCTTGTGGCCTAATTAGCTGATTGGGCCAACCTGGCCTAATTCATCTCTTGCACGGCTAGTCTACAGAGTTCACCGCATCATAAACCCCTTCCTCCTTTTCTCTCAAAGGGAAATTGCTCTTAGCACCTTCTGTTAATGCCAATAAACAGTCCTCAGTGTCCTTCTCGATCTGTCCTTATGTCCCTGGGCTGTTGGCTCCTGGGCAGAATTGGGGAGGGGTTCACCCTCCTCAGCCTGAGGTCCTGCCAAGTCAGTCACAAAAGCAGCATTATATTGTTTTTTTCCCCTTGGAAAGTGGGTAAGAAATCCTCCTACATAACATAACTTTGCTGTTGAAGGCCACAATAGAATACTTGTCACCATGTCAGGAGTGTGATTGTTTCATTTACCTTATTTCCCAGACAAATTTTGCAGCCCCTGAGAAAGAAACACCTGCTGAAAATGGTAGGGGGCATGAACTAATAGTTTTTTTTTAAAATAATATCCATAGTGTGTGAAGCTGGGGGATGCATTTATATCAGGGCCAATGTTAATAGTTCCCAATCTCTTCTGTTAGAGCTGGCCATCAACTGGAGAACATAGCAGTTCTGAAAGTAACAGACTGGAAAAGTGTTGTGGCTTTCCAGTCCTGTTATGGGGATCCAGCAATCTATGCTACAGCAGTTTGTGCCCCTTGATACCCCTCTACATATTGCTGAATGGAGGGGTTTGGTGAGCTCTGAAGGTGGACCAAGCTGGATTTGTGATGCCACTGAACCTTAAGAATGAGCTGGAGTTTCTGCTGCAGTAGAAGTTTGCAGACCTAGGTTTACAGGATAGGAAGGCAATCCAAATGGAAATAGAATATAGTCTAAGCTAGCAGACAGACTGCATTTGAACGACTGCAAATGCCCACCTGTCCCTGCAGCATCCATAATTCCAGCCCCTTCATTCAGTGATGAGCAGAGAAAGAAGGGGGTGGAGGGAGGGAAGTCACACAGAAAATATACTTTGTTCCATGAACTTTCTAGTCAAGACCCCACAGCAAAGGGACACCACACTGTGTTTGTGCAGCTGCTGAAGCAGTTTCCCCATCTTTACCCCTTTCTCTCAGCTTGTGCGTAATGGCTCCGAGCATGGAGACCTTGGAAGCCAGGGACCAGGAATGCTTGAAAACGTACTGTAACAGATGGCTGCTGCGTTCCTCAAAGAAGCAAAGGTTCCCCTTCCTACATATAACTAGCTGTGATGCTAACTCCACACCCCTTCTGCACAACTCCCCATTTCTAGGGGGAGGATGTTACCGAAGTTAAAGTCTGTGATCTTGAAAGCAGCGGAACACAACTGAAACTCTGGAGAACCATTAATCTTGTACAAGAGTCCCATCCCCCAGCCATACCTTTCTACCTCCTCCCTGGCTGACAGCCTGTTGGCAGACACTCACAGAGCCAGGGGCACTATGATAGTTCTGCCAAAAGCTTTTTAGTGATTCATGGTAATTCAACAAAATGTTGGATTTACAGTTGTGTCTTTGTTATGGACCATTTTTTGGGGGGGGAGGAGGAAGTGGGTGGCCTTCCAGCCCTGGAGAAAGAAGGAGGAGATGTTAGCAGGGAGAGTATAAGTTTAACTTATTAGCCTCAGATTCTGGTTCCTGTGGAGTCTCAGAGTCCTCCTCTGGTTCATCAGAAGGGGTTTGCTGAGCCAGCTCCTGTGCGTAGAGGTCAAAATAACTCGCTTCACTTCCTCCATGTCTTACAGAGCCATCTCCTCTTTGGTCCCTGCTGCCACCTCGCCTTGGCCCTCCTCTTCATGCTGTTGGGTGATGAGGCAGTGGGGTTGAGGAAGGGTTGTTAGTTACTTCAGGCTTAGCACTTAGGCTAAAGAGCACCCAGTCCAGCTCCTTGAAGAAGGGGCATGCTGCATTACCTCTCCTAGAGCACCTGCTAGAGTCTTTTGCCTTCCAATACTGGAGCCTGAGGTGCTTTACTGGTTCCCTGCGCTGAGCTGGAGTCCAGTGAATGACTGCCTGTGCCAGCCTCTTCAAGGATGCCTCGTAAAGATGGATGTTCCTGGTGATGTGGGAGAAGTCATGGAGGACAGTGAACTCCAGTAACACACTGGTGAGTGCCTGGGTGTGCTTGGCTGACCAGGTCACAGCTTTCAGATCAGGTTCCATGGTCATATGTACTGGTCATATGTACTGGTGAAAAGAGTACAGTGGAAAATAGCTTTTAAGGACATGGTACATATCCTTTAGCTCCATCCACACTACAAAATGGCACGGGTACAGGGCTGTATCACAGCCTGAGGCATGCTAGAGTATTCTTTCTCTGCACACCCTGAAACCTGTGCTTCTAGGGTTTAGATGTGGATTGTAGTGTAGGTTCTGGTACAACCCTGGGCCTGGACCCATGTCCAGTTGAGAATGTAGAAGTAGCCATAGTGGTAACAAGCATTAATAACAGCATCTTTATTCTGAAGTAATGTGAAGCTGTTAATAGGTTGTGCTGTAACTTTACCATGACAAGGGAAGATTAATTCCAATGGAAATACTGAGACAGATTCTAAGGTCTCGGGACAAAATGTAAAACTGATACAAAGCTATGCCTGTAGATTTTAATGAAGGTGGTTTTATTAAAGCCTTTAAGACCTACTGTATAAGCTATAAATTTTCTAAGAGCTGCATGGAAATTAGGCACAAGCAATTCCTTTCTGCTTTAATGGTAATCATGTGACTAAATCCTGTGCAGCTCTGAAAAATGTATGCAGGCCTGTTATGCAGAACAGAGTACCCACTACATAGAGGTGCTTTTGAGAAGTGAGGAACTTTGCATAATACTGAATAAATACATTTCTAATACCCTACAACAGAATTGGAAACATTTATTCTGACTCACAGATACACAGAGTAGGATTTCTGTCTATCCGAGGAAGTCACAGAGGGCTCTTTACTGAGATCCGATCTGTACAGACATAGCACTAAAACGTGGAACACACACACAAATCTGGAGAGGCTAGCAGCTGCAGCAGCTGTCCCTCAGGAATGGAGCTGTCCTCCAAAAGATGCAGAACCTCTTGCAACTTAATCCTTGAATGTATCAGTAAACAATGTATCCGGCAGCGAGTTCCACTAAATTCTTGTGTTTAGTTTTAAAGGGTTTTACTACACTTAATAGCAACAAGTGTTTCATGGGTCTTTACATTTAATTTTAAATTAAAAGGTTTTGTTTGGATTAAGACATCCGCGGCACTGCAGGGAACTCAAGTATTTCAGTGTTGTGCTAGTGTGTAAGAAGTAGTAAGTGAACCAGAGTGGGGAAAAAAGTGAAACTGAGTATGCTATTTTTATTGTCCAAACTAAGGCTGGTCATTTTTCTGAAAACACAGGTTAGTTTAAGAATGTGCTAAAATTCATTTCTGAACAAAATTCAAAGTTTTTACTTAGTCATGAGAAACTCCCTCTCCTTTTTTTTAACCCAGTAGTAAAATGACTCATTTCATTTTTGCCACTGGGGGAGGAGGGAGGGAAGGAGAATTGAAAAGTGAGAGAAAGAAGGAAAAAAAAAACATATCTTCTTACTTTTTTCACCCCCACTAGAAAAGATTTCCTCTGGGTTTCTCACATTTTTACTCCTCCATCTTCCCCCTCTCCTCCAGTGAGCAAAAAAAAGAAAATAAAAGTCGGGAAAAGCCCAAACTGGAAAATTAAAGGTTTCAAAATTAAATGACTTTTTTCAAAATGAAACAAAAATTTTCATTTCTTAAAACACTTGAAATATTTTTCTTGAAAAAATGAATGTGAAAATCTGATATGCCAACAAAAACTGCTTTCTTTCAAATATTTTTGTAGCCTCCCCTCTTAAAAAAGTCCAGGCACCTTCACATACTCTCTGAATTCAACATTTTTAAACCTGGGTGCCTAAAGTCAGGCTCCTACACCCTATTTTATTTGCCTGGGCGGCCGATCACCTGCATCTTTTAAATATGGATTTATTACTTCAGAAATAAAATGCAGTCATATTTATAAATGCTAAGTCTTAGGCTATTGTTTGGTTCTCTTATAACCACAAGCTGCTTTGATGCATAAGAAAGATACTTGATTAATGAATACTACGCACAGTTAATGCTCCTCTTGACTTGAAAATGGTGACAAAAATACTAAAAATGGCTTTCGCCTTATATACCAGTTACTAGTAGAGAAGGTAGAAGTTTCTCATTTGAAATATTTGTTTCCCAGTGAAAAATGACAGATCAAGATGGAAATTTCTGCAGAAAATGTCAATTTTCTACTATGCTTTTGTTGAACATTTAAAAACTGATTTTTTTTTTAAAAAAAGGCAATTGAAAGGCCATTCAAGTAAAGTTTCTAGGGTTTTAGTTTTCAAAAACAAAAAATCCCTTAAATTCCATAGACATGTTGACAGACAAGTGAAACCATTTTTGGATTCGTTTAAAAAAAATTGTGTATGGGGAACAATCTTCTGACCTAGTCTAGGTATTAGTAGAGATGGACCCAAATAATGAATTTCAGAATCAAAACTGGACGCAAATCCAAGCTTCTTCAAACTTCAGGGATGTTGACAATCAATGATACAATTAAGACTATTATATAGATATGCTACAGTTGATCCAGATTTAATCCTGAAATTCCCCAAAATTTAAGTGGGTTCTAATGAGCTGTTCCTGATCAGGCTCATTTCTAAATACATTCTACTATCTAAAACTAGCATAGGTGGAGTCTTCTTCCCTGTACTTGCTGGGACTAAGCTATACACATGTGGTTTCTAAAATGCATACCAATACCCAGGGATAATCATGTCTTATTTCCTGAGGGACATCAGATCCATAAATCAATTAATGGTTTCATTTATCGCTACATTTAGTCTGCTCATTCCTGATAACATACTAGAATGTGTAATCCACACAGTTCGATAGTTTCTAACCTGTTAATACATAGATATAGATTTCTAAATTGTTCTGAAACTCACATGAGGGAAGAGAACTGAGTGTGAGGTGGATTTTCAGACATGTGGCATGCCTCAGTGAAATGACTGGCATGTCACACAAGATTTGAAAGAGGCATGATGATACCACACATGATAAACCAGATTGTGTTTTCCTTTTCGTTACACTGGGTCATGCCACACAATGGTGCAACCTCCACTACAAAATCCTGTACAGACACACAGCTGCATTACCATGCTCAGGTGCATACCTTTGCTGGGGTGTAAGCAATTTGAGATTGCAGGGAATCAGATCAGCTCTGTGAACTGGAGAGAAATAGTTATAATTTGCTAACTACTGAAATATATACATTTACCTTAAGTGCATTTACAAATTCAATAAGCATTTTAAAATATTTAAGTAAAGCTATTGAAATCATCTGGCTAATTTGTATGTTTGCTACTGTCCTCTGCTGGATGGAATCAGAAGCTATCTACTGTAGGTCATAGGCCCTTTAACTTGGAGATTGTCTTCCAGCTCAGTATAGGGGCATACATTTTAACAGTTCACCCTGCTGTTGCTATGAAATTCTGAATGGCCCTGGCATAACTCAAAGGGCAATTATGATAACCATGGATTTAGAATATTATTACATTAAAACTAAAAATTATTGGGGAGAGAAATCAAGGGGAAGAGAAAACAAAAAGAAGTGGAAGATAAAAACTTACCAAATCTCCTGTTCTGTCAACACATTGGGCCAGATAAGTAGCTGGTGCAAATCAGTGTAGCTCCATTAACTATTTACATCAGTTAAGGATCTGACATGATTTCTACTCTTAGAAATAATTAGGAGTAATTTGCACTGGGGAACTGTCAGGAACTAGTCTTTGTGAGAATACAGCCATTAATGCAGCTTTTGCATTATGTATGTGTATGGATTTTTTAAATGTTTGTTTGAAACTTTATCTTAATGAAGTTTGCTGCGGGAGAACTTTTTAAAAAATGTTGTTCTTTGTTAGACAAAGAACCCTGTTCCTTCATATCTTAGGAGGAGTCACACAAAGGGAAGAAGCCCCCTCTGGCAGACTGTAGGAGATCTGATAAGGGATCTTTGGTGTCTGGCCAGAGTTTTTTGCTGACCACAATCCATGAGGATGGGCCCTGCAGGTCACAGGAAATCCTAAGAATGGAGTCAAAGGTGCAGGAATGTTTCTTCTTATAAGTCAATAGACTTAGTCTATTGAAAATGCATGATTGTAGGTTTGCACTGTACTGCTGGGGACAATGAAGAAATGTGACATTTCAAAGCTGGTGTAGAAATATTACAGGCAAAGCAATGTCCTTAACTTCCAGAAAGCAGTAATACATAAATGTGTCTTATGACAGATTTGTTAAAATACTTGGTTTAAAGCCGAAGAAATGCATTTCATTCCTTTGAAAACAAAGAGAAAGAAACACTAAATGGGTGCCTAGTATCTTTAAGGCACACACGTACATTGGAGACAGTGCAGAGCTGTACTGTCCTGGGATAACTGAGGGAAGGATTGCGCCTTGGGGAAGTATAGTGCATAACATTATGCAGGGCAGATACACAGCACACACTGGCAGAGATGGGGGTGGGGGAGGGGAAGAACAGCCCATTTCTCCCACAACTCTCAAGCAGAGGGAACAATGTCGTCTTTCTTTTCCCCCTCCCACGGTGTCCATGGTGAACAGGTCGTGATGGAGGGAAGGGGAGGCCAGTTCCAGCCCCCAAAAGTGAAGCTGTGTGCAATAACTGCAGCAGGCTCAGCCCTCACTTCTCCCATGGAGCACTTAGCAACTGATAAGATGAAGAGCAGAGGAAGCCAGCAGTGGGTGCTGGAGGGAAAAGTCTGGTTTCCCTCCTGCTAGCTGCACTCACAGAGGGAGGAAGGGCCCCCATCTTGCTGACCTGGAGCACATGGGAGAGAGCAGAGGGAGCTGGTTGGCATCTCTCCAAACAAGCAGGAAAGTACAGCTGGGAGAGAGACAGATAACCCCTGTTGGGGAGAAAGGACCCAAGGGTGATACACTGCAGCCACTCTTCCTATGATTTAAATACCCTTGTATCAGGTGCTAGTTTGGACTAGGGCAATGGTTCTCAAGCTAGGTCCGCCGCTTGTTCAGCGAAAGCCCCTGGCGGCCTGGGCCGGTTTGTTTACCTGCTGCGTCCACAGGTTCGGCTGATCGTGGCTCCCACTGGCCGCGGTTGGACGCTCCAGGCCGGTGGGGGCTGTGGGAAGCGGCACGGGCTGAGGGATGTGCTGGCCGCCCTTCCCGCAGCCCCCTTTGGCTTGGAGAGACAAACTGCGGCCAGTGGGAGCCACGATTGGCCAAATCTGTGGACACGGCAGATAAACAAACCAGCCAGTTGTACAGCACTGGGGTATAGAGGGGTACAGAAATGAACAGTGGGGGACAGTACTATTTATTTATTTGCATTACCACTGCAGCTAGGAGCCCCTGTCGTGCACCAGGACCTCACAGTGATAGGTGCTGGAGGGGATACCAGGGGACACAGCATTAATCACACACACACACACTTTTAGGATATAACTGTAGGATGTGGTGCTCTTGGAGGGCATTCAGGAACAGGGAAACAGAACTCAGGCATAGAGTCAAATTCTTGTCCTCACAAGTTTCATTCCCTCCCAACTTTTGTTGTTAGGTGTAACATCCTTTAGGATGGTGTAGTTGGCTCTACCAGCTATGACTGGCCTGCTCCTTGTGGACGATGGCCATCACTGTCTTCTCCCAACCATTTTGGATCACTGGGCTCCCACCTTATGACTTGGGGGTTGCACTCCCTGCACCTTTTAGAGCGCACAGATTAAAGTTACATCTTGCTTAAGGGAGAAGAAAAGCATACTTTACCCATACCCCCAATCTCTTGCCCATTGAGTCTAGACAAAGTCACAATCTGGCCCTAAATCAGGGATGTCAACACTAATAAATGTAATTAAAGATACAGTATAAACTCAGGTTTCAGAGTAGCTGCTGTGTTAGTCTGTATTCTCAGAAAGAAAAGGAGTACTTGTGGCACCTTAGAGACTAACAAACTTATTTGTGCATAAGCTTTTGTGAGCTACAGCTCACTTCATTGGATGCATCCGATGAAGTGAGCTGTAGCTCACGAAAGCTTATGCACAAATAAATTTGTTAGTCTCTAAGGTGCCACAAGTACTCCTTTTCTTTTTACAGTATAAAGTGTTACTAAACTGGGCAGAAAACAGTTTTCCCATCACATGAGAGTCAAGATTTTAACCCCTCCCATCCCAAATTGGGATGAAAAGTTGAATCCCTGGCGTCGTCATGAACTGAAAACACAGAAAAAATTCAGATCAAAATACTTTGTTTTGAAATTACCAAAACATACAGTTAAAAAATTAAGATAAAGGCTGAAAACAAACTTAAATTTCAAAAAACAGATTTTTGTTTTGAAAGTGTCAAAACAGGACATTTCATACAATCTCAAAATACATTCTGTTCCAAAATGGGGAAGTTTGTCAAAGCTGACCCTTCGCCACAATGTTTCATTTTTTGACATATTGGCATTTTCTGATGCAAAACCTTCTGTCAAAAGTTTCCTCGACCAGCTCCAGGAACTAGTGTAATAAATACTTTACTCTTATTGTCTTACCTGATGGCCTCAGGGTGCTTACTAAATATTAAATCATTAAGCTTTATAACACTGAAGGGAAGTACAGGAGGTGAGTATTATTATTCCCATTTTACAGGCCATTAAACTAAGGCAATTGGCTTGAGGCTAAAAGACTTTATCTAGACCACTATGTGGTTGAACTGGAAATGGAAACACATGTTCCTGACTCCTACTTCCTTATTCTACCCACGGATAGACATTGTTTCGTTTCTCACTGACAGTGATGATAAAAATAAGGAATTACATATGCTTGACCAATTTTCATAACAGTTTTATGAGTGTCTTGAGACTGTGCTCATTTGTACCATGTGAATGTCTGTTTTCATTTTCCTTTCATGGTATGTCTGCTTGGAAATATCCATCCAGTTTGCTATTGAAAATGTACATGGTATTGTTCCCAGTGACAGGTTCTTTATATTAACGTGGAAAGTTTCCCCACAGTGTTCAAATTGCTATATACTCCTTCAGTTTTGTGACACCTATGAGAAGGGGGGGGGGAAGAGTATAGTGTGCTCTATTCAGCTTCTTATAGAGCACCCAAGACTGATATCTGAACTTTTCATAGGGCTAAACAATCATCAAGGTGAGTTATTTGAACAAAGTTTCCTCTCTGTTCTGTGCCCCATCAAGCTTTGTACATGAGATTTGTGTGTTCTTGAGATGCTAATAGATTCCGAGTTGCTATGAAGAAAGTAAAATCAGAGAAATACAGTTTTCAGTGAGACCTGAAAGTGAGTGAATTGTGTGTCACTTCCATTCAATGGGAGTTAATTCCCAAGTTTTGGGCCCAGAATTGAGACTGCTTATGTTGTGCATTCGCCAGCAGCACCTTTGAGGTAGAGAGTTCCAATGTCCCAGGGAGTACTGCTGTCTAGAGCAGTTGAAAGTCTCATAGGATGCAGCATTCTGATTTTAGTGTATTGAAAGTTTCACAAATATTTGGCATATTACAATAGTTCTTATAGGGTTTCTCTGACGGGATGGATAAATTGCCTGCTACCAAAAGAAAATCTTAACATGTATATAAATACTGGTTTCTGGGCAGCATTTAGCCAAGTATGAACATGGGTTTCAAAATATGGGCAGAATTCCTTTATTTGTGACCTTTTTTGTGTGACTGATTCCCTATCACTTCACTATAGCTGAACTCTTCACAGGGTATTCAGCTCATACAGAGCTAAAGAGAAATCTCTGCTAGCCTACCAGTCCCATACTGGAAGCTGTTAGATAATTGTGTTAGCACAGTCTGCTTATTCTAACATTCAGGAAAGATGCTGCCACTTACAATGCCCGAAGAGCTGCCTCTTCCTCCATAATTTCAACTGTTAGTGCTGCTGCGCAGACGAGATTGATAGAGCACAGTATAGATTTTTACTTGCCAGAAAGAGGAAAATCAATTTCCAGCCACATAAGATGGAACTAATAGAGCAGGAGGTCACTAATACTACTAGCTGCTCTATGGCATTGTAGTCTTAAGAAGCAGCCCTACGTGACAGACAAGAGTGTGGAACAGGATCTTGCACCACAATAGGATGCAGAAAACTTTGAGAAGAACGCTGGGAAACTGATGAATCAGCGGACTAGGAAGCGAGGTCCCAGTTTTCAAAGAATCTTCGGCCAGATTCTCTGCACATGTAAATTGATGCAGCTCTGTTGAAGGTCCAGGCCAGTTTACACTTGTAGTCGAGTTGGCCCCTCATGCAGGCGGTAGAGCTTGTAGGTGTGTACTCTTCTCTGCATGCAGGAGGGGTCATTGTAATGGCGCCCAAACATTTGGGTGTAAACTTAGCTAGTTTGAACATCAGAGCAGAAGAGTCTAGTGCCCAGGTCTGGGCACAAATACATTTTGTTTGTGTGCAAAACACTGAGTTTGAGAATTGGCTTCTGTTAGCCATCCTGGTACAGTAGGCTGCTGGGACAGCTGGCGGTCCAAATGGCACGTGACTTTTTGTAGCAAGAAATACTGAAATGGGGCCCAGGCACCTTGCACTGCAGTATGAGTAAGGAAGTAAGTGGTCTGAGAGAGAGCTTTGACCCACTATATACTGTAGCAATGGAGAGATGTTGCAAGTCTTGGGCTGCAGTAGCCCATTCTTGTTAAAATGCATTTTCCAATGAATAACGGGGACTAGGAGTTACTGGGTCTGGGAATGGTGGGCCAAGAGGAGCCTTTGTACCTGTCTGGATTAAACCAGATAGGCCTTTAAGGTTTCCAGAGAGTATGCCATGCCAGAATAAAGTCAAATTTTTGCATTTGTGGGCAAACCAAGCTACTTTGCCATTAAAGGTGGCTGTCTTGTGTGGTTGCTAAGTGTCTAAGTTAGGGTTACCAAATTTCTAATTGCACAAAACCTAAGACTCTTGCCCCGCCCCTTCCCTGCCTGTTCCCTGAGGGTCTGCCCTTTCTTTAAGGCCCCACCCCCATTCACTCAGATTCCCTCCATCTGTTTCTCACTTTCCCCCACCCTCATTCACTTTCACTGGGCTGAGGTAAAGGGTTGGGGTGCGGGCGGGGTTGAGGGCTCCAGTTGGAGGTACAGGCTCCAGGGTGGGGCCAGAAATGAGGGGTTTAGGCTCCAGGCTGGGGCAGAGGCTTGGGGTGCAGGAGGGCATGTGGGCTCTGGGACGGAGTTTTGGTGTGAAATGGGGTTCTGACCTGG
This sequence comes from Eretmochelys imbricata, assembly GCF_965152235.1. NCBI lineage: Eukaryota > Metazoa > Chordata > Testudines > Cheloniidae > Eretmochelys > Eretmochelys imbricata. The sequence continues at coordinate 167,756,162 of NC_135573.1, forward strand.
GGAAGAGGGTTGGGCGGGCAGGTGGGGTTTCCAACCTGGGGCAGGGAGTTTGGGGTGCAGGCTCTGGCTGGGTGGCATTTACCTCAGGCATCTCCCAGTCAGTGATGTAGAGGAGCAAAGGCAGGCTCCCTGCCTTCCCTGGCTCTACGCTGCTCCCAGAAGTGGCTAGCATATCCAGCTCCTAGGCAGAGGTGCGGCCAGGTGGCTCTGCATGGTGTGCTGCCCACGTCTGCAGGTGCCACCCCCACAGCTCCCATTGGCCCTGGTTCCTGACCAATGGAGCTGGTGCTCGAGACGTGGGCAGCACACGGAGCGTCCCTAGCTGGCCCTGTGCCTAGGGGCCATAGGGACATGCTGGCTACTTCTGGGAGCTGCATGGAGCCAGGGCAGGCAGGGAGCCTGCCTTTGCCCTGCTGACTGGACTTTTAATGGCCTGGTCAGCAGTGCTGACCGGAGCTGCCATGCTCCCTTTTCAACTGGGTGTTCCAGTTGAAAACAGAATGCCTGGCAACCCTAGTTTTAGCAAATGCAGCCTGCAGGCAAGTAAGGGCTATGTGAAGTTTGAGGAGTGTGCACAGATCTTAGGCATTTGCTTTCACTAGTGTATCCAAGTGATTGTCCAGTGTTCACAGCTTGCATGCTAATGAGGCTGGCTACCAAAGCCTGCCTGGCCATGTCCACAAGTGCCACATTAACATATGCTAATCGGTCAGTAATATGCACAGTGTCCTGGTGCATATCCCAAAACACCTACTGTAAAGATGACTGGATGAATCAGTACAGTGATATTGTCACTGCACTGTTTCAATGGGCTTCACTGATGATGATGGAGAGAGGCCAGGAGGAGATCACACAAATGAAAGGAATCTGAAGCTCCTTATAGAGAAAGCGGTGGTGCCTGAATCAAGGCTCCTGGGAGATGAATAGTGGTTGGAAGATAGTTATGTGAAGAGGTGATACCTGGCAGGATCAGTGCCATCAGAGGCTACAGGAGGACAGTGAAGGAAATAAGAGTCCCACCACTTCTCCTTATTGTGCAAAGGTCAGCTGCCATTGTATAAGGGCAGCTAAAGGAGGGCCAGCTAGCCAAAAGAGAACAGGAGTTGTCTGGACAAGAAGCATGGGAGACACTGACCATGCAACATTGCAGATGTGGGAAGGGTGTTCTGGATACCATATGGAGGAGTACCCAGAGACAACACAACTATAACATGTACCTCAGATTCTCTTTTGAGCTATAGTGTATGGTCCAGTGGAGGGCTTTTAGTAGATCACTTCCATGAGTGACTTCTCACTTGATCCATCTCTAATTTTTATATACATACACACACACACACAGGCCTGGGTATGACTCATGCAATTCTGAATAAATATAGATTGCAGCACCTATCCCACAAACAACCCAGTCCATTTCTGCATACTTATGCTTTGGCATGCACACTCAGCATAAATCTAGCAACTCCCTCTGAGGTGGCCATCCATGGCCATCTCCTAGAGCAGTGGTTTTCAAACTCTTTTTCTGGCAACCCCGTTGAAGAAAATTGTTAATGCCCATGACCCATTGGGGCTGAGGATGAGGGGTTTGTGGTGTGGCAGGGACTCAGGGCTGCGGCAGGGGGTTGGGGTGCAGGAGGGGGTCAGGGCTCTCAGGTGGGGCCAGGGATGAGGGGTTCAGGGTGCAGGAAGGGGCTCTGGGTTAGGGGGAGGGGGTGCTCAGGGATGGGGGAGGGGATTGGGGCATGGGCTTACCCCGGGCAGCTCCCAGTCAGTGGCACAGTCAGTGCTAAGGCAAGCTTCCTGCCTGTCCTGGCACCACAAACTGTGCTGTGCCCTGGAAGCAGCCAGCAGCAGGTCCAGCTTCTAGGTGGAAGCATGCAAGTGCCTCCACACGGCTCTTGCCCACAGGCACCAACCATCCCAGTTCCCATTGGTTGGTTCCCGGCCAATGGGATGCAGAGCCAGTGCGCGGAGCCCTGTAACCCCCTGCCCAGGAGCCGGACTGGATGCTTAATAGCCCAGTTGACGGTGCTGATCAGAGCTGTTGCGACCCAGTTCCTTCCATTCTGCAACCCACTACTGGGTCGTGACCCTCAATTTGAAAACCACAGTCCTAGAGCAAGTGTTCAAATGGGTTTCACTTACATGGCTATTTGTGTGCCTGCAATGCCTGCACACTTTCAAACAGTAGCTCTGATTTTGATTTTCAAAATGGATACAAAGAAGTGCAACATATTGTACAGCAATGTAGGTACAAAAGGAAACAAACTCCTCAGGGGCAGATTCTGATACTCAGTTTGAGCAAGGGTAGTACCTCACTCTGAAAAAAGCTCCCTTGGCTTCAGAAGGGCTACTCATGGAAAAAACTAACATTGCATGTAAGAGGTTTCAGAACCTGGCTTTACGTAAATTCTTGGTGCATAAAATAAAACTGTGGGGATATCACAGTTGAATTTGGGCAGGTTATGTTTCATCGAAAACATTTTGCCCAGATCTAGGGCTCGCAGCATTAGATTGCTGAAATGTAAACAAATGCAGATATCCAACTAATAAAGTAAAACAGGTTTTTCTGGGAAAAAAGTCCCCAATTTCACTTTTCCAGGAAGTGAAGTCACAAAAGTAACACAAAAAGCTAACTGAAACACTTCTTTGGTTTAAATGCATTTGTTCCAGTATTTAGACAAGTTGAAAGAGAGACATATATATCTACTAAACAGCTATTCTGCCTTGAATGATCCCCTCTTGGGTCAAATTTTCAGCGCTGCAATACACAGGCAATGAAGCAAAGAATGGATTCAAATTGTTTTTAAATTAATCAGATTCACAGTTAAAAAGCACCCTCAGTTAGGTTAAATGTCAGTTTCTCATCCTCAGATTCAAGTAATTTAACTTACTGTAACTGACCTTTTTGATTATAACTCCCAGTTAAAACTAGGAGAAAATGACAATATAAAAATGGAAAATGGATTTTAGTATTGACAGTGTGGTAATTAAATGTAAAAGACGGGATTTGAAGAAGTTAATTAATCTTTTCACTACCTCCATAGTAGGCCATTAGATTTGTGGGTTCATATTACTCTTAATGGACATGAACTCACTACTGTAAGGGACTGAGCCAAGAAAGGGACCTGTGTTTAGAAACTATATTAAGGGCTGGATCCAGAGCCCACTGACATCACAGAAAGTCTACAATTGGTTTCAGTGGGCTTTGGATCTGGCTGTTAATACACATAAGAAAAATAGTTACGGTAAAAATGAACTGGAATAAAACTGGTAAAAAACACATCCAAATAGCTATAAGTTTCCTGTTTTCCTTCCAATCACAGAAGGACTCTTGTTCATAATAAATGCTTTTCTTTGGGGATAAAGAATTAGGTACTGCTGGTGTAGGGTGCCTTTGAACAGCTGTACAAAGATTGTGTCCCTCCTGTGTTCTCATGAGAGAAGGGCCATTGCAATCTGGTCCACTTACTATTTCACATAATACAATTAGCACCTGGATGCTGACAGATTTTTATCTCAGTTTATAGAAAAATATTGGCCTTGCTTCCACATGTGAACTAGGGCGTGTTGGAAAATATGCTCTGTGCTCACCGGCAGTCCAGAAGCTGGTGAATGTGGTTTGTGCCTAGAATTAACCATGTCTCTTAAAGCTGAGCAGATGAGCAGTGTCAGTGAAGTTGGGGATTCTATCCACACGCTCTGGTTCAGGGGTTGGCAACCTCTCAAAGAGCCATATTTTTGTTTTTGTCTTTGACCAAAATATCTTGGTAGCCGCATCACAAGCAAAGCTACTTGTAAAGTTAGAATTTATCAACTACTACTACTAAAATATATTACAGTTATTACTACTCACTAATACTTTTGCCGTTCGAATTTGAATATGAACATGAACGGGAGGGGGCTCTGGAAGGACAGGGCATGGGGTCTGGGAGGGAGTTTGGGTGCAGGAGGGGGTTCTGATCTGGGGCAGGGGGTGTGAGGTGCAGGCTCTGGCAGGGAGGTGCTTACCACAGGCAGCTCCTAGCCGGTGTCGCAGCAGGGCTCAGCAGGTTGCCTGCCTGCTCTGGCCCCATGCCACTCCCAGAAGTGGCTGGCTGGTCTCTGCATGCTGCCTCTGCCCCCAGCACTGTCCTCGCAGGTTCCCGGCCAATGGGAGCTGTGGGGGTGGTGCTTGCGGGTGCAGGCAGTGAACGGAGACCTGCTGCCCCCCTCCCACAAAGGGGCACACAGAGACATGCCAGCAGCCAGCCACTTCGGGGAGCTGCTGGCCAGGAGCCGCCTCTGGTAAGTGCCTCCCAGCCAGAGCCTGCATCTCTGACCCCCTCAAAAAACGGCTGCCTGCAAGGGGCCACCCAAACAGCCACATGTGGCTCCAAAGCCACATGTTGCCAACCCCTGCTCTGATGAATAAGGCTCAGTGCTATGCAGGATCATGCTAGCATGGCTTGATCCTGCTCCCATTTAGAGTCACTGACATTGACTCAAAGGGGCAGGATGAGATGCTTACTATGCAAACAGTCAGTGGGACCGCTAGACAATTGAGGTGCTAGAGGAGCACTCAAGGAAGACAAGGTCACTTTGGAGAAGCTAAACTGAATTATTTGCATTGATCTTCATTGTGGAAGATGTGAAGGAGATTCCCACACCTGAGCTATTCTTTTAAAGTGACAAGGAACTGCCCCAGATTGAGGTTTTGGAACAAATTGATACATTAAACAGTAATAAGTCACCAGGACCAGATAGCATGAACTCAAGAGTTCTGAAGAAACTCAGGCATAAGGCATAGGTCAATCTGTGATGGATCCTGTGTTTCCTACTCAGGCAAAACTTCCATTGACTTCACTGGGAAGTAAGCATAAAGTAGAACTGAATAAGACTAGGATTGAGCCATGTCATTATCTCAACTTTCCACACTGAAACATGCCATTGTAACGTTTTAATTGGCATCATGTGTCAATCTTCTATCAGCCACTGAACAGGTCTTCCTGGAGCGTTCACCACTTGTTCCTGACTTTTCATAGATTTAATGAAATACCAACCAAATAATGACATTAGCACTACAAATAAACCGAGTGATTTAATTACACTTTACAGGTTTTATTTTGGCTTTCATTCTTATTACAATCAAAGGACTACATACATTTAGGAAACAAAGCCAGCTTTATCTGCAAGATGCTAATGATCTATAAAAGTAAAATGAATCTGTGCTTTAAAAGGTGTGGACTGAAAAGTGAAACAGGTCTTTCTGGGAGAAAAAATTAAAAACAATTTTGAAAAAATCTGTATTAATAAAAATCTAAAAATACTAGATCACTAAAATCTATCCTAACAGTTTGCAAAGAGCAAAAGAATATAGGGCCTGATCTAAAACCCACTGAAATTAATAGTAGACATTTTATTGACCACTGCATTTGGGCTCAGGCTTATGGTGCCCAGTAGTTCTCCACAAGACCTATACCTAGATGGAACCCTCTGAGCAGATCTCCCTCTCCCACCTCCCCAGCTTTCCCTCCCTTGCCCCAAATCCAACTGTGGGTGTGGGGGCTCTCCACAGGTCTCGGGATTCATTGGGAGGGGAGGAAGTGGGCAATGGGTGAACTAGGGAAAGGAGTTAGCATCATTCCTCCCTCAGACATGGCATCATCCACTAATAATCATGAATAAATCCAGCCTTGGGCTGCATCATCATTATATGGCCTCTCTCCTTAATGGCAGGCTGGGTGGCAGCTACTGGCTCCAGAAGCCCCGTGGTGATAGTTTCTCTCAAGGGATAAACATTTGAGAAACACCAGGAAGTAAAAAGGAAAAAAAAAGTCTGAAGGGCAGATTGTTAGGAGAGACACGAAGCGCTGGCTGCCGTTACAGAATAGCTTGGTATCACTATGTTGAATAAAAACAGTTTAATTCTGTCAACTTTGTGCCCTCTCTTTACTGCAGCCCAGCAGAATCCACATCAATCATGACTGCAGTGGTTTAGCAAGAGAGTAAAGAGTGTGATTAAATGAAAGCCAAAAGCAGCAGATATAACACACTGAGAAGACTGGATCTAAGTACTATACTCAGACCACTGGAAAAGATGGGTTTCTAGATAAAAAGTCTGACTGAAGCATGCAAAGACTAAGCAATAAATGAAACTGTGTATAGAACTAACTGTAGGGCCAGGAAAAAAAAACAAAAAAACAAGGACGAGGAGTCTTTGTGCCAGGGCCAGGGGAAACAAAATGAAAACAAAGCTCTTCCCATTAGCTGACTGGGGGAGGAAAAATATGAGAAGTGAATGAGACACTATTTCCATGGATAGTGCCACAAACACTACAATAACTGAGCCCTGTGACCCTAAAAAGAATGAGCCAGTACAAAGGTCTCCCGCTTTCCTCTTATTTAATTGAACATGAAACCAAGATGTAGGAGAAAGGATAGATGCATTTATCAGAGCTGAGAGCTTTATTGTTCATGCACAACTCTGCGACATAAAACAAGAATAAAAGATCAGTCAGAATTGTTTATGGCACAACTGATTCAGGTTTAATATCTATTACAAGGTTGGCCAACTCTGGAGAAATACCTCCAAGTAACAAGAGCAATGTAGAACGAGATGAGAGGGATTGAAAGCCCTAGTGCAGTGCAGAAACATGGGGGTAAACCAAGTGAACCTCAGAGGAAGACACAAAATGGACAGAGCATGGTTCACTGTACTGCAACATGAGACGAAAGAAAGGTGCCAAATGTATGGCCAACTTCCCACCATCACCCCAGGAAGAAAAATGAGTAAATTATTTCAGTGACTGATATGGGTGACTGAGATATGAAGTAATCCTGGCTGTGACCCTAGCAAGCGCAAAGTCCCACAACCCTGCTAACTAGATCAACAAGTTCACTTCCAGTTGCACTGTGAAACAGTTACCAGATAATACCAGTAACATTAAGCAGCAACACCAGACTGGAAAAAATGTGAGCAAGGAGCAGGGTCAGGAGGTAAATGCATAGTTACAGAGAAACCCACAAAACAAGAAATTAGATCACCTGTAGTTTGCAGTTGTTGGCATGGAGGCATTCTACGTAGTGCTGAATAGAGAGGCATTACAGGCAATGGAGTTCATTATGGTCCAGTACTTCTCTCACACACAATGGTGTTTGGACATTCATTAATGTTTGTAAAGTGCTTTGAGGTGGCTAGATGAAAAGTATTATGAAAATTAAAGTAATAGCTTGTAGGCTAGTTGGGAACCTATAGACCATTTCTGAACTTATACAGTGGAGTACACTTTGTTAGAGAAACAAGTTTTCCATGCAGCAAAATAAAATATTTTTTAAAAAAATAGTGAATCTCTCTTTTCAGTGGCCACATATTACAAGTCAAATTATTTCTTACCAAGAATAAACTTCTTGAAAATGCCATTAAAAGGACACAAATGAATGCCAGATCTGTAATGTTTGGTTGGTGGTCTCAGGACAGAGTCAAGGGATAATATTTTAATTAAAGTTAGTCATAACTTATTCCACTGAATGAAATTGTATGTCCTCCTGAAACTCTTGTTTTGAATAGTCCTGTCAAGAGAACAATTTATGTATATACTACTCAACCTAAGTACTAAGTCTTGTAGAAATCTGGCCCTCTAGATCTAGGCAATGAGAACAAGGGTTCAGACTGCAATGGCCTTCTCAATTGATAATATGGGGATTGGATTAGTTTGCATAACTCATGATGTATCATATTGGAAAAGTGTGTATGCTGGTAATTGTGCATGGTCAATTTTATACAAGATTTTTGATCTGATGGATTAATATACAGGATATTTAGGATGTAGGGAAATGCTAATTGGTCACAATCATGAAAATCAACAGAATTGAAGCCACTGTTCAATTTCAGCAATCATCTATATGTACTACAGACCCAACACATCTCTGTTAAGATATGCAAACTCAACCAACTCCCATGACATCACCTGGGTAAGGTGAGCAGGATTTGTGTTCTACAAGTAACACGACCTAGAGAAAAAAAGATACAGTGGGGCCCGAATATTCCCTCAGCCAGTAGGAGTGGTGCAAATGACAGGATAGTTGGGTACAGCGAGAAGGGCAAATTTACAACATAGTAGGTGTGGTAAGAGAAGATTTCAAAAATAAAAATCAAGGGTATGGTTTAGAAGTAATGATATGACCAGGTTAACGATCAGTGGAAGTCTGATTTGGGGAAGATGAGAGTTATGCCAGAGGATCCTCCTCCTTATAATTTAGTGTGGCATCAGTATGTAGGTTTTAAACGCCCCTTCCCCCTTGCCCCCCCCCCAATAAAACCCATAAACAAACCCCTCTGCTTCTAATCCATTTTTCTTGTTGACATTTCCATGTTTTATACTTTAGTCCCATCACTACTTCTGCCTGGTATCCTGTCTCCTATAGGTTTCAATCTGTCTTTAGCCACCCTGCATATTGAAAATGTTTCCTAAAGTGCATAATAAAATTTTACATGCAGTCAATTTCTGGCACTACTTCTGTATTTTATTGAGAAGCCTGAAGAAAGTAACACCCATTTTCACATAATTGATCAATTATGAATGATGGTCAGAAATATACATAGTAAAAATCTTACTGGACAATTTTTGGAATGTAAATAAATGCAACATGTACCTATGTGATGGGACACAGGAAGAGAGAAGGGAACAAAGGAATATAAAAGCTTCTAATCTTTTTAGTCTGTTGCACGGAAAACTATTTCTTCCTTATTTCAGATTGGAGGTGTGTGTGTATATATATATATATATATCTTATTATTAATATATATGTAATCAACCCATCCACTAAATCAAAAACATCCTATCATTATCACTATACCTTTTCAAGAAATTCTTCCAAGAAGGTTTCCTCCTTCAATAGGACCAAAAGATTATTTTAGTTTTTTCCAGAAGAAGAATGAACTTTGTGATTTTATAGTATCTTTTCATTGACTTTCTTTTACTGAATCCCAGCAAAAATATATAGGCTAACATAATTTAAGGGGCAGTAAGAGGATTATGCCAGACTTTAAAGATGTCCTGGTGGCTTGTCAGCTGGTATTGGTTTTCTGTCTCTTGGGTGCAGTGGAGTGTGTAATGCATTCTGATGGGCAGATAGATGTGAGAGTTTGATGTATTGACACAGCACTAATAACCCCATCACACTCAAAGATTAATGGTATATAGAGCTTTGTGTGTGCAGTCCTCATTCATCATGTACCTGGTTAACTGGAAAAAAAAGGAAGTACAGTAGAACTTCAGGGTTACAAACACCTCAGGAATGGAGGTTGTTCGTAACCCTGAAATATTCATAACTCTGAACAAAATGTTATGGTTGCTCTTTCAAGTTTAGAACTAAACATTGACTTAAAACAGCTTTGAAATGTTACTATGCAGAAGAAAAATGCTGCTTTTAACCATCTTAATTTAAATGAAACAAGCACAGAAACAGTTTCCTTACCTTGTCAAATCTCTTTTTTCCCCAAACTTTCCCTTTATTTTTTTAGTAATTTATGTTTAACACAGTACTGTATTGTATTTACTTTGTTTTTGTCTCTGCTGCTGCCTGATTGCATACTTCTGGTTCCAAATGAGATGTGGAGTTCACCACTCAGTTTGTAACTCTGGTGTTTGTAACTCTGAGGTTCCACTGTACAACTTCCTTTATAAAAGACCCAGCCTTATTAATCTAATTGTTGGTGTTATAGTCACCACAGGTAAAGAGGATCCCAAGTATCCTACAGTTTAATGCTGTGCCTTAATATTATTCCCCAATTCAGCACCTGAAGGAATGTATGTCTGTCCTGTTTCAAGCATTCATTTTTGCACTGCAGAACTATACTTTCCAAAATATCTGAAAACAGCTATTTTTAAAATGCCCAGAACAGCAGGTAACATCTGTGGGAACCTGGACTGAGTCAACCAGTTGAGGGAGTTAGCTGGTCTCAAATGACCCTACCACAGAATTCCATAAAGCCGATGAATTATGCTCCATGCCCCAGTACTACTGGAAAGTGTTAACACATAGGGGGAAGTTCAACCCATTGCAGATTACCCACACAAGGCCCTGTGAGCCTCTTTCACCCCTCACTAAATCCTTAATACAAGGCTGAAAAAGGGAGTGAACTTCACTCTCGGAGGTGGGGGAGAAAGGGACACTCTAGCTCTTAATCTAAGGGGGTAATGAATGACACATTCCAGGGGGCAAACAGCAGAGTCTGCAGTGACTAAGGATCGTTAATAGCTACAGTGCTGATTAGTAGACTAACAACCACTGTGGATACTGGGGATATATTAGGCCCTTTAGCAGCACAAATTGTAAGGATTTATAGATTCATGGGGCAAAATCCTGGCACACTGCAACCAGTGGCAGAACTCCCATTGAATTATACAGGGCCAAGATTTTACTCATAGATTTTAAGGCCAGGAGGGACCACTGTGGTCATATAGTCTGATGCACAGGCCATAGAAATTTCACCCAGTAATTTCTGCATCCAACACAATAACTTCTGGTTGACCAAGAACACATTTTATAGAAAGACATCCAACCCCAATTTAAAGCCTCCAAGAGATGGAGAATCCACCACATCCCTTGACAATCTGTTCCAGTGCTTAATAACCCTCATTGTTTTAAAATCAGCACCTTTATTTCAATTCAAGTCTGTCTAGCTTCAACTTCCAGTTTGTCTGCCAAATTAGAGAGCTCTTTAGCACCAGAGAGGGCTCTAGTACACTGTATAGCTAACAATGAACAGTGATCATGTCACCCCTTAACCTTTTCTTTGCTAGGGTAATAGGGTAAATACAGTGAGTTTCTTAAATCCTTGCCTCAAATCAGTCTTTCAGGGCTATTTTAAGCTCCCCATAAGCATCCAGCTTTTGGTAAGTCTATTGGGCATTACCATTATTCATTTATTTATAGAGTGCTGTCATTTGATGATCAGCTGGGGGAATAATTGGAAGGACAGTGACATTACTGTGACGTTACACCCAATATTCTTCATAGAAATATGGTTATGATATAATATGGCATAAATAAGATATACTTTATGCAAGATGGCTCATGTAAGGTATCATTGGAAAGGTTATAAGTTACTGTATGTAATTATCAAATTTGTATGCATGTATCATTTCTGTATCTAAAGTTAGGAATATGGACTATGTAACAATTACAACTGGGGGTGTATTTGGGAGACACCCACCAGACAACAGGCCATCAGCCTTGATGGGCCGTTAGGAAGAAACAACAAGACTGTGAAGATACTAATCTTTCTCCTTCCTGAGTGTTGTCCTGGGACATAGTTGTGACACTACTAGGTCAGGTGGTCCTGTCACCTGACACTAAACACTATCTTGGACTTCTAGTAATTTTCCACTAACAGGAGGGGGAGGTCAACTTTGGGAAACAAAAGGTTCCAGTCTGATGTAAACCATATTTAAGGCTGGGGAGGAAGGCAAACAGGACTCTCCTGAATTGCCTACCCAAGAAGACAGACTGCTGAAAGTACCTGAAGGGACAAAGGGGTGAGTCCAGACTGAGACAGGGATCCAGTCTGTAGCAAAAATAACTGGAACTCTAAGCTACAGAAACTCTGCAACTTGCCTAAAATAACATTTAAGGTGAGTAATTTCTTCTTGAAACCAGTCTCTTTAAGATCTTAAGCTTAGTATGCATGTTTTGTTTTATTTGCTCAGTAATCTGCTTTGTTCTGTTTGCTATCCCTTATAATCACTTAAAATCTGCCTTTTATAGTTGTAAAATTTGTTTTGTTTATTATTAAACCCAGTTTGTGCAAATTCTAAATGGTGGGGGGCAAGCAGTGCATATCTCTCTTCACATTGAGGGAGAGGGCAAATTTTTAGGAGCTTGCACTGTGCAGATCTTACTATACAGTGCAAGCCAATATACCTTTGGATCTGCACTCCAAGGGAGGTGGGCACTTCAGTGCTGGGGCAAGTCCCTTAAACTTAGTCTTCCCAGAGCTGATCTCAGTGACGGTGTCTTTCTGAAGCTGGGTGTGGCCCTGCCTATGTGTGTACTAGAGAAGTCTTAAGAGGCTGGCTCAGGAAGACAGGATAAAGGGGGCCCAGGCTGGTGGAACAGGTGAGCTCAGTGGTATCCCAGTACATCAAGTAGCACCTTAAAGGGGGGCAACCTGTCACAATTACCATTAAGGACTTTTCATTTGACAAATGCCAGAAGCTTGACAGAGTTTTACAAGGTATCTAAATCCTGGCCAAGTCAGGCACCAAATGACATACATGTATGTTTGCTTTATATGGCTCAATCCCAGGTATCATGCATAACATATTGTCACTGACCCTAGAGGAGAATTGTGATCTCTCTATTGTAAATAAGTTCTCTGTGCATGTATGTATATGTATAAGTATGCTTGCTCAGGTCGGGGGCAGGGTATGTGTGTCATCTTATGGGTTCATTTTTTTCAAATTCAAATTATTTGCATCTATCCCACATCAATGCACTGAGTTTGAAGCCCATTCTCCAGGCACAGGAACCCAGAGGGAGTAAACAGATGCTGTACACCTTGACTCAGGGTCTGAGTAGATCATACAGGCCATAAGTAGGGGTCTTACTCCTCTTTATACCACTGTGGAGGAGTGCTGTCCAAGTCACTCTCTAGCCCCCTTTCTTTAACTAGAAAAAAAAAAAAACAGGAATGGAAATACTGGTGCAGGATTCTCTGTGTCTGGGGCTGCCTCTACCTATTGGCAGCCATCCATCGTTGAGCAGATGTTATGATAAGTTCACTTCAGGTTTTTCCTTTGTTGAACCAGTCAACATTCAGCCCTGTACCAGCTAGTTCCTCACTAGGACTTCAGTGCTCCAGCCAAATTGTTAATAGTCTCTCCCCTCTAGAGACTAGAGGCTGAGGAAGTTAGTAACCCTAATGAACCATCAAGAGTCTCCAGCCTCTTGGTGTTCAGTTCTCTTTGTACCACAGGCCCACCCACTCCTCTGGGTTCCAGTCCAGGGACACCATATGAAGCAGTGGAACTGGTTTCTCTTAAACACTTCAATCCTGGAATACTTCCTACCACACTTACCATACCTACTCACTTTCTGTAGTCCTCTTCTTCTAGAGATCCAGCTACCGAGGCAGTCTCTCATCAGTCTGTTGTTGAAGGACACAACTCACAAGAGCGCCTCATCCTCTCTGGCAGACACTGTTCCTGTCTGACCTGCAACCTTTTTATCTTCCCAGCTGTTCATGGCCACCAATTAGCTCCATCTGAGGAGGCAGCTAGTCTCCCTGTTAACCCTTTAGTGGCAGGGACAGCATGGGGTCTATACACCCCATGACAATATGCAAAATTGCCATATTAATAGTGCTGCTTGGACCTTAGCTTTTGCAACTCCTGGCTTGTTGTAGCTATGCACCCTTTATGCTGCAACAATGCAGACTTTTGCATTTAATTTGCTAGTTGCTTTTGCTTTCTAAAGATAAAAAGAAGGAACAAATTGCCTGTCTTTAATAATTCAAGCATGGTTCCAGTTAGGATTTGAAATTAGTCATATATTAGTGAGTGAGAAACTACAGGTTTTAGATACTGGTCCAGATCTTGGACTATTGAAAACTGGCACAGCTCCACTGAAATCAGGTATTGCATAAGTATAGGGCAAAAGAGAACACCTTATCAACTGTGTGTTTACAGCTGCATGTCTTCCCGCTTCATTTGTTTCAATAGTCTGTGTTTTGATTCAAATAATTTAATTCCTTCCTGAATGCCCCCTAGAGTGCCGGTTAGCCAGGACTTGACCAGGCAACTGGCATGCAAAGTATTCTCATTTGGGCACGGACAGATTGCAGGATGAAATAAGTCTTTTTAAGGATTTACATTTTGGCCCTGATCCTGAAAAGATTCATAAATTTGGAGTCCCTTGTATTAAAATGCAAAAGTTATATATGGATGATCATAGAACTATACTGAACAATGTGGTGGACAAGAATGTTTTTTTCGGGACAATACGTATCAAGTGATTTTCCTGAGGAATATCTAGGGGGAGGTCAATGCAAATTCCCTCCTTTCCACCCAGTTGTGCAACTCCCCAGCCCTTTTAAGCTATGCCTTGAGCAAGGGACCATTGTTTGCGTATTATCAGTTACCAGAGTCTCAGGATCAAAGATCTAAGCTGTATAAAGGAAAGACTGAACTATTCATAGGGATATTTGTTCTGAGAGAAGGCTGTTATGAACTTGTAACTACAGAAAAAACCCTTGATGGGGTTTGAAGACTTCTAACAGAGCCATTGTTGGAGTTGGCAGAAGGTGATCTCTGTTAAGCTTATTAGCATGCCTGTAGGTTCTTTTATTGTTTTAATGTTTTTCTCTGCAATTCACCTTAGGAATAAATGTGCTTGCTTATAAAGGGCTTTGTGGTAATTTACACCTGCTGGCATTTGCAGCGGTTCATAGACTTAGAAGAGAAAACAAAGCTCAGACGCTGGCCTGTTTAGGTAGGCTGGCTTGCTGGGAATATCAGAGTGTAAGCAGGGAACTGTGTAGCCTGGAAAAAAACCCTGTCAAGATGGGTCTCTACTCAAGAGAGACGATGGCTGAGGAGCCTAGAGTGGGTGCCCTTGAGTGATCACGGAGGGGGACTACAGATGTGGTTGCCCTGAATTGTGACATTTATAACTTTACTCACGTGGGTCTCCAGGTTGAACTCAACGGGACTACTCAGACAAGTAAAGTCACACACCTGCAGAAATCTTTGCAGGATCAGGGTCAAAGATTTGTAACGAAAACACAATGATGCATTTCTCAGGCTGGAAATCTCTGCACTTATGGAGTGAATAATCCTCTGAGTTTTGACTTTGGAATTTAATATCCTGTGACTGTATAATTTATTACTGACCTTAATTCTACAGGAGATTGCCCTGGAGCATGTTTGTTTCTGTGGCAGAGGTAGTTTTACCTGGACTAGTGCCAAGCCTAATGGTGTTTTAGTTTTCATTATGGTGGTCTATAAAGCTTTGAGAGTCCTAAAGATGCTAATAGAAATGAGGGCACTGACTGTCGATGTTTGCTGGTGCCTCATTTTCAAACATGAAGACTTGACTCAGCACGTCTCACGAATGCACCACCGTAAGGCTTTTGGGGCTATTTGTAGTGTTGTGCTTACAAGCATGAGTGCTCAAACTGGGCTTGATCCAGGAAGACACTGAGCACTCTTAGCCTCAGTCAGCAAAGCATTTAAGGATGTGCTTCACTGTGATTCCAACCTATGCTTAAAGTCAAGCCTGCCCAAAAGTGCTTTGCTGGATCTGGCACAGAGTGCTCATTCAGCACCTTGCAGGAGCGAGGGCAGAAACAAGAGGCATAAACATGAAATTTCATTTTGGGCTACAATGACAAAGCCCTTCAGGCCTGATCCTCCTTCCATTGAAATCAATGACAAAACCCACATCAACGTCAGCGGTGCAGGATCAGTCTCATAGTGAGAGGAAGCAGATAGCCGCAGCACTGCCCTAGAAGGTTCTCAGGGAAGATATAATGTGACTGCTGAAATAACAATTACTTCCGCTCCCCTTTGCTCCAAGAGAGCAGTAGTCATTTCCTGTGAAACTGACAATATACAGACTGCAGACAAATACACTAAGAAAATAAACTGAAACCGACAGAAATATTTTTCTCTTATTCCTTTCAGGGATAGTTCACTTAGGTACTGCTTGTAATAGGATGGAAAAAATTCACATATATATACACACACACACAAAAGACTCCTTCCTTTCCAGTCATGCTTTGATAGGAGCAAGGATTATATTTCTTATGTTACTTACGCTGTTGTAAGAGTGATGCAACTATTGACTTCACTGGACTCCTGATTTCCAGCGGTGTGAGGGAGATCAGAATTAGATCCAAAAGGTGAGGAAAATGAAAATAATCTCAGATAATTAAGCGGTTTATTGGTATCAACTTTGTAACAGTAGAATGGTCTCTGACAGAAATAAAATAGCAGCTGATGAAGGGAGAAGAGCTAAGTAAATTTTGGATTTCTTGTCATGAGAAAATATTGCACCCATAAATATTAATTGCATTTTCATATTCATGCTGTTACTTTATTGTCCAAAGTTTAGTCTTTCAATTCAACTTCCCAGGAATTGAAGGAATAGGTAAAATTTCCCTCAGTGGGTTGCAAACTTCACCATCCTTTCTCAAAACTGAGAGACATAACCTGCTCACCCCACTGTCGTAACACCGGTATTCTTCCTGCTGTAACTCGCCTCAGCAAACAGACACATTCAGGTATGTCAATGGACTCTAAGCTACAATAAAGTGCAGTTCTACACACATACAAACATACCCTTCTACAGGGGATAAAGTGGTTGAAATACAAAGGACAGCTCCTATCCACACCAGCCAAGGAAGGCATGGGGTTAGTTACCAAACATGGAAGGGGGATGGGAGCTCCACTCTCCTCTCCCATTTACTTTATCCCTCACACCTCTGTGTGTTTTGCCCATATTCACTTCACTTTCACCAACCTTGTTGACTACTTATAGTTTACTTCTCTGTTTTGCTGTAGTGTGCAAAGATCACCACCACTGCAGTTGCAGCTTGCAGTACACAGCCACTGTCTATCCATCAATACACCCCAAAGCAATTGTCCATTATACACATCTGATTTGTGCTGATTTGCATATTGCAGGTGATATACATATATATGGGATAGTCTGGCAAGCCATTGACTGTTTACTAAACTGCTCTTCACTTTAAACCCCGGCCCCCCCACTATACATAGCTACATTTGATTGTAAATGTAATCCACATCCTGGTACTTCAGCACTTGAAGGTAAGTTGGTAACATTCGGTGCTTTACAGTTTAAGTGACACTTGGCATTTATTAGACAGCAAAGATTCCTTGGGAAATAAGTGGAAATGTATTCACCTATTAGCAAATGTTCCGAAAGCTGGGATGTTATACTCATGGTTTATGTGGGATCAAATCCTGCTCCATTTATATCAGTAGAGTGGGCCATCTGAAATCAATGAACTAAATTAATCCCAGGTAGAGCTCCATAGTTCTCAATGGAGTCACACAGGTGATATATTTGACTCGTTGGGATTATGTGGGTCAGTAAAGTAAGCAGTATTGTTACTTAAATGGGAATATTCACAGCATGCAGATGGAAATGACTGTTTCCCAGCCCTCAGATACCCATACAGTCTAAGCATCGTATAACTTAGGCTATGTCTACACTACAGCTGAATTGAGACTCCGATGATTGATGAACTGGGGGTCAATTTAGCGAGTCTAGTGAAGACCCGCTAAATTGATGACAGAGCGCTCTCCGGTCGACCCTGATACTTCACCAGGAGTGAGAAGAGTAAGGTAAGTAGATGGGAGAGTGTCTTCTGTCGACCCAGCATGATGTAAACACCGCAGTAAGTCGACCTAAACTACGTCGACTTCAGCTATGGTATTCACCTAGCTGGAGTGGTGTAACTTAGGTCGACTTACTGTGGTAGTATAGACATAGCCTCAGTGGAGTAGGCTCTGGCTCCTAGAGAACCTGAGTTCCCTTCCAGATCTTTGTCAGGATCAAAATCAGATCACTGAATTCTATTTTTGGTGGCATCCAGATCGTGAGACACCTGATCAGCTGCTCTCTGCACAGCTCTGATCTAGCAGAAACTTCGGTGCCATGTTCAGTTCTGGATTCCATGAAAGACATTAGCAAATTTTAGGATTTTCAGAAAACAGAAACAAAAGTGACCAGGATTGGAGAGACTGACTTATAAGGAAAGATTAAAAAGAGCAAAATAAGTACAGGTTACCTAAAATGGCAAAAAAAGTATATGGGAGCATAAAATAGTTTGCAGATATTTGTAAGGAGCAAATAACTAATTTTTTCCCATACAGCATATATGACCTGCTGCTCTAACAAGGAGTAACAGGATGAAATTAAGAAAAAGAAAAATTAGGATGAATATCAGGAAAAAAAATGTTAGTGGGATGTAGTTGTATTATGCCATGGAATAATATCCCAAGCAAATCAGTGAAAGCCCTACCACCGGAGATATTTAAAGCTGGACTAGACAAAACAACAGAGAAACACATTTAGGTAACAATTCTACACCAACTGGAGAATAGAGGGATAACTAGGTCTGGGGGGATAGAGGGATAACTAGTTGAAAGTAGCTGAATTTTGAGTTTAAGTAAGTAATTTTTTGATAAAACCCATATCCCCACATTTTTTGTCTACATGATTAATGATGACCTAGTAAGTCTCCACAGATATAGGCCAGAGCCACCAATCTCATATTTATTTTCAGGTGTTAAACCTGCCATAGTTTGAAATATTTTATTTTGGCCCCTGGGTCCACATTTGCGCTTTCATTCTCCCCAAAAAAGCTGTTATGAAAAGGACTGTAAGCACATGTCCTCACCTCTCAGGCATCCTCTTGTGCCTAGATGTGGCATTCCACAAGGTCCTCATCTCTGGGATCCCCTACTGGGTTGTCCCTAAGACTTGAATCTTCTCCTGACTCCCCTTCTAGGTGTTCTGTGAATTGGCCCTCTGGCTAGGTCAGATAAAAGTCTAAAACCATTTTGGAGTAACACAAATATGTCCAACAGATCTTCAGACTAATAACTCTTCTGCTCCTTTCAGCATTCAGTGTAATTCCCTTATTGACTCTACCTCCAGGCTTCCCCTACAGGAGCCTAACCTGCTTCTGTAGTGTTCACCTCCATTATTACCTACTGGGTTAAACCCTAGAGAGCCCTATCACCTCTACAGTCTCTCTAACCGAGCTCCCACACTCTACTTATAAGACCTAGCTCTGCCTTCTCTGGCCAGGAGGCAATTAGTTAGGTGCAGAGTATGACTAATTGGGGCTCTTTGCCTTGCAGATGATGCAGTTTAAGCACTATCACAGAGGGGGTTTTGGTTTGAATCTATTACTAGTTTTTCATCCCTAGTGTACTGTATGTGATCCCATTATATACAATATTTATATGACAGATTTACTGCTATTAAAATGGAGGCAGTTTTCAAAAGGCCAGAGGTTGTCTTATGAAACAAGTAAATTACTCTACTTAAAAAAAATCTACTAAAAACACTGAATCCTACAAAGTAGGTAGACCAAAGTAGGTAGACCCTCATGCCCACACTGGGACTCTATGAGCATGTATCAGCCTTCACAAATAAGTTTGCAGGACTGGGAATTAGATCAGTACTAACGCTGGTTGTAAAATTTCCATTGTAAAATTCTTTTTCAAGAGAAAATTGTGCATGGAAAGTGTCTGCTTTCTGACAAAAAAAAAATCATTTTCAAGAAAAACTGTAAAACAAGAAGTTTTAGCCAAAATGTGTCAGATTTCAGGTAAAAGTTTTAATCTGCGGAAAACTGGAAAAAAAACAACGGGTGGTTTTATCATATATATATATATATATATACACACACATTAGGGCTGTCAAGCGATTAAAAAATTAATCTCGATTAATTGCGCAATTAAAAAAAATTAATCGCATGATTAATTGCACTGTTAAACAGTAACAGAACACCATTTAAATAGTTTTAGATACTTTCTACATTTTCAAATATATTGATTTCAATTACACACGTAGAATACAAAGTGTACAATGCTCACTTTTTATTTTTGATTACAAATATTTGCACTGTAAAAAACAAAAGTAAGAGTTTTTTTCAATTCACCTAATACAAGTACTGTAGTGCAATCTCTATCCTGAAAGTTGAACTGACAAATGTAGAATTATGTACAAAAAAACCCCTGCATTCAAAAATAAAACAATGTAAAACTTTAGATCCTACAAGTCCACTCAGTCCTACTTCTTGTTCAACCATTCTCTCAGACAAACAAGTTTGTTTACATTTGCAGGAGATAATGCTGCTTGCTTCTTGTTTACAATATCACCTGAAAGTGAGAACAGGCATTCACATGGCATTGCTGTAGCCAGCATCGCAAGATATTTATGTGCCAGATGCACTAAAGATTCATATGTCCCTTCATGCTTCAGCCATCATTCCAGAGGACATGCATCCATGCTGATAACAGGGTCTGCTCAATAACCATCCAAAGCAGTGTGGATCAAAGCATGTTCATTTTCATCATCTGAGTCAGATGCCACCAACAGAAGGTTGCTTTTCTCTTTTGCTTTTCTCTCTCGGGTTCCATAGTTTCTGCATTGGAGTGTTGCTCTTTTAAGGCTTCTGAAAGCATGCTCCACACCTCGTCCCTCTCAGATTTTGGAAGGCACTTCAGATTCTGAAACCTTGGGTCAAGTCCTGTAGCTATCTTTAGAAATCTCACATTGGTATCTTCTGTGTGTTTTGTCAAATCTGCAGTGAAAATATTCTTAAAATGAATATGTGCTGGGCACCAACCAAGACTGCTATAACATGAAATATATGGTAGAATGTGGGTAAAACAGAGTAGGAGACATATAATTCTCCCCCAAAGAGTTCAGCCACTAATTTAATTAACACATTATTTTTTTAAATAAGCATCACCAGCATGGAAGCATGTCCTCTGGAATGGTGGCCGAAGCATAAAGGGACATACGAATGTTTAGCATATCTGGCACATAAATACCTTGCGATGCCGGCTACAAAAGTGCCATGCAAATGCCTATTCTCACTTTAAGGTGACATTGTAAATAAGAAGTGGGCAGCATTATCTCCTGTAAATGTAAACAAATTTGTTTGTCTTAACAATTGGCTGAACAAGAAGTAGGACTGAGTGGACTTGTAGGCTCTAAAGTTGTACATTGTTTTATTTTTGAGTACATTTATGTAACAAAAAATGTACAATTTTTAAATTGCACTTTCACCATAAAGAGTTTGCACTACAGTACTTGTATGAAGTGAATTGAAAAATACAATTTCTTTTGTTTGCCATTTTTACAGTGCAAATATTTGTAATAAAAATAATACTATAAAGTGAGCACTCTCAACTTTGTATACTGTGTTGTAATTGAAATTAATATATTTGAAAATGTAGAAAAACATGCAAAAATATTTAATAAATTTCAATTGGTATTTTATTGTTTAACAGTGCTACTATAACTATGATTAATCACATTTAATTTTTTTAATCATGATTAATTTTTTTGAGTTAATCGGATTAGTTAACTGTGATTAATCGGCAGCCCTAATATACATATATACACACACAAATATATATACACACACACACACACACATTGGTGGTAACAAATCAAAAATACACATTTTCCAACCAGCTTTAATTAATAGATTTCTAATTAGCCTTTGAATTGTAGCTAGGGTTTCAACACAGAGAACCTGTGTATTCTATTATAAAATAGATCTTTTCTTTCAGCAGATTACTAAATCAAATTTATTTATTTAAAAATAAAAAGTATCTTGCTCTGACTGAAAAAAGTGAATTAAAAGTGTTAGTCAAATAGACAGACCATATGGCCAGTATCAACCATGCTATTTAGGCTTCTCATGTCTACAGTACAAATCATTGGTGCAATTCCTCACTCATGACAAATCTCTGTTCATTCACAGTCCACTTCTACCCCATCTGCTCCATCACACTGGTTAGCACAGACACTGAATATGCTGTATGGCTGGATAAGCTAGCATAGATCTCTCTCTGTGTGGAGTGCAGAGTATTTATTAATGAAATGGTCAATGTGGGGCTTGTAGTATGTGAGATGCGCTCAGACTTGCTATTGCATGCTGTCTGAGCTTGACTGTGGAAGTGTTTTGACCCATGAGAGAAGTATGAAAACACATAAGTTTGCAGTTACTGCAGCCAACAACTGTTAATGACATTCAAGGAGGTGAGTGGTCTGTAACTGCAGCAGATGAGAAACCAGCTATTTACCCCTGGAGTACTGCATTAGACAGGCAGCAGACACTGAAGTCCTTAAATATGAAACAAAGTGTAAAACCATAACTTGCAATTAGGATTGTAACCAGCATGGATTGTATTTGGCGGAAGGACAAGTAGTGGAGACAGTTTTCATTTTCTTGAATCTCAGTAATTATATAACACTCCTATCAGAGACTGTTCTGGCTGAAAATTCTACTAAATAACTTCAGTTCTTTTTATCCAAGGATCTTGAACTACTTTCTAAACACTAATCAAGCTCCACAACTTCTCTGCGAGGTATATGAGCGTCATTATATCTACTAAGAAAGGAAGATAGAAAATAACCGTGTGGGTTTGGTGGGGCTACCACCCTTTTGGCAGGTGGCAACAGTCCTGCTTTCCTTTTTAAAAGAGACTTTCTATGAACATTGCAATAATTACTTAGGACCTGGTTACTCCTATTGAAGTCAATTGCAAAGCCTAATGGCTAGATCCTGCCCAGAAGCCACCTTTAACCACTGGTGGATCCAGTATCTCCATGATGCCCAATAGCGATTCTTGTGACAAAGAATTGTCATAGCAGCTGTTCCTTTCTTCTTTGTAGTCCTTGGTGTATGGGGGTGTGGCTAGAGAAAAAAGCGGTGGGCATGTTCATCCTTATGCCCCAAAGTCCATGGCTGCTTGGGCTGCTGGCAGCTGGCATAGATTAAAGCAGTCTCAAGGGTGTTCTAAGGTACACCTGGGAGAAGCTCAGCACTAGGATGACCACATGATCAACACAAAGATTGTTTAAAACCATCTTTGCTACCATTTAGCTCCTTGGCTACAGCTGAGGCTCAGGGCAAGCAGAACTGGGTGCTTCACTACCATATTCACAAACAATGGTGTATATGGAAATCATCTAACAGGATAGCTGTCTACCAAAAGCAGATAGATTTATAGAGTAGGTAGTTATCACTCAGGTTGTTAGGATTTTGAACATTAATAATTAAGAAATCAATTTACAGTTTTTAAAATTCAAGGATTTAACATGTACAGTGCAACCTCATTTATACAACGTGTTCCAGGGACATTAGCAACATTGAGATAAACAGAGCCTTGAATGACCAGGGAAGCAGCAGGATGCTTACTATCTATTTGTAGAGATAAAAGTATACATGATATTATAGAGAGATGCAGCATGGTCTAGTGCATTTTGCTCTGGGCTGGGAACTAGGAACAGCTGAGTCCCTGCTTGAACTCTGATGTTCTCTGTGACCTTGGGCAAGCCACTCAGTCTCTGTACCTCAATTTGCCCCATGTGTAAAATGAGGGGAATAACTTAACTAACTTATATAGGGGCTGGGAGGTTTAATATTACTGACTATCTTATGATGCACCCCGCAGAAAGGGTAACGATTATGTCCAGCATGTCCCTGCATCCAAAGGGTTTACAGTCTAATTTAGACAAATATGAGACATCAGGGAACAATTCCAATATGATGTTTTTGTAGCAGGCATTGGGGAATTGATTACCCTACCTCTAGAGGAGCTTTTCAAGGATTAAAGTGTGTTTTAAGAAAGGATTTGAAGGAGGACAAGGGTGTTGTTTGCCTCAAGAGAAACAGAAGGCAATTTGAAATGTGTAGAGGATAATATGAAAGAAGGGAGAGAGATAGGAATAAGGACAGATTTTTACAGGGACTTCTTCCCCAAGGAATAAACACACCGATAAGTTTTTCTGCCAGTATGATCGTGGCTCAAAGGTTACAAGGTTACACTTTTCATCTGTGAACACAAAATCCTAGTCTAGATTTATGAGCAAGTGGACCCTGCCTACATCCCTGCCCTGTCACAGAGCATATAAAGAAGGGAAACAATCTCACTTCAGGTCACTGGAATCTTACTGCTCATTTGGGTCAGAGTCTGCAATAATTTAAATCGGCCAACAGACCTGCAGTGGAATGGCACACAGATCCCAAACTGAAACCACAATATGACAAAAGGCTGTCCAGGGGCCCGGGCTGAAAGAAGCAAGGAAATTTGTAAAGGAACAGTTTGCCTGGTTTGGCTGGTTGAACAGAAGCTTCATTTTCAGAAACATGATACTCTCTCACAGATTTTTAACACTTCAGCATCAGATCTTTGCAGCTTGGCCTCAATCTATTTGCAGGTTAAACTGAATCTTTTTTCACTGTCTAAATTAATACTAAATCAATCTCCCTTCAGTGCACTCCCCAGGCGCCTGGTAAGGGGCAGATATGACTAAATCCTATTAATGATCACAGTGCAAGATGTCATGATTATTGATCATGCAATATAGCTGAGGTTTAAGAAAGGAAAAAGGCCGGTTTGCACTGGACTCTGTTACAGCAAGAGAGATAATGACTTTTATAGGCAGGAGCTCCAGTGGATTCTCATCTGCTGTTACCTGTTTGACAGGGCAACTCAGTCTGAGCAGCACACTCGGGGAAGATGGATTTGCCGTTTTGCTAAGAAATTTTGAACTGTCACCCTCAGGCACTGCATAAACTTACACAAATGGTTTCCAGACACTACCCTTCGAGGATGACATTTATCATACTAATAGACCTTAACCCAGCTTTAACCCAGCCAAGAACACAGACTTTCTGGAGAAGAAGAAAAAACAGCTTTCCTACAGCAGGATTTAACTGTCGTGCATACTGAATATATTAATACAAACATATATATACGTATGTGTCCATGTTTTACTCTCTCTCTCTCTGCTTCTGTTTAGCTGAGACCCCTTAAATGAAAGACCACAGGTAACAAACATTACATATGGATAAATGCCTCTCTTTTATGGTGTCTGAAGTGTCTGAGGCATCCAAAACCAGAGTTTAAGCCATGTATCAAACAGAAGCAAAATCAGATACTTTTCAGAGTTTAAACCACATATGTATATATGTGTGTGTGTGTGTGTGTGTATAGACAGAGAGAGAGAGAATACATCAGCTGGATTTCACACAAAACTGAATATTGAAAATCCAGCTTGTTATTTGCCTTGAATAGGTACAGAATAAAATATGCTCATGTGAAGCATATATAGGTAGTAGTGCTGAGTTTTCTTCCTCTAGAATGTATATAATGGAGACTAGAAAAAAAAATCTTAGGCTGTCTGTGCTGAATGTTTCATTTTTCTTAATGTGAACTTGAGAAGAGGGCTGTATGAGTCTTTCCAACTTTCCTGCATTTTTCCAGGCCATTAAGTACCAGCTACAGCGGAGAGTCAGTGATGATCATGATGATTCAGAACAGGTGACAGACCGCAGCGATACTGCTGAATGGTTTTTACAATGCCTTCAGGTAAAGCCTTTGTGCCTTAAAATAATGGCAGTTGAATTAAGTGGCATCTGAATGTGTTGTATCCCCCACTCTTGCACTTGCTTGCATTGATCAATCCTGTGGTTGAAGTGGGGCATGGATTATGTAATGCTCTTGGGCACAAACTGTTGTCTTTACTGACCTTTTAAAATTTCCACCTTCAGAGATATAAAATAAAGAACTTGTAACAGAAATGCACTCCGAGCATCAGCTATGAGAACTCAAAGATCTAGAAAGCCTCCTTTCCTACGTTTCTCTTGAACTCTAACCTGTTGATATTCTATAGCACCTATCATTGCAGTGTCTAGATAGTGCACTGTGGGCCACGTGGAAAGATCTACAACAGGGATTAGCACCACACTGGTATCCAAATGAAGTACAGGGAATACAGCTGAGGTTTAAGACCCAGGTCTGATTTACCTACACTCCTTGGACCACAGACTTCAATCTGAGCAGCATATACCCAGCTATTCATACTTCAGGATACATACACAAAGTACTAGATAGCCTTTTTAGGGGGGACCTTATAAGTCAAGACTCGTCACGGACATTAATATCCTGATTCTCATGTCCCTTGCACTAGTTTCATAGTGTTGTAACCCCATTGACTGCAGTGGAATTAATCCTGTTTTACACAGTCAGAACAGAATCAGGCCTCAAGAATCCAGCAGCACTTCTGGTGGGGGTGTGGGAGATGGCACATTTGATCTCCTTTATGCTGGTGTCAGTCCAGAGTAACTAATATCTGCACTTCAATTATCCTATGTTTAAACCAGTGTACTTAGAATCGCACCCTTCAGCAAACAGAAGCATATTTCCTTTTAGATGGTACAGAAAAGGAACAGTAGGTTTCTTCAAAAGAAGAAGTGCCTGCTCCAGCTACAGCATTACATATTTTTTCCACGGACTTCTTTATTTTGCCAACCATCATAATCGTTTTCTCAACGTGTCCGTTTTCATCCTTTTTGTCTCTCACTAGGACTATGTGGATGCAGCATATGATTCTTTAAATAGCCTACATTCTTCTTGTATAACTTGCAGTACAGGTCAGTGAAAGCAGGAAATTATTTCAAGGCAGATACAGTTCCTTAGAGGTAAATATAATCTCGGGGATTATTTATTGATTTGTTATTTGGTGTGAACTCTTTGCCTTGAAGATAGGTGATCTTGTATTTATTAGGGATGTGTAGAAAACACATAGAGACATACTGGGCCATCCAAGACATGTCTGTGGTGAAACTCACAGCAAAAAGGGACAAAGGCTCAGGAATCTCTGCATGGCTCACATCAAATACATACATGCTCTTTTGAGGAGGTTGCCCAGGAGAGAGGGACAGAGGGAAACACTTTCAAAAACATCCAAGTGACAGGCTTTTTAAGTCCCATTTTCAAAAGTGACTTTGGTGCTTAGGAGCCTAAGGGTTTGCCTACAATGGTACCACAGTCCGCACCAGCAGGAATGTAAAGTCTAATGCACACTAGTGTGTCACACACTAACTGGCCCATGTGGAACCCACTGGTGTACATTAGAAGTTCCCTGGTGTGTACTAATGTAGTACTCTTTGAAACGGGACAACATTAATGAGGACTAGGAAACTTTTAGGCACTGTATAGACAAACTCTGAGTTTCATTAAAAGCCAATGGGACATAGCATTTTAAGTGCATAAATCACATTTGAAAATGGAATTTAAGAGCCTTACACTTGTCTTAGAAAAGTTTACAAATAGCTTCAGAATCTTACAAAGCTGAGGGATCCATGCAGAAAGGAAACACTAACCCAGAGGTGCTGATGTCCCGCTGCTGTACTTCTCTTCCTATCCCTCATAGTATGACCTCTCTATCTGATGCTAGTGTCTGTGCAATATGACCTTCCTCTGAAGGGGTGGTGGGGGGGAACGATAACAGCATAGAGGGTAAGATAAAGGTTTGAATATTAACTCCCCTTCATTACATTTTTACTACTACAAATAAATTTCACCCATCATAGTGAGTCCACAGATGGAACAATGCAATGACACAACAGCTGTTCATCTTTGTAATCTATGGCATTACTGAGGCGTCTATTCCCAGGGTGGGCTTCTGCTTTCCAAGCAATATGCGTGAGGCAAACAGGCAGATGTACCAATTTAAGTCAGTAGTGTCCTAGTTACACCTCAATTTCCCTTTACTTAGCATTTTTTCTTTTTCAGATAGAGTGCAACAATGTCATATATGGAAAAGTGTGACACTTTCTTCAGCATGGGTGCAAGTTTCCCTCTGTCTGAAATAGGAAGCATGCCAGAAGCTGGCACCAGCTCTGCAGGACCATTGCACTTTGCAGATGAGTGCATTGTATACAATTAAATTCAGATACAAATTCATGGTCAGGGCCCCCAGACCAGGCTCTGGAGCTGCTGATTTGCATTGGCATGTTATCACACTTCCCTTGGAAGGGCTAATTAATTAATTATGGAGAAGAATAACTGCTGATGCTGGAATCAAAGTTTCCAGCTTTCTCATCAAATGCTTAGCCACTGAAGCAGCTGTCCTCTCTCAGGCCAATAAAGCAGGGCTACTAAGCTGAAGAATGACTATTCCGCAGGTGATTTTCTTATATTCTTCATCGTATCCCTGTTGAGCTACCTTTCCCAACTGGGTCCCCAACATTTCTGGTTCCAGTTAGATTTGACTGACAGATTTCCAGTCTGCTCAAATTCTCCCTTGCAACTTAGCTGACATTTGCTGTGTCCTGACTTGCCAACTTTAACTAGATTTCCAGGAAAATTGGAGCAGACTAGGTTGATGTTTGTGTGTTAATGTTTTGTGTCAGGGGAGTGGAGGCAAGGCCCTAGGTGTCTTGACAGACCTGATGAAAGTGTCGATTAGAGTTAAGCCAGATTCTCACAAAGTGAAGGGCAAGAACATCTACTTGTTAGTGCTTGACTACAACTATAAATAAATAATATATAATCATAGGTTAAGGATCAGGAAACAATTTTTAAAGCTTTTAGATTCTATGAAATAGGAAGAAAGCAACATCAGAATGGAAGGCGGACAGGAAGATTGACTAGGTCTGCCCTTTTTTTATGTTAGCTAGTATTATATATGAACCAGAATGCTTTGTACTTCTGCTAAGCAGTATAACTATGAACTGTATTCCCAGGATGCTTTGTAGTCATGCTAAGTTTTGTTGTGAGATTTACTGATAGTTCAAACATAACATTGCTAAACAGTACATACGTCTTACTTCTGACATACTTTTCACATAGAAAAAACAAAGACTGGAACAGGTTAACTGTGTGCAGGTATAGTTAGTGCTACTTGTATTCTGCAGTCTAGTAACATTGGGCATGTTATTGTGTACAGTTGATATGGACCTCTTTGTACCCTTAAAAATAGGCATGAAACTAAATGAGAAAAAGGGGAATACAATGTATTAATGTTCTGTCATAAACAAGTGGGGCATAAATATGAGCAGAATTGGGTTCATTACTTTGAAACAAATTGCAACTGCTGCGAGCCTGTTTGGTAATGTATGAATGTCTCAGTTTGTGATTTGTCTATGTTTAATAAACTGACTGAGCCAAGTTATCTGATGTCTTGTTAATTGATAATCTAAACGGAACCACTAATATTAAGTCATTTATACCGCATGCTACATACCCTAAAAATACATTCAAAAGCATTTGATACCATCCAACATCTTTGGAGGATATCGGCAGACCTGAGGATTCCATAACATCTCATCAAAAGTATCTACCACCACCAAGAGACTACAGTGTCAACAACAGTAGGCGATGGTGAGTGGTTTTCTACTGGGCAGGGTGTGAGACAAGGGTGTATGGTGCCCCAAGCTTCATTAACACATATGCAGAATTTATTATGTGACTAGCTTTGGAAGATTTTGACAAAGTGGAAAGAGCTGGGATTTCCATCACTGGACACTTCTTAACCAACCTCAGATATGCTGATGACACAACTCTTTGCTACAACAACTGATGTACAGCAACAAATGTTGGAATCTGTAAAAAACAGTTAGTGAGGAATATGGACTGTTCCTGAATGTGAAAAACAAAATGCATGTGCATTGACACAACAAAACAGCATGCAATGATCATAATTAACAGACAAGCTGTAGAGACAGGAGATTAATTAAATTATCTGGGTAATATATGTCCAACCGAGGAGGCTGTTCCAAAGAAACTGGAAGAAGACTAGGGATGGTTCACTCAGCAATAGCCTCCATTAAGAAAGTGCGGCAAAACCATGGCATCTTGAAATGTATGAAGGTGCAACCAGTGAAAAACCTGATTTCTTCCATAGCAATTTATGGATGTCAATTGTGGGAAGTTAATGCTGCTGATTGAAAGAAAATCGAAGCTTTTGAAATGTAGTATTGGCAAAGATTCTTGCATATCTCCTGGATAGAAAAAAAAAAGATGAATGCTTATGCTAGAAATATTACCAGAGAAAAACAGACCCTGATTTCAGAAATCAACAGATGCAAACGTATGTACTTTGGTCACATTGGGTGTAAAGATAGACATAACCTTGACAAAGTTATTATGGAAGCAGAGTTGGAGGGTTATCATAGTAGGGGACAACCAGAGAGGAGATCGAAAGATGCTGTGTCATAAATATAAAGGGAAGCGTAACCACCTTTCTGTATACAGAACTATAAAATCCTTCCTGGCCAGAGGAAAAACCCTTTCACCTGCAAAGGGTTAAGAAGCTAAGATAACCTCACTGGTACCTGACCAAAATGATCAATGAGGAGACAAGATACTTTCAAAGCTGGACGGGGGCGGGACAAAGGGCTCTCTGTCTGTGTGATGCTTTTGCCAGGAACAGAACAGGAATGGAGTATCAGAACTTCTGTTAAATTAGTAAGTAATCTAGCTAGAAATGAGTTAGATTTCCTATTGTTAAATGGCTGGTAAAATAGTTTGTGCTGAATGGAATGTATATTTCTGTTTTTGTGTCTTTTTGTAACTTAAGGTTTTGCCGAAAGGGATTCTCTCTGTTTTGAATCTGATTACCCTGTAAGGTATTTACCATCCTGATTTTACAGAGGTGATTCTTTTACTTTTTCTTTCATTAAAATTCTTCTTTTAAGAACCTGATTGCTTTTTCATTGTTCTTAAGATCCAAGGGTTTGGGTCAGTGTTCATCAATGCAAATTGGTGAGGATTTTTATCAAGCCTTCCCCAGGAAAGGGGGTGTAGGGCTTGGGGGATTTTTGTGGGAAGACATCTCCACGTGGGCTCTTTCCCTGGTCTTCGTTTAACACGCTTGGTGGTGGCAGCATAGGGTTCAAGGACAAGGCAAAGTTGTACCTTGAGGAAGTTTTTAACCTAAGCTGGTAACAATAAGCTTAGGGGGTCTTTCATGCAGGTCCCCACATCTGTACCCTAGAGTTCAGAGTTGGGAAGGAACCTTGACATGGTGTGCAGCAGATCACTGGGAAGTCAGCTCTTGAATGCTCCAGGTTAGCGATGGATTGTGAAGGCTTCATAAAATTCTGCTCTGATGTCACGGATATTCAGACACAAATAAATGAATGTACTTACTTATATATACACCCTTAATACTTGCCTCTCTTCTCTTTGAAGTAAAGAGTAATAACACAACTATGACAGATTGTGATTAGATTCATAACTATAATTTTTGTACAGCATTCTACTAATTTGCTTGCAGTGTCTAAATCAGTGGTTCTTAACCTTTACTGCAGCCTGCACCCCTTTGGTTCTCAAAATATGTTCTCGCACCCCTGATGAAAAATAGTTGAAGTAGGTCAGTGCTTTAAACCTAGATATATTTTTGTTTGTATATTACAGTATTAATGTTATACATTTAACGATTAAATACATAGGTTTGATGAAACAAAGTAGTTGTACTTACGTGCCTGTACTTAATTTGCCTGTACTTAATTTGTATTTATGATTTACCTTCTAAAAAAAAAAAGCTGGCATGTCTTACGCCCCCAGAAAGGGCATCTCACGCCCCCAGAGGGTACGTGCACCCCAGGTTAAGAACCACTGGTCTAGATCATTTCTAACTTACATTCATGCATGTTTGTTTTTGCATTTAACTAGCTCAACTAGCCACCTAACATCCCTCATTTCTATTTCTTTTGGAGTATATTAGGCCCCATTTAAACTCTCTCTCGGAATTTCTCTAAAGAACTGGTTTATATTTTTAAGGCATTGTTTGGCTAGTAAAATACTCGGTTTGGAGACCTCTAGAAAAAACTCAGGAGGTGCTTCGGAAGTGGTATTGGCTATTCAGTAAACAGCACTTTTTACTTCAAGTCAGTGCTGAACCATTTCCCCAACATGGTACTAGTGGACACCAGGCTGTTGGAGGAATTGTCTTTTGAAAGAGGTATAAAACGAAGGTTCTTCTGACCAGCTGTGTTTATTGAAGATCTCATGGTACTTTTTAAAAGAATGTGGGTGTTAACCCTAGTGTTCTGATTAAATTCCAACTTGGATGATAACATTTTTATTCCACTGGCATAGCGATTGTATACAAATGAATCTCAATACAATTCCTGTCTAAGCTTTCTGTGTGGCATTGCTATGCATGTTAACAGTTGCCACTTTGATAGGGTCCATTTTAATAGTGGGCACAATTGTGTGTATTTATAATCAATCATTTATTACAACTTTTAAATGTTAGAGATATGGCTGTTATGTAATATAAAAATATAATTATCAGTGAATAAGATAGCTCTTCCTGATGTTCCTGAATCATTCTGGTTGCATTCTCCTGTACTTTTATCATTTATAACATCTTTTTATAATAAGATGACCTGATCTGTGCACAATATTCCATGTGACCTCATATTCTAGTTCTGTGTGTCTGAGATGTGTTCCAGATACTACTTCTAAAAGTGATAACTGTAGTAATCAAATTTTATAAAAAAAAATATCCTGCAGTTTATATCTAATACTTCTATTTTAGTAACCCACACCTATAATAGTTTTTTTAAACTACTGTTTAGTATTTTAATGAAAGTTTTAGTTTAATCCACCCCTATTTCTTGCTTACTCTTCTGTATTTTATGACTACCGAGGGTATAATTCACAAGATTAACTCAAATTATCTGTTACAAGAAATATTTTAGCTCCTGCTTTAAATCAAACTAATGCAGTGAGAAACGAAAGCCATTAATTTAATATCTATGCTGTACTGAAGATAAACCTGTATTTTGAGTTTGGGAAAATTTTATAAAGATCAGCAGTAGTGGTGTGATTAAATTCCATTGTTTTTTTCCATAGCCTCATTTTTTTGCAGCCCTGTATATTAAATGGCATAGACCACTAGCTTGAACTATATTTCTGTCCAGTCAAGCAAGAAGTCATTCTGAATTAAATTTCTCCTGGTCTTTCCTACATACAGAGAACGAATTATTGCTTCTTAACACTGATTTTTGTCATTTCATTAACAATTTTCCTTCATCCCAAGTTACTCCCATTCCTAAGTACTCTCCATTTCAAATACGGGTCGTACAGTTTAGTAGTTAGATCAGAAGCTGGAATTCATAAGGTCTGTTCTCTGTTTTGCCACAGACTCAAAATGTGACCTCTGGCAAATATATTAATCTTTCTTGGTCTACTCATCTGTAAAATGGAAAGACTCCAAATGATTTCAGTGGCCTTTGGATCTGGCTGCCTGGGTGAGAGAGTCTGCCCACAGATATGTACCACAAATTGCTGCATGTCTGGTATGATTGGCTGTCATGCTTGAGTTTGTAGCAAGCCAGATTTGTGTAAAGTAACTGGCAAAACATTGTGTATAGGAGGGCAGGATGGGGCTCTGGGTACTGGGAAGGTAGAGAAGTTTGTTCCCCCCCCCAGTCTTTTTCAAAGGTTACTGTGATCTGTGAATAAAAATAGAGCAGCTCAATTTAGAAATCAAGATAGATTGATGCTGTTCCCAGAATGCACAGATAGGCAGATTTTAAACTGTAAACCAGGAGCTCTTATCTGCTGGATTTTTTGTCTTTTCATTGCATCTATCCTGTGCTAATTTTAGGTCTGCATCCTTCGTATCCTGTTTTGTTTTTCCTCCCATTCAGCACTGATTTCCTATTACGCCATGCCCTTTTAGTACATATTTTGCTCTTATGACGCATCTGTTCCCATTTTGCTCCTGTGAGTGCCTAAACGATAGCTAAATTTGTCTGTAAGGATGAGTACTGAACAGGTGCAAAATAAGACCTAAAGTAATGAAACAGGAGGAAGAAATCAGAGAATCATTTTTGCTCAGTCAGGATTTGCTTAATATATGTAAAGCCATCACCCAGGCACTACAAGTTTCTTATTTATAGAGTTTGAAAAAAGTGAAGTCTTTTGACTTAAAACACTGTAAGGAAATTTGGAAGTGGGAGATGTTTGTTCTTTGTGGCTGATTGTCAGAGCTTTGTAAGCATAGTCTGGTGAATTTAAAGCCTAGGTCATGGAAAGACTTTTTTTTTAATCCAAGGGGCAATGTAGAAAATATAAATGTATATAGGTTTTCAGAGAATAATTAGGTTTATATTATACTATCAGAAACTGCTTTGTATATTATTTTGAGCAATACATTTGTACAGAGATATATTAACTTATGGCACATGTGAAGTTATTAACATGGTACAGTATATTATACTGATTCTGATCTCACTGACATAGGTTTTTCATCTCCATAGTGCCACATCTCTCTGATGCTTCTCTGTCACATAAAGCACCTGTAGCCAGTTCCTGCAGAATACTTCCATCATATGGTATTATCCCTGGCTCTGTTCCGGTCCTGGTTTCTACCACCAGCATTTTCTACCCTAATCTATTCTGTAATGGTGTAACTGCCCCTAAAAAGCAGACAGAGCTTAAAGGACTAATGCAGAAATTCTTGAATGAAGTTCTTAGGCCTGTGTTATGCAGGTGGACAGACTAGATCAGTGGCTCTCAACATTTCCAGACTACTGTACCTCTTTCAGGAGTCTGATTTGTCTTGTGTACCCTCAAGTTTCATTTCACTTACAAACTACATGTTTACAAAATCAGACATAAAAATACAAAAGTGCCGCAGCACACTGTTACTGAAAAATTGCTTACTTTCTCATTTTTACCATCTAATTATAAAATAAATCAGTTGGAATATAAATATTGTACTTACATTTCAGTGTATAGGATATAGACCAGTATAAACAAGTAGTTTTCTGTATGAACTTCTTCCCTGTCAAAAAGGGACCCTGGTGGCTCCAATCGGCACCACCGACCAGGCCATTAAAAGTCCTGTTAGCAGTGCAGTGCGGGCCTGGGGATAAGGCAGGCTCCCTGCCTGACCTGGTTTCAGGGGGCTCCTAGAAGCAGCCTCCAGGTCCCCGCGACCCCTAGGCCCATGTGCAGGCAGGGAAGCTCTGTATGCTGCCCTTGTGCCCGCAGGCACTGCCCCTGCAGTTCCCATTGGTTGTGGTTGCCGGCCAATGGAAGCTATGGAACTGATATTCGAAGTGGGGGCAGGGTATGGAGCCTCCCTGGCCACTCATACGCCTAGGGGTCACGGGGACCTGGAGGCTGCTTCCAGGAGCCCTGTGAAACCAGGTCAGGCAGGGAGCCTGCCTTATCCCCAGGCCCGCACTGCGCTGCTAACAGGACTTTTAATGGCCTGGTCGGTGGTGCTGACTGGAGCCACCGGGGTCCCTTTCTGATAGGGAAGAAGTTCCGGTCGAAAACCAGATGCCTGGCAATCTTATGGAGGGCCAGCAAAGGGCCTATGTTATGTATAGCCCCTTGCTCAAGGTGGCCTTTTCAGCAGCTATACACCAGGCACAGCACTCCCTATGAAAAGGGTATTCTGACAGGCACCTTTACTTTTTTTAATTAGTAAGTTAAATTCAGAAAGTGCTTCTTACTGAGAGAATCCTAAACGTTTGTCACAGTATAGTAGAGGCAAAGGGAGCTAAAGATAGAAAAGTCCACTTTGTGTGGGCCATATTCTCAATCTGAATCTGACTTTCCACCTATTTGATCCACCACAATGCTCATGTGGAGCAGAGAGTGGGAGGGAAACATTCACTGATGAGAATGGATACTTGAGACTAGATTGGGCTTGGTCTTCAAGTGTTTATGTGGAGAGGTAAGGGCACAATGAGACTTTCTGCTTGCACCCTGCCCCCATGCATGGTCCAAGCATAATCTTGGCAGCCCTTCCTTGCGTCCCTGGGGAGCAAGCCACCCAAGAGGTGTGAAGAAAGCATGGTCCCTGTACTACCCAGAGAGTGTGTAGGCCTTGGGTAGCATTCTTTGCTGAAAAAGATTACAGATGTAGGGATGTTTATTTCTGAACTGAAACTAGATTTTTCAACGTCTCTTGCTGAAGCGACAAATTGAAAAGTATGTGTTTGAATGAATTCTAAATGACATTTTAAAAAAATGAAACACTTTTGAACTGACATTTTTTAAATGAACCATTTCAACAATTCTGAAATTTGTTGTGGCTGCCACTATTAGCTGAATTTAACCCAAAATTTGTGAATTTTAGTACCCCCAAAATGCATTTTTTGGGAATTTACTATTTGCAGAAAAAATTTCTCCCTGCTCTACATGCACATTCAATAAAGATTTTAAAAGTAAGCTAGTTGTTTAAACTGTTCGCCAGTATTACTAACACCAGCAATAGAATCAGTGATTGCAAAACACTGTCTGAATTCGCTTTACTTATTGAATGGGCAAGAACTTGCAGCTCTGCAATTTCACAAAGTCAGTATGATTAAAAAGAAAAACTGTTGTATTGTTATTTTTCCACATTTCCTAGTGTCTAGGACTATAGACAAATTGGGCAGTTGAGGATGTTGGAAACCATTACATTTTAATTTCACTTTCCTTACACAGACAAAAAAGCTATTTTCTTATAAGTGCATAGAAATGTAAACAGGCCACTCTTTTTAGAAGCTGCTGAATACCTAAAGCAAAATAAAAAGGGCAATTCAGCAAAAAATAAGTTCTTAGCTTCATTCTTCTCCTGCTGCCTTTCTAGGTTCATCAACCACAGTGCTTCCTTTTGTGTCATCCACCAGTACGTCCTACCTTTGATCACAGAGATCCCATATTGCTTAGACTCCAGTTTGTTCTATGCTGGTAATTCATGTTTGTAACCACTGTGAGCAATGGTGGAGCAAGGAGTTTTCCTGTTGGGCAAAACAAAGTCAGATACTATTCAGTCTAGATTGGTTTTCTACAGTTTTCCGTTTCTTATTTTCTACCTATGACAGTTTGTGCAAGTATGCATCTTTCGAAGTCCTTTGCAAACAAACATTCATTAGGCTTCACAATACTCTGATGGACAGTGGATTAAATGTATTACACCTGCTTTACAAGTATGCAAACTGATGCAGACAAATGAAGGCCAACATTTTCAAACTTAACTAAAATTTGGCACTTATACCTATATTTAGTAACCTTAACAACAAACCTGATTTTCAGAGATGTTGAGTATTCATAACTCTGAAGTCAATGGGTGCTCAACACCTTTATCTCACATCCAGTAAGCTGGGGAATTCAATCCATTCTCTAAGAGCTATCTTTCCTCTGTCTGCTTGACTGAGCCATATATTTCTAGTTCATGGTCAGATTCTCTTAAAGGAGTCTTTCCCAGTATGCTCTTTGGGAGGCTGGGTCTTTGCATTGTGGAGAAACAGCCATCTGACTTAGGATGGCCATTTCATTTTTAATATCGTAAGTCTGCTATTTCCACCTTCCTCTGTCCCAGCTGGCAAGAATGTTTAGCATCTCGTTTCCCTGTTTCCTGATCACCACAATAAGTAAAGAATGTATAAGAATGTCTATATTTCTAGAAGGTGTGTATGTTTTGGATGAGACCCACACTTTCAGGCTAAAAATCATATACATGCTCACGGTTTTTAGCGTGAAAGTGTGGGTCTCATTCCAAATGTACAATTTTGCACCTATTATACAAATAGATTGGAAGACAATCTCTTGACTTTGTTGAGTGAAAGCTTATTTCAAGAAGGGAGCTTATTAGACAAAACTTGCCCACTGTAAAACCTCTGCATCCACCTGCTGTTGGTATTGGTCCCTCTGTACTGTTATCACTGTTGAATTGCTACAAGCTAGGGGGAGCTGTAAAATCCTTAAGATAGTATTTAGTGTTTGTGCATGCTACTGAAGGGATACAAAACTAAAGGGTGATACATAAAAATAGGAATATCAATGCTAAGACTTTTGTATTGTCTCTCTGTATCACTCCAAGATAGGTGAAGAAGCTGGTCAAACTCAAACCAGGAGACTGAGCTACACAGACTTTCTCATGAAGTTCTATGGTCTGTACTTCTGTATCGGAGGTCAGTCTAGATAATGGTCCCTTTTAGGCTTAAAGTCTACTGGCCAATTCTCTGCTGACATAACTCCATTTATTTCAATTGAAGTACACCAGTAGATATTCCAACCCTATGAATATAATTGAGTGAAGAATGACTGCAGAGTGATGACAGATGCTTCCTTTTTACCTGTGGATTTTTATCTAGTCAATATTTACAACTTTTTAAAGCAGACAGAATGAAGCTTTTTCTTTGTAAACAAAATTAAGCTTTTATTTGTTTTAGTCAATACTATTAGCTTTTTTGCCATCTGTACAACAGTATGCATCAGTGGACTGCTTTCACTCTTTGCACACCACTTTCTCAGCTGTCTTCAAGATGTTTTCAATTAATTTGTGTCAATAATCTCACATTCCTGAAGCAGCAGAAACATGGAGGATAAATGAAGAGCAGTACAATGACTGACTAGAACAGAGATTGAAAAACATTCTGAGCAAATATCAGGATAGTAAAGTGCCCATGTCCAAATGGACTGGAAGATGGCCATTTAAAAGATGCTTGGAAGAGTTTGAAGAAAGGATTAAGTTGTAAGAGAACCAAAAAAAGTGCCACCATGGCTAAACAAAGTAAAAGAAGCAGTGAGAGGCAAAAAGGCATCCTTTAAAAATGTGGAAGTTAAATCCTACTGAGGAAATTAGAAAGGAGTATAAACTCTGGCAAGTGAAGTATAAAAATATAATTAGGAAGGCCAAAAAAGAATCTGAAGAATAGCTAGCCAAAGACTCAAAGTAATAGCAAAAATTCTTTAATTACATTAGAAGCAGGAAGCTTGCTAAACAACTAGTGGAGCCACTGGACGATTGAGATACTAAAGGAGCACTTCAGGACGAGAAGGCCATTGCAGAGAAACTAAATGAATTCTTTGAATTGGTCTTCATGGCTGAGGATGTGAGGGAGGTTCCCTAAACTGAGCTTTTTTTTAGGTGACAAATCTGAGGAACTGTCCCAGACTGAGGTCATTAGAGGAAGTTTTGGAACAAATTGATGAACTAAACGGTAATAAGTCACCAAGACCAGATGGTATTCACCCAAGAGTTGTGAAGGAACTCAAATGTAAAATTGCAGAACCAACTGTAGTTTGTAACCTATCATTTGAATCAGCTTCTCTATCAAATAACTGGAGGATAGATAATGTGATGCCAATGTTTAAAAAGGGCTCCAAAGGTAATCCTGGAAATTACGGGCCAGTCAGCCTGACTTCAGTACTAGGCAAATTAGTTGAAACTATAGTAAAGAACAGAATTGTCAGACACGTAGATTAATGTAATTTGTTGGGGAAAGTCAATATGGTTTTTGTAAAGGGAAACCATGCCTCACCAATCTATTACAATTCTTTGAGGGGGTCAACAAGCATGTGGACAAGGGAGAATCCACTGGATGTAATGTACTTAGGTCCCTCACCAAAAACTCATAAGCAAAGTAAGCTGTCATCGGGTAAGAGGGAAGGTCCTCTCATGGGTCAGTAACTGGTTAAAAGATTGGAAAAAAGGGTAGGAATAAATGGTCAGCTTTCAGAATGGAGGGAGGTAAATAGTGGTGTCCCATGGGGTCTGTACTGGGACCAGCATATTCATAAATGATCTGGAAAAAAGGGGTAAACAGTGTGGTGGCAAAATTTGTAGATGATACAAAAGTAGTCAAGATAGTTAAGTCCAAATTAGACCGCAAAGTGTTACAAAGGGATCTCACAAAACTGGGTAATTGGGCAACAAAATGGCAGATGAAATTCAATGTTGATAAATGCAAAGTAATGCATATTGGAAAACATAATCCCAACTATACATATAAAATGATGGGTCTAAATTAGCTGTTACCACTCAGGAAAGAGATCTTGGAGTCATTGTGGATAGTTCTCTGAAAACATCTGTTCAGTGTGCAGGGGAAGTCAAAAAAGCTAACAGAATGTTGGGAATAATTAAGAAAGGGATAGATAAGACAAAAATCCATGGTACACCCACATCTTGAATACTGTATGCAGATGTGGTTGTCCCATCTCAAAAAAAGATACATTGGGATTGGAAAAGGTTCAGAAGAGGGCAACAGAAACGATTAAGGGTTTGGAACAGCTTCTGTATGTGGAGAGATTAATAAGATTGGGACTTTTCAGCCTAGAAAAGAGACAACTAAGGGGGGATATGATAGAGGCCTATAAAATCATGACTGGTGTGAAAAAAGTAAATAAGGAAGTTTTATTTACTCCCTCTCATAACACATGAGCCAGGGGTCACCAAATGGCATTAATAGGTAGTAGGTTTAAAAACAAACAAAAGTAGTATTTCTTCACACAACACAGACAACTTGTGGAACTCTTTGCCAGAGGATGTTGTGAAGGCCAAGACTATAACATGATTCAAAAACAAAAAAACACAAGATAAATTCATGGAGGATAGGTCCATCAAGGTCTGTTAGCCAGGATGTGCAGGAATGGTGTCCCTCGCCTCTGTTTGCCAGAAGCTGGGAATGGGTGACAGGGGATGGATCACTTGATGATTACCTGTTATGCTCATTGCCTCTGGGGTACCTGGCATTGGCCACTGTCTGAAGACAGGATACTGGGCTAGATGGACCTTTGGTCTGACCCAGTATGGACATTCTTATATTCCTATGTAACCCACACTTCTAGTGTGGTTTTGTGTTCCCCAGTAGTAGCTAGTAGAGATTTGTGTGTCTGGTGCCAGCTACAATGTAAGAGACCAGCTCAAACTTCTGTTTCCTGAAGTTTGTTGCTTTTAGATCCAGGCATCTCATGTTCAGCCCCCACTGCTGATGGGGCATGGATGGTCATTTCTGTACGGAGTGCTCAAGGCCAAAAGTAACGTTTCTGGGGGTGAGGACAGAAAGGTTGTACACCTTCTGTATGTGTTTGAGAGATGCATGTGCAGTAAAATATTGCTCAGAGGTGCTTAACAGAATCTGTAATGACAATGCAGTTAATTCAGAATGCAAGAATCAATTACCTTAGTTTTAAAAAAATCCTGAGGGACTGGAGAGACCAGGCAATAAGTAGTGGGATGTACCTTTCTGTTTTAGGCTGCAGCTTCCAGTCCATTTTAGCTTTCTTCTGTTACATATTTTCAGTATAAATTGATGACTCCTAATGGACAAAGGTTCAAATCACAAAATCCACCAGCACATTTGATGGACCAAGTAGAGAAGTCTAAAGGACTAAATGGAGATGGTGATTGAACTCCCCAGTCACACGTTTAAACAAAATGCTCTGCCATGCTTGCACACAGAGGTGCATCTGCTATCTCCAGTCTGATAACACAACCCAGTAACAAGTTTTGTAAAGGAACCACTCAATGCAACAGTGTGTGTGTGTTGGGGTGGGGATGGGGCGAAGTAGGAGAACATCTACTAACCAAAAGGGAAGCAAGCAAGTTAAGATCAGACAATCCTTCACTTGCTTCCCCAACATTGAACTCAGTCATGCTTTTTCTGCCTCCATGGCCCAACCTGGGATGAGGGCTTCCCAGAACTCCTGGCTGTATCTCTAAGCCTCTTCCCTGAATCATTGTGCAGGAAACACCAGCCACATCTTGGTGTTCCTGAATAGCTGCTTACACAGAACCGCAAGCAGCTTTTTTGCCCCCTCCTGTCATCACATGACTCCAGAAAGTCAAATTTTAAAGGGAAGGAGACTTTGAGCAGGGCTTAAAGAGATAGTACAACTGTGACAGTCATCTAGAACTTCATTAGAAGGCTGAAGCTACTAAATTATCTCTGTGTAAATAAACAAGCAGTTTGCTACATTTTTGCATCACTTTACTGAAATACAAAAGCAAAATAGCAAGGATAGATGCATAATTCAATCTGATTATTTTTACCATAAATATGCATTGGTACCAAATTTCTCATTGGTTTTAAATGTAGAAGTTAGCTGGTTGTTAGTAGCTTCCCCAATACAAACTGCATGTGCTAGGCATGTTCATTCTGTTCCACAATTACTTGAAAAAACCCCACTAGAAGTACTACATTGTTAATTTTCCTACACTTTAAATATAATGTTCTACATAAAAAATGTTGTTAAAAACAATAAGGTTGCAAAGTGAAGCATTCAAAAAATCCAAAATTAAGGTTGCTTGTCTATAAAGAGTTCTTTATATAGGATTGTTTAAAAGAATTGAGACTTCAGAAAATGTTTTTTGACATGGCCATCATTCAGAAACGGATACTTAGAATATTATTTACACTCCTAAATTTATATTTAGGCACCTAAATATGAAGTTGAGTTTTCAGAAGTGCTGGATGTTCAGGATTTATTTAGGAGCCTAAGATTAGACACCCAAGTTTGAAAGTCTTGGCCAATAAGTATAAGCTGAATTATGTTAAGTTAAGTCATCAGCATCCATGAATAGAAGCATCAAGCTTAATTCTGAACCCTCTTAAGCATAGAGGTTGAAAGTGCACATCATTCTTAATCATTCTAGAGTTTGCTTTCCA
The DNA here is from genome assembly GCF_965152235.1 of Eretmochelys imbricata. Classification (NCBI taxonomy): domain Eukaryota; kingdom Metazoa; phylum Chordata; order Testudines; family Cheloniidae; genus Eretmochelys; species Eretmochelys imbricata. The sequence goes on from NC_135573.1 coordinate 167,798,124, forward strand.
CTTAAGAGATGTTGTCATAAAAGCGAACAGAGAATAATATCTGTCAAAAAAATAGGGTGAAGGATAGAACAGAGCAGTGAGAGTGAAAGACAATTTCAGAGAGACTGGGGAAAAACAAGAGCAGAGAAGGGTAGAGGAAAATTCCACTGCAAAAATATACTATATGCTGTTTTATTTTGTAGTTGTGGGTGGGGTGTTTCTGTCATTAATATAGATCATAAGCTTTCAGTTAGGGTCTGAGCCAATGCTAAAACTGACTTCAATGGGTTTTGCATTAGGCTGTTTGTGAAAAAATATTTTTATTCTTAAATTGAATCTCCCTTTGAGAAACAAGTTTAAATTACAGGAAATGCGGGGGGGGGGGGGACGAGGGGAGTTAATTAAACTCTGAAAACTTTGAGAGCTCAAAAAACTAGTTTAAGAGATTCACAAACCCCCAGAGACTCCAGCATTTACTTCATCTCCTTTAGACTCTCCTCTTTAAAAAAACGAAGACAACTGATCCAGAATACAAATTAATTCAATGATTGCTCAGACTGCAGTATGTAACACAATGTGTTTTTACACATAGACAGATAAGGAGTTTATTTCCCTAAAAGTGTGCAGATGTTTGGTAAAACGCAAGAGAATCCTGGATTATTGTTGTACTTTGGAACTAATAGATTTCAGAATAAATCTACTGTAATTTATTGTCTGAAGCCTGCTTTTCATACTCGTGCTCATTTTGTGTTCACTTTCCATAAACAATTAAACTGTACTGGTATGTATGTCCATAGCAAATTTCAAAGTTGCATGCATGAATGTTATGGGCAAGACAGTTTAAAATTCATTGGTATGAGAATGTGACGGAAGTGCAAAAAACAATTGCAAAGAGGAAAGAGGAAAAAACCCCAAAACAAACCAAGAGTAGGGAAGGGTAGAGCAAAAACAATCCCATGTAACTTTTCTAACCAATTGCAAGTACTAACACAGCTCAAAGAGCAACACCTAAATGCTCTGAGAATAGAAGAGTAGAACTGGTCAAGAAATAGGTGTTTTTCTGCAAAGTTTAGCTTTTTGGAGGAAATTCCAGTAGTGAAAAATTGACCAAAAATTGAAAAATGTCAGCCAAACACGGGGGGGGGGGGGGAAACGGGACAAAAAATAAAACCAAAAAACCCCCACAATTTAGAAATGTTGCCACTTTGTCCCATGGGAGTTGTAGTTTCTCAATAGGTGAGGCTTCCTGGTCAGATCTACAACTTCCATAATGCATCTGGGTCTCATTTTAGAGAATGGAGTTAGTTCAGCATGTGAGTCCCTGGCTATGGTGCATTATGGGGCATGTGGTGCATGGTGTGTATAGTCTGGCTGGGGAGACTTGTCCAAATAGGAAGATAGGGACAGGAAGAAACTGAACTACATTTCCTACGAGACATTCTGACAGCATTTCCAAACTGAAGTTTTTGGGGGATTAATATATATTTGTATACATCTCCCAGGGTGTCTTGGATATAGTCTTCAGCTCAGTCCCCTCCATGCACAGTTGTAATTGTCTAACAAAAGGAATGTGTTACACTGCAACAGCCACTTCTCTTGTTCCTCTCCTCCACCGAATCCCACTCACTGTTTGTTGTCCAGGATCTGCTGAGTCCAGAGTTCAGGTATGTCCAGCTCCAGCCCCTCTGCAAAGTGCTGTCTGGTTTGCTCCAAGGGTTATATCCCCTACTCCAGTGTAATGGCTGTTGTCCTTCATGACTGAAGAGGACAAGGAAGATGGTATTAAGTCTTGTGAGTACAACTGTGGCTCAGTAGGCCGATCCGTGAGCGGCACTCCTTTCTACGTTGAGTGCATATGTAGCTCAATAATAGAGGAAGGGATTACAGTCTGTTCCCGCTGAATCTGCCACTATTTATGACACAGCATCTGTGCCTCAAGATCCATATGGCGATTAGACTCAAACTGAGTAACCCCGTCATTGACTGCTGCTTGTCAGTGTGATCTATCTATTGCTGACAACTCCTGGCTGTCAACATTAATGCTTCTCTGTGTTCTTGATACATTTCTTCTGGCCACTTTGTATGAATAACCCACTTTCAGTTTGCTGTACAGCAACTGTTTTGGCATTTTGGTGTCGTCACCAATCCTCAGTACATGACCAACCCAGCATAAGTATGATGTGAGGAGCGTGACTTCAATCCCTGTTGAGTGGCTGCGTTCCAAAACCTAGCTATTGGTAACTTCATCCTGCCATTTGATGTGGAGTATGGCATGCAGATGTCAAATCTAGAAGCATGAGGTGATGCCTGCAGCTGGTCTAGATCTCACACCTGTACAACCAATTGGACAGCACAAATGTTTTATAGAATTTTAGCTTGGTTTGAAGCTTAATATCATGATGATGCTAGACTCTGCCTGATAGCCTGCCAAACGATGAACTGGCTTTGTTGATGTGACTTGTCAGTTTCTTGTCTATAGTAGCATCCTTTGACAATGTGTTGCCAAGATAGCAGAAGTCTGTAATAGCCTTCAGCTGTGTGTAGCTAATGGTGACTTGATTTCATGAAGGGTTTCTCTGGTGCAAGTTGATAAATGACTTGTTTTTTTCAGATGGATTGTCATCTGATATCCTTTTATGGACTCTGCAAATCTGTCTGTAGTCAATTAGATCTCTTGTTGAGTATGTGCCTCTAGAGCACAGTCATTGGCATACAGAAGCTCATGAACAATAGCTTCAAAGACCTTTGTGGAAGATCACAGGCTCTTCAGGTTGAAGAATTTTCTAGAGGATCAGAAAGGTATCCTGATATGGGCAAACCAAGTCTCTTGTAGCATCATTGAACATTTCTGCATTGGAGATTGAAAAGGATTGGACCAGTTATGCAGCCCTGCCTAATATCATTAGTGACAGGAAACAGGTTAGACAAAACACTGTCTACACAGACTCATCCAAGCATTCCATTATGAAATAGTCTCAAAATGTTGGTGAATTTTTCTCGACAACCCCACTGACATAATAGTTGCCAAAATCCAGGTCTACTGATGGTGTTGAGCACTTTAGCCAGGATGATGAAGGGGTCAACAGACATGTGGACAAGAGTCATCCAGTGGCTATAGTGGACAAGGTCCCTCACCAAAGGCTCTTAAACAAAGTAAGCAGTCATGGAATAAGCGGGAAGGTCCTCACATGGACCATTTAAGATAGGAAACGAAGGGTAGGAATAAGTGGTTATAATATTTAGTCCTGCCATGAGTGCAGGGGACTGGACTAGATGACCTCTTAAGGTTTCTTCCAGTCCTATGATTCTTTGATTTCTATGGTCAGTTTTCCCAATGGAGGGTGGCAAATAGCGGGGTTCCTGCTGTTCAACATATTCATAAATTATCTGGAAAAAGGGGTAAACAGTGAGGTGGCAAAAATTACAGTGATACAAAATTACTGAAGATAGTCAAGTCCAAAGCAAACTGCAAAGAGTTACCAAGGGATCTCACAAAACTGGGTGACTGGGCAAGAAAATGGCAGATGAAATTCAATGTTGATAAATGCAAAGTAATGCACATTGGAAAACATTCCCAACTATACATACAAAATGATGGGGTCTAAATTAGCCATTACCATTCAAGAAAGATCTTTGAGTCATTATGGATAATCCTCTGAAAACATCCACTCAATGTGCAACAGCAGTTAAAAAGCTAACAGAATGTTGGGAATAATTAAGAAAGGGATAGATAAGGCACAAAATATAATACCGCTATGTAAATCCATGGTACTCCCACACCTTGAATACTGTGTGAAGTTCTGGTCATCCTATCTCAAAAAAAAAAAATTAGACCTGGAAAAAAATACAGGTAAGAGCAACAAAAATTAGGGGCATGGAACAGCTTCTATATGAGGAGAGAAAAAGACTGGGACTGTTCAGCTTGGAAAAAGAGATAAGGGGGTATATGATAGAAGTCTATAAAATCATGAAAGGTGTGGAGAAAGTGAATAAGGAAGTGTTATTTAACCCTACAGATAACACAAGAATAAGGGGTGCCCCAGTTAAATTAAGAGGCAGCAAGTTAAAGCAAACAAAAGGAAGTACTTTCTCACACAATGCACAGTCAACCTGTGGAACTCATTTCCAAGGGATGTTGTGAAGGCCAAAAGTATAACTGGTTAAAACAGAAATTAGATACGTTCATGGAGGATAGGTCCATCAATGGCTATTAGCCAAGATGGTCAGGGATGCAGCTCCATGCTCTAAGCCTCTGATTGCCAGAAGCTGGGGCTGGATGACGGGGGAGGTCACTCAATGATTGCCCTGTATTGTTCATTCCCTCTGAAGCACCTGGCACCAGCTACCGTCAGAAGACGGGATACTAGGCTAGACCAGTATGGCCATTCTTATGGTTAAGACAGTGTAGAGGTCCTGTGCTGTTCTCCTGCATCTACTGAGCTACAATCATGTCTGACATTCCTCATGTTATCCTGAATCTGCATTGTGACTCTGATAGTATGCGATTAACCATGTTGCAAAGCAGATGATCAAAGAGTAGTGTGGCCAGAACCCTTCCAGTGATGGAGAGTAACGAGATACAAGGATAGTTGCCACAGGTGGACTTCTCATCTGTCCTCTTGTTTATGGTGACAATGGTAGCATCTCTGAAACCCTGTGGCACATCTTCAGTACTCCATATATTGAGAAAGAATCCCTACAGTCACCTCCGCAAGGTCTCACCTCCATTCTTGAATATTTGGTTACAACTTTCATTGATTGCTGGGTAAGGGGAAACTCACTGGATTTCTTCAGCTTTGCTGAAGTTGCACAAGGCAGTAGCACAAGCCACTTCATCACACTTTGCCAGGTCAAAGCCATCTACAAAGCTTCCCCTGCACTGTCTCTTCACAAAGTCTTCACAGAGAAATCAGCAGCATATAGAACCTTAAATACAATTGTTACCACCATGGATGCACTTTCCCCCAGAAAATAGGACCCCTTTCCCTCTCTTTTTAGCTTTGTCCAGGCTCCACGAGCCAACTATACTGAACTGAAGCATTGGTTAGGTCGGTCCCTCATCCCAGGCACATTTCGTGCAGTGCTCTTGCCCGGTCATTATTCAGTGGGGATAATTATGTTTCATTACCCTCAAACTTAAAACAACTGAATTTTGACAAAAATGCCCCAAACTGTCAAACAGCAAATGAGGCTTGGCCAATTCAGTCATTTCTATTTGCTCACCAATAGATGACACCAGAGAGCTCCTTAGATTATGGTGCTTCTGTCTATCTGCAGTTCTCCAGGTTGCTCTTCCCATGTTTGCCAATAGGTGTAAACAGCAAGCTCTGTATTCTTCAAGCTATAGGTTTTACATTTATACTGGACTTAACAGTGCTTTAGAGGAAGGTGCAAGATACTCTACTGGGGTCTGTTACAGAGTGCTGTATGCCATTCATTATTTAGTAAATCTTGCACTATCCTCTGAAGCATCTGGTTGTGGCTACTGTCAGGGACAGGATACTGAACTAGACCAATCACTGGTCCGATACACTACAACTGTTGATCTGTTCCTATGGTCAGTTATAATCCCACTGTCTGCAGATGTTCAGAGCTTCCTAAAACATTCATCTTTTTCACAAGAAGAGAGACTGGAAAGATTGTAGCAGTTTATTTAGAGAAGAGATATAAAGGAGCCTTTATGCTGATGAGACTAAGGGTTTTAATTTGTTTACTTTTTATTTTATGGTCTTTTGACTTGCTTCCTCATGCCATTAAACATCCCTTTTCCCCTTCCAAACTTTAGTGTGACAGAGTTAGTTTTTGGTGTAATTCCCACTCTCTCCACCAAATTTGTAGACCTTAATTATATTGTGATCTATAATATTAACCACAATGGATGCTGTTATGTGACAAACATTAAGAATCATAATAAGGCTCATTGTCTTCTAACACCGAAGAAGAAACTTTACTGGTATGCCACAGAGATCCTCCTTAAATCTACCTTCTCTCTGCTTCAGTTATGCTCTTAAAAATCCACTGTAGCACTGCCCTTGTTAATATTTTAGCATAGATTTAAAGAAACAATACATGTATCCTTACAGATCCTGCTGTAATTAATAAAAAAGGGAACAAAACAATATAATCCAAATTCCATGAAAATATTCAAATGAAAATGCATAATCCCACTATTAATTTTACTAGGAAAGACTATTTGTACTTAGTATTTAAATATTTCATTGTTCATTTTATATTCATCCTGCTTCAGTGCAGATGTTCATTCTGCTCATAAAAAAATGAGATCTAATTAATGTAAAAGCCTTCAGGGGGAAATATTTCAGTCTGTGACACAATAACTAGAGTATTGCTTGCAAACTCAGTAAACAAAATCCTGTACATTAACTTTCCATTGTAGATAAGTTATTTTTTTTCCATGAGTGTAGTAATATACCTACATCCATCCATGCTGCTGTACATTAATGGGAAGAAAAGAAAAATCTCAATGGAAATGGACACTCATTATTCATAGCATATGCAGGACCATTCTAATTTCAATAACACTTTCAGTGATTGACCCTTTGGGTATAAAATTTCAGGCTATACGTTTTGTATTAAAAATAGGGCTGTAACAGGGTGCCCTCATCTCTGACAAATACCGCTTTGGCCAAATGTGCTCTTTCTCTCTCACTGTGCTCTAGGATATAGTGGTGTCCCAGCACTCCCTCCCTGGAGACAATGTCTTTGGCCTGTTGGGGCCTTTCTAGTCACAGCTCTCCAGCTGGGCCATGACAGTTCAGTTCCCCCTCTGGGGTGTCTCAGTGTCCAGGCCACTTCCCCCAGTGGCTAATGGAAGGAACCCAGGCCCACCCACTATTCCAGATCCCAGTCCAGGAACCCTATAGAGTGCAGCCATCTGCTGCATCCCTTTATCTGCGTCACAATGCTGCTCTAACATCCTGGGCCACTTCCCCATGGCCCTGTGCTATTTTTACCCTTACCTTGGGGCCCTGCCCTAATGGAGTCTCAGCAACCACCCCAGGGCTCCTTCTCACTCTCCTCAGCTTCTTGCAGAGCTGCCCTGTCTGAGGTGCTGCACCTCCTTCAGCCAGGCACATTCCTCCAGCTCCAGCATGAAACTGAACTCCCTCTAGCCCCACAGCTCTTCTTATACTAGGCTGCTGGGTCCTGATTGGCTATGTCCCACACAGCCAATCTAGGCAGCTTGGAGGACCCTCTCCACTGCCCTTTTCTGCAGCAGGGTGTGGCAGGGCCATAAGGCCTCCAGAGGGGGCCCTCAGTGGGTCTGGTATACCCTGTTACAGCTGGCCTCTGATTTTGCACTTGCAGTCTATAGATATAAATAAATGGAAGTGCAATTTATGTAATGTGGATGTTTAACTACCTGATTATGCCCACAATCCAGGGCATTAGACGTCAAATATCTTATAACCAGATCTATCCAAGAGCACACCCTTACCGCCTCTCCAAAGATCCACTCACTAAATGATCAAAATTGTGCCTATAAATATTTGCAGGAGCTAAATTATTTCCAATTTTTTACACTTGCAAAACGAAATCCAAATTAAGGCTGGACTGGTAATCAATCCCGTAGCGTTCAAAACCTGTTAATCTCAGGTTGTCAATGCCTGTCAGCTTTACAGAAAATAAACTTTTGTCCTGGTTTAGGTAAATCCCATCATCCTGAATACCTGAATACGGATGCCATCAGCCTGCAGAGCTAGTGCAATTCCCAGCAGGCTGGGTACATGAGTAAGTCTAACTTGGTATGAGTAGGCCCCAGTAATCAAGAACAAGGGAAAAGATAAATTGTAAAAATGATTGTGTTAGTGGGCCCCAGTAATCAAGGACAAGGAAGAGATAAGCTGTGTAAAAACAGGTGCAAGAAATCAGAGCGTCAGCAGCAATGGCTAAGAATGTGTGGAAGGAGGATAAACAAACAGAGAGGAAACTAACAAAATACAGAGGGGAAACTAACAAAATACGCTGAGTACCTGACATGAGAACAAAGCATGATATGTACAAGGATTGATTCTGAAAATAACTTGACCAATCATAAAGAGTTTGATATAATATAGAATGGAAGATGCATGGTCATTATAGGGTTAAATTTGCATATAAAGTAATTAATACTTGTATTCTTTAGAGTGTGGTTTACCCTGTACCAACCCCCTATACATGAGTCTGATCAGCTCCGTGTAGTCTTAGTATATTCCAATAAAGAAACCTGAGTGACGAGTCTGGAGTTGGGCTGAGTTCTTTGGAATGGAGAAGTTAAGGTCTTGAGAGAAATTCCAACATTTTTGGTGTTGCAACCTGGGATCTGCTGCTCTGGAGCAGATAATTTATCCCTTAGTGTGAGGGTCATAACCTACCATTAAAGGAAATGGCATTGGAAGTGTTTAAGTGTGGGAAGTGTGCACTGTATGGAGGATTGGATTAAAGCAAAAGTCCCTATGGACTCCCCATATGAACTTGATAGGGGGAGATTGGGATTGGATAGAAAAAGAACTTCAATAAACAGTGCTGGACAAAAATGTAAAAAGGAGAAACAGAACACTTGGTTAATCCTTGGGACTGGAGCCCTATGTAACCAAACTAAGAGGTTATTTGTTGAAGTGGATGAACTGAAAAATGAAAGGCACAATTGCAGGAGCAGAGGGAAATTTATAAGGTACTCTCCATCCAGTCTAATGAGGTATTCTCAAAACAAAATGAGAGGTGTGAAGAAATCAGGGAAGAACAGGACCAGCTTTTAGACCAGCTGGTAGATGTGGAGATGTCAGCAGCACCACAGGAGGAAGAATCCAGGAGGGCTTTTCCTAGCCCATAATGTCTCTGCAGGATATAAGTGTGGATTAGAGCCAGTCTGTACAATGCCTCTTGCTTATGAGGATACTAAAACAGGCTATACCTGGAGTGAACTAAAGAGAGTGTCCCAGGCATCAGAACCTGTACCAGAGACGCTGTTTATGGTTAAAATTGAGGCCGATGGATATGGGAGACAAACAATGACGATTTAGAATCGCCCCCTTATAGATACCAGTGATGGAATCCTTTGTTAAGGAGTGGAGACCACCACCTAGAGCTAACTGGAACAAGTTAATCCAATGGCTGTTAAGAGGAATAAATATGAGAGATTTAGGTCAGCTAAGTACAGATGATTGGGAAAAGGTATTATAGAGAAACCTGGGGAGTATGTGGCCATGGGTAATTGGACACACTCAAACTAATTCAGTGTTAGAAGCCAAACTTTCAAAGTTGCTTTAGAACATGAGATCAACCACAGCAGAGGTATTTGGCCAGAAACCTCTAGCCAGGAAAGGGCCAAGTGAGGCAGTGGAATGGATTTGGCAATGGTAGACTATGTGGAGAGAGGAATATTATGAACAGGTTGGGTAAAGGAGATCCAGCATACACAGTTTCTTTTGCATGTGCTTGCCCAAGAATGTAAGCAGTATATTTTTTAGTTTATTTCTAACCCTGATGACTTGAAGGATCTGTTGGAGAGAGAGGAACTCTGGTGGGAACTAAATAAAAAAAAGTGTCCATATCAGAGGCCAAAGTTTTCAAAGTGGAATCTAGCCTTAGAGGCAAGGGATTCTGGACTGGAGTTAGGGGATTTCAGGGTAAGGGAGGATCTAGAGGATCTGGGGAAGATCAGGAGACCAGAAGACTGAACTGGATACCATTTGGACGGATTAAGGAAGAAAAGAATGAATTAGAAGTAGTAGTAAGAAAACTGAAAAGGCTCAGTTGGAGACTCAGTCTGGTGGAGAAAGCCATCTGGTGACCACCCAATGGGGCTATCAAACCTCTGCACCCAGTTGTTCTTTGTAGAGCTCCAGGTCGGGATAGCTGGTGATGACACACTATAAAAACTATTACAGCGCAGGTGGAACAGAATATGTATCACATGGTGGGACAGCAATAACAGTGACAGGGTGCTTACAGAAAGAAGACAAACAGGGCAGAATTCAGGCAGTTACTGGAAGACTACTTGTAGTACAAATAACAGAATGATACGCCATACTGATAGGGAACTGGCAAAACTAGTGTCATATGGTTGTGCAGTTGAGAAATGAGATTTTGGCCATTTCAGTGTTGGTAGAAATGCAACTGGTGGGGGATTTAGCACACATGGCTCTCTGGAGTGCAGAGCAAGGGGAGGTTATACCTAAGGCATCAGCAGTTAACTCCACAAAGGAAAAGCAGGCAGTCAGTATTCAGTATACTGCATACACACCAAAAATGGGTCCCAGAGTTTGTAAAAGCATGTGACTCAGTACAGGTAAAATGAAAATTAGATTGTGGGCATTGCAGACTCAGATCCTATTAGAAAGAGAGGATCCCCCTCTTCAGAGACAATAAGAAGCCCCAAAAGAATCCATAGGCCCAATTCATGAAGTTGTAGATGCATTGTTAGAGCAAAGAGTCATAAAGTCTCTGGCTTTGGTGTGTAATTCTCTGGTATGGCCTGTTAAAAAGCCAGGAAATAGGTGGATATTGACTATTGACTACAAAAAAAGTAAATGACAGGACAAAGTCTAGTGGCGGCTTATCCAGAGATGATTGCAAAAATTTCTCCTAAAATGAAGCTGTTTTCTGTCCTGAGGTTTTGTTAGTAAGGGGTTTGGGTCCCTACAATTAGTCCCAGAATGTCAATATAGTACTGCATTTCTGTGGGGAGGGTGCAGTATGCTTGGACTATATTGCCCCAGGAATATGAAGATTCTCTGTCTATTTTTTCATGCCCATGTGAAACAGTCTTAAAGACTTCTCTAAACCTGAAAGACTTAGCCAAGATGAGGATGATGTGTTAGTACATTGCAGTCATTTTTGGGAATAACTGAATTTTGTAGGGAATTCTCCCTTAGGTGGAGGCACCAAGCTCTTTGTATGAGTTAGACAGAGCTCCTCATTGGGACTGGTGTGAGGAACACAGTGAAGCAGTAGTTAAATTGAAACAGCTCTTGGGAAGTGTTTCAGTCTTAGCAAATCCAGATGAAAGTAACTCCAAATAAAATAGGAATGATGCTCACATGGAAGTATGATAATCAGGATTGTCCATTGGCTTTTGCCTCCTGACTGTTGCAGAACGTGGAATTTAAATGCAACTAATGTGAGCAAATAGTGCTGACAGCCTATTGGGCAATTATTAAACACAAATATTTTTTGTTTGCTGCATCTAACATTTGCCACATTGAACAAGGAGTAATGGTCTCAAGTTGCAGTGGGGGAGGTTTAGGTTGGATATTAGGAAAAACTTCTTCACTAGGAGGGTGGCGAAGCACTGGAATGGGTTACCTAGGGAGGTGGTGGAATCTCCTTCCTTAGAGATTTTTAAGACCTGGCTTGATGATTTAGTTGGTGTTGGTCCTGCTTTGAGCAGGGGGTTGGACTGGATGACCTCCTGAGGTCCCTTCCAACCCTGATATTCTGTGATTCTATGATTTGATGGGAGGACAGAAAGTGTTCATTGTTAGCCACTACGTCCCCTTTTAAGGTGCTTCTGGACCTGCAGGGCAATGAGAAGATTCAAAAATGGACTTTGGTACTGCAGGGAGAAAATGTGGAGGCAATATAGCTTAAAGAGCCAAAGGAATTGACTGCAGGAATCTGCACTGAAGGAATGCCACATGAATGTGAGGCATGTCCAGTTAGAACCCGACATGCTGTATTTAAGGAACTGCAGGCTAACACAGTGCAGGAATCAGAGGATATATGGTATACTAATGGGTGCAGTCATTATGTCCAGGGTCAAAGGAAACAAGTCGAGCAGCAGTCAAAATGAGAAATGGGCGGATTATAAAGACTTTATAGTCTAAATGTGGCAGTAAATCAGCTCAGAATGCTGAATTGGTAGCAGTCATCATGTATGCCTGGAAGAGAAGGGGCTGCAGGAGAGACTTATCAGTGTCCTGGATTTGGATTAGGTTTTCAGCGGTGCCATCCTTTTGCTGTCATGGTGTTTTCAAGACAAATATCAAGCAACAGATGGGGGGGAAATCACATTTAGCACCATGTGGCAAATGTTAGATGCAGCAAAGCAATTCTGGCAGGTGGATATGGTAAAGATCAGAGCACACAGAAAAAAGGGTCCCTTGATAAAAATGGAAACCAGGCTGCTGAACTTACAGCAAAAGATGCAGCAATTACTGCTCTCCTCCTCCCCCATAGCCTTGGGAAGCAATACCAGTAACAGTGATAACTTGGGGGCAGAAGCAGTCCTTACAGGCAACTGCTGCACAGTTACAGGAGATACAGAAACAAAATGCTGAATTGGGGCCATTGTGGAACAAGCTCAAAGCTTAAGGTAAAAGGGCAAGACTTGGTAGTAGAATAGGGATTACTTTGTTCCAAATCAGAGCAGGCTTCAGTGTGGGGAGTACCCTGAGATATGCATACAAGATATGCTGCAGTGGGTACACTGGCCCAGAATAGGATGACATCCTAAGTTAAAGAAAGCGGAAGAGAGGATCAGTTGAATGGGCTAATGCTAGAATGGAAACAGGATTTACTGGAATACTTACACTCTTATTTCACCTGTGACAGGCATGATCCAGCTAATAGAAAGCACAGAGGAGCATTGATGAGACAGATTCCCAGGGGACCCTGGGAGATAATTCAAATTGATTATATAGAGGAGTTGCCTTTGACACCATGGGGACACAAGTAAGTGTTGGTAAAAGTTGACTCCTCACACTGGAGTGGAAGCATTCCCTACCAAAAGTACGTCTGCATTAATGGCAAAACAGTTCATCTATGTCCTGTTCAGTCGCTGGGAAGGTACCAAAAGTAGTTGATTCAGACAATGGAAGTGGCTTTGTGGGTTTTTTTGTTAAAGAAGCAGAGAGCAAGTGGAAAGAATTAACTATTAAGGCTGAACTTTAAAAAGGGGTAAACATTACTAGTAGTAATTGGGATAAGATACTGCCCTAAGTACTGATGAAGATCTAGGCAAGAGAGTGCAGATCCAAGGGATTCTCTCCATATGAAGCTTCATGGGGAGGCCAATGAGGATGTGGGAAGATATGATTAGCCAACTACCCAAACATTTGTCAGCTGTAGCCCTATCTGAAACCTGTGTGCAGGAGGTATTAAAGCAGATTTTACAGGTACAAAAGAGTGTGGTGGCAACAGATGAAACAGAACAACAAAAAAACTAAAGTGTGGTTTTATGTGAAGGGAGATCTGACTGAACATCTGATGGGATCAAATATAATGATGAAGGAACCGTCGCCATCTAATCTGTCCTCAAAGGCAAAGTGGCACAGTCCGTACCTCATAATGGACAGACTGGAACCCTCTGTATACCTATTGTACCAGGGAGACAAATGAAAGAGTTGGGTCTATGCAAGCCAGTTAAAAGCCTACAAATGTAAATAACTGGAACTATGAGATACTTTCTTCCCTATTTTGTTTTACAGATGTGCCACAATGAAATAGTAGTGGTTTCTAGTGTTGTGGTTTCTTTTGTGGATTGGCACAAGAATGGATCACTGGAAGAGTTTCAAAGCTGAGACAGCATGGAGGACATTGCATTACACTAGAACAATTCATTTCCAGTGCAGTGTGCAAGATGATGTCTGCACCCGTACCATCACTGTTCCTCACCATACCTCCATGACTGTAGGGACATGTTGTTTATTGGAAGAAGTCCTTGCGTAATACCCATGGTGTTATGCTAAATTAGGCCTGCCACAATGTTACACATAACCACACTTGGGACATGGTAATTAAGACTAGTGTTACTGAAGGATGGGAGGGAGTGTATGATGCATTTAGTATTGTTGTAAACTATATGGGGAGATATCAATATCACACTGAACAAGATAATAGATTTAAGATTCAGGGACACTTTGTTTGAGTGAAAGGAATTCAGAAGTTTCCTTCAGCAACCCTTAGGGCTCGTACAACTTCTCTGTCCTCCATGGAATATCCCCACACAGGACCATGGCCTGAAAATGGTATTTTTATACACCCCACCCACTCATGAGACCTCAGTGGAGGATGTAGGATGAATTCATCTCCCACTGGTGTTAAATTTTTCACAGTATGGATTGCTTGGAACATTCCCTATACTCCTTGAGAGAAGTGGCTTCAGATGAAGGTTAAATGGCAAATTCAATGGTTGGAGGACCCAGTAGGAAATTTAAATCAAAGACAAATGAATCCTAGACAGAAGAGGGATATACTAACAACCATGTTGGGTGGAGCAGGTGTTGGTATGTTTAACACCCTGCACCCCACGTTCACCACTTTTATAAGGTTATGATGTATCTTGTACGAAGTATGCTTTGTGAGGTATCATTTGAAATCCTATAATCTCCTGAATATTATTATCCCGTTAAAAAGTGTGTAGCAACAATATATGTTAAGTTATAAGTTTCTACTTGTGGAGTGCATAGCCGCCCTCCCAGTCAGTCGCGGAGGAAGGCCATGCCCTCTCACTCCCAGGTTCTTAGAAAGGCCAGGGTTATTGGGGAATTAGCAGTTTCTAAGGCCCTGGCCCTCTAGGCAGGGCCAAACAGCATGTAGTCCAGGGCTCTGGCCTCAGGTAGGGCAGAGCACTAATCTATGGGCTCACAGGCAAGGTGGAGCATCAAACAGTCTATAGGCTCAGGCCCTTAGGCAGGGCAGAGCACCAAATAGTCTAGGGTCACAGGTCATCAGGCAGGGAAGAGCACTATGCAACCTAAAGGTTCAGGCCCTCAGGCAGGGCAGAGCACTAAGCAGTCTGACATCCTGGTTTTGGCAGATGGCAGACAAACACAAGCCTCTTGACCTAAGGTGGGGAGGCTGCCACCCCAGGGGTGGGGTTGGCAGCAGGGGGTATGGGGACCCAGGCCCACCTTACTCCACTGGGTTCCAGCCTAGGGCCCTAATAGTGGAGGAGTGTTCTGCCACTGGGTCAGCGGGGTCCAGTCGAAACAAGCTGACCTGGATTCAGGCAAAAACACAACCGGACAATCCTCTGTATCCCCCAGGTACTTCCTACACTCCCCTTGTGATGTACCTGGGGTCATCTTCCATCTCTCTGGGGTACATGGCTAATGGCCAGCAGCTCCTCGGCATCCCTGGTTGCAGGCAGCTCCTCAACACTGTAGAAGTCTCCATCAGGCTCGAGCCACATAAGCTGGTGAGAGATGCCTGTCTCCTCTGGTGGCTCCAGCCAAACTGTGTTGCAGGGCCTGTCTTTTATCCTTCCTGTCCCACCCCTCTGTTTCCGGCAGGTGGTTGGGGGTGTCCTGGCTCTGCCCACCAGTGGGTGGGAAGGGGTTCCTCCCCGTCAGTCTCAGAGGAAGGCCATGCCTCCTCACTACACTACTATATGATTGTTACTGAAATTTTTTGTAATTCTTGGTAGCATCCACAAACCAGTTTCTCAGAGACAAACATACACTGGCACACCAGCAAGGGGTTAAAAAACTAATAATTGCTTACGTGGCTATTCGCCAGCAGGGAATAAGCTGTAAACAAGAAATTTACATTTAATATCAGAGATGGTTGAAACCTCATGTACACAAGAGACTGTCTGTACCCCGGCAGGGAGTAATCCTCAAAAAGAGGAAAGGAGTATAACTTTGCAAAACAGTGGCTTCTACCTCTCCTGTTCTCCTCCCAACTCTCTGCTCATGGCATCAATGAATACCTGAAGGACTCTGAAATGGGGGAGTTGTCCCAGGCTGGAAGTAGACCAGCCTGTGAAATTTAATGCATCTTAAATTGAGACAGACCTTTTTGTATTTAAGTCTTATTAGCTTATTAAGGTTTAGGAATTAACTTGTGAGTTTATCTTTTTATTTAATTTGTAACCAGTTCTGACTTTTATGCCTTATCACTTGTAATCACTAAAATCTATCTTTTTTAGTTAATAAACATGTTTTACTGTTTTATCTAGAACAGTGTGTGGCTGGATTGAAGTGTTTGGGAACTTCTACCTGGAATAATAAGATTGGCAAATAACACTTTCCTTCTTTGAAATGACAGAATTACTATGAGTTTGTACCATCCAGGAGGGTACTGAGCAATACAAGACACAGATTTCTGGGTCAAGACTGGGACTAAGAACCTTTGGGTGTAAGTAATTTATGAGTGGCTAGCTAGTAGCACTTAATACTGAGAGCAAGTTACATGCTGGTGGTTGTGTGTGAGCAGAACCTGGAGAGGTTGTTGTTCACTAGCAAAGCAGAGTAAGAGGCATCCAGACTGGAGAGTTAAGGGGGCATAGCTGTTCAACAGTCCAGATTATACCCTGGGGAATGTCACAGTATGACATTGTGGAATTCTGCAGACACTGAATCTTAGAATAAACTCTTTAACTGATGGTTTGGGAAAAGAAATAAGGAAAAGGGGAGAGATTAGTAGCTTACTGCTCCACCAAGCAGCATTAACTATTGAAAATATGCACACAGTAACACAGCATTTAGAATGGATTAACATGTTTGTCAAGAATGTTGCTGACTCTGATAGTAATACTTCCACTGCAATTGCAGTATATATGGTAATAAATTACTTACAAATTTGATTCAGGGAATATGATAAATAAAGAGTGGCAAATGGTCAAGATTATTAAACAGCACACAGATCTGGATTACACTAGTGGGTAAGGGAATTCAAAATATTGGGAAACCGTTTGGAGTTTGCAAAGCTGGAAGGTCCAGGGCCTTGGGCACCAGACGAGCCTGACAATTTGACTCTACTGATTATAGTTGTCATTCCCAGAAGGACAGGGAGACCTAAAGAGTTGGTACATGTGAATAGTATGGGTATCACCAAGAACATAACACTATCCTACTGTCAAGATGGCAACAAAAGATGGTATGGAGATAAATACTGCTTGCTGTACAAAAGTTCAGTGTGGATAGTTCTGTGAAAGCTCAGCATATGTGAATTCATCTATTTAGGAGAGAGGTTGGGCTCAACTAGTCACTAAGGAGAGAGAGAGGTGGTATGGCTTGGGCACATGGTGTGTGTCCTGGGATAGCACAACTTTTCAGCTGTAACAATGAACAGCTCAGAGAGCCAGGACAGATTCTCTAACCCTCACCTCTCTGACTCACATTGAGGTCCATGCTCTATGGTCAAATGTGCAGATTAAAGGGAACCTAACTGAAAATGTGACAGATGACACAGAGTAGAGATCATTGGTGACTAATCTCTTTATACCCATAGCCTCCTTCTCCATTAATACAACTAGTTTAATAGAAAGAAACATAGAGCAGCTAGCATTCATTTCCCTACAGATAGCCAAACAGGATCAGCTCTGAATAATGTTATCCGTGCAGAAAGAACATGCTCGTGGGCTACATCAGAGGAGATAAAGTATGTACTGGGGGTGCAAATTTAAGCTTGGTACTACTGGTGATCCAAATAATCAGAGCCATTGTGGTTTGGGAATGTGTTGCTGGATAATACAACTGAAAAAGCAAGCAAGAAGAGAAAAAATCATAGAATCGTAGGACTGAAAAATACCTCGAGAAGTCATCTAGTCCAGTCCCTTGCACTCATGGCAGGACTAAGTATTATCAAGTTCATCCCTGACAGGTGTTTGTCTAACCTGCTCTTAAAAATCTCCAATGATGGAAATTCCACAACCTCCCTAGGTAATTTATTCCAGTGCTTAATCATCCTGATAGTTAGGAAGTTTTTCATAATGTCCAACCTAAACCATCCTTGCTGCAATTTAAACCCATTGCTTCTTGTCCTATCCTCCTCCTTGTAACAACCTTTTATATACTTGAAATCTGTTATCATGTCCCCTCTCAGTCTTCTCTTCTCCAGACTAAACTAACCAATTTTTTTCAATCTTCCCTCATAGGTCATGTTTTTTAGACCTTTAACCATTTTTGTTGCTCTTCTCTGGACTTACTCCAATTTATCCACATCTTTCCTGAAATATGGCACCCAGAACTGGACACAATGCTCCAATTGAGGCCTAATCAATGTGGAGTAGAACAGAAGAATTACTTCTCATGTCCTGCTTACAACACTCCTGCTAATATATCCAAGAATTATGTCTGATTTTTTTGCAACTGTGTTATGCTGTTGACTGATATTTAGCTTGTGATCCACTCTGACCCCCCAGATCCCTTCCTAGGCAGTCATTATGCATTTCATATGTGTGCAACTCAATGTTCCTTCCTAAGTCAAGTACTTTGCATTTATCCTTACTGAATTTTATCCTATTTACTTCAGACCATTTCTCCAGTTTGTCCACATCATTGTGAATGTTAATCCTATCCCCCAAAGCACTTGTAACCCCTCCCAGCTTGGTATCATCCACAAACTTTATAAGTGTACTCTCTATGCCATTATCTAAATCATTGATGAAGATATTGAACGGAACTGGACCCAGAACTGATCACTTTGGGACCCCACTTGATATGTCCTTCCAGCTTAACTGTGAACCACTGATCACTACTCTCCGGAAATGGTTTTCCAACCAATTATGCATCCACCTTACAGTAGTTCCATCTAGGTTGTATTTACCTAGTTTGTTTATGAGAAGGTCATGTGAGACAGTATCATAAGCCTTACTAAAGTCAAGATATACCACAACTACCACTTCCTCCCATCCACGAGACTTGTTACCCTGTTAAATAAAGCTATTAGATTGATTTGACATGATTTGTTCTTGACAAATCCATGCTGACTGTTACTTATCATCTTATTATCTTTTAGGTGTTTGCAAATTGATTGCTTAATTATTTGCTCCATTATCTTTCCAGGTACTGAAGTTAAGCTGACTGGTATGTAATTCCCTGATTGTCCTTATTTCCCTTTTCTTAGATGGGCACTATATTTGCCCTTTTGCAGTCCTCTGGAATTTCTCCTGTCTTCCATGACCTTTCAAAGATAATGGCTAATGGCTCAGATAGATCCTCAGTCAGCTCCTTGTGTATTCTAGAGTGTATTTCATCAGGCTATGGTGACTGGAAAACATCTAAGTTGTCTAAGTAATTTTAACTTGTTCTTTCCCA
The DNA here is from genome assembly GCF_965152235.1 of Eretmochelys imbricata. Taxonomy (NCBI): domain Eukaryota; kingdom Metazoa; phylum Chordata; order Testudines; family Cheloniidae; genus Eretmochelys; species Eretmochelys imbricata. The sequence goes on from NC_135573.1 coordinate 167,817,086, forward strand.
ATTCTAGCCTCTCTGCTCCTCCCTCATTTTCACTGGCTTTCACTATGTTAGACATCCAATCACTAACCTTAACTCCACCAATAACCTTTTTGGTGAAAACTGAAACAAAAAACTCATGTAACACTTCTGCCATTGATACATGATACAAATGAAACAAATATTGTTAGAAGAGAAAAAAGAAAGGGGTTGAATGTAGGTCTAACTGAGTGAAGAGTCCAGAGTCAAGCTGAGTTCTTGGGAACCAAGAGCTTAAGGTCTAGCGAAAAATCCCAGTAACTCTCAGAGACCATCCTGATGGTCTGGCTCTGTAATGCAATATTGCTACCACTCTGTCCTTCACAAAGCTTTCCAGTGAACAAGTTGAACCAGCACTTCTCAATATTTAGAGTCAGAGCCACATGGAGTATAAGACTCTGGGCACTATATAAGTTGCAAACGTACACATGGCTATTGAGCCGGATCAACATCTATGCTTCTGCTCATTTCCCCTGGACTGCAATTGAACCCTTAAGTAACCAAAGGCAGCAGTGAGGCAAAATAAAAGACTAGGAGTGGAAGTGATATACGATGACTAATTGTGACACAGAGAGAGCATGAAATTGAGGCATAAGAGTGAGAACTAGGACTGGAGGAAATAAGGGAAGGAAGAAGGAATGAAGAGGAAAGAGAGAGCAACAAGAAGCAGAGGAGAAGATAAGGAAAATAGAAAAGAAATGCTCAGTGTTATACAGCAAAACACAGTTCCTGATCCAAGGAACTTAGGGTGGGATGTTTAAAAGTGTCAAAGTGATGAAGGAGAATAGAACCCATTGAAAGCCAATGGGACTTGTAATCCTATGTCACTCAGACACTTTTGAAAATCCCAACTGTCTAGTCTAAGCACTTGGCCCTGCCAGGTGTTGTGTGCCTTCAGTTCCCCCTGACTTCAAATAAAGTTGAGAGTGGTTAGTACCCGACAGTCTCAGAATGCAAATCTCAGATCATAGTACACACCTGTACAGAAGAACTTAAAATGGAGGGGTGAGAATGTGCCCTATGGGAGAGCTACTTTATTACAGTATTATTATTACTACTCTTATTATTGTAACACCCAAAGGTGTGACAGGTGCCTTACAAACAAGCAAGAAGAAAAAATCCATTTCCTGCAAAACTCACAGTCTAATCCAGACCACAAACAGACAAAGGGGAAAGCCACCTTTGTTCTTCCTTCGGTCATATTTGAACACAAAGTTGAACAGTTTTAATTAAAATAGGTTTTTAAATAGATGTGGTTAAACTGGGGCAAAGCCCCTGAGTGGACTGATCATAGGCACAGGAACTAGGGGTGCGGGGGGTGCTGCAGCACCCCCAGGTTTTAGCTGGGGCTCTGCTGCTAGACCCACGCCTGGGTCCCGGCTGCTGGCCTCACCCTACGCCCGGGGTCCTGTCCGGCTGCCGCCCCTCCCTGGGGTCCCAGCTGCTGGCCCCAGAGCTCAGCTCCTGGCCTCGTGCCTGCCCCCAGCTTGAAGGGGGATACATTCGATAGGGGTAAGGGGGTTGGCTTTCAGCACCCCCACTATTCAAAGTGTTCCCATGCCACTAGGACTCATTTAAATTAATTTAAACCTGGCTTCTATCAACCTAGCTTAAATGGCTTGCCAAATTAAGCTAAATTGATACAAGCCATTTTTTAAAACTGATTTAAGAATGTCTGCTGAAAATGCCTGCACTGTATTAACCAAATCGATTTTAAATAACACAGTTAGTAAAATTAGGGAAAGTTTGTGTGTAGAAAAAGAGTATAATTTTCAAAACCACCTAAATTATTTAGGGCTCAGATCCTCAAATGTATTGAGGCACCTTTGAGGATCTGGGCCTAGGAGTCTATATCCCATTTTCAAACGTGAATTTGGCACTTAGGTGTCTAAATCTTATGAAAGTTTATGGGACTTACATTCCCAAGTCACCCAAGACCTCTATTTATCCTTAATTTCTATTTTGCTATATTTGTTCTTCAACCTGTGCCTACTTTCTCTTTAGTTGTTGTCGTTGTTGCTTTAACTTCTTGCTGTTTTTGCTTTCACTTAATGATATCAATAGCTGATCAAGGGAACAACTGAAAAATTCTGTAGAAAATGCATTACAGAAAACTTCTGAAGATGTTAACTGGGATAAAATCCAGTATATTCTATTTGCTCTAAGAGAGTAATTGAAGCAGAAGATGAGACTTCGTATTTGAAGACAGTTATGTGGTGAAATCCAAATCTCTAGTGGACAATTCAACTCAACTGAGAAATTAAAAAGAAAAACAGTAGAGCAGAAAAGCTGGTCAGAGAGAAACAATACTGCAGGTTTCTCTAGAGGGATACAAAAGGACAACATTAAAAAACAAAACAAAAAATGTTGAGAGACTGGTTGGATTTATCTCCTTATACTGGAAATAAAAATGTTTACTAGCTTCTAGGGTCTGACTCTTAGGGGCAAAAAGAAGGCAAAAATCTTTATAATTAAAAAAAATGCAGATTTATCACTAAGGGACATATTTTACAAAAATCAAGAGGCAAAAAAGAGCCATTCTGGGGAAAGAAGAAAGCTAAAATTATTGTTTTTTCTAGGATTTTAGTAAAGGAACTGATACACAAAGAGAAAATCTCCAAGATGTGAAAGAACTAGCTAAAGAATTGAAACCTGATTTTCTGTATGATCATTCCAATTCCTCTCAAGCTGCTCTGATCTCAGTATTGCTTATAAATTAATCAACATTTTCTCAAGTTATATTTTTAAAGGAAAATCATATAGAAAACGAGCCCAATAGCTTTCATTGATAGGGTAAATCTTGCAGATTGAGGGGAAATGGTGGATGTGGTATATCTTCACTTTAGTAAGGCTTTTTGATACTGTCTCACATAATCAAACTAGTGAAATACAGCCTAGATGGAGCTACTATAAGGCACATAACTGTTGGAAAACGATTCCCAGAGAGTAGTTGTCAGTGGTTCACACTAAAGCTGGAAGAGCATAGCAAGTGAGGTCCTGCAGGCATTGGTCCTGGGTCTGATTCTGTTCAATATCTTCATAAATGATTTAGATAGTGGCATAGAGAGTACTCTTACAAAGTTTGCAGATACCAAGCTGGGAGAGGTTGCAAGTGCTGTGGAGGATAGGATTAAAATTCTAAATGATGGGGAAAAACTGGAGAAATGGTCTGAAGTGAATAGGATGAAATTCAATAAGGACAAATGCAAAGTACTCCACTTAGGAAGGACCAATCAACTGCACACATACAAAATGGGAAATGACTGCCTATGAAGAAGTACTACAGAAAAGGATCTGGGAGTCATAGCGGATCACAAGCGAAATATGAGTCAACTCAACAGTAATGCTGTTGCAAAAATAGTGAACATCATTCTGGGATGTACTAGTAGGAGTGTTGTAAGCAAGACATGAGAAGTAATTCTTTTATTGTGCTCTACACTGATAAGGCCTCAGCTGGAGTATTGTGTCCAATTTTGGGCTCCCATTTCAGGAAAGATGTCGACAAATGGGAGAAAGTTCAGAGACGAGCAATAAAATTTATTAATGATCTAGAAAATATGACCTATAAAGAAAGATTGAAAAAATTGGGTTTCTTTAGTCTGGAGAAGAGTAGACCGAGGGGGGATATGCTAACAGTTTTCAAGTACATAAAAGATTGTTACAAAGAAGAGGGTGAACTTGTTCTTGTTAACCTCTGAGGATAGGACAAGAAGCAATGGGATTATATTGCAGCAAGGGAGGGTTAGGTTGGACATTAGGAAAAACTTCTGAACTGTCAGGGTAGTTAAGCACAAGAGCAAATTGGCTAGGGATGTTGTGGAATCTCTGTCATTGGAGGTTTTGAAGAATAGGTTAGCCAACACCTGTTAGGGATGGTCCGCTCGAGTCCTACAGTTCTATGATTCTATGAAAACTTTGTGTGCTTGCTATTTTCTTTTAAATTAATACAGCAATTGTGAAAAGTGGCAAATAGACATACCCATTGATGCAGACTCTATTTAGCACAGAACCAGCTACAGCAATGCATACATCCCCCCACTGACATGAGACAATTTCTGGAAGTAAAAAGGCAGGGCAATTTCCACTCCCATTCAGTTGTTGCCCTTTTAAGAAGATTAGCTACTACAATGATAAGCACAGTATGAAAATATGGATGGATGGATGAGCCAGCTAAGGACCTGATCCTTTGACGAACTTAAGACCAGATCCTTAAAGTTATTTAGGTGCCTAACTTCCATGGGTCTGAGTGCCTTCAACTGCTATTTTACTCAGTGCCTTGCAGGAGATGCTCACTAGCAGGAACCTGACCCAAAGTTTCTGACTGCAGTGGAACAATGTGATGTAAAGACCAGTCCAATAGGCAATCAATGGGAATTACTACTGCTCAGCACTTTTGAACATCAGACTACAATTTAGGTGCCCATTTAAAAAAAATCTTATTTCCAGACAGTTTGGATTAAATTCCAAAAAACTGCACAAAACATATACACATTGCCTTAAGTTTCACAGGGTACGTCTACACTGCAATAAAAACCCAGTGGCATCAAGTCTCAGAACTTGGGTCAACTGATTTGGGCTTGCAAGATATCACACTGTCTGGAGTGGCTCATGACCATGAGTGCCAACCTCAGGACAGACTGTCAAAAAGCAGGGCAGAAACCCCAAACTGATTGTATGTTCTGTCATTAGATTTCACCAACCCTGTAACAAGCGTGAACTCTTAATGCACTGTAACATGGAGACACAGACAGTCCTCTTGGGCATTCTAGTCTATCTCACCAGCCAGGCAGGCTGGACTATGTGGTAGATGGTCACTTTCACCAAAAATCCAACAATATTCAGCTTACTCCCAGTCCCAAAGGACCAGTCACTTACCCCAGGTCAACTGTAATCAGATCTCAAACCAAAGACAATGCCTAGCTAGTCTTGTAATGAACTAAATAAAGATTTATTAACTAAGAAAAGAAATGAGAGTTATTCACAAGGTTAAAACAGGAAACACACATAAATGAGTTACAGTCTTAGGTTTAAAAAGATAGTATAAGCATCGATAATAAGCAGCTCAAGATATCCTGTAGGGCTGACCCATGCCTAGCAACATGGGGATCTGTTTCTTACCTTTAGGAATCTTTGTCCTCTGGAGTCCAGACAGCATAAAGATCCCAGTTTCTCCTTGTCGGGGATTTTTATCCCCTTCACCCCAGAATCCAAGCTGATGGGATGAGTTCATGTATAGGTCTCCCCTTCCTGGAAGGAGCGAGGAATACACTCAACAGGGCGTCTGACCTTCGATGCTACACAATGATTCATTTGCCTTCCATGGGCCAAGATTGACTGTGTAACTCACCAAACAGGAAAAGAACCATAATGGATCACAGAATCATAGAATACCAGGGTTGGAAGGGACCTCAGGAGGTCATCTAGTCCAGCCCCTGCTCAAAGCAGGACCAATCCCCTGTTTTTATTTTTCCTGTTTGGTGAGTTGCACAGTTACAGAGGTTTCAGAGTAACAGCCGTGTTAGTCTGTATTCGCAAAAAGAAAAGGAGTACTTGTGGCTCACTGAGCTGTAGCTCACGAAAGCTCATGCTCAAATAAATTGGTTAGTCTCTAAGGTGCCACAAGTACTTTTCTTTTTACAGTTACAGAGGTTTACAATGCAAACACTCAATATCACTTTATACCATGAGTTACCGAGGTTATAAGTACGATCAAAACATGCCACATCCTACATCATTCATAAGGTATAGACACAAAACACATTCTACAACTCTAATATTTATCTCAACAATACTAACACACAGGTGAGCCAGAGTGGTTTCCAGCTATTTGTCAGTGTTCAGTGAGGCCTGGGGCCTTGGCATGAGCTGGCACCTGGTATGCCAGCATCACACTGGGATCATGCTACTGGGCTAAAAATAGCAATGGTGACGTTTGGGCTCGGGCTCACCAGGTTTCCGTCTACACTGTTTTTTTTTAACCCCGTGAGCCCAAGTCAGTTGACCAGACCTGGAGACTTGCTGCCTTGGGTCTTTTTTGCAATGTAGATGTACCCACAGATAACTGTCTATCTAGACACTTATGTACCCTCACTTACTGTCGAATGATCGTTCCAACTACTGTTGAAATAAAAGTCCCTCACAAGAATGGATTTTATCTTCACAACACCCATGTGAGGAAGGGAAGTATTATATTCATTTTATAGATAGGTCAGTGAAACATAGAGTAGATTAAGTAATTTGCCCACAGTCACATAGGAAGTATGTATCTGAGCCAAGAATTGAACCCCAGTTGCCTGAATATAAGTCCAATGCTGGATCTACTAAGCCATCCTTCAACTTTCCTAGAACTCATTCTCATTGGGGTCCATTATATTCAAACCCTGAGCCCCTCACTCTAAACATAAAATCACCAACTGCCAAGAATATTCCTAAAAAGGATGGTTGATGGTATTTAACTGACAGTATCAGTAAAAATTAATGCAAATCTATATCTGAGTTATAGTATTCATAGAAAGATGTCCAAGTCAACTCTCCATATATTATTTAGAAATGGACCCAAATCAAACTCATGGATTCAAACATCCGTGGACATTGGAGAAAATGTACAACTATACCCAAACTCTACTGCTGAAATCTATCTCAGTAACGTAACAATAAAAATCTTACTATCAGCAAACCTGTAAACTTTGGGGAAGTTTGGTTCTGAATTCAAGTCCAAGTTTTGTGGCTTTCTAGCTCTTTTAGATATTGTAAGCCTTAAATTAGTGACAAAGAAGCATTCCAAGCTCCATACCCATTTTAACTGTCAATACACCAACTGTAAAATCAATTAATTCCCGCAGAATTTTAGTCTCTGTGTTCTAAATAATGCAAAATACCAGGTGTATGTTGTGCAATATTCTTCATCAGCTGGAAGATTGATTTTGCCTTTGAGTATCATTCTTCCATAAACTACTCTTCTCAGAAATAGCTTCAAGTCAGTAGATATGCAAAATAAACCATTATAGAAGATTTATGCAAATACAAAAAAACTAAGAAAGCATGAATTCCCAAGGTGGATGCACTGATACCATTCACATTTAACAATACACAAACAGAAGAATACAATTTCTTTCCAGTTTCTATTTGATACCTTATAATGCAATTAAACTAAAAAGACTAGGGATGGGTGAATCACTCTGTATCAAATAAGACCCAATCTTAACCTTCAACCCAAACCCTAGCTGAATCAGAATGGAACATTTCTGAGGTTCTAAAGTGCATAACTTTTTAAAAAAATTTGCACTCTGGTGAATTTGCAGTGTCTGACTGAGGTGAGAAGAAAGGTGCCTTATTACAGTGAGGAACTCTGTTATCGGGAAGTTTCCAGCCCAATTTTGTCAGCCCATGTCATTTCAGAGGGGTAGTTCAAAAGTATAGTTTGGATGGACATCTAGGACCAAACTCATTTACACAATCACAACTCTGATGAAATCACTGTGGTTCCATCAGTGTGATGGAGAAGAGAATTTGACCCTTTAACATTTGGTCAAGCTAAGCGTCCTGAACAAGAAGATCTGCTAGGTCTTTCCTATCTCCAATTTTTTTAATCTCTCTAAAACCTTCATGTTATTTGATCAGGCATAATAAGTTATATATTGTAGACAAATTTCAAGAAGAGTATGTATGAAGTGAGTTCAATACTGAAGTACTGGTAGTTACATCATAGGAAGCTGCTTATGTTACTCAGCTGTAACTTAACCATACTAACCAGATCTACTGAGGTATACCAGTAGCCTTTTCACATCACACTTCAGGGTATATGCATTAGCCGTACTAGAATAACAACACCATAGGAAAGCTAAGTTAGACCATATGTTTATTAAAATAGAGCAGATATCAAACCATGATGGATAATGAAATGAATATGCAAAGACAAGCTGCAAAATTATACTTGTCAGTTTTGTGCACACTAAAGGCAATTGTGCATGAAAGCTGAGTAGTTAGAAAGCCAGATAGTTAGAATTCGTGATTCGGGTGTTTGCATGGATTTAAGTTCAGAGGCTGATTTGAAGCATCTTTGAAAATTTGGTCCATAATCTTAAATGTAGCATAATGAGTTAAATTGAGTCATCTGTTCCCAGAACTGAATTTTCTAAACTCTTGAGAAGGAAAATTAAATTTCTAGCTTCACTTACATTTTCTTACTCCGAGCGTTTGCATAATTGGATTATTTCTTTTTTTTTTTTTAAAAAAGACAATAATATTTTATTTAAACAATAGGAAGAATAAAGTCTTATCGGGGAAATGTCTACTTTAGAAAATCTACAGTCGCAAATTGAAAAAGAATACTTAAAATTCTATTTTACACAGGAGGATCTGTCAGGGAGTTTGAGATGCATTGAGCCTGTGAAATGTGATATGCTTCATAAGCTGCCTATACGTTAGGCTGGTTACTTTAGAACACAGACATCCAAGCTGTGGGGCTGTTCTCTCCAAGAGCCTTTTGATCCCTTCCAGGAGTGTTTTGAGCAAGTCTGAGTTTAGCGAGGCGGAGTGTACTGTAATTCAGTACAGAGAGGGTTAACTTCCCCTGGTAGGCACCGCCAACCCTGCCCCGCCCCCTTGCAAGAAGTATGGGGGCAGGGCACAAAGTATAAGAATAAGACCTTGCAGCTCAGTTGTGGCTGGACCAAGGAAGGAGGAAGATGTTTCTCCCAGGGAGCTGAGTCCTCAACAGAGCCCACAACTGGCAGCAGGGAGAAAAGGCAACCAACTTGCTCAGGAGATGGAAGACCCCGAGGACAGACTGGAGGAAGGGCCTTTGGACCGTGAGACAGAGGGCCAAGACCCAGCGGTGATGGAGCAGCACCAACTCCGTGAGTGCTCCAGCCCTGCAGCACCCACAGAAAAAAATTAGCGCCCCCCCCCACAGCACCACCTGTCTGACGTCTGCCCTGCCGATCAACTCCTCCCCATCCCTTCTAGCACCTCCTGCCTGCGATGATCAGCTGTTCCACAGCATGCAGGAGGCTCTGGGGAGGAGGGAGAGGAGCGGGGATGAGGCACACTCAGGGGAGGGGGTGGAACTGGGTGGGAAGAGGTGGGGTGGGGACAGAGCAGTGGCAGGAAGAGGTGGGGGGCTTAGGGGAAGGGATGGAGTTGGGGGCAGGGCCTGGGGTGGAGTGGGGGTGGGAAGTGATGGGGCGGGGTGTGGACTTGGGAGAAGGGGTGGAGTGGAAGTGTGGCCTGGGGCTGAGAGAGGGTTGAGGCCCCCTCATGCCCGGCAAAGAAAAAAGCCAACACCTGTGACTGTAGGAAGTAGCCCAGGGAAATAAAACTTTCTTCCAGTTGTGCTGCCGGGATGCAAGGCATCGACTGTACATTTCCCTCCAACCCGGTGGTGGTATTGCCCACCACTGTAGGGCCCTGGGCTGGGACTCAGTGCATCAGGGTGGGCCTGGGTCCTCCTACCTCCAGCCCTGTGTGTGGGACTGGCAGTGGCAGGGACCAACTTTTAGGCTAGAAGGCAGGTGACATGAATGGTTTAATTGTTGTTGTTTGCCCCAGAGAGGAGGCTGAGGGCTATAAACTGTTTAATTGCTCTGCCCACATTGTGAGGGCTGGAGCCCTAGCCCATTGCTATTTGCCCCAGCCAGGAGACTGAGGGCTATAGTCTATTTAATTATTGCTGTTTCTGCAGCCAGGAGGCGGAAGGCTATAAATCGTTTAATTGCTCCACCCATGCCGAGTGGGCTGGAGCTCTCGCCTATATCTGTTTGCCCCAGCCAGGAGGCAGAGGGCCATAGATTGTCAAAGTGCTTTGCCCACACCCAGAGGGCTGTAACCCTAGACTTTGCTGTGCACCCCAGCCAGGAGGCCGTGGCTAACAGCTGACTCGTGGTATGTCACATCCTCCTTTTGGGAGACCTGAACTGATATGTGGGTGATTGTGTGGCTGCAAGATAGACCACCTGACGAAAGGCTGATGGACATACCAACTCCTCAATGGCACTAAAGGGGGTATCCTGACCCCAAGAGGGAAGATGGTTACTTTAAGGAAAATTTAAAAATATGTATCTGATTTAGGCTACATTGGAATAGATGGTCACATAGCTAACATATAGAGAGAATCAAGGGCTTGGTTCTTCTCCCAACTCTGCCACTAATTTCTTGTGCAATGTTGGGTAAGTCACTTGGAATTGCTTGATGCCTCTGTTTCCCCATCAGCAAAATATGGATGTCAAACAGTGGCATTAGCCAACCCAAAATGATATAGGAACAGAGTGAAGGGAGAGGGCCATGGCTTTGCCCCACCCTCCATGTTGGCCTGCAGCTGTGGCAAGAAGTAAAAATTGCATCCATTTTAAGGAATGGTAAAATAGCTGCACTTCCCCTGCATGTTGCTGAGGTGAAATGGCTCCTGGAGCTCCCATTGGCAGAAGGAAGCTCTGTTCATCCGCAACAAAGGGTTGTGGATTAATGTTACAGTTTAGCCCTTCATGTTTAAACTTCTGAAGACCACTTTCACCCTAAACTCATCAATGTGGCTGGACAAAAAAAACAACAACTTGAATTTGAACAATTGTTCATTAGTTCTACATGTTAAAGTGTGTCTGTATTAAATCATTCAGTGAGCTCAGTCCCTGTTCTCTCGGAGATATTTTAATTCACATTACCTGGCTTTTGTGAAAGGGTTCATGCTCCTCTGGTGATATGTTTCAAAAGGTAGAAACCTGCAGTGTACTCATTTGAAGGTGAATCGCAACATTGTCTATTATGGGTATGTCGACACTGCAATAAAAATATCCACAACACTGAGTCTCAGTGTCATTGACGTGGGCTCGCGGGGCTTAGGCTGTGAGGCTATAAAATTCAAGTGTAGATGTTGGGGTTCAGAGTGGAGACTGGGCTCTGAGACCCTTCCCCCATTCCCCAGGCTGAGTCAGCTGACCATGTCCAGCTGCAGCCATGTCATGCATCTTTTATTGCAGAGTAGACATACCCTATAAGGCTTGTAGAGCTGGAAAGTAATTGAAATAATCTGACTGCCCCTCTATCCAACGTCTGTCAGAGAAATCCAGTCAAGTCTTAGATTAGGCGTAAGAAGCGCTGGATTCTATCCCTGGCCCTATCACAAACTCATTGTGTGCCCCAGGAAAGTTATTTAATTTCGCTTTGCCTCAGTTTCTTCATCTCTAAAATAGAAACAACAATACTAATGTATCCCACAGGTGTTTTAGGAGGCCAAATTAATTTTTTTTCTTAAAGTACATTGAGATCCTGAAAAGGCAAGTGCTAAGTGAATGCAAGGTGTTATTAGGAGGCAAGGGAGTTAGTTAAAGCCTGTATAATGATTTGAACACAAGAAGGGGCCTATAAAAGCTTATTTATTATTATTAAATATTATTATTATGATTTGAACATATATTGTACAGAATACTCCCATCCTGGCAGGTCAATGGAGGAAATAACCTGGTGTGGAAGGATTCATAGAATCTAAGGCCAGAAAGGATCGTTAGATCACTTACTTGGACCTTCTGTTTACCATAGGCAATTATATTTCACCCAGTTACCCCTGGATGGACCCCAGTAACTTGTGTTTGGCCAAATGATGTCTTCCACAAGAGCATCCAATCTTTTTTTCTCTTTACATCTCTTGATTTGCATACATCAAGAAATGGCAAAATCACCACATCCCTAGGCAGTTTGTTTCAATGGTTTATCACCCTCATTGTGATAAAATATGTGCCTCATTTCTGATTTGAATTTGCCTGGATTCAGCATTCAGCCACTGGTTCTTGTTATATCTTCCTCCACTAGATTAAGGAGATCTTTAGTACCCAGTAACTACTTTCTTCAAGGTACGCAAACACCACTTTCCTTTGATCTCCTCCCATCCCCGAGGAGCACAGTCCTGCATACAACATATCACAGTTACAGCTCTTCCAAGATGCTCCAACTAATCCCCCAGCCATTCAATACAGCTACACCTAGCACAGCTGGAGTGCATACAGATAATACTCAGGGGCTGTTGCCAGTTTCAGGGGGGGCAGAGTTAAGGTTGCAAGGGTGTGTACTTTAACTCTCCATTTCCTAGTTTTCAAAAGTTTGAGTCTTGCAGAACTCAGTTTTTTGGAGAGGCACAAGACACCATCAGCCAACCTTAACTCTGTGTTAGCCAAGTTTTTTGTCAGTGAATAGAGCATTAACATTAGATCATAGATCCAAGGGAATAGTTAAGGAATTAAATATGACATTATAATAATAGTGCTCCAGGAAGAAAGAACTGAAATATGACAAATCAGATGATCTTATTTAAATACCAGCATGATAATTATCATTTTGACATTATTTTCTCAGCAATGCAGTGGCTGCTAGCCACAGAATAAGGATAGTGCATGAAAACCTCCAGGGGAGTAACAATGTCATAATGGGAAAATGGCAGATAGAAAGTATTAATGCCTTCTTATGGAAAGATGAAATTAGCAATTTATTCCAATATCTCTTAAACCCAAACAAGGAGAAAACATACTTGTTTTTACTCTGTTAACTGATGTGACTTGTCCTTAGCCTTTGGAAATGCCACTCCATTAAATTTTAATCAGTTCATACTCTAAATGGAGAAAACTTTGAATTCCCTTTGCCTTTTTTATATCTTCATGGCCTTTGCATTTTTCAAGGCCTGAGTCTCATTACGGATTGCCTACTGGACTATGGTACTGTGATGCTCTGCAAAGCAGTATGGATAGCTAAAACGAATTCGGGGGGGGGGCGGAGGAAGATGAAGAAAAACAATGTAACATCGCTGTCTATTATATTGCTCTCACTGGGAACCTGCAGAAGAGAAGACATTTTCAGAATTTAAAAGAGAGAAACAAGCTGAGGGAGAGGGAAGGTTTGCTGAGCTTCTGTGAAAAATATTACCATGCAGGATTTTGCATTCACCTGTCTTTGGGTTTCCTGATCTAAGTTCACTTGAAACTGGTACTGTTTACAAAATGAAGCCAGTTAAGAAATAGCATGTAATGTACAGCAGTGATGTGACTGAAGCACTTACTGTTTTAACAATTAACATCTGTTAACAGTTTCTAATAGAGTTTTCTCCTAGGGTTGGAAAAGAACAGAAGAACGGCCATACTGGGTCAACCAGTGGTCCATCTAGCCCAGTATCCTGTCTTCCAACAGTTGCCAATGCCAGGTGCTTCAGAGGGAATGAATAGAACAGGTAATCATCAAGTGACCCATCCCTGTCAGCCATTTCCATCTTCTGGCAAACAGAGGCGAGAGACGCTTCATGGTTTTGCAAACAGCCCATCCTGGCTCATAGCCATTGATGGACTTATCCTCCATGAACTTATCTAGTCCTTTTTTGAATCCTGTTATAATTGTGGCCTTCACAACATCTTCTGGCACAGAGTTCCATAGGTTGACTGTGTTGTATGAAGAAATACTTCCTTTTGTTTGTTTTTAAACCTGCTGCCTTTTAATTCCATTTGGTGACCCCTAGTTTTAGTGTTATGAGAAGGAGTAAATAACACCTCCATATTTACTTTCTCCACACCCACCATGATTTTATAGACCTCTAACATATCCCCTCTTAGTTGTTTCTTTTCTAAGCTTAAAAGTCCCAGTTTTATTAATCTCTCCTCATATAGAAGCTGGTATATACCCCTAATCATTTCTGTTGCCCTTTTCTGTACCTTTTCCAATTCGAATATATCTTTTTTTGTGATGGGGTGACCAGATCTGCATGCAGTATTCAATATTTGGGAGTACCATGGATTTATATAAAGGCAATATGATATTTTCTGTCTAATTATCTATACCTTTCTTAATGATTCCCAACATTCTGTTAGCGTTTTTGACTGCCGCTGCACATTGGGTGGATGTTGTCAAAGAACTATCCACAATGACTCCAAGATCTCTTTCTTGAGCTAAGTTAGACACCATCATTTTGTATGTAGAGTTGGGATTATGTTTTCCAATGTGCATTACTTTGCATTTATCAACATTTAATTTCATCTGCCATTTTGTTGCTCACTCACCCAGTTTTGTGAGATCTCTTTGTAATTCTTCACAGTCTGCTTGGAACTTTACCATCTTGACTAGTTTTGTATCATCTATAAATTTTGCCACCTCACTGTTTATCCCTTTTTCTAGATCATTTGTGATTATGTTGAACAGCACTGGCCCAGTACAGATCCCTGTGGGACATCACTATTCACCTCTCTCCATTCTGAAAACTGGCCATTTATTCTGACCCTTTGTTTCCTAGCTTTTAAACAGCTACTGATCCATGAGTGCAGAGGTGCTGGAACTATGGGTGCCGAAGGTGCTGCCGCACCCCGCTAGCTTGAAGTGGTTTCCATTTTATACAGGTGTCATACATATAAAGGGAAGGGTAACAACCTTCCTGTATACAGTGCTATAAAATCCCTCCTGGCCAGAGGCACAAAATCCTTTTACCTGTAAAGGATTAAGAAGCTCAGGTAACCTGGCTGGCACCTGACCAAAAGGACCAATAAGGGGACAAGATACTTTCAAATCAGGGGATGGAGGGGAAGGTTTTGTCTGTCTGTTCTGTGTGCTTGCGGGAGAGAGATCAAGAAAGTAAGCAATCCAACTCCATTAGAATTAGTAAGTACTAGCAAGGAAATGCGTTAGTTTACTTTTGTTTTGGCTTGTGATTTTCTCTGTGCTGAGAGGAAGGTGTATTTCTGGTTTTCTTTTTGTAACTTTAAAGTTTTTGCCCAGAGGGAAATCCTCTGTGTTTTAAATCTGATTGCCCTGTGAGATTAGCTTCCCTTCTAATTTTACAGAGGTGCTTCTTTTACCTTTTTTCTTTCTAATAAAGTTCTTTTTCTTTTAAGAGCCTGACTGATTTCTCTAATGTCCTAAGACCCAGGGGTTTAGGTCTGTGATCAATTTGTAACCAATTGGTTAAGATATTATTCTCAAGCCTCCCCAGGAAAGGGGGTGTAAGGGCTTAGGGGGATATTTTGGGGGAATAGGAACTCCAAGTTTCCCTGATTCTTTGTTAAATCACTTGGTGGTGGCAGTGTACCCTCCAAGGGCAAAGAGTTTGTGCCTTGGGGAAGTTTTACCCTAAAGCTGGTAGAAATAAGCTTAGAGGGTCTTTCATGTGGGTCCCCACATCTGTACCCTACCCCTGACAACAGATTTTACAGTTTGGTTCAATGGCTCTAAGTCATTTAAGGTATCAAGAGACTTTATCTCTACATCTCATCGTAAGGTGACATTCCCAGTCAATCTTCAGATAGTTGAAATCCCCCTGAACATTTCACCGCTGCCATCACCATCCTGGGGAGGTGGTCAGTAGTATATCCCTATTGCTATATTCTTATTATTCAAGCATTTAATTGCTATCCATAGAGATTCTACGGTACAGTTTGGTTCATTTAAGATTTTTACTTCATTTGACTCTGCGCTTTCTTTCACATATAGTGCAACTCCCCCACCAGCATGACCTATTCCATCCTTTTGATATATTTTGTATCTTGGTATTACTTTGTGCCATTGATTATCCTCATTCCACCAAGTTTCTGTGATGCCTATTATATCAATATCCTCATTTAATATGAGGCACTCAAGCTCACCCATCTTAGTATTTAGACTTCTAGCATTTGTATATAAGCACTCAAAAATTGTCACTTTTTAGATGGAAAATAACAGGAATGACTGCAGTGGCTCAGGCACTTCTTTGTGGGAATGGCAGTAAATACTGAATTTTCTCTGGCAACCACTGCACTTAGACAATACTGAAGCATTGTTTCCCCCATAGAGCTAGATTTTTAATTAGGATTATGCACTCACACAAAGACATACAGTGGAGTGAGAACGCCATTTACATCCCTTTGTGGGCTATCTGGATCATGAGTCTGTGTATGAAGGAGTAAGAGGATGTTGCGGCCCACTCTTCTCATGGAGCTGGAAGGGGCTCCAACTGCCAGCTCCCCAAACACCAGCCAGCACAGCTGAGCCACACAAAAAAGGTATTATAATTTGCCGCCAACATGGGCCAGTCCACTAGGCAACTGGTCAAAAAAAATTTCCAACTGAATTTTACATTGCAAAAGCTGTTTCATCAAAATCAAAACTTTCTGGGGAATGTGTTGATTTTGCTGAAAATCTGTTTTGACAAAAAAGGAAAATAAACATTTTGATAAGATCAAGAACTGCTGTTCTGACCTTGTTGGAAAGGAACATTTCAATTTTTCATTTCAAGATGACTTGGGTTTGAAATTTATTTTGTTATATTCTAAAATGTTATATTCTAAGGGTTGTCTCTGAGGCACTAAGCTTTCTGGGGCTCCTTCTGGAATGGTGAAATGTATGTACCGCACCTTCCTCAGAGTGGTTCCTAAAAGCACAGGGATTGCAAAAGGTGACAGCATGCCACTTGAATAAGTATAAGTTTCTGTGGAAGAAGGGCATTTTTTTCCCAATTATTCTCAGAGTAACACCACTGTAATAAGATCTACTTTATTACAAAAAAAGTAGTCACTTAGCAACTCGGGGCCTGATTCTAGGCTCAGGATGTGTGCGCATCATAGCTGATTTCCCCAGATGTGCAGCAATATGTTTCAGGTCTCTGAGGTGAGAATTGGACTTTAAAATTGTATTCCCTTATGAGGCAACTTCAATTCACTCCCATCCTACTGCCAAAATATAATAGAAATCACCCACCTGGCTCCTGTTTTCTCAAAGGGCTGTGTAGTACCAAACACAATATCAAGACTATCCTGTAACATTTAAATGAGCATTTCAGGGCTAATGATCTGCTCACTGTTGACTCTATTAAGCAGTATTGTGTAGGTCTGAGTGGAGTTTTTAGGATAGATCCTTAGCTGACATAAATGGGTGTTCTGATTCTGCCACCCTTAGTCACATCTGTTGTATCATACTCTGCAAACAGTTCCATTTAAACAAGTGGGACAAATCCCTAATCCAAGTATTTTTCAGTGTGTGGAAGGGTGACAGAATCAGGACCTACATGAAAAGCAATCAAAAATGTAATAAGTAATTCAAAGAAAAACCCTTGCTGAATATTTTTCCATACAATTGTCACTGTGGCATACACACACTGCAGTTGTTACTCTCTCTCTCTAGCTGGCAAGAGGATTTCTGTAGTGGGGTTGTTCTGAAAAGGTAAATACAGCTGATTCTGCAGTGGTTGAACTGTGGAAATTCATAGTCTTGCCTGTATGTGTATAGAAGAGTAAAATTCTGTTAATAATTACAGCACATAAGATTCTTTACTCTGAAATTTGACAGATTGGCTATTTTAAAAAATCTGTTCAGGATCTTTCTAGAATCATAATGCCATATTCAGTTATTTTGCTCAGTCTCTTGTTCTGTATGAGTGTATCTATCTGTCTATGTAGGGCTGCGTGGTCATCCCTCCCTGTCAATCTCTGAGGGAGGCCACACCTCCTCACTGTCATGAACCTGTAAAGGTGATCTCAAAAGGGGGAATTAACTGCTCCTAGTGTTCAGGCCCTCAGGCCAGGCAGAGCAGTAAAGCAGTCTATGAGCCCTGGACTCCAGTCAGGGTGGGTAAGCAAATAGTCTAGGGGGCTCTGGCCAGCAGCCAGGGCAATGCAATCATAGTCTATGAGCCCCAGCCCTCAGTCAGGGTGGGGCAGCAAACAGCTTAGGGGGCTCAGGCAGGGGTAAGCACCAACACACTCTAGGGCAGTGGTTTTCAACCTAATTATCATTGTGGGCCACATATGCGGCCCATAATGTGTTACCTGGGCCACAGGTTGAGAACCAAAGCCCCTCTCCCAAACTTCTCCGTAGACCCCTATGCCTAGCATCCCCTGCCCAGAGATTTCTCCACAGAGTGGGACAAGGAGCAGAGCACTGGGCGCAGGTCCGGGCAGCCAGGACCCCGAACCCCAGCACAGAGGGCCAGGTGGCAGGGCATCTGGGCAGTCCTGACCTTGCTTCTTGGGGCCAGGCAGCCCCGGATCCAACCCCAGACCCTGCCGTGTGGGGCCAGGCAGCCCTGACTCCAACCCTGGACCTGGCCGTGTGGGGTCTGGCAGCCCCAGCTCTGACTCCGGCCTCTGCCCTGACCCCAACCACTGCTACTCAGGGCTGGGCAGCCCCGACCTCTCCGCGTAGGCCAGGAGGCAGGGCAGCTGTCAGGGTTCCTTCCCCACTCTGAACTCTAGGATACAGATGTGGAGACCTGCATGAAAGAGCCCCTAAGCTTATTTTTACCAGCTTAGGTTAAAAAATTCTCCAAGGTACAAACTTTGCCTTGTCATTGAACCCTATGCTGCCACCACCAAGCGTGTTTAAACAAAGACCAGGGAAAGAGCCCACTTGGAGACGTCTTCCCCTGAAAATATCCCTCCAAGCCCTACACCCCCTTTCCTGGGGAAGGCTTGATAAAAATCCTCACCAATTTGTACAGGTGAACACAGGCCCAAACCCTTGGATCTTAAGAACAATGAAAAAACAATCAGGTTCTTAAAAGAAGAATTTTAATGAAAGAAAAAGTAAAAGAATCACCTCTGTAAAATCAGGATGGTAAATACCTTACAGGGTAATCAGATTCAAAACAGAGAGAATCCCTTTCGGCAAAACCTTAAGTTACAAAAAGACACAAAAACAGGAATATACATTCCATTCAGGACATCTTATTTTACCAGCCATTAAACAAAAGGAAATCTCGCATTTCTAGCTAGATTACTTACTAACTAACAGTTGTAAGGCTGCATTCCTGATCTGTTTCTGGAAAAAACATAACACAGACAGACAGACCCTTTGTTTCCCCCTCCCCTCCGCCTTTGAAAGTATCTTGTCTCCTCATTGGTCATTTGGGTCAGGTGCCAGCGAGGTTATCTTAGCTTCTTAACCCTTTACAGGTGAAAGGGTTTTGCCTCTGGCCAGGAGGGATTTTATAGCACTGTGGACAGAAAGGTGGTTACCCTTCCCTTTATTTTTATGACAGCAGCATAGGCCAGGAGGCAGGGAAGATGAGCAGCCCTAACCCCAGACCCTGCTGCGCAGTGCAGCTGGGATTGGGCGGCCTTTCGCACACAGCTGGGCTGCAGCTCTGTGCTAATCGAGCTGCATGCAGCCCATGGGTTGAGAACCACTGTTCTAGGGGCTCAGGCAGAATTGAGCACCAACACAGTCTAGGAGCTCAGCCAGGGGTTAGCTCCAATGCAGTCTAGCACCCTATCTTGGTGGACAGTAGACTAACACAGGCCTCCTGGCCTAAGGTTTGGAAGCTGCCACCCCAGGAGTGGTGTGGCAGGGGGTGCGGGAACATGCTGACCTACAATCAGGCCAACACTTAACCAGATGGTTGTCTAGTTCCCCTGGACTACTTTCTGCATCCCCAGGGTTTAGTACCTGTGTAACATGGGGGTCCTCTGTCTCCTCGGGAGATCTGGCCAGGTGGCAGCCCCAGTAGTTCTTGCTCAGTTGGGCAGGGTTCCTCTGCAGGTTCCAGAAGCAGGCAGGATGCGTGTTTCTCCCTTGGCAGCTCCAGCCCAGCTGAGCTGCACTGCCCGCCTCTTGTACTTCTGCTTCCTATCCCGTCCCTAAGTTTCTGGCACAGTGGATGAGCCTTTCCTGCTTTTGCACACCAGGGGGCGTATTGTGGTCCCTCCCTGTCAATCTCTGATGGAGGTACAGTCTATATATCTAATGCATTAAGGCTAATTGTAGGGCAAGTGATATTTCTGTAATAATTTTCACTGTGGTTCATCAGCTGAGGTCATTCATTGTAATTTTCCCTTGAGCAACAGTAGATCATCCTAGTGCCCATATCAAAACTATACTGCACCTTTTGCTTATGCCTTATTTCCATATGACTATTTAACCTTTGGTATTATAGAGCCCATATACAGTAGACATGTGCACACGGTAACACAGACACAAGGATGATTATAAATATACACAGACCTGAAGTAGAGCTATGTGTAAGCTCAAAAGCGTATCTCTTTCACGAGCCAAAGTGGGTTCAATAAAAGACATTTCCTCACCCACCTTGTCTAACATCCTGGGACCAACATGGCTACAACAATACAGAAAACAAAAAGGAAATGGAACACAATCAAATGGTGAGACTCTGTTGCTTTGACACATGTTTCGTATGACCTCAGTCAATGAACTCCAATGAAAATTAGCACTATAATCATTAGAGAAATGTCACTTCCCATTCAGATAGCAAATCTCAGCCCTAATGCTTAGCATAGATAGACAAATACAGAAAAAGCGACTAAGCAACATAGCACTTTTGCAGTTTTTCATCTGGAATAGAGTTAATGTTTTACCTTTTCATTTCAAATTGACGAATGAACCTTTGCTGTACTGTAGAACATTATCTTTACAAAAGAGGATACATTCAAGCAGTGTAACGTAAAAAAGTGCAGACGTTCAGAAGGCTAGTAAAATACTTTCCTTTGCTTACCACAAGTACCCACAGTAGGTACTGCATGGGTTGGATTGATCTTATTTCCCATGCATTGTATCTTTTACTAGGGTTTAAAAAATGGGTCTAGGTTTTCCTGACTCACTTTGTGACCTTGCCCAAGTCACTTAACTTTTTGTATCTCAGTGTACTCATCTGTTAAGTAGGGATAATAAACATCTCAAAGGATATCATGCAGCTTTATTGAAGATTATACAGAACGTTCATATTCTCTAGTGAAAGAAACTTATACAAGTGCAAAATATTATTTTTACTGCAATACTTTAAAATTCAGCATATGCTTATTAAATGTCTTTCTGAATCACCATCTTTAATAGATTAATAGATTTTAAATCCAGAAAGAACTATCAGATTATCTATTCTGACCTCCTGCATAACACCATATAATTCCATCCAGTTACTCCTGCATTTCTTCCAGAAAAGCATCCAGTCTTGATCTGAAGAGAACAAGAGTTAGAGAATCTATCACTTCCCGTGATAGCTTGTTCCAATAGTTAACTGCCTTTACTGCTAAAAATTTGTGCCTAATTTCTAATTTGATTTTTGTCTGGCTTTAACTGAAGCTATTGGTTGTTGTTATGCCTGTCTCCTCTAAATTTATGAGCCTTTTAGTACTGGTATTTCCCCCCACGAAGGTATTACATACCTTAATCAAGTCTCCTCTTGATCTCCTTCTTCAAAAACTAGTAGTACTGATCCTTATACATCTAATTATGGAATAATTGTTGGCATGGTAGGATACTGAGCTTTCATTGAAAAGAAAAGGAGTACTTGTGGCACCTTAGAGACTAACCAATTTATTTGAGCATGAGCTTTCGTGAGCTACAGCTCACTTCATCAGATGCATACCGTGGAAACTGCAGCAGACTTTATATATACACAGAGAATATGAAACAATACCTCCTCCCACCCCACTGTCCTGCTGGTAATAGCTTATCTAAAGTAATCATCAGGTTAGGCCATTTCCAGCACAAATCCAGGTTTTCTCACCCTCCACCCCACCACACAAATTCACTCTCCTGCTGGTGATAGCCCATCCAAAGTGACAACTCTTTACACAATGTGCATGATAATCAAGTTAGGCCATTTCCTGCACAAATCCAGGTTCTCTCACTCCCTCACCCCCCTCCAAAAACCCACCCCCATACACACACAAACTCACTCTCCTGGAAATGGCCTAACTTGATTATCATGCACATTGTGTAAAGAGTTGTCACTTTGGATGGGCTATCACCAGCAGGAGAGTGAATTTGTGTGGGGGGGTGGAGGGTGAGAAAACCTGGATTTGTGCTGGAAATGGCCTAACCTGATGATTACTTTAGATAAGCTATTACCAGCAGGACAGTGGGGTGGGAGGAGGTATTGTTTCATATTCTCTGTGTATATATAAAGTCTGCTGCAGTTTCCACGGTATGCATCTGATGAAGTGAGCTGTAGCTCACGAAAGCTCATGCTCAAATAAATTGGTTAGTCTCTAAGGTGCCACAAGTACTCCTTTTCTTTTTGCGAATACAGACTAACACGGCTGTTACTCTGAAACCTGTCATTATGCAAGACACTGCATTTAGCCGTATGGAGTGGAAATCTATCAACTGCATGAAAAAACTTGCACAGATACAGACAGACATCATCTTCCTTTCCAAATGCAAACAGATAGACATTGTACCAAAAGGACTGAAGGTAAAAAATCCATTACAATCTACATACCACACAGACTATGCTGACAGCTTGTGCCACACGCTCTCAAAGAAACTGCGGAATCACCTGATCAACATCCTCTACAGCAAACAGGGAAAGATTAAGAATGAGCTCTCAAAAATGGATACTCTCATAAAAAAACAACCTTCCACACAAACTTCCTCGTGGCTGGATTTTACTAAAACTAGACAAGCCATCTACAACGCACACTTTGCTTCTCTACAAAAGAAAAAGGACACTAAACTTTCTAAACTACTACATGCTACAAGGGGCCACAGCAATGGTTCCCTCAACCCACCTAGCAATATTGTTAACCTATCCAACTATACTCTCAGCCCAGCAGAAGCAGCTGTTCTATCTCGGGGCCTCTCCTTCTGCCCCTCCACCCCCACGAACATGATACAGTTCTGTGGTGACCTAGAATCCTATTTTTGACGTCTCCGACTCAAGGAATATTTCCAAAATACCTCTGAACAACATACTAATCCACAGAGGTCTCCCTACCAACACTACAGAAAGAAGGATTCTAGGTGGACTCCTCCTGAAGGTCGAAACAGCAGACTGGACTTCTACATAGAGTGCTTCCGCCGACGTGCACGGGCTGAAATTGTGGAAAAGCAGCATCACTTGCCCCATAACCTCAGCCATGCGGAACGCAATGCCATCCACAGCCTCAGAAACAACTCTGACATCATAATCAAAAAGGCTGACAAAGGAGGTGCTGTTGTCATCATGAATAGGTCGGAATATGAACAAGAGGCTGCTCGGCAGCTCTCCAACACGAGTTTCTACAAGCCATTACCCTATGATCCCACTGAGAGTTACCAAAAGCAACTACAGCATTTGCTCAAGAAACTTCCTGAAAAAGCACAAGATCAAATCCGCACAGACACACCCCTGGAACCCCGACCTGGGATATTCTATCTACTACCCAAGATCCATAAACCTGGAACTCCTGGGCGCCCCATCATTTCAGGCATTGGCACCCTGACAGCAGGATTGTCTGGCTATGTAGACTCCCTCCTCAGGCCCTACGCTACCAGCACTCCCAGCTACCTTCGAGACACCACTGACTTCCTGAGGAAACTTCAATCCATCGGTGATCTTCCTGATAACACCATCCTGGCCACTATGGATGTAGAAGCCCTCTACACCAACATTCCACACAAAGATGGACTACAAGCCGTCAGGAACACTATCCCCGATAATGTCACGGCTCACCTGGTGGCTGAACTTTGTGACTTTGTCCTTACCCATAACTATTTCACATTTGGGGACAATGTATACCTTCAGATCAGCGGCACTGCTATGGGTACCCGCATGGCCCCACAGTATGCCAACATTTTTATGGCTGATTTAGAACAACGCTTCCTCAGCTCTCGTCCCCTAAAGCCCCTACTCTACTTGCGCTATATTGATGACATCTTCATCATCTGGACCCATGGAAAAGAAGCCCTTGAGGAATTCCACCATGATTTCAACAATTTCCATCCCAACATCAACCTCAGCCTGGACCAGTCCACACAAGAGATCCACTTCCTGGACACTACAGTGCTAATAAACAATGGTCACATAAACACCACCCTATACCGGAAACCTACTGACCGCTATTCCTACCTGCATGCCTCCAGCTTTCACCATGACCACACCACACGATCCATCGTCTACAGCCAAGCTCTGCGATACAACCGCATTTGCTCCAACCCCTCAGACAGAGACAAACACCTACAAGATCTCTATCAAGCTTTCTTACAACTACAATACCCACCTGCGGAAGTAAAGAAACAGATTGATAGAGCCAGAAGAGTTCCCAGAAGTTACCTACTACAGGACAGGCCTAACAAAGAAAATAACAGAACGCCACTAGCCGTCACCTTCAGCCCCCAACTAAAACCCCTCCAACGCATTATTAAGGATCTACAACCTATCCTAAAGGATGACCCAACACTCTCACAAATCTTGGGAGACAGGCCAGTCCTTGCCTACAGACAGCCCCGCAACCTGAAGCAAATACTCACCAACAACCACATACCACACAACAGAACCACTAACCCAGGAACTTATCCTTGCAACAAAGCCCGTTGCCAATTGTGCCCACATATCTATTCAGGGGACACCATCACAGGGCCTAATAACATCAGCCACACTATCAGAGGCTCGTTCACCTGCACATCCACCAATGTGATTTATGCCATCATGTGCCAGCAATGCCCCTCTGCCATGTACATTGGTCAAACTGGACAGTCTCTACGTAAAAGAATAAATGGACACAAATCAGATGTCAAGAATTATAACATTCATAAACCAGTCGGAGAACACTTCAATCTCTCTGGTCACGCAATCACAGACATGAAAGTCGCTATCTTAAAACAAAAAAACTTCAAATCCAGACTCCAGCGAGAAACTGCTGAATTGGAATTCATTTGCAAATTGGATACTATTAATTTAGGCTTAAATAGAGACTGGGAGTGGCTAAGTCATTATGCAAGGTAGCCTATTTCCTCTTGTTTTTTCCTACCCCCCCCCCCCCCAGACGTTCTGGTTAAACTTGGATTTAAACTTGGAGAGTGGTCAGTTTGGATGAGCTATTACCAGCAGGAGAGTGAGTTTGTGTGTGTATGGGGGTGGGTTTTTGGAGGGGGGTGAGGGAGTGAGAGAACCTGGATTTGTGCAGGAAATGGCCTAACTTGATTATCATGCACATTGTGTAAAGAGTTGTCACTTTGGATGGGCTATCACCAGCAGGAGAGTGAATTTGTGTGGGGGGGTGGAGGGTGAGAAAACCTGGATTTGTGCTGGAAATGGCCTAACCTGATGATTACTTTAGATAAGCTATTACCAGCAGGACAGTGGGGTGGGAGGAGGTATTGTTTCATATTCTCTGTGTATATATAAAGTCTGCTGCAGTTTCCACGGTATGCATCTGATGAAGTGAGCTGTAGCTCACGAAAGCTCATGCTCAAATAAATTGGTTAGTCTCTAAGGTGCCACAAGTACTCCTTTTCTTTTTGCGAATACAGACTAACACGGCTGTTACTCTGAAACCTGAGCTTTCATTGGTATGTGTTTGAGATGGTGAGTCAAAAGTGGATAAGTCATAAAAGAGTTAGTCAGATCATCCCAAGTAAGACCTGCTGAAATGTTTATATTTCACCATACTATCTTGTATTCTTTATGTGCCAAAAGTGAAAACTATTTCAGGGATGTTTTAGACAGTTTTTAAAAAATGTAATTGGAATTATTTCTTCTATCCCTCCACCTGTAAAATCAGGTGCCTTAGGTACCAGGGGTGAAATCCTGGCTCTGTTGAAATTAACAGCAAAACTCCCCTGGACTTTAATGGGGCCAGATTGTCATCTCAGGAATCCAACTGTATACAGCTCACAAGAAGAGAAAAATTAAATTAGGAAAAAAACCCTCCTTTAAAGCAGTGATGTATTTGCATTTAGAAAAGATTCAGGATTGAATCGTACCTATCTTGGGAACTGGTCACATGTAACTGAGGAGAGAAATTTTATGAAGAAAAGAGGAAACATCTCCTCAGTGGGTTGATTTTTTTAAAAAATGGTGTCTGTTTAAAGATGCTTAGGTATTTGGAAAATGAAAATAATTCCTGGTTCAGAGTGAGTAGGGGATGACA
This sequence comes from Eretmochelys imbricata, assembly GCF_965152235.1. Classification (NCBI taxonomy): domain Eukaryota; kingdom Metazoa; phylum Chordata; order Testudines; family Cheloniidae; genus Eretmochelys; species Eretmochelys imbricata. Next base: position 167,842,897 of record NC_135573.1, read on the forward strand.
ACATAGGCATGTGGCACATTTATCACTTACCTCTCTAATTTATCACTTGGGTATATGGATCTATATCTGCATGTATATACACATTTGTATCTTCATATTCTGTATATCCACCCGGTATGTCATTTGGCATTGAGATTGCAATCAATTGTAGATCTTTGAAGTTCCCTTCTCTGGTGCATACTCCTTTTTTAATGCAAGGTTATTGTTATGTTAAAAGTCATGTATTCTACTGACAACTTTTTTATAGGGACTAAGAAGTGTGTCAGAAGAACTGTTTATATCTCTGGAGCTAAATAATGGAAAGTATATAAAATATTTCTTCTCTCCTTCCAAAATAAGATAGGCAGCAGAGAGAGATGTCCAAGTACTAAGCAGAAGGAACAGGATTCCTGGCAGTTTTGTTCCGCAAACTTTACATTCCATTCCAGAACACAAGATCAAGGCACTAACCTCTCTGTATTGTTTTCAGCGAGAGAAGTGAGAAGAATCCAGTCTAGGTCTCTATGATAAAATCAATTTTTGACAAGCGTGTGAAATGCAGACAATGTCAGCAGGTAACACAGCATGATTATAAGATACAGAAGATAAAATTCCTTTATAAATTTTGTACTTAGGACAATCAATCTTTGTAAAGAATTGGAGGAGAGGGAGAAAGTAAAATTCTATTTTATGAAATAATAGAATTAGATCCCAGGGAGGTTTTTTAGTATTACCTGCAAGATACAGTACAGTAGATCTAAGTCTGTGTGAGTGGAGGGGGGGGGGAGGGGGAGGAAGAGAGAAATACCCTGTCCCCCACCACTCATCGGCACACTTCCCCATTCCCCCCATTACAACCACCATATACCACAGCCATAACTCTGCTCCCTCATCCCACCCTACACACTCCACTATCAAACCATCCTCTTCTAACATTATGAGTTTTGGATATTTAGTGTAGTTTGGTGAGTTGGGAAGGTACAGACTGTGACTAGACATTTTCTTTGCACTTTCTTTGCATTTCTTTTTTGCAGTGCTCTCTATTGCCCTATTACAGAAATCTGCGATTGGTGTATTACTGTGCATAAGTTACTATGTACAGTACACTGTCCTTTTTAGGCATCCTTTTTTAACCCTGGCAATTTTGCCTCAGCCCCGAGAGAAATCAAGGGACTTTGTTGTTTTAGTATTCCTGTAAAAGCTGATGGAATACCTGAATGTGTTGCCAGGCAGTCTCCACTTGTGCTGAGGCATGATGTTAGTTTTACAGATTGTGAGTCCTGCCCATGAGATTGAGGGATTGTGTGTTCAGGGCTTGCCTAGGCATAATCTGTAGGGGTTTTTTTTTGCACCAGGCTATTCAAAGATTTGAAAGATCTTTGAAATCTTTGCACCTTGAAAGATCAAAGATTTAAATTCCAGACTAACTCAGTTCAACTGCAACATTGGACCATCTTCTGCATTTACTTAGCTGGCTTCCACTCAGAAGGGTAGTTGGGTTACACTTTATGATACAGTGATTGGAGTTCCACTGTGGTTGTGCCTTTTTGGTAACTAAAATCACTCATTCATATTTCTGGAAGGCTAAATACATTACTATATTATTAATTATTGCCCAAGGCTTGCCCAAATTCACCCAGGAAGTCTGGAGTGAATAAAACTGAAGCCACATCTCCTGAGTCCCAGACTAGCACCCAGGGCCATCCTTTCTCTCATATAACAGTAGTCAAAACTGTTGACATAAATCAACATAACTGAGTTAATGCAATAGTTATTCACATATTGTGTTAAAAAGATGCACTTTGAGAAGATTCTACAGGGTATTCTTTGTCTTTGAAATAGGGCATTTTACTTGAAGTGGTTCAGTCTTTCAAACTTGTGGAACTTCTTAGGGGCACCCACTGTACTTCTGCCAAAACTATAGTTATGTCGCATTTCATGAACAGAAAATATTTCATCAGATTTTTCTGGAATAACCAATCCACTGGAGTCTTCTTAGATGTGTAGTCAATAGGGAGATGTTTGCCTACTTGCGATTTTATACGTCTTACATCTAACTCAGAGATCTAAATGCAAAATCAAGCATTCAAGGACATTGTGAGGATTTGTGATGCTCTCTAGAGGATTGTGAGCCCATAAAACAGCAAATGGATAACACTACTCTATATATGTGGCTTTTTTCATCTGTGAAAAATGTTAGACTGATAATATTCTTCATTCAATAAATCACTTAAGTATAAGTCAATGAAGGCCACTAATGCACCCCAAAACTCTTCTCCATTTTATTAAACTGCTTCATGACGGGTGTGTATGATGAGGGAGTGGGATGATCATGGAGCAGAATAGAAAAGTAAACAATATCTTAGAAGGACAGGCATTAGAAATCTGAGGCAAACTAACACATTGTGGCTGATAAAGGCAGGACAATTCTGAAAAGTATAAAAAATGGACAGATTGAAGGTGAAAGCAGAAGAGAGGCCAAAAGGAGGAAAAAAATATTGTAAATAAGGGTAAAGAGTGGAGAAATGAGGCTGTAGCGTTCAGGAAAGGGGAACCAAAATTAAAAGCAAAGAAATAAGAGGGCAGCTGCTAAATCTACAGGATGGGAAGATAAGAAGATGGGAGCCAAAGCAGCAATTCACTTATCTAACTATTTTTGGGCCAAGTATTCAACACTCTTTGTAATATCACTTCCAGTATGGACACCACAACTAAGCAGGATACTTGTTATCAGTTTGGCACTCTCTCAATAAAAAGATTCTCCTAAAGGATAGAGACAGATATTGTGATGATGACATTGCTTATTGGTGACATTGACAAACATCACAGTTGCCTAAAATGTCATCATCCTACAATGAACTGCCATTGTTTTCAGCTCAGCTTCTTCAAACTTCTTCCTTTATTTTCATGTAGTGAACTTTACAGTTCACATAAGCTTCTGGCATTTTTTTCTTCTGAGTGCAACTTCTTCACACTTAACTTCTTGCTGTGCTTTACTTTTGAGACCTAGCCAGCCAAGCACAACTATTTTCAATAATTTCAATATATATTCATTAACTATCAGATGTCTCTGTTTTTACTCTCACTTGTAGCATAAAAGTGATAACAGGATGGGCATCATGTTTATTTTCTCAGCCAGAATCCACTTACTTCATTACGATGATAAGCTACTCAGTCTCTACTCTCATCATTTATCCACTTAGGAGCTGACTGAATTGTTTTCAGATAGGGAAGCAAGAACCAGGTTTAGTGCAGTGCTGCATAAAACCACCTCGTTTTGAAAAGTCTGTCAAATGCAAGACAAGGTCAGCAGATAACAACATGATTTTGAGATATATTGTGCAAGATAAAATATCCTTCGATGACTTTTTCCCCTCGGACAATCAGCCTTCATGGAGAGTTACAAAGGAGGAGAATAGTTGGGGGAGGAGGGGAGAGAGACTTGTTTGGAATGTCAAAAAAATTAGCTTCAGAATCTTTGATAAGCAGAAGTGAAGGACTTTATTTTATGCTGCCTGCAAGGTATGCTTCTTTGCTTATCAAAGTATAATGTTATTATCTCATAAAGCAGTGTCCCTATCCTGTTACTTTTTAATCGTTGTAGCGCTTACTTGTTCACTTATGCTAATTGGAAGGGTTTAAACCAAGCCAGAATAAGCAGTATCTCTTGGCTGAAAAAAAGGAAAGTTTATTATGTTCATTACCATAAAATCTAAAATAGTATGGAAATAATATGCTAAATCTAACAATTATACATTAATATAACAGCTAAAGTCCACTGTCTATGAATTACTAAAATGTTATGCAGAGTAATTACTGAAATGGTGGAAAATTGCCAGTTTACTCTAGTTTTTTCCAAACTTTTCCTGAAGGCATCATCACTAATGGAAATAAAGGGTTGACACTGGCAAGCAAATTTCAATGATAAAACTTATATTATCATTTTCAGTTTGTACTAAGCATTCAGCTGCTGGCTTATTTACTCTAACCCCTCATTTAAAGTGCTACCAATAGAGGTTGTCAGAATAATGGAAACAGACTGCAGATTTCTTTGGGGCCAGATTCTAATACTGCTGTGGAATTAATAGGGCGACCCATAGAGAACCATTACTTAATGTGAATAGTCCCATTAATAGTGGATATCAAAATTTGGCTCCACGCTATATTTATGAGTAATTATTGTTTGAACCCATTTTCTATTAAGAAAAGGAACAATTTTTTCATACCATTTTTCAACCAGCTCAAATTATTCATTGTATATCAGTGGGACCTAGACACCTCTAATGGAGCTTGGGGCTCCACTGTGCTAGACCCTGTATAATAATACAAAATGAGAGACAGTCTTTAACCTGGAGAGCTTACTGTCTTAAACTAGGCCTACCCTACAAAGTTTTGCTGATGTAGCCATGTTGGCTAGTAATATTGGGGAGGGACAGAGGAGAAGAATCCACCTGGTAGCTGACATAGCTATGCTGACAAAAAAAAAAAAATGTAGATGCAGTTCTACCAGCAAAAAGGTCCTTTTGACAGTACAGGTTATGTCATTCAGGGAGGTTTAACTGTACCAGCAGAACTCCTTCTGCAAGTACAAGCTGCATCTGTAGGGGGTTTTGCAGGTATAACTACACTGGCAAAGTCTTTGTAATGTAGATTAGGCTTGAGGCTCTGATTCAACAAGGCACTTAAATACGTGCCTAACGGTAAACATGTGATTAGTCCCTTTGAAATCCTGTGTACAGCCCAGGAACAGAGTGGTGGTAGGGGGGCAACTGAGGCTTTAAATCACCTTTATGCACTCCTTATTCTTGATATATCCAGGACCTTGCCTGGCTCCTGGTCTAAATAGGCAGCTTCAAGTCTGTGTTAATTTACCCTTTTGCTATAATAGACTCCAATGGGTTATCCACCAGCTGAGAATAACTGGAGTGTAGCACATTACAGCCATAGCCTTTCCCTGTGTTCAGGAAGAGGGGACAAGCATAGACTCATTCTAGCAGTTGTAAATTATATGAGGAATCCCTTATGCAGGGATGTTCCTGGAAGCCATTTCTGCCTGGTTTAAGGCCCCCCAACTAAGCTGCCAGAGGCACAAATATGCCTTATGGAGCCTTGAATCAGGCCCAGAAATTGTGGATTCTGTATGTATAGAGGAATCTCTTTGGATTGGGCCCTTAGCCTCAAATTTCTGTTACTTCTTAGCTGATAGTTTTTCAAATCTGTAGTGCTGAAGGCAGTTTTAATTGTACTGGGTGTTTTTGATGTACTTGGAATTGAGTAGATATTGATTAAATAAACCTTGTTTCTGTGGGTGGAATAATTGACTTGAACATATTGAGGCTCTCTAGAAAACAAGGTAAGCCACTCATTACAGAAGCTGTCCCACTGCTTTAAGGTATACACAAGTTGGTTAACCATATTTCAGTAACAGTCAGTTCATGTTTCAAAAATCAATGGTTCTTTATTTTCCTTCAGCACAAGTCCTAGTTGGGAAAGGTGCAGTCAGACCTAAAAAATAGCACAGGCATCATTGTTAGAGGAATATTTTGATATTGATCTCCAGGGCAGCAGAAGATGTCTGTCTTTCGTCAAAGCCCCAAATGGCTGATTAACATATATACGTGCAAGATTATGTCAAGAAGAAACACCCGGAGATACAGATAAAACAAGGTGAGCAGCTGTATGGTTCATTCCTGTACACAGTGGGTCAGGTAAATTGTGAGACAGAACGTCATTACGAGCCATGCCATCAGCCCAGTGGTAGTGTTATATACTAGCAAACCCGTTCCTAGAGCTTTTAGGGAGTCACAAATACAACCCTACACATCAGAAATTATTAAATCCTGCCAGTGAAAAGTTTTTGGCACCTGACCGCTCTTTCTTCCAAATGGAGGTTGAAGGGTTTCAGAGTTAACCCCATTTGGACAAATGGGAACAATTCTTACCTCTCTTGCAGCTTTGGTTTTACCCCTGTGTGACCATAGTGCCTGGAAGGGCCACAATGAGAATGCTTATTCAGGGCAAATGGCAAAGACTAGGGCAGACAAATCCCCAAACTGGTGGTTTATTCTATCATTAGATTTCACCAAGCCAATAACCCAAACAGCTTCTGTAATACCTTACTGGTTCCCAGAAGCCAAAATACAGTCTCCTTTAAGCAATCCGGCCTTTGGCTCCCACCCAGATAGTCACTTCTAATATAGCGAGGGCTAATAAAAACCTTTTTCACCATATATAAAGTTCTATCCAATCCCAAGAGACCAGACACATACCTGCCAGGTCAATGAATATTTTAGTTTTTACCCAAATAGATGCTTAAAGCCAATCCTTATTAACTAAATCTAAGATTTATAAATAAAAAGACAAAAAGAGTTGCTATGGTTAAAAGATCAATATACATACAGATTAGAATAAAGTCCTTAGGTCAGTTTCATGGCAGAGATGGTGAAGCTGCTGATTTGTAAAAATACTTCTGGAATCAATTTAAAAGGTTATAGTCTAACAGGCAGTCCATGTACAGAGCATGTTCAAATTCTTCCATGAGAATTGCAGTGTTAATTCAGAGTAGACCTGGAGACCTCAGTCTTGTGGTCTTAAACTTTTCCTGTCAAAGTTTAAGTAGATCTGAAATAGAAAGGATCAAAACTTTCTTTAAAGTTGAAATTCAGCGGATAAACCTCTTGAGAACAAATGATTACAGATGGCCTTCCTTGGATGAAGAATAGGTTTGTTGCTTTAATCTAATCTCTGTTTCCTAGCTATACACTGGTAACTAGTTGTATTCATTAGCATAAGGCAATTAACCATTCAAACACTTCACAGGTAATCTTACTATGTGGAGTTACGAATTTCAACGAGAAATGAAGACAATATTATTGCAACACAAGTCACTGCTAAATGTTAATATTCCCTTTTGACCTCTGAATCAACAGAATACTGTAATGAATCATTAAAGACAGGAACAGAACTTTAGCATCTACAAGCTAATTAGATCACATTGTTAAATTTCTAAGAAGATATAGGTAAACACAGACAAATACAATTAGTATCTACTTTTGATCCTGTAATACTGGCCTACATATTAAGGATTCTAGTCTATTGAACATGGCTTTGATAACTATCTACAAGGAATGGCTCTGTTTACCATTTCAGTAATCTGCTAATATGTCCTTAAGGGTTTCACCCAGAAGAGATAGATCCTATAGGAGTGCATGTCTGTCCCTCTCCATCAGTTTTGGAGGGATCAGGTCCCTAATAAAGCCAGGGTTATTGTGGAATTAGCAGTCTCTAAGGTCCTGGCCCTCTAGGCAGGGCCAAGCAGCAAGTAATCCGGGGCTCTGGTCTCAGGCAGGGCAGAGCAATAAACAGCCTAAAGGCTCAGGCCCTCAGGCAGGGTGGAGCACCAAACAGTCTGATGTCCTGGCTCTGGCAGATGGCAGACAGGCCTTTTGGCCTGAGCTGGGGAGGCTGCCACCCCACAGGTGGGCGTAGCAGCAGGGGGTAGTGAGAACTGGGCCCTCCCTACTGCACCAGGTCTCAGCCCAGGGCCCTAACAAGGGGCAGATGGTTCTGCCACTGGGTCAGCGGGGTCTGGCTGAAACATACTGACCTAGATTCAGGTAACAACACAACCGGACTACTGTCCAGTGTCCCTGGTCTACTTCCTACAACCCTTACTCTGTGGGCATCCTCCGTCTCCCTGGGGTATATAGTCCATGGCAGTTCCAGCACTTCCTCGGCATCCTGGTAGGCTGGCAGCTCTGGCGAGTCCTCAGCGCTGCAGAGGTCCTCTCCAGGCTCCCGCTCCAGTAGCAGGTGGGTGGTGTCTGTCTCCTTCACCAGCTCCAACCCAAAAGAGCTACAGGGCCCACCTTTTATACTTCCTGTCCCACCCCTCTGCTTCCAGCAGGGCAGGCATAGCTCTCCCAGCACCGCCCACAAGGGTGGGCGGTGGCTCTTCTCCATCAGTCTCAGAGGGAGGCCATGCCTCCTGGCTACAAGCCTTATTCTTTTTGTATATTAAATCTTGCTAACCCTGTTAGGCATAGGGTGGCTTTCCTCTCCCAGCTGCAACACAAGTATTGAGAGCAGTCGGGTGGCCAAACAATGATTAAATGATAAGAGCCTTATTTTCTTGTCACATATATTCTTTCGGCATTCTGTTATTTAAAGTTGGTAGGTGGGTCATGAGGCTTTTACAGTTATACTATATGAAAAATAAGTTTTGCACCACCTTTAAACACACATTTTGCCTCACATTATTGTTTCACAGAAGGACAAGGTGGGATAGTACAAAAAGAAGGGCCCAAAGACAGGGGTGTATGACATGTACAGACCAACGGCCTGTGTTTTATTTAATATAAGAGAGATGACAGTGCCACAATGTGAAAGACACACTCCCCCGCAAACATATTGTGTATCCACAACACTAAACATAACCAATCATCTGTCTCTACAGGTAGTTTTAAAGAGCTGAATATTGAAAATCCCATTAGGCATCTCAGTCAGTGGCCTCATGCAGCATCTCAGAAGCTTCTCACTTCTCATTCAAGGTCTGACACTTATTATCCCACAGATAGATATGCCAAATATATCAAAGGAAAAACTCTTGCTGGCACTTGATTTATTATTTTATACAATTATATTGTATATATACAAATAAAAATCAAAACTGGAAAGCTCAGTCTCTTCCAGTATTAAAGAGCCTGGTCATAACTCACTGGGATGCGACACCCTCCTAGGACACAAGATAATAAGCATCTTCACACCGCTCTCATACTATGCTGAATTAGCATAGCACATGGTATATCGAGCAGCATTTTGTCTTCCTGCCTCTTCCTTGACCTGTTCTTCTCTTTACCTTCTCTGTTTGTATTCATAGTTCAACAGCACAGGCAAATAAGGTCGCCCCCCACAATTTGATATAATTGATTTATAGGCTGAAACTTTATTGAACTCAGTATAAAACTAGCTGTGAGAAGATAGCCTTGTGGTTTACTACTCCTCTGTGGCACCATATTGGGCATCAATATAGACAGTACAACATTGGTCATAAACATGATAATTAACTTTAAATACCCCAAACCAAGCTTTTTTGGTGCTTTGCATGAGGTGAAACCCCCAGACTGCTAAATCCAATCTACACTCTGGGAAATGTTCTTCCTGACCAATAGACAAACAGTTAATAGCCAGAGCACCTCAGGAAACTGAGCTCCAATGAACAATCAAGATAACCCACCAAAAAACCACCCCCTAATACAAATCAAGGGTGAGTACACTGGGCTGGAATGGCACTAGATGTTGGACCAGATTTGTATCCCCCTTCCCTTGTAGTTGGGGATAGAGGTTGGCAAGGCGATTTTTCAGCAGAGTTTCATGTAACCAGCAAGATCTGCATGGATCAAATTCCAGGATTAGTGATATATATGTGGATTACATACTGTGCTTTTCCTCTGTGATCTTGAAAAAAATCTATCCCTAATTTTGGTGATATTACAAATAAAAGGAGCAACTAGATTCTTGAAAATGTATCATACATTTGATATGACTTACTCTTGCTTCTGTCTTCTACTTAATCAAATCGCTCAAAATCGAGAAAGTTGTAAAATGTTTATCAGCTGGATGGGTTAGATTAATGCTGTAAAAAGTCCTCTTTTCAACACTGTATACTTTTTCCTTTCTCCTGACTATGAACATACTGAACCAGATTTTCAAATAGTTGAAAACTTCACTAATAGTTCTGTTTGGCAAAGGAAAAGGCCCAAAGTGAATTGAGCTGATCTCAAAGACTGTAAAGTTAAAGCTAATCTCATTTTTCCTAATGTCAAGGTGTACTACTGGACTTCCTCCCTACAAAGTATTTGCTTATTAGTACAACAATCCTTATAAAGTGCTAATTGAGCAAGGTACCCTTGATTCTCTCTGTGTGGACTTTTCTGGACCTGGCTGAAATAACCTGGAAAGGTATCCTTCATTGGGAGGAATAATATACCAACATTTTGTGGCGAGACTGTGACTTTCCTGGTGAGATGATCTCTTTAAGGGATGTCTCCCCATTCACTCCTCTTATCAATGATCTCTTTTTAAGAAACAAGGCCCTGATCCTAAAGAGACACATGCAGGTGGATACTCCCTACCTCATGGGAAGTTAGTGAGCCTCTATGCTGGTGCAAGGGTCTGCCAGCTCTTTGTAGGTTCAGTGTCTTATTTTTTAAGGCTCTGCTTGTTTCCTTATCACCATGTTTCCTAACTACCAACTAGAGAGCCTCAGAAAATAAGGCCCCGATCCTGCCAAGAGATTTATGTCACACCCTTGCACTTGCACATTGACTTCTCTTTGTACGATCAGCTCCTTAGAGTGCAACTGACTTACCACCAATGCAGAGACCCCTGACTAATACCAAAGTCTTATTTTTACTTGCTGTCACAAAGGGCCTGGTCCAGTGCCCACTGAAATTAATGGGAAATACTTCTATTACCTTCAGTGACCTTTTGATCAGGCCCAAATGAGCTACTGTCAAGTTGTCATGATAGCCCTGATCCTCTAATGAGCCCCATTGAAGTCACAGTCAGTGTGGAACTCATTCTAGGACTGGGGCCCACTAGAATGATCCAATTCCTATTTCAGTCCAAGGGAGTCTTCTCATTGACTTCATTGGGCAGTGACCCAAGCCTCAGGTTTGTAGTCAAGAAGCAAATAGTGTTTTTAAAATCCCATTGTGATCTGTTGTTACTTCATGATTTGCCTAAACATATAGCTTAGCCTAATTCCTGACTCAGAACTTAAAATCATCCTATTACTTTCCATTTCAGATTTCTTTTTACCTTTTACTTACTGGGATTTGTCATTCTGAATGTTGTTTTGATGTAATGTAGTTTTATTCTCAAGCGTGTTGTCATGATGCACTTTGTATACAGCCCTCTAGACATGTATATTCTATGCCCTTTTTTTCCCTTTCAATATTCCTCAATTCCAGCAATTTCAGCTGTTCATAGCCTTTGGAGAGAAAGAAAAGTGCAGACTCTTGCCTGTTTAGGCAGTCTGGCTTGCTGGGAATATAACAGTGTAGGCAGGGAACTATGCAACCTGGAAAAAAACAGTTAGGAGGGAGAGAGATGCGGGTCTCCATCCAAGAGAGGTTACGGCTGCGGAGCTGGGAGCCTAATGTGGCTTTGAGGGTGCCGGGGGATGAGACTCCCTGGTTAACCGGATGTACTACTGGGTATCCCAAATAATAATAAATGCATTTATTTTTTAAAGGAAATCTTACCAGTCACATTCACTCAGTATTTAATTCTTAATGCCACAGCATAATGAAATGTCTATTAGAAAGAAAGAAACAATTGTTAACATATAATAAAAATGTCCAAAACATTTGAATAGATGTTTATAGAAATAAGTCCAATGATTTTCATAACCAAAAATAATTTCACCTGGTATCCTGGCTAAAAGACAGCTCCACATGTCACTAGAAACAGTCTTTGAGAGTACCTGATTTACCTGTTCAATAATTATTGCTCTGAGTATCACAGGTTCAGGGGAACCTGAGCTAACCACCCCCCCAGGTGTTCGGTACAAGTTGAGCTTGATCATGTAATGTCATTTCACTCTCCTCTCGCACCTGGGGAGCCGTGGAACAGCAGACAGACATCACATTGCTATGCAGGATGCTAATTCCATTTTACCTGAAAATACAGTTTATCCTCCAATACATTATAGTTATTTGCTTATATCCCTCACAAAACACAGGCAAACTTCCTAACTGCAAGATTTAAAAAAAAATATACCTGAAAACAAAGTATAAAACTGTAGTAAGTAGGGTCTCCCACAGCACTCCCTTGGGGTTTGGCAGAGCCCTGTACTCTCCCAGCCTCAAGTCCTCACTATCTAGAGCAGTGGTGGGCAACCTGCGGCCCATCAGGGTGATCTGATTGCGGGCTGCGAGACATTTGCTGACATTGACCGTCCATAGGCACGGCCCCCAGCAGCTCCCAGTGGCCTCGGTTCGCCATTCCCAGCCAATGGGAGCTGTGGGAAGCGGCAGCTAGCATGTCCCTGAGGCCTGCCACTTCCCGCAGCTCCCTTTGGCCGGGAATGGTGAACCGTGGCCACTGAGAGCTGCAGGGGGCCGTGCCTGTGGACGGTCAACGTCAGCAAAATATCTCGCAGCTCGCAATCAGATTACTCCGGTGGGCCACAGGTTGCCCACCACTGATCTAGGGGATAGGCGGCACAGGCCCAGCCCTCCAGCTAAGTCTCTCAGGAATCTTCCAATCCAAAGCTACTAAAGATCCACAAGAGGGAAAAAAAGAAAACAAACAAACTGACACAAGCCCACAGCAGGCCTCCCTTCCTTCAAGGGGCCTCTGGCACGCCATAGCCTAGTTCAGCACCCAAAGGCAAGTCTCTAATAATAGTCCCCAAGTAATGGTTCAGTAGCAGGCCCTCCTTGTCTCTCAGAAAGGAACCTGACAGGCAGCAGACACCCTAGCAGCTCTTGCCTTCAGTCAGTCAGTCAGTTTCAAAGGCCAGAAGACTGAAAATCTATCCTCTTCCCAGTTCTGCCCACATCTAAACTGGACTGCTCCCTTTTACACCCTCCCTCCAGGCCTGATATGCCTTACAGGTGTGGCAAGGCCAGGCAGTTTAGCCCCAGGACAGTTCATTAACCCTTGGATGGCCAGCATGAGGTTTGTACACCCCACTAAAAGAACCCACCACACATTTAGGCTGTCAGGTTTTTCTCAGTAGATCACAAAGAACTTAAAAAAGTCAATATTATTATCCCCATTTTACAGATGGGGCAACTGAGGCATATAGAGGGGAAATCACTCCTACCCTCAACTAAATGTGGCTTTAATGGTCCTGCAGTTTTGGCAGATCTAGCAGTCCCTCCATTTTTGTGACATGAAACTTGATTTTGTGGCTGATATCATAATACACAGTATATCACAACCGAGAGAGAGAGAGAGAGAGATTTTCTTTTCTCTCTGATATTCTACTCTGACTGCATCATAATATGCCCTCCTGAAAGAAAAGGGGGAAAAAAGTAAGTAATTTATGTACTATACACAAAGGGAACAGAACATGGAGGTTTTGTTATGATAAACATTGAAATAATCCAGCACATCCACCAATAGGTTGCAATGTATCTTTATCTTAGTGCTAAATTATTGTATTGTTTTAATCTTATGTTGTTGCATCTGATTAAGGGATGGGAAGTCTGGTAGGAAGTTTTATTCCTGCCTATGTATGCTGGAATTGTTACTTCCAGTGTCCCAATAAATCCTTTGATTTTTATAGGTGAATGCTATAATATTAAACATTTGTATATAACACCATAGATATGGCACTTTACATGGAGAAAAATGAAACACAGTCCTTATTATTAAAGGTCTGATTTTCACTGGGTAAATGTATTTTAAGTGAGCCCATCTGATTTGATTACCCATTTCTGAATTTTAACTATTATGTTACTTACAGAAATCATCGAGATCTGCAGATGAAGAGTGCTGTATAAGAGCGAAGTATGATTAATTGGATGATTGAAGCATTTTAAGAGGAGAATTCTGAGTGATTAATAGCAAATTGAATAGCAAATAATGCATTTTTAGTACAAAGCTGTGATGTTTTGGTTTTCATGAACATTTTCATGTTCATCTGTCATACGAATATTAGTGACCATCTAGTAGTATAATACCATGGATAGCCGCAATATGTGAAATTTGTCCTGTATTGGTGAATACAATAATACAGGGCTGTTCAACATAGTCATAAATTATCTGGAAAAGGGGGTTAAACAGAGAGGTGGCAAACTTTGCAGATGATATTAAATTATTCAAGATAGTTAAGTACAAAGGTGACTGTGAAGAGTTGAAAAGGGATCTCACAAAACTGGGTGACTGGGCAGGAAAATGGCAGATGAAATTCAGTATTGCTAAGTGCAAAGTAATGCACACTGGAAAACATAATCCCAACTATACATACAAAATAGAGTCTAAATTAGCTGTTACCACTCAAGAAAGATCTTGGAGTCATTGTGGATAGCTCTCTGAGAACATCTGCTCAGTGTGCTTTGGCAGTCTAAAAAAATCCAGAACAGTAGGAAACATTAGGAAAGGGATAGATAAGGCACAAAATAATATAATGCCATAATATAAATCCATTGATTGCCCACAACTTTAATACTGTATGCAGTTCTGGTCGCCCCATCTCATAAAAGATATATTAGAATGGGAAAAGTTCAGAGAAGGGCAACAAAAGTGTTTAGAATATGGAATATCTTCCATATGAGGAGAGATTAAAAATACTGTACTGTTCAGTTTAAAAAGAGAGATGACTAAGGGGTGATATGACAGAAGTCTATAAAATCATGAATGGTGTGGAACAAGTGAATAGGGAAGTGTTAGTCACCCCTTAACATAACAAAAGAATCAGGGGGGTCACCCAAGGAAGTTAATAGGTAGCAGGTTTAAAACAAACAAAAGGAATTATTTCTTTACATTTTGCACAGACAACCTGCGGAACATATTACCACGGGATATTGTGAAAGCCAAACGTATAGCTGGGTTCAGTAAATAATTAGATAGGCTCATCAATGGTTATTAGCAAGATGACCAGGGATGCAACCTCATGGTCTGGGTGTCTCTGAACCACTGACTACCAGAAGTTGGGACTGAATGATAGGTGAAGGATCACTCAATTCTTTCCTTGTTCTATTCATTCCACCTGACATTGGCCACTGTCAGAAGACAGGGTACTGGGCTAGATGGGCCATTGGTCTGACTCAGTCTGGCCATTTTTATGTAGATATGAGCATATCTTTTATCTAAATTGGGTGATCAGTTGTTCAGTTTTTAATTATTATGTTCCCGTGAAACATGTAGGCTTCTCAGTGAATGGACCACTAAAGTAGTTTATTTTATATAGCATTATACTTCATGTGCAGTCTAATTTAAGATCTCTGTTTAGCAAAATTACTGCTACTGTAAATGTTGTAGATGTTATTGGGACAATTTTGGATTAAAGTGAGGTCAGTGGAATTCTATTTTTTGTTCTTTGAGAGGATTTTGCTACAATTTACTATAAATTGTTCTGACAGTGAGTGGATGGCAAAGGTTTCAGTATAAATACAGTAAGCTGCTTTGGCAAATAAGATCCTTTGGGAGCAAAGAAGCTACTTTATTAGTTTACCCTCAAAAGCTGATGCAAGTCGTTTGGTTTCAGATGCCTATTGGGGAGAATACTGTCCAGTTAACATAACATTCTAAAGATGGGCAGGTAGTCTATTGCAATTCTCTTATGTCCTCAGCTATGGATAGGAATGGTTTTCCCAGTTTCATCCTGTCGGATAACTAAAGCATAGTGGTGACCTATGTCAGATGAAGCAGGAAGAAAGATGGTTCTGGAGGACCAGTGGTGGAAGTCACGTGGTAATTCTTACTGGTCATAGTATAACAAATTTTGAAAACTTATGACTGGCTTTATGAGAGGTGAAGAAAGCTTTTTTTGTCTACACCACTGTGTGCCATAACATCAATCCTTATATTATTGATCAAGTTCAATTCAGTTAAGAAGGGAAATAAATCCTGTTTAAAAGAAGAAACTAAGGCCCCAGACCACATGAAAATATTCACACATGGCTCTACACAGATATCCTTGTCTGAATTGTTGCCAGGGACCTAGCCTGGGATTTCTTGGTCTAAAAATATGAGACTCTACTGTCTGAACTCGAGAACCAGGTGCATTAGCTTGGAGACAAATCTCTATATATGGTCTAACCACTAGAGGGGGACAAAGAGGCACCTTATTAAATGGGATTACATTTACGTATGTAACTTTGTGTAGTACCAGCAGGGGTGAAAGTAAAACACAGGACTTACCGATATGGGTGCTAGTTCCTTGGGCAGAAGGGGCGGGGCCTCAGCCAGAAGGAGAAGGGCTGGGAGTCAGTGTCCCACAGCCAGCCCATCCATGCTGCCTGGACCGTGCTGCCTGGGGCTCCAGCGGCGGTTTAAAGGGTCTGGGGCAGCTGCTCCTTTCACACGCACCCCCGTCAGTGGCCGGGGGGCAACGACGTTAAAGTGCTGCCGCAGCAACGCTTTAAGCAGGGTCCTTTGCCATGGCAGTGCTTTAAAGTCAGCTGGGTACGGGCCGGTACCAGTGGGCACTTTTTACTGCTACGCTGTACCGGCCCGTACCGACTTACTTTCACCCCTGAGTACCAGTGAACTCAGTGTAAAGTTGTTCACATATGTAAGGTTTTGTAGAAGAAGGGCCTAATTGAGCTGTGGTTGTTACTGGAACAAAGGAAACAGCTCAGAAAACAAACAAATTCTGAGCTTCTTTTAATAGAAAATAAATGAATAATGTGAACTGACCTCGTATCGCATTCTGTTTGGGAGAGTGTGTCAATTTGTTGTTTCTTTCCTTTTACATACAGTATAATCCAGTCTTAATTTCTATAGCATATTTCATAACAAAAGCCATTCAAAAAACTTTCACTCATCCCAACCTGCACTTTGGGGTGACTGTTGCTGTATTTTGTTCCAGGAACTGGCAATTGTAGCCCCTCCTGATTGGCACAACCACCAATGGAAGTGAGCTCTGTGTCAGTCAGTGTGCCTTACTGCATGTAAAGGGAACAAAGGCAGCCGCTTCTGGAGTGTATGCTTTGCATTTGGCTGGAGCAGGAAGGTGACAAAGAGGCAGAGAATGTGATTATTTAAGCACAAATAGGAGAGATGGGAGAGCATTTTATTAAACAATTTTATATGGCTTCTTTAAAGGGCTTCTCTTGTGGACACAAAAATGAAGAGAGACTTTGTGGACTGTGTTGGAAAAACAAAGATAATTCAATGAGCAATTGGATTGTAGGGAGAGGAGAATGAACACATTTTGCTGAAGAAAATTATATTGCACACAATAACCATCTTATGGTGTTCCATTCAGGGCCTAATCCTGCTTGTACTGAAGTCAATAATAAAGCTTCCTTTGTTTTAAGAGGGCTCAAGATTGAGCTTCTGATGTCAGAACAATACATTTCCCTTTTGTTCTCTTTATTTTGATCTTTAAAAGAAACAAGTGAGAGAAAAATAGCTGCATTATTTCAGGGCCAAATTCTCTCTTAGTGCAAATTGGCTCAGCTCCATTGAAGTCTGTGGCGCTGCATCAATTTACAACACCACTGAACTTGGCACCCTGCTATCACATGACATTTCAAATGACAGGAAAGCTATTTATATAGATGAAGGCATATGTCATCAAAACAAAAATGATAAACCACAGAGTAATGCATGAGGGATAAACAACATTCTAAAGTAATGTTTCAGAAGATAAAATCCCATCCAAAATAATCTTGGATCTAAAGAACAGCTGAGTGACTAAGCTTTCTTTTATAGGTATTGAAAGCTAGTCAGAACTACATGTTATGATGTTTTTAATATAGTGTGTAAACTATTTTTGGGTGACATAGCATATTCCTAAAGTAAATGAACACAACATGGAATGATGTATTTGCCCTTCCTTGCTTTTCAGTTTGGACTGAAATGTGAGTGTGTGCTAATAATTAGAGATGAGGGGCCGGATCTTCAGCAGAGTTCAGCTGGCTAAGCATCTTTGACATCAATGGAGATACTCTTATGTACGCTAGCTAAGGAGCTGCCATGGGATAAAGACCAGGTGGTCAGCTCAAAAGGATTAGGCTATGCACTCAGGGGTTCAGTGCTGCTTCAGAACAAGGATTCAGGTTCAGCCCTTTAGAGCTTGGGTTCTTGTGAGGTCAGGTTCAGGTCTAGGGCTGGAATTTTGGTTTCCATAGAATATATATACAAGATTCTGCTATTAGTACTTCCCTAGTAATTATCAAAAGTAAGGGCATGTCTACACTTACCTCTTGAGCAATCGATCCAGCAGGGGTCGACTTATCGCATTTAGTGAAGACGCGATAAATCGACCTCCGAGC
Organism: Eretmochelys imbricata; assembly: GCF_965152235.1. Classification (NCBI taxonomy): domain Eukaryota; kingdom Metazoa; phylum Chordata; order Testudines; family Cheloniidae; genus Eretmochelys; species Eretmochelys imbricata. Next base: position 167,860,836 of record NC_135573.1, read on the forward strand.
GCTTTCCCGTCAACTCCAGTACTCAGCAGAGTCGACGGGGGAGTGTCAGCAGTCGACTTACTGCAGTGAAGACACCACGTTAAGTGGATCTAAGTATGTCAACTTTAGCTATGTTATTCACGTAGCTGAAGTTGCGTAACTTAGATCGATTCTGCCCCCCCAGTGTAGACCATGCCTAAGTAACATTTAAAAAAACAACAAGTCTACTAAGTCTAAGGAGGAAACCCAGTTTGAGGGAAAACTCCTGTGCTGACAACTATCAAATAAAGTGCACCAGCAATGTTTAGGAAAAAAAAAATCAGAAATTCCTCTCTATGATTATAAATTGAATGACAAAATGGTCTCTCTCTCTCTCCTGCCATCTAAGATACACCATGGGATTATATATTGTAGATAAGATTGTACTTGTAGGTTTGGGGCTTCATAGCTGTACAAACTCTTGACTCATACACTTGTGGTGCACAGTTTATAATCCAGCTCCTTGATATTCCATCACTAGTGATGCATAAAAATTTAACAAGGAAAGCTTTTAATGTGATGCATTTAAAAAAAAAAAGCTAAGAGCAAGCGAGTATTTCTTTGGATGACAGCAATTTTAATGGAAAAGTGGATGAAGCCCACTTCAAATAAAAATTCACAGTAATTATTTCATCTGACTTCATAATCCTGTAGGAGTTTTTAAAATCACAATATGTTCCCCTTCCCCTTGTTGTTCAGAAGTTTTCTGATGGATGGGAATCTTAGTATCTGACAGCATCCCTTTTCACCATACATGGTAGCTACATAATTGACTCCCCCCCTGGAATGACAACTCTTCACAAAAGAGAAAATGCAATACAATGTAAATACAATATACAATTCAAGAGTGCACTTGCATTTCATCACAGCTAGTGCAAGTACAACTATAAATTGCATCCCTTATTTATGCAATAGTTTGACTTCAGTCCTGCTAGTAGTGAGGTCTACAATAAATAAATAAATAAATAAACAAACAAACAAACAAACCTAAGGCTAAAACGTCTTCATTCACTTTTATATTTTCTATGTATACTTGCTACCATCTCACTGGAAACTGACAGATACAATCCTGAAATATGTTCCGTCAGACACCCACGGACATCCCACTACTCATTTCTTTAATGCAGATGTTTTCTCTGCAGCTGGGCTCTTGCAAGTGTCACTCTTCATTCACAAAGATATTGATTTTCTGCTACCCAGACCTGTTATGTGGCAGATAGCATTAAATGCATCAGTGGCTACACACCAAAAAAGTGAGTTAATTTTGTTGACTGTAGTATCAGGTACACTAGAACTTCACTGACTTAACACTAGTGTGAGGGAACATATAGGTCTGATTACTACAACAAGCCTTTACGGTGGTTAGCCACAATATTGACTGACACAAACTGGAGGCAGTAGCTGAAAAAGATATGCAGGAAAATATGGGTGAATTAATACATGTAAGTATATACTTGATACCCACAGAAAAATTGCAGAGATGTCTGTGACCACCTCTGTATGACTACAGCCTCAAATAAAACCATATTAAAACAAGGCAACAAGTCTAAAACCATTGTACACCATAGGCATGATTCTCTGCTCTTACACTGGTGTAAGTCAGAAATGAAATCAAGTGGAATTACACCAGTGTAAGTTTTTGGAGAACTGGTACTCATTAGCCCTGTCACTCATGAAAAAAAGTTTCTATACGTTATTTTTTAAAAAATTCTCTCAGAAATTCATAGATTCATAGTTTCCGAGGATAGGACCATTGTGATCATCTAATACAACACAGGCCAAATAACTTCTTCAAAACAATTCCATTTGAACTACAGCATATCTTTCTTTTATTTTTTTTAAATCAATCTTGATTTAAAAATTTCCAGTGATGGAGAATCTACCATGACCCTTGGTCAATTATTCCAATGATTAACTACCATGACTATTAAAAATGTGTGCCTTATTTCTAGTCTGAATCTGTCTAATTTCAACTTCCAGCCACTGGGTTCTGTTACAACATTCTCTGTTAGACTGAAGAGATCATTATCAAATATTTGTTCCCCATGTGGCTTCGTACAGACTGTGATCAAGTCACCCTTAACCTTGTCTTGGTTAAGCTAAATAGATTGAGCTCTTTGAATCTATAAGGTATGTTTCTAACCCTTTAATCATTCTTGTGTCTCTTCTCTGAACCCTCTCCAATTTATCAACTCCTTCTGGAATTGTGAACATGAGAACTGGACACAGTGTTCCAGCAATGGTTGCACCAATGCCATATAACCTCTCTACTCCTACTCAAGATTCCCCTGTTCGGGCATCCAGTGATTGTATTATCCCTTTTGGCCATAGCATCATACTGTGAGCTCATGTTCAGCTGATTATCCACTTTAACCCCTAAATCTTTTTCAGACTCACTGCTTTCCAGGATAGAATCTCTGATCCTTAAGAATGGCCTACATTCTTTGTTCCTAGATGTATGCTGTAGGAGTGCGTGGCTGTCCCTCGCAATCAATCTCCATGGGAGGCCACGCCTCCTTGCTGGCACACATCTGTAGGGGTGATCTCAACAGGGGGGAAATTAGCTGCTTCTAGTGTTCAGGCCCTCAGGCCAAACAGAACAATAAAAAGTCCAGGAGCCCAGGCCCTCAGGCAGGGTGGGATGCCAAACAGTCAGGGAGTCTGGCCTGGGCAGAGCAGCAAAAGAGTCTATAAGCCCATGCCCACAGTCAGGGCAGGACAGCAAACCATCAGGGGCTCTCACCTGTAGTCAGGTCAGAGCAACAAAAGGGTCTATCATCCTGGCTCTGGCAGATGATAGACTAGTTCAGGACTCCTGGCCTATAGAGGGGAGGCTGCCACCCAGGGGTGGGGTGGCAGGGATAGTGGAACCCAGGCCCACCTGACTCCACCGGGTCCCAGCCCAGGGCCCTACCAGTGGTGGAGTGTTCCGCTGCTGGGGTCACCAAGGAGTCCAGCCACAACATGCTGACCTATCTGCAGGCAGCCACGCAGCCAGACTACATGGACTAATTTCTACATCCCCGGGGTTTGGTATCTCCATACTGTGGGTGTCCTCCGTCTCCCCAGTGGTCAGCGGCAGCCTCAGCAGCTTGTTGGCATCTTGGTCAGCCAGTGGCCCTGGGAGCTCTGGCCAGTCCTCAGGACGGTGGGAGTCCTCTGCAGGCTCCAGCAGCAGGGAGGATACATCTGTCTCCCTTGGTGGCTCCCACCCAACTAAGATGCAGGGCCTGCCCTTTATACTTCCTTTTCCTGTCCCGCCCTTCCACTTCTGGCGGGGTGGGTGGGGCTTACCTGGCTCTGCCTAATAGGGGCGGGCAGCAGCCATCCCTCGTGGTCACTCTCCGAGGGAGGCCTCGCCTCCTCATTACACATGCATTTACATTTAGCTGTATTAAAACACATTTTGTTTGCTTACGCCCAGTTTACCAAGCAATCCAGATCAATCTGCATCAGTGACCTGTCCTCTTCATTATTCACCACTCCTCCCAAATTTGTGTCATCTGCAAACTTTATTAGGATGGTGTTGTTTTGTTCCGGGTCATTGATAAAAATGTTAAAAAGCATAGACTAAACCTATCTGTGCAAGACCCCACTAAGAGCATGCCCTCTCAATTATGACTTCCCGTTTACAATTACATTAAAACTTATTAGTTAGCCAGCTTTTAATCTATTTAATGTACTCCATATTAATAAGACTTTGGGTCAGACTCTCAGCTGGTGTAAATCAATGTAATAATACCTAGATCGTATACAGCTTTTTTCAGCTGTAGATCACACAGCACTTTCAAAAGGAGGTCATTATTATTATCCTATTTTACAGATGAGGAAACTGAGGCACAGACAAGTGAAGTGACTTGCCCAAGGTCACCCAGCAGGCCAGTGGTAGAGCTGGGAATAGAACCATGTTTCCTTAATCCCAGTAGCTCTAATGAAGTTAATGGATATGCCATCTTTTATAAAGCAAGGCCCAAAATGTTCAAAGTTTGCAAATATTCAGCTAAATCCTGGAGACCTTGCTGAGATGAAACTCACACTAAAGTAAAAAACACTTTATTGAACAACAACATCAGAGATATTTATGATTGCCACCTGTCAGGCATTCATTTTAACAGGCAGAAATTTTATCTCCCAGACCAGGAAGTTGGCTTCTGCCTCATGGGCACGGCAGGCATAATTGTTTTCTCTTTTCATATGTTTGCTTTTGTTGTTGTCAAATCAGTTTGTAGATATCATTTGTGGAAATGTTAGCCATGCCAGACTCCAAACTTCCTTTTGCATTTGCTAGCTAAACTTGCAAACACATAATACACATATTTTGAAAGGAATGAAGGAAGATTTCTAAAATTTTCCTTACATTTTAAACATAAATGTCACATCACCTATTTTTTTTGCTTTCAAACAAGTTGGATTTGATATCTTTGGATTTGCATCATCACACTGGTGTTTAAGTGTCTGGCTAGTAGGGCTTGAGATTTTCAGAATTGCTCAGCACCCTGCAGCTTCCATTTGGCTGCTTCTGGCTAGATTTCCGAAAAAGTCTCTGACTCTCTGATCTTGGACAATACAGACTGCTTTGCCATATCTCCTCTCCCAGCCTATTAACTCCACCTCACTGTCAAGTGTATCTTTCTTCCTGAGCCTTGTGCAGATAGCATATGTCCTTGTAGGACGTTCCCCATATGTATCTCTTCTCTGTACTGAGCTTTTCAATAGCAATTAGATGCCTAACTTGCAGTGAAATTCACCTGCCATTTGTGCTTTGGAAAAATTCCTCCATCAGGTTTTTGCTCTTGAGGATTTAAGCATCCTCATCAGCATCTAACTCCTCATTAAGCATCCTTGTACAATGAGCACAAAGATTAGGCTCATCCACATAATTACATTTCTACCAGTATATGATTCTCCCTATTGTATATTCCAAATTTTTTTTCTTCCATGCTAAAGGACATCCCTTTTGTTGCATACAGGATAGATCAGAATGTATCTACTCATATCAAGGGCTGAAGTGAATTTGCAATCAATAGTTTTACATTAGAATTTCTTATCCCAAAGTCTAGCCACTCCTGGAGCAATTAATGCTTATTGGCTAAAAAGTCTTGTCACTTTTGTACCATTTCTGCTTTCAACTTTCTTAAGACCTTTGGTTTGCTACCACAACCTGTTTTTTTGGTCATCACACAGTTCGTTTGCTAGTCAGGAAACTTAATAAAACATAAGGAGAGTTGGACATTTGAAGCAGGAGAATCTTTGTATTGCACAGTATACCTGAGGCATCAAGAGAGTATGCAACTCTGTGTCCCACTGGTTCCTATTTTCCTTGTTGGCCATAGAGAAATCAGGTAGGGCTTATCCACTGATCAAATTGAGTCCCAAAGAAGGATTCTTGAAGGACAATGAGATCCGAGGAGAAGGGAATCAGAAGTTGGACTTAGAGAAAAGTAGATAGCTTGAGTTAGTAGCTGGCCAGTGGCACGGATGTGCATGCCTATGGAAAAGTTTAGCTATGTATACATATTATATAGGAAGGGTAGAACAAAAACCTAAAGAGGATTTCCTCCCAAGCCAACAAATTTGTTATGCTGATTTTGGGCACACTGGTTAAGATGATCAGATAATCAATGTCAAGAGTATTTAGCAATACATAGTTTAGTGATGAAAGTCTGAAGACTGCCTTCGTTTTAGACTGAATTATATCACAATTTGTCTAGTGTCTAGAAAAGAAATAACGTAGAGAATGATAATCCCAATGACTATATGATAGTTTCATTTTTAACTTATAAGGCATTTCAACTGTATGAAGTATTGTTTCGTGACCCTGTGCAGTTTCACAGATGTCCTGGCTATATTACATTTCCACATAATTGAAATTAAACATTAATGTAGTGCATCACTTTCATTTTACATAACTCGCTGGCACTCTTCTCCCACTTAGAATTCGATGTACATCTTGTCTTAGGAAACTTGCCAGATAGGCAAAGAAAAGTTAACATTTCTCCAAATGGCCAGAGAAAGTAGAAAAAAGAGAATACATTGCACTATTTTTTTCTTCAGAATGTTTCAAAATCTTGGGACAATTAGGTTTGTGGATTAAAATGGCCCAAAGGCAGCTTTAACCTGTGTGACTAACACATATGTAACTCACTGACAATGTCAGCATTTAAAGGGGTTATATTTTCACATGGATGAACTGTTCTTGAACAATTTCTCCCGAAAGTCAGACACACACACACAAAAAGATTGTTTCTTCAGCCACAACTGTGGTGGGTTTTTGCTTGTTTGTATTTTCCCTGTTGCCAAGATAATTGTATTAGCCATTCTTGTATTAGTTTTTTTCATTGTTTGTCCTCTGCTGGACAGAAGGAACTCTTATCCTATTTGCTAATGAAGAATAGTGTTGTCAGGAGCAAAGGATGTACTATATATATGAGGAGGGAGGGTTTGGTACCAGAAATAGCAGTATTTGGAACATCAGCACAGGAACATATCAGATAATTTTAGCTATCATCATCTGAATACTTATAAGCAAGCCCTAAACTTGTGCTCAATAGGCCTGATCCCAAAGCTCATTGAAGTCCAGGGGAATTTTTGATCATGAGCCCTTTCCAGGGAAGCACTGTTTGGAGGGTTATTCATTCTCCTTTCCCAAACACTGGTTAGGGTTTGCACTGTGGTTGTGCTTTGAAGCAACTTATTGACTGCTCCTTCCCCAGTAGACATGATTCCTCTGCCATGCCTATTGATCGGTGAGAAGAGAAGATATGTTTTATAGCTACAGAACACAGTCATACTCAGGCTCCACTTGAGATAATTACAGCTCACACAGACTGCCCTCTGGCCGTCCCTCTTCCAGAGGTGAAACAGATTTCTATAATATTCTCAGTAGACTTCCATATACTGGAGGGGGCGGGGGTGTCTCAAAGACCCCTCTTTTGGGTCCCACGTTTCTATGACCCCTCAATAATATTTCAATAGTTTGAAAATTAGTCTTTTTCATGTTGATACTCAGAATGCAACCCTTTAGCTCTACTTTACATCTGCTATTACCCTATTTCACGGAATTCCCCAGACCTAGATATCAGATGCAAAAAAAAAAATTGTGAAAGCATTTTTATTGGTTCAGGAATGTGTACCATAAATGTGTAATATGTGAACAAACATAAGAATAAAATTAGCCTTTGCTCCATTCTTTTTGTTGCTCAATTACTTTACAGAAACTGACAGATGAGAAGTTGAGAATCAATTCTTTTTTCTTTGACACTTAAACTACACTCCCACATTCTCAAAAGAAAAACCAATTCCACCCCTTTATGTACCCCTCAACATAGGATATGACCAAGAGCAGCATCATAGACTGGGCAGCAATAAGTGCTCAAGTGTGTACCAAAAAAGTTCCCAGAGAGAGGGCCTCTCTTTTTTACACTTTCGGGGAAGGAATCCAGGAGTGGTCTCTGTATCTCACATAGATGAAGTGCCTCATTTCTGTCCACACACAGGCCTATTTCCAGAAGCAGAATACCCAGCAGTGTAGATCTTTTTAAACTCATGGAAGGTGATTTGCCTTAAATTGAGCAAATAAGGATAATTTTCCTTGTTGTAAACATGCACAGACTGAAACCTTTCAGAAAGTCATTAACAGATGTTAAATTCCCGAGAAACACATACAAGGGATCAAGAAGCACTGTAGTGCTGCTAAAACATCTCGTCAGGGATGAAATTATCTAATACCAGAAAAGATCAGTTAAGGGAGAGGGATACCAGAAGGGATACCATTTTGCTGCCTTGCATTTAAGATGTGGGAGAGGAGTCAAGAAAATATGTATTTCTTAGGGTGAGGGAATTATACATTTATAAATATACATCAATTATCTTATCCTGAGTCTCATAAAGGCAACGTCTACGCTGCGTGTTAGGGTGTGGTTCCTATTCTGTGTACACGTACTCACGCTAGGTTGCGGAGAGCGAGTGCAAGAGTAAACAGTAGTACAGCTGCTGGCACCATGGGCTGAGTACGTAGCTATGAGGTTCGTGCCAGTTTTGATTCCGCATGGCTGAACCACACCCACCGCTGCCTGCGCAACCAGTGGCTACACTTCTGTCTCCCGGTGCGAGCTCAAGTACGCATATGTGAGCAGGGAATCGCATTGCGAGCACACTGTGTAGGCTTAGCCAAAGGTTGCATTAGAAACATATTTTTTTTCCTTCTGAGCCAGGTTGTTCCATCCTCAGTCACATTTAGTACCTTACTCCAAATATCCACTGACTTCAATAGGACTACTCAGAGAAAAAGATGCTACTTGGCATGAATAAGGACAGCAGAACATGGTCATTGACCCTTCATCTCCATTTTTCCTCTTGTAGTTACCTCCTTCCCACATTATTTTTACCTTTGCTCCTCCAATGAGCTATCTATGCTGATTAAAGTTTTAAGTAACATACAATTTGCCACCCTACATTAGCCAGAGATAAATATTATCTTCTATAGAGGTGACTGTGAAATTCGTTTATCATAAATCTAATTACTTATTTGTCATATCTGAGCACTTTAATAGATTTGTCCTCACAACACTCTATAAGAGATTATTATTTTCACTTCTACTTAACCTATGGAGAAAATAAGGCATCGAGAAATTAAAGGGCCAGAGTCTGCCAGGCCCTTATGCAGGTTTAGACTGGGGAGAGAAAACATAAGGAGCCATTTATGTCCTTGGCTGGAGAAACCCACATAAGGGACAGGGAGTAATACAGCCCTTGTGCTTGGGGGAGGGCTAGGATTGTTCCTGTATTATATCCCTGGTGGAGCTGTGCATCCTTAAGGGGTGAGTAGGAGGTGGGCCATGGTCCTGCTTCTCCTTCACCAGATCTGGCCAGCTACGCAGCAGGGAATGAACTGCAGTATTCAAAGTGGTCTAGTAGAGGGTGTGCAGGTGCCGGGTGTACAGCCCGAGACCATGGCAAAACTGAGCCTTGTGGCAAGGCACCTTCTCAGTCTCACCAGCCTCAGCTGCTTTTTGCCTTGGTGAGACAGGCTTGGGGTAAAACAGTCCCTCTTGGCTGCAGAGGGGCAGTCCGTCCTTCTCTCAGCCAGTGTTTTGGACTTGTTTTTCTCCCTTATGGGAGGGAATGCAGCCTCCCCTCCTGGAGAGGCTTGCTGCTACTCGCCTACTGGTAGCTTGACTCCTTCTCTCTCTCCCCCTCCCATCTCCCAAAAGGTGAGGGTTTAAAAAGGTCTCAGGCAACCCTTAGCTGGAATCAGCTGATCCTAATTGACCTCAGGTAACTCCCTCTCAGCTGAACCTGATTAACCTGTAGTCACCCCTCCTCAGTTGATAGGGAGGAGGGCCTTTTAACCTTCTGGGACTGTCCCCCCCATCTATCCTGAGTTTATCACAGCCCTAAGTGATTTGTCCAAGGTCACACAAGAAATCTGTGGGAGATTTGTGATTAGAGCTCAGACCCTTTGAATCCCAGTCCAGGGCTTTGTTCACAAGTGCCAGAGTTGGGTACAGGCAAAAAACATGGTCTTTCTACGCTAAAGGATGGAAGCTCCTCAGAGGAGTGATGCCCTGTCTACCAAAAAGCTCAGACAAACTTTTAATCCATTCATCTTCCAAAATCTGAAATCAGGATTAGCTAAAATGTGGCTGGACAAAAGGTTATGGTTGTGGATGGCTCACAACAGAAGTGGTGTCAGGAGCTCACCTGTCTGCTCTTCTCTCCTATCCATGCCCAAAATGGGGCCCCAGCATAATATTAAAACATATATTTGGGCATGTCTGAGACAATAAAAAGTATCAGAAGCAATTTTGGAAGGCAAATCCTCCACTCCATGCCAGCAGGAGTGAAATGACTTTGCATGTCCAGCCAATCCCTCATAAAGCAAAACTGGCAGGGAACACTATGGTTTGGTGCATGGAAAATCAATTTCCCATCTGACATGAATTTTTTAAAGACTGCTCATTTGCATGTGTAGCATTTCCTCCCACTTCCAAATAAACTGAGAAAACAATCTTTCTGTGTCCCTTCCAGCCTTCCTTTGCAATATAATTGGCAGCAGTTGTAGCTGATTCATAACCCGAGATTATTTTATCATCTTTAAGAGACTGATCCTTCCAAATAAAGGCAGAGGGAGTGCCTACCCCCTTGAGAAATCAACATCCTTTCTGTGGATTAATGAAGGGATTCCATTATTATAAACCCACAAACTGAAAATCCTATGAGGACTCTTACTCCCAGATACTGAGTACATTTTTCTGTTAATCAAAAAAGAGAGAAAAAAGTGATTAGCAGCTTGGCCATATCTCTGTGTCCTTACTTTGAGACTCATGTTCAGTTTCTTTTTGTAAATTAATCACATTTTCTAGTTTTGCTCTTCATTTCATCTCCCTCCCCATCTGTTCCAATTTTCTCTTTTCATCCTGCATCCTTGCAAATGCACCTCTGCAGCCTGCTCCCCTACTTCTCTCTATTTGCATATGCTTTCTTGTTATCAGGTTCCCCTTCCCTCTGAACATGGTTGGTTCCCTTCTCCCTAGGACCATGCTGCTTGGCCACGTTGTCTTCTTCACCCACTGCTCCCTTGGATACAATCCAAGGTTGCCTTGTTTCCTTCTCTCTTGAGGATTTCTCTTCAGCTACTAGCTGGAAGCTTCAGTCTTACTGTTGGCTCCAGTTACTGGGGGCAGGGTTTGTCTCCTTTCCTCCTATGTACAGAACAGTGATCCCTAATAGATGCATCTATGCTCCTCTTTCCCTGTCTCTGGCTGTTTTTACGTGATTCAGGGCTCCTCTTTTCAGTGAAGATCCTGGAGTCCAGACACCTGTAGAAACAAGGAGGAGAGCTAGCACCATGTGGCCAGATAGCTCTCCATGTTTTGTTTCCATATGCTCTATAGGTCACAGTTTGGAAGGCATGATCTAGTTCAAAAGGGGTCTGGCTTTTTGGGTAGTTCATAGATTGCAAAAGCATCTGGCTACGCATTGTATCATATGAGCTACAAAAAGATGAATTAAGCTGGTGTATCTTTGTCCCATATTGGTGAACTTGTGGCAGTTAGAACTGATTGAGCACTATATCCAATCACACATCAAATAATATAGTTTATGATTGATGTATCATTCATCAAATATATTATCTGTCCAATAGTATTGGATCAGCTGTAGAGCTAGTTGAATAATGTAAAAAAAGTATTTATTAAATAATTTATTCAATGAATTAAAAAGCTCTTCTTCAAATATATTATTCAACAAATGGCATTCAACCAGAGCTAGTGATGATAGTTGTCAGAAGTATGTGACAGAAGTTCTGTCCACAATGGTTTTTATTTGGAAACTTGTAGTTCTGTTTTTTTTTTTTTAAAGTTGCATGAACGTGGCTTCAGGCTGTCAAAATTTGTTCTTTTAGTTATGCTTATTTTTCATCCTGTCTGAAGATCATCTTATAAGAAATGCCAAGAATATCGCAATTCCACAAGGGTTATTTGTGCATAAGCAAGAGAAATACATTATTTTTTGTTTTGTTTTATTTTTGGAAATACCTTCAACTTCAGGAAAAACAAAAACAGCTCATGTTCAACTTACTGTAAAATATCAGCTCACGAGCTAGAAGTGCAAGTGGCTCCCTTAACACATTCTGACATTCGCATTTTTTATTTTGATGAATATGTGCTCTATATGAAGGAGGACGAGAATATTATACAATATTTGGATGAACTTGAAAACTGTAGTAAAAGAAATGGGATGAAATTTAATAGTGCAAAGTCCAAGGTCATGCACTTGGGGACTAAGAACAAGAATGTTTGCTGTAAGCAACAGGGGACATATCAGTTGGAAGTGAGAGAGGAGAAAGACCTGGGTGTATTGGTTGATCACAGGATGACTATGAGCCATCAGTATGATGTGGCAGTGAAAAAGATTTATTCAATCCTAGGATTCATCAGGTAAGGTATTTCCAGTAAAGAGAGGGAAGTGTGATTACCATTATACAAGGCACTGGTGATTTCTTATCTGGAATACAGTGTGGAGTTCTGCTCTCCAATGTTTAAGAAAGATGAACTCAAACAGGAACAAGTGTAGAGGAGAGCTACTAGGATGATCAGAGGAATGGAAAAATCTACCTGATTAGAGGAGATTCAAATAGCTTGGCTTGTATAGCCTAACCAAAGAAGGCTATGGGGAGATATGATTGCTATCTATAAATACATCAGAGGGATAAATACTAGGGAGGGAGAGGAGTTATTTAAGTTAATGGCCAATGTTGGTACAAGAACAAATTATATAAACTGGCCATCAACAAATGTAGGCTTGAAATTAGATGAAGGTTTCTAACCATCAGAGGAGTGAAGTTCTGGAACAGTCTCCCAAGGGGAGCAGTGGGGACAAAAAACCTAACTGGTGTCAAGACTAAGCTTGATAATTTCATGGTGGGGATGGTATGATAAGACTGCCTACAATGGCATATGGCCCATCTCTGATTGCTACTGGTAAATATTTCAAACAGCTGGAGGCAGGACACTAAACTGGGAGGGCTTTGAGTCACTACAATGAATTCTTTCCAAGTTGTCTGGCAAGTTGTCTGGCTTCTTTCCAACTGATCACCATATTTGGGGTTGGGAAGGAATTTCCCCCCCATTCAGATTGGCAGAGACCCTGGAGGCTTTTTACCTTCCTTTGCAGCATGGGGTACAGGTTACTTGTTTGTTTGAACTAGAGTAAATGGTGGATTCTCTGTTACATGAAGTTTATAAATCAAGATTTGAGGACTTCAGTAACTGAGCTAGAGGTTATGGGTCTATTTACAGTAGGCGGGTGAAGTTCTAAGGCTTGCAATGTGTAGGAGGTCAGACTAAATGATCATGATAGTCCCTTCTGGCCTTGAAGTCTATGAATCTATAGCATCTAGATTTTTCTTACTCTTTTGTTATTTAACCCTCATCATGACTTTATTTTTTGTGGGGCTGGGTTTTCCAGCCACTTTCATGAGGAGTTGTTACTAATATAGGAAAAGGGCCTCATCCCTGGAGCTGTAAATTGTCATACCCTCATTGAAATTAATGGATACACCAACTGAGGATCTGGCCAAAATCTGATAAATGACACAACACTGATTTATTTGGTACTAAGACAGAATGGCTTGACCCAATGGAAATTCTTTGCTTCTATGTACCCTCTCTCACTTCAGTATCCCCCTGTCATCCTCAGAAATCTTTGTTCTTCTCCACTGAGCCCTTCAACACCTTCCATAGACAATCAGCATTCTCCCACAGTTTGTTTATTAATATGTTGCTTTCTTTCTTGTGCATCAATGATATGCCAAGGCTTCCAGTTTCTGTTAAAAAGCCTGGAACAGTGCACCTGGGAAGCAGAATGAAGGCAGTTAGTTATACTTGAGTGACTAACAGAGACAGAAACACTGAGAGTGAGTGCTTGTGACAGTCTGTATCCCTATGCTCAACCTTTTTACAAAACTATAATGAATTCTGTAAATCTATGCCTTGTGAGGTATCATTTGAAAACCCATTATTTGCTGATCATTATTGTCCTGGTAAGCTATGCGTGGCAACATTGTATGTAAAGTTATAAGATTCTACTGTATAATATTACTGAGACATGTTCCAAGTTTAGAAAAGCAGGCACAAACCAGTTCCTCAAAGACAAAAGGCAAACTGACCCCTCAGCCAGGTGTCGGGAAAATCAAATGTATTATCACCTGGTTAAGTGGCCATTCTTTGGCAGGAAAAAGGGTGTGAGCAAGAAATTTGCATCTTGGCAAAAAAACAGCTGAAGGTTCCCATCTCCACAGACTGGCTGTCTCCTGAACCTCAGCTGCAGATGATTTTCAAAGAAAAAAGAGAAATATAAGAAAGGGGATCAGATGCCCCAAAATACTCCTCCATTTCTCTCTGCCCATAGCATCAACACCATCTGAAGGACAAGGAATTTAATCCTGAACTGGGGGAGGGTCCTGGCTAAAGGGAATCCAGCCAGTAAGATTTCTGAAACATGTGATAAAAGAAACCTTTGCTTTTAAATCATTTACCTTCTTAAGTTAGATATTAATTGTGTTTTATCTTTTATTTTCTTGTAACCAATTCTGACTCTTATGTCTCATTATTAATAATCACTTACAATCTATCTTTCTGTAGTTAATAAACTTGTTTTCTTTTATGTAAACCATTGTGTGTTTGAGGTGTTTGGGAAACTTCATATGGGATAACAGGATTTGTGCATATCGTTTTCTTTTAATGAAATAATGAACTTTATATGAGCCTGTGTTGTCCAGGAGAGAGCTGGGAATTATAAAATGCACATTTCTGGGGACAACTCTGGGACTGGGAATTTGACGGTGTTGCTTTGCAGTGTAATTCAAGAATGTCTGGCCATAGCACTCATACAGTACAGCTGGGAGTAATTTACATGCTGCAGGTAGTGTAAGAGCAGATCAGGAGTGGTTGCTCTCACAGCAAAGCCATGTAGAAGTCACCACAGGTTGGAGAATTGAGGTGGGGATAGCTATCCATCAGTCTAGATTGTACTCTGGATAATGTCACAGTGCTTAATACATTTTTGTTTTTTTCCCCTTCTTAGTTACAGTGTTACTTTGCATTGCACCAATTTTGCCTTAGTCCAGATCCTGGTCCACTTCAGACCCTTTAAACTGATGTACTGGCAAAGAATAGACAGATAGATGCCCTAACAGGGTATCTGAGGATTCTCCAGGTGCAGAGGAATCTCCAGGTGGCATAAAGCTGGAGGGGGTATTCCTGAAAGGACTGCAGGTGTGGGAGGAGTACTTTGGTGATCCTTAGGTAGTACACCAGTCTCTAGACAAGTGGTTCTCAACCAGGGCTATGCGTAATCCTGGGGTACGCAGAGTTCTTCCAGGGGTACATCAACTCATCTAGATCAGTGTTTCTCAACCTGGGGGGTTGTGAGACCCAGAGAGGTTGCAGGATGGGTTTAGGGGGGTTGCAAGTGCAGGGCTGGTATTAGGGGATGGCAAGCAGGGAAATTGCCTGTAGCCACACACCACAGGGGGGCCGCACAAAGCTAAGTTACATAGTTCACTCCTTGGTGCTAGGGCTCAGGCTTCAGATTCCTGAAAGGGGTACAGTAGTCTGGAAAGGTTGAGAACCACTGGCCTTGATGACCATTTAGAGCAGGGGTTCTCAAACTTGGGGTCGGGACCCCTCAGGGGGGTCACAAGATTCTTACATGGGGGGTCACAAGCTGTCAGCCTCCACCCCAAACCCTGCTTTGCCTCCAGCATTTATAATGATGTTAACTATACAAAAAGGTGATTTTAATTTATAAGGAGGCATCTCACTCAGAGGCTTTCTATGCGAAAGGGGTCACCAGTACAAAAGTTTGAGAACCACTGATTTAGAGCAACCTTTCTGTCCTTGACCTGGGCCCTGTGAATGTGGGTGGCAGGACCTGGGGATCTCACCATTTTCTTTGCCAGGCAGTATGGCAAGATCTGCACTTCAGCATATTTTCTGCTAATTTTAGCTCTTAAATATTTAACACTGATGGAAATATTTTAGGTTGAAAGTATTGAAAGATTATACATAGATATTAATAAACTTTGTTTCTGGGTCTGTCTTTTCACAAGTTAATGTAACACTTATCTCTACCAGATGAAATTTAAGATCATATCAAGTGTACGGGACCCTGTACCTTGAAGCAACTGGCCACTACAGAGAATATAAACTGTAAGGGTACTCAAATGTGAATGTTCCATGCATTAATGCTAATGAATCTATGTGTACACATATATGCATCAGTTAAAAACTAAAATTATGATTTGATGATGTAATGCTAAATTCAAGATTTTAACAAACAGTATGGAAGATTCACACCCCTTTTAATTGTATGTAACTCCACTTGTTTTAATGACTTTGTGACTTCTTTTATCCAAGATGAATTTGGCCTTATGTAATCAGATAAAGCACACAGAATTCTTCATTGTTGAGCCCAAAAAATAAGTGCTGAATATAATCTTGTAAGACTAAATTTACAATTGGGTGTTAGTAAAATTGCCATTTTGATGATTCTCAGATAATCTACAGATAGTATAAATTAGAAAAATAAAGAGATTTTTTGTAGTGGTTTTGACACTTAACAGTATGCAATTTATGCAATAATTTTTGTCATATCATTTTGCATATTGGGGTGAAACATTATAAATTTGCAAAGAATTTGGTGTTGAAAATCAAATTTATTTTGCTGGTTTGATGTGAAAGACACAGGTAATAATTTTTTTTTTAAATATAATGGCCTTTGAAACCACTTCACAGTATGACAAGCAACTTTTCTGGCTTACCAATTATCTACAACGACATTGTGATAGTAAAAATATATGTGATTACAATCTGTTAAATGTAGATGCATCTGAATATGGGATTAGACATCAGTCACCAAATAAGTGATTTGTTAAAGTGATGAAGAAAGTAGATAGAGGTAGACCAGAAACCAAACTAGACTGAAACTAGCTTGTTGGTATGTTAGACAACTCAAGAAAAAGTGATTTGTTAATTACTGAGGGGTTGCACTGACTCCTCTTGGAAATCAATAAACTCCAGTCAACTTAATCTAGAGTAGGTTTGGGCCTTAATTCTGTATCTTCTTACCTTATATTTTACAATAATGATAAACATGAAATGCATAATGCCAGATTTTCAGATGGTGAAAATCAAAGTAACTTCAAGTCATAGAATCATAGAATCATAGAATATCAGGGTTGGAAGGGACCCCTGAAGGTCATCTAGTCCAACCCCCTGCTCGAAGCAGGACCAATTCCCAGTTAAATCATCCCAGCCAGGGCTTTGTCAAGCCTGACCTTAAAAACTTCCAAGGAAGGAGATTCCACCACCTCCCTAGGCAACGCATTCCAGTGTTTCACCACCCTCTTAGTGAAAAAGTTTTTCCTAATATCCAATCTAAACCTCCCCCACTGCAACTTGAGGCCATTACTCCTCGTTCTGTCATCTGCTACCATTGAGAACAGTCTAGAGCCATCCTCTTTGGAACCCCCTTTCAGGTAGTTGAAAGCAGCTATCAAATCCCCCCTCATTCTTCTCTTCTGCAGGCTAAACAATCCCAGCTCCCTCAGCCTCTCCTCATAAGTCATGTGTTCTAGACCCCTAATCATTTTTGTTGCCCTTCGCTGGACTCTCTCCAATTTATCCACATCCTTCTTGTAGTGTGGGGCCCAAAACTGGACACAGTACTCCAGATGAGGCCTCACCAATGTCGAATAGAGGGGGACGATCACGTCCCTCGATCTGCTCGCTATGCCCCTACGTATACATCCCAAAATGCCATTGGCCTTCTTGGCAACAAGGGCACACTGCTGACTCATATCCAGCTTCTCGTCCACTGTCACCCCTAGGTCCTTTTCCGCAGAACTGCTGCCTAGCCATTCGGTCCCTAGTCTGTAGCGGTGCATTGGATTCTTCCGTCCTAAGTGCAGGACCCTGCACTTATCCTTATTGAACCTCATCAGATTTCTTTTGGCCCAATCCTCCAATTTGTCTAGGTCCTTCTGTATCCTATCCCTCCCCTCCAGCATATCTACCACTCCTCCCAGTTTAGTATCGTCCGCAAATTTGCTGAGAGTGCAATCCACACCATCCTCCAGATCATTTATGAAGATATTGAACAAAACCGGCCCCAGGACCGACCCCTGGGGCACTCCACTTGACACCGGCTGCCAACTAGACATGGAGCCATTGATCACTACCCGTTGAGCCCGACAATCTAGCCAGCTTTCTACCCACCCTATAGTGCATTCATCCAGCCCATACTTCCTTAACTTGCTGACAAGAATACTGTGGGAGACCGTGTCAAAAGCTTTGCTAAAGTCAAGAAACAATACATCCACTGCTTTCCCTTCATCCACAGAACCAGTAATCTCATCATAAAAGGCGATTAGATTAGTCAGGCATGACCTTCCCTTGGTGAATCCATGCTGGCTGTTCCTGATCACTTTCCTCTCATGCAAGTACTTCAAGATTGATTCTTTGAGGACCTGCTCCATGATTTTTCCAGGGACTGAGGTGAGGCTGACTGGCCTGTAGTTCCCAGGATCCTCCTTCTTCCCTTTTTTAAAGATTGGCACTACATTAGCCTTTTTCCAGTCATCCGGGACTTCCCCGGTTCGCCACGAGTTTTCAAAGATAATGGCCAATGGCTCTGCAATCACAGCCGCCAATTCCTTCAGCACTCTCGGATGCAACTCGTCCGGCCCCATGGACTTGTGCACGTCCAGCTTTTCTAAATAGTCCCTAACCACCTCTATCTCCACAGAGGGCTGGCCATCTCTTCCCCATTTTGTGATGCCCAGCGTAGCAGTCTGGGAGCTGACCTTGTTAGTGAAAACAGAGGCAAAAAAAGCATTGAGTACATTAGCTTTTTCCACATCCTCTGTCACTAGGTTGCCTCCCTTATTCAGTAAGGGTCCCACACTTTCCTTGGCTTTCTTCTTGTTGCCAACATACCTGAAGAAACCCTTCTTGTTACTCTTGACATCTCTCGCTAGCTGCAGCTCCAGGTGCGATTTGGCCCTCCTGATTTCATTCCTACATGCCCGAGCAATATTTTTATACTCTTCCCTGGTCATATGTCCAACCTTCCACTTCTTGTAAGCTTCTTTTTTATGTTTAAGATCCGCTAGGATTTCACCGTTAAGCCAAGCCGGTCGCCTGCCATATTTACTATTCTTTCGACTCATCGGGATGGTTTGTCCCTGTAACCTCAACAGGGATTCCTTGAAATACAGCCAGCTCTCCTGGACTCCTTTCCCCTTCAAGTTAGTCCCCCAGGGGATCCTGGCCATCCGTTCCCTGAGGGAGTCGAAATCTGCTTTCCTGAAGTCCAGGGTCCGTATCCTGCTGCTTACCTTTCTTCCCTGCGTCAGGATCCTGAACTCAACCAACTCATGGTCACTGCCTCCCAGATTCCCATCCACTTTTGCTTCCCCCACTAATTCTACCTGGTTTGTGAGCAGCAGGTCAAGAAAAGCGCCCCCCCTAGTTGGCTCCTCTAGCACTTGCACCAGGAAATTGTCCCCTACGCTTTCCAAAAACTTCCTGGATTGTCTATGCACCGCAGTATTGCTCTCCCAGCAGATATCAGGAAAATTAAAGTCACCCATGAGAATCAGGGCATGCGATCTAGTAGCTTCCGTGAGCTGCCAGAAGAAAGCCTCATCTACCTCATCCCCCTGGTCCGGTGGTCTATAGCAGACTCCCACCACTACATCACTCTTGTTGCACACACTTCTAAACTTAATCCAGAGACACTCAGGTTTTTCTACAGTTTCGTACCGGAGCTCTGAGCAGTCATACTGCTCCCTTACATACAGTGCTACTCCCCCACCTTTTCTGCCCTGCCTGTCCTTCCTGAACAGTTTATAACCATCCATGACAGTACTCCAGTCATGTGAGTTATCCCACCAAGTCTCTGTGATTCCAATCACATCATAGTTCCTTGACATTACCAGGACCTCCAGTTCTCCCTGCTTGTTTCCAAGGCTTTGTGCATTTGTATATAAGCACTTGAGATAACCTGTTGATCGCCCCTCATTCCCAGTATGAGGCAGGAGCCCTCCCCTCACAGACATTTCTGCCTGTGCTTCCTCCCGGTATCCCTCTTTCCCACTTACCTCAGGGCTTTGGTCTCCTTCCCCCGGTGAACCTAGTTTAAAGCCCTCCTCACTAGGTTAGCCAGCCTGCTGGCAAAGATGCTCTTCCCTCTCTTCGTAAGATGGAGCCCGTCTCTGCCCAGCACTCCTCCTTCATGGAACACCATCCCATGGTCAAAGAATCCAAAGCCTTCTCTCCGACACCACCTACGTAGCCATTCGTTGACTTCCACGATTCGACGGTCCCTACCCAGGCCTTTTCCTTCCACGGGGAGGATGGACGAGAACACCACTTGCGCCTCAAACTCCTTTATCCTTCTTCCCAGAGCCACGTAGTCCGCAGTGATCCGCTCAAGGTCATTCTTGGCAGTATCATTGGTGCCCACGTGGAGAAGCAGGAAGGGGTAGCGATCCGAGGGCTTGATGAGTCTCGGCAGTCTCTCCGTCACATCGCGAATCTTAGCCCCCGGCAAGCAGCAGACTTCTCGGTTTTCCCTGTCAGGGCGGCAGATAGATGACTCAGTCCCCCGGAGGAGAGAGTCCCCGACCACCACCACCCGCCTTCTCCTCTTGGGAGTGGTGGTCGTGGAACCCCCAACCTCAGGACATCGCATCTCATGCCTTCCAACCAGCGGAGTCTCCTTCTGCTTTCTCGCCCCAGACATATCATCTGGTCCACTCTCCGCAACAGTACCTGTGGAGAGAACATGAAAGCGGTTAGTTACCTGTGTCTGTGTTACTGGAACCCGGACATTCCGCTTACCTCTTCTGGAGGTCACATGTTGCCAAGCTTCTTCACTGGCCTCTTGGCTCCTGTGTGCAACCTGCTCTATATCTTTAGAGCTTTGTGCCCCTAGAAGCCTATCCTGAGTTTTGTCTAGAAAATCCTCAGTTTCTCGTATGCAACGCAGGGTCGTTATCTGTTGCTCCAGACCTTCAATCTTCTCTTCCAATATGGAGACCAGCTTGCACTTTGTACAGACGAAGTCGCTTCTGTCCTGTGGAAGAAAGACAAACATGGCACATCCAGTGCAGGTCACAACAGCTGAACCCCGCCCTTCCATATCACCTTCCTACTACGAGCTTCCTCAGAGCAGTTTGCAAGACGTAAGCCTCACTGGGCTCACTCCAGGCGAACTCCCAGGCAAACTCCTGCTGTGAGCTGCTCTGCTGTCCCCGCTGCTCAGCTGGTTCGCTGCCGCTCAGCTGGTTCGCGAAGCTCTGGCTCTTTTTAAACAGTCATACCATAAGTCATACCAGCTGATGATCTAGCCCATTATTCAGCACCATTTTTAGATATCTAAGCTTAGAAAATTATTGCTAATGTTGGATTTTAATATGGGTCTCCTGATATTTGGCATTTCTCTTAAAGCCTTGGCTCCTGGAGTCCTGCTATTACATAAGAAGCTCAAATTTCATTAAAAAAAAGTTTCTAGCCCTTACGGTTGCAGAGAAAAGCTTGAAAATTTGAACCTCAAAGGATTGAAAACCAGAAGGTAAATAAAAACAATCCAAACACTTTGTGATTTGTAAGCCAAATTTATGATTTTTGGGGTGCCGATCCATAATTTTTGAGTACTTATGGTTGGCTATACTGTAATTTTTTTCTTACCTCAGACATGTTTCGTATAGAGGGCATGGTCAAATATAATGTAATTAAAATATATGGCTTGGATTTAAAATGTCATAAGTGTGAAAGATAGAGTGTTGAGCTGTTGGAAATAATTTTCCCTTAACATAGCTTCTCAGGATATCTGGTTAAACCCTTTTCCAGGTAATAGTATTTCCTGTTTTTTGTCCATCTTTTTGTTTCACGGACGCATGTATATAATCTAAATAGTTAAGAGCAGTTGTTTTTCCAGCACTTCTTTCACACCCACTCCCACTGTTATATCAATTAAATCTGCTTAACTTCATTTTTTAAGAGTCTGCTTTTTAATCTCTCTTTGAAAATTACGAAGCACGTGAGGCTTTACTACAGTACATGAAACATCAGCACATTTGGTGCATGCTCCTTCCACTTGCTTTCCATGTGAAGGGATCTACTGAAACATCCCTCTGTTTCCACTGTGTCTGAAGTATTCAGATTGTTTGAAAAGCAAAGACTGTTCAAAGAATGTCTGTGGAAGATTTTAAAAATAGGATCAACAATACTGAGCACCAACCTTTCAAAATTCAGTACAGCTGCTCCAATAGTGAGAGTATCTTGTTTAGGGTTTTTTGTGGGGGACTTTTTTGGAGCTTCAATAAAAAACACACAATCATTTTTTTTCCCATTAGCACTACCACTTTAGTAAGTGTGGGTGTGATGCTGAGCCAGAGAAGGTCAATCAACCAGCAGGCTGGGTGACCCAAAAACAACGTATAAGGACATATTAGAAAAGTGTTGAAATCTTTAACAGGACCATTACTTGTAGGCAGTTAGCAAAGCCATGTTAAATGGATCAGAATTGTTGAAATGTAAACCTGTATTGTTAGAGAATTAGAAGCAGATAGTAATTGTGTTTGTCTGTGTTTACCAATATCTTACTAGAAGTTTGACAATGTGATCGAATTAGCTTGTAGATGCTAAACTTCTGTTCCTGTCTGTAATGTTTCATTCCTATGTTATATTGATTCATTCAGAGATCAAAAGGGAATATTAACATTTAGATGAAACTTGTGGTGTAATAATATCATTGTCTTTATTTCTCTTTGAAGTTTGTAGTAAACTGCCTATGAACTGTTTAAATGGTTAATCACCTTATGCTAATCAATGCAACTATTTATCGGTTTATGCCTAGGAAATAGGGATTTACTTCAAAGCAACAATATGCATTACCTATTCTTCATCCAAGGAATGCCTGCTGTGATCATTTGCTGACAAGAAGCTAATCAGCTGAGCTTCAGCTATAAAGGAAGATTTGGGCTTGATCCTGTTTTATCTCAGATCTGATTAAATTTTGTCAGGAGAAGTTCATGTCACAAGATTGAGGTCTCCAGTGTACCCTTGATTATCCCTGTAAATTCTCAAGGAAAAAATTGAACAAATTCTACTCATGGACTGCCCATTGGACTTTAATCTTTTGAACTGACTCAGGAAGGACTTTTACAAATCAGCAT
Source organism: Eretmochelys imbricata (assembly GCF_965152235.1). NCBI lineage: Eukaryota > Metazoa > Chordata > Testudines > Cheloniidae > Eretmochelys > Eretmochelys imbricata. The sequence continues at coordinate 167,883,601 of NC_135573.1, forward strand.
CCTCACCAGCTCTACTATGAAATTGACCTAAGAACTTTATTCAGCGGCCATGGTCACAGTGGACAAGTATATTTTGTGCCTGGATGGGTAGATTTTCATTACTTTCTTGTGAGGTTCTTGTACATAAATACAAAAAAATAAATGTGTGAGTGTTATTGAATATTCAGGTATCTCCAGGTCAACTGCACCCAGTGAATGTAGCTGAGTGTACTGATTACACACTAAGGTTATGCTGGCTTTAATAGAATGCAGGCAGAATACAGCTGCATGGCATGTGCAATGCAGAATCAACAGCAGAAGACTGAGATCCAAATGTTCAAGGATTCTTTCATACATGTGCAGTGAATGTTGTAGGTATGTTGTGTCTATTTCCAAGCATTTATGTGCACACGTAGGGAGGGGACAAATAAAGTCTGTGTGTGTGTGTGTGTGTGTGACCAAGGTCTGGACACACAAAGTTCTGTTGTTAACATAGCAGCACTGAGAATATGAAAAATATCTTCTGAACATCATCAGGCTATACTGCATGCTCCTCTTGCACTTCCTTAGGTAGCTGCAACTCCTGAAAGATATACCTGAATAAGGTCTGGCCACCTGACCACATGTGGAAGAACCCAGGAGCATATTCAAGACACAAGCAACTAAATGTTGAAGCACTACTGGGAAAATGCTGCCAGGTTAGAATATGAGGGAGATAAATGGGTTGGCTGGGCCAGTGTCACATAAACCAGGTATTTGACAAACTTGTAGCTTATCCGTGTAATTACACCACGGTTGACACCATTGCAGACTTGTTTTACTTCTTTGAAAATAACTTTACTAAATGACCATGAAAGACTATGCAGACCCTGTCAGTCTACTCTAGGGAATGGTCTTAATTTTAAGGTATGCATTGGCAGAATTACTGGATATCTCAAGACTAACTATGTAGAGATTCCCAGGAGATATATTGTCCCATTTCCCCTGTTTAACAGGACTAGCCAGTATAAGAGAAGTCACCTGTTCTGGAAAACTGTAATGCCATTAAATGCATTTCATCTTGACATACTGTACGACAAATTGGCATAACTTTCTTGTCCCATGCTTGAATATAGTTCATTCCCTTCTGCTTATTTTCTTTGATGTTCCCAGTAATAACTGACAGTCACTTGGGTCTCTCAGCGATCATCTGCACAAATAAAACCTGACACCACTTTCATAAAATAATGTCAATAATATATCAAATTCTCCCAACAAAGTCCCTGCACAGCTGCACCAAGTGACAGAAACAAAAAACACCTTCAAACATAATTTATAAAATCATAAATGGAGGAAAATGTTCTCCCTTTTAAGAGCACAGCCTAGCTACCTTGTAAACAAGATGATAAATCACCAGCAAGTTGGGTTAGGGGTTTTCAGATAGGAAGGTCATTGGAAATGTTGTTTTCATGTGGTGCCTTTCTACAAATTGTAGAGACATATAAACAGCAGGAGTAATTAGTGAAAAGTAAGACCAAAAATGATTTGTTATGCTATTAAAAATAAAGAAGAAGAACAAAAGAAGCATGAAGAATTTTACAAGTACAAAGGGCTTGATTCTGCTCTGCATCTGAGATCACAGTTACAATTCCCTGCTTCTGTGCTGGCCCAACTCTCTCTCCAGTTAGAGTCAGTCCTAGGGGTCTGCACTGACATATGGTCCCCAATTGTTTTTGCACCAGTGGAGGACTCACATAGCAGAGCAGAGCCCTGCAATGACCCCTTCTTTATCCAGCACAATTGCTATTCTGCAACAAAGGTGGACTAGCTAATGCAGGAGCTGGCTCTGCTACCTTCAGGGAGAAGTCTTCGCTGGACATTTCAGGACCAGAATCTGGTGGTTCTAAACAAAACAGCCTGATCATACCAGAGAATCCAGCTTGGTATCTCTTTTATCTTAAACTATATATTGATTGATTGAAATAAAACAAATTTCTACAATTGCTTGCATCATTGAAGAATATCTCTACATAGGCTACTATTACCATTAACGTACAAATAGGTCAAGTGCCTGTACTGTAAGTTAACAGTTTGAGAGACATGAGAAAGACATACTTTGCCATGTGTAAACAGCCTATTTCCAGTTAAGAATAATTAATCTAATTATTGAAACTGCAAGATATAAAACACTGCCTTGAAACCGGCTTTGCACTTTACAGTAAAATGAGGCAGTGAAGACAATGGTTTGTGCAACATGATATTTTAAAGATGATAAATATTTTGATGAAATGTTTAATGAATTCTGAACCACCACTTTTACATTTTAAAGCAGTACTTAGCCGATTCTAAGCAATCAGATTTCCAAATCAGATGTCATTGTGGGACCTAATGCGGGCACCATCACCCACAGTTACTACAGAGGTATATCTCAGATATCAAAGCATTACTGTATACTTAGACTAGGGAATAACTGAGGCATTTATGATGCTGCTGTATGATAAATGTGTAAATGAACTGAAGAAGAGCTCTGTGGAGTTTAAAAGCATTTCTTGCACCAGTAAAAGTTGGTTCAGTAAAAGATATGACCTCACCTACCTTGTCTCTCTCATATCCTGGGACCAACTCAGCTACAACAACACGGCAAACAAAGAGGTAAATGGTCATTTTGAACATAAGAATGGCCATACTGGGTCAGACCAAAGGTCCATCTAGCCCAGTATTCTGTCTTCCAACAGTGGCCAATGCCAGGTGCCCCAGAGGGAATGAACAGAACAGGTAATCATCAAATGATCCACCCCCTCTTGCCCATTCCCAGCTTCTGGCAAACAGAGGCTAGGGACTCTTCAGAGCATAGTTTTGCATCCCTGCCCTTCTTGGCTAATAGCCATTGATAGACCTATCCTCCATGAACTTATCTAGTCCTTTTTTGATTGTCAACCACTGTAGATGCCCAAGACTCCTCCAAAGAATATAGAGTTTTGACAGTCATTCAATACCAGACGTATGTGTGCATACTTGTCTTGCAAGAAAGATGTAGCATAACTACAAAATAAATCCATCTAGTCTTAAGACCCATTTCTTAGGGCTTGTCTATACAAAGTTAGTGCATGGCAAGCTGGGGTATAAAGCCACCTCACACTAGCCTGCCGCTCACTAACTATCCATACGGATACCACTGTCATGAATTAACAGTTCCTTAGCATGCTTTGATCTACACTGCTTTGAAATGGCACATGGTCAAAGCACACAGTGGAACTTTTAGTGCATGGCAGCAGGAGCCACATAGGGAGTTAGTGAGTGGCAGGCTAATGTGAATTAGATTTAAACCCCAGCTAATTGTTCATAGTGACAAGCCTTCAGAGTGTAAAGCCTTTGGGGACAGAGACTGTGCCTTTATATGTGTGTGTTGTAAAGGTAGTGCAATAGGCCCTGATGCTGACTGGGATGTATAGCGATTATTGTAATATAAATACACAGAGAACTCCCTGCTAGTTTCCCCTATGAGCTAGACACCCTGAAGGGGGAGGAAAAGGGGCAGGGCAATCCCTCTCCTTGTCCTTCTCACTAGCTAGTGAAGCTAGCCAAAAGCTGATGGTATCATGTGTGCTGCCCACCTAAGGGTTAGCGCAGCAGGCATGTTCCTAGCACAGTTGCCAACTTTCACGTGGTAAATAAGCACCCCAACTTTCACAGTAAGCCAGAAATCAAGCTAATCCCATTTCAAAACAAGGCCAAAATAAGCCAATCTCTAAGAAGGCCAACACTCCATGTGGCATGCAGTTTGGGACTGTGGTGGGCCCAGTGTGCACCCCTGACTCTCTCCCCCCTTGCCCCTATTTGCCTCTTGGTCCCGCTTGCTGGTGGCCGATAAAAAAAAAAAAAGAAACAACAAGCTGCAACAAGCTATAAGCCAAAAACTAGCCAACAAGCAACTCACAAGCCAATTAAGCCCAAAACAAGCCCAGTTTCTGCGTTTTTTTCTGCAGGTTTGGCATGTTTGGTTCCCAGTGCCTCCTGGTACTTCTTTGAGGTGGGGCAGCTCTGAACTACCCATCGCTGTCCCTTACTTATGTGTTTGCCTGACACAAGGGTCCCCTGATCACAGCTGCAGCCTCTATGCGCCATCTTTATATAAATAATTAATAAGAATGCCTAGTGACTTGTTCAAGGGCACTCAGCCTTCAACATTTGCAAATGGCCAACACTGTGGCTTAGATGGCAGCATCAAAAATCTTGTACTTGATTTGTTGATGTGATACTTAACATTCTTGTGGGCCATCATCCAATATTTACACATGACTTAAATGTAAGCAAATACAAAAAGTATTTGTTACTGGAAGTGCCATGTAATGTAAAGGTGCCCCAAGAAATCATGTGATGCAGAGGAATTTAGAAGCAGCTCTGTGAGCCCACTGATTAATTGGTTAGGTCGGAGGCATCAAAGAGTGAGGGGAGTTCCTTTAATCAAGGTCAGCAGAGATGCTAGATGTTGCAAGCAGTCTTTTATGAAGAAGTTATCAGTGCTGTAAAACTCTCCTCTTGCCTTGACCTTCCCATTCTCAGAGATGGGGCCAGAATGGAGACTACAGGTAGCTTAATTACAACATATGTTCTGGGTTTTTTTTTCTTCTTCTTCAATGCCAGTCTGTTGATATAATTATGATTACCACTCCTCTAGGGCTAAATTGTACTCTGAGGTCCAGCCATCAGTAAGGGGCAGCGCATAGTTCGGCATCTCCCGGAGCAGCTTTAGGGGAAATTGTGATTCAGAAATATAAATCCTCCCTTGCTCATCTCTTGCTCTGAGGGAGAATGTAATTTCCTATTGACCTTAAGAGGGTGCAGTTTATTGTCTCCATGGACCCAGCTAGCTCTCCTGGTCATTTTACAAGGGGATGGAGTCAGACTTGTACTTCCTTCCTGCCAAATTGCTCCCTGGGAGGATCATCTGGAGTGTAGCCCCTGAGCTTAGCTCAGGAACCTAGATCTAAGTAGCCATATTGCAGCTGTACATAGGGTGGATGCATTACGTACTCCCTTTTCTCATATTAGGACTAGGCATAATCTATCCCCTAATGATTCTGAAAGCAAAGTCTTTCAGGAAGACAGGGCAACACAGTATTTTGGTCTTTAAGTTAAGAGGGCAAAAGCCTATCTTTTTTGTAAAGCCTGTAATTTAGATTGCCGGAAGCCACAAATTGTGTTTCCAAATATTTCCCACTGAGGCACAATTCCTTCCCTGCTTCCTGCATTACTCTAGGGGAATAGTAATGTACTGCTGGCCTATATCAGCAGCCCGTTACAACATCCCTGTGCTGAGTCAGCTGTGCTGATAGCAAATTGGGAGGGGGTGGAGTGAAGCCTTACTTACTTTGAGGATCAGGACAATAAGCCGGCATGCTCATGGACCAATGTTTTGTAAACTGTGCGGACACATACTCCTCTTACTTCCCTGCACATATAGTGTAATCCAGTCACTACCTAGCCCTCAGCATTTTCTCTATACTTGGAATAAGAAAAAAGTTGGTTACTTTTTTAATAGTGATCACTCTAGTGTAACACTTTCTGAGGAAAGCAATAATAGGTCCCATATAGAATTGAGGCAAATAGAACCAGGAACAAAAAGATGGAAGACCTGAACTGTAGGTCAAGTTAAATCACCAAAGTCCTGCTACAGATGATTCATAAAAATGAGATGAAGTTTAGAAATTTGGAGTGGGAGGGGGAATTTGGAGCAGTGTGAACTTGCAGGTTAGGCAGCATCCAGTTTATAAATGTACATCAAACCAATGACATTTCTCTGATAATCTTTCTTAACTGTACCTGGCAAGGACTAGTTGAATGTAGAGTCAATTGCAGTAAAATTGCCCATTTAGCTCTCAGAATCCTTTTGAACAGAGACTTCCTGTTCTGCCAATTAGCCTGTGAGTTGTGGTGATTCAATCGCACTGACTTTCTTGCCATTTGAACTCCCCGACTGGTTTTAAAAGTTTTTTTGATAAATTGCCTTATCGTTAGGATCATTGCCTTTCATTGTAGGGCTGGAAGGAAAGGCCATATATAATTCCATGGTGCTGCTTTGATTGTTTCTTTCGTTCAGTTTTGATTCTATAAATAGTAACAATTGGCCCGACTTTGCAAAGATTGAATGCTACCTGCAAGCCTTTAATCACCCACAACTCCAGCTGAGTGTTCAGCAACTCACAGGACGTGGCCCTTGCTTACTAATGAATATGATTACATATAAATTATAATATAATATAGATAACAAATCATAAAATATTTAGGAAACCCCAGACTAATTGTACCAAAACAATGCACCTTCCTACTCATAGTCTTATTGGCTAGCACTCAGCCCCAGACTTGCTTCTGTACTAGAGGTTTTGTATTCTTTATTATCCCTTCTGTAATTCTTCATTCACTTCATGTATCTGGTGTACCATTCCTGCACTGTTTTTCTTCCTTATTATAAAAAACTACTGGGGTCTGTCTGAAATGCATGAACTAACCACCTCAGGCAGAGCTTTTCAATCCATTCAATTACTGAGATCTGCTGTCTGCTCCCATTTGAACCCCCTTATCCTGCACCCTTTACATAACTCTTTTTTTGTTTCAGCCTCACTCAGACAGAGTATTATTATTCATGCATTCTTCTTCAAACCTTAATATCTAGCTTTAAATATGTCAAGTCTGAGAGGTCAATGGAACACTGCCACTAATGTAAGCTAGAATTATCTTGATGTGTTTCATTATACATTAATTCAAATTATTATCTAGTCACAGGTTTTCCCCAATCTACATTTATTATATGGAGTTATTTAATATAATTGCTATTGGCAGCATATTCTTTCTGAACTAGATACTGCATATAACACAAAAAAATTATGTTAAAGGAACATTATTAAGATTTCAACGTCAAGCATTCAGAAGTTAGGAAATACCAGAAGTAAGGTTGCCTTTGCAACCTTAATTTGGCTTCTTTTACACATTTTTACATAGATGTTAATTACGTGATCAAATGCTATTTTTTCCACTCATAAGGCCTTTCATCCCAGTATCTGTCCACCCAGCTCCAGTCTCTCCTCTGGGCTCAATGTGCAAGTTCCAATCTCCCTGCAACATCAAGTATTTCTCGCTTTCCATACCTTACCCAGCCACTGCTAGTTCCCTCTTTCCAATCTGCCTCTCTCCCCACTACCTCCCTGAGTTTCACAGCCAGTCTGAGTCTCTCCCCACCCCTTCTTGGTTCCTTCCCCACACTCTTTGTTCAGCCACTCCTGATCTTCCCTCACATTCCAGTTTATTGTCAGATCTGTCTCTACCTCCCCCCCAGCCCTAAACTGGTTGCCAGTTCCAGTCTCTCACCTCCCCATACCTCTTTGTTCAGTCTCAGTGCTCTTCCCTAACTGGATCCTTCCTCACTGAGTCCCAGACTCTCCCACCCGTGTCTCTGACTCTCAGCCTCCTGGCCCAGTCAGTCCCAGCCTTCCTTCCCCCCACCCAAGCTCCAAATTTCTTTGCCCAGGTAGTCTTAATCTCCCCTCTCCAATTCCTTGTCACATTTTCTCTTCCTCTCCCTCCAGGTCCAGTCTCATAACACAAATAGGAGACATTTTGAGCTAGAAAATATATGTTTCAATCACTGCTAAGTAGCAGCTGCCATTAATGATTTTAAAATTAAAATACATTTAATATATTTCAATTATTATCTAATGTCATAACAGGTCAGAAGTATGAAATAATGTAAACCTAACAATAATATAGAAGTGAAAAAGCAATAAAATTGTAAATGAAATTTTCTAAAATGAAATTTTTCCTAAATGAAAAAAAATTGTTTTGAAAAATGATTTCTTTTGTGGGAAATGTCAAAACTGATATGACTTCATGAAACGAAAGTTTATTTTGCCAAAACAGCTTTTTCCAATGTCTGACCAACTATAATCCAAAGCCAGATCAGCTCCAATGGTTTGGTACTGTCCTCAAACTGAAATGGTCGCTTCCAGTTTAAAGTCAGACAGACTACCAAGAGAATTTCTGTGGCTGGATGGTAGAAACTTTTAGAAAAATATTTCTGGATGTATTTTTGCAATGAACAGGAAGTGAAGGTTGTAGGAGGTGCCCTAACATGACAGAACCAATTTGTATTTGAGACACTTTAAAAAAAATTGCCAAACTGTCTAAAATCTGTTGGTTGTTTTAAATTCTTTTGGTTAAATAATATATGTTGCTGTATTAGAAAGTAAGGTCAAAAGAATGATCTCTGATTTAAGACTCTGTGACATTTTGGGATTACTCAGACCAGTAAGAGGTTCTGTCACCATCTGTCCTGTAACCTTGGGGTGCCTTAACGTTTTGCTGCTATGGCTCTGATCCCTGACACTAGTAGCCTGCCCACAACCATAAAGCCTCACACTGGCTTTCACCAGCCTAGTTACTTCTTGCAGGATGACACCAACAACCCTTCCAGTCCTGAGTCTCCATATCATTTCATTGTCCTGCTGTGAGGTGGTGCTGAAGATTGTGAGACCATTTCTCTATACACACAAACCATCATTATGAGCTATGTATACAGGCTGTGGTTATGAATTTAAATTTAGAACATTACAAGCTTTTATAAAAGACCTTACTCAACATGTTTTTATAGCACAATAACATGGGCAGAGCATATAAGAGGCTTGGGGATGCTAAGACTCCCCCAGATATAAAAGGCTGCCCATGCAGGGGGCAAATGCTGGAGGTGGGTCACCTCCCTTTGGAAGCACACCAGCCCACCACCTTTGTGCCCTGGAACTGGCCCCATCACTTTTTTCCTTTCTTAAGCACTAGCAATGGGGTGGAGGGGGAAGAGAGGAATGAGAAGTGGGTGTGGCATTAAGGGAAGAGGCAGAGCCGGGGAAGGAAGAGGCAGAGTGAAGGTGGGGCCTGGGGGGAAAGGGTGGAGCATGGGAGGGGCCTCGAGGAAGGGGCAGGGGGCACGGTCTAGGCACTGGTGGCTCCCCACTTTTAGGGAGCTGCCGGCTCTGCTGGGAGTAGCCTCCCCAAACAAAAAAACCATGCACCACCTATGCACATTGTATAGAATCAGTTGATTCAACAGCTTTTTCTTTGGGGTACAAATCCCCTGTTCTCCCTTTAGTGTCTAGACACTGATTGAAAATATATATCAAACCAGTTAGCTAGATACACACAAATTATTTCACATCATCTTATTTTGCTCTGTGCTTTTGAGTTTACTAGGATACCCAGGATTTGCCTACTTTTCCAGCATTGCAGTCAAAACTCTTGCTTTCTTTTTTGAATTCACAGAGTATCAGTCTTAAATTTTTTATTATTTATTGGTTGTACTAAATGAACACCAAATACTACCTAAGTAGTAAAGTACTTAAATACTAAAATTAGTACTTATTACATAATATTACCAAATATAAACTCATGCTATGATAGAGTATATTTCTAACCATCAGAGGAGTGAACTTTTGGAACAGCCTTTCAAGGGAAGCAGTGGGGGCAAAAGCCCTATCTGGCTTTAAGATTAAACTCGATAAGTTTATGGAAGAGATGGTATGATGGGATAACATGATTTTGGTAATTAATTGATCTTTAACTATTCATGGTAAATAGGCCCAATGGCCTGTGATGGGATGTTAGATGGGGTGGGATCTGAGTTACTACAGAAAATTCTTTCCTGGGTATCTGGCTGGTGATCTTGCCCATATGCTCAGGGTTCAGCTGATCACCATATTTGAGGTCGGGAAGGAATTTTCCTCCAGGGCAGATTGGAAGAGGCCCTGGAGGTTTTTCTCCTTCCTCTGTAGCATGGGGCACGGGTCACTTGCTGGAGGATTCTCGGCTCCTTGAAGTCTTTAAACCACGATTTGAGGACTTCAATAGCTCAGACATAGGTGAGAGGTTTATTGCAGGAGTGGGTGGGTGAGATTCTGTGGCCTGCGTTGTGCAGGAGGTTAGACTAGATGATCATAATGGTCCCTTCTGACCTTAATATCTATGAATCTATATTGATTCAGCCCCATAACTCAATTTATATTTTCCAGTTAAGCAATCATTTAAAGAAATACCCATTGTTTCTTCTAATTTGGACAAAAGAAAACTCTTACCTTTGACACCTTTCCCTCATGCACTCTCAGACAAGGTTCACTAAGGAAGATGAGCGAATCTATTAATTACTTGGAGATAATGATTTATAAAGACAAAAATATTGTTGGTTTTTTTCCAATTAATTTTCACCAATTAATTTTCCAATTAATTTCTACCAGAAACATAACAGGAATTCTCCCATTAAGCTTTAATACCTTGTTTATTAACTGGGAAAGTCAATACAATTCTGATGGTAACTTTGCCCCACCTTACATATTCAGTAGGTACACTTAAAAATCTCCTTTCAGTTTTAGCATGATTCCCAATATTTAAAGTGGGGGTTGCCATGAGAAGAAACATTCTATTGTTACTCCTTTTCTTGGGCTAGTGCATGAATCAGAGACTTTGAAGATTAAGACTTCCTTCAGATAATGGCTGTCTCACTGTCTCAAAACTTTACATTTATCACCTGCATCCCGGAATCAGTTTATTGCATTTTAGCTTTCTAATGATATTGGCACTTTGCCAAAATCTGATGCTTATCTGTTCAGTCAGTATGAATCCTCTGATGATCGAGATATTGCTGATCTAATTGAGTCACTGGATGCTGCTAGATGGGCACAATGGGAAGATATGATTCAGAATCTAGATGTCAATCTATACTCAAACTGCAAATGCTGGAATTTGATTTGTCGTCTCGGCACAGCTCAGCAACAACCAGCATTAGGCCGACCACCTGTCACGCCAAATCAAGCTTCCAGCCATCTGCTGAATGTGTCAAAGGCCCCAGCTGAGAAGGATGTTAGATGACAAGTCCATGACAAATGGTGTCTATTCCACTGGAGAAACGCTACTCGGCAGCTCACAGAGATGTTCGCAGCCACAGAGTTAGACAATGTTCTGAGTGATATTAGGAGCTGGCCTGCTGCTGGTTATGACAACATATTGCCAGACTTCTTGAAGCACCTTGAAACTCATGCTCATCAGAGGCTGGTGCAGTTCTTCATGTGAGTGGTCAATGAAGAGCAACTTCTGAAGACATGGAGAATGTCAAAAGTCACTGCTCTCCTGAAACTGGGGAAAGACCCACATAATTTTACAAGGTACCGACAGATGTAGTGATAATTGTCTGTGACATTCAAGTTGCTTGAGCATCTCATTCTTCAGTGTTTCTCTCCACAAGTGGAATCAATACACAACATGGAGCATGCAGGCTTTTGGAGAGGTTGGAACACCTGCGATCAAGTGCTAGCTTTGACAATATGAAAAACCACAGGTTTTCCAGAAGAACCTGAAAATGGGAGCCATATTTCTGTGACACAGTGTGGCACATGGAGCTCTTAGTCAGATTGTCAAGAGCACTCTTTGCATGGGCAGTCAATTTCATTGGCCTTTTGCTCCGCAAGAGATGTTTCCAAGTGCACATGGGAAACAAAGTTAGCACATGGAAAAGACAAGGCAATGCTCCACCCCAAGGGTCTGTGCTATCCCTGATGCTTTTCAACCTGTATACAAATGACTTTCCATTCACCCTGTCCTGCAAGTTCATGTACACACGTGGCATTTGCTTTGGAGTTCCAGCACAGTCATTTCCAGAACACGAAGACAACCTAAATGCTGACTTGATTAAGGTGGCTGTAGTCCGTGGCATACACAACCAAGTGTGACCAATCCAGTTTTGAGTGTATTCCATCTTTATAACTCCAGAGCAGCCGAAGAACAGAATACCTTTTTCAATGGACATCTGGCCTCTGACCAGGTTTGATGCTGGTCTGAGGGCTCTGCACTTCACTGCTGAAGCTGCCACAATAGGCTTGTCAGCTCCGCATCTGATAACAAGAAGGCAGGATAAGGTACTAGCTTGTGTACATCCTTCCTGATAGACTATTGTCCTGAAAGAAATTGTCCTGAAAGACAAATGTCTGATCAAGAATATAGGATTAGATACACTGGGCTTGACTCTCCTTTTCCCTTCACTGGGGTAAATCCGAGGTAATTCCATTGAAGTCACTGGAGTAATACCACTGTATAACTAGTGAGAAGGGAAAAACAGGCTTGCTGTTAAGAGAAGGAAGAAACACCTGAAAGCAGTGATATCCAATAACAAAAAATTTCTCAAGTTGCCAAGCTAGCAACACCTAGAAATTCCTGAAAATCTTAGAAAAGTAATTTTTCAGAAAAGGAAACTGAAAATCCAATACCATTAATAGTTCTTTTATTAATTACCTTTGCAACAGGGGACTGGAACTACAACTCCCACAAGGCAACAAGCCATAGGAAAATACAGTTCAATGTTGAAATGGCTCAAAAGGAAGCATTCTGGATTATTTCAACAACCAAAAAATGTTGATTTCAGGAATGTCAAATGTGGAAATGAAATGTTTTGACACTTCTGTTTAAAATTTTTTTGGAATTTGCATTGCACAGAAAAAAATTGAAACCAGAGTGTATGTGCTAGGATGGATGGGTCAGGCCAAATTACACTCTTTTCTCCTGCCACACACACAACCTTATGCTGCGGTGATGGTGCCAGGCTCCCCTCTTAGAACTATTGTTTCAGGCTGTATTGAGACTCAGGCATAAATCTCTGCATTGGTTGAATTCAAGTCCAGTTCCAAGCTTTTATTTGCCATGCTGAGATCTAGAAGCTTACTTTAAATGGCCCTCTCCAAGATTCCTGTATAATCGCATGACTCCAGGAGCTGGGACCTTAGACAGGAACTTATAGTGCCTGCCCCTTCACTTGGCCCTTTCCCTTCCTACCAACATCCCTTCTTCCTTATCCAGACTGAACTTGAACCAGCTGCTTTTTGCCAAAGCACTTATCTGACTTGGGTACTGGGATAGCTGAGTGATGTCACTGTCTGTGTGGAATGAAAATTAGCTGGGTGTTGCACAAGGTTGATTCCTGTGTTACCCCATAGCAGAAGAGGGTGAAAAGGAAGACTAGCCCAGCAGAGCTTTTTGGGATCTTTCTGAGATCATCCCTGTCTTCTCTCAAAGATGAGCCAAAAAGGACTTCCTGATTGATTGGATTAAAGGCAATATCAGCTACCAATGGATTACTTTCTTTCATTCATGGCTATATGGAGATTGTCTACTAGTGTCATCTCTTTACTGTAGCCTGGACTGAAGTGTGACTGGGAAAGGTGTATAATAGTGGCGGTGAGGTGCTGCTCGGGTCAGCTTGCTACAACCTTCTAAATCTTGATTAGAAGGGGAATGTTAGATGAAAGATGGTAGCTGGCAAGAGTAATTTGCATTAAGAAATGCTTTTAATGCACTGGACAGACTATTGCATTTTCAAGGTGGCTGGAAAGTTGCCTTCCTTGAAAGAGGCATTTCTGAGATTCCACAGCAGACCCAGGTGCATCTTGCTGGCATTCACTAACCACCAGCAGATTACGTGGTGGGTTGGATTTCACAAGTACTTTCAGGATGTCCAGTTACTCAGTCGGGTAGAACTCTGTCAGGGAAGGTTATTGTGCTTGCCACCAGCTACTTTAGGATGAAACTGGTTCTCTCAGATTTGTTTGATCTTTTCAGCTAACCAAACTCAGAGTTCTTCACCAAGTGAAAGTCTTGAGACCAAGACTGGGTTATGGCAGCCTCTCCAGTTACATGTTGCCTTTTTTAGTCCTGAATGTTGTTCCTGTTCTGTAATAGAAAATTCAATTAAATATTATATATGGAGAAAAGAAGAGAGCTCCCCTGTCTAGTTCCATGCTGCTGGAAGCAGGCACAGCACCCTCCTATCAATCAAAACTATGTCTGCTGATGCCAGAGCTAAATATTGCCCACCAGTGGACACAGAATTCACTTGAAGGAAATGAAAACAGCAACTGCTACTATGTCCTGAGATCCCACCGGTCTAGACTTGTCCTTTCTGTTGCAGTTAGTGAGGAAAGAACTATTAGACATCTGGATACCTGCAGCCAGACTGTCATACACAAATATTATGTGCAGCCATATTTTCATTCATGAGTCCTGCCATTAATTTTAATTGGAGCTGAACCACGCCGTAAATCGGTAGGCACACATTGTATGGTGCAAATAATTTGTGTGCACCCTACTCTGTGTGCTTGCGCAAATCCCCAGTTTTGTAAAGCTCTTTGGAATCCTTAAGGATGAAAGGTAAAGCTCCATATGTAGGATATTATATGATTTTCTTCTGGATAAGTCAAGTTCAAAAGCAGAGATTAGAGACAAAAAATATTTATTATACTAAAGTGCAAATCTTGGCCAGAGTTGCAGATTTACAGTGATACACAGCCAACTGTGGCTGTTCTATGGGTGGAGAGAGTCACCTTCCATACCACTTTGTGTGAGTGAAGAACAGCCTTGCACTGTCATATTGACATAAGCAGTGGTGTAGACCTGCCCAATTTGAAGAACAGACAAAGCTGAATTTGGGGATCAGCTGTTCAAGCAGAAAGAATCCATGAGCTAAAAGCATGCTACAGTGTACATCAGAGATGCTGTGGCTGTCATACAAATGATAACTGGAGACAAATTCCACACATTTGATGAATTGCCTGCTGAGAACTCAAGGCAGGTCCTAAAAGTATCTGACAATGCTAATTCTGTAATCAAAGATTCTGACAGAAATGACAACCGTAACTCTTTGAAAACTGCAGAAAGACAGTGCCGGACAGGATGTAAGGTTGGATGCAAGAAATACCAGGTGATTTAGAAAAAGTTTCTAACTCTGGCATTGAACAAGCAGTCACTTCTAAAATTTCTCTGTGAATATAGGGTTCAAAATGCACCTAAGAGTGTAGAAACACACTTAACACAAACACTCCTTGCTGAAGGCTTTTCCAGTGGCTAACTAAAGCCCAAGACTTGTACAGTACTCAAGAGGAACTAGACACAAGGATGTTTCTGCAGCTTCTGCAAGCCTCTGACTGCCTGATGCTGGGACTAGACAACAGGGAATGGATCACTTGATGATTGCCCTGTTCTCTTCATTCCCTCTGAAGCATCTGGCATTCGCCTCTGTCAGAAGACAGGATACTGGGCTAGATGGACCACTGGTCTGACCCAGTGTGGCCGTTCTTATGTTCTTTTGCTGTACATGCTAATATGGCTTTTGGATCTCTTGGTGTCAAAAGAATCATGCTAATTAGGTCACCTGATACAGATGTTTTGGTCCTTGCAGTCCACTACTTCCCAAAAACATAACACGCAGACTACATGTGGATTGAAACAGGCACCATTACCCCCACAACTGAGAAGCATGCCTTGCATGCAATTTGTGACGCACTCACTCCTGACTGTGACAACTTACTTCTGCAACATGCTACCTTCTGTCTTCCCTATTTCGTATTGGGAAAAAATCTGCGTTTTGTGTTGTCAAAATAAAGCAAGCTTACCAATTCAGAGATCTTGCAAAATTGGGAGAGAGTGCTGGATAAGCTGCATTTTCTTCAGCAAGGAATTTGATAGCAGTGATGTATGACCAGAGTGAAAAAGAAAAGGACACCCACAGACACCTGAATTGCTTGTGCCTCATTCTAGCCATCAAAAAGGAGAAGTCGCTGGCCAGACTCCCACCATGTGACAACAGTTTTGAAGTGCAGGTTTAAAGATCATCTTAGCACATTAAGATTTGGAGGTCTTCACACCAGATTTGGGAGCACCATTGCAACATGGACTGAAAAATGTGGATGATGAACCACTTCTTGTATTCTTCAAAGGCCCAAAGGCAACTGAGCATCTACAAGACCTTATTTGTGCCAGTATCAGTGGAGGTTGCTTCACAATCAATCCTGTCTGTAGTCAGGACAATCTTCCCTGCACAGAACTGTATACGTGTCAAGACAATGAAGACTGTGGTCACCCACACACTCTCTCCGACATCATAATGATGAACAACATGATGATAATAATGTGGGCTAGAAAAGGCACCAGCACTATTACATTTCAGTGATGCCTGTACAAATTCATTAGTACGTTTTGTTTGTGTTGTTATGCTTTGGGGTTACGAAGAAATCCGATGTTATGTCTTGAAATAATACATAATTTAATGACTCTAACAGAAACGAATGCAAATATTTCAAAGTAGTCCTTTTAACATGTTGACAGTGTCACTGTTTATCCCTGTTTCTATGGCAAGAGGACCACTTGAGAGCTCCACATCAGACCTCATCTTAGTAGACATAATAAGCTTTCAAGTGAAGTATGATGTTTGTGTGTGTAGAGAGGGTACATTAAGTCAATCAAATCGGTGGCGTCTGCTGCTCACTTAATAACAACCACAACTTTCTTGAATGTGCTAACTCATAGACAATGCTACATAATCAAATGAACCAATACAAAGCACTCTTTCATATGCTCTAGCTACATGTATACAGCTTTTTTTTATGGAGCACTCTCAGAACAATAATAGGGGTCCACTTCGTTGCTCCTCTCCTACCACCATCACATATTGCTGTGTGAGGACTTCAGTGTGGAACTTAAGTGGGGTTCTGAAGGCTACCTCTGCCTCCAGAGCCTTGACTGGAGAAGAAGCTGCCCTTTCCATATATTCCCTGTCACATTCGGGGGTGTAATCAGACCAGTGAGGGTTTGTGTCACAACTTGGCCCACAACCTTGGGTGCCTCACAATGATTTTCTGCTGTAGCTCCCAAGCTGGGCCACTCACAAACCACTAAACAACACACAGGTCACATCCTGAGTGTCTGTGTATAGCTGCAGGCCTTGTCCAGCACCTCTGACCTCAGCAGCCTGTCAGCAACACACCAG
Source organism: Eretmochelys imbricata (assembly GCF_965152235.1). Classification (NCBI taxonomy): domain Eukaryota; kingdom Metazoa; phylum Chordata; order Testudines; family Cheloniidae; genus Eretmochelys; species Eretmochelys imbricata. Next base: position 167,900,402 of record NC_135573.1, read on the forward strand.
CCACACTCTGGTTTCCCTCAGCCATGGTTATTACTTGCAGGATGACCCCCACACATTCCCATTCCTGAATTTTCCCAAAAACATGTGTTTTGCACTGTCTAGCCCTCTCGTGGACAGTTCAGTAGTAAAGGTCTGTTGCCCCTCTAATGGACCAATATTAAACCGTTTGATACTGTAACTGGAGTTACCAAACAATTTATTTTAAACACAACATTGGATTCATTTAGATTAAAAATAAAACAAGTTTATTTAACTACAAAGAGATTTTAAGCTGGTACAAATACAAGGTATTAAAGTCAGAAATGGTTACAAGAGAAATAAAGGTAAAATACTTTCTAATTGCTAAAATTTAATGAGCTAGATTTGATTCAAGGTAAAATCCTTACCATGTGTTCTCAGCAACAGGGCTGACCAAATTCTCTAGTTAGGATCTCCTCACAAAGTCAAAGGGTTAGTTCCTTTGTTGTCTTAGGTGAAATGGGGAGAGAGAGAGAGAAAAAAAAACTGGGTGCTTTTGCCCTCACTTTTATAGTCCAGTCAGCTTTTGAAATGAATTTTCGTGAGGCTTACCCCTAGATAAAGTTCACTCCAGCTATGAAGATGGAGAATGGAGTCTAGTGGTGAAAGAGGCTCCATGCTGTTTTTTGCTAAAATGCAGATTGATCTTTAGTTCCTCCTTTCATTGCCAAAGAAGGGCCACTTGACCAGTGATGGCCAATCAACTTTGATGACACTTGGTTAGAGGCATCAGCTTGTCCTTTGTCTTTGAGAAAGCAGTTTACCCCTTCCCCAGACTTGTCTGGTAAACACATTGCAGTCATAATTTCAGCTTATGTTCATAACTCTTAATATGCATTAATATATACATTACACACAAATATTGATGATCTCTGTGTTATTAGTTTTTAAATGATACCTCACAAGGCATACTTTGCAAAAAGTTTACTACAAGAGTGTGTAAGGTGTGAATACAGGGGTGCTTTCGGTCATCCCCCCACTCCCTCAGAGCCCTGTAAACTCCCACCATTAGATCAGTTCATTAGAGCAAATTTCTGTGTGAATTCCTAGCTCTCCAAATGTTGTAAGAGTCTGAAACAACAACAACCAACAGGTGAGGGGAATATTCACCCACTGAATATCAGACCTCTTTATAGTATCTCAAATTGGGCATCCGAAACCCGAGACACTCAAAATCACTGATCACTTTTGAAAATGTTGGTTATATTTATTAATACACTTACCATTTGGGCAGGATATACAAAGGCATTCCTCTATAACAAGTCTGAGAGGGGCTGTTCAGGGGATGGGCAAGTCCTGTCCCTCCCCAGCAAGCCAGGACTAGTAGCAAGGAGCCCTTAGCTGGGGTGCTGTCAGCAGCATGGGGAGATAAGACTCACCTCCACCTCCGGGAGCCTCCTCCTGCTGCAAGAAACTCCATGGCTACTGCCTGAAGAACTGGGCTCTGAAGGCAGCAAAGAAGTGAGGGTGGCAATCTTGCAATCCCTTTGCAACAGCTTTGTGACACCCGTCCCCCGACCCATAACCCCCTTTTGGATTGGGACCCCTAGGGTTACAACACCATGAAATTTCAGATGTAAACATCGGAAATCATGCAACTGACCAATTTTTAAACCCCTTGGCTGTGAAATTGATCAAAATGGACCATGAATATGGTAGGGCCCTACTCATATAGTGTGTTGGGACATTGTTCATTACATATCCTTCTTGGTCATCAATTCTTAAATTGGAGTGTTGTGAAGAGGTAATCAGAATCCAAAATTAGGAAAAAAATAAATATAAACATAATTTGAAACTCAGTTAATGTATAAAGTCCAGAATATGTATAGCAGCAATCTGGTAACATTGCAGAATATTCCATTGAGAAATAACTAATTTGGCTCTTTTGAACTCTTCCCCAGCACTGTATTTCGTAAAAACCATTCAAGCTCCATTAACTAAGAGTAAACATCACTGCAATTAAATATGTTTAATACACAGAAATGCAGCCAATTGCCTTAACCCAGACCTTAATATGAGAGCACTGAAGAATACACTGTAGGGAAGAGAGCAGTATTGGGAACAGATGGACAAGGTGACATAATGTATCTTTTCCTTCTGCATTTACTATGAGTATCTAATTCCAAACCTTAGGACAGAGTACTTATTAAGAGGAACTTACTTTGCAGTCTGTATTTACTTTGTAGCTTGGCTCATTTACATCTCCCTGGTTTGTCATCCCTCTGTTAAGAAGAACTAGAAATGCCATACTGATAAGTGGGATGTTTAGAGCATTATCTGCTACTATTGGAAAGGAATTTGAGCCTCTGTAACATTTCTATAATCATGACAAATGTGTCATTTGTAATATTGAGTAACAAGTAGTCACAATTCTCAGGGGAGACTTTGATTATGTGTATAAGCAGTCCTCTCATTTGGAGTCCTGGAAACATCCAGTTGGCATTGACTCTGCTCAATAATTTAAAATAGGCATATTCATCACTCGTTATCTATCCTTACCCAGTTTGGGCTTGCTGCTGATCCCACAACAGGGTAAATCAGGAAAAAAGTCCACTGAAGTTAATAGACTTACTCTGCTTTAAATGCAGTGTAAAGACAGGACCTTTGTCTGCAGTTGGACTGGACTTAGTTTCCAAACTTCTTTGTTAGTCGATGCATTTAGATTGAACCACTTGATATGCTGCTCATGGCTAAAAGCAAACATTGAAATAATGCCCATAATATTTATAACCTGCTTCTCTTCCCTGTCTGTTCTTATATATCAAAGACGAATGTAACATATGTAGGGCCAGCACCACTCTGCCAATGGAGCTCATCTGTTCTATATTTCTCTGTCCTTTTTTTTTTTTGTATCTATTTCCATGTATGTCCGTTTACTACAAATAGAGCTGTTTCTGTATTACCAATGTAACACAGAACTGTAGTTGATTTTTTTCCCCTGTCATATCACAGTAAATAACACTGACAAGAGAAATTGAGTTGGAATAAATGCTATTCAGTTACACTGATGTGGTTACATAGGGTTCCTGTAATGGCAGTATATTAAAGGCAGCAGCAGTCCATTGATCATATAGTGTCTGAATAAGCCAACTGAACTGTACTGAATACATTTTTAATTCAATGCACTAACAATAAAAAATATCTTTGAGGTCCTGACAGACATCCACAAAAGCAAGGAGATCCAGTGCTAATAACATATCAGTTCTTTTTCACGAGAGATTCAAAATAGGAGTTTAGGACCTTATCATGGTATTTGGGGAAAATATACATAGACGTTTGAAATGATTACATCACTGGCTGATGAGAAAAAAAATTATCAGAATAAATTATTCAAGAAAACCCAGAAAAATTCAACATGTGAGAACACCAGAAAACATATTCCCTGCATAAATTATTTGATGAAAAGTAACAACATTAATCAAATAATGAATTTGACCAACAGTATTAAATTAGATTTATATGTACCACCATTTTAGATAGTATGGACAGCCAGTGGATAAAAGGGAAAAGAAGAAGCCATACATGTTATTTAAAGAGATATTTAACATGTGAAGAGTAGGTCAGCCATTGGTGAGAACCATATGAAAGAACCTCAGTATCAATAGGCAATATACAAACATCCCAGGGGCCAGAGGGCCTAAAAGATATAACAAAGGAGGGCAGTTAGTGTTTCCTGATGGTGCTTCTTAATTGAAAATATCTAGCTTTAATGCAGTGCACCCATATTTAAAAATTCACACTATAGTAAAGAACAGAGAAACAAGAAAACCACTGGTGCCATTTTAGGGTGAAATCCTGGACCCACTGAGACTGATGAGAGTTTTGCTATTAACTTCAGTGGGGCCAGGGTTTGATCTTTAATATTTAGAGATATACAGGGCTCAGACTGAAGGGAGCTAGAAGGAATGTTGTTCTGTTAAAACAATTGGTTTAACACATAAGAGAATGGAATGGAAAGCATTCCAATTGTTAAATATTTACTCACTGGGCAACAGAGACTACAAAAGAGATACTGATTAGACACAGTTAAAGGAATAGGTAGGGGGACAAAATACACTTTGATTAAAAACAGTAGGCCAGATCCTCAGCTGGTTTAAATTCTTGTAGCTCCATTGTAGTTATGAGCTACATGGAGCCTCACTGATTTATGCCAATTTGAGATCTGGCCTAGAACTGCATAAATTTCCAAATGGAAATTATACCAAACAAATTGACTACTGTATACTAAACTTTCTGGGGAAGTATTCCCCAAATTGAAGGAAAGGATTTATAGCCTTAATACATTATATTACACATGTTCTAAGGATATTACAACTTGAATTGGATGAGCTAATTAACTTGAAAAACAAACACAGTAATAATATCATTAACCATTTTTCAGATTGAATCAAGGTTACATAGCGCTAGAAGGAGACCATGGATTATTCATGACTGGAACCAACTGTCTGATGTCATTGTCTATATATATGACTTTGCAAAAATTAAACTTAAAAAAACCTATTTAAATTTAGTTTTGTGTTTGAGGAAGTTTCATAGATTCATAGATATTAAGGTCAGAAGGGACCATTATGATTATCTAGTCTGACCTCCTGCACAATGCAGGCCACAGAATCTCACCCACCCACTCCTGCAATAAACCTCTCACCTATGTCTGAGCTACTGAAGTCCTCAAATCGTGGTTTAAAGACTTCAAGGAGCAGAGAATCCTCCAGCAAGTGTCCCGTGCCCATGCTACAGAGGAAGGCGAAAAACCTCCAGGGCCTCTTCCAATCTGCCCTGGAGGAAAATTCCTTCCCGACCCCAGATATGGCAATCAGCTGAACCCTGAGCATGTGGGCAAGATTCACCAGCCAAATACCCAGGAAAGAATTCTCTGTACTAACTCAGATCCCACCCCATCTAACATCCCATCACAGGCCATTGGGCCTATTTACCATGAATAGTTAAAGATCAATTGATTGCCAAAATCATGTTATCCCATCATACCATCTCCTCTATAAACTTATCAAGTTTAATCTTGAAGCCAGATAGGTCTTTTGCCCCCACTGCTTCCCTTGGAAGGCTGTTCCAGAACTTCACTCCTCTGATGGTTAGAAACCTTCATCTAATTTCAAGTCTAAACTTCCCGATGGCTAGTTTATATCCATTTGTTCTTGTGTCCACATTGGTACTGAGCTCAAATAATTCCTCTCCCTCTCTGGTATTTATCCCTCTGATATATTTATAGAGAGCAATCATATCTCCCCTCAGCTGTCTTTTGGTTAGGCTAAACAAGCATTCTCATTAAACCAAAAAAGCAAGCAAGTCAACACAAACAGAAGAATCCCTGCACACAGTCCAAGGAATGGGGGAAATCAAAATGAGCAAAGAATTCCCTACTGTTACTAAGAAAGAACTTTTGATGTCCATCAAACCTTGATCTCTTAACAATGGCTAATACAGTATCATTTTGGACACTAGGACTATACCCTCTTCTTCTTGCTTTTGTGTTTTTGTGATCAGGCCTGCTGATCCTTCCTTCCTTTTATCCCTTGTCAACCTAGTAAGCTTATCCCTTATCCCTTCTCTCTCTGTCTCTTTCGCATGAGGCAGTGTAGCCAATAATTTGATCTATGAGTTCAAACAGACTTATGAAATCTGGATCTGAAGTTGTCTCCCTTTTCAAATTTCACAGTCAAAGTTTCTCCATACACTCTGGGACTCTTCTGAAGATGAGCAAAATCCCAAAGCATGTATTGTATGGGTCTATGAACATATGCATGACATGATAAAAGAAATGAAGGTATAGGTCTGGAAACCAACTTCAGGTGGTCGGATCAAAGAAAATTTCTAGCATAATGGAGGAACAGGGGAAAAGTCACAGAAGGTAGGACAAGAAATAATGGGCTTAATTTGTGGCAAGAGAAATTTTGGTTAGATATTAGGGAAAACTTCTAAACTATAATGGTAGTTGAACTCTTGAATAGATTTCCAAGGGAGATTATGGGGCACTCATCATAGGGGGGGTTTAAGAACAGGTTGGACAAACAACTGTCAGGGATGGTCTGGATTTACTTGGTCCTGCCTCAGTGAAGGGGCCCGTACTTGATGACCACTCAAGGTCCCTACCACACCTACCTTTCTATGATCTAGGGATTCTATAAAGCAGACACTCTTTTTGGAAAAAAAAATCATTTAATAAAAAGATCCACCTATTTTCTCATTGAAAAAATATTTGGATGGAAAATTTTCAACAAGTCCTAGTACTCATGTATATAAACAGTGAGTTTGTGGGTAGGTGAATGATGGAAAGTCACAAGCATAATTAATTTTGTTCATCTATCCTATGACTACAAGTGTGATGCAATATACAACTACGAAGGTCCAGAAGAATCAACAGAAAGGATTCAAAAAGAGTTAGACTGGAAAGTATGAGAGGAGTAAGCTGCTTATGCAATTCATTGTAGCAAACAAAATAATAAATCTGGGGACAAATAAAATAAATATACACTGAAAAATCATAGATGGAAATCACAGAGCAGGCTAAGGATTACTGGATTAGAGTGGCAAGAATCAAAATCAGCACAACGCTTAGAAGCAGTAAAACAAGACAAACATAATTCTGTAAGTATAAAGAGAAGTGCTGAATATGAGTTGCAGGAAGTTTTTCTGACACTAAATGAGGGAACTAATGAGGTCACATTTGAAATATTAAGTTGATTTCAGGCTGTTTTATAATACTGCAAATAAAGATGACGTTCTGGAGAAGTAGAAGGCTCAGCAGATGGCAACTCAAATTATTTAAGGATTCCCTTAATGTAGTTATGTTAAAATACTTGGAAAAGTAGGATTGTATTCTTTGGAAAAGAAGAGACTAAGAAATGATATGATAACCTTGAAGCGTATTCTCAATAGAACAGAAAGTATGTGTGTTAGAGGACTGTTATGGTTCAGGGATGAGCTATCTCTTGCTGTCCCTGCATGGAAACTTTTAAGTGACAGGCTTACACCTGCACTTCTCTCAGAGTGGAATCCTGCAATTTACCCCACTAGACCACCAGGCTACAAACACCTACTGTTTCCCAATTGTATTATCTCCAGCAGATTCTTTCAGTCAGTATGTGTCTCTGAGTTCACAAGCAGTCTTTTATCCATTTCAAGGTACCTTTGTCTGTCTTTGGGGCCCTGGCCCTGATCCAAACTGGTTTATGCATCTTCACCAGGATGGTGGAGGTAGTCTTCATGGCATGGATTCCAAGTATTTTCTGTTAGAGCACCAGAAAACAGGGCTCTTTCTAAAGTCATTGTTTTGGGTTACTGCAGGGCTTACCCTTAGCTACCTTTCAGCCAGAAATACAATAACCACCAAATGCACATTATATATATATATACAGCCCCCCCCCCAAAACAATGACTTTATGCTTTGCCAACCGATGATCAATCAGAAAAAATGGTGGTGTTAAGTGACTTGTCAAATAGATAGCACTGATAAGCAAAATTCTGAAATTTAGTTTCTGGAAGGTATGTCTAGCAGGTTGCAGAGCACCAGAGACATGGGTGAAAATCACCACCGTGCAAAGAGCCGGTCCAAGGTTGATATAACACTTAAATCCTATATAAGCTGCAGTGGGATCTAAGTAGTCTAATGTTTGTGCTGGCACACTGCATGGGGTGAATTTCACTTATGCATGACTGTAACACCTCTATAAAAATGATGTGATTATTTCAAATCTTGAATGGCTATCATTTATTGTTACTTTACCCATTCATTGGTTTACTCTGATCTCACTGATTAGTTATCGTGGAATTATTCCTTACTCCTGACTTTCACCTTTGTAAGTGGGAAGAGAATCAGGCACCGTAAATGAAAATGACATGGATTTAAAGAAAAAGTTCAAACAAATATTTCTATGTATTTAAAATAATAAAAACACACATAATTTTCGGTTCTTTTCTTCTTTTGCTATGTAAGAGATTTTCCTATGATTCAATATCAGTCTTCTTAATCCCTGACAGGCTGACAAACTGTGAAATTCATCCTTACTACCATGATAAAGCCATAAATGCTTCATCTGTGTCCATGATCTACACAAGGCAGTGTTTATAAGAATTAATTAATATTAGAGTTGCATTGAGCTATTTGAATCTCTGCCAGATTCACTTCTGGACATGTGTGAATTCCCCCACACCATTAATCCACTGAGTGTGTGCTCTAGAATCATGCTTCTTTGAAATGTCTCTTATTACGTTAGATGAGTAAGACAGAAAGATAGACAGACAGGTGCTCACTTTAGCCAAGTCCCACTCTGAAATTTCTGGCTAAAATTAATAATACTATTATTTGTAAAGCACCCATCTAGTCTTTGCACATAATAATAGTAATAAAAATGGAATATTAAAATTTATATTAATGCATAATAAAATCACCACCCTCTTGAACATTAATAATTCAAACAGATTTGATGGGTGTGGGAGGAGGATTCCATCTGTAAGCAAAAGGGAAGAATAAAAAGAAAAAAAAACATTTGAGTCCAAGGATGGAATACTAAAATAAAAATGGTTTCAGAGTAGCAGCTGTGTTAGTCTGTATCTGCAAAAAGAAAAGGAGGACTTGTGGCACCTTAGAGACTAACAAATTTATTTCAGCATAAGATTACAGACCTAAAAGTCGCAATATTACAACAAAAAAACTTCAAAAACAGACTACAGCGAAAGACTGCTGAATTGGAATTAATTTGCAAACTGTATACAATTAACTTAGGCTTGAATAAAGACTGGGAGTGGATGGGTAATTACACAAAGTAAAACTATTTCTCCCTGTTTATTCCCCCTCTGCCCCCCGCTGTTCCTCAGACGTTCTTGTCAACTGCTGGAAATGGCCCACCTTGATTATCACTACAAAAGTTTCCCCCCCCGCCCCCTGCTGGTAATAGCTCACCTTACCTGATCACTCTGGTTACAGTGTGTATGGTAACACCCATTGTTTCATGTTCTCTATGTACATAAATCTCCCCACTGTATTTTCCACTGAATGTATCTGATGAAATGAGCTGTAGCTCACGAAAGCTTATGCTCAAGTAAATTTGTTAGTCTCTGAGGTGCCACAAGTCCTCCTTTTCTTTTTGTAAAATAAAAATAAAATCCCTTAGGTGGGAGGAAGATTTTAGGTACCCTTTCCAAGTGAGGAAACTTTTCTTCTTCAAGCTTAGTACCTATGTATGCAGGTGCTATTGCTCAGATAGGGTGAAATTCATTCCTTCTGCAGACTCACGGACTATGTAGCGCTTAAATCCTACTTAAGCTGTATTTTGAGAGCTTACGTTGTTTTTAAGGCCTTTGTAGGCTCTCCATATAGAGGTGAACTTCACCCACAGTGTGCATGCACACAAATGCAGGCCACGGTTACAAAATTGGTGTCCCATAATGTTTAATTATGTTTAATTGAATTAATAAGACCAATGAATAAATCAACTAAGTATCGATAATATTAATGTCGTAGCTAACACCAGCTCTGTTGGAAGAGCTTTATAATAAGAGATTGTCTTTCTTTGATATCAAAGATGTTACATTTTGATAGGGGTGTTTTACAACTTAATTATTAACCCTTAAGTTGTAAATGGCTTTGTGTCCCCAGTTGGAAGGCACCATACATGTATAATATTATTATTAAGCATATAACAATGAGTCACACATATACATATTTAAGACTAGAAATTAAACCAGCTGTATATGGTGTTTATCCTGAAGAATTAAAACCACCACCTGGCTCTTTCTCACTATTAAAAACATCGCAGAAATTGAAATCCCATAGAATATGTGACAGATTCATTTTTACTGCCTCTGAGTTTACCATCTGGTGTCCTTTATTTCATTAAGCTGTGGTTTCAAGGCAGAGGATTAATGTAAAGCAATCCCAGTAAAATGTATTACTTCTGATTTGTCAGCTAGATAGTGAACTCCACCAGTAATGTGCCAATAGATAGCACCCTTGCTGTCCAGAATAATGTGTGAGCTTCCTCACAGAGATTCCACAGACCAAATTGCACTAATACAATCGCTATTTAATGGCAAAGCCCAAATCTAATGGAATAGAAAGGACTCAGGGCTGCTTCCTATTCATCTCTTTTTTTCCTTCCACCATAACCAGGCCTTTCTCCCTTCAGTATCAGCCTTGCATTCCCCTGATAATTGCCTCTTATTGAATCACCAATAAGACCACTTTCTCTCACTATCCTAATTCTTTTTCCTGACCCAAAAGGGTCAGGCGAACTCATACACTCCCAATAGGCCCTGTAAAACCCTGCTGCCCCATAGGCCCCTCTGGATCCCAACGGGCTGTTAGATTTGCTAATGTCACGTGCTCAGGTGCATTGTATCTAGATGTCTATTCTACTAAAACCTCAGCTATACGCAAAAGTCCTTCCCTGTTTAGTGATATCACAGAATGCATCCCCCCTCCTTCACTCCTGCACCAGGGAAAAGCCCACAGTTACAGAATTAATCACTACCAGCCCAGTAGATAGCTGAAACTGAGAGCTCAGCTCCCTGCAAAATAATAAACCTTTTAAGTAGCTCAGAGAAAGGCATGAGTCTACTTAATGGTTTAGATTCAGTTTGTTCCAAGTTTTTAACTGAGGTTCTGGTCTGTTCTTATTGTATTCTGAACAGGCTCATCTTTCACTGATAGAAATGTCGGAAGCAAAATACCACATTTGATATATAAGATATTAAATCAGCTTGTTCCTCTATTTTACTATGGTGACAGAGGATGTGGTGACCAATTACAAGGGTACTGGACGCATCTTACTATCTTGATAGTGATTATTAATTTCTTTATTTTTGCTCTCAGTCATTGTTGGCCAGTAAATGTTGGATCTATTGTGAAGAACATCACCTTTAAAACTGGAAATTAACCAATCTCTCTATCATAAATACATTACAGATACCTGTAGATATTGAGACTAAGCTTTTTCTTTTACAGACTTTTACAGTATTAGTGCACATTCTCTAAACCAAGCACATCATCATATGTGTTCCTCCAAGTGATGGCAAATTAGTCATGAAATGCCAGCAGAATGACTAATTTTTCTGCACAACCGCTCCAGCCACAGTACAACAAGCTAATGCTTTTTTAATATACTATTGCTGTTATAAAAACGCAAGCCAGTCATTAACTGTCTGTAACAATTTGTATGGATTTATTGCTTAATTAGATTTTTAACTTTATTTGACAGGGGTTATTGAATATATTTTACATTCCTCCTATAAAGTCAGAATAAAAGTCATAGTAAGTTTCTATATTAGCTTATATTAAAATGCAATACAGTGATACAATAAAATATATTAACCCACTTCAGAGAGTTTTAACAGGGCCCATTTTAACACAAAGCTATTTACATATTTGCATAATTTTCCTGGTCATTTTGCTAATTACCAAGCATATATATTTGTAAGGTTTAATGAGGATTTTTCTCCCTTGCAGCCCATCCGCTCTTCCTTTGTGATGCTGCAATTAAGCTATAATGCTGAATTTGAAGTATTGTGGCAACTTCCAGAGTAAAAGACAGCAGGTTTCAAGCATAGAAACCTCTCACTCCCATTCTAGGGCCAAACAGAAGTTGAAGGTGAAGATATGTTTAGTCACATATCTTCAGTATTTAATCATAAGGATGGGAGGAAAATCAAATGTTTCTTCAGGAACTCATGAATATTAGACAGGTTTCCAAGTAGCAGCCGTGTTAGTCTGTATTCGCAAAAAGAAAAGGAGTACTTGTGACACCTTAGAGACTAACCTATTTATTTGAGCATAAGCTTTCGTGAGCTACATCCGATGAAGTGAGCTGTAGCTCATGAAAGCTTATGCTCAAATAAATTGGTTAGTCTCTAAGGTGCCATGAATATTAGAGCTACCTTTTGGGGGATATTTCCAAAGCAGAGCAAATTTGATCCTTAATTTAACTACATTTACTTTGGTATGTGGAATTTAAATATAGATTCAGAGCCAAATCCTGGTTACTTTATTTGGGTAGCACCATGAAAAAAAAAAAAAAAAGGCAAGCAGACTTGGTCCTTTGTGTTCACACTTTTCCATTTTCTGTGCAACCCCCTTTCACATATTCTGTGCTCATTGTTTATGTGACCCTACCACTGAATTAATCCAAAACTTGTGCAGCAGACTTAACTGTCATTGATCATTGCATTAAAATCACTCACATTCACATACAGCAGTCATTTCAGGCCTGGAATGTGGGAGAAGAAACACAAATATCATAAGCATTTCTAGGTCTCCTGACATCATTATAGCCAATCAGACATTGTGGAACTCCATTACTATCTATTAAAATGGAGTGCCTTTCAAATGGATTTTATTTACACCATTGTAAATAACTGTTAATAAAACTACAGAGAGGATGAAACCTATAAGCAGTAAGATAAGGATCATTGATATAAACCATTGCAAATCTTCAAAGAGGCCCATATTCCCAGACTCTGAGGAAAATTCATCCCTGCCCAGAGGGCCAACAAAAGCTTATTCACCACTGAAGCCTTATTTTGAGGGTTTAACTGATACTTGGACCTTATTCTGGCCCTCCACCAAGGGATAAATTTCACTCTCAGAGAGTAATGGCAGGGAGTCTAAAATAGGGTTGCCAACTTTCTAATCACACAAAACCAAACACCTCGGCTCTGACCTGCCCCCTGTACCGCTCTTTCTCTGAGGCTCCACCCCGTGCTTGCTCCATCCCCTGTCCCTCTGTGGCTTGCTCTTCCTCACCCTCACTCTCTTTCACCGGGCCGAGGCGGGGGCTGGGGTAGGGGTTATGGACTCTTGTGTGGGGGTGCAGGCTCTGGGGTGGGGCCAGGGATGAGGGGTTCTGGGTACAGTAGGGGGCTCCAGGCTGGGGCAGGGGCTAGGGTGTGGGAGAGAATGAGGGCTCGGGGGTGGGGCCAAGGATGAGGGGCTTGGGGTGCAGGAGGGGACTCCAAGCTGGGGCCAGCGGTTGGGGTGTGGGAGAGGGTGCAGGGTCCTGGCAGCACTTACCATGGCTTCAAGTAAGTGCTGCCAGGTCCCTGCAGCCTCTAGACACATAGGCGGCCAGGCACATAGGATCTGCACAGTGCACGCTGCCCCCTGCAGCTCCCACTGGTTGCGGTTCCTGGCCAATGGGAGCTGCAGCACCAGCACTCGGGGCAGAAGCAGCGTATGGAGCCTCCCAGTCCCTGGCTGCCCCAGCACCTAGGGACCACAGGGACCTGGTGGCTGCTTCCAGGAGCAGAGCAGAGCCAGGGCAGGCAGGAAGCCTGCCTTAGCCCCAGGACCCCGCTGTGCCACCAACTGGACTTTTAATGGCCGCCAGGGTCAAAGACCGGATGCCTGGCAACCCGAGTCTTAGAATATTTTCTTTTTAAATTAAACACAGGGAAAAGAAATAATTGAAAAAATTAACTAATTCTAGATATAAAAAAAAAGATAATGCCAGTTAGGCTCCTTTGAAAATCCCATCCTAACTAAATAATTCTACAAAATGTCACCAGAAATATTATTGACTATGGGCATGACTCTGCTCCCATTTTACCTGTAGTTGTGATTAGAATAATATGAAAAAAGGGAAAGGTGGCTACAGCTAACCAGTGAGCAGATTTTTCAGGGAAACGCTGTGAAGAATCAGGAATCATACCTTTCAGCTAAACTGTGGAAATGAGATGAAAACTGGTAAAGTTTTCAACAGTTTTCCAAGTTTATTCAGCTTGGGAGGGCTTTCCAAGAAACTGCTACTGTTATAAAAAGGTCTAAGGATATGCCAGACTAGGACACAAACAATGAGATATCAGTCCATTTTACCCTCAGTAACCATTGCAATTTAAAAGATTTGATGAGAAAGCTTTCAGACAACAAGGACTCCAGAAGACAACCTATGTCTGCCTGAAATAGGGTAAAATTATGTCAGTTATTAACCTATGTGACAGGGTCGGGCCAGATGGCTATAGGAGAGTAATTTTTTTTAGGCAAAAGATGTTTTTATTTGCATAACACACTTACAAAGTAAAAACAACAGCATATGCAATGTGTAACACAGCAACCAATCGCAATTGTTTTCTCATTAGCTTCAGGGGAGGGAAGTGTTCAAGCTTGCCTGGGCCCAGAGCGGGTGGCTTCCTCGACTCTCGTGGTCTTCCACCCTTCCGAGTTACCTGGTGGCCCAGAGTGAGGGGGCTTCATCAACTCTCGTGGTCTTCCACCTCCTCGAGTTACCTGGCGCCATGCCCGAGTGTCACCAACAATTCCCTCCTCTGAAAGAACCCAACAAGAGGGGCAGGCTGTGGGGTGGACAATCCGGGGGGGGGGACACATGTGCACCCATGTGTGAAAGGACCCCACTAGGGTGGTGGTGTCTGCAGCAGCAATGGCTGGGGTAGGGGTCTCTTACTCTCTCCCCCAATCAAAGGGTCAGACAAAGGGATTTGGATGGGGACACCGAGCAGAGAACCTCGGACAGCGCCCACCGCTCCTCAAAAGCATCAAGGGAGTCAGTGGACGCCGCCCAGAGGAACTCCGCCCGGATACGTGAACGGGCCAAGGATCAGAAAACGGCCCCACAGTCACAGGAAACTCCATCGGCCAACCTCCTCTCTCTAGTTTTATAGATGGCCATTTTAGCCAGGGCCAGGAGGAGGTTAACTAGGAGATCCTGCGACTTTGTGAGGCCACGGATGGGGAGTGCATAAATAAAAAGGTGAGGGGAAAAATGCAACCAAAAATGTAATAGGAGGTTTGTGAGGAGCTGGAACAGGGGCTGCAGCCTTGTGCACTCCAAATATATGTGCGCCAGGGTTTCCCTCACACCACAAAAGGGACAAGTATCTGGGATGGGGGTGAACCGCGCCAAGTACATGCCCGTGCTCACAGCTCCATGAAGGAGCTGCCAGCTGATGTCCCTGACAGGCCTCGGAACCAAGGTGGAATATAGGCTGGCCCACTGGGGCTGTTCACCCTCCAAAGGTGGCAGAAGGTCTCGCCACTTTGTGTTGGGGCGGGACACTAGGGTGAGGGCGTGAAGGGTGTGGACCGCGAGCGTGTATAGATGTTTCCTTGGCACGGTTTGGAAGCGTACCGGCTGCAGTTCATGCATCCAGCTCACAGTGAAGGGGTGGGGGGGTCGATTGGATCTGCAGGGCAGGGGTCCAATTAAAAAATCTGGTGGGCCTGGGGTAGAGGGTGGGAGGGGCATGCCCTCAAGCAGGACCCGGTCGAGGTAAGCTCGAGCAGCGGGAGACAAAGTGGCCTTCACCTCCTGAAGTACACGCCGGGGGGAACGAGGTCTGGAGAGCACCATGCACCGGGCGAGCATCAGGGGATCCAGCCAGTCTCCCTGGTCGTAGTCCAGGAGGTCTCCAACTCTCGTGACTTCTGCCAGGATCAAGCTCTGGTGCACCGAGTGGGACTCTGCCACCTGCACACAGAGCTGGGGGTTGTGTAGCAGGGGCTCCGCGAGGAGATCTACCCCCTCCGTGGCCGCCACGGACCTGGTCCTTAAAAACAGTTTCCAAGTCCGGAGGAGGTCCTGGTAGAAGACCGGCAGCTTGGAGAGGTCTCGCGGAAGACCTCCCGGACGGAGATAAAAGAGCTGCCGGTCATATCGGAGCCCTTGGATGTGGCACAGGATGGTGTGTGCCAGTGTGCTCCACGCTGAACTGCCTGCACCATAGAGGAGCCTCTCTAGGGCCTGGAGGCGGAAGACACGGACCTGAATATGTAGACACTTCAGGCCCTGTCCTCCTTCTTTCAGGGGTAGATGAAGAACCCTTACAGTGGTCCAGTGCGTTCCTGACCAAAAGAACTCCAGAACCGATGTCCAGAAGTTGGTCAGGAAACCCGGGGCCGGGACCAGGGTGTTGAGCGGGTACCAGAGCATGGACCGGACTTGTTGATTAAGCACCAGAGCTCTTCCTCGTAGGGAGAGACATTGGAGTAGTCCCGTCCATTTCCGGAGCCGCTCTATCACCCCACCCTCTAAATTTTCCCAGTTCTCCGGCGGAGAGGGATGCGTAAAGAAAGGTAAATGCCGAGGTAGAGCAGCGGACCCACGCTCCACCGGATGGTCTGAAGCATGGGTGGGAGGGAGCTCGCCTGCCGCCAGTCTCCTACCACCAAGCCAGAGCTCTTGACCTAGTTGACCCGGGCGAAGGAGGCTGCCGAATAGATGGCCTGGCAAGCCTCCACCCACGCCAAGTCGCCAGGGTCCTGGATCACAAGGAGCACGTCATCAACGTATGTCGACAGGACCAGCCGCAGCTCTGGCTCCTGCGGAGGAGACAGAGGAAGGGCTCGATCGCCAGAGCGTACAGCTGGCCTGAGAGGGGGCACCCCTGCCGTACTCCTCGCCCGAAGCTGACCAGTTCGGTCAGGGTCCAGTTGAGCTTAACCAGACACTCTGCGGAAGCGACAGCACCCGGAGAAAACCCACAAACTGGGGTCCAAAGCCAAATGCCTGCAGACTGCTCAGGAGGTACCCTTGGTCCACCGTATCGAATGCCTTCTCCTGATCTAGGGACAGGAGCGTGAACGACAGACTGTCTCTATGCCCAAGTTCCAGAAGGTCCCGAACCAGAAATAGGTTATCAAAGATACTGCGGTCTGGGATGGTGTAAGGTCTGGTCTGGGTGGATCACGTCCACCAGCACAGACCCTAGCCGCAGTGAGATTGCTTTCGCTACGATTTTGTAGTCTGTGCTGAGGAGCGAAACGGGACGCCAATTTCGTAAATCGCGGAGGTCCCCCTTCTTCGGCAATAAGGCGAGTACAGCTCGCCTGCACGAGAGAGGGAGGACCCCGCTCTGCAGAGACTCGACCCAGACGGTGACTAGGTCTGGGCCGAGGACGTCCCAAAACATGCGGTAGAACTCAACGGTCAGCCCGTCCATGCCTGGAGACTTATTGGTGAACATACGACGGAGGGCTTCTGAGAACTCGGCCAGAGTGAGAGGCAACTCTAGCCAGTCTCGGTTGCTCGCGCTGACCATAGGGAGCGCATCCCAAAGCACTCTGCAAGCGCTAGGATCAGTCGGATCCAGGGAGAAAAGACTTGCGTAGAAGGCTTGGGCCCTCCCGCACATCTCCACCGGTTCCGTGATGGGAGTGCCGTCTTCTGCCAGGAGGCAGGTGACGTGTTTCTTGGCCCCCCTCATTTTCTCCAGGGCATAGAAGAAGTGGGAGCCACGATCCATCTCCCGAAGGAGGCGGATGTGGGATCGAACAAAGGTGCCCCGGGCCTGATGGTCCTCGAGGGCCCGGAGATCCTCCTGCTTCTCCCGGCACACTCCGCAGAGTAGCGGGTCTTTGGAGCTGGTGGCCAGACGCCTCTGCTCTATCGCTGCTTCATCGCTGCATTTCTCCATTGGCTGGTGCCCTGGGTGTAGTCGCGGCAGAAAAGCCTGGTGCACACGTTCCTCAGGTCCCACCATCGCTGCGCCGAGGGAAAGGCACACCGCTGCCCTCGCCAGGCAAGCCAGAATTCCTGGAAGGACATCACAAAGCCCTCATCTCCAACAGGCTGTTGTTAAAATGCCAATAGGCCGGCCCCGGCCTCTCCGCACAGAGGGGGGCTGTCACGGTGGCTAGGTGATGGTCAGAAAATGGGGCCAGCCAAATGCTGGAGGAGTGGGCTCTTGGAAGTGAGATAGATAAATGCGGTCCAACCGGGAGTGGCTCGACTGATGGGCTTCCACCCGGACAAAGATGAACGTGGAAGTGTCATCCTGGTGGTGGTCGCACCAGATGCCCACTAGGGAGTGATGTTCAACTATTTCCTGGAGGGTGTCCTCGGCGACCGGGCACTGCTCGGTCCCCGAGCGGTCTCGATCCTAGAGGGTGGTATTAAAATCCCCTCCCAGGACCAGGCACTCATGAGAATCTAAGGTGCCAAGGAAGACAGATGCCTGCTGATAGAATTGCAGCTGCCCCGGGCCCGATGTCGGGGCATAGACGTTAATGAGGTTAACCACGAGCCCCTCTATACGGACCTGGAGATGCAGCAGGCAACCCTGCCCGGCCTCGGTGACCCCTAGCACCTCGGGCCACAGTTCGAGGGAGAACAGGGTCGCCACTCTAGCCTGCCGAATCGTGGAATGGCTAAAGTAGACCCTGTCCCCCCACTCCAGCTGCCAACTATCTTCGGCGGTTGGATCCGTATGGGTCTCCTGCAGGAAAATCACAGAGTACCCTCCCTCCCTAAGGAAGGAGAGCACTTGGGACCTGCGGAGAGCCATCCTACAACCCCGGGTGTTCAACGTTGCGATGGTGAGAGGTGTCATGGGGAGGGCCGGGGAGGATCCTCACTGGCAGGGACGCTCGCATCCCCCAGCGGGCCATGCAACAATCCTTGACCCATCCTATAGGTGAGTAATTGGTCATGGAAGACATGGACCTGCCAGTAAGCCACGGCATCCTGCTTCCCCGTCCCTTTACCTTTCCCCATGAGGGCCCTTGTGGCCTGGAGGTTTTGAAAAAAATCCCCCCATCGCTGGAGAGCAAGCTGTACCTTGTTGCGGGAGCCACGGACATCCTCTGAAAACTTCCTCAGCTCTCCTCACAGCTCATGGGGGGGTGGGGTTACGGTTTCCCGGTTGTTCCCCGGCGGGGCCCTTGGTGCAGCCCCGTGGCCCACTAAAACGGGCAAGCAGGGTGCGGACCCCCGACGGGGTGCCAATGGGCTGGAGCTTCTAGGTCTGCCTCAAGCCCTGGGGCGATAGGGGGCGGTGGAGGGAAAATAGCAGCCCCTAATGGTTCAGGGCAGGAGAACGCAAAGGCCGCTCCCTGGGCATCATCGATTGGAAAAGGGAAGGAGACAGCTCCGGGGGTGGTGATAACATTGCAGGAGGTAGACTGGATGGGGTAGAGGCAGGGGTAGGGGCAGAGGCGAGGTTCTGGGTTTCGGGAGGTGAGCAGCTGGATGGTGGCACCTCCCGATCAGGCTCGAGGGTTAAGGGGGTGGGGAGGGAGCTCTCAGTAATATCGGGCGCAGGCTCCATGGTGGATTTAGTGGCTACAGCATCAGGAGGTGGATTATCTTCTGTTGGGCCCCTGCCCGGGAAGGAAATCAATTGCTCTGCACCAATGGGGGGTGCCCCTGGTGGCTCGTGTCCCAGTCGCGTGGCGATGGCTGTCACCTGAGCAGGCTCAGTGGTTGTCAGCAGGGTGCCATCAGCGGCCGGGTTGATGGAGGAGTCCGGGGCTCCTCGGAGGTGGGAGCAGAAGCAGCAGTTAGGGGTAGGGAGCATGGGGAAAAGAGGGGTGGAGTGAGGTCGCCCAAATTGAGGTTTGCTGGCAAAAGGTCGTCCTCCCCCTGGGCGACCGGGGTCAGATTTAGGGCCTTGATCTCCTCGAACATGGAGGAGAGGACACTTTCGATCACCCCGGGTTCTCCTCGCTGGCACCCGCCACGACGGTTGCCTCGGGGTTCACGGGAGTTTCGGGCAGTGTCAGGACAGAAAGGGCTTCCTCAAGGGTCTCGGAGGGGAGGGTGTCCCATGGAGGGGAGACACTACCTTCCGGTGCTACCACATCTTTCCTGGCTGACACCGGTGGATGGGAACGCACTCATGGGCAAAGTGGAAGGTTCAGCATCAGTGCCCCCTTTCCTGGTCTTCCGGGGGGCCTCTGCCTCGGGTAGATGAGGTGGAGCTCAAGCCTTCCGCTTGCCTCGCTTCCCCTGGACTAGGGGCCAGCCCTCCATGGCATCGTCTGGGGGCTGATTAGCAGGGGTCGTATCAGGGGGTAAAGGCGATGGCTCAGGGGCTTGCGGGGGAGACGGTGGGGTGGCATAAGGGAGACAGGATTCTCCCTGGGGCAGGCTCTCTCCCATGCCAGGTGGTATCTCTGCCACACCCTCCTCCATAGGCCCCGCCAGGTTGTCAGCAGCAAGGGCGGGGCTCTCCCGCTCATCTGGGCATTGTAGGGGAGGTGCCCCTTGGGCCTGAGCGGGAGAAGTGGTGGTCCGAATAGGAGGGTTGGGTGGGTTAGAGTATCGGGAGGCCAGGGGCATCGGCAATGACGGGGCTGATGTCCTGCTGGGTCTTGGGGATCCCAGGTGCCCCTCCTTGCCGAGCTAAGGGGCAGTCCCTCCGGACATGCCCTGACACCCGGCAGAGGTAGCACCAGGCTTCCCCCGTGGAGAAATACATCCAGTAACGGGCCCCCTGGTGGGGGACTAGGAACGACCCCTCGAGCGCCTCTCCATCACGTGCTGCTGACAGCAGTAGAAGCTGCACTTGCCAGTGGAACGAAAAGATGTGATGGAGGGTGGGGTCCTTGCAGCCCATTGGGAGAGGGCTGATGACAGAAACACGTTTCCCCAGGGTGGAAAGGGCGGGTAACAGGGCAGCATTGGGGAGAAAAGGAGGGACAGAGGTCAGGACCAGGCAGATGCCCAGGTCCTCTAGTGGCTCTAGGGGGACAAACACCACCCCCACCGCCAGGCCCCTCTGCACCGCTTCTTGGGTGGCCGCCTCCGATGCTAAGAAGAAGACGACTTCCCATACATTTTGGAGGCTGCCACAATAGCTGAGGGCCCCACCATCCTTGCCAATGCCCGCACGTAGGTCTCCACGTGGAGCGAGGTGGGCACCAGGAGGCATCGGACTCCGTGCTTCCTTGTCATGGTGGAAAAGGGGCCCTGGATGCTATTGATGGTGGAGGAGATGGTGGGCGGGAGAGATGATGAGGTGGCAGGCGGGGGGGCTGCCACCGCCCAGGCATACGTCCTGGGGGCTGAGGGAGGGACATCCGCAGAGCTGGTGGAGGGGGCAGTGGGGGAGGACGCCATGGTCGGTGGCAGGGCTGCAGCAGTGGGGGTGGCCCCTGCCACGGAGGGCCTGGTGGTTTTAGCGGGGCCCTGCTCCTTCTTCTTGCCCTGGCCTTTCCCACCAGCTGGGGGGGGCTTCTCTAGAGTCTGGGGAAGCAATGGGCATGGCAGCAGTGCCCTCCATTGCTGATGCCCCAGTGGGGGTGGTGGCAGGTGATTGACAGGAGTTGGGGTCAGGTAGAAAGGGACAAGCTGTGGGGTGGACAATTCAGGGGCGGGGGGGGCACATGAACCACCGTAAGCTTGTCCAGAGAGTCCTGTTTGGTTGGCTGGTGCTTCTGGCCCATGCTGTGGAGTCAGGGTGAGCAGCTAAGTCCAGAGGCAGATGTTAGACAGACAGCAAAGATGGTGGAGGAGGCAGTTGTGAAGATGTAGCGTGGGGGTTGGGAGGACACAGATGGATCGGGGGACAGCTCCGTGCCACACCCCGTGTCCCTACAAACACAGTTAAGATACAGTCAAGGCCTCCCCCCACACGAGAGCACAGTTCGAAAGTTACTCAGTCTTATGCCCCCTCCACAGCGATTTGTAGATTCCCTGGGCAGTGTTCCTCTGGTAGACGGCTTTTTCTCTGTCTGTTTCGGGTCGCAGCTGCAAACATTCCAGGGATGCCAGAGCAGATGATAAGAAATTCTCTCAGCCGGAGAAGGGTCCGCAGATGAACAGCAAGCGGCTGGGTCTGGGGGCTGGGTCCTTCCACTACCCCCCCTCCGGGGAGCGGGTCAGCAGGCCCCCCCTCTCTCAGGGGGGGGTTTCAGCTGGAGCGGCAGCAGCGTCCGAGGGCGGGCGGGGGGTGGGGTGGGCTAACAGCCAGCTGGCTGCCGGCCAGCACTCTAGCAACAACAGAGAAAGAAAAAAAAGCAACAAAAAGAAAAGCAAGGGGGAGAGCGTCTGGCCCGGTCCGGGGGGGAAGCCGAAAGCAGGGGCAAAAAGTAAGGAAAGCCCAGGCCAGAGGGTAGCAGTAGGAGAGCAGGCTAAGTAGGTCCCTTTTCCCTGGGTAAGGTAACAGGGAAGGTTCCAGAACAATCAGGAACCTTCTGGAGACAATTAAGACAGGCTGATTGGAACACCTGCAGCCAATCAAGAAGCTGCTAGAATCAATGAAGGCAGGCTAATCAGGGCACCTGGGTTTTAAAAAGGAGCTCACTTCCGTTTGTGGTCTGTGTGTGAGGAGCTGGGAGCAAGAGGCACTAGGAGCTGAGAGTGAGAACGTGGACTGGTGGAGGACTGAGGAGTACAAGCATTATCAGACACCAGGAGGAAGGTCCTATAGTGAGGATAAAGAAGGTGTTGGGAGGAGGCCACGGGGAAGTAGCCCAGGGAGTTGTAGCTGTCGCACAGCTGTTCCAGGAGGCACTCTAGACAGCTGCATTCCACAGGGCCCTCGGCTGGAACCTGGAGGAGAGGGCGGGCCCGGGTTCCCTCCAAATCGTCCCAACTCCGGGTCAGACACAGGAGTCGTCGAACTGGACTGTGGGTTCAAAAAAACGGCCAAGCTGAGGGCTGCCGTGAAGCTCCAAGGTGAGCAAATCCGCCAATAAGCACAAGACCCACTAAGGTAGAGCAGGAACTTTGTCACAACTACCACAAATAATATTATAAGGAATATCTGACTGAATTCCCATTTATGAGCTGATTTGCCCATTCACATGGAAAAACCTACAAGACAGTGTTCAGAGCAAGAATCTCCTCGGTGATCTCTTTGTACAGTCCCTACCACATTGTTCCTGTGTGGTGTGTGATGGGTCCACTACTACCATGGTCTAGGTTGCTATGTACCTCTCCATTCTCGAAGAAGCCTGAAAAGCCAGGGCCATAAATGGGAAGACCTTGCACCGCCACAGGTCCTCTGGTTCCTGGTGAGTAAAGCTGTGCAAATAACTGATATTTTTGGTTTGCTGGCAAGCTTTTTCCACTGGAAAATGCAGATTTGGGTCAATTTCACCAAATTATTTGAGTCAGAAACAAAACAAAACAAAATATTAAAATTCTAAATTTAAAAAAATCCCTGGGAGCATGGCTCCAATCTTTTTCTAGGAATTTATATGGGGGATAAGTGTATTCCAGCCATCTCTGCCATTGGGCCATCCTCCATGGAACAGTGAATTTCTTAAAGAGGGATAGCAGAAAAGCAGCACTAGAAGTTCTTTTTGAAAAAGTTATACCTTTTCCTTTTCATTTCACAGAGCCTTTGCAAGAGGAATAATTCCTAGAAAAATTAGCTGTTTGCAAAATTTATTGGCTAGGTTAGAAATTTAAATTTAATTTTGTCTCATCATATTCATGCAAGGTAATTGTGCATGCCTGGTCCTAATTGCGAAGATGAGGTTCGACGCTTGTCTGATTCATTTAGTTGTCAGAGCCATGGAATACAGAAAAGGGGCTTTAGAAGCCCTGTGCCATGTTGTTTTAGGAAGCATTGGAAAATGAGTTTCAGGGCATGTGAGTTTAAAATTCACTATCAGTGAGCAGGTGAATATGCAAGTTTAAAATTTGCAACCTGTGCCCATATAACTATTTATATTTTAGAGGAAGATGCAGACAAATTTGATGTGAGTGTAGCTGTAGCAAATACATTCTTTTTGTGAATATGTTTTCATGGTTCTAGCCAAGTACTAATTTATTCTGTAAGAGAATCTCTTCATTTTTGACACGTCAACTCCAACTGCTGCATCTCCGAACTTCCTCAGGGATGACTCTGCATGACCCAGCCGGCTGGCCGAGTCACAGGCCCTTACATTTGATTCATAGGTTTATGGATTTTACAGTCAGAAGGGACTATTATGGTTGAGTCTGACCTCCTGAATAACAGACCCAAGAACCTCACCCAGTAATTTCTGCATCAAGCCTGTAACTTCTATTTGAGCTATAGCATCTATCTAAAAAAAAAGTATTAGGGCATATGCCCAAATAAATCTGTTAGTCTTTAAGTTGCCACCAGGCTCTTCATTGTTTTTCTTAAAAAAAAAAGGCTATCCAGGCTTGATGTAAAGAGCATCTGCATCCCAAGGCAGAGGAGAGTGGAGAATGTGGGGATTCAGCTCTATGCCCCCTTCATTATCAACCCTGGCTCACAGACCCAGGCTGCTTACCCATCCTCCTGGCACAACTTTTGACCAAGGAACCCTGGAACCACAACGATCCCCTAGAAACATTCTTTATTTTCAATCAGTCTGCACTTAGTCCAGAATTTGCTGTTTCTTCTTTGGTACTGTAATTCCTGCAAGTAATTGAACGTTGCCTCTGATTCAGCAAAGCACTTACACACAGGCTTCACTTTAAACATGTGAGTAGTCCCATTAGAGTGGATCGTAATGATAATGATGGTCTGAATCCTGCTCATTTTACTTGTGTGTGTTATCCTATTGATTGCAATGAGGCTGTTGGCATGAGTATATCAAGAAGAATTTTATCTGGTATTAGATCTTTTCAGTTTGTCCCATGTTTGCATATAGAAGTTGTCATTCGAGAAGGTGGGGATGTCTGTTGTTATATATTATTTGTTTTGCTGTAGAGCCCCCAGTGGGACAAACACTGTGAAAATATATAAAGAAACACAGCCCCAGTCACAAAAAGCTCATAGATAAGATAGATTGGGGATCTAAGGATAAAATCAGACACAAGAGAGCAGTGTTTCCCAAACTTGGGATGCTGCTTGTTCAGGGAAAGCCCCTGGCGCGCCGGGCAGGTTTGCTTACCTGCCGCGTCCACAGGTTCGGCAGATCGCAGCTCCCACTGGCCGCGGTTCACTGTGCCCGGCCAATGGGGACTGCGGAAAGCAGCAGCTGGTATCTCCCTCGGCCCACGCCACTTCCCATAGCCCCCATTGGCCTGGAGCGGCGAACCACGGCAAGTGGGAGCCGTAATCAGCTGAACCTGCTGACGTGGCAAGTAAACAAACCGGCCTGCCAGGGGCTTTCCCTGCACAAGTGGCGTCCCAAGTTTGGGAAACACTGAAATAGGGGGATACAACAAGACAGACAGCAGAGTGCAAGGTAACAGTGAGACTGTTACGATTAGTGTAATAAGCAGTGATAACACCAGCTGCCTTTCAGCAGAGAAGTGAGAGGCAAGAAATCCATGTTCTGTTCCAAACTCAACAGTGGACTTATCATCTCTGTAATTAATTTAAATTTACTCATTCATAAAATGAGGGTAATAATATTTACACTTAGAGAAGATGTGCTGCTTCATTAATAAGTGATTGCAGAGTGCTTTTAGAAAATCAGATGAAAGATGCTACACACTAGGACTGCAAAGTATATTTTTATTTATTATTAAGTGATAAAAATCTAAGACAAAGCAAAATGGCATCTGCAACAGCATCAATTAAAGATAAGTCAAATACTGAGGGTGAAATAATCCTCTATTTTATTCTATTCCTTAGTAGAAACAAACAAACAAAAATCACAAAACAGTGGAACCATATTTCAATATTTACACAGATTGTTTTGAGTAATTCATAAGTACAACATTGCTATTATCATCCCTTGCTTATTGTTGTTGACATGGTGGTGCAGTTCTTCATAATTTCCTGGACTATCTCAAAAAGAAAACTGAAGGAGCTTAAACAAATACAAACCAGATTCCAGAGAATTAGTCGAACGAATGTTTTCATGAGCAGACCATGGGTTTTATTTGTGTAAGATACGTCATTAGAAGATTGGTTGTATTGAGAATGAGTCAGGAGATAAAACCTTTCCAATCTAACAACTAAATAATATCTTGTCGAGAAATTGAACAGTTGTTAATGAACTCATTAGTGTAGAACAAAGCAAAATACTACCCTTGTTTAGCAATTTTGCAAATTTTAATTCTGTTCATTTACAGCTACTTTAAAAAACATATAATACAGTGAAAAAGCAGCAAATGCTGAATATTAAAAAAGGTGTGAATAAGCGGCACAGCACTAAAACGTGTTGCAATGCAATCTTCTTCAAAGATCCCTTTCCCCAGACACTCAGCATGCTCCTGATATTTTGAACCCTGTTGAAGAAATCAAGATTGGTTGCAGAAGTATCCCCAAAAGCCCATTCTTGGGATGTGGAATATATTAAAAAATGCTATTGATTGTGTTTCAAAACGTTTTGTTTAGGCCATAGCAAGGCAAATAAATAATAAAAACCTGCACAAGCGTATAAGGGTCTGTATACACAGCAAGAAAAACTTGCTGCTGGCCCATGCCTGCGAACTTGGACTGTGGGGCTGTTTCATTGCTGTGTAGATTTCTGGGCTCTTGCTGGAGCCCGGGCTCTGGGACCCTCCCAACCTGCAGGTTTTTCTTTGCTGTGTATACATACCCTTAATCTGATATCAAACTATGCTTCACTTTGCACACATTTCTTTTGACTTTCACATCCACTTCTGCAACCTGTTTTTTGTTGTTCACAATGCAGTATTTATGGATGCAGGATCCGGGCTACCGGGTAAATTGAATAGCTAATAGACCGGTACTTCTGATTTACCACATCTCAGAAGAGAATTCTTGTTGACGTCTGTTAATATTATTACTACAGCTAATGCTCTCAGTCTGTTCTTAATGAATGCATTAGCAACAACCAATGAACGGAGGCTGTCATTTGGGTTTCTCCTCAGAGCCCCAAATAGAAAACAAAATCAGGCATGTTCTTGAATTTAGTAGCCAGGCGTTATCATCAGCATTTGGTAAAGATACAGCTAAACGATTAGTCAGAATAGAATTTGTGATCAGTCTTCACCCATTTTTAGAAGCTAAAATGACATGGTCTTGTCAAATAATACCTGAAAATGTGTATAATGCACCTTCTGTTAAAATTCATGGGATTTACAAGGTCAGCAGCCCATCTGCACATGAGAAGCATTTCAATTATTTTCTAGTCCGTTAAATGTTACAGATTTTTTTAAGATGTCCTTTCCTCCCAGTAAGCTGTTATTTCCCTCCTCCAGGAGAGATCAAGGGCAACAAATCTGGAAGCTTAGATTTAATTATTGTATAAACCCTCAGAGAAAAAACCCACTCTTCTCCTTATAAATGTGTTCTAATTAGGGACAAGATTTTCAGTAGAATTTACAACCATATATATTCAGGAAAATATAATTTGCTTTGCTCAACAAGTAATGTTGCATTGCAAGAGGATGCATAGTCCCCATCCACTGGTTAGCAGGGGAGGGGTTAAACCTCTCCCTCTCTTTCTAGAGAAAGCAGCACAATGACCTGAATGACCCCTGAATGCAGGGTAGATGGTTGGACAGCTGTAGGGTATTAATTAATTCTCCCTGAACACTAAACCAGATGTCTAGCTTAGTCTTGGAACTCTGTTTTAACTGAAGCAAGCTACACTTTTTACCACAGGGTTAGGTTGCACCCAGACCTCCAGGGGTTCACCTGAGATACTAGTGCAAACCTCCCCAGGGTGGGTGAGAGGAGAGGCAGGGATGGCTATCAGTGAGGAAGCAAACCATAAAACTTTGGAAAGTATTGAGCCCAACCCAGACACAAGACTTGCAGGAGATCCTGCTGGGGTTGTAGAGTAGCAGCCATGTCAGTCTGTATCCGCAAAAAGAAAGGGAGTACTTGGGGTTGTGTGTCTTTGCATTACCCTTATGATGGGACTAGGCCTTAAAGGCACACAGAGTCCTTACTTTGGCTGAGGAAAGCCAGGTGGTTGTATTTTGTTTTAAAAATGAAAACACAACAAAAGTCTTGTAAAGCACTGATAAAAATAACAAACAACATTAATAATGGACAAAACTCTGAAATCATTTCTCTTCCCTTACCCCCAATTCCTTATCAAGGCCTGATATTGGGTTTTTCTAGGGGCAGGTGATTCTTCACATTTATCATTGTTTTACAATCAAACACGCCAAAAAGGTATTGGAACTCCACTCAGCCATGCACAATAGCTCCCTGGCTCTCAGAAGGCATGTCCCATGCTTTGCAACATTCATTGTGATCAGTAGGAAGAGTCTGACATTTCAGCAGAACCATGGTAACTGTCTTATATCTCCCTTAGGTCACTGATTCAAATCAGGCTCAGGGCTGTGGTAACTGCAAGCCATTATGACCTTGCAATTCAGTTATAAATCAGAGACACCAGTGTTTTTTTTTGCCAAATCAAGGGTCTGCATCTCAAGTGGTAGTCTGAGCAAACACTGAAAGAGTCAGGTGGGATTCGCAAGATCTGAGTTCTATTCCTAACTATGGCAGTGACTCATTGTATGTCTTTGAACACAGCGCCCCTCTGTGCCTCAGTTTCCCCATCTGTAGGGTGGGGATAATAATACTTATCCACCTCTGGCAAGAACTTTGAGATCTGTGCTAAAAAGCATGATATACCTGTATATTATTTATTGTTATAAGTTCTTATAAAGTTGTTGAAGCACAGTTGTGGAGCTGTAGGACGCTTGCATTGCCTATGATGTACTGGTTCTGTGATATATAGAGGACTTCAGTTTCCATGCCTGTCATTCTAGTACCTTTCATAGTCACTAAACGTATTTTTAGAAAAGATGTTACCAGAAGGCAAGCATTTATTTTTATTTTCACAAACTTAGCCCTTTCCCAATTTTAACCATGCAATATTGGATCCATATAAAGAGTGAGATTTGGAAAAGTTGGCCTGACTCTACTTACACTGAAGCCCATGGAAGTTTTACTTCTGGCTTGGTCTATATCACATAGGTAGGTCAACACAAGCTGCCTTACATCGACTTAATAATGTCTGTGTCTACACTACAACAAGGTCCCTTCCACTGATGTAATTTACCTACTATGTCAACTTAATTACTCCACCTCTGTGAGAGGTGTAGTGCTGAATTCGACATAGTTTGATCGATGTAGTCGTAGGATAGACACAGTGTTGTTTATGTTGACTTAACTGGCCTCCAGGAGGTGCCCTGTTCTGGTCACTGTTCTCAAATCTGCTGCCCAGCAGCCAGATACGCTGGAAACAGCCCGTCAACTGTTAAAGGACCTGGAACTTTTGAATTTCCATTTCCTGTTTGTTTGGCATGGAGAGCTCACCTGCCCAGCTGATCATGCCGGCTCCATGTTCCAAACGCACTCCTGCGTGGAGTACAAAGGAAGTGGTGGATCTTCTGGATCGGTGGGGAGAAAAGGCAGGACAGGCACAGCTCCGATCTAGCCGTAGAAATGTAGACATATATGGACAGATTGCTCAGGGCTTGGAGGAGAAGGACTACACTAAGGACATGCAGCAGTGCTGTGTGAAAATCAAAGAACTGTGTGAGGAGTATCAGATGGCAAGGGAGGTGAACAGTCACTCTCCTTCAGCACCACAGACTTGCCGCTTTTTACAAGGAGCTACATGCTGTTCTCATTGGTGAACCCACCACGACCCCCAAAGAGCAGCGTGGATACCTCTGAGGAGTCAGAGTCCTGGGCCACCACGGGCAATACTGAAGAGGAGAATGGGAGACAGGTGAGTGGGGGATCCATTGTCTCAGAGAGCCAGGAGCTGTTTGTAACCCCAGAGCAGTCCAGCCAGTCAAAGCAAAACAGCTTGGCCGAGCATGATGCTGGGGAAGGAACCTCTGGTGAGTATGCAATTCCAATTAATATTTTGGGGTCTTGTCCTGTTCCTATATGCTATTTTTTATTTTAAAAATCCAGTTGAGTTAGCATGGCTGTCTGCTTCCCAGAGGCCGCACCAGCTGGGCAGAGGGTTCCCTGCAAAAAAGATTGTTTATGCACACAGGGATGTCCCTGGAATCCTCCAGAGAGATCCCCAGGAAACTTTCATGGAGGTACTCTGCAATCCATTGAAGATTTCTGTGGCGGGCTGGCTTATATCTTCCACCACGGTAGGACACTTTCCCATACCAGTCCAGTATTAATTTGGCTGGCATCATCGCAATACACAGCATAGCAGCCTAAGATCTGTACCTGGACGCTTGCAGGAGCTGTTCCCTTGCCTCCTCTGTTACTCTGAAAAGACGGTGGTTGTTTTAATTTCAATTGTGTGAACCACAAACAATAGTGGCTGTAGCCCCCTCTGTGATTTTTCCACCCCTTCATCCAAGCTGTACAAAACATGGTCATAGTTTGGCTGGAAGAGGTCAGCATTGACCTCAGAAACTGCAAGCCTTGGTGCTGGAGAACAGCAGCGACAACAGAGGGGATGGTGGAGGGGAAGAAAAACATTGTAGGCATACCCCCCACTGCCGCCTCAGCCAAGGCTTGCAGTTTGGTCCTGGACCTCCAGACAATGTCCATGTTACAAAGGGGAGGCGGCGTGGCCCCCCCGGTCACCTCCAGTTCTGCTGTACTTTGCCCCCCAATACTGCAGATGGTCTGGTGCCCCTGCCCCCAGGCTATACTCACCGTGGCGGGACAGCAAACTGGTTCAATGAACACATCTGCAGAAATGAAATATTCTGCTTTACACTTGCATTGATGCAGGGGAGTGATTTTTATTTAGCAAATCTGCACTACACCCTGAGTCTGCACTGACAATGGTTCCTTTCTGCTTTGCATGGTCTGCAGCTAAAAGCATGGCTTTCAGCTCTTCTTTCGCACTGGTGGAGAGGCTCTCCAGATGAGACAAAGGTGAAAGAGAACGCGAGATGACACATTTAATGAGATAATGAATGCCTCTGAGTCAGTGGACACATGGACATTCGAGCAGGAGAATAGCCCAGGAGAATGAGCATGGCACACAACAATAGATGCTGGGGATTCTGAAGGAACAAAAAGACATGTTGAGGCATCTGGTTGACCTTCAGGAGAAACACCTTGAGGCTAGACTCCCTCTGCAGCCCCTGCACAATGGCGTTCCAACTGCTCCGTGTTCCCCCTCCCAAACGTTCCTGCAGGTGAGGGGCGCCAATGCAATATCCCTTGCACTCAACCCTGGGGGAGGGTGCCAAGAATAACAGCCACACAGGCACTGATGTACGGCAGGCAAGGCCGCTGAGTTTTTAAAGACAAGATGAATATGTTTTCCCCCTCCCAGTTTCATTCCACTGTCTTTCCAAGGTTTAATTCTTTGTCAGATATTTCACTGTGTATATCTGTGTGCAATAAAAGTCCATATTTTGAAAATGAAATCTTTATTAATTCAAAGCAGGGGATGGGGGATAGGGACACATGGGCACCGGGGGGAATGGGCATGAGAAAGCAACCTAGCAGTCTCAGCAACATTTAGACTATGCGTAGGAGTAATACAGAAAAACAGCTCACTTTACTGTGGGTCATTAATAAAGCCTCTCTGAGACACATTGCCCCACACTGAGCTCTTCTTATAGGCCTGGTATCTAGCTGCTCAAAATTAGCAGACAGGCTATCCACCTCCACGCCCCACCCATGTGGAAACTTCTCTCCCTTTGGTTCACAGATATTATGAAGCACACAGAAGGCTGCTATAACCGTGGGGATTTTTTTTTTTTTACCGAAGTCTAACCTAGTGAGCAAACTGCACCAGTGACCCTTCAAATGGCCAAAGGCACCTTCAACCACTCTTCTGCACTTACTGAGCCTATTGCTGAACTTGCTGCTATCCAAGTGTCTGGTGTACAGCTTCATGAGTTATGGGAGCAAGGGGTAGGCTGGGTCTCCCAGGATCATGACTAGCATTTCAATGTCATCCCTGCTTGCAGCTTTCTGAACAGAGCTGTATTCTTAAAGATGCAGGCATCATGCACCTTCCCAGACCACCCCACACTGATGTCAATAAAATGCCCCTGGTGATCCACCAGTGCTTGCAACACCACAGAAAAGTATCCCTTTCTGTTTATGTACGCTTTGGCAAGATGGTCTGGTTCCAAGACAGATAGCATATGTATTCCTAACTCCCCACAATTATGGAACCCCATTGCAGCAAAACCATCCAGTGTGTCCTGCACATAGCCGGGAGTCACAACCATTCTTAGCAAAAGGCACTTAATGGGGGGAGGGATAGCTCAGTGGTTTGAGCATTAGCATTAGCTTGCTAAACCCAGGGTTGTGAGTTCAATCCTGGAGGGGGCCATTTACGGATCTGGGGCAAAAATTGGGGATTGGTCCTGCTTTGAGCAGGGGGTTGGACAAGATGACCTCCTGAGGTCCCTTCCAACCCTGATATTCTATGATTCTATGGCACTGCATACTTGGATCACAGCAACCCCCATGGTGGATTTACCAACTCCAGATTGATTCCCCATTGATCAGTAGCAGTGTAGCATCACAAGCTTCCACACAGCGATCCCCATTCACTTCTCCACTGTCAGAGTAGGTCTCATTTTAGTGTTGCTGCACTGCAGGGCTGGGGAGAGCTCTGCACACAGCTCCTGGAAAGTTGCCTTGTGCATACAAAGGTTCTGCAGCCACTGCTCATCATCCCATACCTGCATAACAATATGATCCCACCAGTCAGTTCTTGTTTCTCGGGTCAAGAACCAGAGCTTCACTGTGTTCATCGGCTGCGCAACCACCAACAGCAACCAGGAATTGTTTCATTCCATGGCTTCCAGCAGGGCTACTTGAAGGACATTGCCATTACCCACACGGTAGTTCCTCTTGCAGGAAATACTGCAGGATAAGGCATGTGGTGTTTGCAACACTCATCACAGTAGAGCACAGCTGATCAGAGTCCATGCTTCTCTGCAGTTGGCGTATTCACAGCTATGCAAGCTTTTTGAAAAAAAGGTGTGAAATAGTATGGGTTGCGGATGAAATCAGGGGAGAGAGAGAACTGCATCATTGAACATTGATGCCGTGTTCCCAGTCATCCCTGTGAGAATGCTGGGCTCCCTTGAATCACTGCAAGTCCTCCTGCAAAGCCCCCTGTGGCAAGTTGCACTGTGGGATAACTACCCATGGTGCACTACTTTCTGCATCGATGCAAGCACTGCTAGCGAGGTCGTGCTCCACTGACACAAGGAGCATGGTGTGGATAGGCACAACTGACTTAATTACTGCGGCGGCTGGATGTCGACTTAACTTAAGTCAACTTAAGTTCGTAGTGTAGACATGCCCTCTGACTACAGAGTGAGCAGAGTAGGCTAACATTGAGTGCTTTTGAAAATCCCACCCAAGCCTCATGCACCTCTATAAAGACACAGTAGGTCCAGCAGCCCACAGAAGTATTGGTATCTCTAAAAATGAAAGTGTCGGTACTGGACCACCACTGAATTAGTCCATTGTAACTCCACAGACGAGCACAGTGATGAATCAGGCCAACTGAACAGAGCTAGCCAAATAATGAAAGATATCGTCTTAGTATCTATCAGTCCATTTGACAATGAGTTCACTGTTTCATCAAAGTGCCAAAATTCATTGCATAAATCATTCACAATAGATAACTTGACTGGCTGAGACACTGAGAACAAGTGACATGTTACAAATACCCTGAAGTACTGCATAAGCCACACAGCTGGCACTTCCAAAATGTTGGTTGTCTATCATATTAATGCCATGCCCATCATTACCTTCTTTGACATGGCGCCAATTGTGTAACTAACAGGGACGGCCAATTGAGCTGCTGGCAGGTGATGGATGCTCACATTCAGCCCAACTTTTAAAAAAAACCCACAATTTTAAACATCCAGCCAACTTGTGCAATGGACTGAATGATAAAAAGGTACTATGTTGTACAATCAGTGCTGAGTTTTTTTGTAGTAATGGACAATATATGTGTCAGAGATTGTGAGTTGGCCTCCATTACAGGCTACATTGAATGATAAGCACCCAGACTAGACTAAGGTTGGAGGAAGGGAAGCAATCTGATTTTCATCACAAAGCTAATCAGCAAAGATTATGGATGGCCTCCAATTTCAGCTTTACTAGATTCCAAAACCCAGTGCTTCCTACTTAATCACAATACTTACCAGCAGCATTCATCAGTAGGACTGGAAAGGCTTCAGGTTAAAACTGGGCCAAATTTTTTGGACAAAACTTTTTCTGACTAAAAATGCAGATTCAGCAACACTGAAACGGTTTGCGAATTTGTGCTGGTTTTGCCAAATTGTCTCAGTTGAAAAAACTCCTAAACAAAATTCCCCCCAAACTGAAATGTGTTGATTTTTAAGTTTGAAATGAGTTCTTTCCATCATTTCCTTTATTTAAAAAAAATCAAAAATGTTTTTTAAAATGTCAAAATTTAAATGAAACATTTTGTTCAACCTGAAACATTTAAAAATGTCCAAAAAAATTAATGAACCCTGTTCCCCCTCCCCACCAGCCACTTTTTTTTTTTTTTTTTTTTTTAATTTTCAGTCCTCCAAAAAAAATCCACTATTCACACAGCTCTGCTGGAGATAAAGGCCAAGATGAAAATGTGTCAGATAAAATAAGGGCTGACTCTATCCATACAAAACTTAAACCAAACCCAAAACAGAATTATGAGGTGTGTAAAAGATTGTTTTAATTATTATTCCACACCGCTATATTTCTGGGTTGAGGTGGAAGCACAAATCCTGAATCGCTTCTGGAAGAGATAGTCAGAGAATCCTGGCTCCATTGAAGTCAATGGCAAAACTCCCACTGACTTCAATGGGACCAGGAATTCACCCTTTGTAGTTTCAACCTGACCAACACGTACTATAAATATCATAACTAAGTCTGCTCTATTAAGATTTCCCGTGCAATTATGCAGATGCAAGAGGGTCAAAGAGCTCAGATAAACTCCTGATAAGTGTCCAAACTTTTGTTGGGTGCTTAACTACATACAATCTAAATTGCACGTCTTTGGAGGTTAGAATAATAGAATCACGGGTTCCCTAGTCTAACCCCCGTCTCAGATGCAGGAAGTGTTGTGTCTCAATCATCCAAAAATATCTTTTGAAAGTCTCCAGCGAAGGAGCTTAGGTTAGGAAATTGTAGGTTAACACGTAGTTCTAGACTGAACATTACAACAAAATTGTAATTAAATTAATATATGGCAATTGAAAAACTAATGGCATACTATATGTGGACAGCAAACACTGGTGAAATAATTTAATGTTAATCAATTATCAAGGTTTGTAAAAGGTTCCCACTGCACAGATGCCAGTCAAAAAAATAAAGCTATGTGGAAAATATTTTTCTCTCCTCATGTAACTGTACACATTCCCCAAATGCTTAAATTAGTCTCCATGTTTTTGGAAGATATGCTGTTCCTAATGTGTGGATGCCAATAAATGAATGATAGAAAAATGAATCAAAAATAGTTATTCAGTTATTCAACATGTCAGAGAATGCTTTGCAGGATATTCATGCTTGGAAGATCACAAGATAGCCAGCCATCAAAACAGAATTTAACAGCACAAATGCATAAACACAGCACTGGGAAGCTTTACTAAACTTTAAAGAAGATCACCATTAATTAGCAATGACATTTACTTTGATCCTTTTATGTCATGCTCCCACGCAGACCCAAGGCTCCATCTTTTTGAAGGCAGGTTTTTTACACAGCTGCAATATGTTAAAGGTGCCTGGCATACAATACGACCCCACTCCTATGCAAGAATGATTGCACACAACTCCAATCGCTATTTTCTCCCCATTTCTGGGCCTGATCCTGAAAGTTCTGAGCCTTCTCAACTACCACTAGACTTTGTGGGTAGTTAAAGGCAGCGTACCCATCACAGGCTCATACCTTCTCTTTCCTTACATAACATTCTTGAAGCTATATTAGCTTCCTCAGTGAAGTGGATAAGCTCACATAAGAATTAATATCCTTATCTGCCTCTGTGAATGCACATGTTTATAATTTAATGTCCTACGCTTTGCCTGTCCATAATAAATCCTTATAAACAAAATTTGTTCCAAACCAAACTGGGAGTTTAGCACTATGTTGCAGTGAAAACCTGCCATGTGGGGTCAGGTGTGTGTGTGTGTTGTGTGTCTGATCCTCGCCCCATTGAAATCAATGGGAGTTTGCCATTTACCTAAATGGGACCAAGGAATCTTTCCTTTGATTTCAGTCAGCTTTGGATCAGCCCCTATATTTGGGGAAACATGTCTGTCTGTCGGTTCAAGGTATGTAAATTGTGACCAGACACTTCGGCAGTGGGTGTATAAATGTACTTAATACTGTAGTAATAATATATTATTTTCAGTAATTTTGGGCCAAAGCATTTTACTATTACCATAATTAGTTTTCCATTAGCAACCACTCCACCTCAGAATTACTGAGTTCTACATCCACCTGGTTTTATTTTCTATGTTTCTTATTTCTAAGTTCTCTGGGCCTGAGCTCTGGCTGAAATATCCAAAGTGCAGGTTACAGGGTGTGCTAGCTTATAGACTCCCTCTCTACACACAAGGTGAAATCCTGACCCCACTGAAATCAATGGCAAACTTGCATTCACTTCAAGTGGAGCCAAGATTTCTCCTACAGCATCATACATAACCAGGCCAGTCATCAGAGTTACCAGGCAGCCAGCTGAGGCAGGAGCAGATGCAGGCTGGAACACGGGTTGGCTTGAGTTGAAATATGCTCATCTAGAGGTGGAGCAGGAGGAGAAGGCTGAAGTAGCAGCAAGGGCATTCTGTTGAAACTACTAGCAATAGGAGTGTCCCTAGTCAAATAGTGATGCAGAGCAGTCCGGAGAGACTGCTTCCCCCTATACCTATGCAACAGGGTGACCGTTGCACCCCTGCGTATCCAGCCCCTTGGCTCTGCTCCTCACAGACTCAGGGACACTCCAACCTGGTGCAACTCCCGTGCTCTTTACTTGTGTCTGTTTCCCACCACCGGTTTCCTAGTATATACAGGTTATTTACAACAACTTGGCTTAACAAGGCCTGGTTAGTAATAGGCTCCTGCCTCCTGTTCTCTGCCCCCTTTTCACTCACTTCCTCCCAGTCTTATTGCTCCTGCCTAATGAGGCTGGCAGGTGCAGTCAGTGACTAGGCAAACCTAGGCTATTTACCCAGCCCTAATCCATTTCCCCTGATTGGAACTGGAGTGGCAGGAGCTGATTGAGGCTTCCCCAGCAGTTCCCTGCCATGGGATCACCTGGGTGGGTCCTCACTGGTGGATTGGATGAACTCTGGTTGGATAGCATGGGGCCTATCACAAGACCTGCAGGTAATTCTGTTGACTCATCAGGCTTAAGAAGGCTCAGTAGGGTGACCAGATAGCAAGTGTGAAAAATTGGGACGGGGGGGGGTAATAGGAGCCTATATAAGAAGAAGACCCAAAAAATTGGGACTGTCCCCATAAAATTGGGACATCTGGTCACCCTAAGGTTCAGGCGTACCGCATCAGGGCAGTAAGGGGAAGGCTGATCTGCCACTCACTGTATTGTTCTAGACATACACCTTCCCATTGTAGGTAGGATTTCAGCATTGACGGCTCTTAATCTTTAATGAGCCCTAGGAAAAGGGTTAAAGAAAATTAAAATTTGGTTTCAGATTAAGATGTTAGCTGTAAGGAATCAGGAAGCAAACTTTATGTTTTCCCGTGCCATGTTGTTTCTGTCAGATTCATCTGGAATTGTTTCATTGGTTATACTTTACTACTGATTGTTTACTGTAAAATAATGAAGCCTTTTGACTGCTTTTCAAATGAAGAGGGGCATGTTCCTATATTCATTTTCAACCAATTTGGTCTGCGTCTCTCGAAGGAATAGGAGATTAGCCAGCACTATAAAATCTGTTTGCAGTGAAGTAATGCCTTTGTTAATGAGATTTAACCCAATTTGACTGAAGAAAATAACTTTTAAAATGCACATTTTTGGTCCCATGAATTTCAGTAAAGCACCACTGAAAACCTTTTAAGTGAAACTGAGTTAGATCTCATTAGCAAAGCAAAAAATGTATTAAAGTAAGTCTCCATAGTTTAAGAATTATATAGTCTATATTAAGAAGTGTGAGCCATTTAATCTGAATATTTACTTTACAAGAAATTGCTTCCACACACCCCATTTGGATCAACTATATGGTGCATTGCAAATGCATAACCTGTTTGTTTCTAGCCACCTCAAAAACGCAACAAATAGGATAGAAATGGAAGACAATTCTGCTTTTCACCAGACTGTCAGAGTTTCTTGCCATAGCCTGCAACTTTTGATGGTAAACCTTGTGCTGACTGTCATAAATCATGAAACTTTCAACATTCATTTTCTGAAGAACTGTTTAA
The DNA here is from genome assembly GCF_965152235.1 of Eretmochelys imbricata. Classification (NCBI taxonomy): domain Eukaryota; kingdom Metazoa; phylum Chordata; order Testudines; family Cheloniidae; genus Eretmochelys; species Eretmochelys imbricata. Next base: position 167,938,302 of record NC_135573.1, read on the forward strand.
GATCATATCTTTCATCAACCACTGCCCTATCACACATGTTATTTCTGTGATTAAGTGTCCTTATGAACTAGCACATATTACTAAAAGCTACTAGAGCATTTCAAAAGTGCATAATTTGAAGGAAAAGTATAACAAAGTAGTCACTCAGCATAGGCTTTGACCATTTAATCGGGAGATCTCCTCATTATGCAATTTATTGGAGTACAGAAACCAAATTTCTTTCAAGCACAAATTGTAATGTAAGTAAAGTGATAAAGTGCTAATGAAAACAAAGCATTTCAAATCTCTATATTTAATAGCATTTTATCAAGTGGTTAGGCAGACGTGTGGATTTTATTACAATTTTTGCTAGTAATCATTAATCTGCTGAAAGTTTCCTAGCAATCAGGGACTCATTTCATTATTCTAAAACTCTTAACTATAATAATTCACACTTTTCTTTTTAATACACGATTGTGCTTTCATTGAAACATACAATGAACAACATGGTCCCTTTTCATAACTTTTTTTCTTTGTCTCTGGTGACTTGCTTCCACAGCAACTCTATGTCCCTTTCTACAATGAGTTTGCAAATTTTTCAATTAAACACCAGTTTAGGGAGTATTTAAGTATTTATTGATAGTCTTTTCACCTTTGCAACAATATTATGATTTGATAAAGATAAATTTGTTCTATGCAGAAATGAGACATGGAAATTAGACCACTGGATCCCAATACCTTGCAGAAGTAACTTGCATTTTATACATATGAAATATTTAGCTACCCTTTTATTCCCATCAGATGCTCAACATTTTATTGAAGTTAAAATTTTCATAAGCAAACTGACAATCTTTAAAATTTTATTATAGTGAATTATATGTAATCAGGGAAACATTTCTGATAATTTGAAATTGTATTTAACAAATGGCAACTGAGAGGTAGCATGGTCCAGTGCATGGAATGAGGGATGGAGCATGAAAAGAACTGGCTGGAATATGATGAGTAGAACTAGAGAAAGAGGAATAAGTTGGGTGGCTCAGGAATGTAAGCCTGGGGGGTTGCTTCCAGCTGTGGTGTGGAGACAGAGTCTTTACATGTAACACTGGGCTCTCAGTATATATGCATCTGATGAAGTGAGCTGTAGCTCACGAAAGCTCATGCTCAAATAAATTGGTTAGTCTCTAAGGTGCCACAAGTCCTCCTTTTCTTTTTGAGTATATTTAATCAAGCTCTGTTTTCTTACAACTCTTCCTGTTTGCTACATTGCTTCACTAATGAAACCTTGGGTACTGTTCCTAGATCTGCCATAAGTTTCCGCTATAGGACATACATTGCAAAGAAAAACGCGTGGCACCGGGGGGCAGGTCCATACTATTGGTTAAGATGATCTAACTTACGTTGCTCATGGGTGTGAAAAAGCCCCCACCCCCAAGCCACGCGAGCTTCGCATTGTCCTCACCAGTGCTATGTCGGTGGAAGACACTCTCCCCACCTGCTGGGTGTCAGAGTCTGGGCTCCGGCCTGAGTGGAAACAACTACACAGCTATTTTTAGCCCTGCAACCCAAGCTCCACAAGCCCAAGTCAACTGACCTGGGCTCTGAGTCTCCATGCCGAGGGTTTTCCTTTACAGCGTAGGACATACTTTATGTGTCCTTGGGCAAGCAATTTGGGCCAACATTCAAGTTTAGGCTAGTCTAGAGGTGAGAGTGATAACAATGGCTCTACCATTTCTTTGTTACAACTGTGCTCAACACCCTGGCCATGGAGAAATATAATTCCTCTCATTAATTTTTGACCTGGCTAGATTCTGAACACATTTAAATAATTGACTTTGATATGTGCAGACAATGACTTGGAAGGTGTCAGGGAAAGCTTACTGAGTGAGAATGGGACCTCTGAACAAGCTCAGGGCTCATCTCCACTTGACATGCTCAGGGCTCGTCTCTACTTGACATGCTACAGAGGCACAGCTGCACTGCAGTAGCGCTTCAGTGTAGACACTCACTACAGTGACGGGAGGGGTTCTCCTCTTGGCATAGTTAATCCACCTCCCCAACAGGTAGTAGCTAGGTTGAAGGAAGAATTCTTCCATTGACCTAGCTCTGTCAACACCAACAGGGTTAGACTGGCTTAACTACATCACTCATGGGGGAGTGTGTGGCTTTTTCACACCCCTGAGCAACATAGCTGAGTTGTCTTTACTTTCAGGGAGAGGAACTGTACAGTAGGGGAGTTTGTAAATAGCAGTACAGCTGAGAACCTTGACTTTGGCACAAACAAAGATGAATATACCAGAGTCTGAACTGTTACAATTCTTTTTTCAAGATCCCTGCTAGACAAACTGTACACATAAAAAAAAAAGCTTTAAAAAAGTGAAGTTTCCCTCAAAGTAAATGGAATCAATAGGCAGGAGAAATAAAGCTGGGTACGTGACCTAAGTATATGCAGCGTAATCACCAGTAGCTAGGTATTGTGTACAGGACACAGGACTAGTGCTTGGGTTCAGCAGCCAAACCTCAGCCTAAAATTATATCCTCTGTTATTTACCTGTGAGGCTGGGTTTAACTCGGCCACAAAGATGTTGGTTCTTGAGGGCTGCACTGATCACCAAGCTCAAGATTTTACAAAAATGGAAGAGTAGGCTTATCCTGAGAATAGAGCAGTGGTATTCAGACCTGTCTGAGTTAGCAGCCAAAGAAAGAATAGCTTATCACTGTAGACAGCAAGTATATGAATTCAAAGGAATTTAGACCCCATTTCTAGATACACTGGGATGAAAACAAAGTTGAGATAGCTCAAAGAACACCAGACCTCCATTCCACTTAACCTCTTCTCATTTTTCCTCCCCCCTATTCCTCTCCTTCCCTCCCCTCCCTATTCATGTAGGTCTTCTATTTTATTACTGTTGCCCCTCCAACCCAACACATTGCGTCCATGCAGTATTGTCTGGCTTTGTATGGCCTGGCTTGCAGCCTTGATGAGCTGTAACACTGCATAATTCTGTTGGTGATCCTAGGAAGTATATGGAATTTGGAAACGTAGACAAGCTGTAAGTCATTTAATATTTTTTGTACTTTTCATTGCCTGTTTCTTTATGAAAATCAATTAAAAAGAAATGCCATGGTTAATGTATGGCATTCAACTGCACTCTCCAAAAATGCACTGACTGGAATTGCAATCACAACAATACAAACTGCTGTCCTGGTATAAATGCTGAGTGTGGGAAAGAAAAGATGCAGAGACATTTAAGAGTGGTTCCTGGGATTAATAATGGACATTGAGTCTTGTGCCACTACAGAAAATAGCTGACTGAAATCCAGCCCAGGACAGCAGTGAGGGACACTTATTACCTTTCGATGGAAGTTTGGTGGCTAGCATGAAGCATGCAAGTGGTCTTGGTCCAGTTACCAGTAGTTAAGTATTCATATCACAAAAGTTACCACTATAATCAGCACCTTGTTAGACATCCTTGGGAGAAAGATCAAAGAATTAGTAGATGCAGATGCTGAACAAACTGTTCATCAACTCTGGCCATAGGCTGAGGCACATTGGCAGGACATCTAGAGAAGCATGGACTGCTGCTGCCCTTGATGTAACTGATCTGTAAGTAAAGAGGATTTCAGTTTCCAGGCCTGTCAAATAGGCATAGCCCGTTAACACTGAAGTCGCAAAATGATGCAAAAATGAAGACTAGTGTAATAGCATACTTTCTGTGCAGTCAGCAGCTGCAGAATTTGTTGCACAGTCCAGCCAGTAGTGTAAAATCGTGCTCCAGAATCCTTTTTTTAAAAGGAGATATGCTTCTAGTCCTTGTAGTTACAAAGAAAACTTTAGGATTCTAAACCAGGTGTAAAGCAATGTAGTGCTGACTTTGAGTCTGCACACAGCCTGAAACTATAACTATTTGAACTTCTCCCATTCTTCTTACTGGATTATTAACTCTGAAATTTAAGGATGACTATTTAACAGTTAACAATTCCACTGCTGATCATTTTAGCAAAAAAACCGCAAACAAACAAACAAAAAAAAACAGCTAAAGTGCATATCCAAAACCCAAAATGCCTCCCATTGCTTTCAAGGTACAAAAGGCAGTAGCTGATCCCTGTCCAGATGCCATTAACTATAGCTTCCTCCTGAGTAAACAAGAAATCTTTCAGTAGAATTTAGGTCCAGCTTGCATAGAACTACTGGAAGGTCGACTATATAAAAGGAGTGCACAGCATCAGGGCTGATATTCACAGAATGTACAGATGATCACATCTCTCTCCGTGCTAATGTAAGAAGATTTCCTGTCTAATTCTAATCAACAGGCAGGACTTCCATCATATCTCCTGGGTGATACAGATTAATGAATCTCACTGTCAGGAGGTTAAGAACATAAGAATGGCCATACTGGGCAAGACCAAAGGTCCATCCAGCCCAGTATCCTGTCTACTGACAGTGGCCAATGCCAGGTGTCCCAGAGGGAGTGAACCTAACAGGTAATGATAGTGATCTCTCTCCTGCTATCCATCTCCACCCTCTGACAAACAGAGGCTAGGGACACCATTCCTTACCCATCCTGGCTAATAGCCATTAATGGACTTAACCTCCATGAATTTATCCAGTTCTCTTTTAAACCCTGTAAAAGTCCTAGCCTTCACAACCTCCTCAGGCAAGGAGTTCCACAGGTTGACTGTGCGCTGAGTGAAGAACTTCCTTTTATTTGTTTTAAACCTGCTATACATTAATTTCATTTGGTGGCCCCTAGTTCTTATATTATGGGAACAAGTAAATAACTTTTCTTTATTCACTTTTTCCACACCACTCATGATTTTATATACCTCTATCGTATCTCCCCTTAGTCTCCTCTTTTCCAAGCTGAAAAGTTCTAGCCTCTTTAATCTCTCCTCATATGGAACCCGTTCCAAACCCCTAATCATTTTAGTTACCCTTTTCTGAACCTTTTCCAATGCCAGTATATCTTTTTTGAGATGAGACCCCATCTGTATGCAGTATTCAAGATCTTCAAGATCTGACTCCAAGATTAGCTCCTGATTAGCTGTAGCTAAATTAGTCCCCATCATATTGTATATATAGTTGGGGTTATTTTTGCCAATGTGCATTACTTTACATTTATCTGCATTAAATTTCATTTGCCATTTTGTTGCCCAATTACTTAGTTTTGTTGCCCTGGTTATGCAGGTTTTCCCTGATACACAACCTAAACGTTCCTTGTTGAATTTAATCCCAATATTTCCAGTAATATTTGCTTCTTACTGTGCTAAATATAATTAATTTCTCTCTCTCGCTGGTCTTTACACATTCCAAATCCTTACAAATTGCTGCGTCCCCCACATAGGGTCCTAAGATGTCCCATAGCTCAGCTAGCCATATTTCACTTAAATTTATCATCAATTCCTATTACTTTTTCTTTGGTTCACTTCATCATGACAATCTCCCACATCCACCCAAGCATTCAGTCTTTTGGTTCTTACTCAGAAAACCTCCCATTCATTTCTGAAAATACATCTTGATACTGTGGGGACATCCCATCTGTTAATTTAAAAGAGAGTCTGGTACACGTGCGTAGCAGTACCAACCTTGCACTCTCTTACTGTCTGGAACCCCAATTAGGGCTTATCTGCTCATGGACAACAGGGAAGTGCAGACATGTCAGATATCAGGCTGGCCAGATTGCAAATACACTGAAGAGCCTTGACAGCTCACTTGTGGTTTTTGAAAAACAGAAAGGTAAAGAGAAAAATATTGCAACAGCATGTACACTTTGCAAATGAAAAAGCACACATAAATCCCTTTATTATCTATTCTGTGCCTATCTAGCAACATGCATCTGCAAATCAGGGATTTACATGAAGCCTTCAGGTAATGCATGTGCAAAGTAGGTGCACAATTATTATTTATAGTACAGTAGTGTCCAGAAGCCCCAACTGAAGCCCCCTATTATGTTAGAAATGTTACAAACACATAGTAAGACACATAGTCTCTGCCCTGAGGAGCTAACAGGATAAGTAGACAAGATGGTCAAAGTGTGGGAGGGCATATAGTAACAGAGATGTGAGGTGACTGGGCAGGGTCACATAATAAGTAAGAGACAGAGCGAAGAATTAAATCCAGATCTCCTGAGTCCCAGTCTAGTGCTCTATTTATTATACCACAAAATCACATCTAAATTATACTGAAAAAATCAGGTCCTGGGTATATTGTCTATTTTATTTCCAAATAAGAATTCATGTGCAGGTTTCTTTACTAAGGTTCTGACCCTGCAAAGGCTTTAGAAGATGTGTAACTTTATGTACTGAGAACTCCCATTGCAGTAAGTGGATTTACACACATGCATAAAGTTAAGCACGTGCATAAATCTTTGCAGGATTAGGGCTTTAGAGTGATATGTGTGGTTGAAAGAAAGGGGTAGGAAGACAGAAAATATAGATATGCATGGGCCTTTTCCTGAATCTGCCTTAGGAGATTTCTATATGTTGAGTAAATGTGAGTTGTTGGATTGTGGGTTTTTTTTCCCCTTTGCTTCAGCCAGGATACACTTATTGCTGAGCATGCCTTTTCTTTTTTTCTTTTTTTCCTTTCCAGCTGCAATTCCTGTCTGGCTAATTTGTTGTTTGGAAATGTTTTTGCATGACTGGGCAAGCAGCTAGGATGATTGTCCCCAGGAGCAATGCCTCTCTTCATCTCATCACATTACATAACTACTTATGTTCATAAAAGCTGTCTTCTTCTGCAGTGCGGATACCTCTCCCCCCAGGCCACTGCTCTTTCCACTGATGACAGCTTCTTACCATGTTTCCTTCTCTTCTCTGTTTAGATATGGGAATAAAGTCTTCCTTTTCCCTTCTAGCCTTGTTTTCATTTCAGATGGTAATCTGGCCTGGTTGGAAAATTTCTTTATGGAGCCTTCATTCGTTTAGCAGTATTATTGTGGGTGTTTCTGTGTTAATTACTATGGATTATCGTTTGGAAGAGAAGGGTATTATGGGGATATGACTAGAGCAGTGAAGCTAATGAGCAATGACAGCACTGTGTCCAGCACTTACAATAATACATTAAAAATAATACTGTGTCCACCCTTCAAAACATCTAGCAAAAATATTTTAAAAATTCAGACTTTTTAAATTTTATTTTAGAAACTGTCAAGAAAAAAAGTCTGTATGCAGGGTTAATAAAACATAACATGCAAAAGTAGGAGGAGATGCTTATTCACACAGAAAACAGCATTGGCCCAAACATGCTAGCAACTGAGCCATGAGACATTTGGCAATGCTGTCTCACAACTATATACAGACATTGAATAAATGGATTTAGCTGTTTGGTTTCAGGACATTTTAGCTACTAAATATTTGCTAATAACTCACACCTGGAAGAGATCACATTGCCAGTGGCATAAATCAAAGTCTCATTATAAAGAATATTTCCAATATGCTGCCCTTTATATTTAATCAAAATTCTTACCATACTTTCCTTGGACTAAATGTTGGCAATCAGCCACAGACCAGACACAGTCCAAAATTAAATTTAAAAATTTATTGGGCTACTAACTTCCTATTTAGAAGGGCATCGATGATGGACAGTGAGACCAGGGTAATGGCGTATAGGGCTCTGCTGAACTCTATTTCTCTTCAACCAAGAGATGTGAAAGAGAAAACAGAGTTCATAGTCTCTACTACTCAAACACTTTACTTCTAGCTTTAATGCGGTTCTCAGAAGAAAGGATGACCTTTGGAGATAAAAGTAGTTTGTATTAATTTTAACATATATACCTGGCTATACAGTGCTGATATAATCTGACCTATGTAAGTGGCAGAGGAGAGCAATACTCCTCCAGGCACACCCCGGGGATTGAATTGTGAGAGTAGTATGATTCCTTCCTTGCTACTTACTACTCCCCTGCAGCAAGTAATCTGCTATTGGCCCATAACAGTAAGACATGACCACCTGCTCCCTGGTGAAGGGGGGCGGGGGGGAATAATGATGTTTCAGTCCTTGAGATCTACTGATGAAGAGTGCTATGTAAGGGTGAGGGTTGTCATCAATACCTGTCCACAAGAGCAACTGGACTGCACACCTACATGATAATTACAACGGCCTAAATGACCACTATCTTCTGTCAACAACATTTCTCTATCTGTTCAAAATGCTTGGCAAAACATTTTGTTAACCCAGAGTTAAGTTTGCCCAGCAATAGCAAGTGCCCTTCCAGTTCAGCAAACCTTGAGTTCAGCAAACCTCAAACTTGTGAAAACCAGGAAATTCCAAGTTAAGGTACACACTCATGCAACCTTAACTCTGCCCTCTTTGATGCACCCAATAAGCCCATAACACATACTTGCAACCCATAACACACACACACACACACACACACTGGGGTTGGGCATAGACGCTCACACACACACCCAGAGAGCCACAGTCCCCTAGATTGCCTCCTACCATAATCACAGCTCTTCCAAACAGCTCCAATTTATTCCTCCACCATCCAGTGCAGCAATATCTAACATGAATGCAGCTGGAATGCACTCAGATAATTTCCAGTGACTATTGCCATCTCCATGCTGGAGGTGTCAGGAGGCGGGGTTATGGTTGTGTGGGTGTGTACCTTACCTCTCTATGTCCTGGTTTTCATAAGTTTGAGTTTTGCTGAACTTGACATTCTGGAGAGGAATGAGCTATCGTTGGATAACCTAACTGTATTTAAATACTCTGTTATTTTGCCATTTCGTTATTTTTAGTCATGCCTGAACTGGACATGTGGGCCCTATTATTTGATGTCAGATGACTGCTCTGGGGTACCAGTTGGTTAGATACCTAAAACATGCTTTCTCTTCTAATTCAGTCTCTAGAAATCTGATCCACGCACTAAATTGGATTCCTGTTCTAATCATTTTTCACCCTAAGTGATACACAAATATAATAGTTTAATGTCTGCTTATTTCTTTTGCCATTTGTCTACTACACATAAACTCCTAAATTGCTTTTTGTACTAGATGTGAACTTCTGCATCATTTAACCTTCATTTTTCATTTGCACTTGCTTATTTACAGTTCTTCAGTTATGTTTTAGAATCCCTTTAATTTTCCCATTTATCAGAAATATGTCTTAAGCCTGTAAATGTTGTTTTTTTGATAAATAATAGTACTATTAGCATCTCAGATTTAAATAAACTTCTTCATCTGAAAGGATTCCCAAATCATTTCATAAAGTATATGTACAGTATCACCTCACCAACAGTGAAATGCAGAAACTACTATGGATAGAATCCCCAGATGTTTAACAATACATAGCAAAGCGAACTCAAAGTTTAGCACAGGAAGTGAGGATGAGCACTGAATCTAATAGCAACTGCAAGGTGAGCGTAGGTAAGAATGTAACTACCTATGTTGAAAATTGAACAGCACACTGGGGCTAATACCCCTAACTCTGGCAAACAGCGCAGAGAAATCTTTAATAACACAAGTGGTCAGGTTATTTGTTTTATAGCTCCTTCACTATTACTAGCTACATTGTCCCATAGTAATACTCTGGAATTCTGGTTCAATGTTGACATAAGGAAGAATGCCACCTACTGAATCGCCAACACGACTTCCTGTTGCACCAGACATTTTCTCTGGAAATTTCGCATCCAAGTTCTGATCAAGTATAACTTCAGCTACAGCTGTTTAGCTTGACAGCTATGACCAGATCCCAGCCTGAGATAATCATAGGATTTCCAAAGCATTTCTGAACACAAAGTATTTGCCAACTCATGCATGAAAGAGATATTTTGTTAACCATTCTAACTGTGAAGATTGCATCATTCCATTCACTGTATCAACTGCTATTCTCAAGGTTTTACATCCCATTACAGTGCTTCCTACCTAAGCTTCTTCCTGAGACTCCCATCTTTGCATGTTATAGCAATATGTGTGTTATAAATAGGGATCTTTATATACATTCTGCAATCTTACAGCCACAACATTTTCTGTGTAATTCACCCCAGCCCAGAACCACTACTTTCTTTTAAAAAAAATAATTACGTTTTTAGTCCTTCTGATTGCAGAGAAAATCCTGAAAACACCAACTGGGTACAAGCTAATTCATTAATGCCTGTCTGAGTCTGCAGACAACCTGAAACAATAGCTCTGAGATGTGCAAACTGCCCCATTAATCTTGAACAGTGCCCATGAACTCCAGGACTCTGCAGCTGTGAAATCTGGCACTTTTACAAGATGCCACAGAATTCAGCATTTTTGCTGCAGTCAGGCAACTGTTTTGTTTTCTGTCGCTCTACACTACTGGGACCTTCCTGCTGCTGCCCCTTGTACCGTGCAAGGGAAACTTAATTGGATTACAGTGCATGATTCCTGCACTGTTCATAGAGCTGTGGGCCAAGGAGACTGGGATATGAGTTAACTCCAGGCTTCCCTGAATCCTGACAGATGAAGGAGGTTCTCAGCCAAGCTGCCTGGACAATATTGTGAGAGCTAAGGCACAGAGTCCAAAGTCAAGTCACCTGAAGAACATACAAAAACAAAACAAAACCCTTCATCCTTGAAAATAAATGAACAACAAAGTTTACGCTAATGAGTCTTATCTACTATGAGCTTTGTGTTTGTGTGGCGGGATGGGAGTGATGAATAAAAATAAGACCTACAAAATTAATGTTGCTGTGGATTTTGGGGTTTTGTCATGCAACTTGATTCATAGATTCCAAGACCAGGAGGGACCATTTTGATCATCTATGTCCTGTGAGCTTCAGGAAGTCAGACTAGAACACTCCCAAAATAATTCCTAGAGCATGTACTTTAGAAACAACTTCCAATCTTGATTAAAAACTTGCCAGTGATGGAGAATACCAACACAACTCTTGTGAAATTGTTCCAATAATTAATTACCCACACTTTTTCTTTTAGATGTTTTATTTTTCTGATAGATTGAAGAGTCCATTATTAAGTATTTGTTACCCTATACGTTACAGTGGCACAGCTTCAGTGGCACTGCTGTAATGTAGACACTTACTATAACAATGGAAGGGGGTCTTCCGTCACTGTAGTAAATCCACCTCTCTGAGAGACAGTAGCTAGATCAAAAGAAGAATCCTTCGGTCAGCCTAGGAGTGTACACAACAGGGCTTAGGTTGGCATAATTACATTGCATAGGGTATGAAAATTTTACTATAAGGCATGCTTTCTAATCCTTTAATCATTCTCATAGCTCTTCTCTGAACCCAGTTTCTCAACATCCTTCTAGAATTGTGGGCACCAGAACTGGACACTGTATTTCAGAAGTGGTCAAACACATGACAAATATAGAGGTAAAATAACCTCTGCACTCCTATTTGAGATTCCACTGTTTATGTACTCAAGAATTGCATTTGCTCTCTTGGGCACAGCATCACACGGGGAGCCCATGTTCAGCTGATTATCCACTACAACCCCTTCATCTTTTCAGAGTCACTGCTTCCCAGGATAGAATCCACCATCCTGTAAGTATGGCTACATTTTTTGTTCCTAGATGGATACATTTACATTTAGCCATATTAAAACACATATTGTTTATTTGCACCCAGTTATAGAGGGAATCATAGAATATCAGAGTTGGAAGGGACCTCAGGTGATCAAATGATCCAGATTGATCTGAATCAGTGACCCTTCTGCTTCATTATTTATCACTCCCCCAATTTTTTGTCATCTGCAAACTTTATCAGTGGTGGTTTTATGTTTTCTTCCAGGTCACTGATAAAAATGTTAAATAGCAAAGGTCCAAGAACCACTGCAAACACACTCTATCAATGACAATTCCCCATTTACAATTACATTTTGAGACCTATCACTTAGCCATTTTTGATCTATTTAATGTGTGCCATGTTAATTTGATATAATTTTAGTTTTTAATCAAAATATCGTGTGGTACCAAACCAAAAGTGTTACAGAAGCCTATGTTTATTACACCAACATTATTACCTTATTCTACCAAACTTGCAATCTCATCAAATAAAGATATCACATTAATTTGACCAGATCTATTTTCCATAAACCCATGTTGATTTGCATTATTTACGTTACCCTCTTGCAAGTCTTTATTAATCGAGTCGCCTGTCAACCACTCAGTTATCTTGTCCAAGATCAATGTCAGGCTGACAGGCCTATAATTACCTGGTCATCCAGTTTATCCTTTTTAAAAATTGGCACAACATCAGCTTTCTTCCAATCCTGTGGAACTTACCCAGTGCTCCAAGACTCATTGAAAATCAATATTAACAGTTCAGCAAAATCCTCAGCCGCTGTTTTAAAACTCTGGGATGAAAGTTATTTGAACCTGCTGATTTAAAATTCTTGCTTTAATAGCTTCTGTTTAACATCCTCCAGAAATACTAGTGGAATGGAAGGAATGTTATCATCACCATATAATTAGACTATATCATATGTTTTTCCCCAAATACTAAACAGAAATATTTATTGAATACTTCTGTATTATTATTGATAATGATAATTCTACCATTTCCATCTAGTAATGGACCAATACTATTGTCAAAATACTTTTTGCTCCTATTATATTCAAAAAAATGCTTATTGTCCTTAACTCTGCTGGCCAGAGATTTATCTCTGTCTCTTTGCTTTCCTTATAAATTTTCTGCAATCCCTAATTTCTGATTTATGTTCATTACTATCTTTGTTTCCATTTGTTTTATATATATAATATGTATAATTGTAGATGGGTCTGATATAATTTTATATATATACACAATTTTTATCGCTGCCTTTTTTGTCCTCTAAACCAGTTTTTTAAACTAATAAGGTCCATTGGATTGGTTAACAGGAGGTGGCTTATGTTGAAAATCAGTATGGTTGGAAATCAGAATCTAGTGGTGCATACTAGATCTTCTGCTCTGTCTTCCATTGAAACGACATGCCTCATAATTGGCTTTGGATTCCACAGTCATGAATTCTAATGTATTAGAGCTATTTGGAACAATTGGAGAGTGGCTCAAATTGGAGAGACAGGGTGATCAAGGGATTCAAAAATTGGGCAGGGAATATGACTGTCTTGCTCACACAAGGTGGCTGAACCTTTGGAGCACCCCAATGTTCAGAGGAAATCAGGGAGTGGATTTAAGGTTTTGGTAGCAATACTTCTAGAGATAGGGAGTATTAGCTAAATGTGTATCCAGATCTTATTTCAGATTCCAGCTGCCCGGTGGGGGTATTCACATCTGAAGTTTAGGTATAAAACAACCTCTAGAAAAAATGCTACCATAATGGCACACTACTGTTTGTGTTGCAGTGAATATTATGAACCTATACGTATACTATCTTCTTCCCTTACAGGACATATTATTATAGATCATTCACTTATGCTTTCAGTTAGTAAATATCCCTAGTGAGATAATATTATACCTCTAGGGCCACATATTCTTTCAGCATGATTTTGTGTGTGTCTTGACATCCTGACCTGGAAATCTTTTGTCTGACTATTTTCAGCTTTTCTGTCTTTCAATCTTAATTTTCTCTGCTCAGTGTTAGCCTGCACGTCACTACTTACAGCACTTCAGGCAGATCTTGCAACAATGTCGATGATACACAAAGGGGGTTTCAGCTGCTTCTCATTTGTTCTTAAATATACTGAAATGTTTTCCAGAGGCAACATTTATTGTGACTATGTAAAAATATGACTGTGTCCTCCCGGGAGCAGGACTGGCACAAACAATGAAATATCAGTTTTGAATTATATAGCTTCTGTTATCTATAGATTATGTTACATTTTATTTGTATGCCACAGTTATAGTGTTAAGAACAACGAGGATTTGCCAGCTCCTATTCTATATTTTAAATATATTCGTCCTGTAATATTTGAACTCCCCAAAAGCCGGTAATTAGATTAGTTGGACTCCAAAGGTTTTATACATTAATGACTATATACTTACCACCTATTTTTAGATGTACAAAACAGCTTGAAATTAAAAACAGCGAAAACATATGGGACCATTTTGATCATCTATTTTGACGCTCAGTAGAACTCAGGCTGTAGAAGTTCTCCAAAATAATTCCTAGAACATGTCATTTAGAAAAACATCCAATCAATTTAAAAATTCTCAGTAATGGAGAATCCACCACAACCCTTGCTAAATTATTCCAATTAATTAATTACTCTCACTGTTAAAAATGTACACCTTATTTCCAGTCTAAATATGTCTAGCTTTAACTTCCAGGCACTGGATCCTGTTGTATCTTTTTCTATCAATTTCAAAAGCCCATTGTCAAATATCTATTCCTCAAGTAGGTACTTATAGACTGTAATCAAGTTACCCCTTAACCTTCTCTTTGTTAAACTAAGTAAATTGACTTCTTTGAGTCTATCATTAGAACGCATGTTTTCTAATCCTTTAATCATTCTCCTGGCTCTTCTTTGAACCCATTAATCAACATTCTTCTTGAACTGTGGGCACCAGAACTGGACACAGTATTTCAGCAGTGGTCAAACCAGAGCCAAATATAGAGGTAAAATAACCTCTTTGCTTCTACTTGAGATTCCACTGTTTATGTATCTAAGAATTGTATTTGCTTTTTTTTGCCACAGCATCAGAGGGACCCCATATTCTGCTGATTATTCACAACAACCCCTTCATCTTTTTTCTGTCACTGCTTCCCAGGATAGAATCCCCTACCCTGTAAGTATTAGTTACACTCTTTGTTCATAGATGTATATGTTTACATTTAGCAGCATTAAAAGGCATAGTGTTGGTTTGCATCCAGCTTACCAAACGATCCAGATGACTCTGAATCAATGGCTTATCTTCTTCATTATTTACCACCCCCACAATTTTTTGTCATCTGCAAACTTTATCAGTGATGATTTTCTGTTTTCTTCCAGGTCATTGATAAAAATGTAAAATAATGAATGGTCAAGAACCAAACCCTTAGGATCCTACTGAAAACACACCTGTTTGATGACAATTAAACATTTAACAATTACAGATTGAGACCTAGTGGTTTTTAATCCATTTAAAGTGTGCCATATTAATTTTATAACATTTTATATCAAAATGTTGCACAGTACCAAGTCAAACACCTTACTGTAGTCTAAGTATATTACATTAACAGTATTACTTTTATCTACCAAACTTGTAACATGATATCCTTTTAATCAAAAAAGGATATCATGTTAATTCGACCTGATCTATTTTGCATAAATCCATGTTGATTTGCATTAGTTACATTACCCTCTTAGAATTCTTTATTAATCAAATCCTTTATCAGCCACTCCATTATCTTGCCATAGATCAATGTCAGGCTGACAGGCCTATAATTACCCAGTCATCCCAATTACCCTTTTTTAAAAAAAAATTGGCACAACATTAGCTTTCTTTCCAATCTTCTGGATCTTACCCAGTGTGCCAAGACTTATTGGAAATCACTATTAATGATCCAGTTCACTCCAAAAGTGCTCTTTTAAAACTTTGGGATGCAAGTTATGTGAGCCTGCTGATTTTAAAATTCTTACGTTAGTAGCTGCTGTTTAACATGCTCCAGAGATACCAGTGGAATGGAAAGTTTGTTATCATCATCATCACATGATGTGACTAGATCATTTGTTTTCCCCCCCAAATATAGAACTGAAATATTTATAGAACACTTCTGCCTCTTTTGCATTATGATTGGTAATTTTACCATTTCCATCTTGTAAAGGACCAATAGTATTCTCAGGATACTTTTTGTTCCTAATGTATTTTTTTAAAAATCCTTTTTTTGTCTTTAACTCTGCTGGCCAGAGATTGCGCTTTGTGTCCTTTTGCTTTCCTTATCAATTTTCTACAGTTCCTAACTTGTGATTTATATTCCTCATCATCAGCTTTCCCTTTCTTTATTTGTTATTTACATATTTTTATTATAGCTGCCTTCACTTCCCCTCTAAACCAGTTCAGGATTTATTTATTTTTAACCCATAATGGCCTTTTTCCTCAGTTGTGGCTTTTTGGGCATCTAATGGGATATTCTTAAATTATTCCCAAGGATCATTAAATTATTCCCAAGTCACGATCACTTGCATCGAAGCTATCATTAATTTTTAGTTCTGTGATCAGTTCCTCTATCTGTTAAGATAAATGCTCCTTTTTCCATGAGCATTTGTAAATATTCAGTATTTCCTTAAAAATAACCAAATCAGCAAAATATTTAATCAAAGTTGGCTCAACATTCCACCTCCTGCTCCTCCCCCCATAATCTGGGATATCAGCAAAAATGTTAGTGCAGAGTTCCATGATTAATCTGAGCTCGTTTCATTGAGTTTTATCATGTGGGGCAGTCACACGATTCCCTGACAGAGCTAACACCATGCACACAGGATGGTCAACAGAAATAATTTGGATATATTATTTTCAGCCCTGTACTGCAGGGAAGGAGTTATGCCCTCCAACAAATGCCGGAGAGGTGGAGTGGGTTTTGCATTCACCCAAGGCCACCAGTCCTAAAATGGGAAAACACCACATAGATGTTTGGAGGAGAAATGATTATTGTAAAGTGTTCATCAACTTGGTGGGGGAGAAAACATCAATTATCTCAACGTTCAGTGAATATTTTCCCCTACTTTGTTAGTATCCCTCACTTTTTTACCACAACTGGCTCTGTAAGCATAACCTGTACTTCTCAAGAAAGCTTATTGATTCTAAAAACAGCATCAGTGATACTAGAAGTTATAAATCATTTTTATTATTATTATTATTATTAATTATTAACATTATCACCACAACAACTCTGTTCTGGACAGCCCACTGCACTGAAAGACATTACAAAACATCCCAGAGGTAAGCCAAAGAGTCATGGGGTTTTCCAAAAGGAAAAACTTAGAACACAGTGTGAAGAATAGCTTATAATGTAAGGATGTAGGTGTGCCAGCAGAGAACCAAAAATCTGCTTCAATCCTTTCTGTGCCTTCATAGGGACAACAACATGCACATTTTGGAGCTTCTCAACACTAATGCCTAGTATTTGCTTACCTCTTTCCCTTTGTGTATCAAATGCTGTCATAAATATAAAGGGAAGGGTAAACCCCTTTGAAATCCCTCCTGGCCAGGGGAAAGCTCCTCTCACCTGTAAAGGGATAAGAAGCTAAAGGTAACCTCGCTGGCACCTGACCAAAATGACCAATGAGGAGACAAGATACTTTCAAAAGCTGGGAGGAGGGAGAGAAACAAAGGGTCTGTGTCTGTCTGTATGCTGGTCTTTGCCAGGGATAGACCAGGAATGGAGTCTTAGAACTTTTAGTAAGTAATCTAGCTAGGTATGTGTTAGATTATGATTTCTTTAAATGGCTGAGAAAAGAATTGTGCTGAATAGAATAACTATTTCTGTCTGTGTATCTTTTTTGTAACTTAAGGTTTTGCCTAGAGGGGTTCTCTATGTTTTTGAATCTAATTACCCTGTAAGATATCTACCATCCTGATTTTACAGGGGGGATTTCTTTATTTCTATTTACTTCTATTTTTATTAAAAGTCTTCTTGTAAGAAACTGAATGCTTTTTCATTGTTCTCAGAACCAAGGGTTTGGGTCTGTGGTCACCTATGCAAATTGGTGAGGCTTTTTATCCAACATTTCCCAGGAAAGGGGGGGTGCAAGTGTTGGGAGGATTGTTCATTGTTCTCAAGATCCAAGGGTCTGGGTCTGTAGTCACCTAGGCAAATTGGTGAGGCTTTTTACCAAACCTTGTCCAGGAAGTGGGGTGCAAGGTTTTGGGAAGTATTTTGGGGGGAAGGACGCGTCCAAACAGCTCTTCCCCAGTAACCAGTTTAGTTTGGTGGTGGTAGCGGCCAGTCCAAGGACAACGGGGGAAATATTTTGTACCTTGGGGAAGTTTTTGACCTAAGCTGGTAAAGATAAGCTTAGGAGGTTTTTCATGCAGGTCCCCACATCTGTACCCTAGAGTTCAGAGTGGGGGAGGAACCTTGACAAATGCTGAGTACATTTTCCAAGTATGTCATTAGTGCTGGGTGGAATTTTTCAGATGAAACATTTTTTTCACACTAAAAATGCAGATATGGATTGATTGACACATTTAGTGAATTAGTGTTAAAAAAAAATTCTGAAAAATTTGAAACCTTTTATTTCAACATTTTGAGAACAAAATACTTCCATTTTTGGATTTGAAATTATTTTTTGTTTTCAATTTTACTTCAATTTTATTTTAATTTAAAAACAACAACCCTCAAATGAAAGAAAATGTTCTGTTTTGGGTTGAACAAAACAGGATTTCTTTTGTGTGTGGTTTGGCTGATGAGCCAGCTCTTTGCAAAGTTCTGTATATCATTGCTGTGGCCTCTATGTTCAAATGTGACAGCTATCATTCAATATATTACCACTTCCCTACCTTACACTCTTAATCACAGCTGAACATTTTTCATTTATAAGCATCCACTGGATTTAAAATGATCTTTCCTCTTTCTCATTTATTATACTGCCTAATACAGCCTTAACTTTCAGAAGCCATCAGCAAGAGACAGAGAAGGGCAAACATTAAAAGAGAATGTATGAGCCACTGCAACAGTGTCAGTTAACCTTTGTGATTCCAGAACTCTCAAATTGAGGTAAAGGTATTCCACCATGCCTACTCAGAGAGGTACAGTACGGAAACATCTGGCTTAGGTCTTCCCAGTGTGCTCTGAACACGCTAGACCACAAGGGTGGCTGGGGGAATCATACAATACTGAACATAGTTGATCTTGCAAGTGAATGTGCCCCTTAAAAGGTTTAACATAGATAGTTGCACAGCTAGCTCAGAGGGAGGACTGCTCTGGTGTCCAACACGGCCAGGGAGATAGCAAAGTGCTGTCAGAAAAGTACTAAACTGGATGAGAGCTTAGTTGGGTTGGCTCAGAGACGCAACCCAAATCAGCAAAGTTTTTACATTGGCACCATTTCAGGTGGTGATTTGTACCAACTGTAAAGGCAGTGAAGGGAGCTGCATGCAGGGGACGTTCCAGCTAAAGGTGCTGAAGAGGAGGGTAGATTGTATGGGTAACAATTGAAATATATGAACAACAAAGGGTATAGATGGAGCTCCAGCATGCAATCCATAGGAGAAAAATCCAAGCAAGAAAAGTTTCTGAGAAGGCCTGTGTGCGCCTTGCCCTCTCCTCCCCTCCATTCGTCAAGGACCTTTTGCCTCCTGATGACTATTTGTCCATGGAGCATTTGGCTATAGTATACTGATTCTTGCTCTGCTCAGATGTGGGTTATCCCTCTACATGATTGCCTTTTGGCTTTCTGTCTAACCCCATTTGCTACGGTCACACTAAAGTGCAGAGCGAGAGGGATGCTTTAACATACACTTTCTATCATGGGGGTGAGAATAAGATGACTTAGTTTTGTTTTTAGGAGTGACCACAGCCATCCCACTGCTGAAGTGCACTGCTGAGCTCAGAGAGGCAGCCGACAGTGGCAGTGTGCCTGTTTTCCTGTAACTTTTTTCTTGGCACATTGTTTTGGCCCCTTTTGTGCCCTGAGTATCCACAGATGCACAAGGATAGTTGTGTGCAACATGTACCCCAAATTACCCCTGAAAGGGACTTTGGTGATGCTGTGTGCACACGCTGCAATGAGCAGCTTTTTAGATTTGTGAGCCGGCTGCTGCTTGTCCAAGGAAGAGCAAAAGGGTCACAAAAGGGTCACAAAAGGCAAGCAGGCAGGTGCCCCTGGTTAGTAGCCCTCAAGAAAAAGACATCACATATACCCATCCCCCAAAAGATGGAAGTATAAGGTAAGGAAGTATTGCACATGGACCAATGTAACAGGGTGCAGAGAATCAGGGATGCAGTGCTTGCCCAGTACTGTTTTGTTTTTTTTAAACAAGACTCACATGGAGTGGGCTGGGGAGGAAGTTTCTCCAATTGCGTTTTTCCCATGAGGGCTCCCTCTGCTTCTACTTCCCTCCATTTTACTCCTGTTTAAAAAAAGAAAATACTTTACTGCCACAGTTTCCAGCCTTCAGTGCTTTTGGGCACTGCGGAACAAAAAACTGTCATTGAAAGTTATCAGTTGTTTTTTTTTTTCCCCACCATTGTAGAGCTGGCTGACATTTTTCAACACTTGAAAAAAATGTTTATGAATTTTTAAAACTTTGACATTTCCCAAATTAAAAAAAAAAACTAATGTTTTTCAAATATATCCATTTTTAAAAAATATTGACTTTTTTTTTAACCACCTCCATATTATTGAACAAACTGCTATGGTACCTGTGGGCTTAGTTCCAAGGTTTTCTGCTTCTCATGGGCCAGATCTAGCGACTCTTACTCACAAGTGAGTAGCACTTTAAACTCCAAGTTGTCTAATTGAAGCCAATCGTACCATTCATGTAGTAATGTGCTATTCACCTTAAGTGAGGTAATCAGACTCTAGCCTTGCATTAGCAACATGACAAATGGGCACAGGTTGGGAAATTTCATGTGAAGCAAAGGTAAAAAAATAGAGTTTAATTTACATTTATTAACAGAACAAATGGAAACATTTTTGCTCAAATAATCAACTCAAAGAGGACAATGGCAGCCATAGAATATTTTGCATCTCTTTTAATCAGCTTACATGATATTCATGCACTATATAGACAAAAATTATTCAGTTATCCTGCAGATTTTCAGTTCGTATGGGCAAACCCCTTAACATGCTGTACACATTACATCCAATATAAAAGGATGTTTGTAATATTATCTTGTTCTACAGGTATTGATGATGCAGTGCTATAGTTTGGTGATGCTGTGTGTGACTGATCAGATGCTGTGTGTGACAGAATATGGCTGATCATTTATAATAGTATTGATACCAATATTTTAAAGCTGCAATGAATCTTACAAGATATGCTATGTAAGGTATCAGTGGAAAAGTTATAATTTGGTAAATATGATAACGAAGTTTATATGTATGTATCATCTTTGTATCATGAGTTATAAATATGTGTTGTGTATTTGAATCTCAAACTTATGCTATGTTTCTGGGTGACACCCCCAGACAGACTGGCACCAGCACTAATCACCTGTACAATGAACCAATTGAGAGAAGCCATGGGCAATGTCTGTGAGTCAGCCGGACATGTAGGGACATGGGGACTCCAAGTACTTTTTCATGCCCATGTGCTGTGAGCTTGTGTTTGGGACAAACAATGTACAAGCCACACGGCAAGAGATATAAAAAGGCAGCTGCATCACTTCCATTTTGTCTTCAATCCTGCTTCTCACCTCTGGAGTAACATCTCTACAAACTGAAGCTTTGAATAAAGGACTGATAGACCCGTCCAAGCTGTGGCTGCGACTTTACAATCCAGCAAACTCACCAGTGCTGCTAAGAACCTGATATATGTACTCTGAAGTTACATGTATGTAACTGATTGTTTTGACCATTTAACAATGCTCTTCTTTCTTTTCTTTTCTTTTGTAGTAAAACCTTTAGTTTTAGATACTAAAGGATTGGCTGGCAGCGTGGTATTTTGGGTAAGATCCAAACTATTATTGATCTGGTAATGTGGCTGGCCTTTTGGGGATCAGAACTGCAACACGTTACATTTGAAAAGGGTCTAATATTTTTGGAGATTGTAAGAACATTTTGTATAGTGAATAGTGTTTCACTTTACTGGACCAATTCGTTGATTGGGAGCCAGAGACTGGAATGCAATAAAGGGGTCTGTGTGATTTCCTTTTTCTAGCTTCTTAATACCCAGTGTGTGTGTGTGTGTGTTTGGGGGGGGGGGAAATCAGGAGCAGAGTTTTGTAGTAATTGGTGAATCTAACTATATTGTTAACCACCAGAATCTTTTTTGCCTGACCTGGGCATTTTCATTGTGGGCTGCCCTAGGCACCTCGGGTCATACTGTGTATATCTTCTTTTAAATGAATGTAGGTAACTGAAAAAGTTTGAGATGTTGATTTTAAGAGAGACTCCATTATTAATAGCATTGATGCAAGACAGAACGATTATGTTGTTAAAAATGATAGCCCCACTACTTATCTCACTGGACTCTAGAAGGCAGGTATGTAAGAGACCTATTCACACATTTTTGCCTTTGTTAGCTAATACAAGTGGCATTCTGCAAGTAAGTTTGTAACACTAGGCAATTTCTCTTAAAATTTTAATAGGACTGTGATAGTTTCTCAACTAGCAGAAACATTACCAGAAGCAGACAGACATAATTTGCCCTGACACTGTCGCCATCTGTTATTTGTTCAAACATTACTGCTGCCAGGGGGTTATGGGTTGATCTGTCAGACTTAAAGATGTCATCATTGCCACAAACAATTTCTAAGACAATATTTTTAAAAACTGTCAAACTCAATATCTTTCCCGGATATAAAAAAATCTTTTGTTTATGATTCAGAACATGAGAAAATGGGAAATTTATTCAGAATTAATAGTTTGATGGGGTTTCATAAAAACAAACCAAAAAAACCCCAAAACACTTTTGTTTCGCCAGATGGCTAATACATTTTTCTCAAAATCAAGATTTAAAAATACAGACAGAATGCAATTCTCATTATATAGGATTTTTTTAAAATTGTAAGTGTATGGATAAAAATGACAGTGGTGATGTGAATACAGGATCTAATTACTTACCTCCTGTTTTCACTTGTGTATGCTCACAATGTTACAATTACTACATACATTTATGATTCATTCACCTACATTACGCAGGTACAGACGCCGTTGCAGACATATTTGAAATATTCTAATGCCTGCATATACACATAATACATAGAACTTGCACTCATCCCAAAAGAGAATATCAAGACACTGGAGATCTGTAGGCAAGAATTATAAAACTTGTACATGAAGGGGTTGGAATTGTTTGGTTATGCCTGGAAGTGTTTGTGCTGGTGTGCATGCAATTTTGCACACCGAACAAATATAGAGTAGCGACCAGGTTGAAATTTGGGCTGTGATGTCAGAGTGCACATTTTCTATTCATTATAATCATGATCCAGTTTCTCTTAGATGTTGAATCCATTCTTCAGTGAAAGGACTTGAATGTATCAGGTATCAACAATTAGTTATTACATTCTGGGTCTGATTCACCATGGTGTTACGCGGGTTTTAGGCCAATGTAATTCCACTGTCAGGCCTCTGTTCCTCACAGGTATGGGCCAAGCCTGCAAAGTTTGGCTTGTGATTTTGAACTTTGTCATAGTGCAAAGTCTTTTTAAACTGTTACTTTGCTTCCCTCTCCCCCTTTAGCCATGGGCCTGTGGAGGAAAAATTTTTTCCACGACAGGCCCAAGTTGCAAAAGTTGGATCTGGAACCAAACTCCCTTGAATTCCAAAGCAGTATTCCAGCTAGGGAATGTAAATAAATTCAATTTAATGGAAAATGGCTTTTACACACTTCCAGGGAATATTTAATTACAACCACTCTAATCAGACAAGATTACTTGTGTATCCCAAATGTATCAATCAGCATTCCTTATTGTAAGAAGCCTGATTGGTAAAAGCAGCATTAGCCTCAGGCTAGTTCACATTAACATCAGCAGTCGAGTGCCAAAAACAATTACTTAATCATTTGGATAATTCTTCATGGTCTTGCTGTGATTATGAATCTTGATACATTGCTCCATTAAAGAGGAGATGATAGAATGATCTCGTTCCCTTCCTAGCAATTTCAATGAATGGTTTGCAACCATTGGCTAGAGACTGCATTGTTATTATTATTGTCATTTACTTAGAGAAAGAAAGAAGTGTGGTCACTGAAGGGTATCTAATTAAAATGGTGACTTTTTATTGGTGACCACTTTAAATCTACAAAAAGAAAAGAAGGACTTGTGGCACTTTAGAGACTAACAAATTTATTTGAGCATAAGCTTTCATGAGCTACAAATCTCCCCACTGTATTTTCCACTGAATGCATCCGATGAAGTGAGTTGTAGCTCACGAAGCTTATGCTCAAATAAATTTGTTAGTCTCTAAGGTGCCACAAGTACTCCTTTTCTTTTTTGCGGATACAGACTAACACGGCTGCTACTCTGAAACTTGTCACTTTTAAATCTAAACTTTAAGGCTATTACTGAGCAGTCCCTAGCCAAGCAAAGCTCTCACTTACTTCAGTAACAGCACAGTCAGATATCAGGGAGTAGCCATGTTAGACTGTATCCACAAAAACAGCAAGGAGTCTGGTGGCACCTTAAAGACTAACGGATTTATTTGGGCATAAGTTTTCATGGGTAAAAAACCACTTCTTCAGATGCATGGAGTGAAAATTACAGAGGCAGGCATTATATACTGACACATGAAGAGATGGGAATTCCTCACAAGTGGAGAACCAGTGTTGACAGGGCCAATGGATCAGGGTGGATGTAGTCCACTCCCAATAATTGATGAGGAGGTGTCAATTCCAGGAAAGGCCTACATCTGTAATTTTCACGCCATGCATCTGAAGAAGTGTTTTTTTTACCCACGAAAGCTTATGCTCAAATAAATCAGTTAGTCTTTAAGGTGCCACATGACTCCTTGTTGTTTTTTAGCACAGTCAGAGTAAAGAATGGGTTGGTGCTGCAGTGTTCCAAAACCTTGTTATCCTATGTCTGGATAGGTTGTTGCTAAATTATCAGGTTTACTCTGTTTTATTCAAAGTGATTAAAGATCAGCATTGTAGTGATGAAGTGCCATGAGGAAACAGAGCGAAGAGGGTTTGTAATATTTGAGGGGCTGTCAATGTTATCATACAAAACCAGTTGCTCAATGAAAGATATTTTACATCTAGCATTTGGCACTATAATTAGGGAGATCACTTCTGTCAGTTGGGATAAACCTCGGAGCACTGAGAAGAAATTTACTTATTCTCTGTTTTTTATCCCCTCTCATGCCCCATAACAGAGTGCCCATTAAAATGCATCCTACTTGTTCCTTCTCACCTCCCAACCCTCAGCATTCCTCACAGCCCCTCCACCCCCCAGGGGTCACTCTTGCTCTCAGCTGTCATATACTCTGTCTCTCCACTGCTTTCCTTTCTGACCCTTGCAGACATGTGCTCCCAACAGACTGACACTTGTACAGGTTAGAAATAGTGGAGAGAGACAGGTAAAATGGGGTGCACGTGCCAGGGATCAAGAAGATGTCCCAGCAGAAGGAAAGCAGAACAGATTAAGACTCCCTCTAAGAAAAAGCCCTGGCCCAACCTTCTAGCTTGCTCCCTACATGTCCTGTTTCCAAAACCTAAAAACTTTCAGTTTTTGAAGGGTTAAACTGCTGAATGGATTAATAAACAAGCAGTGCCCTCGCACAAAACCTGAAAAGAATATTCCAGTTGTTTTCCTGTGTGACTGCATGTGTCAGGGTTTGCACTGCAAAATGCACTTCCTCAGAAAAGTCAGTAGTTACTCATCCATCTCTTCTAGCAACATGTCATGCACTAGTTCACTGTCCTGCCACAGAGTGTATAATTCAGAAGCTGGTTTTCCACTGCCTGCACCCTGAAATATATGGTTGAAAATAGTTTTAGATAAAATTGTTCCACAGTTTTACCTTTTTATTTTAACCCCTTCATTCCACCAATAAAGAAAGCTGTGGTAGTGCACCTCTGCCATCTGCCAGTGTTGAACCTCTCCTTGATTTAATGGAAAAACCTCACACATGAGCCTTTTGCATACCCTACTTCCCTTGTAACACTTGTTCCTCTTTCCCAACCTGTTGGTCTCTCATAAGGTCCTACTGGCTCTCCTTAAGAGCCTTCTCCCTCTCTCCACATCCCTGCTCCCTAGCACTGAGATCAAACATGGTGTATCAAGTGATCAACCCTGCCTCAGACATGCTGTTAAAAGCAGACGGCAGGTCTTCTTATATCATGTCCAGATATTGTAGCCCCACTTCCTCCTGGGCTACTGATGTTTACAACATCTGAGAGGCCCCATGTGCCCTGAGCAGTGGCAGCTCCTAAGGATGCAAGATACTATACAGGACATGATCCAGTGCCATTGTGTCAAGGGCATTACTCCCAAAGAATTTATCCCTGCCGGACTTTCTAGCCATACTTCATGTGCATGATTATGTTTCAACTTCTGGAAGTGTCGCCAGATAAGGCATAAACCACTGTTGCTCCTTCTGGAGCTGGTGGTGCTACTGGGACTAATCCTGCACCATATAAGTCAATGGGAGTTTTGCAGGATCACATCCAAAATACCCTTCCTCTACGACATCTTATCCCTGTTTCTACTCATTATATTGATTACTTTGTTCTTCATCCTCTATCCTTTGCTTTTCCACCACCCAAATCCACCAAGAGGTTTCCAAGATGGTCACATGAACATTTTCTATTTGAGGATTTGTTTCCATGAACACTCACAGAAAATATTTTGTCAGATGAATTTTTGCAAAAGGCAACATTTAAGGTTTGTGAACATAAATGAAGATACCTCGGTTCAATGTCCATGCACAAATTCATTACAAATGGTACAAGTAGTTGATTATCATTGCACAACAGTGACCATTATAATTGGTCAAAACCAAAGCTAGCAGCAGTAACTTGCTTGAAAGGGAATGCGATGCACTGCAGTCCTCCTTGACTGAAAGGCCAATAGCTGGAACGTGTAGGATCTCAACTTTGGATGGGGAGGGGAATACTCCCACAGAATGTTTCAGAGGCACTTCTCATCAAGCTGTCCAAAGTGGTCAGGAAGAAATGGAATCATTAACAAGCAACAACAGCAGCTTTAAGCAAAAGCAGAGCCCAAGGCACATTATGCATTTCATTGTCATTTAGCACATATATAAGGTGCAAACACTACCTTGTGATGTAGACCAGTGAAAGGAATAAATCATACTAAGGACACATTTTCAGGACATCAATCGCTATTGTATTTGTTTTGCTTTCATTAAGCACATGCTAATGGAAAACTGGTGACACCTGATTACTGGAAAACATCCATACTTAACTGACAGTATCTAACAGGCATCATGCTAATACTTTACTAATTGCTACTAAGTAGCATTAACCACTCAGTTCCCAGCAGCAGTCCACATCAATTAGTTCACACAAGTACTGATGGACCATATCCTTGCGATCACAGGGCTGAAGTTTTAGAAATGCACATGCAAAAATGCATGTGCACATTTGCGCAAATTCAGCTGAGGCACAAAAATACCCAGATACGTATACACAAGTCCTGGCTTGCACAACAACAGAGCCCAACAATATTTGTTGACAAGCATTAGACCTGGTCAAATACAAGTTGCTGACTTCATTATTCAATGGATTTTGCCATTTTTCATTTAATACTTTATTTCACGAATCAATTTTCTGATAACCAGTCAGCTCTAACAAGTTTTTTAATTGCTAAACAAACACCAATGTAATAGACAATTTTAATGCCTCTTTCATTGTCACATGTTCTATATATATAAGAGTAAATGCCCATTTTATTTTTCCAAGAGTTACAGCTCCAAGAAATGAGTATAATGGAGATGTTCAGAAAATCAGGCTCTTGTACCTTAGCTGTGTTATATCCTTCTTTTAAATATGATCTCATGGAGACGGCACTGTACTGCTCTGAATCACCAAAGCACACAATGGGTGATGAGCATGTGAGCCATTAACAGGTATACATGTTACTAACGAATCCAGATATAGGTCTGACCCTAGGGAGTAAGACATCCATATCCTTCTACTCCATTAGTCATTATTGGTGAGCCATGCATTGGTACTGGGTATGTGATACTTAAGCACATGTACTATGCAGTTATTTCCCCTCTTTCACAACATACATTGGAGCATGCTCCACACCTTTACATTAATGCCAATTGTTCAGTGTTTCAGCCATCTGTATCCATTGCAGATTTGTTGCACTAATGATCTTTAGCTAATATTTCACTGGACATTTAGAGCCTGATCCAAAGCCCATTGAGTTTCTTTGACTTCAATAGGATTTATATCAGGCCCTTAGGGGACCAATCCAACTATCACTGAAGTCAGTGAGAGTTTTTCCATAGAGCTCAGTGGAGGCTGGATCAAGCCCTTAGTCCCTTTCTTGCAGGGTTTACAACATCGTATACTACTCAATTATCTCTTTCCTTTCATACGATGTATCACAATATTTCTGCAGTCACCCAATTCTCTCCACACTGGACCTAAAACATTGTATCAATTTCAGTGTGAACCAGTCCAGCTTGTATTCCAGTAAGCATGCATGGAGGGCCCAATTTTGCTTGCATTGAAGGCAATGGCAAAACATTGAGATAACACTTAAGAGCAGGATTTGTCCTAAACCTTTAATTGTTTTCTATAAGCAGAAGTTTCCAAGCTCACCGAAGACAAAACCCACCAACCTTAGCGATTATTTGTGATAAGCATAACCAAGCATAATTAGCAGCGAAACTCTTGGACACCATTTCCATCATGACAGGAAACAAGCCTGGAGATAGATTTCCCCCTTTAAATGTGAGTGCTATTGATCTTTTCTCCAATTGTGTTACACATCATAAATGCTTTCCAACATGAAAATGAAGGCAAAGCTCTGCAACTTTTTTTTAAAAAACTCTTCATAGGCATCTAGGCTTTAATTTGAGTGAAATGACATAATTTCAATGGATAACCTGTCTCAAATGCTCCACATATAATATACTTATTCATACATCTTGGCTCCAGGGAGCCAAGAAAGGCAACAGAAGTGATGAAAAGAAAAACAAAGGAAATAAAAACTCCAATCATTTTTTTTCATTAGCTGAGAAACAAAAAGATTTATGGGTTCTTCAGAGAAAATATGTGTACTGAAGACTAGTTCCCTCATGGTCTCTGACTGTGTCTTTGTTAAACAAGACAAAACTGTGTTCAGCCATCCATGTGTGACGTACTTAAAACCCATATTTAAAAAAAGAAACAAGGTGACCTCAGAGTGTCAGGAACTGGTGACTCAGAAATTTTAGAACCTTTTCAAATGTAATGTGTTGCAGTTCTAACAAGTTCCATTTTAAAAATAATTGACTACAGTGTTGGGCTCTTTATTTGCCTTTAATAATAATCAATGCAAACTCCAGGGCGGAGTTATACGTACAAGGGAAACATGAGTATATGTTTCATATCAGAATGGGTTAGTCAACTTGTCATGAGTTATCTCAGTTGCAACATATTGGGCCTAGCCCCATTGAAATCAAGAGGTATTAATAGAGTCAAATGATGTCCAGGGGTACTAATATCAAACAGCATGAAAATCCTTTCAGTGTTCTGGAGGGAAATTGTGCAAAATTTTGCCATGGGAATAAGTTATGTACGTTACTTCTGGAAAGATATAGTGCACTGTGTAAAAGAGTTTTAAAAAGTCAGTGCTACTGAAGGTAATGCTAAATTTGTCAGATCAGATCCTGGGCCCAACTATACCACTCTTGTGTTACTCTGGTCATGCTAAGGGGCCATTAAGCTACCCCTTAACTGGGAAATGCAGGATTTCCGTGCCCTGAGGGAAAGCCTGTTGATCATAGAGCCAGCACAGCTAGCTCCGCAACACCTCACTCACTGCCTCCCCTCCCACATCGCGAGGAAAGGGGCATAGGCCAGAATTCATGGTGTGCCATCAATCGTCGGCTATGTTAATAGCTTCTAGGGCTGCTACAATCCTATAAACTGCAGATGCCCTGAGGCTATTCTTTCAGATGCCCGTGGCCAATCCAGATTCTTGGATCCCTTTTGGACAGAGGGATTGCAAAGGGAAAGAACAGCCAGCTGTTCTCCCTCCCTTGAGTCCTGCACACAACTGGGTTTAGCTGGATCCCAAGGATTGCTGCAGTGGAGTTTTCTGCACCCTTTGTTCCTACCACAGGTTTTTCTGTTGGAGGAGATGATATGGACTCATTGACTCCAAGATATTAAGGTCAGAAGGGACCATTATGATCATCTAGTCTGACCTCCTGCACAATGCAGGCCACCAAATCTCACCCACCCACTCCTGCAATAAACCTCTCACATATGTCTGAGCTATTGAAGTCCTCAAATCATGATTTAAAGACTTCAGTGGACTGTTGAGAACAGACTGTTGAAAATGCGGGACTGAAAATGCACAACAGAAACTCCCATAAGGACACTAGCTGTACATGTACGTATGGATGACATATGTAGGTGGTTAGTGGTGCAGTGATTTTGGCAGAGGAATTAAAATCTGTTGCTGAAGCAGTAGGAGAATGCAGCCCTAGAGCAAGCAGCTGGTCAGTTCCATTTGTGAAGCGCTTATTTTCTTCAGAGGCAGGCTCGCGACCTATGAAGAAGCAGGAAGGAGAGGAGAGACTGACATGTTTTGTTAGTTAGGCTGTAATGAGTTCATCGAAGGTATTAAAACAAGGACAGTGACTTTGAACTGCTCATAAAGAGAGCGGAGAGTCACAGTAGTTTGAGGAAGAGTGTGATAAGACCATGTTTCTTTCTGTGTGAGAGGATGTCAGTGCATGTTGCATGTATAGAGACCAAAGGCTCATAACAGCCCATAAAAAAGGAAGCTGCAATGGTCAAGGTAAGAGAACATAGAGACATACACGATGATTTCATCAGAGGTGAAGTCAAGGCAACGGTTTACATGGACATTGTTGTGGAAGTGGTGCCCACGGGTTTTCAGACACACATCTGGGAGGATCAGGAAAGTATAATGTCAAGCTTAATGTCAAGTGAAGCGAAAAGTGAGGCCAAGTGGGGAGACAAAAGGGAAACAGTATGTCACTTAAAATATCCAATTTTGGCTATGACAAGAAAACTCCAACAGTCCTCTACTGTCTATGCACTGAGCTATGCTCCACCCACAAATAAACAGATACTTACTTCTATACTTCAAGTGCAAAGTAGAAAAGTTATTGACCTGTCTACTCCTGGATGGACTAAGGAAAGCCATTGTATAATGTTATTAAGACTTCCAAACACGTAGTTTCACATTTCCCTTCAAAGCCCATTTCCCTTTTCCATAGAAAATTTCCATGCATGCTTTGCTTTCCAGTACAGCTCCTACCAAGAGTTTAGATTTAATTTGGTCTGTAATAGATCAAGGATGGCTTCAAAATATTGGCAAAGCCTACACTGATTAACCTGAAAACAAAATGTCACACTCCTTAAGTCATAATCTCAGTAAAGAGCTGTCTGTCACTGGCACAATTTAAACTCTCATTTAGTGTGACAGCACTTAGTCATAGTCTTGTTTAATTTACTCTCAATTAGACCATTGTATAATTAAATTCCACCAGAGCTACTGGATTATGTCACAGTTGACTGAATTAAAGAGTTTATGTTACCTTGTTTGTTCAGTAGCAGAAGAAAAATAATGTAAATAAATCTCTTCATTTCTACGTTATTAGAAATGAGTAAATAACCCTGGCACACATCAAAGCTTTCTCAGAAGAAGCACAACAAATTATTCTTCTTTCTTTGACTGTGATGCTTCAGTCATTTCACAAGGCTTGCTGACTCTTGTTTCATGTCCCCTCATTCATCATTTGCTTCTTTCTCATATTTCAGAATTTGATGTGGCATTTCAGTAGAAAGGTAGGGTCTGGAGGTTAGTTAGTGATGTGCAGTTTAGCTGCTGGCCTTGGCCTATTTTGACTGTGATGAGGAAAGGAAGAGAGACTAGTAGTCAAATATGGAAAATAGCACCACTCCGTGATAAATCTCTCAGTTGGCTTTGTACATTCCCCCCTCCATTTTTAAGTCAGTTCTTCATATTATTAACAGCCCTTTAAAACTAGTCCTTTTCACTACTACCCAGTAAGTACCAGGATCATTCTAATCACATGACTTTTGCAGTGTAAGGTGATGTGATTAGCCAAAAGACAATTTTATTTTTGCAAAATTACCAGAGTTTATAACTGTCACCCTTCTGCCAGGTGGAGCCGGCAGCAACCAGGGCCGGGTTCAATATCTAGGGGTTCCTTTTCAGCACAGAACTGTCTCAAGCCTCCACCTAATAACCCTGGGTGCTTCTGAAAGGCAATACTTCCCCACTTGCAAGCACGGAGTCTGAGTGCTGAAAAGAAACTTTTAATGAAAGAAGAGAAGTCACCCGACAATAATTAAGGGAAATGCCACAGGCGGGATTCATAAACATGAAACAGTGAGCAGGACACCCACCCCAGAGTGCCTGGGGCAGAGTCTTCTACCTCATGTTCTTGAGTTCTACAAACAAAAGGTCTATTACTGTGCCCCGCCCCTCAGCTCCCTCACCAGACCCCGCTCACAGTGGCTGTCCTTGGTCAGTGAAGCTAGGCAGAAACACTTCCCCACCACAAGTGATTTCACCTCTCAAGTGAGCACTTCAACATAACAAAAGGCTCCTAATGAAGCCTATTTATCTCTGTCTTTGAACAGTGGGGAGGAACAGATTAAACTAGGGGACCTTAGGGAGAGTTCATACCTCCTGTCTGGGACACCTGTCTCCACCCTTTTTACTTTCACAGAGCTCTGGCATTCAAATCCCTGGTTTAATGAAGTTCTTTCAGCTGAGGGTGACCCCTCATTTGGGCCAGGTTAAGCACAGTTCTTCTCCCCTTTATTCATACAATAAAGACAACAATATTGACAACATTTCACTACCCCTGCATTCAGTACTGAAGTGATTTGTAACCCAACACCAGCCAAAGTCGATCACTTTGAGCAACACCGCTCTACCGGCTGGATTTCTTGGCAGAGTAGGTGTGTACATGTTAGTACAGTTTGCTTCTGAAGTCTCTCCCCCCTCCCAACGAGCTGTCAGGGGAGAGTTCATTCAGACCCAGCCTACATCACATTCTGGTTGATTTAGCATGAGATTCTGAATTAATCTCACATCATTACCAAATTTCCTGTAAACACAGAGACCAGTTTCATACTGTAAATTGGAAAGCAAGCTGCATTTGAGCTGTTGTATGTGCAGCAGATTGTCTTGAAGCCCCCTTAAAGAAGTACATGTTAAAGGAACACATTTATTAAAAGAATTATGGCTGGAGTTTTTAAAAGAACCTAAGAAAGTTAAGTGCTCACTTGCATTGTTATTTGGGCACCCAGCTCTTGAAAATCTAGGCTGAGATTTTCGATACACCTGCACTCTAACTATATGCAGAAATGCACTGAGTTTCTGATTTTCAAACCAGACCTCAGTCAAAGCAGGAACAATTGGTACCAGCAATGAATTGTGCCAACAGTTTTGCACCCACAATAAATTGCCAGGAGGAAGCATGAATGAACTGTAGGTACAGAACTGTGCCTGGAGCAAAGGAGGCTATTGAACATAAATACCAGATAAAGGAATTTAACTGTTAAAAGAATAATGTTTGGCTCACCAAAAGACAAAATATAATATACCTGCTGAGAAGATCAGATACATTATGGAGTATGACACCTGTGGCATAATTAATTTGGAAGAGGCAGATTTCAGACGTGCCAAAGAGAATCCCGTCTTCAGTGTAAATAGACCAGTGAGTTTGTTCTGATGATGTAACGCCCCTGACTTGTGTGACTGGTTGAGTATTTTCATGACCAGATGGAGAATTTGGAGGTTGAAGTTTAATGTAAAAACCATAGAAGTTTTTCCCCATCTCATGCTCTTCAGTTCAACTGTTAATTGAACCCAATTGCTTTGACCTATATTTTCAAGCAGCTGTATATCTAAGTGAACATATAGCCAATTAAGATGCATAAATTCCTAATATGCACATGCAAATGGAGGTTGCACATACATAACCCTAACTCCCTCCATTCAGCCCTGATTTTTGCATGCTTGCTGTGAGATTCACATGCCTATTTCAAGTATATAGACGTATAATCATGCACCACTTTGAAAATATAACCCGTTTTCGAAATCATCCCTGGACTGCTGGCCTGATCTTGCTCCCAATGAAGTGAATGGTAAAATATCCATCAATGTCTATGGAGACAAGATTGAGACCTTCCTTTTGGTCACTACAATTAAAACATAAGGCTCCTTCCTCACACAATGGTTGAAATCAATGGGAATTCTTGAGGTAGGAAGGATTGCAGGATTGTAACCTAAATGACCACCTTTCTGTGTACCAGACTGAAACTATACTGAACTTTTATAAATGAGCTCTCTTAAATGAAGAGGCCTGTTGGAAGAATGTTGCACAACAGAATTATACCCTAAATAAGTATTAGTGCATTATCATAGCCAGTTCCCTAAAATATAGTCTTATTGAGGAAGCTAATCCACCTATCACTTACTATCCTTATTTTGCTACTTTAAAATATCTCTTATATGAAAGTGACCCCTGTTTTATTTTCCACTTTATCACAGTATGAGCTTATGGCACAAGGGCCAGCTTAAGTCATAACCGTTTCTTTTTATTACTTGTTATTGATGTGAGCACTGGATCAGATGAAAAGGCACATCTCAGAGTATCAGAAGGATTAGTGTTGGGAAAATACAATATGCCTTGCTTGAGGACAATCTGATATCATTTGTATTTGATAGCTTTGTTAATTTGGTTTTAAAATTACGACAACGTCTACCTGTTAAGTCAATTTCATTTTGAACCAGTTCTTTGCTAAAACTCACAACTGAAGACATTTACAGCAAGGAGAAATCAGTTTCACACACAATTATTTTCAATTTGAATAACTTTCCTGGTTTACAGAGTACTTTAAACAGTGGCAAAGGTACTAAGTACCATGATATGGTGTATAAAATCTGTGACTTCAGCCAGAAAACCTTCCTTTTTTGTTTCTTAATAATTTGATAACTCTAAATTACTATTAATTGTTACTTGTACTTATTTCACAAGCATAGCATGAATACTGGAGCCAGAAGGGATGGCTGGAAGACTAAGGCTATGTCTATACTGCAAATTACTTCGGCATAATTTATATTGCTCAGGGTGTGAATAATCCACACCCCTAAGTGACATAAATTATGCCGGTGTAGACAGTGCTATGTCAGTGGGAGAGTTTCTCCTACCAACATAGCTACTGGCTCTCACAGAGGCAGGAGTAATTAAGCCAACGGGAGAGCTCTTTCCGATCAGCTTATAGCGTCTTCACCAGAAGCGATCCAGCTACACCACTATAAACGATGTAAGGTAGACATAGCCTAAGGTTAAGGTTGACAAAATCCTACACCCCCTGCCATCGCAGATTTGAATTCCAGCTGAGAACTTCAACCCTCTGAAGTATAGAAAAGAGAACAAAGAAGCATGCATTTTGCAGTGTGGTCACCCTTTTGGTGAGATCTCAATAGCTATTGGCCTGTCTATTTTGCATGGGCATCAAAGACCTTATTCTCTCTAGGGCAAGGGTGAGGTATATGTGGGGAGCCAGAATGAGGAAGAATGTGCTGCAGCTACTCATGCTGTATGGACCTGAGTCTCAGCTGTCTTGATCCTTGTGTCCTCATTTACTCCTGCTCAAGTGAATATGAAGTTGGTGTAAAGCACCTACCAGAATAGAATGGGAGCATATTACACCCATTCGGCACTCATTTTCACACTGATGTCGATTACTATCCATGATGCAAAGCAGTGGAATATCAGACCTGATCTACCCACACATTTTGTACCATTATAACTATTTCAGTTAGGGTATGATTTTTTTTTTTAGAAACCAAAATAGTTATACCAGGACGACCCCTAGTATGGGCACAGAGATATTATTATAAAGGTGCCGTATGCTGGTATTCCCCTTCTCATATGAGAATAGCTATACCAGCAAAAGGCATCTTTATCCTGATGTAACTGCACCCTTACTAGGGCTGTGGTACAGTTTTAACCACACTCACATAGTTAAAGTGCTACAGCTTTTGTGTTTAGACAAGCCCCTTCCATCTCTATGTGTCCTGTGAATAACTAGAATAGAGGAATTTATTTTCCAAGACTATCCATCTTCTCGCATCTTTCAGAAGTGACTTATTAAAAATATAGTTAAATGATTAAGACAGTTTAATTTACACCACTATCTCAAACTACAGACATTTCATATATCTAGCTGAATACTATTCTCAAAAACAAATAACTCGCCCATGAAAGAGGTATCAGATCATTGAGCATTTACCATTCAAAACAGATAAAATAAATCACAGATCTTGGGGACCTTAACATTCCAGTCTATGGAATTCCAGACACTATGGGTACTAATGCTCATACTCTCTTGAAGCAGTTTTACTCAGTACAGTCTGAGGATGACTCTGATCTGTAATGGGTGCATATACTGGATTTGTTAACAAAAAGCTGATCAAAACAAGTGCCAGGCTGATTGTACTTGTACAATACAACCAATGAGTAGGAATCCTTTGCCCTAACAACCCCTGAAGATATCTCTTAACTGTTGTACATTGAGTTTCCCTCTCCATCTTAAAATCACTCACATCAATCCCCCTGCAAGCAGGTTTCACAACCATGTTAATCTAGAACTGTGATCTCTACCATACAATTTGGTAACAGTGTATAATCAACTGTTCATAAAGAGTTAGCAGTTTTAAATACCACCCAGAAGGGGACAGATACCCCATCACAACCCCACACGTTCAAAAACTGAATCTGAAATTGCATAATGTTATCCACCAAGTACAAATTTCTTACAGCAAGAACTATTTCATTCTGCCACTAACTGGAGACAGTACGAATTTACTAAGCTATTCACCACTCAGACCAGAAAGCCCACGAGAACTTTCGCCTCAGTATGTGCAAATAACTTGTTCTCTGCAGCTTGCAAAACCAATCCATGAGATTTAAAAGCTGTTTTGTGTGTGTGACACCTTTTGGTTAGGCTGTTTTCCTTCATGCTTATTCTTTTTCAGCCCATTTGTGCCCAAGGATACCAGCTCATAGGCACAATTTTGCAATTGTTGTAGATAAAAAGGCATAATTATACATCAGATCCTCAGCTAGCATAGGTGCATCTTCGATGACTTCATGTTCCAGTGTCCTACCGGGTTATAAGGCTGATATTTTTCAAAGGTGTTTAGGTGCCTAAGTCATGTTGAAATAGCTTTAAAAAGATGGGCCTATGTGACTTATGCCCACAAGTTTCATTGAAAGTCAATGGGACTTGTGCTCCGAAATCACCCAGGCAATTTTCAACATTCCATCTGAAATCCAGGATGCTTGTTTGTACTGCTGTTACCTGTTTCAAATGGTGTTACTTGGTGTTTGCGCTGTTGTTACTTGTTTCAAATCACCCCTGCATCGTCAGCATCTGATCTCTACCACCAACTGCCATGGCTTCAGATATGTCTACACTGCAATACAAGACCTGGGGCACTGAGTCTCAGAGCCCAGGACAATTGACTTGGGCTTGCAGAGGTCAGGGCTGTGGGACTAAAATTAGCAGTGTATACATTCAGGCTTGGGCTGGAGCCTGGGCTCTGAGACCTCCCCACCCCCCATAACTGTGTTTCAGAGCCCAGGCGTCAGCCTGAGCCCAAATGTCTATGCTCAGTGTCACAGGTTTTACTTTGCAATGTACACATACCCCCCCTTCCTCTGTGGACACTCTTTCCAAGAGACAAGCCTCTACCTGCACTCCTACCGGATGAAATCTCATCCTTCATCCCTACTTTAGACTGGATCATGCCATCAAGGAGGAGAATATCGAAACAGGTAAACTAAGATGAATACGATATTCATAAAAAATAATACAGATAACTTCCTCATTTTCCTTACCTTATCTCTCAGGAACGTATGGCTTTTTACTATAATTAATTAGGCTATACAACATGACTGTGAGGTAGCTAAGCATTGTAATCATTTTACAGATGGGGGAAACTGAGGCAGAGTGCCATGAAATGATCAAAGATTCTATAGCAAGCATAGGCAGCACAAGTAGTCATAAATCCTGATTACCTGTACCATGTAATCATGTATCTTCTCAGATATTTAATGCTTTCAGCCATCTCCACCTCAAACCTCACAATAACAAAATTTGTCTCCAGTACCTCAGTAGTTCTCATGACATACTGTACAGAGGCATCAATCTATAAAAGACAGATGAGTAGATTAAACTGTATTCCTCATTGTTTGCATTGCACTTCTCTGAAGACAAAGATTAGGAATTGCTGCTCTAGAACTTAGTAGTATTATTTAAAGATATAACAATGTTAATTCTCATCCAGGCTCTAAACTTGTGTCTCAGTTACTGAAACATCCTTTCCTGTGGCTTTGACAAAGAAAACCTTGCCCCGTTCATATTCATTAAGAAGTCTGCTGCATTGTTCTTCCAGCCTGTCACTTTGACTATGTCACCCCTCTCTTTTCATACCTCCACTGGCTCCCTCACCTCAATAGAGTCAGACGTAAGCTACTTGTCTTCATCTCTGAGGCCCTTCAAGACCTCTACTCATCCCTCCTGATCACCTTTCATTCAGTATTGAAAGGCCAACTCCCATCTCCAACTATCATGCAGACTAATATCAACTCACTGTTTCCCAGTCGGTCAGTCTGTCTGCATCCATCTGCTGCCTC
The DNA here is from genome assembly GCF_965152235.1 of Eretmochelys imbricata. Taxonomy (NCBI): domain Eukaryota; kingdom Metazoa; phylum Chordata; order Testudines; family Cheloniidae; genus Eretmochelys; species Eretmochelys imbricata. The sequence goes on from NC_135573.1 coordinate 167,976,637, forward strand.
TTGTCTTATGCATAAATTGTAAGATCTTTGGGGCAGGGACCATCTATTTGTTCTGTGTTTGTAGACAGCCTAGCACAGTAAGTCTTGGTTCATGGCTGGGGCTCCTAGGTACCATGAAATACTAATAATCAATAGTAACAACCACCACCACAAATTTCAATTTTGCTAACTACATTCTATTTAAAATTTCCTGTGTAGTTTCAAATGCATACAATATTCTGTATCTTTCCCCCAAAAGTGTTGCACTATGTTGCTAAGCTTTGTTAAATAGCTGCTGAATCCCTTTCTAGTGGTGGTCACATTCTTAGAGTGTATGAAGTAGGTATTATATTAAGTGAGTATATGGTTTAAGATCTTCAAGAGGATACTAATCAGTATAAACACAAGGTACCTTTTAAAATTTATAATAACCAATGTAATGGTTTTCACTGGAAATTACAATATTAACACCAATGAGTGTATACATTTTTGAGGTCTATATGAACTACTTCCAAGATGTGAAGATTGTCTTTATTGTGATGGAACACTATCTGTGGCAGACAAAAGTCACCCTGATTAAATCAACTGCTGTCTTCGTGCCTGGCCTGACAATTCCATTACCAACACAGTTTACTTGAGATACATTCATCAGATATTCACATAAGACAACTGTATAGGACTGAACTCGATTATGACATATTGGACTCTGTTAAATGGAGATTTAGAGAGACTAACCTGAGTAACTCTTATCTTAAAGTGATATGAAGGGAGGATAGGAAAAAAAAAATTGAATGGAATTCCTTTGCATTACTTTCAGGTTGGTGTATTTATTAGTAATAAATATGTGTCCATGACTGACCTTGGGTTTTACATGGAAATAAGCCCATAGACTGAAATGGCTGCATAGAGACATTGTAAGGATCATAGCAGTTAGAAGGAAAAAAGTTACCAGAATGTACTTCTGAGATGACATTGTATCATCTCAAAATGACTATCTTGGCCTGAAAAAGATCATTTGCAGAAATATCTTATTAGAAAAAGTGATGCTTTCAGAATGATTACACCATCAGAATGGCAGAATTAAATCCTATTGCTGGTGGGGAAAGCCATTTGGGGGACATTCTTCCCTTGAAGAGCGTTATTGTTTTGCTTTCCAAACTTGTTTTAAGACTGTTTTTATTAACCTGAAATTGCTGTGCTTGGCTGTACTTCAATTGCTTTGGAACGGTGCTTCACATTTTTTTTTATAACAGCAAAAGAGAGAGAATTCATAGTTATATGGCTAGATTCTGACTTTAGGCATGGCTCTGAGCAGTGGATGGTGCATAAGCTGCACTGGCCCAGGAGTCATTATGACTCAGAGACATGTCTAAGTCACCGTTCCTCCCCTGCTTCCTCCTTGCTGCATGGAGACAGTAATTTCCTGCTGGCCCTTACCAGCAGTAAATAATTATCCTCCCTGCACTAGCTGAACTGCTCTGACCAGTGAGTAAGGAACATGGTGCCAAGACCTCCATTTCCTTCTCACCTGCCCCACCCCCAGGGAGAAAGTAAGCAGAGATGTAGCTACATCACTCCTATGTGCATGGACCCAAGCTGCAGGTAGTCCTTATAGGAGAACTAGGGAGTATAAAGTTGCATAGTCCAAGAAATAATGCAACAATAGAAAATAGATATGAAAAGACTTTTTTGGTCATCTAGTTCATCCGAGGCATCTATCTAATCTATCTATTTATCTATCTATCAAGAGTCTGGTGCATTCCTGGGACTTACTCTACCTTATCTTATTCTTATGCTATAATTATTTTTCTTTTGTGTTATTGTTACTTTTTTTTTATTTATCCCGTTTGCTCTGTGACTTATTCTTAGTAACGAATTATGGCAAAATAAAGTTGTGTGCTCGCTGCATCTACCCTTTCTCCATTTTCCAGGTTACCAGAGAGCTATACATTTTATAAGAGCAGAGGTTACTTGTTTTAAAAATGAAAATAGGTGTTTCTTCACACTAGAATGCAATAAATGCGAGGTGTGCAGCTCTAGGGCAAATCATGGGCCAGGTCAATCCACCAACTGTTGAGCAGAAATCTCCATCCATAGCACTGGAGACTTCTGTTTAAAAATTGGTGGTTGAGGTTGGCCAAAACCTTTGTTCAGTAATGTGATACAACACACATATAGTACTGTAAAATTATACATTATTATGAAAATGTGTTGTAGCTTTTGTAGATTAAGAACACCTCAAGTAGGGATGTAACACAGAGAAATGAAAAGAGCAGAGGAGAAGAAAAAAGGAAGTGGAAAAAAAAAGAAATACCACATTTTTTAAGAACTACAGTATAGTACAGGCCACCCACAGCTAGTGTAAACTGGCATAGCTCCACTGAAGCCATTGAAACTGGTCCACACCAGATAAGGATCTAGCTCAGTGATACTCAGACTTTAGTGGTTCAGGAGCCAAATTAGTGATCAACATTATCCAAAAGAGCCAAGGTAGTGTGAATTCATTGTTTCATTTACTAGAATACTATATATTCCTATTTAATCAGAATGACAGGGAAATATTTAGTTTTTTATATATAAAATATATAAAAAATATATAAATAAATATAAAAATATATATAATTTCTCTCCGCAAAATGACTGGCCAAGTATTATTATTTTATCAACTACAATTGGTTAATAACATAGTAAAAGTATCCTGATTGGTCAATAACTTAGATTGGTTAATCATTAAATTACACAGCATTTTAATATCATGTGCTGCAAAGAGCTGCAGGAGACACAATAAAGAGCCATTAGCATCTTGAGCTTCAGTCTGAGTATCACTGATCTAGCTCAATATTTTTTTTAAATGGGAGATTGCATTCCATTATACATTAATAAAGTAGCAGTCCATTATACCTCATCACTCCTTTAACACCACAATATCCATGTTCTTAATGCTATGACATAAAAAGCTAATGGCTTTTTACTAAAAATTTAAGCTGTTCAAATCACATATTACTACCCAGTTAAAACTAAATAGGTTAATTATAATAATTAATATTACCTTAAATAGAAAAGAGATTCATAACTGACCAACTAAAAGTATTGCCATCTATCATAAAATTTTTTATGTATACATACATACACACACAATTTTATGGAAGATGGTGTCAGATATAAAGTTCACCCAGTCAGGGTTTGGATATCTATTATATACAGTGTAGGCCCTGATCCTTCAATCAGATCTGCATGACAGACATTTGTACCTGTACAGAGACCTGCTGACTATACTGCTGCTCCATATAAGTGCTAAGGATCACAAGAGCAAGTCCCATTTGGGGATCAGGCCCATTAGTTTTCTGTCTCAAGATAAGTGCTAGAGTATTAACATGATTATAGGGCTTGATCTCTCAAGCTTCTGAGCCTCTGGTCCCAATCCAGCAGAGCACTGAAGCATATGTTTGACTTTATGCATACAAATAGACTGATTGAAGCCAAGGGCATATTAATATTTTTTTTATTGTATGTATGGTCCTGTGTGTAAGCCATTGGGTGGGGATTCAAGAGGACTGTGTTCTGTTCATAGCTCTGCCATATACTTTCTTTGTAAAGTCACTTGATCTCTCTGTGCCTCAGTTCCCTTCTTATGAAGTAATGATGATGATCCTTCCTTTCTCCCACTCTGTGTCTGTCTTGTCTATTTAAACCATAAGCTCTTCAGAACAGGGTCTGCCTCTTGCTCTGTAATCGTACAGTGCCGAGCAGATTGGGGTGGGGGCTGATCTCGATGTAGACCTCAAGCACAGTTGTAATATAAATTAACAACAACCATTTCTGTCTTGCATATGTAAGTGTAGTGGGAGTCTTAATGAACGGAATTATAAAAACAAATACTTATTGTATATGCAAAGAGGAGCAAAGGAGCAGCAGAGGTTGTAACATTGAGGAACCTGGGACACTGTCCTGCTTTGAAAAAAAACAGGAAAATAAAATCAGAGGAAGGGAAATGTATTTTCATCCCATTTGATGCACTACACACACTTGTTAGGTGATAATAATAAGAATGACTTAGGTGAAGGCCAGTGCTTGGGTGTCTGAGACAACACAGTGTACATCCCAGTGAGCATCTTTAAGAGCTAGATCCAACACCTATTGAAATCAATAGATTCCTATGGACTCCAACTGTTTCTGGACTGGGGACCTGGAGCAGAAGCAGCAGGATTTCACTGAACAGAACTGGCAGGCACAGCAGGGCCACTAAGGGGCAATTTCTGAAGTGTCCTCAAGTAACAAACACATTATTATTATTATTACCTATATTATGGAAATGCCCAAAGGTCCCTGTGAGGACCGGGACCTGAAGGTGTTACTGTACAAACACTGTGGTAGCTGACATCATTGCCCTAGCACACTATTTAAGAAGATGGACAACATACAGGGGACAGGGATTAGTGTAGGCATTTTATGTACACAGATAGATATTAAGTCTGGTCAAAAGTTTTCCATTGAAGGTTGTTTTTGATAGAAAATTGGAATTTGGATGAAACAAAAAAAATGTCCAGAATATCTTATTTCCTTGAAACATTTTGAACTTTCCATCAGCAAACCAAACATCCTATAGCCAAAAAAAAAATAAAAAAAAATTCAGCTTTCATTTTTTTGACCAAAACGTCAACATTTTCAGCAGAAAAAAACTTTCCAACCAGTTCTAATAGATACAGATGTACGTGATTACTACATACACATACATAAGTGAATAAGGATCAGCTTCCCCATCTGCCCCTCAGCCACTGTAGCCAAACTGTAGTGGATTATGCTACTTTTCTGTAATGGGTCTGAATAGAAAGCCTCAGATCTAAACAACTCCAAACAGGAGGAAAAGTTTGGTGTAGTGGACAACATATTCCAAAGTGATGAATGGTTTTGGGTACCTCACTATTTTGATGCCCAACTTGCTTAAAAGGGATTTGATTTTCTGAAAGGACTTTGAAAATCAAGCTCCTTTGAGGTGTCTCCAGATGGGCATCAGAATTCTGAGCCATCACTAGTCTCATTTAAAAACACTGGCCAGTATTTGTATTGGAACTTCACATATGTAGACCCTCTTTCCACATTCACAGTACACTCATTCATGGAATCAGTGCACTCAAACACAATTTAAAATGCAATATTATAAGCTTCCCATTTTGTTTTATTAGCTCCATAACATAATACTCATCTTTTATTGTTATGATATAAAAGTCAAATGACTCTTCACTTTAAAATGAATTAACCTTTCCCATTACATATTACTCCCAAATCAATACTAAATTAATTGTGATTCATATTGTTAATGAAATACAAACAGATTATTTAAAGGGCAATGTCAAAGTATTTGTCATTTTAAAATTATGGGGTGAGGGGAAGCAGCTAGAAGAAAGCCTTAGTGGCTTGAATGTAGAATGTGATTCTTTAACAAGTTATGTTTGTTCTCATTTGTACATGCACATTACTTCATTACCGTAAGGTTGCTGGTGAGCATTGAGCTCATGACATTGTTTATTTGCTTTTATTTTGTCATAAATATAAAGGGAAGGGCAACTACCTTTCTGTATACAGTGCTATAAAATCCCTCCTGGTCAGAGGCAAAACACTTTCACCTGTAAAGGGTTACAAAGCTAAGATAACCTCGCTGGCACCTGACCAAAATGACCAATGAGGAGACAAGATACTTTCAAAGCTGCGGGGGGGGGAGGTCTGTCTGTCTGTGTGATGCTTTTGCCAGGAACAGATCAGGAATGCTCTTCAGAACTCCTGTAAAAAGTTATTAAGCAATCTAGCTAGAAATGCATTAGATTTTCTTTTGTTTAATGGCTGGTAAAATAGCTGTGCTGAATGTAATGTATATTCTTGTTTTTGTGTCTTTTTGTAACTTAAGGTTTTGCCTAGAGGGATTCTCTATGTTTTCAATCTGATTACCCTGTAAGGTATTTACCATCCTGGTTTTACAGAGGTGATTCTTTTACTTTTTCTTTCATTAAAATTCTTCTTTTAAGAACCTGATTGCTTTTTCATTATTCTTAAGATCCAAGGGTTTGGGTCTGTGTTCACTGGTACAAATTGGTGAGGATTTTTATCAAATCTTCCCCAGGAAAGGGGGTGTAGGGCTTGGAGGGATATTTTGGGGGAAGACGTCTCCAAGTGGGCTCTTTCCCTGTTCTTCATTTAACACACTTGGTGGTGGCAGCATAGGGTTCAGGGACAAGGCAAAGTTTGTACCCTGAGGAAGTTTTTAACCTAAGCTGGTAACAATAAGCTTAGGGGGTCTTTCATACAGGTCCCCACATCTGTACCCTAGAGTTCAAAGTGGGGAAGGAACCTTGACATATTTAAAAAGAGGATTGGATTGTTTCTTTAAAAAAAACCACATATACAGCAATTATATAATTGTTATAACAAGATATAAGGTCCAATTTTAGCCCCACAACCAGAAGAATGTCTTTTCAATGGTTATCAACTTGTAAAACGCTTAGTGACTAATATGATTTTAACAAAATGTTGAATGATGTTGTCGTCTAAGGGTGAGACAGTCTTACAAATAAATATGAAGGGCAGGATGTTCTCTCTACTTACATTGGCAGAGGAAAGCAAAAGTGGGCACTACCCAGGGCACAGAGCATAGAAGGGGAGTGGTGCAGCAAGTCTATAGTATGCTTCTACTTCTCCTCCTCATGTCTGTAGTATGCATCCACTTCAAAGTCTCACCTGCAGCCATATTATGTGTAATTAGGGATCCATGTGCCATGAAGAGGTCATGTCAGGAACATCAAAGAGTGGAAATGGGGAACAGCTACCCCACATGACATGCTGTCCTCCTCACCTACTTTAGAAGGTAGAAGAGAAATGTTGGGGTGAGGTAATTTTGCTATAACATTATTTATTCCACCTTCTGCCCTATAAAAGAGATCTATGGTGCAATGGAGAGGGGAGAAATTCTATACTAATTCAGGGATGGAATCTGGTTTCCCCATAGATACTAGGCCAAGGTATGGTTTATAGGTGGTGTCCCTTTACTCCTTCTTGGATGTATATAGACTAGGAATTTTCAGCACTTTCCCCACCATTGCATTATACAATGGTAAAAGCCATGGCAAAAGTGCTCATTTGGATGTGGCCAATATGCTCAGGAAACTCTCTCCTTGAGGGGAGGATATAAAGGAAATTCTACCAGGTGAAGCTTGCAAAGTCTCTATAATGGTCTTCTTTTTCCATGGGAGGAAACTATCAGGTCATAAAAAATTTATATAATTAGAGACTTATACAACCACTTGGAGACCCAAGACACAACAGATTGTGCTAAACTATAGCAATCAGCTTACATGTGAACAATCTCTCTTTCAAAAGGAAAGCAGAATATTTAAAAATATATTCCTAAGCATCTGATGCACATGGTTGCTATTAAAAAGGCCTTTTCAGATTTTAAAAATTCTGGATTTTCAAAAGTAAATGCACAGAGTGGGTGGCAACATACTCCCACAAAGTTTGCACACACAAGTTTGGAATGGCCAAGCAACAACAACTGTCACAGAAGTGGGTAGCACATATGACACACTGGAACTAAAGTGGAACATTAATGCAATAGGTTACCTAGGCAACAAAACTCAACCTCCTGCAGGAATAAGTGACACAGAAAGGCAGTCACCTGCGATTGGGTCCAATGGTGAGTATCCACAGGCAGCACAGAGTAAGAGGAAAGAGCAGTGCTTTACTAGAAGGACTGAGAAAGGGGATATTCCAAAGTGTGGCAAACAGATAAAATGAGCCATTGTTTATCTGTCAGAAACTATCTATAAAATAGGTATAATACTTACTAATCTCACATCAGTGTTATGAAGCCTAGTTAATTAATATTTGAGAAGTTCTTTGCTTTGGAAGAGCACTATTCTCTGTATTTCTGTTAGGTAAGGAGTGTATATGTCAACTGGCTGTCACTTATAATAATAGTGAGGAAAAAAGCTGCAAACTTTTTCTAATCCCAGTAATCTATGTGTGATCCTACTCCCATTAAAATCAATGACAAAAATCTCATTGACTTCAGCAAAGTCGAGATTGAGCAATAGAGTCCGGCCACAGATTTTGGCTCAAGCACTTGGTAAAAATAATGTCTTATATGCAGCATCACCAGTGTTCATATTAATTCTATTTTCTTTCTCTCAATATTTTCTAACTTCATGTTTCACAAATTAGCTTTGAAAAACCATCACACAACAAAACAACCCAAAAGTTTCATTAGGCAAAAGAGTTTCTGTGACTAAGAAATGAAAGGATTTCACATTTTGAGAGACTTTGCAGAGATAATGAGACTGCCGAAAAATAAAAACAAACAAACAAACACCCCCCCCTCAATTTATTTAATCTTATTGATGAAGCCAAAGAGCTCTTTGGAGTAGAAGAAGCTCTGACATACACAATGTCATATCTGCTTATCAGTATGTGGTAATCTAAGGGGTTTGTCAGTGATGTGTGTCAAGACTTTATTTTTTATAAGATAAAATAAGAAAAGTGGAACAAAACAAGAGAATCTTCAGGCTGCAGATGCAGAACATGGATGATGTGACTGAGAAAGAATGAGATAAACAGAAGACAGAGAAATCAAATCGACATCATTTTTATATTTACCACATTCAAAAGTAACCCATTTTCATGTGAAAATGAGATTGTGGAGACAGACACAGATAAAAACAGCCTGACAGTTGGTGAAAGAGTCAGGTAAGTTAAGACCTTATGAATTTTAATAAGCATGTTGGCCCTATATAAGTGCTTTTTAAGACGGTGACAAAAGCTTCTGAAAGCAAAGAAGATAGCATTTTTCGGAATGATTATGTTGCTCTGAATTAAGTTTATTTCAGCCCCTCTTTCTCCCACCCCACCTCATTCAAACACAGACTGAAACCCAGCTTCATTCTGCATATAAAGAGGATTAGTTATCAGCTTGGGAAAGGTTACAGATGACTCTTTCGTTCTTAATTCCTACTTATTGTACTTGTTGTTACACCAAAGAGACTGTTTTGAGGTGCTGTACAATAAGTTCTCTAAAAGGCTATTAGTCATATGGAGCTTTTCAGCTGAATTTGACATATAGTGCTGAAGCAAAATGCCAGTGAAATTGGTGCTGCATCAGCGTGCTAATGTAAATCACAGAGGGAGAAAGAAAATGTTTTTAAAATGCACCACTTGGGAATAGAAAACATAGGTCAGAGATGATGCAGAAACATTTCTAACAGGAATGAGTTTAGCAAACCTAAACTGTGCAATCTAAAACTAACTTATAAGTGGCATCTTCTATACTCTATCACCCATAAACATAAATAATAGAAAGTGGATCCCGAGTTAATTCCTGATCCTGCTTCTTTGAGATCAATTGCAAAACTCCTATTTTCTTCAACGGGAGCAGGATTGGTTCCCAAACATTGTTTTTTGAAGAAAGCCTTTACAGGTTTGATACAGAACTGCTTCATACATACGTCGTCTTCTTCATCTTGCCACTTCTCCGTTTGGGGATGGTGACTTTACAGCCTTCTTTCAAAACTCATGATTGGACACCTGGCTGGCATGCAAATTTTGTCTTTCTGAACTCTGCTGATATCCACTCTGTCATAAATATAAAGGGAAGGGTAAACCCCTTTGAAATCCCTCCTGGCCAGGGGAAAGCTCCTCTCACCTGTAAAGGGTTAAGAAGCTAAAGGTAACCTCGCTGGCACCTGACCAAAATGACCAATGAGGAGACAAGATACTTTCAAAAGCTGGGAGGAGGGAGAGAAACAAAGGTTCTGTGTCTGTCTGCATGCTGCTTTTGCCAGGGACAGAACAGGAATGGAGTCTTAGAACTTTTAGTAAGTAATCTAGCTAGGTATGTGTTAGATTATGATTTCTTTAAATGGCTGAGAAAAGAATTGTGCTGAATAGAATAACTATTTCTGTCTGTGTATTTTTTTGTAACTTAAGGTTTTGCCTAGAGGGGTTCTCTATGTTTTTGAATCTAATTACCCTGTAAGATATCTACCATCCTGATTTTACAGGGGGGATTTCTTTATTTCTATTTACTTCTATTTTCTATTAAAAGTCTTCTTGTAAAAAACTGAAGGATTGTTCATTGTTCTTAAGATCCAAGGGTCTGGGTCTGTAGTCACCTATGCAAATTGGTGAGGCTTTTTACCAAACCTTGTCCAGGAAGTGGGGTGCAGGGTTTTGGGAAGTATTTTGGGGGGAAAGACGCGTCCAAACAGCTCTTCCCTAGTAACCAGTATTAGTTCGGTGGTGGTAGCGGCCATTCCAAGGACCACGGGTGGAATACTTTGTACCTTGGGGAAGTTTTGACCTAAGCTGGTAAAGATAAGCTTAGGAGGTTTTTCATGCAGGTCCCCACATCTGTACCCTAGAGTTCAGAGTGGGGGAGGAACCTTGACATGAAAAACCTCCTAAGCTTATCTTTACCAGCTTAGGTCAAAACTTCCCCAAGGTACAAAGTATTCCACCCGTGGTCCTTGGAATGGCCGCTACCACCACCGAACTAATACTGGTTACTGGGGAAGAGCTGTTTGGACGCGTCTTTCCCCCCAAAATACTTCCCAAAACCCTGCACCCCACTTCCTGGACAAGGTTTGGTAAAAAGCCTCACCAATTTGCATAGGTGACTACAGACCCAGACCCTTGGATCTTAAGAACAATGAACAATCCTTCAGTTTTTTACAAGAAGACTTTTAATAGAAAATAGAAGTAAATAGAAATAAAGAAATCCCCCCTGTAAAATCAGGATGGTAGATATCTTACAGGGTAATTAGATTCAAAAACATAGAGAACCCCTCTAGGCAAAACCTTAAGTTACAAAAAAATACACAGACAGAAATAGTTATTCTATTCAGCACAATTCTTTTCTCAGCCATTTAAAGAAATCATAATCTAACACATACCTAGCTAGATTACTTACTAAAAGTTCTAAGACTCCATTCCTGTTCTGTCCCTGGCAAAAGCAGCATGCAGACAGACACAGACCCTTTGTTTCTCTCCCTCCTCCCAGCTTTTGAAAGTATCTTGTCTCCTCATTGGTCATTTTGGTCAGGTGCCAGCGAGGTTACCTTTAGCTTCTTAACCCTTTACAGGTGAGAGGAGCTTTCCCCTGGCCAGGAGGGATTTCAAAGGGGTTTACCCTTCCCTTTATATTTATGACACACTCCATGTACCAAATCTTCAGTCTCCCCTTGAACATCTTCCATCCATGAACATGGCAAGGGCCTTTCTACAAATATAACTCTCAGGTCTCTGCTGGACATATCCATAGCAACACAGCCTAATCTCCAGTCAATTTGACTTTAGTTGGGGCAACCTGCATTAGGACCCTCACAAACTCATTTCACTTCCTATCATGGAGTGTCCGACCATTTGACCATCTCAGCATCTTCTCTCTGTTCCATACATGACAATGGATCAAATTACAGTTTTATACACTCTACTTTGTAACTTTATTAGCAAATTTTTGTCACAAAGAACTGGACTCAGCTCCTGCCATTTGCACCAAGCAGCTTTAGTAGGATGCTGGGCATCACTCAGGAGGGCACCACTGTCAACAGTCATTGATCCTAGGTATTTAATTTCTTCCACTTTTCTAAGCTCTCTGCCTGTAATATACTTAATGGTGAGGTTTAGTTATCAAAGCCTCTATTTTATCAACGTTCACTCTAAGTCCTGCTCAAAACTGTATTGTCACTGTTCCAAGTTGGTTTGTGGGGTTTCACAACACAATCTTACGCACATATCACTAAGGCAGGCCAACATTTACTGGAAATTCTCTGCTGTAGGTCTGTTTAGTTTTGACTATGGTAGTCATTCCTTCATGTGGATATCACTGCTTCATATACAGGTAGGGTTTTCATTCTGTGAGGAAAATACATCACCTCCTCTCAGGCCTGTAGTAGATTCTATGCATTTCTGCTGTGCAAAGAAGTGGCTGCAGATGTGGAGGTAACAAGGGGACAACCTCTCATCTGCCTCCACAGAGGAGTCAGCATAAATACCGCACATATGTTATCTCAGCCAATAGGCAGAAGTAGAGTCTATGAACTCATCTGCTACTCTACAGCCTGGAGGGAAGGTGAAGTTAGAGGATTCCTTACAACTTTCCCATTTCTGTATCTCTGCAGCCCAGCTAATCAGACCAGGTGCTTGATTCTGGATATTCACCCATATGGGACCTGACTCAGAATCCACTGAAGTCAGTGATAACCTTTCCATTGACTCAGTAGGCCTAGGATTAGGCCCAGGATGACTATGTTAACTATTTAAATGTAATTGGTTAAAATAAAACATATGTATTACTATAATTAATTATATTTATTTTAATATGGATTTTGATTTAGTTAATGTAATTAGTTCTTTTGAATGCTGTTATCCTTTCTTAAGCCTTATTAGGAGACACATTTTCAAGGGATTAGCTATAGTGCAAAGGATATCAAATAGGGTGATTGTGGATGCATTATTTATTTCCATGAGTTATTGATGGCCTTATAATTCATGAGTGACAGAGCGTAGCACAGCTACAAGAGATGGCTGTGAAGTCATCAGTAGTGAGTGGAAATAAATAATGTATCCTTAGTCACCTCATTATAAATTTAGTTTAAAAGAGTGGTGATTTTTATAAAATTTTTGAATTTTATATTTTATTTAAGTATTTTACATTCAAGTAAGTGACCTTTGGCAAAGAAAATTGGGAATACAGCCAGTGTGAACTAGGGGAAAGGTAAATACTTACTGAGGTAGCCTGTGTTACAGATTTAACCTGATTTCATCAGGTTCTGTTAATAAAATATGACAGTACTCTGCAGAAATACTCCGCTTAAACAGTCATATATGTATCTAGAAGTACTTTTTAAAGGAAAGCTCCCAAAGAGCAAAATATTTTCATAGGGAAACCATTAATGAATAATGAAAATTGCTCTAGAAAATTAGTAGGGCATAGGAACATATTGAATATATTACACTTAATACATTCACAGTGCACTAGAGCAATGAATGAACCTCAGTAATAAGCAGCTCAAATGGTAATGTTGGCCTCCTGAATGTTTTTGCCCTTGAAACTGCCTCAGCCATTTAAAAGGAGCATACTAAAGATGTGTTTTTAGTAGGATTACTACAGTAGTTAGTGATAAACTCCATGTCCTCAAAACAGAACTGGTATTCTCCATATTCACTGCACAAAGTTACAGAGTGCATTTATGTTACAGTTGATTCTTTTACCGTTTGTCTCTAAGAATTTGGATTTTGAAAGTTTGGAGCCTTACACGAAATATCAGATGTATTTTGAGGTCTTCTCTCTTCCCCATCCCTTTCACCACACTCCAATGTATTTACCAAGTTTCATGAGATGATTCAATTGCAGCCACAAAATCAAGTAAAGTGCCTGCTGGAACCATATTGTACCAAACTGTGATTATGAAACCACAAGTAAAGCAGAACTCAACTTGTTTGGGGTTTAGCTAGGAAACTTGAAATTCAGCCCAGGTTTAGCAAAAGGTCTGAGACATTTTCAAGCCAATCTTTTGAAGAAACATGGACCAATTTATGTTTCATATTGAGAACTGCGTAAAAAAGACAGTAAATTTGACCTTGACATTCATTTGAAGACGCAAACCCCAGCAAAGTGTAACTAGAGGAAAGTGTCAAAGAAACCTTGAAAAAAGAAGCCACAGTATATGTCTACACTGCATTTTAAAACCCATGTTTAGCTATTCACTATACTATAATCAGAAGCACTGTTCCCTCTAAGCTGTGTGTGTGCGCATGCATACAGATCCTAAGCCCCGCGCACATGGCAAAACACTGCACACACAAAAATTTGCACAGAAGCACAAGAATTTGCACAGAAGAAATTTTGTGTGCACACGGCCTGTCAAAAATTTGCACAGAAGAATTTTTTTGCACACACGGCCTGTCAAAAATTAGAGGGAACACTGGTCAGAAGTCATATTCCCTGAGAAAACATCAATGGATGTACAACTTCAGACAACAAGATTTAAAAGAAAGCGTCTCCTCATTCTCTATTTTGAAATGCTTGCCACACAAGCAATGAGCAAATGAGCATAGAGGATAGTCAAGACAAACACTCTAATTGGCTTCATTGGGCTATGGATCAGCTCCATATATACTTTGGTGATGGACATCATACAAAAGGCTATATAAATAAAATTAAATAAAACAAGGAAATTCAACAGGGATTGATGACAACTTCATGGGATATTTAGCTGGAAAAAATCCCGTTTTAAAATGCTATGGTTGTTTTGGGGAATATACATAACATTTGCCAAATTAGAAAGCTTGATCAAATTCAAAATAATACCAAACAGTGCAAAAATCCTAAATAAAAAAAATAGAGAGGATGAAATGTAATGTAACAGATATGATTAGAATGGGAACCATCCTTATTGTCTTCTAGACCCAAAGGTCTGAAGAGGCTCTGGTTTCATACCATCTCTCACTTCTAGGAATAATGTATGTTAAATCACTGTGAAGCAGACAAGAGACTGAAAATGGATAGTTTATGATTTCAGACTAATCTGCTCCATGCTGGGGACCACGATGCCTGCCCAACGGCATCTCTGAAGTCAATAGGGACCCCCATCTGTGTGCAGCAGTCTTCTTTTGTGGATCAGATGGTTGAATTGGGGCCACAGTGAGAGAGAGATTTAGTGGGTGAAACACCTTGTTTATATATTTTGGTTTTGCCTTCTTTTTAACCACATACCTTTTAAGTTGGCTCCCAAGACATAGCAGCTCATTTGGTGACATGGTTTTGTTTCCTTTCTGTTTGAGTGCGAGTGCCATTCAAATGAAGAGCTTGGTGCATCTAATTAACATCCTTTGAATATACATATTGTATTGCATCTCTCAATAGATATTTTTCACGGTCTACAGTAAATACAGCTTGTGGGCTTTAGTTATTGAAGCCCTAGTGGGGAAAAAAAGTCTTCCTCTTTATATGTGGTTGTAATGGTTGCAGCAACAGCCTTAAATATTCACATTCATCTCAACTCCACTGCGTAAACTCCGATTTCAATTGCTCAGAAGCCTCACAAAATGTTCTTGTGTTTGGATTAATCTGTGGAGACTAGCTCTGAGAATAAAAAAGCAATCTTCTCTTGAAATCATGTGAGTAACAACAACAACAGAGAAGAACAAAAACAAGGAAAGGCAGAGAGGGAGGAAGGGGATTAACAGAGAGAAATATGGTCCCTCAAACAAAATAGAGAGAATATTATGAAGTAGGTGAAATTAAAAAGGGAACAGAAGGAGCAGAGTTTCATATGAAAGGAAGCAACACAATCATTGTTTTCTGTGTGTGTGTGTTTTGAGGGTAGGGTGGGGAGGGGTTGCCCTTCATCATATAGACTGTTTACATTTGCAATGTTGCAGGACATTGTGGTGTGGGTTTTCCACTGTGAACTTAAATCATAATAGCTGTATGCACAAATATATAGCAAAGTACAATCCAGGACATGTCGCAGGTATGAATTAAGGGCACAACCGTATGTGCTTTCTAGTCTCAGACGTGAGGGTGAACTAGAAAAAAAAAAATCCAGGGCCAGATCCTGAAAAGGTGTAAAACAGTGCAGTGGAGCCATGGTAATACACACTAGCTGAGGCTCTGGCCCATTCTCACAGGGAGTACTCAATAGCAACACCGGGCGGAGTTACTAATGTGGAAGAGTTACTAATATCAGTCTCTGGTTAGATCGACATTTTAAACCAGATAGACACTGTCCACAATATTATGAACGAACTT
The DNA here is from genome assembly GCF_965152235.1 of Eretmochelys imbricata. Taxonomy (NCBI): domain Eukaryota; kingdom Metazoa; phylum Chordata; order Testudines; family Cheloniidae; genus Eretmochelys; species Eretmochelys imbricata. The sequence goes on from NC_135573.1 coordinate 167,992,412, forward strand.
TGAATTTGTATTTGTATTTGAAATAAATTAGTATATTGTTTTATTTCTGACTTCCAATCTCAGACAGGAAATGGCTATGCTATTTTAATAAGGCAGCCATCCTCCCCAACTAAACAAATAAAATCAAGTAAGGCTCAGACATACTAAAATTAAGATAGTAAAAATAAGAAACCCCTACATAGCATCCTAAAACAGAACAATCACAATACAGAGAAATGTCTTTAAACAATTACAACAGCAACAGTATTTCAAGATTGTAAGTAAGTCTATAGTCAGGGACAATCTTTTATATATTTGGAGAGCTGGCTGTATTTTAAAGAAGCCTTGCTGAGGGTGCAGGAAAAAACAATCCTGAGGTGCAGAAAGAATAGCAAATATGGCAGGTGACCAGCTTGGCTTAACAGAAAAATCTTTAGTGAGCTTAAACACAAAAAGGAAGCTTACAAGAAGTGGAAACTCGGACCAGATGACGAGGGAGGAGAGGAGTATACAAATATTGCTTGAGCATGCAGGATATAATCAGGATGGCTAACATACAACTGGAGTTGTAGCTAGCAAGGGATGTGAAGGCTAACAAGAAGGTATGTTAGCAACAAGAAGATGATCAGGGAAAGTGTGGGACCCTTACTGAATGGGGGAGGCAACCTAGTGACAGATGGTGTGGAAAAAGCTGAAGTACTCAATGCTTTTTTTGCCTTAATCTTCACAAACAAGGTCAGCTCCCAGACTGCTGCACTGGGCAGCACAGTATGGGGAGGAGGTGAACAGCCCTTAGCGGCAAAAGAACAGGTTAAGGACTATTTAGAAAAGCTGGACATTCACAAGTCCATGGGGGCTGGATGCAATACACCTGAAGGTGCTGAGGGAGTTGGCTGATGTGCTTGCAGAGCCATTGGCCATTATCTTTGAAAATTCAGTGATCAGAAAAAAGGCAAATATAGTGCCCATCTTTAAAAAAGGGAAGAAGGAGAATCTGGGGAACTACAGCCCAGTCAGCCTCACCTCAGTCCCCGGAAAAATTGAGCAGGTCCTCAATGAATCCATTTTCAAACATTTGGAGGAAAGGAAGGTGATCAGGAACAATCAACACAGATTCACCAAGGGCAAGTCATGCCTGACCAACCTGATTGCCTTCTGTGATGAGATAACTGGCTCTGTGGATATGGGGAATGTGGTGGAGGTGATATACCTTTGGCAAAGCTTTTGATATGGTCTCCCACAGTATTCTTACCAGCAAGCTAAAAAAGTATCAATTGGATGACTGAACTGTAAGGTGGCTAGAAAGCTGGCTAGATCGTCAGGCTCAACAGGTGGTGATCAACAGCTCGATGTCCAGTTGGCAGCTGGAGTGCCCCCAGGATCGGTCCTGGGGCCGGTTTTGTTCAACATCTTCATTAATGATCTGCATGATGGGATGGATTGCACCCTCAGCAAGTTTGCGGATGACACTAAGCTGCGGGGAGAGATAGATATGCTGGAGGGTAGAGATAGGGTCCAGAGTGACCTAGACAAATTGGAGGACTGGGCCAAAAGAAATATGATGAGGTTCAACAAGGACACATGCAGAGTCCTGCACATAGAACGGAAGAATCCCATGCACTGCTGCAGGCTGGGGACTGACTGGCTATGTGGCAGCTCTGCAGAAAAAGACCTGGGGATTACAGTGGATGAGAAGCTGGTTATGAGTCAACAGTGTGCCCTTGTTGCCAAGAAGGTTAATGGCATATTGGGCTGCATTAGTGGAAGCATTGCCAGCAGACTGAGAGAAGTGGTTATTCCCCTCTATTTCACACTGGTGAGGCCACATCTGGAGTACTGCATCCAGTTTTGGGCCCCCCACTACAGAAAGGATGTGGACAAATTGGAGAGAGTCCAGCAGAGGGCAATGAAAATGATTAGGGGGCTGGGGCACATGACTTATGAGGAGAGGCTGAGGGAATTGGACTTATTTAGTTTGCAGAAAAGAAGAGTGAGGGGAGATTTGATAGCAGCCTTCAGCTACCTGAAGGGAGAATCTAAAGAGGATGGAGCTAGGCTGTTCTCAGTGATAGCAGGTGACAGAACAAGGAGCAATGGTCTCAAGTTGCAGTGTGGGAGGTCTAGATTGGATATTAGCAAAAAACTCTTTCACTAGGAGGGTGGTGAAGCACTGGAATGGGTTACCTAGGGAGGTGGTGGAATCACCATCCTTAGAGGTTTTTAAGGCCCAGCTTGACAAAGTCCTGTCTGGGATGATTTAGTTGGAGTTGGTCCTGCTTTGACCAGGGGGTTGGATTAGATGACCTTCTGAGGTTTCTTCCAACTCTAATCTTTTATGATTCTATGATTTGTACAGTGCTACCATGAAATACAAATAATAATTTTTAAATTATTTGAGAATGAGATTGCTGCTCAAAAATTGGGATTAACAAAACAAAACAAAAATCAACAACCCACCACCAACTTGATTGACAACCACATAGGAGGTGGCCACTCACAGAGCCCTGGATAGGAAGAGCCGAGGCTACGACCCCAGTCCCACATAGAGGTGATCCCCCAGCCCAGCCAATCGGAGTTGGGACCCTGTTTCTCCTGCAGCCGGTTTGGTCACTTACAACATGAATGTTCTGAGATGGACTGTAGCTTTGGCGAAGTCTATACCGGAGAGTCATGGGCCCGCAGGCAGTCCACCCCAAAGCTCACAACCACTGTGGAAGTCGGACGAAAGCGAGTCACTGCCTTCATCGATTTGGGCTGTGGGCAAACTCTCATCCGCTGAGAATTAGGCCCTGATCGCGCACAAGCAGGTGGAGAGATACACCTTCAGTGTATACATGGGGATGTAAAGTCCTATCCCAGCATCCAGATCCCTCTGACCATCAATGGACAGATGCATGTTATGAGAGTGGGTTTGACCCCCACCCTCACATATCCAGTCATCTATGGTCAAGACTGGCTGGGGTTTACCAACCTGCTGTAAAATACTGGTTGCGGGACAACCCTTACTTAGGTAGCCATGGAGGGAGACTCAGTTGCAGAAGGAGAGGAGGAGGCTGAGGGATCCCAAGGGGAACTCTCTGATGAGCTCCCAGTCCCAACGTCCCCTCCAGACCCCCATGAAGAGGACCCAACGATGAACCCAGACTTTTGCCACAACCAGAAGGATGATCACACCCTCAGCCTAACCTATGAGCAGGTAGCCCGTGTTGACAGAGAGGTGACTGATACCCTGAGGGCTGCACAGTGGCCTCAATTTGAGCTGCCAGTGACCACCTCTACCAGATCGATTGGGACCCAAGACCCAGAAAGTCAGGACCCAATTGGTCATCTCTCTATGTCATAGGAAGGCCATCTTGAAGCTCTTCCATGACATTCCCGCAGCAGGCCATTTAGGGCAGTAGAAAACAATGGCTTGAATCCTATCTCGCTTCTTCTGGCCAGCAGTCCATCATGAGATGAGACATTATTGCAGTTTGTGCCCTGAGTGCCAGTTTGCCAGCCCTCCAGAAGTGTCAAAAGCCCCCTTGGTTCCCTTGCCCATAGAGGGGGTCCCCTTTGAGTGAGTTGCACTGGTGGGGCCCCTCCCGAAGAGTAATGCGGGTTCCAGTCTATCCTTGTCTGTTGGATCTGATGAGAGACTTGGGAGCACACCCCATCAGTTGCCCAGGGACTCTTGCAGTATGTCCTGCAGCTGCAGGGATGCCTGACTCAGGCTGGGGCCCTTGAGAGAAAATATGAAAGCAGCCCAGGGAGCCCAGGAGTGAAACTACAATCAGGGGGCCTGGGCCCACACATTTGAGCCCAGAGACACGGTGGTCCTGCTGCTCCCCTCAGAGGAGTCAAACTCCTAGCTCATTGGCAGGGCCCTTACGAGAGAGTCTGCCGGGTGGGACGTATGAGGTCCATCAGCCAGACCAGAAAAAGAAGAAGCAGGTTTACCACATAAACCTCTTGAAGCCATGGAATGCCCGTGAGGGTCTGTTAATCACCCCATACCCTCTTGAGCCAGCCCTAGGAGCCCAGGTTCCTGATATGGTCAAGATGGAGGAACCACAATTGGGGGACACCCAGTCCGCCGAGCAACAGAAATAAGCCAGGTGCCTGCTGAAGATGTTCCACACAACTTTCACTGCACTCCCTGGCCAGACCGTGGTTATGAGGCATACCATCCAAACGACCCCTGGGCAGGTAATCCGGGAGACCACCCACCCCCTTCCATGACAGATATGAGAGATCGTTGAGAGGGAAGTCCAACTGATGTTGGAGTTGGGGTGCTAAAGTGATCACGGAGCGAGTGGCACAGCCCCATCGTATTATTCCCAAAGCCCGATGGGACTCTCTGATTTTGTACAGACTTCTGGAAGGTAAATGCGATCTCAAAGTTCGATGTTTATCTGATGCCATGGATCGATGAGCTCCTCGACCGTCTCGGATTAGTCAGGTACATCACAACACTCGACTTCACAACTTACTGGAAAATCCCCTTAGATCCAAGCTCCAGGGAGAAGACAGCGTTTGCCACACCAACTGGGTTATTCCACTTTACCCAGAGGCCCTTCAGCCTCCATGGGGCCCCAGCGATCTTTCAGCGCATGATAGACTGACTCCTAAGCTCCCATACAGAATATGCAGTGGCCTATCTAGATGATGTAGTGATCTACAGCCACCATTGGAAAGATAATTTAAACTAGGTAGCCACTGTCCTGCTAACCCTCCAAGGTGCTGGCCTCACTGCCAACCCAAAGAAATGCCAGATCAGATGGCAGAAGACTACATACCTGGGGTACACTCTGGGGTGAGGCTTCGTGCGCCTCCTCATAGGGAAAATCCAGGTGCTGCAAGCCTGCCCAACACCAACTATGAAGCAACAGGTATGACAGTTTCTGGGCTTAGCAGGGTATTACCGACGCTTTGTCCCCCAGTTTGCATCCATCGCAGTACCTCTCACGGAGCTTTTAACCAAAGACAGCCCACGCCAGGTACATTGGTCGTCAGAATGTGATCCCTACATAGCATCCTCCAAGCCCTCAAAGAAAGCCTGTATCGGGACCCTGTACTCTTCAGACCCGACTTCAACCGGGAGTTCCTGGTCCAAACGGATGCCTTGGAGGTGGGGCTCAGGGACGTCGTCTCTCAGGAGGTGGATGGAGAAGAGCATCCCATCCTCTATATCAGGCAGAAGCTCTTCCCCCAAGAATGCAACTATTCAGTTATAGAAAAGGACGCTCTCACCATTAAATGGGCTATTGATGCCCTCAGATACTGTCTTCTTGGGGCCCCTTTTGTACTGATAACCTACCAGGGACCCCTAAAATGGCTACACACCATGAAAGATAGCAACGCCAGATTGATGAGGTGGTAACTCACCCGCCAGCCATATGCCTATACCATCCGACACAGGACAGGTAAAGATAATGCCAATATGGACTTTTTGTCTCTCCTCTGGGGGAGTCGAGATACCAGCCTGAAGACCGGGAGCTGGACTTAAGGGGGTGGTGGTGATGTTGTAAGGTGGAGTGGTCTTCACTGACCCAGAGGGGGAGGGGGCCCATTCACAGAGCCCTGGTGGGTGGAGCCAGGTCACGCTCACCCCGCCCACTGGAAGTCAGTGGGCAGGACAAGAAGTACAAAAGGCTGGTCTTCAAGAACAGTTGGGCTGCAGCTGCTGAAGGAACCAGATGCCTCCTGCCTGCTCTCGAACTGGGAGATGACCGTGGGCCCCTGCGGCGCTGAGAACTGGCTGATGCTACCAAAGCCACACCCTGACCAAGCCAAGGAGGAGTTGCTGGGATTGCCACTGGCCTTCTACCCAGGTACGCCCCAAGGGGGAGATAGGAAGTAGCCATGGGGAACTAGACAACTGTCTGGTTGAGAGCTGGCCTGCGATCAGGTCAGCGTGTTGCGGGTGGATCCCTGCTGACCCAGTGGTGGACCACTGCACCACTGTTAGGGCCCGGGACTGGGATGTGGTGGAGTTGGGTGAGCCCGTGTACCCCCTGCCACCCCGACCCTGGGGTGGCAGCGCTCCCTCTCCATAGGGCAGAGGGCCTGCATCCATCTACAATCCAACAAGTGAGGACACTAGGCTCTCACCCTGCCTGAGCCCCCAAAAACTGTGTTTGGGCGCTCTACCCTGGCCTGGGCCCAGAGGACTGTTGCTCCGCCGTGACTAAGGTCCTGGACTCTGGACTATTTGTTTGCCGCTCGGCCCTGGGTAGAGGTCTGAGCCACCGACCCTCCACTGCTCTGATTGTGGGCTAGGGAATCTGATTGCAGATCGCTTTACCCAGACGGCCGACCAGAGCTATCGTCTGAGAGTGACTCAGCTGATTCCTCAACTGTCAGCAACGTCATGCAACGTAGTGAGACAGAATGGCCTCCCACTGACCCAGGGTGGGAGGGGCACCACAAACCCACTTCATTCACCTACAGAACTATTCAGTGCACGAGTAACAACATTCTCATCACACTGCAGGCTTGGAACATGCTGTTTTATTCAGCTATGCAACGGGGGATGCGGGGGCTGAGGGGGACACACTAAACAGGAAGCAAGGGAGGGGTGGAGTATGGCTTCTACCCATAATATTGTGAGTAACCCAGTTAACCACTAAAGGACCTCTTTATGACACTTGCAGTCTCAGAAAAGCTGATGCAGCAATGGAAGAATGGACAGAACACCAGCAACTAACTTTATCCTAGCAATCTGTGGGGCCAAGGTCTCTCTCTCTCTCTCTCTCACACACACGCACACACACATCTACAACTACAATTTCTCTGTGTAAGTAAAATCTTCCTTTGACTTTCTCAGACATGTAATGTGTAAAATGTTCTATGCTTTATTGGAAAAAAAACTGTTAAAATTGTAAGTTGTCATGTTAAATTTCAGGATTTTTTTTTCTGGTCCAATTTTTAGGCTAGGGGGCTCTGTAGCGAAGCATCAGAGGTGGGACTCACAGCAGTCAGTTTTCAAGGATACAGTTTACAGTAAGTAGGGGCAAGTTCTGCCTCTCTGTTTTAGGGATCAGCCTGCTTTGTCTTTCTCTGTGTTATTCTGAATTCCAAGAAATAGTGGTGTTACGTTGCAACCTTCCAGCCAGAGTATTTTGTGTTTTTATCCAGCATCTCTGTATGCCATGACACACAAGATGTTCAGCATGAGAGTGGCTTGTCAGTTCTATGTGAGCGAACCCAACAGCCAAGACGTTAAGTAGCTACTGATTGTATCCAACACAAGCAACTAATCTGAAGTTCAATATATTTCCTGTCATTTTTCTGGTCCCCTCTGACTGTGTTAGCTCTTTAGCTACTGTGTTTCAAATAATATAGTAACTGTGCTCTTACATGTAACATACAACCTTTCATCTCGAAGAATCCCAAAGTGCTCTACAAACTTCAGATAAGTAATCACTTCACCTGTCACTGAAATGCAGGTACCTCTGACGATCATATTGCTTGTGTCTTCTGTTTGGATGTAATGCACGCATAATTAGACAATTTTCGCTTATGTGAAATTATTTGTCAAATATGATTGAAATCATCTGATCAGCAGCAAACCTAGAACTGTGCCAAAGATTTTGTTGCATGAGAGCAATTCAAGATCAAATCAGTCAGACAAAATAAAATTAATGATGCATGAGAAAAAGAGTTATAATAAATTGCTTAAAATATTTTACTAGTGAAATGATATTTTATTAGCATTTCTCCCAGTCCCCAAAATGTAAATGTTGGCCTGATTCCCTTTTCACTTACAATCTTTCACTTGTGTAACTTCATTCCTGTCAGTCAGAGGAGAATTAAGACTATTTGGCACAGCTTTAATATTATTAAACATGTTTGGTATCACTTTGCTCTAGAGCTGGTCAAAAAAATGATCTTCTTCTGCACATGTTCATTTTTCTTATCAGTGTTTCATAGTTACTTTCACAGACATGTTTCCCATTCAATGCACCATAAGTGTAATACATACAGTACCTTCTCTGTTAGTATTCAGCCCATAGATTCACACCAGCAGACACTAGCTGATGTACTTCCATTCAAAGCATGAAAGTAATTAGGACTATTCAAATTACATTAATTATGCCTGGTAGTAAGAACAACATTTTCAAACCTAGGTGCCTAAAGTTAGGCCCCATAAATCCTTGTTTAGGTACCTGAACAGAAATGGCCCTACATCCAGATGTCCGAGTTCTCACAAATGCCACTGAAGTCCATGGGGGCTGCAGTTGTTCAGGATCTTTGATTAGATCATTCTATTTAGCTACTAAATATGGATTTCGGTGTTCAAATTTAGGCACCTAGGTTTGAAAATTTTGGACAAATACTTTTCCAGAATTTGGGCCCAGAGGCTTGTTCTGACTCCAAAGCTATTTTCTGTTGTTGTTTTTTATTTTTAATGTGTGAAAAATTTATTAAATTCAAGCCAGCCTCCTCCATACATCTCTTTATTTTATGTATATTCTGTTAACTTTGCCAGTTCTTAACAAAACAGCAATGTGTTGATTCTTCTAGTATCATTTTTTTGTTGATGCAATTCATTAAACATCATGATGCTCCTTTGAGCTAAATATTGTTTCTTCATTTATGGGCAAGTACAGATACAGACCAAATAATTGCCAAAAGTAAAAAAAAAAAAAAAAAAAAGCTTCCAGGTCCAGGACAATGTTTAGAACCTAGGTATTCTGATGCCCTGTATCCTATTCTAACCATGCTTTCTAGTGTCACATGTCCTCCCTTCTGTGTTCAAATGTGCTTCTAACATAATAAAATGATCACAGATTACTTTCACAAAGACCTTTTTTTAACATTATTACAACCAATGGAATTTGGGCTAATTAATAATTCCCAAAAGAACACTTAGCACAATCTAAAATTTGACAATTAAGAAAATAAATGTATGCAAATTTGCAGCTGTCTTTGAATTATGGCAGTGACATTAATAATTTGTTATATTCATTGCTCAGCAGTTATTTAAACTGTTCACAGAGCATGATAAACGTAATTAAAATTAATGAAATTTAAAGAATACACAGAGGAACAGATGTCAATGTCAGTTGTATATGTGACTTACAGTGAAGTCAGGAAATTGGAGATTTGCATTTGATATTTGATTTATCTGATAGCTGATGTGTATGGCTAATTGATGCAACTTAGAGAGGTGGAATATTATTATCCTTACTATTTCACTGCAGCTGAAGTGCTAATATGATTACAGGTAACCAAAATGAAAGCAGTTATTTATAAAGCAATCCTATGGCACTGTTTGCTTGTTGCACCGTAATCATTCCTGTAACAGTGCAACAAACCAAACTTTAATGGTTTCATACTGAAGTTTTCCTGATAGCACCAGTAATACTGCTGTGGCTTTGGATTTTGGTTAATAACGGGGACACTTATTAACTGCACATATATGCAGTGTGTACGTATTTAGTTAAACTTTATAATGATCAGGGTTGGATCTAAGATTAAATCAAATTTCGGAGCTCAAACATTTCTCTATGGGCTGAATCTGAAAATTCTGAAATGTGGGTAAATTCATCTTTGGATCCAGATTTTGAACTCCCAGGATTAGGAGTATTAAAACCTGGTGGTATGGATCTACCTGTTATAAAGATGTGGGCCTGATTTTTCAAGGGTGCTGAGCACCAGATCTCACACACAAGACAAAATATGTCACAGTGTTTTGGTTTGGTGATTACCAATATCTGGCTTCTCAGACATTATAGAATCCTCCTTTTGTTTACAGACTATAGCTAAGAGTACTATGCAAAATATTAGTCGTGAAAATTCAAAGACTTGAAAAGACTGTGGCTCCTCCAACAATTACCAGGTGAGGAACTGTTGGTGAGGAACCAACAAGTTATTGACAGTTGTATTTTATTTTTTATATTCTTTTAAAAATGTAGACATTTTTCTTTAGCATTCTTCCATTATTATTCACTGTTGTTCACTCATGCAAGCAAGAATAGGTGGAATTTTCTTGGAGGATTATTCCAGTGATGGGTAACATAGAAAGCTTCTATTTCTTCATCAGGTACTAACTACTGATTATGATTAAGGCATTGTAGGGTTTACGGCTACAGATGAGATTAAATAGATTTTTAGAGAGATACACATTTTTAATTTTTCCTCCTCATGGTGTCACTATAAGGCAGAGTTAAGGGTATTTGGGGGCTTAATTGCATATTTCCATACCATAAAATGCTTGGAGTTCTTTTCAGGTTAGTCTTCACTCCTAATTTCATGGTATGTAATGCTTGGGATAATTACAGCATCCTTGAAATGTTGCATACCCTTAAATTACTGATAGGTACCTCCAAACCTATTTCAATTTTCATGTAGTTGATTTCCAGGACTAAATAATAGAAATAATCCCCTTTGCAGAGGGTTTGACCTGGATTACCATGTCTATTTTTTTCCGTCTAATCACTATCTTGGTCTCCACTCACTCCTGTCTATCTCCTTTCTCCCACCTCCATTTTTTCCTCTGCATTTACTACTCCCCATCTCCATCCAAGGGCTATTTTTTCCAACCGTGCTTCAACCCATTTCTCCTCCTCTGCTCTCCCTATTTCTTTCCAGTTATTGTTACTCCAATATTTCAATTCTATTTTCCCTTGATCCCCCTTGTTTGCCAGTTTGCTCTAATTCTTATGGAATTTCCCCAAACCAGAGAAGTAGGCTAGAGGGTTGGAAATCCCATGTGAGTTGAGGTCATACTTAAACCCAAGCTGCAAAGGTTGGATCCAAACTCAGGTCTGAAAATTTTCCCAAAGTTTAGGACTGTTCAAATCTGAGGTTGTGGTTTGACCCATTACAGAGAGAGGGGGAGTAAAGATCACTTCTGAATCTAGACCCAAACTTCCTGAAATTTTTTCGGGGTGGGGGGACGGGGTTGTATTTAGGGTTTCGGTTCAGCCCTATCTAACAACATTGCAAAATTAAGGATATTGAAAGGAACCAATACAAACTTAAGAAACTGGAAATAAAATAAGGAATATGAACAATGGGTCTTGTGATGTCTATTGTATTTGGATAGACATGACTTGGAGAGATTGGTTTCCAGATGGTTACAACAATGTAAGTGCCCAGAACTTTTACTCAACATTAATTTGGATTTGGCTCATTTACTTCCCATGAAGAAAAGCACAGAGACGGAATCATTTTAATACTGCTTTGGAAGACACTAAGGAGCATTACCAATTAAGTCACAGATAAACAATCTTTTGGGAGATGGGGAAAAAAGAAGGACGAATTGGAGACATCTCTATCTCTGAGCCCTGCTTCTCTATTTTTGGCTGCTCAAGATCAAGCTTCTCAACTGGGACAAGAAACATTCCTGTCTCTCTCCAATCTATTTTATCTTCTTAGTGTGAGCCTGGCAGAGCTTTATAGCGCTGTGCAATCAATAATGGAGATAGAAAAAGAATAGCACCTTAATCCACAAGTGGTTCCATTGATTTCAGGGGGAGCACTCAAGCAGTAAAGTACAACAACATGAATAAAGGTGTTAGAACCTAGCCCATAGCTAAATTCAGTCCCCATTTGAAGAATCTATAATTGCTCAGGGGTACATTTTAAGTATATGCATGCAGCTTTATAGAGCAAAACACTGATTCGTTACAGTATTAACAAGCACAGGTGCCCATTTACACACAAAATTAGAGTATAAATCAAGCACATTTTAAACACAGACATTCTGCTGTTTGTATGAACAAGTGATGGTGTGCAACAATTGTGCATGCAAAGCTGTGCACACAGCTGGAAGCTAGTTCAGGGCCCTCAACGTATAGTTGGAGTAATGTAAACTGATACACTTAAAAATGAATTTCTCTGGACTAAAGATTACTTTTGCTAACCATCAGTATCCCCACTGAACCAAATGAGATCATACATGGTGCTAGGTACTACTCAACCTGAGTATAAGAACATGGCCCATCTTTTAATCTCTGATTGGGATATGCATCAAGGTAAAACACACAGCAGATTTAACAAACAGATGAAGTTACAAAATACTGAAATATATTATTCTAGGAATCTAAGGTTCTATGCAAAATCACTTGTAACTTAATTTTACTAGGCTCAGACTTAAATTAACAATTACTGTTCTGCTACCCAGGGACAGTGGGTCCATTTGCGTTATCATGCTTTTTGCAAAATTACGCCATGTATTTATTTTGTTTGTTCTTTTGTGTTTCAGTTAATAGCCTATCTAATGGAACCAGTCATACTTTAATGTTCAGTGTGATAGAAATAATTTTCTGGCAGCCACCAAGTGTCAGTTTCTCGTACACAATAATGAGAATCAGTCGTCGTCCCTCGTGACTCGTTTATCTTCAGAAATTTTGCAAGCCCTCATGTTGACAAGCCATTTTTCAAATTGACTGTCCTAGAATGGTATACCCTCCTGCAAGACATCACCTTATCAAGGCCAGCCTGAAACTCTAGGGTAGTTTCTGGCTAATTTATATGCACTGTTATGGGAGGGACAGACAACAATAACGACAAAATAAAGGAAGGATTTTTTAAAAATTCATACATTTTTAACAATTTCAAAGAAAGCTAATGTTGGCGTTGCTTCTCAAGGACTTTTGTAATGAAAAACACCAGAGAGATGGGAAAGAAAGAGAGAACTTTTGCACAGAAGACTCTCAGGGCATCACCTCCATTTCTGATTTGAAGCTTTGAACTCCTGTGTTTGTTTTAAAAAGCTTTGTCAGAGTCAATGCTACTGTGCTCGTTAGAGCTGCATTTCATTCATTACTGATTTAAATATTGTGCCAAAATGCCAAGATGCACACAGACAGCAGGGTACAGACAGTGCTTCTCTTGATAAAGTGGTCACAGATAGATGCTTTTCCTGATGCCTTACTGTCAATCAATATAATGAATGAGCTAACCTTCATTGGTTTCTGGAGCATGCTTGAAAACATATAAAACCACTTACACAAGTACGAAGATGACTCAGGTCGGAACCAGGTCATTCATTTGTCTTTTCTTCAAACTAATACAAAAGGAAGATGGTAATTTCACCGCCTCGAGGTGCAGCAATACTGGAAATGGAAAACTGAATACCTGTTATTATGCATACATATATAAATTAGCAGCAATCTGCTTTGAAGAAGTTACACAGTGAGAAACTAAAGTAATAGCCTCGCTGCTGTCAGAAGATAGGTGATTAATACTGAATGAGGATGGACTGAACATGCTGCTTAGCCAATTCTTTTTTTAGTGCTTCAGCCTATGCCTACCACGTAGTCTATCTCCCAGCACAAACATTACAAAATGCATTGTCCTCTTGCATACTTTAACCTCAACTACAGGAGGAGTGGGGTAAAGAGGGATAAGGCAGTTGATCAGTTCAGCCAGTGATGGCCCTGAGGGCAGCAAAGAATCTGGCAGTTGAAAGGAACATACAATATTCTTTATACTTGCACAGCATCTCTCAGCCAATTAACCCACTAACATTCATTAATTAAGCTTCACAGGAGCCTTGTTGTTAGGGGGCTTATTCCTTCACCCACTTACTTCCCTGGTCCTTCTTGCATGAACAGAGAGCAACAATACCCGAAGTCCAAAGGTGCAAACAATTCGATGTTTATTGGGGTGAACTTCCAGCAAGCATGATTCCAGTTTCCTTCCTTAGTATCCTCCTTCCCAGCTCTGACACCACAGAGCCTTACGCCTGTGTCCCTGTTCCCATTCCTACCCTTAGCCAAACATGATTCCAACTTCCTTACTCCCATTCCCTGTTCCCATTTCCCCCTTTAGCAAAACATGATTCCAATTTTCTTACCCCCATTCCCTGTTCCCATCTCCCTCATCCACATGCCAATGCCCACCCCCACCCACTCACTTCCTCATTGACTACAGATTATATAGTAAAACTTGAGTTCTGCTTAGCTATACCTTAACCAATCATTTTCCTGAAATTTAACTAACCAATCCTAACATATTGTAACATGATTATGTAACCAATTATATCCCACCACCTTAATTAGTTTACACCCAGCAAAATTAATTATACAGCAGACAGGAACAATCACAGAACCAGACAGAGATTATACAGACAAACAGTAGCAAAGTGGGAACTACAATGACAAGACAACACAGAAGTGAGGATTTCACATCCCAGCTATTGATAAGTGAGTTCTTGCCAGACAGGATGCTATCAAACTAAGTTTCCTTTTACATTTTCTAGGCACTTCCCTTTCTCTGGAGGTGATAGGAACTATCAGGACAGGATTGTATTCCTAACAGCCGAATAGCACCTTATTTCAATGTGACTAGTTTGGAAGGTGAGGATGTGACCGTTCGCTTCCCAGCTTATGGCTGCCTCTGCTGCTTAGCCAAAGGCCTTAGCCTAAGCACAGGGCCACAAACTGTCACAGTAAGAGAAGGCCCTTACACCGGCAGACAGTGATTTCTTTCTTTTATACCTCTAGAACTAGCCAAGCGATAAGAATACACCTAAATTCTTACAGTACAGGCCTTTACAGACAGGCCTGAATATCTATATCCTAACACTTGTGAAGTTGGTAAAGAATTTCCTCATCAATGAAACGCAGCCACCTCAGAGGTGAAAGTGGAACTCAACAACTGTTTTGTAGCATTGATGAGCACAGGCAAACTGTTTCTAACCAGTGATGGAAAATACCATAATCCACTTGAAACTAGATTAGTAGACTGAACGTAGGGTGAATTTAGCAGGCAATGTGTTTACCTGAGCTAAAATTTGAACAGGCTATTTGTGCAAGCACACCAACTCTTACAAAAACGACTATAGAATGTTTATGCATTGCTGGTGATCAGGACTGCAATTGTCTATCCTATCAGAAAGACAAGTCACTCACTGTCTTAAATATTTTTCAGTTTTTAAAAGATTCTGCATTTCAAAATGGTATGAATGAAGTCTAAAACTATCTATATTGATCAGTGTGGCTTTTAAGTTTATCCTAGTGATTTTTTCCTAGAAGCTAAGAACATGCCCTAGCCACTTACACTGGCTTTATCCTAGAAGCCAGCCAATCATGTTAATTTTTTTTCCTAGAAGCTAGCCACCACAATATCTCATGGAAGATGTAGCATGAGTGCTTCGTGTCCTGTTTCTCTTCTATGGACTGGGCTCCATGGCTGAATTACATCTCCCATGAGCACCACAATCTCCCTTCTTGCTGAGCCATTCTGATGCATCCTTGGTCTCTCATGGCTATGAAGTATTATGGGAGATGTAGTCTAGCTGGGGACCCGAGCCCATGAAAGAGAATGTGGACATGCAGCATCCCAACTAAAGCACCATGGTGGCATTTCCAAAATGTTTTTGTTTAGAAGCAACTTTTGAATTTGGAATGAAAGTTTTCATTTTTGGGATGAAATTTCAGTTTTTGGCTTGCACACAAACATTTTGGGTTTGGGGTTGTTTGGCTTTTCAATGAAAAGTTGAAATTTTCTGTGGAAACAATCCACCTTCCACAAAATTTTGTTCAATTGAAAACCCAATTTTCTGTCAGAAAATAGTTTTGTTAGCAAAATTTTGACCAACCTACTTAGATAGTACACATAGCCAAAGAGGGGAAAATTGGGGCCAAAACTAGGCTCCATCTCAGACAACTGGACTCCAAATTCCTTTAAAGGAGCAGAAGGGGGAAAATGCCTGGCAAACAGGTTGGCTTTTGAGCCAGACCTATTGTATCTTGTATAATCATGCAAAACATAGTCAAGAGATGTGTGAATTTAAAATATGGTTTCAGTGGATCACAATAAACCATTTTAATCTAAAATTCCAAACATTGCTTGGGAAAGCATGCCTACTGATATGGGAGTGTCAGGTTGGTTTACCATTTTCAAAGCCTCCACCTCTTCTGAATATATAATAGTCTTCATTTTGCTGGCCTACCCAATTTTTTTATGGATGGTTCTGACCAAAGAGCTACCTGGACAAGAGATTAAAGAGAAAATAGGTCTTTGGCTCTTCACCTAAGAAGCCTTTCCATTGGTAACACCTGCACACCTGTCCAGAATGGATACTGATTAATACTTATTCTCTCTTAATCTATTAGGAAACACTACAGCAATATCAGAACAAGCCTACAGATATAAAAACCAGTTCAAACTAACCTGGGGCCTTCTTTGAAGTCAGTTGGAAGTCTGCAAAGATCGAGATTCAGTTTATGATGTCAAACAGCTCTGCCATGTCAGCTGGGGAAGGTTTTTAGAGCCTCAAAAGCATTCCAGTCTTAAATGTGTCCCTAAGTATGTTGATCTTTCTTCACAAGTGGCTCGAGTCAGCTGCCACAAATATCTCAATCAGCACAAAAAAACCTTGGTATGGCACTCGAGCAGGCAGGATAAACATTCCACTATCATTTCAACCAGGCCATAGCCAAGTGGGGCCCTAGTGAACCTGAGAGCCTCATGCAGCTGCAGGTTTGTTAACATTGTCTGAACCAGCCTTGACAACTATATTATCTGGAAGTGAAAGTTTTTGCCTAGCCTCTAGGCCTCAGCCCAGTGTGAACTGCCAATAGAAATGCAAAAATTACATATAAATACCTTTTTCATCTTTATAAGTAATAAAGGACTTTAAATATATGGACATTTTCTTTTTATGCGGATGATGTGGCATCTCTAATATAATTAATCACTTCTTAGAATATTTATGCCTCAGTAGTGAGACACGAATGTAAGTGACTAAGCATTAGTCACTCAACTCTGTAATACAAAATTATGTTTTACTCACAGGAGTCTACCTATTTATTATTTTTGTGTGGTGCTTATCATTGTGATATGTATCATGAAAATATCACTAAGTATGAAAGTAGAATTTTGAATCATTTAGTGTTGAAGAATACTAAGATCCTGAAAATTCTTCACCCTATGAGCATAACTTCTTTTTAATAAATAACCTGTACGAAGCACAAAGATATGGCTAGAAGGAAAATAATTTATACCCTAAAAGTATTTAATCACCTCATGTCTGCTCCACGGCAGGCCCCCTTGAATCTCTGGGTTTACAGTTAATCTTTGGGAAGTAAATGCTGGGGGTGAGGGAGTCTGGCTGCCATTGCTACTAGTGGTGAGGTTCCACTGTCACAAACAATTTTGAGTGGCCAGGGGTTGGAGGACTCAAACATTCCTGCCACTCCTCTTCAGATGGCCAGAGAGGTCAGTCAAGCTAATGCCACTCTTCATCAGGCAGCTGGAAAAGGGGTGGCTCTTACCCTTACCTACACCATTGTTGGGGAACCCTAGCCACTACATCAGGGCTCTACTGGATGGTGTCAGTAGGTGTGTCAGGGTCCTCTCCCCACTCTGAACTCTAGGGTACAGATGTGGGGACCTGCATGAAAGATCCCCTAAACTTATTTCTACCAGCTTAGGTTAAAACTTCCCCAAGGCACAAATTTTTTGCCCTTGGAGGGTACGCTGCCACCACCAAGTGATTTAACAAAGAATCAGGGAAAGGACCACTTGGAGTTCCCATTCCCCGCAAATATCGCCCCAAGCCCTTACATCCCCTTTCCTGGGGAGGCTTGAGAATACTGTCCTAACCAATTGGTTACAAAGTGATCACAGATCCAAACCCCTGGGTCTTAGGACAATAGAGAAATCAGTCAGGTTCTTAAAGGAAGGATTTTATTTTAAAAAAAGGTAAAAATCACCTCTGTAAAATCAGGATGGAAAATAACTTTACAGGGTAACAAAAGATTCAAAAACACAACAGAACTTCCTCGAGGCTTAGTTTCAAAGTTACAAAAAGCAGGAATAAACCTCCCTCCAAAGAAAAAATTCACAAGCAAAACAAAAGATAATCTAACACGCCTTGCCTGGCTTTTACTTACAATTTTTGTAATATGAGAGACTTTTAGGATATTTTATAGGAGAAGGAGTTTTCTGACCTGATGCTTCCCCGCTTCTCAAGAGAACACAGAAAAACAAAGGCTTTCCCTGCCCCCGCAAGATTTGAAAGTATCTTCTTTCCCCATTGGTCCTTTTGATCAGGTGCCAACCAGGTTATTTGAGCTTCTTCACCCCTTACAGGTAAGGAGGAATTCTAGACTACCCTTAGCTGTATGGTTATGACAAGGTGTCAGAAGGACACTCACACAAAGGGTAAACAGAAGGGTTCACCACATATAGAGCCTTATGCCACACTGGGGTGAGAACATTGGGGGCCCTGATAGAACCTTTCTAGGGTCCTTTGTTTGGGTGAGGGGATGAGGCTTTCTTTCTTCTGGGCAGGCCCCAGCCTGCCTGAACAGAGGAAGAAGTGTGCCAGGCAGAAGGAGGGCCCAGCCTGCCCAAAGAGAAGAGGTGGTTGGCTCCTTACCACCCCAGCCATGCTCTTGTAGTGGTGCCCCTTTCCATCATCAACACAATCAGTCAGCAGGGTCACGGTGGGGGGTCAGGCCAAGGGCTGCCTGATGGGGTCGTGCCTAAGATCTTGGATCCATTTCATCTAGTCCTTGTCTCTTTTGTTGGATTTCAAAAATTCATGAGCCTCCTGTCAGCTACAATCTTCATAGACTCAATGGCCAGAAGGGACCATTGTGATCATCTAATCTGACCTCCTGCATAACACAGGCCATAGAACTTCCCCAAAATAATTCCTGTTGATCTAGAGCATGAAACTTATAAGACTCATTCATTATGAGGTATTGAGTACTGTCACAGTTCAGGGCAAATGGACCCGTATTCCACCTGCTGTTTGGCTTCCATCTCCCTGCCATCACCTCACTTGGACAGAGACCACATCTCTCTCCCATCTGACTGGAGAGTTTCCAGGCTACACTGTACATTCCCAGAAAGCCAGACTACCTAAACAGTGCAGCATCTGTGCTTTGCTCTCTCTTCTGAGGCTACAAACAGCATAATTGCTCATAGTTATACACAGCTCTTTCTAAGCAAGCACATTTATTTTTAAGGTGAAAGCATTACAGAGAAAACATTAAAGAACTTACACACCTGCTAACAAACTTACCAGAGATCCCCGCCCCCAACTCCAGCAGGGGTTCTGGTTGGAGTCAGTACTTTAAACTCCACTAAGGGGGTTTTCCTATGGTTACAAGTTGATAACAGCCTGAGCTCCAAATAAGCACCCTCACATATTGACTGTTTTTTTTCTTTACACAACCTGAGCCTCTGATAAGAAGATCCTGGAAACAGATTATCAGTGGTCCCTTTCTCAGGCCATGGCTTCAAAAGGCCATTTTTTTCATAACTGGATGGGGATAGGAGGAATGTGCATTCATCTCTCCAAAGACATTTCCCCAAAATTTCCACTTCATATGTATTGTCTCAAATGACCATTCCCATCTACCACATTTTCTATATAGGTTTGCAGTGGTGTTGTAGCTGTGCTGGTCTGAGGACATTACCTGGGGAAACTTACCATATTCTGAAATCATTTTCACTGACCATCATTCAAAACAGTCCCCAACAACATGGCAGGATCAGCTGGATGGATGGGGGATAGCTCTACCCCAAAAGGTCTGAGAAATTCTTTTTTTCAGAAACCCACATGAATGAAGCTCCATTCCATCCCCCATGGTCAGGCCAGCTCAGGGTGTCCAACTCCAATGGATCGCTGAAAATGGTTTCAAATCCAGCTGATCCAGCGTGCATGGGCCTTGAGCTCTCTTTCCCACAAAGGATTTCTAAGAAGCCCACATACAGTACATTACTTAATGTTCAGGATCCCTGGTGAGGTGGGAGCAAATGGGTAGGTGGGTGCAGGACCATAGAGTTCTTTCATATATTAGTTAACCAATAAGGATATTTTCCATCCCAGGGCAATCAGAATCTTTCACATGCCATATCTGCTCTCCCAGGGCTTACCTTCATTCCAAAGGGTATCAAGAAGCTTCCCAGCTGTTCTTTTCCTGGCCCCTACCATGGGGTAATCACTACAGGTGATAATTCTCTGCCTGCAGCTTCCTTCAGGGCTTTCCCCAATGCTAATTTACCAACTTCTGTTTTGGGACTACCCTTCTACAGCTTCCTTCTTTGGCTGCCTTGGCAGCTCTCCTCTTATCCTCTAACTCAGATATCACCCTGCCCCTCATCAGAGCCAACTGGGGTGCATCTGCCTATACCATCAGAGGAGTTGAACCCAGTTCACTTAAAGGGGTTGGCCACCCTGTCACACCACCCCTTTGTAGTTTTCTTCTTTTGTTTGTTCCTTTTTCCATCTGATGCCTTTTTGAAGTCCTTTCCTATCCTGATGTACAGTGCATGCAAATTCATCCTCTCCTTCAAGTCCCTCCTTAAAACAACAGCTACCATGACATTTACCAACCTTAGTTCATTTAAAAAAAAAAGAGTGTTTTTTTAAATCTCTCAACATCAACAAAACCCTTGTATGTCTCTTCACTGCCAGCCCCTGTATTATTGTCTGGGGATTTGTCTTCTCTGTTTCTTTAAACTGTGAAGTGTTTGAGGCAGAGCTCATATTTCTTCTATTATCTGTATAGCTCTGATCCAGCTACAATTATAAACACAACTATACAGTCACCTTCATATTTGTTTCCCCTACATTTTAATTCTTATTAGTACTATTTATTAATTGAACTGCAGTTGCCCTTAGAGGCCCCAATTAAGACTGAAACCCTGTTGTGCTGGGCGTTGCACAAACACTGATTAAGAGACTGTGCTTGCCACAAAGGGTTTACATTCAAAACAGACAGTATCTCTTACAGATGTAGAACTGAGGCACAAAGAGATTAACTTTACCTTTACTTGCCCAAGGTAAAACAGGAAACATATTGCAGAGCAGGGAATCAAATCTGACTCTCCTAAGATCCAGACTAGCATCCTAACCACTGGACCATCCTTCCTCCCAATTATTTTCATCCGAGATCACCTCTTTTCCTTTATTGATTTTTTAGGCAATTACAGGCACCGTCTTTGATATAGTAATGCCCATCCAAAGGTTTAGCTGTTGTCCACTAGTGTTATCATACAACCATCTAACATAATTTTTTTCTGTAACTTCTCATTTAAATATTTTTTAAATTTTGAATTTTAGTTAATACCATGTATAAAATCCAGAAAGAGCTTTATCAAACAGCAGACTGAATGAACTGATAAAAGAAAAATAATGATGAAATTTTAGTCGTGAACTTTTAACAAACTTAGTGAAAAATTCAAAAAAGAATATTTTGTCTAATTTTGCCTCTTTTTCTACTACACTGGGAGTTGCTTGTTGCTCTACACTTTTGAAAATCAGGCTGCTTTTTAGGTGGCTTGGGAGGTTAAAATCAGACAAGATTTTTTTAAAAAAAATTAAAATAAGATACTATTGAATAGGAAGCAGTGTTGCCTAGTGGATAGTGCATGAGGCAGGAGTTGTGGGTTCAGTTCCCAGCTCTGCTAGTGGCCTGCTGGGTGACCTTTGGCAAATTATTTCACCTCTCTGTGCCACCTGTAAAATAGGACTAATGATCCCAACCTCCTTTGTAAAGCGCTTTGAGATCTATGGATGAAAAGCGCTGTAAGAGTCAGGCAATAGTCATGTTCCTCAGGTGTTTGTCCATGAACACTTTAAGAGCATGGTTATTAGTAGTGATATATACCATCCTGCCTGCTCCGTCTTCCAGGAGCCTCAGCTAGCTTGCTATACCTCAGCTAGCTTGCTATACCCAGTCAGACACTGCTCAGGCAGTATGCCCTCCTTTCAGGCTTTACAAGTTCAAGAAAAAAATCTTCAGGACAACAAAAGTCTATTTTTCTTGAAGGTATAATCGCTACTCCCTGGATTCAGGAGGAAATAGTAAGGCTAAGCATGTGTAGTTACCTGTAGTTCTACAGTGAGAGGGCATGGTCTATGGCAGCCTGGATGTGGGCTCTACTCCTTTTGCTGTTGTCAGTTTCTGAGAGGCCATGATGCTCAACACAGCGACAACTCTGAAGTCCTATGTGCCCATGGACCTGTTACAATATTTAAATGTAAATAACATAAGTTTAGCAATAATTTACTGACTGCTCTGAGACCTGTCAGAGCCAGGAATGTTTTTATTATCCAGGCTTAGGGTGACCAGATGTCCCGATTTTATAGGGACAATCCCGATTTTTGGGTCTTTTTCTTATATAGGCTATTACGCCCCCACTCCCTGTCCCAGTTTTTCACATTTGCTGTCTGGTCACCCTATCCAGGCTCTCCTTTTGTAAAACTATAATGAGGAATTATAAAAAGGTGGGTATTGAAGAAGCATAATATATTTCAATGACTCCTAAATTAGAATTGAAGCAATTTGGAGCAGAGACTGTCGCTGTGTGTTTAGACAGTGCCTAGAATAATGGGTCCATGCTCCTAATTGGGAGCTACCTCAGTACAACCAAGAAAAATAAATAATTATCTTGTTTGGACACTAAATTCCATTAGAACAGAAGCCATTAAAACAGACTATTTATTATGCTGGCAATTTCCACTCAAATTTTACTAACTTTCACTTTCTCCTTCAATCAAGCCATTTTAATCAAAAGACCAATTAAAATATCAACTCTTCCAGCAGCTTCTAACAATTCTTAAACATTATTTGAGATAAAACACACCTCTGGTGACTGAAATTAATGCCAGAATACATGCTATGGCCTTCTGTCAGTTTTTTGTAATTCCACTTTAACACATTTTTTTTCCTTCCTGTATATCTTGGAAACCTTCTTTAACAAACTTTCTTGTGCTAAGGGCCTACTTCTTTATTCCTTGTTAAAGATCATTGATCTATTCATTGAAGTTTTTCTTCTTCAGTATTTAACTGCTGGCACATCCTAAGGCACAAGACTTATTAAATAGAGTAGGTAGAGTTCAGACTCAAGGGGTATACAGCTATAAAACTGCTGTACTAAGTCAGACAGGTTGTTTTACATTTAATTTCACTATCAGCTGGACCATTTCCAGATGGAGGCACAGATCACACCTCTTTGTTTTTACTTCATTTTGTTGTTAATGAGAGATAAATATGTTCATATCAAGAAATAAAGATGATATTATTGCTTCAGCAATGGGTACCTCTCTCATATTGTGTTGTTATGTAATAGCCTGCTCTCCTGAAGCATGGAGCCAAATGCTGACTGCCATTCATACCTATATCCATGCCAGAAGAGCTGTGACGTATTCTGCTCTCATTTTGGCTTTCCATAGAAAAACAAGGCTGTAGGTGATCTGTAAGGGGCTCAGGGATAAAGGACTGTGTGTTTTAGATGTCCGTATTCCTATCTCACACAGATCAACAGATCATCCCTTTTCTTGGCAGGGGGAGAATGGGTGCTGTGTCCGGTGTAGAATGGGGTTAATGTGCATCTATTGAGTTCAGAGGGAAATACACGGGATTATATCTAAACTACATTTATGGACAGTAGGGGATGTTTGCATTATAAAGAATTCATGAAAGACTATCTGAACCTAGCCCCTATAAGTTAATAAGAGGCAAACACTTTCAAGGGTTTGGGGTAAGGATAAATTGAAAGGATCTTATAGTTGGTTAGACAACCTCCCAGGAGATGTAATCTGAGAGCTAGTGTCTGAGGAAACATGTTTGCAGAGAGTATTAAGGTACCAAGAAATGAACTGGACCTTATCTCTGAGATCCAAGGGAGCTGTAATATTCCTTTTCCCATATGGGCTGTCTGTTAAATACACGGTCTATTTTGATTTTTAAACAAAACAGTTTAAAGGGATTGGGGAACTTCAAAAGCCAATACACAGAATACCTATCAAAGTGAACAATTCAAGAGAGAGAGAGAAATGAGGGGAGAAGATAGGCCTTGTGATTATATTAACTGGAGCAATAAAACACTATGAACATAACCCATATGACAGACATTTTTCATGAAGGGTGCGGTAAATGTAAATGCAGGTCAATAAAGAACAGGAATCACAGACAGATCTTACAAAAAACAAGCAAACTACTAAACTACTAAGCAAACCTGATCCTATTGAAGTAAAAGGGAGTTTTGCAATTGACTTCAGTAGAGCTAGGATTTAATTCCAAGAGTTGTCAAAAGAGATGTATAACTCTCTCAAGGAAATCTGCACGTGCACGTACAAACGTATCTTCGAACAGAGAGGGAAATCCCATTATTTGTTGACTGGATTTTTCCATGTACCTCCAACTTTGAAAATGTCCATTTCCAGTGTAAAGTTCTGCACTGTGAGAGTGAAAAAAACAGTGCAAGAAGACAAAATGGTTAATAAATAGTATTGTTGTGTCATGATGCTGGAAAATGTCCTGGTTTAAAGTAGCCTGTATTGCTTTATAGGACAACACCAGACATGAGGAACATCACCAAGGACATTTCTGATTAGATGAATAAATCTATTCTGATCATTCAGACAAGGATTGTCCTGCTTTAGCGTTAATGAAAACCTCACTGTGATGCTGGGATTTGTTTATGAAACCAAAGAAGTTATTTAAAAGACAAGCAGTATAAAACACTGAAGTCCTCTTCCCTCCCCCCACCCCTGGTCTATATGTCAAGAATGTTGATGGCAATTACACAGCATAGGTGCCTATGACAAGAGCTCTTTTTTAAAGGGCAACTGTCACTAGAGAGAGAGAATTTAATTTCAGCCTCCATGGTAGTTCAATCTCTAGACCCCTGATTAGCTGAAAATGTGTCTCATAGTTGCTGCATATGCTTATCTGCCCTACAATGTTCCCATGATGTGGCTCGTAGCAGGGTCGGGGTGAACTGTGTTCTGATTGGAAAGCTGAAAATGGAATTAAGCAGCACATTCCAATAGGAGGCAACAGCATTTCACAGAAGATAAAAAATAAAGAGGATTCTGAGTTGTTCTTGTCTTTAAGCCCTATTAAGTCAACTATTGTTCTCAGGTAATTAAATGCAGAACACAAGTATCAATCTTTTAAGTAACTAGGCTGTGGAGCAAACAAGGCGTTCTTGTAGTCAGATAACACACCAGATGAAGAGTTTTAAAATTATTATAAAGAAATCTTACCACAGGGCTGGGAAACTTGGAATTCCTGAGTTCTATTTGCAGCTCTGGCACTGTATGCCTCTATTGCCTTTGACAAGTCACTTAATCTCTGTCTCAGTTTCCCTATGTATAAAATAAGGATAATAATACTTACCTCACAGGGGGTTGGGGTTGAATCCCATGGGGAAGGGACAGAAGAAAATGTGTCCAGAACTGGTGTGCCTTTGTGGAGGGAGTTAAGGGAATAGTGGATAGGGGTTTCCTCTTAAATAGAAGAAGGGGGGAACCTTCAATATGCCCCAGTTAGGGCTCAGATAAACAGGGAGACATACTGATTCCCCAGTGAGCTTAAGTTATCATCACAGCACTCCCAGTCAATTTGTAGCAACTCATACTCCACCCCATGAAACACAAGTGCTTATAGTCTCCGTGCTATGAGTCATCAGTATTACCAAAAGCACAGTGCCTCCTGAGTCCACACTGGGAAACTGGATTGGACTATAAGGAAAGAGTACTACTTAGCCAACAGGACTTAAAAGCATTCTCTGTCCCAGGGACCTGTAGACCCTCATTTGCAAATTTTCCCAGAGTTCATTAGAATAAACAACAACACTTGTTTGCAGTGTTTTTGTAGCCATGTTGGTCCCAGGATATGAGAAAGACAAGGCAGGTGACATAAGATCTTTTATTGGACTAACTTCTGTTTGTGGAAGGGACAAACTTTTGAGCTACACAGAGCCACTGAGGACCCAAGGAAAAGCTCTAGGTAGCCCAAAAGCCTGTCCTTTCCACTGACAGAAGTTGGTTCTATAAAAGATACTACCTCCCCACCTTGTCTCTCTCAATAAAAATACTTTTCAGTGTTAGCATGTAGGGAACATATACACACAATCCCAGGTACCACAGCAGCATGGGTAGACGTACTCACTGTAGCATGGCTAAAAGTAACAGTGTAGATGTGGCAGCATGGGCTACCAATGCAATTATGTATCCAAGGTCTCTGGCGTACTTTCACAGCTTGTGCTGAAGCCCGGGCCACTGTGTCCACACTGTTATGTGTTAGGGGTTCTAGGGTGCATAAAGCTAACACAGATATGTCTACCCGTGCTGCAATCATACCTCTGGTTGCAGTGTAGACACACTCTGAGATTGCACTTCTTATCCAAAGATCTCAAACATTTTACCAAGGTGGGTTACATTATTCTTACGTTACAGATGAGGACATAAGCACCAGTGAACAGGCAGAGTCTGGCCAGCCTCTTGTCTCCCAAACCCCTGCTGTCATGCTTTAAAGCCATTATTGAAGAGTTAATAAACATTTTTTTGGTGTTCAAATTATTCTGGTCATTTAAGGTTCACTGTAGCATGCTGCAAAGAAATGAAGTTGAGGGGAGGGAGTGACTGTTGAGGGATAATTTAAGTTAGAAAGCGCTAACTGCATCACTGCACAGCTCCACAGTTTCAGCATCCTGTGCATTTTATCTCTTTGAAGTTGATAGAATTTTGCGAAGAAGCATAATTTATACCTGTACAAATTACATGAATTTAATTTTCTTGTTAAATATGCATAGAATGGATAATCTCAAAACTTCTATGGGGTTTGCCACAAAGATTTATTAAAAGGTCTGCAGAAGACTTTATGGGAACTGAAATGAGATATGGTCTGTCTGTTTGTTTTATTTTGTAAAAAAATTTCCTGGTGCTTTTGGGAACTTTTTCCCCATTGAAATATTATAGAATTTCTGTTCATGGACAGAGATTGCATCAGTAGAAACTGGTACCATAGAGCTATAGCTTTCCCATCATTTGGAATAATTAAAACTATGCATAGAGATGAGCAGAAACAGTTCACAAGCACCTAGAAGAAAGGCCACTTGGGAAATGAGCATTTCAACCAAATAAAGGTGTAATCTGTATATTGTAAAAACAGCCATGTTAATTTTTTTAAGTTTATTCTTTAAATTAAATGTGTTGCCCAAGCTGAGCTTCAAATGGTCTCAGTTATAGTACCCCATAAAGTCTTTGGAGACTTATATAAACATATCCTTGTATTTATGGATAAGTAGGAAGCCTTGTAGTCGCTTGGAGTCAAGTGTAAAATTGAAAAGGGATTGGTTTGTCCAGGTCTTTCATTACACTGGATGAACCTGGGAAGATTAGATAGGAAAATACCATTTCCTAAGGGTGAACCAACTAATCTATGTCAGCCCCTCGGGGCTCATCTCAAGAATTGTTTAAAAGCAGGGAAATGATTCTCCTTGAAAATTGATAGGGATATACTGACGCCTTTGGACTGACTCTACTAGTACCTTCAGACAGCATTTCAATACACTTTATTTTAAATACTATTACTCGCATAGTACTTTACAAATACAACTAGCTATGCCTTATCACATCCATGTAAGAGATCATAGGTAGTTATCACCCCAGTTTTACTGATTGGGAAACTTTAGCAGACAGGCTGGGACCACAGGGGGAGACAGTGTCTGTGGGAGGATTAACACTCAGGAGTTTCTGGCCCTCAGTCCTGTACTTAGGCCACTCTTTTTATCTATCTACTTGCTCCTATCTTGTCTATTCCATCTCATCTAATATGTCTCGGTATTTATGTGGCCCCCATCACTGCAATAGCTGACCACTCAACCATTCATTTCTCTGATTAATAGACAAGATCATTTTCTGAGGCTCAGAAACAGTAAGGGGTTCATCTCAGCCTCATATTTCTCTCTTATGTAGGAAAAAATACTAGTATTTCACCAGGAAAGAATGGAGCAGCTTCTCAAGGGGAAAAAACATTCATTGATAGTGTTCCAATAAATGGAAAGCCAGTGCACTGTACAATGAATTTCAGAGCCTATCGAGCCTCCACATAAATTGGACAAAATGAATAATGAGATTCTCTTAGTGAGCTGGAAGAAATGTGGAGGAGTAGGAGACTATGCATATTTAGGAGAGTTGGCCTTAAATGAAACGACAGTAGGAATTAATCAGGGAAAATGTCTACAATAAAGCGAAGAGCAGCCTCTCTCCAGATAGGGCCTCGTGTGTCCTGAATCTGTGTAGCCAGCCCTCTTGGGGGCACAAGAGAATTGATTTCCTTGGAGGATTTCTCTTGCTTGCAGTAAGAATTATCCTAGCTGCTCGGAGATCGAAACACACATGAAAATGGTGAAGGTAAAGGGCATTGTGGTGATGGAAAAGTTCCTTGCCATGAACGGTAATTATACTAATTATTCTATTAAATATAATCATGCATATACTGCACCTGGCCTCCATCTTTTTACTTTGTGGGGGTGGGTTTTCCTTAAATTATAGTGGAATTCATGCACTCTTGTTTCTCATCCTAAAATGTAATAGACAAAGGGTCTGTTGACTTTTACTTTATACCCTGTAGGCCCAGCCCCTTCTTCTATTTTATCTGTGTAGTGAAAGTAGCACCGATTCGCTCTTGCTGATGCAGAGAGATATAATCTACATCTCCCTGAACAGTCTGGACCTAAGGGTTCATCCCAAGGAAAGGCAGGGACGCTGGTAGTGCCAACGTCAATTAAGGATTCAAGGTTGGAACGGATTTAAAATCTGCCATGGGGACAGGAGGATCTTGCCTAGGGAGAATAATCAGGTATACACTCAATTAGGGAGGCCCTGGCCATGCCATCACCTGTCAGCCAGCACCTCCTCCTGCTCAGGCTCTGATGGCCTCTAATGGGCATGCCCTGGTGCAACGTTACCACATTGGCCAGCTGTCCACCTTGGGAACCCAGCACCACTTTATGCAGGAAGAAGGTTGTGTAATCTTAGGCTGAACACATTTCAGAGTTCTCTGCCGTTACACGGACACTGTATGTCATTTCTTTTGATTGAGACTGGACAAAATATCATCCAAAAACATGAAAAAGTTGTTAGACATTGAAATGGCAAAGTTAAATAGGACATAACGAGTGCTATGTTGGGGCTTGATTGTGCTCCCATTGAAGTCAAAGGCAAAAACCTCCAATGGGAGCAGAATCTAGCCATTGGGCCCCCTAAGGGTCATTAATCCACACAAAATCATTTGTAAGTGCTATAAATGTAGTTAACATGTTATTTACCCACTCCTAGAGATCACAATCATGGTCTGAGACCTAACACCTGCACTGGTCACCATTAATCTCCTTGTGTCCCTGCATTTGGTGGGAAGCAAGAAAAAAAGCCTTTCCCCTACCTTCTTGTACGTCCTACACAAGTCCCAAGCAGAGTTGTGGCAAGGAAGAAGGGGCACAGAGAGGGGGGAAGTGGCAGGTTTGTGGCCCCATTCCACTCCTCCTTCTCCTCACTGCACTGTCCCACAATGCTAGCAGGAGCCATTTCAAGGAATGGTGTCATGTGTTCACTCCTTCTGTGCACAAGGAAAAGATGCAATCCCTAGGGCAGAGCAGATCTGCATTGCCTTTAGTTGGCTGCCACTGTCACCGTGCTATAGTCAAGTTCTTAATAGCTCTGTGCCTCAGTTTCCCAATTTGTTGAAAGGGGGATAATACTTCCCCATATTCACAGGAATGTTGTGAGGCTTAGTTAATATTCGAAACATGGCATAGATGCTCAGGTGGAAGACA
This sequence comes from Eretmochelys imbricata, assembly GCF_965152235.1. NCBI lineage: Eukaryota > Metazoa > Chordata > Testudines > Cheloniidae > Eretmochelys > Eretmochelys imbricata. The sequence continues at coordinate 168,021,920 of NC_135573.1, forward strand.
CTGAAGGAATGCATAATATTTATTATTGCTATTCTTTTTAATTCAGTATGTTGCTGATTTAGCAGTTGGTCTTTCATCTCCATTGGTGAGGGAGGATTCTCAGAAGTTCATGCTCCAAGTTTGACTTGAATAAGCACAGAGGAGTTCAGATTAGAGCTGGTCAGAAAATGGGAACAATTTTGGTGGGGGGAAAAATGTCCCTTTTTATGGTGAAAATGTTGTGAAGTTGAAGTGTTTCAACGGGCTCACGTTTAGATTCTTCTCTTAACAATTTGAACATTTGGGGCTGCAAAACAGAGAGATCTCAGGGAAGCAAACTATTTTACAGATTTCCAGTATTCTGATTCTAATTGGCTGGAGATCACTTGAGAACTGGCTCTCATGTTATTTTGGCACTTTTCTTTTCAATCCTAGCAGTAACCAGGGAGTACAGAGGAATGCAATATTACAACTGTGGGGACATAAATTGGCAAGGAACTAAGAATGCAGGACATACTTACAGGATGGGGGAGTCTGTCCTGAGAAGCAGTGTTTCTGAGGTCCTGGTGAATAATCAGCTGAACACGAGTTCCCAGTCTGATGCTGTGGCCTATAGAGCTAATGCAATCACTGTTCCCTCTAACTGTGCGCTTATGCGCGCGCAGACAGATCCTAAACCCTGCCCACATGGTGAAACACCGCATGCACAAAAATTTGCACAGAAGCACAAACATTTGCACAGAAGAAATTTTTTGTGCACACGGCCTGTCAAAAATTAGAGGGAACATTGAATGTGACCCTGGGATGCATGAACTGGGGAATCTCAAGTAGGCGTAGAGAGTTTATTTTACCTCTATATGTGGCGCTGATGTGATTGCTGTTGGAATACTGTGTCCAGTTCTGATATCCTCAATGCAAGAAGGATGTTGATAAACTAGAATTCAGAGAAGAGCCACGAGACCAATTAAAGGATTTGAAAACATGCCTTATAGTGAAAGGCTCAAAAAGCTCAGTCTATTTAGCTTAACACAGAGAAGGTTAAGGGGTGACTCAATTACACTCTAAGAATCTACACAGGGAACACATATTTAATAATGGGCTCCTCAAGCTATACCTAGAGGAAGGTATAACACAATCCAATGGCTTGAAGCTGAAGCTACACAAATTCAGACTGGAAACAAGGAGTACATTTTTAACAGTGAGGGTCATTAATCATTGGAGCAATTTCCCACAGGTCACGGCGGATTCTTCATCATGGGCAATTTTTAAATGAAGATTGGATGTTTTTCTAAAAGATCTGCTCTAGGAATCATTTTGGGGGGAGAGGAAGGTCTATGGCCTGTACTATGCAGGAGGTCAGACAAGATGATCACAATGGTTCTTTCTAACCTTGGAATCTCTGAAAAACTAAACTTTTTCAAATCATTATGATTTGCATCAAGTTTTACTCAAGGCTGACTGGCAGAAGCGGTTGGACTCTTTTTTTACTGAACCTCTGCAGCCCCTCCATATTCTCCATTTGCACAGATTGCAAACGAGGGACCCAATTCTCCATTGCCCTGCAACTTGTATAGAAGTTTACACCAGTGCAGAGTAAAATATTATGTGTACAATGGTACCAAATCAGAATGATTGTGTTTTGTACCCTCTTTGCACTAGTGTAAATGAGTACACAAGACTAGGCCCCAAGAGGCAAAATGCCATAGAGAAAACTGACAGATTCACTAACTTTTGTTATTTGCAAACTATCGCTCCTTTTGTAAAATCTTACAAGTCTAAGCAACTTAAATTGAAAGCAGACAAGTGTGTTCTCATTCACACTCCTGCAACTTCCACTGAATTCAGTGTAAGTAAAATTAACTTTGCACCCATGTAAGGGAACAATTGAGCCCAGTCTTAGCCACCCATCTGCCTGTATTGCAGCTGTGATTCCTCAGTAGAGATCAAAACTAAAGAGAAATGCAATTTCTTACGAACAGCACCAATGGTATTAGCAGCCTGCAAAGGAAAAAGGAATTAGATTATTGGAGACAAAGGGATGACATGTCAGTTTCCATTTTGAAATAAGCTAGCAAGAGATGCCACTTGAGGACAGAGAGTTTGTTTTAGTTCCATCAGGTTTACTCCGTTTCTGCTGCTAAACAATAATTACAACAGAGTCTAAATGATCCTAGGAGATCCCATGTAAGTAGCAAAACAACAAGTGGCACGAGCAAATGCCCAATACGGCCTTTTAAATTTATTTCGGTGGATAGATATAAATAAAATTATTCTTTACCCATTATCATGATCATCATTTCATTACATAGATTAGAGAGCTGAAAATGAAATACTGTATGAAAGCAGGATTATGCCTTCCTGGCTTTAATTTACCAGCAGCTCTTTCTTCCTTCACCTTACTTTTTATTCATTAAAACAATATATTATCTATTGCCTTTGCTGTATATGGCATAGCTACCATACTGTATGTAATTAGAGCAGCAATACTTGTGGGTTGTAGCAGAGTGCAAGCATCTGTCAGTGTTTCCACTATAAACACCCACTATAAACACTTGGTGTGCAAAGGAGCCAGTTCAAAATTTGAAAAACAAAAAGCCACCCCTTATGTAATTCTTTGGCAAGTGTGCATACAATACAGGTGACCCCCAATTATCTGAATGACTCAAAGACCAGGCAATTTGAGACATAGGGGGTATGCCTACACAACCTGTGGCATTGAGCCTCCCAGCCCAGGTCAACAGATTCCGGGTTATGGGGCTTGCACTAGTGCTGTAGAAATAGTTGTGTAGACAGTGTTTTGAAGGTGTGGCTTAGAGTGGAGCTTGAACTCTGAAGCGACCACCCATTCCCCAGATTCAGAGCCTGAGCTCCAGTCCACAACATAATTTCAAAGCATGTCTGCGCAGGTATTTTTAGGGCGCTAGCATAAGCCGCATAATCCAGCGTCAGCGGAGTCAGGCTTGGAGATTTGCTGCCGTGGGCTGTGTAGACTCTGGTTGTTCCATCCATTCCACAGGACTGAAGCACTTTCTTTCTGCAGCGGCTTCAGTCCTATGAGATGTAGGAACAAAGTGTCAGTCTGTGCAATCCTTGATGTGGGGTAAGCAATCTTCAGAAGGACTGGCATGTTACCTAGCAGGAGCTGGGTTCCTCAGGGTTCACTTCTATGCAGAAGTCGGCAGGTTATTTTGTATTTTTGTATCTGCAATCATCTCAATCATATAGGTGGTTCAAATCAGCTCTGTGGAAAAATTTCAAGTGGAAATTTAGGTTTTTGACTAAATGAATTTTTTTCACCAAATAAAACAAAAACAAACAATTTTCCATGGAAAAATTTAAATTTTCAGCCAAAAAACTTGGCTTTCAATTTGTAAAAAAGGCAAATGTGTCCATTAGGGAGTGGGGGGAACTTTCCAACCAGTGTTACCTCCCTCCCAAAATATTATCTTGTGCTTTCCTTGTTCACAATGTAGAACCCTGAAGCCAATAGGAGGTTTGCCTGAATAAGGACCTTAAAACTGGGCCTTTATTAATTTAAAAGGTGGGGAAATAAAATGACAAAACTATTTCATGACTGAAGTAAAGTTCATTGCATGCACGCATTTTGTTTTCCACTGAAAAATTACTAAGATTTTTATCATGCAATTAAAGGTCCTGATTCAACAAGCATGTGCCAAACTTTAAACACATGAAGAGTCCCATTGACTTCAGAAGGTCAATTGCCCTAATATGGTAGCTTAGGATTCCTTCTGTGGTACATGTGCATTAGTGACTTGATTTAATGGAATTGCTCATCTGCTTAAAGTTAGGCACATGCTTGAGTACCTTGCTGGCTCAGGTCTCTAGTGAACGTGTGCAACAGGGGGATCAACTCAAACTTCCACGTTGTGGAAATTATGCAGGAAATTATGCTGCATATTTGAACTTGAAAGCCAAAAACGGCAATAAGTGAAAGCTTGCCTGAAAAATGAAAGCAATAAAATAATTTTTAAAACCATAGCAAGGAAGAAATAGATGAGAGATGGGAGCATGGAGGAAATATAATAGCAGAAGGTGACATCACCCAACATAGGACAGTGCTTTCTTCCATGGAACAAGAAGGTATGACTCAGAAATGGAAACAAAATATCCCGGAGTGGGACAATATACAAATTAAGGACAAATGACATCAGCAGAACCAGATTTGGCCCTGGGGGCATTAAACATCATACCATAACAACTCTTATGCCAGCTAAAATTGCTAAAGAGAAAGCACGTTGGCCACACAAGTAATACAAATTAAAATGCTAACACCATGGCAGGAGGAGTTGTAGGTATCATAAAGGTAACATCTACTAGTTTGGGGGCAAAAGGGAGAAGATATGTGGGCTGGAAGGAAGTCACTATGACCTAGTCTTTAGAGGTCAAATGGAACATGGAGGGGTTTGAGACTTAACAATATACATGAAAGCTAATGTTTAGTATGTTGGGGATGGGGTGTTTTTTGGTGGAGGTATTTTGTTTTGGGAGGGTAGAGCAGACAGCGTTTTGCAGTATTGCCAGCTCCAATCATTCCAAAACCATTAGTCACATCTAAATAAAACGCTGAGTTAAGAAAGACCTTTTGAAATACGTAGTACATTTTGGCAGGGGAAGGGGAAGGTTGGGTTTTTGTTGGTTTTTCTTCTGGTTTTTGAGCCTTTAGGGTACAGTTGGGTCACATTTACCAGTATGAAAGACAGCATATTGTTTTGGGTATTATTGATGGGACCAGGGATTTTGTTATCTGAGGCATATCCACTGGCATGTTTTTAAATCACTTCCTATACAATTACAATTAATTGAAAAAAGATAAAAAATTTATAGGACAACATGGTGCTTAGAGCTTCCTTGCTTTTGATTCTCTTATATTTTACTAGAAGGAAAAACTACAGTAACAATATTCCCTGACTGTTGATAAAAAAGTATAACGCTCAGCATGAGATTTTCCTTTTTCCCTTGTGTCTTTTCTGCTAAAGTACTTCAAGTGTCTCAGCAAATGCACTCAACGGTGTCATTTTTGAAAGATGGAACAAAACTGATGTACTATAAACGTTACTCATGTGTATATTTCCACTGAGCTTTTCATCATAAGAGATTTCTGTCTAATATTCGTGAAATCCTTCTCTCTTGCTCTCCCTCTTTTTGTTTTGTTTCTGTTGTGGCAAAACCAACTGGGTTACACAAAGAAAAGAGAAAGCTACCACCGTGGTTCCCAAACATCAACAGTATTTAATACTATTTTAAAAAACACCACCACAACTGAACTCCTCTCTTACATCTACTATGGGAAGCATGCTGCCAATCCACTATTCGGGCTAGATCTTGACCATACTACACCTCAGGACAGAGACATAGGTGGATTTCTGACTCAGTCTTCCCCATGAATCTGAGGAGGAGATAGAGGATTGGTGAATTTATTGTTCAGCCTTTGGTGCACTTGAGAAAGAGGGTCCTAGGTGCCTTTCCTATTTGGCTCGTGGCACAAATTAGAACAGGCTTCTGTAATAATGTGTGTCTGTAGGGCACTATACCATTATAACCGGAGATGCACAATTCTGCTGGCACTTTATACATAACAAAATCTATTAGAGCATGTTGCGGAATCTCTGCAGATAAACAAGTATTAAACCTGCACCCATGCGTGTGACAGGACTTATTTTGAAAACCCCAAAGGTTTGGATCAAGCATCTGAATTCTTAGGTGATTATCTTAAGTACATCTTCACACTGTACACTGGACAAGTAACCAAAAACATAACCAGAAAAGTATTAGGTCAAAGACCTTAAAAATTACCCAATCATCTTTACCTTTAGAACATAACATAATAAATAACCTTCTCATTCTTAAAAGCTGGATCATGCAAGTTAGAGATAAAGCAGCTGATGGAGCAGCATGTGTAAATGTAAGTCTGCCTGGCCATCGCTCCTCCTCTGTCTCTGAGGGAGGCCACATCTCCTCGCTGTTAAGCCCTTAGGACTGCAATCAATTAGTGGGGAATTAGCAGTACTTTTGAGTTTGATCCGGGTGGGCAACAGCAAGTCTAAGAACCCCAGCCCTCAGGCAGGGCAAGATACCAACAATTAGAGGCTCTGGCCTGCAGTCAGGGCAGAGTAACACAGTCTGTAAACCCAGGCCATTAGCCAAGGCGGGGCAGCAAACAGCTGGGGGCTCTGACCTGTGACCAGGACAGAATAACACAGTCTCGGGGCTCAGGCAGGGCAAGCACCAGACACAGGCCTCCTGACCTAATACAGGGAGCCTGCCACCCGAGGCGTGAGGTGTCAGCGGGTAGTGGGACCCAGGCCCACCCTACCCCACTGGGTCCCAGCCTTGGGCCCTAGCAGTGGCAGAGTGGTCTGCCCCTGGGTCAGTGGGGATCTGCCTGCAACACGCCAACCTACTATCAGGCCAAGGCCCAACCAGATTGTCATCTAGTTTCCCTGGGCTACTTCCTACCTCCCCTGGGTTTGGTACCTCTGAGCTGTAGGAGTCCTCTATTTCCCTGGGATCGGGGTCAGCAGTAGCCTCACCCACTCATCAGCGCCTCAGCTGGCCAGCAACCGTGAGACCTCTGGCCAGCCCTCAGGTGGTAGCCTCAGCAGCTCCTCGGTGTCTTGGTTGTGTGGCAGCCTTGGAAGCTCTGGCCAGTCCTCAGACAGCAACCCCAAGAGGAACTCCTCAATGTCCCACTCCGGCAGCAGAGGAGAAGCATCTGCCTCCCTCGCCAGCTCCCACCCAACTAAGCTGCAGGGTCTACTTCCACTTCCTGTCCCACCCCTCAATTTCCGGTGAGACGGGAGTGGCTTTCCTGGCTCCGCAGTCCAAGGGGTGGGTTGTGGTCCCTCCTGGGCTGTCTGAGGGAGGCCATGCCTCCTTGCTACAATAAAGCTCATGCCAATGCTGCCCATTCTGTAGAGAAAGATGATGTCTATTTCTAGGTCTTTCAGTGTAGTAGTTTTCACCAGCACTAACAGATACCAATGGAGCCAATTTACACCAGCTGAGAGTCATGGCTTTAAATTAATTTAAAAAAAAGAAGTCAGGAGTTTTTCTTTTTATAGTTGCCCAAACTATTTTTTCCTTTGGAATTTAATTCTGTTCACTTTGACTCATAAGCCTAAGTTTATAGGCTTTAGAAACAATGGTCTAACTGTTCCCAAGGCCTCATTAAATACAGCTTTGTCTGGGACAGCATCCATATAAAGGAAGTGAGAAATGCATCTTGCCCAGATTTGAACACAGTTGTTCAATCCACATAGGGGAGCTGTCTAAAGACTATTTGTTTCAGATAACAAATAGTTGTATCAGAAAATGTGTAAAGACTTTTCAGAAATGAGACTTTCTCCCCTTATCCTTAACTCGAAAGTATTCTGACAATCATAAAAGGACTCCTTGAAAATAAAATCACAGGCTGCTGAAAGACAGAATGCATTGTTTTACAGCAGGGCTCATGCATCCATTGTGGGCATTGTAGGAGGACATTAAGGAAATGGTAGACAAGCGATGGAATACTGATATGTAGATGTTGTATAATTACACTTTATAGACCCACTTGATAGAATTGCACAGTGGGGTTTATTGTTAGCAACTTTACACTCGTGGAATAGGATGACAGACTTGTTAAACTGGAAATTATGCCACTATAATAAAAAAAATCTATTTGTGATTTCCTTGGTTTTCTGAAGAGCCCCTCAGTGAAGGATGATTCTGTGTCAAGGGTCTCCGCTATATTTCCAACTGAGGGACAAGAGTCACTGGTGGCTATAAACATTTTAAAGATGGAATAGGCTGTTAGTGCTATAAGCTATTTGTATCCAGTAAAGGGAGATTTTTGTCAAGAGCAAATTTAGGATTTGGACTCCAAAGTGAGAATGTAGAAATCTTTGCAGAAGTGAATCTTAAAATACAGGCTTTTTCTCTCCTTGATGCCTGTGACTGGGTTGGGACTCACCACCGCAGCACCTCCCGCTGGTAGGTCTGGGAATTAGCTCAGTCCATGTGGAGCGCCCTCTGTTGGTGGTGTCCTGTCCATCTTTCACCCTCTGTTGGCATCTGGACCCACGTTGCTCCCTTCTCTCACGGCATCCTCTTCAAAACACTGCCCTCCGGCAGTGCACCCTAGTCCACGCTCACCCCCTTCTGGGGGGGGCAGGGTTAACAGAAGTCTTTTCGCTTCACCCCAGCTGCAGTGGCCAATCACATCCCCAGAGTCTAACCCTTCTATCAGGGGTTGGGTGCATTCCACTATGGCCTCTTCTAACGACCGGGTGTAGTACAAAGGGGGGGACCCAGGCCCACTCTCTACTGTGGGTCCCTTTGGCAGCAGCCTTCCTGCCTGCCCTCCCTCTTTTCCTTTGTCTGTCTGTCTCCTTGGGCCGTTTCCCCTTCGATCCCTTTATATAGGGTCTAGTCTGGTCCTGATTGGCTGCCTCGTGCTCAGCCCTGACTGGCTCTCTAACAGGCCCTCCCTGATTGACTGCTGCCTTCCTCAGCCACTTTGGTCTGCCGTAACCCAATCTTGCCTGGAGGTGGGGTACCGCCCCACCACAATGCCCAAATGTAATGTTCATTTATGTCAAGCACACCTCGTTTATGTTAAGCACTCCCATTAATGTTAATGTTAAATTACAGCATTCAACACTCCCTGTGCTGTGGTTCTGCCAGATCCGATAAGCTATGGAGAAGGGTCTTCATTTGAACGGATGGTCGCCAAGGACCACAAAACCACTGCCAGAAATGGGGATAGCATGCTATAGGTAGCACTTTTCTACTCCAGTCAGCACTGAATCTCTGACCTGCCATAGTGTTATGGGCCTTGCTGAAAGTCCCTGAAGGTATGGAACTCCAGTCTTGACCACTTGTTCTTAAAATTCCATTGTGACAACATAAAATGTCAACATTATTAGCTATTCTGCTGCTGATGGTTAGCAGAACTTCCAGCTACTGTATGAATGTGGGAAGATCTTGGTATTATGCATGGAGTTAGGGTAGAGTACCACCATTTTTCCATTCTGAACTCTGCAAAGGAGGATTCCTGTCTGTCTAAAGGTTAGACAATGAGGTGTGGTGTCTGTTTGAATTTCAAACTATTCAAGAGAAAAACAGTTCTTGGTTACCGGGTTGCTCTTGGGCTACTACACAAAATTAGCACCCAAACACTAGTTTTGTACTGACCTGTCTGTCTAAGGGGTTTGTACTGCTACACATAATCACAGCAGTATCTGAACACTTCCACATAAAATGAGTTGGCAACAGTGGACTTGACATGGAGTCTGGCTCTACTTTGTTTCTAAGCTCTACAAAGCTTTACTTGGGGTAGGTTTGAGGAATTTAAAAAAAAAACAGCAACAACAAAACAACCAACCCTCCAAGTTTGCAATTAACATGGAGATACCACAAATCATTTTGGTTTTGTGCAATCAAAAACAGAAGGGCTAAGTAAGTTATACTAAGTACCTGGGCTAATATGTGGCAAATGCATTTTGATTGGAGATATATGTGCACCTATTACAGAATTGATACATGTATGCTAATAAATCTAACTGCACAGATCCACGAGATAGAATATAAATTACACTAAATGGAAGAATGATCCAACATAATGACTTTAAAAGGAGAGAGACAAAAAAGGGCCTCCAGCATCCCAAGCAAGTATGTGATCTATAAATTTCATTCTGCCTACCTGCAATTCCCTCTGCAGTTTCAAATGTCTATGATATTTATCTTCATTTTCCTGTCCTAAATGCTTTGAGAGAGAAAAATAAGCACAGAACACACTTCATTTTTTTAAAAAGTGAGTGAGCATCTCTTGGGGGTTCAGGGAACATATACCCTGCCAGAAAATGCTTAATTATTAACCTATAATGCAATTTCCTGCAATTTAGAAAACACATTTTAAAATGTTAATACTGAAAAAAAAAACTCTGTAGCATATACAGTGTGTTTACGAATGTGCCCAGTATGAGACCTGAACAACCAGTGGAGGGGGCAGTGTAAAGAGGTGTTACAGTCATCATCAGCTATAACTGCATTTCAGTGAGAGACTGAATATTTTGGAGTGGACAGACAGAACCAGACAGGTATATTAGATTGTATGGTGCTTTGGAATCTTTTCGAACAATAGGTACTATATTACAGGTGGAGCTGGTAACATCACCAAAGTTTATGGCTGCCCAACACTTCCCATTATAGAATGCTGTTCAGTTTCTTATATATTTGTCAAATTGTAACCATTTTGGCTGACATTTTCCATGCTGGATGTCTGCTTCAGTCTCTAGATAGACAAAACCAACTCTAATAATAATAATATCTAGTCTGCTCTAATGCTTTCTATGCACAGGTCTGAAAGAACTCTAAAAAGAAGATTGGTATCATTATCCCCACAGTGCAGATAAATTTTTCATATACATATACTTCAGGACATAAATCAATAACTAATTGCTGAGGGATAAGGAAGAAAATTCCCCTATGAACTGGTTATTGCATGATTGTCCATTTCTTGCTGCACCTTCCCCTAAAAGCATCTGATAGACACTGGCAATGTCTATCGCGGCAATTCCTATGTTCCTGTGATTATGATTGTGGTGAAACAGAGAAACCACCCACTAGCACAGAAAGAGTTAAGGAGAGCCCCTACCCCGTCCTCGACACATCTGTCAATGCCAGGCCTGGAGGAGAAAGAAAAGGAGAGAGCCTGGCTCAGTTTGTGGCTGACTGGTAAAGAGGCAGGCATTAGCTGCCTCCCTACCTCAGGGAAGGATCACTAGCCTGCCAGCTGAGGCAGCCACCAGGAACCAAACTCCATCTTCCTGGTCAAAGGAGATGGAGAAAGAGGTCTAGAAGCACTCGTACTCGTCCTGAGAGAAACCTGGGAGACTGGAGTACAGAGATTTTGTGGGGGTTCTGACCCCACAAAAATTACAGCTGTCCTGTCTGAACGAAACTGGGACCGCAGAAGGATGCCACCCAGAGTCCACAAGGGGGCAGTACTGGAGACAAACCACCACACGAACTCGGACGACAGGGGCCATGCTCCAAACTGAAGAGGCAACAATAGGAAGTAGTCCAGGGCAGTGGACATAGACTTCCCGCTAGGAGATCTCCTACTCAGAGGTGACTTACACAGGACTCTGGGCTGGGATCTGGTGGAGTGGGAGGGGCCAGGTCCCCCTACCTCCCTGCCTTAAAGACTGAAGCACCATGACCACAGAAGTGGGGGCAAGAAGCAAAGTACTCCAACCACTAGTCTGACTGGCCCTCCACTCCTCCGCTCATTACAGTGATATTATTGTCTAGATGTCTGGAGTGGCTCGTGACGATGAGTGCCCGCCTCAGAGCAGACTGTCAAGAACCCCAAACTGGTTGTGTGTCCTATACTTAGATTCCGCCAACAAAGTATCAAGTGTAAACTCAAAATGCTATGATAGCCTTATTGTGGAGTCACAGAGAGTCCCCTTGGGCATTCCAGTCTATCTTGCCACCCAGGTAATCCTGGCTTTGTGATAGATGGTCCCTTACACAAAAAATCACAACAATATTCAGGTTACTCCCAGTCCCAAAGGCCCAGTCACTTACCCTAGGTCAAAGCTATCTCAAATCTCAGACCAAAGACAACACTTGTAGCCAATCCCATAATAAATTAACTAAAGGTTTATTAACTAGGAAAAATAAAAGAGGGTTATTTACAAGGTTAGCACAGGTCAACAAACACACACATGATTTATAATCTTAAATTCAAAAGGTAATAGAAGCATCTATAATAAGCAAGTTCTATATGTCCTTTTAGGAGCAGCTGGGGATCTTTGCCCCTCGGTTCCAAAAAACAGAAAGATAAAATTTCTTCTTGTCAGGCATTTTCATTTGCTTCCCCCAGAGTTCAAAACTGATGGGATAAGCGTTTGTACAAGTCTCCTTTTCATGGGGGTCGGAGGAGCAATCAACAGTCTTTTGTCCACTGATGTTCCACAATGTCTTGTCTGATGTCTGTAGACCTCTTTTGTTGGGCAGGAGACTACAACTCCTGTAGTAAATTAGCATTTCACACTTGATAATGCTACTCTCCTGACTGTGCAGGTTTCCAGTTTCATAGCATGCACATTTATAGTTACAGAGCAAATACTTACAATATTACCTTTTAACATAGGATACAGATATAAGTGAGATTAATGCATGCAGAAATTTACAAGCATTTCCTAAAGTCCAAACACTAAACACCTTCTTATAGACTTAAAATCTATTTTAACAATGCCATCATACAGGTGAGTCAGACTGGTTTCCAGCTGTGCATTTGCCAGTGTTCAGTGAGGCCCAGGGGCCTTGGCATGAGCTGGGACCCTGTCTGCCAGAGTCACAGTTGTTGTTATTATTACTGTCAAAATGTTTTAACCTCAATCTCAACCTCGCTCTCTGCTCCTTTGTAAAAACAGAGAAACTAAGAGAGAAGCCTAGAAACTCTTTTTCTGATGTGTAGGGGACGTAGAAAAACCCTAGGGGGGCATTCCACTTTCAGAACTCTCAGCATATCTGTGTAGCACCTTTACAGACTTAAGTGGGGCCTTAGATACTAGGGCCTTGCCAAACTAGGATAAAAGGTTAAGATACTGGACTGGAATTGCAAGGTCTGAACTCAATTCCCAGCTCTACAACTAACTTTTTGAGACAGGACATGTCAGTGAATCTGTTTGTGCTCAATATTATGCTTTTATGTTTTACCCCTTTCTCACACCCCTCATCGGTCTTCTCTATTCAGACTGAGACCTCTTTGGGGCAGGGAATGCTTCTTACTGTGTGTTTGTACAGTGCCAAGCACAACAGGTCTCCAATCTTGGTTAAGACTTCTAGACTATACAGTATATAAATACATTGATAACAGAAAAATATTGTTGAATTGTAAATAGTATTGTGTGCTATTGATTGATGATCATTGATGATCAATGCTGACTTTTTAAAGGCAATTATTGTGCAATGCTGATCAGTCGGCAAGATTTCATCCTTAAAGGAAAATGGTGACGAGAGCACATTCCCCTCCAAAATGATGGGGAGCAAATTCAACAGGAAAGTTAGCCTTCCTTTAATACTTCAGCCCAGATGTAGCTAGCAAGAATACGGCAAGATTGTCAGTTTATCCTGTTTTGACAGTTATCAAATGTGGCAGTTACAGCTACATTCAAATCTCTCCATAAGACTTTTTTTTTCCTTTTAATTTAATGAGAGATGAAAGATGTGATTAATTCCTCTGTGGCATTTCCATCATCTATCAGTGGTGCTTTTCTTATCAAAGTGACTGCACTCCAAGTGCCCCGGGACATCATGAAGAATTATTTACTGAAATAAACAGAATGTTAAAAGATACAAATATGCTACAATAACCCTTTGATGAGCATTGATTAGTCATTCAAAGAGAGACAGCACTAGTAGAACAAGAAAATGTCAGCAGAGTACACTGTCAAAAACATTGTGACCCAGTCGTAATTAAGTTTTTTCCATCCCACCCCTCCACCCAAACACACACACAAATAATTTGTATTAGTAGAAAGTAACATTTTACCTCCAGGATCTCATGTGCACCATTGTCAGTCACTAGTAGGATGAAGACAACTGCTTGAAGGGAGAACTGCAAATCTATATTTTTTGAGTGACATGTTCTATGGACAAAAATAATTACAAAAGGTGAAGAAAACTTAGAGAGCAGATACCAGTATCAGAGGAAGCTGACTGCATTTATCTCCTCAGCTCTTTTCTATTTCATGTAACCATCAGCAGTAACTATGATAGATGTGCTGGTGACATGAAGGAAATAATAAAGTAAAACATCAGACCCAAGGGAATCATCTCTCTTTCTGTGTTTGTGTCTGCTTTTTTGTTTTGTTTTGCGGGGATTGGTTTGGTTTTTTGCCACCTAATAGGTTTGGTTATTACTATAACAAGAAATACTGTATTAAAAAAATCTAATTCAGCTTTGGCTGTTCTTTGTCATTTGCCTTGCAGGACTTATTATACCCGGAGCGTATGAGGCACCCTAGGCAGCCAACAAAGTTATTTTTTTTTCTGGGAAAGAACTCTTTAATTACCTGAAGATTTTTCATTATTTCCCATTGGGCTGTTTGTTTATTTTATCTACCCTCACCCCTTCCTTTTTAATTTATTAATGGAATACAACTGATGTTCAGATAGTGTTGCAGAGTCAGTTCGTTACAGGGAATATTGATTAAATGTGGTTTCGGTGGGGAAGGTGCCAGCACTAAGCATATGAGGTTAGATGCTTTGTGCTGCACAGGTTGACTGTGCATCCTATCCGGTGGGATGCACAGTCAACCAGTGGAACCTCCTGCCAGGAGATGTTGTGAAGACCAAAGGAGTAATTGTGTTAAAAAAAGAATTAGATACATTCCTGGAGGATAGGTCCATCAATAAGCCAAGATGGTCAGGGACGAACCCTGTGCTCTGAGTGTCCCTAAGTCTCTCAGTACAAGAAGTGGGACTGGATGACAGGGGATGGATCACTTGATAATTGCCCTGTTTTGTTCATTCTCTCTGAAGCGTCTAGCACTGGTCACTGTCAGAGGACAGGATACTGGACTGAAGGACCATTGGTCTGATCCAGTATGGACATTCTTATATTCTTGTGGGAGTGATTCAGAAATCTGCTTATAATGAGATAGATCACACAGATATATGCATGTAATAGATAAAGCACATAGTGAGGACTATAGTTAAGGTTGCAAAGACGTTTCATTCAAAAGAGCCTTTTCAATCACTTATAACTTTCTCAAATGTTCACCTTTTGATCTGAAATTTTCCAGTTTTGTTCTCTACCCAAGGATGAAACATCGGGGGGAAATCTTTCAGCTGTATTCAACTAGGAAGGGAGTAAAACCAAATGTATTTCTGCAATTATAAAAGATGGCTTGCAACCTTCTTTTGAACAGCTCTAACAACCCAGAGGTTTAGGATACAACTGAAATTTGGAACAGATAGAACATTAGGTCTTGGTGATCTGGTGAAAATCCATTTTCATTTGGCCAAATTATAAGGCTATTTCAAAATGTACTTTGAGCATGTGTACTGATTTATTTTTAATCACACACTGCCTTTTTAATTTTAACTAACGATATCCTAACATTCTGTTGGCACTGAGCACTGTGCATGGGTATTGAGGGATGAGGGATCTCATTCCACACATCAATCTATAAAATGTAGAAAATACTCACATTGTTAAAGCACTGTTGAAACAGATGCAGACAAATCAGCCATCACATATTTTCCGGGACTACTCAGCAATCCAAACTTTTTGGGCACCCATTTCTAGAAGCTTACAGAAACACTTCAACATGCAAGCAGATAATGATCCAGAGTACTGAGTTCTATGAGTCTCTCCCCAAAATCTATAAAAGAAAAAACAAAAAATATTTGTTCAGAATACTAAACAGCACAACAAGGAAATGCATCATCACACCAAAGCTAATATGAGAAAACCCTGCAGTGACAGTGTAGATAAACAAAGTACAAGACAAATGAGATATGGATCCCAGCAGGCATGTCAGTTTGGGAAGCACTGAGCTCCATCTAACCAATGAGCTATTTGTAATATTCAAGAAATAAAGACAGACAATGACCTTGGACTAAAACTACACTGTGCTATACTTTAAAAGATATTAGTCAATTTCTTATTATGGAGTGACAACAACAGACTCTGTCACTAAAGTTGAAGCCTGCTTTCCCTCCTTTACCACCTCCTCTACCACCTCCTCCTGCCCAAAAGAAGCCAAAACAAAACCTCAAATGTCAACTCAACTTCAAAATTTTACATACATGGTTCGTAACCAGCTGACAATACTGTGCTCAGATCTGGAGTGATTTGAATAAGCTGCTTGTTGAGGTTAAAGATTTAGAAATTATCGTCACCACGTTAATAATAATAATCACTTTCACAGCACTTTCCATCATACATCTCATAGTACTTTAGATACATGAGTAAGCATAATCTCCATTTTGCAGATTGGGAAACTGAGGCAGTGAGTGAAATCCTAGCTCCTTTGAAGTCAATGCCAGGAATTCCTTTGCCTGCAACGGAGCCAGGATCTCACACTCAGCAATGTTAAATGACTTACCCATGGTCACATAATGAGTGGATTAACAGAACCCCAGATTCAGGGGCTCCCAGTCTCCCACCCTACTCCCAGTTATATAAACAGCTGATGAATATACCACTTAGGTATTCACTTAAAAGTCATGGCTGTGCTGTCCTGGTAGCATGAGTGCGTGAGATGAGATCACTCTTTTATCCCAGTGTTTTTCCACTAATATGAGCACAGGATCAAACAAGTCATAATACAACTTACAACCTCCCATGAGCAAAAACATTGCTTCTAGATAGCATCATGTACTATTGAAATATAGGTACATTTTGTAATCATATTCCGGATTCAGGAAGTGGTGGATCCACAATCAATGGCAGACTTGAAATCAAGACTGGATATCTTTCTCTCTCTCTCTCTCTCTATATATATGCCATAGCTCAAAAAGAATTTAGGGGGGTTCATGCAGAAAGTATTGGATGAGGTTTTTTGATCTTTTATGCTAGAGGTCTGATTAGATTATCATGATGGTCCATTCTGATTTTAAAATCTCTGCATTTATAAACATATTTATAGCAATAGTCTTGGCTAACATCCACTAAATATAGCTGGTAACCTGAGATTACCATTTTTGTTCAAATCAGACACCTCACACCAGAAGCACATTGCAGAAGAAATTAACATACATAAATGGTTAATATTAATGCTTATCATAGCATCATAGAACTGGAAGGGATCTCAAGAAGTCATCTAATCCAGTCCCCTGCACTAAAGGCCCCTGGTCTAGATAATACTTTGTCCTGCCTTTGTCCCAATTAATATATCAGAACTTTGGTCAATCCACCAGCACTAAATAAAAAAGATTGAATTTATGGAGAACCAAAACTCTATCTCACCACAAACCCCATCCACAGGTCAAGTCAGTCTCAAAGATAGTCCAGGAGACTGTGACGGTGCAGGCAGTCCCTGGACACTCCCCTTTTTGACTGCTGTGGCGTAACAGGGACAATTTCACAAAGCTAAAAAAATTATGAGCCAAATCAACTGGCAGAAAGAATTGAATCATAAAAATGTGAATGATAATTTTGAACAAAGTAAGAATACCTTACTAGATACCCTAAAAGCCACTGTCCCACAACTATGGAAGAAGGCTGTACTGGGTAAAAAAATAACCTGGTTTAGAGGGGAAGTGAAAGAAGCTATAAAATATTTTAAACAGTTATATAACAAATGGAGGAAAGGGAAAGTTTATAGTAATGAATATAAGTCAGATATTAGAAATTGTAGAAAACTGATAAGGGAAGCAAAGGGATACAAGGAGACCAGCACAGTGAAGGATGATAGGAAGAAGTTTTTTTTAAAAATGTATTAGGAACAAAAAGAATTCTGTCAAAGGTATTGGTCCATTATTAGGTGGAAATGGTAGACTTATTAGTAATAATGCAGAAATATTTATTGAGCAAGGGCTCAATAAATATTTCTGTGCTCCATTGTGGGGGGGAGGGGGGAACCCAGATGATGTACTCTCATCATATGGTGATGATAACACTCTTTCCGTTCTAATAGTACCTCTGCAGCATGTTAAATAGACACTACTAAATTTAGACATTTTTAAATCATCAAGTCCAGACAACTTGCACCCAAAAGTTTTAAAAGAGCTGGCTGAGGAGTTTCCTGGACCATTAATGTAGATTTTCAATGTCTTGGAGCACTGGGAAACTTCCAGAAGACTGGAAGAAAACTAATGTTGTGACAATTTTTAAAAGGGGTAAATGGGAGCCACTTCCCCATAACCATTTCTTCCAACCAGAAGAGCACTTCCCACTTAGTGGTCCCCAAGGATGCCTGCCAATCCCTTTGCCATATTTTTATTCTCATCACTGAAATATGCAGAAACTAGGACTCTCATTCCCCAGTGTCTTCACCTCACAAGCTACATAAAGTCCTTCATAGACTTTGACATGTCATAATTCAAGATAAACTGTATATCTTGTAAGGCCATCTCTAAATTAATCAAGAGCACCAGGCTTGTCCACCAGCATAAGGGTGTTTCCTTGTCTCTTTGAGATCAGCTTCACAGGGTACACTCTCAGGCACATCCTTTGACTCTAAGGTCATCCTTCATCCAGCCTATTTCCCCATCAAGGTTTCTGACAGCATCTTTGTCCCTGCAGACTTTAGTAAAGGACTTATGAGAGCCTATTTTTGATTCTCTTGAGTCCACACTACTTTTTGAGTGATGATATCAGTGGAGAAACCGCCTTTACTCTCCTCCCCTCATGCAGTCATCTTTTCTTTAGGTTAGTATTCTTTTGGCTGTCTCCAGGTGGGAAGCAAACCCTTGTCTCTTTCTTAGTTACCTCAGGTTCCTCCCGGACAGCTGTTTCTACATTGTGAATATGGTGGGTTTTCCCTCCAGCAGGCTGGAACACTGTCTCGTACAACCTGTCTTTCGCTTGACCTTCACCAGAGCTTAAACCTTTTTTCAGGTCTGCCTTCTCCACCTCCAGTAGTTTCACCTGGGCCTTGACAATCTTGGATTGCTGATCTTTTCCTCACAAAGCTCTTACAGGTCTCTTTCCAATAGCAAACAATGTCACTCACTGTTTTCTTCTTTTGCCGTCAAGACGTACAACTCCTGTTCCCTTTAATGGCATGAGCAAAGACCTGATCCCTGGGGGAACATATCTCTTCCAGTTCTTGCAAGGCTTCTGCTTTTTGGGCCTGTAAGGCATTTATCTGTGCATGGCCTTTGACCCAGATCCTTTCACCTGCAGTGACCTTTTCCTCTAAATCTTTCTTGCTTATTAAAGGAAGGGCTTGCTGGACAGCTGTAGAGGGTATCTCAATTACTGCAGCTTCCACAGTAGATACAATTTTGGTATTTGTGCCTGTTGATACCCAGTCTTTTGATGGGTGATCCAGTCCTCCACTTGAACAGTCTTTGAGAGCTTTCAAGTCATCATTCTGCTCTGCTTGCCTATAAAAGCAGCAGCCTCCTGGTAAGTTATGACTGTGTTCTCCATCTCATCCCATGTACTAGTGCTTTTGTTGTGTCCCTCTGTCCTCCCCAGGGTCTTTATCTTTAGTCCATCCAGTGCCTTAAATTGTTCCAGGAGGTGGCTGAGAAATTCCTGCAGCTGAGCATTGAAGTCCTCCTCTTGTCTCCTGAACATCTCGTTCTCACTATGCTGCTTCTGCAGCTCCAAGATGAGCGCTACATTCTGGTCCATCAGCAGATGTATCTCCTAGGTCTTTGCTATGTAGATCTGGTCCTGGAGGGTTTGCAAAGCCATCTTGTGCTCTTTCTGCTGTCTCTGCAGCTGGTTCCATACCTTGGAAAAATGTCTCTGCAGCTCTGCAGAAACTGCAACAAGATCTTCAGGAAGCTGCAGAGATTTTAGCTCCTCATTCTTTCCCTGATGAATTTCCTTTATTCTGGTCCTGCTGTCATTATAAAGAACTTTTTTTTCTCTATCTGTCATTTCAATAAAC
This sequence comes from Eretmochelys imbricata, assembly GCF_965152235.1. Classification (NCBI taxonomy): domain Eukaryota; kingdom Metazoa; phylum Chordata; order Testudines; family Cheloniidae; genus Eretmochelys; species Eretmochelys imbricata. The sequence goes on from NC_135573.1 coordinate 168,041,491, forward strand.
TTTCTTGCTTCCAGTACAGTTTCTTGGTGAATGTATTCAGGTCTTCCTGGAGCAGAAATGTCTTGGCCTGCTTCACCATCAACAGACTCTAATTTTTCCCTCTCAAGCTGTAGGTCCTGTTCAAGCCCTTCTAGCAGTTCCACTCCAGGGTAGATTTCCCTCGGTATAGCTTCTTTCCCACCTTCACTTCCTGATGACAAATCACCTGGAATACTTGAGAAACCAAATCCAATGGTTTTTCCATGCTATTCTTGTTTTCAAGGCTGCAAGGGAAGACTGGTATTTAGACATCATTCTTCTTTCCAACTACTTCAACGTGGCCTTCAAGTCTGTCTTTATTTGGCTGACCTGCAGATTATTTTCTTGAGCTGGATGTTCAAGAAATCCTTGTTGCTGAGCTCTTCCTCCACTTCACCCATCTTCTGCTTATGCAGATGCTGGAGCTTCCTCTTCAGTTGCTTCTTGGAGACTAACCTGGAGTTTCTTCTAATAAACACCATGCTCCATTTCCACTGTATGGATTTGTTCACCCAGCTTAGTCACTGCAAGTGGTTTCTCTTCTTCCCTGCAACTAGCTCTTTGTCTGTCTGTCTGTCTTCTAGGCACCAGATTTGTTCCTATTGCTCATTCACTTTCAGTAGGAAAACCTAGGCATCTAGGCCTGCAAACTACTTAACTGTTCAAGTCACATCCATTTCCTGGGACCTTTGACTTCCTCAGTCTTTGACCTTAGTTCTGCAGCCTGGGAACACTGATGATTTTAGAAGCAGCTGCCTCGGTCTTTTCAGGCTCCTGTATCAAGTTACTCAAACTCTCCACAGTCTCATGTTCTGAGGTAGAGTCAAGGCATCCATGGCAAATGGAGGAAAATCTGCGACCCATGGCTGACCTCTAACCCTGAAGCCCTCCTCCCAGCTTTTGGGACTATCAGAGGCACCCAGGACTGCAGTCTCTTACTTCTCCATAACAACAGCCTCTCAGTCCAAAGTTATCATAGGACAGCATCTTCTAACATGCCATCTCCCCTGTACTTAAGACAAATTACACCCGGGGTATCACTCTTCCTGACCTCAAACTGTGTCCCCTCAGTTTTTTGTTCAGCTTCTGCAGCTGTCTTGGTCCCAGTATCCTTAATAGTCCAGACCTCCTCAGTTGTCTCTGAGCCCATGTTAGCCAGCAATCCAGTTTCTGGTTACTCAGGGGAAGACCCATCTTACAAACTCCTGTTGGTGAGAGTCCGCACACCTGATTGGCAGGACCACATAACTTCTTCCCTTTCAGCATTCATGACATGCTAGCCTGTCCAGTTACTGCCACTGCTGCTGGGCTCCCTGCCAAGTCTGGGATAGGATTTCTGGGGTCATTGCTGTTATTCCATTCACCAGTCTGGGAGGCTGGACATCTCACCGCCCAGGACAGTATAGGCACCTCTCTTGATTCTCTTCTCTCCTTGATGGGAGCAGTTTTTCAGTCCCTTTTCAGGCACCACATGTAAAGGTGTGGGGAGTCCCTGCACACCCCCTTTGCAGCCTGGCCTACCACTGCAGGGGTGCCCCTTCCCCCCTGCCCTGGTTTCCCCCAAGTGGAGCTGAATAGATTCACTTTAATTGCCTAGAGGAAGAAGACGTCAACACATAATTAACAAGACAGTATGTCCCCTTTTTAAAAAGGTTTCAAGACAGGAATCATTTACAACAAAACACTTCACCTGGACCCTGGTTCAGAGCTCTCAAACTTTCAGTCACACACAATGTCTCTGAGTCAGGTTAATCTTGCCTCCTGGTGCCTGAGAGAGCAACTGCCTGGTTTCTATTCCTCTCTCCCCTGCTCTGATTCCTGTTCCTATTTGTATGACTCAGACCCAGCTCTTAATTTGTAATGAAAGAGGTGCCAGGGCTCAAGCAATTATGTGCTGGGACTCAAGTATTTTTTTTATATATTCATAACTGATGCAGCAGGTTCAGAGGTTCCAGGGCTATGCCTAGAGGTGCTGGGGCTCAGCCCTGGCACAAATTAAGCACTGCTGCAACCCCCAGGGTGAAAAAGGGCATCCTGGATTATTCCCAGGCTGCAGGCTCCAGCCTGTCCCTTAAAGGGGTAGTTCATTTTACTCGTACATTCTTTCCCAGGGAGCCCAGTGCTCCACTAGTCTGCTCCAGTCCCAAAAAACAGCTCTATCCTGTTCTGCTTTGATGAGTTCTGTGTCTTTGGCACTGCTTCCATTGGCCATGTGAGCCAGGACACTGTGAAGTGAATTCAGTACTATAGTCATCACTGGTTCAGTTAGGACCCATTGTGGAGTCAGCTCTCCTCTACCACTGCCACTGGTCCAGTCTAGGGGTTCTCAAACTGTGGGTCAGGACCACATTTTAATGGGGGTTGCCAATGCTGGTGTTAGGCTTGCTGGGGCCCAGGGCCAAAACCGAAGCTGTAGCCCCACTGCCCAGGGCTGAAGCCAAAGCCTAAGGGCTTAGCCCCCTCCCTGCCCAAGGATGAAGGTTACATACCCCCCACTCACAGCAGAAGCCCGTGAGTAGCTTTGGGCCCTCTGCCCAGAGTGGCAGTGCTTGGTCAGGCTCGGGCTTCAGTCCCACCTCTTGGGGTTGTGTAGTAATATTTGTTGTCCAAAGGGGGTCACAGTGCAATGAAGTCTGAGAACCCCTGGTCTAGTCAATCCTCCCTGTGGAGTTAGCTCTGCTTCTACTGTCACTGGCCAAGTCCAACATATTCCTTTACCCAGAGCTTAGAATCTCCAGGAGAGGAACCCAGAGCAAAACATGACCCATGGAGAGGGTCCCTGCTTTCTGGAATAGAACACCTCATCTCAAAGACAGACCTCTTTCCTCTCCTCTCGACTGAACCCAAGCTTTGCTACACAACCAACTTTTGAAACCCAACCAAAGTCCATTACTCATAAACTCAGGGTGACCCCACACCCAGGGCATATCTTACACAGTTCTTATGTCCTGTAATAATCATAACCTATCATCACTTTTACTCAAAACAAATTCTAAGCAAAACAACAAAACTCAGAAGGTGGATATATGGATGAACGTTCTAATTCATATAATTGAGGCTGACCAGAGCTGACTTTTCCCCAACAGAAGGAGCAGAGAACTCCATTCCTTTAGGACTTCTAGCCTGAGGCTTACAAGTGCATAGGACAGAAATGACAGCATGGTGTGTTCTAAAGGTTTTATGAGCATGAGTTTGAAAACCTTTCAAAGCTGCAAGTGAGTTTTGCAGATTATCCCTAAAGTGTGTCAATGAAACCTTTACACCATGTCACATCTCCATGTAAATTATTGTGCATATGTCATGTATTTCACAAAGAGTTTTTAAAAATGTCATTGGGGCTATTTCTTGTATCTCTCAATCTGGAAACCAGGGTCTTTTATTTCAACGAGTAATGCAATCTCATGTAAGTCTTGAAAATAAAAAAAAATACTACATTACACCATCACTTCAGGTGGCTACCACGTAATGAGGAGAATGTGAGAGGAAGGAAGTAAACTGTTCTTAAACATGTTTGGTACAGACCTGGGTTCAAGTTTTGGTGGAAATGTTCCACAGTATGACTTATTTTATCTGAACTATTTTCCCCATGCTATCTTAAGTAATTTGTTGGGGTTGACCTGAAAAAATTCTTCTTTCTGCTTCAGCACTCAGAAAACTTCTTTCACCCTTCTCTCATCTGTTCATTATAAATGTTATTCAGGTTGCGTATCAGTTAAAAAATCAAAAGCACAACATAATTAAATCCTAACAATAAAATACCAATGTTGCTAAACTCTCACAATTTTATCATAAATCTCATGATATCTGATGTTTTTCTTAAAGCCCAGCTCCTGATCTAGAGGTGATTAAAGGAGAAGCTCAGCTTTCATTTACATCAGAAAATAAGTTTCTAGTCCTTGTGGTTGCAAAGACAAACCTGAAAACATTAACCTTGCAGGATCAAAAGGCAGGACGGACCCAACATTTTTTATTTTAAAGATCTTGTGACAATATTATGATTTTGGGGGATCTAACTCATGGTTTTTGATCTCTTGGGGCTGGCAATACTGAAACAAGTATTCTGTGTACAGTTTATATATTTGAATACTTTTACATGGAAGACATTTTTATTTATTTCTATTATGGTAGCATACAGGACTCTCCAGTAAGGATCTGAGACCTTAGTGCTATACAAATAGTGTAAAAGATGGTGCCTTCCCTGGAGAGTTTAACAACTTACTTTGGGAAATCATATCTTCTTTGGGACATTATTACAGTGGCAGTAGGAGTCATTAGTAGAGAACAGTATTATCTCACATCCAACTGTATATCAAAGCCAAAATATGAACCATTGAGTAATAGTCAACTGTACCATGTTCTGAGAAAATGTGTCTGACTGTAGCTTGGCTGTTTCTTAAGCAGAGAGCAGTAGAATATATAATAAAAATTACAATGATGCTCTCTCTTAGTCAACAGTCATTCGTGGAAGACTTTATTGTAAATACAACTGATAAGCATCCATATATCAAAGAATTTGATGTATTAAAACTACAGGTTTTCTGACGATTCTCCTGTACAAGATGTCTGCTTCTTTATCATATTGCAAAATACAACTTAATTCAGTTGAAAAACTCCTGACATCAAAGAGGTGTAAATTAGAACTGGGAAGAAACAAATCATGTCACTCAAGGCAATATCACAGATTAGCAACCAGATGATTAATTTACGCTTCAATCCTCCTGATCAAAGTAAGGCAGGGCTACAGCTGTATGAACTCCCAAGTTTACCTTTTCAGAAAGACCATTGAGTGAGCTGATGATTTTACCTGAACCTGACAAGGGCAGCGTGGAGAGCTCTATTCATGAGAGACTGTCTAGTAGGATAAGAATCATGTATATTCTGTATATTCTATTATGTATCATCTACTCAGGCTCTCTTATCTGTATTTCTTATATGCGCATTCTGTAAATTAATTCTAACAAATGTATGAAGCAAGTTGAATAATTATGGTAATGTTTAAATTAATGTATGTTATATATTCTAATCTTTAGGGCATGCACTGTGCCTACAAATAAAGCAATAAGTTACAGTTTTACAGAGACATGGTTTTACATGGGCATTCTCTGTAAACCAACTGGGAGCATTAATACTTGCCCAGCCAAACAGCTGGTAGACAAAGAAATAAGTGAGGTTGCAACATTCATACTGTGTCTCAAGATTCATGCCCAACTATAGGGAAGGCATTCTGGGTTTGTAGCTGCAATCGCTGAGTATCTGGGTTTGTGAAAACATATTGGGTGAGGGCAAAGATTTTCAGACAAGAGGGTGCATACAACAGATACAGAGGAATTAAGATGCATTGAGATATCAAGATAATAATAAATGTAATATAACAAAAGTTAAGATGATTCATTTTAATTGAAATTCTACTCTGAAAAGCAGCTGTCAAATTGCATTATTGGATTCCTTATTGATTGTGTCTCAGTGATTTCCATATCAAAAGTGCTCAGTTTATCACCACAAAGATGTTTTTTTTCTAGCTGCAAAATCTGCCTAAGATCTGAAAATCAGCCTAGTCTCTTTCTTTCTCAAGCACCACTACCATTAATAAAAATTCTGCAGACCAAACTATGCCTTCAGTAACTCATGTGCAATCTCTGTGTCCTAAATTAGTCCCTAAGCCACCCTGTGAAACCCCATTACACTCCGTAAGGTGGATAGTGATAACTGAGTGGAACTTAGAAAACAATCCTGTTTTTGCTATAAAAGAAGCAATAGAAACTAGGTTGCTCTCAGCTGTGCTTGCTCTTCAAAACTAACAGAGTAAAAAGTAGTAACAAATTATTTTTGTCTCCGAAGAGAGCAAGTATGACTCTGTAAACACAGAGCAAAATTCAGCCCTGCGCTGAGGCCAGCCTGTGCAACACTTAAGTCCTCCTCAAGGCATCAAAATAGGGCTTGAGAGGGTCTAAGGTGCACCAGACTTGTGCTGGCCTCCAGTGCAAAGGTGAATTTCATGAGGAACAGAGCTGTTCAATAAGAAAATGCTGTTATTACCTAATCACTTTTCAGAAAATACCTGCACTTCCATATTACAAAAGGATCAGTGACAATGAAAATACTTGGAAGAACCAAACCCATGATTTCCTGCAAAGTGTGTGTTTCATCTAGTAAGTTATCGGATGCTTTCTCAAGAAGAAATTTAGCATTTAGGTCATGGAACCAGCACTTCACATTACAGACCACAATGACTATCACTACATCTATAGTCTTAACTACTTCTTGGCGGTTAAAGTAGTCATTTCCTGACCTTACTGAGGAAATTACATATCGCTTGGTAGAGCTAGGTGAAAATTTGTTGCAATTTTGAATTTTTGGGAAAAAATGTTGACCACTGTATAAACTCATTCAAACCCAGAAAAATATTATACTGTTTCTGTTTCCTGAAGGGATGAAGCCCATACCTAAACAAAGTTTTCATGATTCTTCTGACTTACTGCAGCCCAGTCCAAATAATCATGCAAATATATTGATACAGTTATTTTCAAGTCTTTGTTTCTGGTGAACATTACTGAGAACAAAAATTAGGTCCTACAAATGTCAATGGAAATGACTAAAAGGAGTTGCAAATATCACTTGAATGTTTGTTCTGCCGCCCGCTCCCCATTCTCCCAGCTCTACCATCTGGAATATAAACCTGTTGGGTTTTTCAGTCAGAGCACCTGATTCTCCAGTGCCTTGCACATACTGTGTGAGTGCCAAGTGGATGTAAAATATTACCAATAGGAGCTGGGAGTGTTTTCACCCACTTTTCACAAATATAAATGACTTTGCCAAGGTGAAAGGTTTCACACTGTCTGGAATGGTTCATGACCGCGAGTGCTCACCTTAGGGCAGACCATCAGAAACAGAGCAGACAACTCAAACTGGTGGCATGTTCCATAACCAGGCCCCATCAAGCCTGTAACAAATGTGAACTCCTGGACCACCACCACAGTCCTATCACAGAGTCACAGACAGTCCCCTTAAGGTCTCCAGTCTGTCTTGCCCCCCAGACAAATTGGACTTAGTGATAAATGGTTCCTTACACCCAGGGGTGAAAGTAAGTCTAGGGACTTACTGATACTGGGCTGGGCTTGGCTGGGGCCGGCTCTGGCTCCCGGAAGGGGCGGGACCTCGGACGGAAGGGGCGGGGCTGGCGGGTCAGAGCCAGCCCCGGCCCACCCTGTACCGGCAAGTGCCTCCTTTCCCCCCACCCTGGGGTAACAGCGGCAGCCGGGGGCTCTGGCAGTGGTTTAAAGGGCCTTGATTTGCTGCTGAGATAAATGATAGCACATGCCTTTAATAAATAAGCTCAAACATGACTTCATTTAGCCCCAAGCAATCTAAATATGGTCTTGCAACGCTCGGAGGGGCTTTTACCTATAGATTCTATTAGAGGATCATCAGGCATTGAGGTTCTAGTCCCAAACAGATCAGGCTCAGTCTGAACCCTCAGATGTAGTTGAGGCTTGTTTCTCAAAGGCTGAGAAGTGAAGATAGTATTGGTATATTTTCATCAGCAACTGATTATTATATCATAAAGAGGTAGAGGCAAACAACACTAATGACCTAAATATGCCCTCTATTACATGGTTACAGCATGATTAACTTCAATGGGAATTACAGCTAGGGAACTGAGGGCAGAATTGGGCGCTAACAATGAGCGAGGTGAGCATTTTATTTTATAGCCAGTTTATTCAGTTATTTGGATGCATAGACAGAAAACTATCTCCTCCCAGGTCTACATGGGTTGCCAATATCTTCTAGGAAATACTGTCGGAACAAAATACAAACTCTATTTTTTATTACAATAACACATAGTCCCGTTGTGCTTGGCACTGCACTAAAAGAAAGTCCCTGCGCCAAAGAGATGACAATCCAAGCTGGTTTATAGTTACCAAATAACTACTCAATAGGTTATCTGGAGGGCTGTCCTGGAAATGCTTAAAAAAAATCAAAATCAAGTTTTTTTAACCAACATTGTTTATGGGATTTTTTTTTGCCAAAAATTCAAAAACCTCAAAAAACCCCACCCCCAAAACCTCAAAACAACATTTTGTTTGAAATTGTCAGAATTCCAAATAAAATAAAAAAAAAACAGTTTTCACATGTCAAAAAAAAAAGATTTTGAAAACATATTTTTGATTTCAAGATTTAGGCTTTTTTTAATGAACTACCCTTCTCCCCTAGCCAAAACCAGAAGTTTCATTAAAATTTCCATTTAGCTGAAAAGGCGTATTTCATTTAAAAAAAAAAAAGTTTGGCAAACACTTTTTGACCAGCTCTCGTTATAGGTAATGCTGAATTCGGGAAACAAAACCACACACCAGTAAGAAAACAAGAAACCAATATTAAATCCTATGCCTTTCCATAAATTCTCTTTCTGACAAAATGGAGTCAATAAAAAAAGGCGAGGGGGCACGTGGAATACTGCCTCCACTTCTCTCGGTTTTGATCTCTTCTCCTCCCCCTCTCCCCACCTTTCCTACTCCAGCAAGTGTCTCCACTGGTCCATGCCAATTAAAACTGGCTAGTAAGCTGAACATATATTGTATAGCCAGTTATGGCACATGTTTATTCAGTTCTTTGGAGGCACAGATAACAAACTATGTCCTCCCAAGTCGACATGTGTAGCCAGCATCTTGCTAGAAAATACTGTCCACAATCAATACGTTATTGTTGGCCACCGTTGTAATGCTTTGACTTCATGTAATCTTTTATTTGCTTGCCTGAGTATAACCTTCAGGCAGCTGCAATAATTCACTGAAAGAGAGACTCAACAACCGATTTGACTGGTGATTTAGTCAACATCTAAAAAGAAGAGCAAGAAAACTACAAGATAAGCATTTCTCCAAGATCTAGTTCTTACACATCACACAAGCAGAATGAACAAGATCATTTGCAAGAGCACTATCTGGTGACTTCCAATAATGTTACATTCACCACTTGATATGGTAGGATCTATCTGATCAAACAAGAACAATGGCTACTGGAGTAAATGTAAATTGTTACAGGTATTTCAGTTCATGTTATATGACCATTCAGTTAGCTGCCTTCACGTGCAATGTTTCACCAGACAGTCTCAGATGTAGCATTCACCCTGAACATTAATGCATATGCTCCAGTTTTACTCTGTTTTTCACTACTAAATACTGGCAATGTATCCTCTATATTCTGCCTAAAATCCTTGGGCCGGATGCACTAGTTTTCCCTGAAATCTGTATTCTCCACTATTTCAGTTACATAACAATGAATAAATACAAACATGACAATTCAGATATGGCGCTACTCAAATGAAAAAAAAAAACAAAACAAAACAATGTAAGACTATCCAGTAAGCAAACAGGCCCCTGTTCCACTAATAAGCCACGGCAAGACTGCTCTCATCATGTGCACCACCTGTAATGTAATGTTTCTTGTCATGTTTTGATGTAATATTTTCCTTTGTTCTAGGGGCAAATACCACCAGACCTCTTAAAACCTATTTTGGCTGCACCCCTTTCTAGTGTGGATCCCCAGTTGGGACTCCCCCAGTATCTCTTTCCATCTTTCTTTATTCTCTTCCCCCTTTCCCTTTCTTTCCAGCCTTTCCCCTCTCTTCTACTTCCTCTCCTCAGCCCCAGACTGCTGCTCACCACTATTTCTCTATTGTTATGTTCTGCATAGATGCTTATACTGTGCTCAGCACAGTAGTATCTGAGCACCAGTAGTTCGTTAAGCAACGTGACTATAGATCTGTCACATGTTATTTGTTCTCTCCTCCTCCCCAAGCTTGCCTGAGCAGCCCTCCAGATTTGCCCTGCTCCATTCAGATTTGGCCGCTTCAAATTCCCTTCCCCCACCAGAGTGAGCACTCTGCAGATTTGTCTCATATTGTTCCAACCGTCCCCTCTGCAAATCCACCCCCCCACAGACTTCCCCATAAATCAGCCCCTGCTCAAGATATTCCTGTAGATTTCATTCCTCAGACTATCAGAGTTCTAGTTTTTCTGCTTTTCCTCCAACCCAGAAATCCTGCTAACAGTACAGTGATGGCCCTTAAATATTCAGGTAAATAGATATGTTTATGTCAGTATTGGCATTATTCCTTCACACTTTCTTATACTAACTATAGAAAATAGCTTGAATACTATAAACAGCGAGATAAACTCACCGGGCTACCACTGCATTTTGGTATTTCTGATTCTAGTTCCAGAAAGAACGTGAAGGTAAAAACAATTATCCATTGTCTTAAAACCTCTGAAAAGGTTCCATATCACTTAGCTGCTCAATTTTTATTTATTTTTGTGGGAAGGGGGATTTTATTTTAGCCAAAATATAATCAGAATAGTTCACTCATCTCTGCTACACACCTTGGACCTGATCCAAAGCCCGCTGAAGCCAAGGAGAGTCTTATCACTGATTTCAGAGGGTTTTGGCTCAGGCTCCTGATTTGGACAGAGTCTGATCTGTTTCCAGATCTCATTCGAGTTCCCTAGCAGAAGGACTAAATAGCACAATAAATATCAACCGTTCCAACACAGAGCTGCATATCCATATGTTCCTCATTTTAATCTATTTTGATAATCACAAATCACATCTTACCATTGTTTTTAACATCTGCTCCCAGGAAAGCTACAATCTTTCTCAACACTCTCTTGAAATCCAGTGGGAAATGGTATAATGCAGTAAACAGGAAGATTTAGAGAGCGCATTGAAGTATAAATATGCTAATAATGCCATAAATCAAGTTAATGCAATGCTTGCTTCTGACACTGGGTATTAAGAGGAGTAAATTCCCTTTATGTTGTTATAATGGGGAAAATGCAGCAACATAGTCTTGCCTCAATTGTACGATCACCACAAAAATAACCGCAGACATTTTCCTTCTTCAACCCTGCTAACTCCCCAGAACTGTTTAAGCCCTGTGTTTTTGCCTTTTTCAGTCTCAAGTTCACTCCACTGCTTTTCTACAGATGAGTTATTCCCGCTCTCTCTTGGAAACACAATATTTTATTTATACGCAAGAGACTCTATTACAACATCTTGGAACAAAGCCTGATTTTGTCAAGTAGTTGATTTAAAGGATTTGCATTCCTAAACATCTTGTATGCATTTTAATGCACTTAAATAAGAAAACCATCTGTGCATTTCTTCCTTTATTTGAAACTATGCTTGGCAAACAATCATTACAAATATAAGTAGCATACCATTAAGCATATGGTTCAATGACAACATATTTACTTATTTCAAGATCAATTCACTGGAAAGCACTGGGTTTTTTAATATTAAAATTCATAAATCAGATTTGTATATAATATAGGATACCCACTTTTGCAATACGGCTGCTGTGCCTCAGGGTAAAATATGCTATTATTGTGTCTATAGGTTTGGGATTATGCAAAATGTCAGTCAGTTACCTCATCACAGTATAGTAATTCAGTCTCTCACTTGGGCCCCTGTCACAGCATCCATTTCACAATGGCCTGACAATTCCTCACATGCAGCATGGGAAACATGTGCTGTGTTGTATGTGTCCTTAAAAGGAGTCAAGGTGGACTTTAGTATTATTTACTATTGTAGTACCTAAAGGCCCCAAATGGGATCAGGGCCCCATTGTGTTGGACATTGCACAAATGCACTGCAAGAAACCGTCCCTGCCGCACAGATCATACAATCTCAGTAGGCAAGGCCGACAAAGGGAGGTATATTATTATCCCATTTTACAGTGGAGGACCCAAGAAAGTAAATGACTTAGGTGGGTCCATTTCAGGGATCTTCCTATCTGCTTTACTATGGCAAATGGTAAAATGCAGTTTTACTCTGAAAAGTGACTGCAAACAGGGCATTGTGGAGTTGCGTATTGCTTCTTAACTCTTGAACAAATATGCTCAGTTTACAAGTAAAAAGTTGTTTTTGTCTAGTTGGTAATTCTGAACACTCAGTCTGGGATCTGAAAATCAAGCTGGGTTCTTTCTGGTTCAGGCATCACTGCCAATTTAAATTCACCAAATTAGCAATTCTGCAGGTGATGCAAGAGGTAAAATATGTTCCAGAACACTCTCCCAAAACTTTATTTTCTCTACAGGACTAACAGGAGGAGTAAGAAAATAGAAACAAAAGGGATTTAGGCCAGGTCTACATTACCACTTACTTTGGTATAACTTACATCACTCAGGGGTGTGTACAAGCCACCTCCCTTGAGTGACATAAGTTACACCAACCTAAGTGCCGGTGTGGACAGCATTATGTTGGCTATAGACTTCTCCTGCTAACATAGCTGCCACCTCTTGCCAAGGTGGATTAATTATGCTGATGGGACGGCTCTCTCCCATTGGCATTGGGCGTATTCACCAGACGTGCTACAGCAGTGCAAGATGCGTTGGTCCAGCTTTGCCGAAATAGCACTTCTAGTGTAGACTAGCCCTTAATCAGTAAAGTGAGAGGTATAGCGCTGAATAAACACAGGGATCTGAATGGCTGAAGAAGATAGTGCCATATTTTCTTTACTAAGTTCTCCCTGTGCAATGTGTTAGAAAAGGTTACTGAGAGAAATTTGGACACAAACATTTTGGATTGGACAAAATTAAATAAAACTTCAGTCAAACAGCTCATATGTCAGCATGGCTGCAATGCAATGATCCTAATGGTGCCAACTTCTAACTGGCAATAGTGTTGGCATACTGTGCACATGGAAATAAAAACAACAGGTGGTTCAGAAGGCAAAAGAAAGGGATATATGAAAGAACTTTGGTTCTGAAACTCCAATTGGAAGGTAAACACCTGCTGCAATCATGAAAGCTGCAGGGAAAGGACAGAGTTTTGAAAGGGTCAGTGGGAGACACTGGAACAAAAGTCACACATATCCTTGGCTATTAATTGCTAGAAACTGGTTATTGTAAACAAAAGTAAAAGTAGACCGCACTTCTCTTTTGTATCTCCTGGGAGATCAGAAAAGTACATCTCATGTTAAAAATTTACTGCCATCTATGGATCTCATATTTAAAAGTACGTGTGTTAGAAAATGTAGTACTGGTGAAACTGACAAATTAACAGCCCAGGAGAGGGAACTCCTCCGTTTGGCCATAGAAGAGGTACAGCTCAGTATAAATGCAAGTTTCCTCACACTGTCTTGGAGATTGATCCATATTTTTCTCTCCTTTTCCCCCAAATATGGGGTAGCGAGAGTTTGGGACAGTATGCTCACTTGGCTACTCTAAATCAAGGAGAGTCTCTTTTTTCCCCAGTCTCCCAAAGCACCTGTGACGAGAAACCCTTCTGTCCTCCTCCACTGCTGTTCTTATGTCTTCTACATTTGGCAGGAGGAAGGTGGGGTCAGTGGAAATAGCAGGACCCTGCAGTCTGTGGGGTTATTTAGCTCAGCAACTCAGTTAAACTCTGGTCAGTGTTGCTGCTGCTCAGAACTCCCAGACAGCAGCAATGAAAGATTCTGGAAAATATAGTTTCTACCTTCACTCACTCACTTGCTAGTAAGAGCTTGCCAAATTTGATTGGTGTGAATGCATTTTTCAGGCCCTATCATAAACTGCCAGGTCCTACAGATTACATACTTGCTTTGAGCTCCTTTCAAAAATATTCCAATAGTGGATCAAATCCATTGCAGGGTCCTTACCCAAGCAAAACTCCAATCAGATGTTCAGTTAGAAATCTGCTTCAGGAAGAACTAAGTAGCAACTTTGTAAGGACTTCAGAAAACTTGGCTCTATATCTACTATCATCTTGCTTTCTTGAACCTACTCTAGCCTAACAAGTGTTCTTGCTGCTTGCCATCACCTTGCATATTTCTTCTGTAGCCTCCTTAATAAAACCGTAGGTGTGAATTCCATCTAGTCCTGGAGACTTGATAGCTTTCGTTTGTGCTAAATTACAAAACGCTTCTGGCTCACTGATCGTGAAATCATTCAAGATACTGCATACACAAACAGTGTCAGATGGCATATTTTTTCCTGATTTCTCATGTAAATACATTGGAGGTGTATTCATGTAATTATTTAGCTGCTTTGTCATTCTCTGTCATCTTTTCCCATTCCTTCATCTAATGTTTTAATTTCTTCCTTGACTGGCCTCTCATTTTTGTTGCCTAAGAGAAACATTTTGTGCTTGTGTTTCTACACATCTAATTTTAGCTTCCAGTTGGCATTTTAAATGCATTTTTCCTTTTTTGCATTCAGCATTTTTCTAGTGCTCTTTTAATTTTGTCTTTCTTTATTGTTGTTGCTTACGAGCTTTGCACAGTTTATTGTTATTCCCTAAATTGATTTAGTGATGGTGTACTCTATTTAGATAGGATCAGCGTTTATAGAGGGTAGATATTTATATTGCCTATGGTATTTACCACATAGTCCTTACATTTCACTCAGGTTCATTTTAGGAAATCAGAAAGTCACAGAAGCTTATTTTGTTTATTTCCAGATATATCAGCTCAACCAAATTTGAAGCTTAAAATAAAATACTAAAAAGTATGTACTTGCCTCAGGCTCAGATATAGAGTCATTTGTCAAACTCAGTTTACATTGTCAGTGATTTGTCATTTCAGTCTCTATATCAGGCCATGTCTACACTAGCAAGCTTTCAGCGCCACAGCTGTACCAATACACACGAGCCACTGTAAGATCACTTGTGTAGCTGCTCTATGCTAAGGGGAGAGAGCTCTCCCATCGACATAATAAAATCACCTAAATGAGTGGTGGTAGATATGTCGGCGGGAGAGCACCTCCCGCCGATATAAGCACTGTGCACACGAGTGCTTATGCCAGCAAAACTTATGTCACTCAGGGGTGTGTTTTTTTTCACACTCCGAGTGACATACGTTTTTCTGACATAAGGGGTAGTATAGACATGGCCTTAGTTTAAACTAACTCCTGAATTCATCCCTGATTTAGCCCCAGGACAGATGAAAGGCAGCTTGTGCCTCCTGTATTCAGGGGCTGCACGGGGTGAAATGGGCCACAGGGTACAAGCTAAAGCAGCCCTCAGGACTACCCCATGTGGCACGCCACGCTGTTGCAGCTCTCGTGTGTGTTTAAGCTGCAGGGAATAACAGAGATGCAGGCATGCCCCCAAAATTTCTCCTCTCACCTGTGTTCCAGGGGCTTCTGTGTGGGAAGTACAGAGCCAGCAAAATTAGCTCTGAGTCTAACGTAAGGACCTGTAGTGGGGTGGTTGCCCTACTCCAGTAGGCAGGTGTTAAAAGCAGTCCTGGAGAGGGCTGCAGCTGCGAAAAGAAGTGAGACCAGCTGACCACAGTGTGGCCAGCTCAATCAGGGTCATGGGCCAGGAGCTGAAGGAGTCTCACTCTTGCCCTGGAGTGGAAAGGGCTAGCTGCCTGGGAGCTCAGGCTACTGGGAGCAGAGCAGTGCTGGGGGAAAGGCAAGAGGAGCTGGGGAGCTCATGCTTGGTAAACCCCCAGGCTGCAGGCCTTGGTAAAAGCCAAAGCAGGTACTGGGGTACAGAGCCTGGGACTAGGCAGAGGCAGCTGGTCCAACCCCCTACATATAGCCCCACTGACTTCATTTGGTACCCCCATCACATGTGGGGATCTGCACAGCCACTTTCCATGCTGATCCAATTGAACCATCTCAGTTCTCCATCTTACAAAATAGTTGTGACATACTGTACGCCATGTTCACCATTTTTAAAAGACTATGACAAATTTTGTACAAAGTATGCCTTGTGAGGTATCATTTGAAAACTCATAATCAGCTGAACATTAATGTCCTGGTAAAATATATACATCAACACTGTATGTAAAGTTATAAGATTCCACTTTACACGTACTGCAAGTTTAGAAAAGCAGCCACAAACCAGTTCTTCAGAGACAAAAAAAATATCTAACCGGGGTGTGTTAGTATATCAGCATAATCGAATGGACCATCAAGTAGGCTATCACCCAGGGAAGCAGCCATTCTTTGGCAGGAAGGGTGTAAGTGAGAACTTTACATATTGGCAAAGACACAGCTGGAGTTTTCATGTAAACAGACTGGCTGTCACCTGAACCCCAGCTGGAGATAATCCTCAAAAGGGAGGAGAGGGTATAAGAATAAGAAACAGAGGCCCCAAAATCACCTCTCTCCCCTCCTCATCTCTACTGACCGTAGCTACAGTGTTTGAAAGACAAAGGAAGCATAATGGAACTGGGGGGAGGAGAGAGATCCTGGCTGAAGTAATCCAGCCAGACTGCTGTAAGTTTTTGGTCAGAAAAAACTTTTTGCTTTTAAGTTCACTTATCTTGTTAAATTCGGCATTAGTCTGCAATTTATCTTTTTATTTTCTTTATAACCAGTTCTGACTTCTATGCTTCATTACTTATAATCACTTAAAATCTATCTTTCTATAGTTGTTAATGTGTTTTATTGTTTTATCTAAACTGGTGTGTTTGGATAGCAGTGTTTGGGAACCTCCGCTTGAGATAACAATTTTCCATTGATGAAATGATAGACTTTCTGTGAGCTTATATTGTTCAGAAAGAGAGATCTGGGCAGTACAAGATGCACATTTCTGGAGAAGGTCTGGGACTGTGAAGTTGCTGGTGTCACCCTATATGTAATTCATGAGCGTTTGGGCACAGCATTCATATAACTCAGCTGACAGTGATTTAGCACGCTAGAGGCTGTATGTGAGCAGGACCAGGAGTGGTTGTTCTCACAGTACAGCAGTGTACAAGGCACTCCAGTGGGGAGAGTTAAGAAGACCCAGCTGTTCAATTCTCCAAAATGTACCCTGGATAATATAAAAATAATATTTTCTCAAGAGAATTAGACCTCTGATGAGCCAAAAGTAGTCTCTGTGTAGGAGTTCCTCTCAAGGCAGAACTGTTGTCCAAAACAATCCTTGGAAGTCTCCCTAAAGGGAATGAATAGAATTATTCAAGAGTGACCCCATCCATTCTCATTGGCGACTGCAGGTGACCCAGTAAAACCACATGCTCAACAGTATCAATAGCAGCTAACAGTTCTCACAAGATGAGAACACTCACTTTAACCATAGCTATTACTGTCATGAAATTCAATAGTACAAAGTTTAAGCTTACGCACTTATGCTCTAATAATAACAATTTGAGCAAAAGCTGGGGGCGCATCAATTGGAAGCAACAGAGAAGAGAGAGCCTTGAATGTATTGGTTGATCACAGGATGACAATGAACCACCAATGTGATATGGCTGAGAAAAAGGCAAATGCAATCCTATGATGTAACAGGAGAGGCATTTCCAGTAGTGATAGTGAAGTATTAATGCCATTGTACAAGGCACTGGTAAGACCTCATCTGGAATAATGTGTTCAGTGCTGGTCAAGAAAAATTAATTCTAACAGGAACACGTACAGGGAAGATCTATTCGGATGATCAGGAGAATGAAGTGCCTGTCTTATGAGAGGAGACTGGACAAGCTTGGTTTGCTTAGTCCAGCAAAAGATTTCAGAGTGGTAGCCGTGTTAGTCTGTGTCAGCAAAAAGAACAAGGCGTACTTCTGGCACCTTAGAGACTAGCAAATGTATTTGAGCATACGCTTTCGTGGGCTAAAACCCACTTCATTGGATGCATGCAGTGGAAAATACAGTAGGAAGATATATATATATATATATATATACACACACACAGAGAGAACATGAAAAAAATGGGTGTTGCCATACACACTATAATGAGAGTGATCAATTAAGGTGGGCTATTATCAGCAGGAGAAAAAAACCTTTTGTAGTGATAATCAGGATTTGTCCATTTCAAACAGTTGACAAGAAGTTGAGAGTAACAGTATGGGGGGAAATAAGCATGGGGAAATAGTTTTACTTTGTGTAATGACCCATCCACTCCCAGGCTTTATTCAAGCCTAATTTAATGGCGTCCAGTTTGCAAATTAATTCCAATTCAACAGTCTCTTATTGGAGTCTGTTTCTGAAGTTTTTTTGTTGTAATATTGTGACTTTTAGCTCTGTAATTGAGTGACCAGGGAGATTGAAGTGTTCGCTGACTGGTTTTTGAATGTTATAATTCTTGACGTCCGATTTGTGTCCATTTATTCTTTTGTGTAGAGACTATCCGGTTTGGCCAATGTAGATGGCAGAGGGACATTGCTGGCCCATGATGGCATATATCACATTGGTAGATGTACAGGAGAACAAGCCTCTGATAGTGTGGCTGATTGGTTAGGTCCTAGGAGGAGATCACCAGATCATCTCGTCTGACCTCCTGTATATCACTCACACACTGCACCCAACAACCGAGATTAGACCAAAGTATTACAGCCTATGATTTTGTAGGTACATTTTATTGTAGTCATTTTGTTTATGTGGAACACCTACATACTGTTACAGAATATACCCGTGTTCACACCCTACACACTGGTGTAATTATGTTTGTACAAAGTATGCATTAAAAACTCATAATATGCTGATCAATAATATGGCAAAATGCAAGTAGTAGTGTTATATGTGAAGTTATAAACATAAGCTGAGATCATGATTAAAGTATGTTTTCCTGATAAGTCTGGGGACTGGCCAAACCAGTTCCTCAGAGACAAAGGGCAAGCTGATGCTTCAACCAGGTGTAAACTAGGCTGATGGACCATTACCTGATAAGTGGACATTCTTTGGCAGAAAAGGGGGCAGGGGCAAACACCTACATCTTATCAAAGAAACAGAATGGAGTTTCCTTCCTCACACACTGCTTGTCACGCTGCTGCCAGCTGGAAATGCCTCTGGAAATGGGGGACGGGACTATAAAAAGAAGGGGCAGACACCCCACTCTCTCACCCTGCCAAACACATTCTCTGCACCTGAAAAGACAAAGGAAGCAGCTATTGGACTCTGGGGGGAGGGGTCCTGACCTAAAGAGTCTGGTCAGTAAGACTGCTGAAAGCATGTGGTGCGAAAACTTTGTTTTCAGTCCAATGTAGTTTGTTAAGTTAGGGACCAGTATGTGTTTTATCTTTATTTTCCTTGTAATCATTTCTGACTTTATGCCTCATTACTGACACTCACTGAAAATCTCTCTCTTTGTAATTAAACTTGTTTTACTGTTTTATCTAATCCAGTGTGTTCAAGTTGAAGTGTCCGGGTAGCTCCTTTTGGGGTAACAAGTTGTGTGTATGTCATTCCCTTAAAGGAATAACAGACTCAATATATGTGTACTGCCTAGCAGAGGTCTGGGCAGTACAGGTCATACAGTCAAAGGGGAAAATATGGGACTGGGAGTGTGTGAAGTCACCCTGTGGTAACATTTAAGGCTGGTAAGAGCCAAGGTGTGGCTGGCTGCAGCACACACAGACATAGCTGGGGGTGACTTACATGCTGGGAGGCTGTTTGTGAACAGCCCAGGTTGGAGGCTACCCCAGCAAGGCATTGGAAAGGACATCCCAGGTTACAGGGCAGGGGTGACACAGCTACTCATTGATCTGGATTGTGTAACACCAATTAAATAAAAACCAGCAGGATCTTATTAAAGGGAATAAGGCAAAATGCCACATTTATCGTGAATATAGAAAGAATCATAGTCAGTAGTTAGTTATAGCTATAACATTCCATTCAATTTCATATTTATTCACACATTCATTCATACACACACACACAGGTTCTGCAAGGTTGTTATCATAGTTACCAGCCTTAGAGTTGCTCATTCCAAGCCACTAGCCAGGTGTCCTGGACACAAGGAGGGAGCAGGGCCTTGTCAGATGCTCATCTGATGCTTCTGGAAGTTGGTTTGCAGAATCAGACCCCAAAATTCTCAGTTTCTAGAGTCCATTTTTATAGGAATTTATTCCTATGCCAGTCTATGGGAATTGCTTCATCATGCTGTTGCTGAATCAATCAGCAGATAGCACATTCCTGACGGCTCCGTGCTGCCAGATGTTATCTTGTTCTTCGGTTCTCCCATCCTTGAGACTGTTGGGTGGATTCCAGTCTGCCCTCCAGGGGTCCTCTGGTTGTTTCCACTTCAAGCCTTCTTTGGCTGATCGACACTAGATTCTTAGGCTGGCACCTCCCTGATCATTCATTTATTATCCACACCACGCATCCATCCACATACATCCTCTATCTCTACTTTAATCACAATTGTTAAGAAAGCGAGATAAATACAACAAAAGGACGGGGAGTCTCTGTGTGCTGTTTCTGTTGTTACAAAGTATCACTTTGAGTCTCTCTCTGTGTGAGTAGTTGTTGTTACAAAGTATTGCTTTGAGAACAGACTCTGTCTTAGGATGCACTAACTCAATTAGCAGCTTGCAAGTTTCACACAGAGAGGGAGAGAAACAGTAAAAACCAAAAACCAAGACCTCTTAATTCGTAATAGCCTGGAATTTAAACTATGGGGAATCAAACTCATTTGTGATTTTAATACAGAACTTCTTTAATATGATCCAACAATTGTACCCTGATATGGCACACATACACGCTGTGGGGCCCTCTTATAGAGCCAGATATAAAGCCTGTTTAAGTTAATAGAAAGACTTCCATTGATTTCAATGGCCATTGCATCAGACCTATAAAATGATATCTTTTATTCACCAAAAAGCGTTCCTCTAATTGGAGGATTGTTGAAACCCAAGTTGCCATTTTAACTTTTGAGGCACTGAGGGTGAAATTCAGTCCCATGCAGAGGGCCACTAAGCACTTTGGGGCAGGGACTGCCCATTTACCATGTATTTGTACAGAGCCTAGAACAATGAAGCTCGACCCGGATGTTGCATTTAGGTGCTACCAAAATATAAATTTTAAATAATAAGAATAAAGCACAAGGCTATACACCACTGATATTAAATCCCACTTAATCCCTATTTTGAAGGCTTAGGTGGGATTGTAGTGGTGCATAAATCATGTCCTGGTCTTTTGCACGGAAATGAATTTCACCCTGATATAATGTTGGGCTTTGAGTCCACTTTGGTATCATAGAGTCTTACTATACAGTGCAACCGGGATTTACTGAGGGGTTTTTTTTGGGGGGGGCGGTTTGGGGGGAGACACATGAAACCTTTGGACAATCAATGGTTTGAGTCATCAGGCTGCCAGCTCCACAGCAAGAGTTATCCAGGGAAATAGTCATCTTGTCAAAAGCTCTCTGGTGGGGATCCCAAGGACTTGTGGCCAAGAGGCATAAGTGAAGGGGAGCACAGCTGAAGCATTTTATACACTTAAGAATTTCATGGCAAGAAAAAATTGTGCAGAAAAATGTGAGCATCTTCCTCCCATCCTTGTAAAGTTCTAGGTGCTGATGTTACTTAGATTATAAACTAGATGGCACTTGCATAATCAGGGACTTGCTCATTTGAAGCAGTCTGTGATCTGAAACAAGATTGCCAGACATAAGCCTGTTTTCAGTAACAGGTTTTTGGATAAAGAAGGTTTGACCAATCAAAGTTGTGTTTTGTCTGAGTTGGTCGCTAATTAGATGCCACTATAAATTGCTGTGCAATTGAAGCAGGCAGCATCTCTACGTGGGGATAAAAATAAGCTGAGCAAAAAAAGCTCATAGGAAAAAAGTATTTCTGACATTGCTCATATAAAAATCCCCGGTTGGCTAGTCCCTGGGGACATATCAGCCTACAGCTAATTCAGAGGTAGTAATACTTTACCCTATCAGATAAGGAAAAATAGGAACATCTGATTTATCTTCTCCACACTATTTATTATTCCTACTACTACATCCATGTATCCTCTTATTTGTCTCCTCCCTAAATTAAACAGTCCCAGTCTTTCTCAGTCTCTCTTTGGGACATTGTTTCCATGCTTCTCATCATTTCCTTTGCCCTACTCTAAGCCCCCTTTATTTCTGCTGTATCTTTTTTTTAAATAGGGTGATTATAACAAGACAGAGCATCACGGTGAGGGTGTACCATTGATTTATATCATTGCAGACTACTAGACTGAATCTGACCTGTTGCTCTAAATTCCTAACTAGCGAATATTCACAGTCTTCTATGACAGTGCTTCTAATTTATTTGACTAATTTATGTCTGTAATTTACCAGAATAACTTTAATTTTGTTCCTTTATTTGTTTGATAACATGGATTGAATGTAGCTTTAAAACAAGGGGCTTTAGTTTATAAAATGGGTTTAAAACCAGTTAGGTTCCATTGAAAAAACACTATACTGGATATAACATGTGCTATTCCTTAAATATATTGTAGATACTAGAGAGAGAGAGAGAGAGAGAGAGAGTTGCTGTATATTTGGCACTTTTGAAAATTAAGTCCCATATTTGGACACCTAAATAAGGATTTAGAAATCTCTTCTTAAGCATTTTTTTTTAAATCTCAATTTTAATTTTTTTTTATACAACAGGTATTCAGTTCTACTCTTTTGACTCCTTTCAATGTTTTCAGTGATCTATGCAGTGTTGTTGTAGCCGTGACCTGAACAAGAGCTCTGTGGAACTTGAAAGCTTGTTCTCCCCACCAAAAGAAGTTGGTCCAATAAAAAATATGACCTCACCCACCTTGTTCTGCTTTCAGTGTCAGTTGTTGAGCTCTTTTTCTTCCAGGATAGCACAGCAGGGCTCCATGATAAACCTTGAAACTACAGTTGAAGTGTAAAGGAAAATATGCTTAATCATGGATTTGCATTTTGTATGGATTTTTACCAGATCAGATATCCTCACCTGGTGAGTAACATGAATTATCCATTGATATTCTGAGTTTACAAATAATTTATTACCTACACATCTTTGCTCCATAATCTATGTTGAAAAGAATAAATACATTTTATGCTAGTGTAACAAGAAAATCAATCTGTTGCCAGATGACAGATTCTGATTCCATGATTCAGGCCTCCATAAATGTGTAAATCTTGTGAAGGCAAAATACTTATCTAGAGATAGAGGACAGAAGGCTGAATGCTGAACAAAACACTGACTTTGAGAAACGTCTGATTTATATCAAGAGTCTCAGCAAACAAATGCTACAATAGTTACATTTTCTGGAGTTCTTTGTAAATATGCTTCATATTTTGCCTATTTCATAACAGCCTTTGTTATTTTTGTTCTCAGTTATGGATGAGATGTAGGACACAGGTCACAACAACATTGCATTTTACAGGCATTATGGTTCTGCTATAGATGCTTGACTTACAGTGGCTCAGGGGTATGCTGTGTGCTCTGCTGAAAAATGAAAAAATGAAGCTTCTTGCACACATTCTTGTAGAACTCAGAGCTAGGCATGATGGAAAACAGCCTTTTGGGGGTTAATCACACATTTGCAGCTGGGGCATACACCAGTGTCACTTTTAAATAGCTGTTCAACGAAATACAGAATGGCCCATTGCTGGCCCACATATGTTGCCTCCACAAATACCATGAAACAGTAACATGAGTGAAGTCTTTCACACATGCTTTATTTATTTATATTAATATTATCAAAATACTGCCCACAGACTCCAACTGAGATCAAGGCCCAATTATGCCAGGCACTGTACCAACATGGTAAAAAAGAATCTTGCCCCAAAGAATTTACAATTTAAATAGACAGTAGATAGCCAGGGAGTGTTGTCATACCCATTTTCCAGCTGGGAAGCTGAGGCCCAGTGAGATTAAATGACTTGCTCAAGGTCTCACATGATTAAATAACTTACCCTGGATCTGCACCAAAGCAAGACATTCAACTGTCTTCTGATGAATCCCAGTCCACTGCTTTAACTGCAAAATCATCCTTCCTATCAGCACTCCACTTCTCCATTGCATTTTGAAATACAACCACTGAAACATAAAGTGTGCATTATTGTACTTCAATTTACTTTGAGTTAAGGTTTGTTTTAAAAATAAAGAAAAAAAGGTTTCACTTAAAAAACACCACCACCACCACAAAAAGCTAGGGGACAATAATTTGACAGATGCTATTAGTCACACTACTCACTACCATGAGAGCAGACTTTGTCAAATATCAGCTGGCAAGATAATAAGGCCAATCCTCAGCTAGTGTCAGTTGTCAAAGGTCCACTAAAGCCAATGGACCTATGACAATTTAATATGAAATATCTTCTTCTTGAACCATATCCCTTAATTAATCTCTCTCTCTCGCTATTATTTAAAGCTAATGATTAAATATTGCCAACTGCACCTACAGCCATGGATAGACTGTGCATAAACTGAAATCATAAATAAAACAACATTCAGGGATACAATTTACATGAAAGAAGCTGCAGAAAATAACACTGTTTTGTATCAGTCCTTTGAACTGTTGATTCAGGAAGCCAGCACACTGATGGTGCAAACATAAACCAGAACTTGGAACTTAAAAGCTAGCTGTAGCTGCAAGACACAGCTGCAACAACACATCAAACAATAAATTCCTGCACATTTAGACTATTTTAAAATGAACAGACAGGAGGGAGAGCTGTGAACTTTTTATACCATTATCTTCACCACTTTTTCCTGCTTTTTATTTATTTTTAAATAATTTTGAATTCTTTTTTTTTTCTCCTTAGGCAGTGTGCTATATCTGTTCTTTTAATACAGCGTATTATCTCCCTCCATTGCAGAAACTGCTGGGTGAAATTTCTTTGGCTGGTATGTGGTATTATTGCAGGAGTTCAGACTAGATCATAACGGTCCCTTCTCACCTTAAAAGTCTATAAATCCACGTACTGTTACACTATTTTTTTTAAAATTGGAATGCTCATAGATCCTGTATCTTTTAATAATTTATATTGCCATTTGAAAGCACGAGTTTGTGAATGCAACGTTTAGAAAACTCTTAGAGTTTCAGGATCCTATTTCAGAGCGATAAGAATAAATCTGAATGAGAATTTTCTACCTTCCCTTCCAGATTATGATTTACACCAGAAATATGCATTTTGAAACATGAATTGATCAGAGACCCCTAATCTTCCTGGCTTCTCGTGGAAATGAGTCCGAATATTATCACCTATTGCTGTAAACTCAGCAGCATTTTATCAGACAAAAACAGCTCAACTGTCTGTTTTGTCTGGCAATTTATATATAAAATATCTATAAAAGCTGACTAAAGCATTTCTGTCTGTGGCATAGACAGAAAAAACATCAAGAATGATGGGCTACTCTCAAGGTTATACTTTAGACCATATTCCCCACTTACCACCCCCTCAGCAATTTTGTTGTACATTTCAAAAGAATGTTCCTAATTGTTTCAAATGTGCCAGTTCTTTGTTGGACATTTGAGTGGAACGTCTGTAGGAAACACAGTTGGCTTTGAAGGAAATAACATTCTTGCCTTGAATTTAACAAAGGGAAGAAAAAAGAATAAAACCTTTCAAGTGTGGTTCTCAAAGTCTCTAATAATTAGGATAACCAAATAATTGGCATATTTTTATTTCCATCCACGTGTGCCAATTAAGCACACTAACTAAGAGAGAGGCCAATATTTTGTTAGTGAATATGCAAGACCTGTGCCAGTGGCCTCAGTTTGTCACCAGTGGAGGAAAGAGTAATTAATTCAGCAAGATGGTCTCTGTGAAGGGTATTCTAAATTAGTATAAGCACTTTAACTGATACAATACTTGATTGGCCACCTAAAGTGACAGGCAACTTTGACTGACAAGATTGAAATTTTTAGAGTAGCAGCCGTGTTGGTCTGTATCCGCAAAAAGAACAGGAGGACTTGTGGCACCTTAGAGACTCACAAATTTATTTGAGCATAAGCTTTCATGAGCTACAGCTCACTTCATCAGATGCATTCAGTGGAAAATACAGTGGGGAGATTTATATACAGAGAGAACATGAAACAATGGGTGTTACCATACACACTGTAACAAGAGTGATCAGCTTTCAGGTGCTAATCAGAATTCTAGCTGGCCTATTTTGAACCACTTGAAACCTATTAATAAAGGAGTTGGACTGACAAACATTAAAATAATCAGATCAGGAGGAAACAAAAAGCATTGATCAGATTCTCTGAATCTGGAAAAAGTCTAAATTTCAGATTGAAACAATTCCTCAGGCAGTAGAAAGGCAACTTTATCAGTGCATAGACATGGGCATTATAAATTAGGCCTAACTGAATAAGAACTCCAAGACTATCACTATCTATTAACCATCCTACAGCTAAACCTGGCAGAATTGTTTGTATTGCTTTATTCAATATTTATAACCCTTTTATAATAACAGCAGCCATACTGGATCAGACCAAAGGTCCCCCTAGCCCAGTATCCTGTCTTCCAATACCAGGTGCTTCACAGAGAATGAGCAGAACAGGCAATCATTATGTGATCCATCCCGTCACCAGTTCCCGTCCAACCGTCATTGGACCCCCCAGAAGGGTGATGAAGGATTATAATGCTGCTTATGGGAGTGGAGGTTAATCAGTCTTTATTAGTAACATGTTTTTTTAAAAAAAAACATATTTGGTATCCAAAGCTTTTTGTCTCACTGATCAAACTGCTTAAGTGGAAGAAAAATTAACTCAAATGAACTCTCTTGAACCCATTTTTCAAACCTGGGCACCTAAATTCGTGTGCCCTGCATAACAATGAACATACAAAGCCTGGTATTATACCTGATGCAACTGAAGAGTGTGTGCACAAAGGCGGCTTCTAGTTAACTTCACACTCCCTGACGGGTATCCAGCTCGCCCTCAACTGGTCCCTGGCATCACATAGAACAGTCCTCAGAGGCCATTCCACCAGCCAAGCATCTCTGGGGTATGGCTGTACCACACCTCTTGTCCCTGGACTCACTGCTTACAGTGGTGCGGGAGCCACTGCAGTGACCTCTCCGCCCACTGAAGATTCCTCTATGCAGTGGGGGAATCCTCATAGGTTTGTCTCAGCCTGCATTAAGCTTTCTTTGTACCAAGGGAGCAGCACAAAGCAGTAGGGGTGTAGAACAGGGCGCGGCCCACACCCTAGTACGCAAAGAAATGGCATGTGTGTGTTAAATAATTATGGACCAAAGACAGCCATAGCATGAGGGATGCTGGAAGGAACTGGGAGAGGAACTTTGTTTAACTCATCAGGGTCAACTGCGGGCAATTGGATGAATGTGAGAGCAAGGACAATTCCAGTCAAACTGACAGATGTCCAAACCACTCAACATGATGGCCTGACTGATGCTCTCTAATGCAACAGGAGTGTCTAGCAATTAGAGATAGGCCCAAACTAGCGATCGGGGTGAACTACAACCCAAAATCTCAGCACCTTTGAACTCTGGAGTGAAGTTTAAAAGTACAGACCTGTTTATAGCCCTATGGCTCTTTCCTAGCAACAGAAAAGCTAATAGCACTGCATTAGCAGCTTTGAAAACTAGAGCATACAACATTTTAGCTAGTGCCATTAAGCCAGACCCACAACACTTTAAAATAGATTGTTATTAGCAAGGGGATGAGTCAATTATTTGGGTAGAAACACCCATTTGCACACTTTAAACTGTACATTAGACACTGGAAAATATCACCCAGCATTTGTTCTTTCAAACCCCTGATTAGAGAAATACAGGATTGCCTTTGGTCATCCTTCTGAAATGCAAGCATGCTCTGAACCACTTAATGCCATTTGCACTTTTAACTCTAATTTTATTTTTTTTGAATTTATTTCCTGGATATGTGGGATGCAGCTCTTCGTGGGAATGCCAGAGCCTCCAGTCAATGCATCAGTTATTCTCTGGCTGCATGACTAGAATCATTTCTGACCTACTTGTCCCAGGTTGTTTTCATCTGTACTTATTATTGTCCTATATAGAGGGCAGCCATTTGGTGCCTTTCATTTCCTCCTTCAAAACACTTATTCAAGCTGAACTTCGCTTTACTACTGACTTGCTCACACACAGTTGTAACCTTCCATCATGACATCCTTGGAGTTGTTCCCTTTAGCCTCCTATTCCCAAATGCCGTGATAATGTTATACTTTAACCATAAAGGACTGAAGTCATACAAAGTTTCCATTTGCTGTACCAAAGCTAGTTTCTACATATTGTAGGCCAGATGTTAGCCCAAGCAATGCTCTCAATGGGCTGCTCTGGTGATGCAAAGAGGGCTTCAAGCTTCTGTAAGCAGGCAGTAGCTAAAGAGTCCCATGGAGCAGGGAAATCCTTTTGCAGGTTCACGCTGGGTGATAAAGACATATTTAGAAAACACAGTGCTACTTTCCTTTGTAATACACACCAGTCAAGCGTAAAACATTTCAGCCAAGCTCTTAAGGACTCTCAACAGGAAACACTTTTAATTTTGATTTTTTTCTTATTATTATTTTCTCAGCATTGTGTCCAGAATTGCTAATATGTGGCCCAATCTGGAATGGGTTTTGGATTGGGGCTATAGTGACCAAAAAACAAGTATAAAGAGAGAACTGACAGAGTTCAATACAGAGAAATGGAATGGGGCTAAAAACGTGAGAAAGGAATATTATCCTTAAATGCCTAACACTACAAAAGACAGATAAGAAGGGAAATCTGGGGATGATGTAGGCTGTAACCATAAAACCCACAAAACAGTGTCTAGGAAAAGAAATAAATCTAACTGTATATAAGAAACTCAGGATAGCCCAGATTTTAATACTCTTTTGTTTTCTTTTTAAAAGATATTTGTGACATGGTACGGCAAGAACTTCAGCTGCTGTAAATTGCTGTAACTCCACTGAACACAATGGAACTACGCCAATTTATACCAGCTGAGGATTTGGTTCATAAAATCTACAATCAATGGAGAAACTTTAGCAGATGGCAGCCAGTGAGATTAAGGAACTCAGTGAATTTAGTTAAAAAGAGAGACTAGAGAAAAGGGCCTGTACTCTTTGGAAAAGAAGAAACGGAGTGACCTCATTCACAAAATGCTGAAGGGAATGGAAGGGACAGATGCTTCAGGATTATTTGAACTTGTGTTATATACAATAACCTTGGGCACAAACTAAAGTTTAAGGAGGGTGTAGGGCTTTAAAGAACTGAGGGAGACTTTCCTTCAGGGTACCGTTCACAATGTCTAAACATGCTCTAATGGACACATTGAGTTTTCATCAACTAGTTCTCACAGCCCCAAAGCTATCTATCTTCTTCTGTCCCCGAAATGCATTACTGTATGTTCCTAGGCTACTGTGGGATTAATGTGCTAAGGGCTCTCTTTTGTTTAATTTTATTAATGAGCTTTAGCTCTGTTGATCCAAAGATCTCAAAGCACTTCACAAACAAGTATAAATATTAGTTATATCTCCATTTTAATGATGGGGAAACTGAGGCTCAGAGGTGATTAACTTGTATAAGAACAGGAGGAGGAGTATACTCTGCATGCACAATTTCCTGTGCACAAAGTAGTATCTGAAATTTGCAGGTCAAACACATACACATAAGTTGCAGCTAGACAGTGTCAGTTTGAACATTTGCAGGAAATAAACTACTGCACACAGGTATTAGAAATTTTGAAGTGCACACACAGGTGTTTTCAGATGCAAAATGTTGGCACATAATAATATACCAGCAATGTTGCACACACAAGCGGACATAGTGCCCTTAATAATTTTTAACTCTTTCATACTGATCTTGTCTTGGAGCAAATCTTCGAGAAGATCTTTGTGTGTGTGCACCTGCTGGGATCTTCTTCCATCCTATCTTCAATTGCAGCAGTCAGCATGTGAAACATGCTTCAGATATACAAGCACGGTACTTATATAGCTGTTCATATCTGGCATATAGGAGATGATTGATTTCCTGCTTGCCACCAGAACATACTACCAGACTGCAAGGGATTATTGAGTCATCAGAAAGTTGAAGTGTATGTGGGGCCAGGGACAGTGACAGAAAGCTAGGTTTATAGAATTTAATTCTGCTACACAACACACTCAGTGTTGGAGAAAGAGCCAAGCTTCTTCTTTTTGTCTTTTTTGCTCCCTGAGCCATTTACCACAATTAGGTAAAATAATGATTTGGTTAGAATTAAATGGACAAGTAATATTGCATCCATCACTGATTTGTGCCACACCTAAAACTTTTTGGAAATTTTTACAGCATGTGTGTGGTGTTTAGATGTTGCTGGTAATTATTAGAATTGGGAGCACTGGCTGTTGGGAGTCTGAAAGGACCGGAAACAGGAAGGAGAGGGGACGAGTTGAGAGGCTCGGAGAAAGCTACAGAGGGTGCAGCAGCAGCTTGGTAAAGAGGTTTCCACTTTGAAAATAAAGTCCTGTTGAAGCTTGTTAGTACCTTGCCTGGTTGATACAACAATGTGTTTTCTCCCAAACCGGTTTTAGAGGTTTAAGGTTTTAACTTTCCAAAAGCTCCAAATAAAAAAAAATTGATGTACTGTACTTGGTGAACAGTATTCAGAAACTGCTAGTAGTGAGTCCTCCATATATCTATAGGTACCATCTCACCAATATAACATATGGCAAGGGTGACCAGATCGCAAGTGTGATGGGAGTGGGGAATGATAGGCACCTATATAATACAAAGCCCTGAATATCGGGACTGTCCCTATAAAATCAGGACATCTGATCACCCTACATATGGCCTAGACCAAGAAAGCAGATCACAACCTTGCCCCCGATGGAGTGCATCTAAAGTGGTCAATGAAGAAGTAGAGAAACAAGGTGGGCGAGGTAATATCTTTTATTGACCAACTTCTGTCCATGAGAGAGACAAGCTTTCAAATGTATACTTCTTCAGCTCTGCGTAGCTCAAAAGCTTGTCTCTCTTCCCAACAGAAGTTGGTCCAAAAACAGATATTGCCTCATCCACCGTGTCTCTCTAGTATTTTGTGACTGACACGGCTAGAACAACATTGCGTACAATAAAGAAGCAAAGCATTCACATTACTTCTGTTTGCTGGATTCCTGGGTACCCTTAATATGCTGTCTTTGTTTTGCTTTAGGCTTCCTAAAATTGAAAGATAGCAAAGTAAAATCTCCAACAATGTCCTGCTTGGGGGATCAAATCCTCAACCCCTAGCCGCCCTGAACCATCAAATTGCTCCTCCTTCTCTTGGTCTCTTTGGCAAGCAAGACAAAAGGATACTTTGATTGGCTGTGTGTTCAAGATGAAAGGCTTCCAGTTCCCTTTCTATCTGATGTTATTACACCACAAAATATACTTGCAAGATGAAAAGCCCTGGAAAGTGTCTCTACACTCAAAATGTTGCTGACCACCATAGCTCATGGCTACAAGGAATAATGTGGCCCTACGTGCAGGAAATCTATAGTTCTGCAGTGGAGTTCTCTAGTCTGTAGCAATGTCATGAGGCACAAGAGCAAAGCATGAGTAGTTTATGGCTGTGATTGGTAAACATGGATGAAATTAGAGCTAATTATATTTTGCATCTATATAACCTTTTTCATCCACACATCTCAAAGGGCCTAATCATTTCCTATTGACCCTCCACATGGATCTCCCTCTAAACAGGAGGGAGGACATTTCCCTACAACACAGCCGTCCCCTCACCCCCAAATAAAATCCTACAATACCTTGAGTTTTGAGACCAGGGACCTGCAAATGGGGAAAGGAGTAGGAGAAGGGAGGAAAGCATATCACTCCCTGAAAAAGCCTTAAGGGGAGCCTGGTAGAAAGTTAATGGAGCACAAGCTTGCAATGTAAAGGTACAAGCACACAAGAGAATCGCATGAAAAGTTAGTACCAGCTGTATAGCTGGTTGGGAATTTTGTGAGTAAGTATTTTTTGTCTGAAAATGAAGATTAGTCGATACTGAAACTTTTTGTGGAAACATATCAGGTTTGACAAACCTTTTGTCAGGGAGGTTTCTCAGGTCCAGCATGTAATTTCTGTTGGATGAATGCCTCTCTCTTTCCCTCCAACCAAGAATATCCAATAGCTCAGCGGTTATTCAAATTCCTCCTCCGAATCAGACAGAACAGGACCTGCCTGGAGTGTTCATATCCTAGGAGTACTGGCATTAATAGGAGCAAGATTGGGGCTTTACATGGTCTCTTCTTACTTCTGAAGAATACCTAGACATTGCGATAGTATAGAAAGAATAATACATTATCAGCAATCTAGCTGGCACGTCTCCAACTTCTTCATGCTGTGGACTGGTGCATAAGAGAAAGGAGATGATCTCATTAATCCACTTTACATCCCAGTGCCTCAGTTCCCTATTGCTTAATTCACAAAATGCTTCATTCTTCTCACCTCCATGAAGGGCTCCACCATCTTCTGGTGGTCCAGAGACTACAGCTTGAAAACCATGGATCTAGGCAATTCAGGGATCCATACGTTCCTTTAATTGGACATGTTTTCTAAGTCTGAAAGGGAATTCTTTGGTGAATTATCATAAAAATATAGGAAAGCAAAGATCCTTCCTTCCTCCTCCCCATTTAAAAAGTAAAAACTTGTCTGCACACATTTGTTTTCCTTTCTTTAGTACTTTCAGTTATTAAACAGCCTGATAATGTTATGAAGAAGAGACCTTAAATATTAGATATTGGATTTTTTTTAAAATGGATGGAGAATTCCCCAAATGTCAGAAAACAAAACTAGGAAGTAAATTTGTCTGATCCTATTAAATCAGTTCAACAGGAAGAAACTATATGGTCTATCAGACAAACTGATAGCACTGAGGAATGCACAGGAGACATTCAATGCCAGAGGCACTATTGTTGCTGCCAGAAGAGTTTTAATTTAAACAGTTCCTGAGATTATATGCTGCTTAACATTGTGAGTTCCTTTCACTTCACTTGAAGCTAGAAATTAGAAGGCCTGTACTCTGTGCTAGTTATTCTTCCTTTCCTAAGTACAGTTGTGGAGAAAAATTCAGTAGGAATGTTATGAATACATTCACACAAGGCTGGGGAGATGGGGAGATAAGGAGGACAACTGTAATGGTGCCCCAAGCTCAAAGGGGTCCCCCAAATGTCTAGTGTCTGTGCAAATAAAGTGAAATGGGAACCGGTGGGGGCCAGTGAACATAATGCCCTGGGCCCCTAGTTTTTTCTTGATAGGTCTGAATACATATGATCAGCCCAGAGGAAGGATGACTAGCTAACTGAGAACATTGCCACAGCTAAAGGTAGGGTGAGCAGGTTCAATTGAAACCACATACCGTCTTTTACCTCAATTGGGTGTGGTGGCTTGAGATAGATGAAGTAATTGATATGGGATGGAATGTTTTCTGGAAATACCACGCTCTTGATGCAAAATTCAACCTTTGCCAGTTATTTCCTGAGTCAAATTAAAGGATCCCAGATATCAGAGTGTGGTAACTGTTGGTAAAATTATGTCTTTTTCTCAGTGATTTTTTCAGTGATTCTCAAACTTTTGTACTGGTGACCCTTTCACATAGCAAGCCCCTGAGTGTGACCCCCCCTTATAAATTAAAAACACTTTTTAATATATTTAACACCATTATAAATGCTGGAGACAAAGTGAGGTTTGGGGTGGAGTCTGACAGCTTGCGATCTCCCACATAATAACATCATGACCCCCTGAGGGGTCGAAACCCCCAGTTTGAGAACCCCTGGTCTTTTTTAAATGGAAACCACTGTATACAAGTAGTCCCTTCAAGTGTCACTTAATAGCTTGGGATAGGTGAACTGGTTTGCTAAAAAGGAGAATCAGATTAAATGCAAAGATCCACAAACGTGTCAGTTTAAAACAAACAATTTCGTTAAAGATATTGCTTTCCCCAGCCCCAGTGAACCTTCTGAATGAGTACAACTGCATCTCAGGAGCTCAGTGACTCTGATTGCTGCATTTAAATCACATGAGTACCAGGGTTTTCCTCAGACTGGGCAGTATAAGTATGATACCTTAAGCACAGAAAGCTGAACAGAAGAGCAAACTAAAGCAGAAAGTATGCCAGATCTGAGCAAATCTGTTTGTTTCTCCCATATATGCTCCATCCCTCCCACTAGCATTTCAGACTTCTTCCATTTTACAATTAAATATTCCCCACCACCACCCTTTTTTTTTTTAAAAAAACAGGTCAGTTAATCATTGTTCCCCGCAGTGACTTTTCTAGAGCTTTAAACTTGTACTTAAAGTCAAACTCCTTCCCAATGTAATTCCACTGCTGTTCATGGAGTTTCATCAGAAATTAATTTGGCCCTTACTTTTCAAGCCTAAACACTTAGCATAAGCTTTATTCAGCATGTTCTTAGTGGCAGCTGTTTGTAGGATTTTTTGCTTAGTTCCAAGGGGAGATTAAAAAGAAAAAACAGGATAGTGCTGCTGAAAATGCTATTCCCTTGAGTGTTCCATGCACTTGCCATTTTGCAAATGCTGTCAATTTCTGGTTTCTGTAAATGGTTACAGGGTCTGCAAAAACGTCTTTTTGACCTGAAGAATCCAGAGATGCACAGAAGCAAATCAGGACTCTATTTTTGAAAGACTCTAAATTTGAGAGTCTTTTTGAATAGCCAAAACATGGAGACTGCACTGGTCTCATATTATGCTAAAATCAATTCAATTAATAGCCCCTTAAACAAAGGCATAACACACAGCTATCACAAATGGCAATATGATTCTCACTTTAACTAACAAAAGCAAGCTCGGAACTAAGGCGATCATTCTAGTCTTGATGCAGTTTTTCTATGAAGCTATAACTTCTATTAAATTCAATACACCTTTCCTGTCTTGGTGCAGCCAATTTCTCTTGGTGTTAGCAGGACAAGGAATTGTTCTGGACAATAAAAGGCGTGCTTAGGAGCAGTAGTGGAATGACATTAAGAAAACCATCTGAATAGGAGGATAAAAACTTCTTAACAGTCAATTCTACTAGCTTGTGGAATAGTTTGGTCTAGAAAAAGGCCTAGGTCCCTGGGGTTCTACTCGCAGCTCTTGTATCGATTCATTGTGTGACCTCAGCCAAAGCACTTAGCATCTCTCTGCCTATCGGTACGTTGGGGATCACCATGATTCCCTATGTCACAAGGGTCTTAAGAAAATTAATGAATGTTTGGAAAAGGGTCAGATATCCTCAGCTGCAAGGTGTACAACCTCTTATGATTGCATTGTTATTAGTAAACATATGAAAATCATTTCCCAGCTCTGATTATTAGAATTACAATAAAATCTAG
This sequence comes from Eretmochelys imbricata, assembly GCF_965152235.1. NCBI lineage: Eukaryota > Metazoa > Chordata > Testudines > Cheloniidae > Eretmochelys > Eretmochelys imbricata. The sequence continues at coordinate 168,076,432 of NC_135573.1, forward strand.
AGGGGTACAGCTGAAATCAGGGCCCCCATTTGTGTTATGTGTTGAAAATACACATAATAAGTTACATTACTGGCCCTGAATCTCTTTGTGTGTTTCTACTGGCTTCTGACTCCTGGCCCACCTTGTACAAGGTGCATATTGGGCTGGCAGTAGAGAAGAGGGTATGATGGGGCAAGAGGTGGGGCTGGAGCACGTTCACTGGCCAGAGATCAGCAGGGCATGTAACAGACCATAGGGGACAGCTCTGGAAGTTTGCAGGGTAATTAGCAAATTGTTTTTTGAGTTAGAGGCATTCAAAGAAGAAAGCCAACATTTCAGAATAATTTTTAAAAGATCTAGAACTTAACATTTTGATGAATTTCCTTTTAACTATGCATAAATTCTCTCCTTTGACTTGAGGGTAAACTGGGCAATTTTCAAGCCAAATCAATTTTACAAGTCAGTGTCACGGGGCCAAAGTGAGTTTTATAGGGAATGCTGTTTGCAACCTTAGGTCCACATTCTGTCACAGCTATTCCCTGTGAGTGGATTTTACTCTATAAATTGTCCCATGGGTTTCAGTCATGCCCTTAATATGAATAGGTTATTATTTCTCTGTAGTAAAGTCCCAACGGCAAACCAGATCCAAGCAATCCTGAACTTTGGGGAAGTTTAGGTTCAGATTCAATTTTTAAGCCAAATTTCTCAATTTGATTCCTTTTCTACTTGTAATAACTTGTTCCCTTACAGACTCCATTGGCATATATTAGGTGGTCCCATAATCCACACATCAGTGACCTGACATGCACTACTTCTTTAGTCTTTAATTCATGGTTCTGCATATAACATGCTCTAGAATTTTACGCTCTAGAAGTCAAGAGATGTACTAGTAAGCAAACTGATTTGCCCATCTATTTCTCATTAATACCCAATATTACCAGTTCACATAATTGTCTAAGACTCCAAATCAGCCAAGCACATGCTTGACTTCCATGGGACTATTCTTGAGCTTAAAGTTAAGCACTTGTTTAAGTGCTTTGCTGAACTGGGTCTAACCCAATAGCCTTTGAAGTCTAAGTAATCCAAAGCTGTCTCATGGGTCTGGTTCTTACAGCTGCATGGAACATAGCCAGTGTTACAGAATGTGCCTGGAAAAATACATTCTAATGATCCAGTGACTCAAGGAGAACACACTGGAAAATGGCAGCACAGATAAGACACAGTTATTCTTTTATGAGCATTAGTGAATGTGCAAAGACCCTCACCAAAGTAGTGATGAAGCAGTCCCTGCCCCAAGGATGCACAATCTTAATCCAACTTGACACAAGAGTGAGGGTTGACAATAGACAACTGGAGGGGAGGGCTGAAAGAAAGAAGGGAGGACAATGGTGACAATAGTAAGGTTAATCAATAAGGCGCACAACCTGTTGATGATTTATTTTCTTCTTTCTTTCAAATTGATTTTTGCTGTCACAAAAGTGTTGATCTAGGGAGCCTTTTAAGAGTTTAAAGGAGTGCAAATCACAACAAAATAAAAGGACGGGAAGCTAAAAATATACCATTCTCTCTTTTAGCATTCCTGCTACTGATGCCTTGTAGAATAGGTCAAGTTTGAGCCTTGAGCAAATTCTTAACTGCTAAGAAATAAACCCTTCAAATTAGGAGTTTCAAAACATGGCTATAACCTTAATTATTGTGTGCTTAAGGGGAGCAGTGCTATGATAAAAGAAATGTCCCTAGTGTTCTTTAAGGTTGGTTCCTAATGTGTTTCACTTTATACGAGCTGCAATTCAAAGAGCAGCTGGTTGATGAAGCTCCCAGGACAATATGTCCTTCTTTATGATTGTTTGGCCTAGGGGTTATGTTAAAAAAAAAAAGTCTGATGTCCTCAATCCTAAACTATGTTAACTCAAAAGGTTTTTTTAAACTTCTGCTGGATGGGTCTGATCTTGCTGCCAGCGAATTCAATAGTAAAACTCCCACAGAATGTAATAGTCCAGGAGCATATGAGAAATGTGCAAACTTTTCTTCCTGATTTCAAACACACTCAAATACTGTGGCTATGAAAGGATGGGTGGAATTTGAACATGATAGGGTTTTCCTTTCTGATTAGTTGAAACTGTGAGGAAAAAAAATAAAATGAGAACAGAGAGAAAACAAAATCTAATGAAAAAATAAGGTGAACAGTGAAGCAGAGAATGGGCAGAATGAAAAACATTTTTACAGGGTATGTTGCGGTGCGAGTGCACCCCATCCTCTTTTGGGGAAGGGTAAAGGTGTTGTAGTCCTGCAGCTAAGTCTGCCTGGCTACCCTAATCTTCAGGGCAGTGGGGCCTAAGGGTCAGAGTCAATAAGGCTGCCCCTCTCTGCAGGTATGCGTGACCTAGTGATCAGAGTTAATAAGGCACCCCTCCCCCCCTTCACAGGGTGATACAGCCCAATGGCCAGAGTCAGTAAGGCTGCCCTTCTCCACAGGGCTGTGTGACCTACTGCCAGAGTCAATACAGCTGCCCTTCTCTGCAGGGTTGCATGGTCTAGTGGCCAGAGTCTATATGGTTGCCCAGCTCCACTGGGCTCTGTGACATAGTGGCCAGTTGGTGAAGTGGGCCACCCCCTTAGGGTGGGTGGCAGCTGGAGTAGGGGGACCTGGGCCCTCCTAGTACACCAGGTCCCAGGCCAGGGCCCTGGAAATGGCGAATGTACTAAGCACTGAGTAAGTGGGGATTTGACTGAAACACGCTGATTTAATATCTGGTCCTATAACCAGTCCACTGTCTAGTTTCCTTGGGCCACTTCCTACAGTGTCTCCTGATGCAATTGTCCAGGCATCTCATGGGTCTCTAGGTTCCTTGGCTTGTGCTGCTACCTGCAGCTCTAACCTTTCGTGGGTGTCTGCAGGGGGCTGGCTCTCCACCTGGGTTTCTGGCTTCTGTGGTTTGGGGCGTCAGCAGTGCCCTGGCTGGAGCCTGCAAGGTGCATCCTCCCTCCTCAGCAGTCAGCCTCAGCTGAGCTGAACTGCTCCTTTTTATACCAGGACTCCAGTTGAAGCACGCCCATCAGGAGTGAGGGGGCAAAAATTCTGCTGCCAAGAGTGCGGGTTTTATCTCTTCATGTCCAGTGCAGGGCGAGTGTACCACATCACAGGCTATTTTAGAAAAAAATCTGCCATATGAGCGATATGACTGACAGCCTCACAGGTGGTTTTCTTGTTGTTTTGCTTTGTAATATGGCTTGTATTTTTGACCATTTGCAAATATGAGGTTCCCCCTACCATCCCTATTTACTGCCTCAATATTAACGCACCGTGGAGTGTCACTGCATTGTATAGGACAGCGGGTCTCAACCAGAGGTCCACAGCCCCCCGGGGTTTGCGAGCCCTTTCAAGGGGGCCGTGGGGCCCCACAGCTGAAACCCAGAGCCCAAGCCCTGGCGCCTCCCGTGGACCTGAAGCTTGGAGGCCTGGGACTGAAGCCCTAATCCCCAGCGCTCCCCAAGGGGCTGAAGCCCCAATCCCAGCTGCATGGGGCTCAAGCCAGGAGGTGCAGGGCTGAATTCCTGAGCCCTGGTGGCTTCCTGTGGGAAGAAGCCCTGAGCCCATGGGCAGCGTTGGGGACAGGGAGGGCATTGCCCCCACCCAAAAAACTGTAGCGCAAGCTCACTGCAGTCCCAAGGGCAGCTCCACACCTTCCCCACCCCCCATCTCCTCTCCCCCACACCCTGGCCCAGGTCAGAGGCGGGAGGCCAGAGCCGGGCAGGGTGGGACAGCTGCTCCTCTGGCTGATGCCATGGAACAGGCAGCACAGCGTTCCCTACTCTCCTGTTGGTGCCATGGATTGAAGCTTCTCCTCAGCTCCCAGCCCCCTTTGCTCCCGCAGAGACAGCTGGTAAGAGTCGCCTGGGTGGGGAGACCTGGCTCCGTGGCCTGGCAGACCTCTCTGAGAACAGGGAGCACAGAGGAGCCCTCCTGGCACACAGCCCCTAATATTCCTCTCCCTACACCCTCCCTGCACCCTGCACTACTTGAGCTACCCCATGTCCACACACAGTCCCATTTACCCCCTCCCTGCACCCTAAGCGGCCCCCCCGGCCTGCACACAGCCCCTAGCAATCCCCTCCCTCCACCCTGAGCTACTCTTCTGCCTACACATAGCTCCTAGCTACACCCCTGCCTGCACACAGGCCCTAGCTACCCCCGAGCTACCCCCTGCCCTAGTTGCCCCCCTCCCTGGACCCTGTGTTGTTTGCAAATTTTTTGAGCTGATCCCCCCCACCTTTGAGTTATAATTTTTGGTTGCACACACACCCCAACCCAGATGGGTGGGTGGCCTGCTGAGGTGAGTTGGGGGTGGAGGTGGCGCTCCCTCCCTGGACCTCGCCATGCAGAGGTGGCTTGAGCCCCACTGGCCCTTGCCTCCCCAAAACAGAAGTCAAACTATACCTATGCCCAAGGCCCCTGCTCCGAGACCCCCCTTCCCCACCCCCACTGAGCCCTGGAGTTTTTATAGCAGGTTGAGGGGAGCCTCAGGGAGAAAAGGGTTGAGAACCCCTGGTATAGGAGAACAATGTAGACCCTTAAAGGCTGTTTCTAGTTGTTTAACCAACTCAGTAGTCTGACCAGGGGCTAAATCTCCCCCCATAGCTAAAACTGTCTTTCCAATTATTTGATTTTACTTGGCCACTAATTACACAACCACATATCTACAGGCCTGCTGCCTCTTTCGTTGCACAAGATGGACAATGAATGAGGAAGAGCGTTGCAAGAAGACAAAGAAATTCTCATTGGTTTAATGCACTGGATCTGGAACCAGGAAAACTGGCTTTTTCGTATTCAAACTTCCTATGGGATGTTGAGCAAGACTGTCATGGAGCATACATGCAAGAGTGCTGAATATAGGTTACCAGGACAACCTTTTCCTAACTTTTGAAAGGCTTGCCTTTTAATCTTCAGAGTGTAGTTTCTTGTGTGTGACAGCATTATGTTTCTGAGAACAAACTGAGGGGGTGCTCTTTGCATGGCTGTCCAGAAGTAGCCCGGGGTTTGTGGAGCACAGATAGCTAAGTCTCATAACAGCCCTTCTGTGTATCTTTAGGAGTGCTGTGTGCACACTGTTTTGTGCCTTTTCTTGATACATCTAGCTGGCTTCAATTTTAGTATTTCAACAGTGTATTTTCACTCTTAAACTGCTTCCATAGACAAACCTCAGAAAGGCCACACAGTTTTCTGTTTACCATAAATAATATAAGAAGATAACTTTTTAAATTGAAATCATACTTCCATATAATGGTTTGTCCTAAGCAGCCCTCCCAAGCTCTCCTCTTTGCTTTCTTCAATTCCTTTCTCAGTGCCACAATTACTCTCGTTTGAAATTACAAACAATAAAACCCTCTTGTAAAAGGTGGAATTGCACCTCAAAGGCATCTTTTTATGACAACAGTGAGAAAAAGAAAAAATCCCACCATTTTAAGAAGTAGAATGACCCATTTAATCATTTCTGGAAAGCAGGTTGCTTTCTGTGTTATATGTTCCAATACTGTGCTCTCAGCTGATCCTCGGTTATCCTCAATATTATGTTTTCTCTATTGATTTTACAGATGCTGCAATGTGAATAAAAACAGCGTACACAACATTCAGGTTAAGGTGGTACAGAAAGCCTGACAAGGCCAAATAGTGACTGTGAAATTAAACAAAGTGCCATGGAAATGTCCAAAGCCCTTTTAATTCCAGGGAGTATCCTTCTAAAGAGCTATGTTAAGGTGGGATGAATGTGGTGTACATTGTGTCACATTCCAATTCTAGAAAAGGTCAGGGTTATGCAAGGAATTGGGAAAGGAGGGGAGGTTCTTTGTGCCCTTTGCCATACTGTGCATCCATGTAATGGCCAAGCAGAATCTTGCCTTGGTTATTAGCAGTGAATTGACCCTAGGATCAATGCATAATTAAGAAAATATGAGGGAATTTTTTTTTAAAAAAGTACATGTTTAACTAGCCTAGCAAATTATACAGTAACTTTCTCATTTAGCCTTAATCCTTGGTATAGATCTGCTGCAAAGGACACAACACGCTACAGAAATTCAACAAAAGCGGGATCTGCTCTGTATGGGCTGTGTCCAAAATAGCAGCGAGTAGGGGCTGGAGGTAAATGTAGACTAATTTTCTGTTTGCAAATCATCAATGTGCAGTTGCAAATGTTTTTCAGTTCAGTACTCATTATCATCTGCCAAATATTTTCTGGGACTGGCTCTTGATCTGTGGATCATAGAATCATAGAATATCAGGGTTGGAAGGGACCCCAGAAGGTCATCTAGTCCAACCCCCTGCTCGAAGCAGGACCAATCCCCAACTAAATCATCCCAGCCAGGGCTTTGTCAAGCCTGACCTTAAAAACCTCTAAGGAAGGAGATTCTACCACCTCCCTAGGTAACGCATTCCAGTGTTTCACCACCCTCATAGTGAAAAAGTTTTTCCTAATATCCAATCTAAACCTCCCCCACTGCAACTTGAGACCATTACTCCTCGTTCTGTCATCTGCTACCATTGAGAACAGTCTAGAGCCATCCTCTTTGGAACCCCCTTTCAGGTAGTTGAAAGCAGCTATTAAATCCCCCCTCATTCTTCTCTTCTGCAGACTAAACAATCCCAGCTCCCTCAGCCTCTCCTCATAAGTCATGTGTTCTAGACCCCTAATCATTTTTGTTGCCCTTCGCTGGACTCTCTCCAATTTATCCACATCCTTCTTGTAGTGTGGGGCCCAAAACTGGACACAGTACTCCAGATGAGGCCTCACCAATGTCGAATAGAGGGGAACGATCACGTCCCTCAATCTGCTCGCTATGCCCCTACTTATACATCCCAAAATGCCATTGGCCTTCTTGGCAACAAGGGCACACTGCTGACTCATATCCAGCTTCTCGTCCACTGTCACCCCTAGGTCCTTTTCCGCAGAACTGCTGCCTAGCCATTTGGCCCCTAGTCTGTAGTGGTGCATTGGATTCTTCTGTCGTAAGTGCAGGACCCTGCACTTATCCTTATTGAACCTCATCAGATTTCTTTTGGCCCAATCCTCCAATTTGTCTAGGTCCTTCTGTATCCTATCCCTGCCCTCCAGCGTATCTACCACTCCTCCCAGTTTAGTATCATCTGCAAATTTGCTGAGAGTGCAATCTACACCATCCTCCAGATCATTTATGAAGATATTGAACAAAACCGGCCCCAGGACCGACCCCTGGGGCACTCCACTTGACACCGGCTGCCAACTAGACATGGAGCCATTGATCACTACCCGTTGAGCCCGACAATCTAGCCAGCTTTCTACCCACCTTATAGTTCATTCATCCAGCCCATACTTCCTTAACTTGCTGACAAGAATACTGTGGGAGACCGTGTCAAAAGCTTTGCTAAAGTCAAGAAACAATACATCCACTGCTTTCCCTTCATCCACAGAACCAGTAATCTCATCATAAAAGGCGATTAGATTAGTCAGGCATGACCTTCCCTTGGTGAATCCATGCTGGCTGTTCCTGATCACTTTCCTCTCATGCAAGTGCTTCAGGATTGATTCTTTGAGGACCTGCTCCATGATTTTTCCAGGGACTGAGGTGAGGCTGACTGGCTTGTAGTTCCCAGGATCCTCCTTCTTCCCTTTTTTAAAGATTGGCACTACATTAGCCAATCTTTATGATCTTCATGAGCACTTCTTTGCATCTATCTGATCATCAAAATTCAAGATATGGTGTTTAGTTTTGATAGAGCATATCAAATGACCTTCAGTTCATTTGCAAATTTGACACCATCAGCTCAGGATTAAACAAAGACTGTGAATGGCTAGCCAGCTACAAGAGCAGTTTCTCCTCCCTTGGTGTTCACACCTCAACTGCTAGAAGAGGGCCTCATCCTCCCTGATTGAACTAACCTCATTATCCCTAGCCTGATTCTTGCTTGCATATTTATACCTGCCTCTGGAAATTTTCACTACATGCATCTGATGAAGTGGGTATTCACCCACGAAAGCTTATGCTCCAATACGTCTGTTAGTCTATAAGGTGCCACAGGACTCTTTGCTGCTTTAATAGAGGTCTGTTCACTGCAAAATATGGTGCAAATAAGCATAATTGGCATTCTTTGATTGGAACATAACTAGGCCTGCAGATGAGCAAAACTATTACATCAGCTTAGCTGTGTAGGTTAATTTGTAGAAAAACTGCTTTGATTCTAGGCAGGGTGACTAGTTTCTTGGACACTAAACAATACATTACATTCAATCACACAATTGAAGCCTGGTGGCTCTGGGTAACTCTGTTATTTTGAAGTGCTTTTAAAATATTTGCATGAGGAGAATTACAAAACAGCAGGCAGGGTTGACATTTTGCTTGCTAAGTTTAAAGAGCAATTCCTAGTGGTTCTTTGCCATGTTCTTGGAATGTTACATTGTGCTGACCTTATGGTGTTGAGGTGTTCTATGATAAACAACAACAGAGCAAAGGTACTGGCGCTCTCCTTAAAAACCGAAACAAAACCAATGACTGTGCAATAGTTTCAACTTTTTCTTTAAGTGAACTGCATCTCCTTCAAACTGACAGTTTGATTCTCAACACTGAGGTCAGGAAAATTACTAGTAGCTTTCAATTACTGGAGAAATTGCTACATACAATGGGTAATAGTAAACAATAAATACTGGTATCATTTATCTGGTAGTGTATGCAACATATTTTGTGATACATTAACATTTTCTTTTAAATGGCTGTGGAGAGCAACAGGAAGTTGTGCAACCACAAGTTTGTATATTATGTTGAAGTCACCTGAAGTATAATGAGCTAAAGAAAGCAATGTTGCTCAAAGCTTGACAAACAATGCAAATCTGCAGTGAAGGATGGCCGGGCATCTGAAAGCCAAGGTAGCTCAAGATTTTAAATTCCGTACATTACACATGGAAAAGGCTCTCTCATGTTGTAAACAACTTAGATGCTGAAATTCACAGTGTATTGTGGCTGGCAAGCTGGAGTACCGTGTTTGATTTCCATGAGCCGAGCTGATCAGAATGGGTTCTGCATTTCAAGTAAGAGGCTGCGGTGCCTCTCCAGGGCGCTGAACAGGTTAGCCTCTCGCTCGCTCCCATTCGTTTAATTCGTCTATCAGAGAAGGGCAGAGAACAAAGTAATATTTTTAAAAGGCATGCCCCGCCATTGACTCGAACATCAAAACAAAGCACACACAATACATTTCTTGTTAAACAGGTGGTCTGCCTTAAATAAAAAGGGATCCATTTCCCAGTCTGTCATAGACAACTGCTGCAGGCCGAAAGCACTTATGATGTCAAATGCTCAAGCAGAACTGAGTTAATCCAAACGTCATCGTCGTCATCATAATATTTATAAATCTGTCCCTTTCTGCAGCACAAATTCAAAAGAAGAGACAATGGTTATTACCCTGCTCCTATTGAAGCCAATGGCAAAATTCCCATTAATGTCAGTGGAGCAGGACTGGACGCAATAATTGGATAAAGATGAGAAACACTGAGCATTTAGCATTTGATCATGGATAAGTGGGTTTGATTTCAGAGGTGCTGAGCACCCACAGGTCTTATACAGGTCAGCGGGAGCTCCGACAGCTCAGTACCTCTTGAAAAATCAGGCCAAAAACATTTCGATGAAATTCCATTATGTTTAAACTGTGTCAAGCCATTAGTTATCAGAGATCTACCGTATTAGGAGTATATGACCATCCAAAACATTTCAGATGCAAAAGAAGCCAAGGTAGACAAAGAAGGCGTCACCCATATACAATTGCTATAAAAATACTAGAAAAGTACTAGCTGTGTAAAGGGGCCCATTAAACAAGCAACCTCACCTCACTCCCGCATCTATGAGTCATAATCACATTCAGGGGAACGCTAAACGGAGGACAGGAGACTATACTAATCATATTGATTAACTTGACCAGATAACTCTTTTCTAACAGTTATTTTCAAACACTGGGCTGTATTTTGATCTATTATACCAATGTTAATGCAGATGACTCCATTGAGTCAGTGGAACATCTCTGGATTTATACCTGTATATTTGAAGCTACTCTGAAGTCATAGCAGTATAGCGGAAAATGGACTATGGATCTTTATTCTCTTCTTTAAGAAGCTCCAAATTAAATAACTGCATTGATGCAAAATATTTAATCAAAATTACAAATAAAACAAAGGAAATATATGCTCACCACTTTGAAACAAGAAGCAGAGGCTTTATGTACACTAGGCTACAGAGCCTTTCATTACCTCTCTCATAATTTATTAATATGTTTCATACAAGTTCTCTCTTGTGCATTAATTGCAATCAATTCATAGACAGTATTGCTAGGAAACAAACCTTTTAGAAGGATCAGTTCCTTAAAAAGTAAAAATAGGGAAGTATTTGTAGCGGCTATCCTCCTGCAACAATTAGACTCCTGGAAGACTCTCTAGATATCTGACAGAATATGGAGATGTTATCATTTAATTGCTTCTAAGAATATAAAAGAAATGAGCAGGGCAAGGACAGCAGTGAAATAGACAAATGCATTTAAAGAAACAAAACTGGATGATCAAGTGAGACAAATTCAGACTAGAAATAAAGGTGCCAATTTTTATCTGTGAGAGTAATTAACCATTTTAACAGCTTACCTAGGGATGTGGTGGATTCTCCATCTGCTGAAGTCTTTAAATCAAGGCTGGATATTTTCCTAAATGGTATGCTCTAGCTCACCCAGAAGTTATGGGCTCAATGTAGGAATCACTGGGTGAAGTGCTGTGGCCTGTGTTATGCAGTTCAGACTAGATGATCATAATGGCTCATTCTAGTCTGAAAATGTATGAATGTAGGACTCTGTAACTGGCCCAGCCAGCCAATGGGAGCTTTACTTCAACAAGGACTATAATGATGCTGATCTTAATCTTGGAAGCTTTGGCCCTGATTCAGGAAAGCACTGAAGCAGTGTTTAAGTTCATCGCTATTTGGAACAGCACTTAATCATATGCTTAAGTCCCATTTACTTCCATAAGATTTAAGCATTAGAGGCAAAACATGTGCTTCAGTGCTGTCCCAAATAGGGATGCTTTTCTAAATTGGGACCTTAAGGAATTGGCTTATTCTTAAAAATGAGAGCAAATGTTTAAAGATCAAGGGTAACATCATGTTTTTTTATGCCATAATTCAGCTCCAACATTCTGTTCTTCCCATCTTGGCAAAACTTCTGTTAATTTACAACAGAAATGATTTATCATAACCACTGAGTCATGCCCTTGAACACCTTCATTTCAACCCTGCCACAGCCCAAGAAGTCTTAGTTGGAACCCGTTCCCTGCATTTCCAGATTTGATATCAGAAGAAACTTCATCTCTCACAAAAGGGAGATGCTTAGAGAGAAATACTGAAAATGTGGTCAAAGTAAAGAATGTTAAGAGTAAGAGTAAAAAGAAAAGGAGTACTTGTGGCATCTTAGAGACTGACCAATTTATTTGAGCATGAGCTTTCGTGAGCTACAGCTCACTTCATTGGATGCATACTGTGGAAACGGCAGAAGACATTATATACACAGAGACCAGGAAACAATACCTCCTCCCACCCCACCCTCCTGCTGGTAATAGCTTATCTAAAGTGATCATCAAGTTGGGCCATTTCCAGCACAAATCCAGGTTTTCTCACCCTCCGCCCCTCCCCCCCCACAAACTCACTCTCCTGCTGGTAATAGCCCATCCAAAGTGACCACTCTCTTTAAAATGTGTATGATAATCAAGGTGGGCCATTTCCAGCACAAATCCAGTCTCTAAGGTGCCACAAGTACTCCTTTTCTTTTTGCGAATACAGACTAACACAGCTGTTACTCTGAAAAGAGTAAGAGTGTAAGGCAGATTGGGAAATACCGATGAAGATATGTTTGCCACTTGAAGGAACAGAATTCTGATCACAGAGCTTTTCAATCACTTTGACAACTCTACAATGGCAGTAGGAAAATCACCAAGTGGGGACCTGTAGAATATATAGTATGTCACAGCTCCTTCACATGGTTTGTTGAGCAACAGCAAACTCACAGGTTTGGTTCTGTTGGTGGTTTGGTTGGCTGGCTTTTTGTGGCCTTTGTCTTAGAAAACAATCCAGGAATGATACATACGTTGCATGTGGGTTAGTATCTACTGTCTGGCAAGTACTATCTACTTGGAACTACTCCTGGGGAAGTGTGTAAATAGCAGTAGAAGGAAAATATTGAACGTAGAGAATGCAAAGCAGTTCAGAAGAAACAGAGATAGACTGTTGTCCAGAAAACCTACTGAGAAAACAGAAAAAGAAAAGAGGGTGTTTGACAAACAGACATGGAGGTAAAAAACGGTGAGCATTTCAAATATAGTATAAATCCAATTATCTAAATTCCCTTTATCTGAAAATCCTAGTTATCGGCATGCACAGTGTGTACACCGTGTAGCACTATGTTAATTGCCTGCTAATAACTTCTGTTAGCTTCTTAGTGCCTGTTAGTGCTAATCAATGGCTTCGTATTTCGTTGTATTTGTACAGCAGTCCTGAGCAGTCACCTGCAGTTACTGGGACCTAATCCTCTTACAGCAGCACAAAGTATTAAGCAAACATGAGCATACTCCCTTCATTTCCTGATTTTCTATATCAGTGAAATTGCAGCTCAAAAGGTTCCGGGGTTGCCCAGCCTATTCGGATAAACCGGAGTATACTGTATAAGCTAAGGGCCTGTCTCCATTGTCACACCAGTGTAAAAGCAATTCCCCGGACTTCAGCCTAGTGTATGTTTTCAGCCTCTCTGCACAGATACCACGGTGGAGAATGGTTTGGAAGAGTTATCTGAGGGTAGGGATCAGAAGGAGACCCCATCGACTGGAAGGCATGGGATGCATTGTCCTAGGGTTGGGGGTTCCATGACCACCACTCCCAAGAGAAGGAGATGGGTGGTGGTGGTCGGGGACTTCCTCCTAAGGGGGATGGAATCATCCATCTGCCTTCCAGACTGGGAGACTCGAGAAGTGAGCTGTTTGCCTGGAGCTAGAATTCAGGGTGTGATGGAGTGTCTGCTGAGACTGATCAAGCCTTCAGACCACTACCCCTTCCTACTTCTCCACATGGGCACCAATTATACTGCCAAGAATAACCTTGAGCGGGTCACTGCAGACTACGTGGCTCTGGGAAGAAGGATAAAAGAGTTTGAGGTGCAAGTTGTGTTCTCATTCGTCCTCCCTGTTGAAGGAAAAGGCCCAGGTAGGGACCATCAAATTGTGGAGGTAAATGTGTGGTACACAGGTGGTGTTGGAGAGAGGGCTTTGGATTCTTTGACCATGCAATGTTGTTTGAGGAAGAAGGATTGCTAGGGAGAGATGGGATCTACCTAAAGAAGAGAGGGAAGAACATCTTCACAGACAGGCTTCCTAACCTAGTAAGGAGGGCTTTAAACTACGTTCACCAGGGGACGGTGACCTAAGCCCAGAGATAAGTGGGGAAGTGGGATACCAGAAGGAAACACAAGGAGGAGGGTGCAACGGGGGAGGCCTCCTGATTCATACTGAGAAAGTAGGGCAATCGGCTAGTTATCTTAGGTGCCTGCACGTGAATGCAAGAAGCCTGGGAAACAAGCAGGGAGAACTGGAAGTCCTGGCACAGTCAAGGAACTATGGTGTGATTGGAATAACAGAGACTTGGTGGGGTAACTCACATGACTGGAGAACTGTCATGCATGGGTATAAACTGTTCGGAAAGGACAGGCGGGGGCGAAAAGTTGGAGGAGTTGCACTGTATGTAAGGCCATGTCTAAAATACGAAAGTGCTCCGATTTTATAGAAGTCAATTTTTGGGAACAGATTGTATAAAGTTGAGAGCATGCATCCACACTAAGCACATTAATTCAGTGGTGTGCGTCCACAGTACCGTGGCAAGCATCGACATTCTGAGCAGTGCACTGTGGGTAGCTATCCCACAGTTCTCGCAGTCCCCACTGCCCATTGGAATTCTGGGCTGAGCTCCCAATGCCTGATGGAGCCCAAAATTTGTTACGGGTGGTTATGGGTAAATATCGTCAGTCAACCCTCCCTTCCTCCCTCCATGAAAGCAACAGCAGACAATCATTTTGTGCCCTTTTCCCTGAATTGCCTGAGCAGACGCCACAGCACGGCAAGCATGGAGCCCGTTCAGCTCACCGCAGCAGTTATGACCATTGTAAACACCTCGCACATTATCGTGCAGTTTATGCAGAATCAGCACCTGAAAAACCAGGCGAGGAGGCGACAGCAGCGCAGTGATGAGGACATGAACACAGATTTCTCCAAAACCATTGTCCCTAGGAATTTGGAGATCATGGTGTTACTGGGGCAGGCTCATGCCGTGGAACACTGATTCTGGGCCCTGGAAACAAGCACAAAGTGGTGGGACTGCATAGTGTTGCAGGTTTCAGAAGATTCCCAGTGGCTCCGAAACTTTCGCATGCGTAAGGGCACTTTCATGGAACTTTGTGACTTGCTTTCCCCTGCCCTGAAGCGCAAGAATACCAAGATGAGAGCAGCCCTCACGGTTCACAAGCAAGTGGCAATAGCTCTGTGGAAGCTTGCAACACCAGACAGCTACCAGTCAGTCGGTAATCAATTTGGAGTGGGCAAATCTACTGTGGGGGTTGCTGTGATGCAAGTAGCCAATGCAATCATTGAGCTGCTGCTATCAAAGGTAGTGACTCTGGGAAACGTGTAGGTAATACTAGATGGCTTTGCTGCAATGGGATTCCCTAACTGTGGTGGGGCTATAGACGGAACTCATATCCCCATCTTGGGACCGGACCACCAGGGCAGCCAGTACACAAACCACAAAGGATACTTTTCAATGATTCTGCAAGCACTGGTGGATCACAAGGGACGTTTCACCAACATCAACATGGGATGGCCGGGAAAGGTTCATGACGCGCGTCTTCAGGAACTCTGGTCTGTTTAAATGGCTGCAGGAAGGGATTTACTTCCCAGACCAGAAAATAACTGTTGGAGATGTTGAAACGCCTATAGTTATCCTTGGGGACCCAGCCTACCCTTTAATGCCCTGGCTCATGAAGCCGTACACAGACACCCTGGACAGTAGTACGGAGCTGTTCAACTATAGGCTGAGCAAGTGCAGAATGGTGGTAGAATATGCATTTGGATGTTTAAAGGGTCGCTGGTGCAGTTTACCGACTCGCTCACACCTCAGTGAAGCCAATATTCCCATTGTTATTGCTGCTTGCTGTGTTCTCCAAAATCTCTGTGATGTTAAGGGGAGACATTTATGTTGGGGTGGGAGGTTGAGGCAAATCACCTGGCTGCTGAATACGCGCAGCCAGACACCAGGGTGGTTAGAAGAGCACAGCAGGAAGCGCTGCACATCAGAGAAGCTTTGAAAACCAGTTTCATGACTGTCCAGGGTACTGTGTGACACTTCTGTTTGTTTCTCCTTGATGAAAACCGGCCCCCTTTGTTGCCTCTAAATTCTCTGTAAGCCACCCGCCCTCGCCCCTTTGATCATAGCTTGCTTGCAAAGGAAATAAAGTCACTATCATTTAAAAAACATGTATTCTTTATTAATTGATTATAAAAATAGGGAGATAACTCACAAGGTAGCCCGGGTGGGGTGTGGGAGGAGGGTAGGAGGGAAGGAAAAGGCCACTTTAAAAATTCTTGAATGACAGCCTTCTGTTGTTTGGGCTGTCCACTGTGGTGGAGTGGTTGGGTACCCGGAGCCTCCCACCCCCACGTTCTTGGGCGTCTGAGTGAGGAGGCTATGGAACTTGGGGAGGAGGGAGGGCGGTTAAACAGGGGCTTCAGCGGCAGTCTGTGATCCTGCTGCTGTTCATGAACCTCCACCAGACGTCGGAGCATGTCCGTTTGATCCTGCAGTAGCCCCAGCATTGCCTCATGTCTCTTCCTGCTGCCACCTCTCCTCACGTTCATCAGCCACTTTCCTGTACTCTGCTATTGTGCCCCTCCACACATTCTGCTGAGCTCTGTCAGTGCCAGATGACTGCATGAGCTCAGAGAACATTTCATTGCCTGTGCATTTTTTTTCACCGCCTTATCTGAGATAGCCTTTGGGATGGAGGAAGGAGGCTTGAAACATTTGCAGCTGCTGGAGGAAAAAAGGGGAGTGAAGTATTTAAAAAGATACATTTTACAGAACAGTGGCTATACCCTTTCACGGTGAACAACACTATTCACATTACATAGCACATGTGATTTTGGTACAAGGTCGCATTTTGCATCTTATAGTGAGTGCCTGTGGCTTTGGCATTAGAGATCACACACGCAGGGCCGGGCAACAGAATTCGGCTTGCAGGCGGCCATGGTAAGCAATTGTCTTTTGGCTTCTGCAACCTTCATAACAGCAGTGCCCTCCTCTCCCATACCAAGCAAAGCACATTGAGTTAGCCATTTAGTGCTGCAGTTTTCCTGTTAACGTGCAGCAGCAGAAACCAAACTAACCGCCCCCCCCTCCAATTCTCCGGGATGATTGCTTTACCCCTCACCCAACCGCGTGACTGGTATCAGGAAAGATCCCTGCTAGCCAAATGCGAACAGTTCAGCACCAATGCCCCACCCCACCATGTGGCTAACTGTGGGGAGGATTTCTTTTCAGCCACAGGCAAACAGCCCAGTAGGAACGGCTACCTCTGAATGTCCCCTTAATTAAATTCCCCTATTTCAACCAGATTACCACGAACGATATCACTCTCCTGAGGATAACACAGAGAGATAAAGGACGGATGTTGCTTGAATGCCAGCAAACACCGGGACCATACACTGCCAAGCTTTGTCATGCAATGATACCAGATTACTTGCTACTAGTAAGGCGTGGTAAAGTGTCCTACCATGGAGGACGGAATAAGGCTGCTCTCCTCAGAAACCTTCTGCAAAGGCCTTTAGAGTACCTCCAGGAGAGCTTCATGGAAATGTCCCTAAAGGATTTCTGCTCCATCCCCAGACATGTTAACAGACTTTTCCAGTAGCAGTACTGGCCACGAATGCATCCCAAGTCCTCAGGGCTACTTAATCATTAAAAAACGCTTGCTTTTATAACATGTATTACATTTAAAAAAGGTACACTCACAGGGGTCCCTTTTCCGGCTTTGTTTGGTTGGGAGGGTATTTCAGTCAGGGTGATAAAAAGATCCTGGCTGTCGGGGAGAATGGTGTGCTGTGTGCTCTCCTCAAGCTTGTCCTCCTCCTCCTCCTCCTCCTCCTCATCTTCCCCGTCCACAAAATCCTCAGGCATGGCGGAGAGTACCCCATCATCGGAGTCCACGGACAGGGGTGGGGTCGTGGTGGCGGCCCCCCCCCCCCAGAATTGCATGCAGCTCAGTGTAGAAGCGGCATGTCTGGGGCTCTGTCCTGGAGCATCAGTTTGATTCTTTGGTTTTCTGGTACGCTTGAATGAGCTCCTTAAGTTTCACTCGGCACTGTGTTGCATCCCTGCTGTAGCCTCTGTCCCTCATGGCCTCGGAGGTTTTTTTAAATGTTTTGGCATTTCGTCTTTTGGAACGTAGTTCTGATAGCACGGATTCCTCTCCCCATACAGCAATCAGATCCCGTACCTCCCGTTCGGTCCATGCTGGAGCTTTTTTTCAATTCTGGGACTGCATGGTCACCTGTGCTGATGAGCTCGCCTGGCCAAACAGGAAATGAGATTCAAAAGTTCCTGGGGCTTTCCCTGCACACCTGGCCAGTGCATCTGAGTTCAGAGTGCTGTCCAGAGTGGTCACAATGGTGCACTGTGGGATAGCTCCCGGAGGCCAATACCTTCAAATTGCATCCACACTAACCCTAATTCAAAACGGCGATGTCGATTTCAACACTAATCCCCTCGTTGGGGGGGGGGGGGAGTACAGAAATCGGTTTTAAGATCCCTTTATGATGAAAAGAATGGCTTCTTTGTGTGGACGGGTGCAGGGTTAATTTGATTTAATGCTGCTAAATCCGACAAACTCGTACTGTAGACCAGGCCTAAGAGAGCACTATGATTGCTCAGAACTCCAGTATGAAACTGGAGAAAAGCCTGTTGAGAGCCTTTGAGTTTAGAGGCGAGAGAAACAAGTGTGATGTCGTGGTGGGTGTCTGCTCTAGACCACCAGACCAGAAGGATGAGGTATACAAGGCTTTCTTCAGAAGTTTACAGATCACAGGCCCTGGTTCTCATGGGGGACTTCAATCACCCTGACATCTGCTGGGAGAGCAGTACAGCAGTGCACAGACAATCCAGGAAGTTTTTGGAGAGTGTTGGGGACAACTTCCTGGTGAAAGTGCTGGAGGAACCAACTAGGGGCCATACGCCTCTTGATCTGCTGCTCACAAACAGGGAAGAATTGGTAGGGGAAGTAGAAGTGGGTGGCAACTTGGGCAGCAGTGACCATGAGATGATCGAGTTCAGGATCCTGACTAAAGGGAGAAAGGAAAACAGCAGAATATGGACCCTGGACTTCAGAAAAGCAGACTTTGACTCCCTCAGGGAATGGATGGGCAGGATCCCTTGGGAGGCTAATATGTGGGGGAAAGAAGTCCAGGAGAGCTGATTGTATTTTAAAGTAGCCTTATTGAGGGCGCCGGAACAAACCATCACGATGTGCAGAAAGAATAGCAAATATGGCAGGTGACCAGCTTGGCTTAACAGAAAAATCTTTGATGAGCTTAAACACAGAAGGGAAGCTTACAAGAAGTGGAAACTTGGACAGATTAATAGGGAGGAGTATACAAATATTTCTCAAGCATGCAGGGGTGTAATCAGGAAGTCCAAAGCACAACTGGAGTTGCAGCTAGCAAGGGATGCAAAGGGTAACAATAAGAGTTTCCACAGTTATGTTAGCAACAAGAAAAAAGTTAAGGAAAGTGTGGGACCCTTACTGAATGGGGGTGGCAACATAGTGACAGATGATGTGGAAAAAGCTGAAGTACTCAATGCTTTTTTTGTCTCAGTTTTCACAGACAAGGTCAGCTCCCAGACTGCTGCACTGGGCAGCACAGTATGGGGAGGAGGTGAGCAGTCCTCAGTGGTGAAAAAGCAGGTTAAGGACTATTTAGAAAAGCTAGACATGCGCAAGCCCATGGGTCCAAATCAAATGCATCCGAGGGTGCTGAGGGAGTTGGCTGATGTGATTGCAGAGCCATTGGCCATTATCTTTGAAAACTCGTGGCAATCAGCCAACCGGATGACTGGAAAAAGGCAAATACAGCGCCTATCTTTAAAAAAGGGAAGAAGGAGAATCTGGAGAACTACAGACTGCTCAGCCTCACCTCAGTCCCTGGAAAAATCATGGAGCAGGTCCTCAAGGAATCCATTTTGAAACACTTGGAGGAGAGGAAGGTGATCAGGAACAATCAACATGGATTCACCATGTAAAGTCATGACTGACCAACCTGATTGCCTTCTCTGATGAGATAACTGGCTCTGTGGATATGGGGAAAGTGGTGGACGTGATATATTTTGACATTTTGATACGATCTCTTGAAACAGCAAGTTAAAAAAGTATGGATTGGATGAATGGACTACAAGGTGGATAGAAAGCTGGCAAGATCATTGGGCTCAACGGGTAGCGATCAACGGCTCGATGTCTAGTTGCAGCCAGTATCAAGCGGAGTGCCCCAGGGCTCAGTCCTAGGGCCAGTTTTGTTCAACAGCTTCATTAATGATCTGGAGGATGGAGTGGATTGCACCCTCAGCAAGTTTGCAGATGACAGTAAGCTGGGGGGAGAGGTAGATCTGCTGGAAGGTAGGGATAGAGTCCAGAGTGACTTAGACAAATTGGAGGATTGGGCGAAAAGAAATCTGAAGAGTTTCAACAAAGATAAGTGCAGAGTCCTGCACTTAGGATGGAAGAATCCCATGCACTGCTACAGGCTGGGGACAGACTGGCTAAGTGGCGGTTCTGCAGAAAAGGGGATTACAGTGATGAGTCAACAATGTGCCCTTGTTGCCAAGAAGGCTAACGGCATATTGGGCTGTATTGTAGGAGCATTGCCAGCAGATCAAGGGAAGTGATTATTCCCTTCTCTTCAGCACTGGTGAGGCCACATCTGGAGTACTGCATCCAGTTTTGGGTCCCCCACTAAAGAAAGGATGTGGACAAATTGGAGAGAGTCCAGGGGAGGACAATGAAAATGATTAACGGGATGGGACACGAGTTATGAGGAGAGGCTGAGAGAACTGGGCTTATTTAGTCTGCAGAAGAGAAGAGTGAGGGGAAATTTTATAGCAGCCTTCAACTACCTGAATGGGAGCGGGGGTCCAAAGAGGATGGAGCTACGCTGTTCTCAGTGGTGGCAGATGACAGAAGCAGCAATGGTCTCAAGTTGTAGTCTAGGTCGCAGGGAGGTCTAGGTTGGATAGTAGAAAAAAACTATTTCACTAGGAGGGTGGTGAAGCACTGGAATGGGTTACCTAGAAAGGTGATGGAATCTCCTTCCTTAGAGGTTTTTAAGGCCTGGCTTGACAAAGCCTTGGCTGGGATGATTTAGTTGTGGTTGGTCCTGCTTTGAGCTGGGGGTTGGACTAGATGACCTCCTGAAGTCTCTTCCAACCCTAATCTTCTAAGATGCTATGATACTCTAGGAAATTAGGTTGGTATAACTACATCGCCTAGAGGTGTGAAAAATTCACACCCCTGAACGATGCAGTTAAACTGCCCTAACCCTCTGTGTAGACAGCCCTAGGTTGACGGGAAAATTCTGTCAACCTTGCTACTGCCTCTCAGGGAGGTGGAGTACCTATGTTGACAGGAGAAGCCCTCCCATCAGAGTAAGTAGTGTCTTCACAGTGGCACAGCTGTGCTGCTACAGCATTTTAGATGGAGACAAGCCCATAGCGAAGTTACCAGCATCTGTTACCAATAACTGAACAACTGGTAATGAACCAGTGTAAAGCAGAGATCAGAACTGGGCACTAAGTGCCAGATCCTCAGCTGGCACAAACTGGCTTATCGCCATTCAATGAAGTTACACCAGTTTACACCAGCTGAGAATCTGGCCCCCCAGCATTGAAAATGGGAAGGAAATTTGTATCTAGCATTGGGGTAAAGAAACATCATCTCCAGATAAACATGAAGCCTGTAGAAGCTGAAAAAGGAGAGAATTTAAATGTAAAGCAGCAGATACTGTGAGAATGAAGAAATAAGCATCAAACGCTGAAGATTTCAAACAAAAATACTGCCCACATGCAGTAGAGAACTATTCAGTGACCACCTGTTTCTCTGCTACACACACACACAAAAAAGGCTGTTTTCCATGGCATCATTAATGCAATGGCAGTGCGAACTAGCTTCCTGGCTGTCATGTTTGCTGATATGTTTTGCATGAGCGCTAAAGTCACGAGCCCCTGACTAGGGTTTGCAAGTCTTTTCTTTTCCACAACTGTCTCTCCAAATTAGGAGGACAGACATGGGATTGAGTCAGCAATTGAAATTGTACAGAGCACGAGAAAGCAAGAGATTAAGGAGAGTGCAGTGGAGTAGGAGGACGTTGATTGGCATTGCTGATAGTCTATGACAAGAGGAAAGCAGGTCTGGAGAAACAGCCTTCATGGAAGTCTATAGACTAAATATTGACTTTGCACTGGAGGGAGAAGAAAGAGCCCCTTCCCAGTTCACCCTTTCAGGAGGCAGTCAGATATGGTGGCTTGTCCTCTCCCTTGCAAACAGTCCCATACGTTTTAAAAGGAAAGACTATCACAGAAGGTTGGGGATGAGTCCAGAACCCAAGCCCTTCTGCCCCAGCTAGCATTTGGAGTGCTTGAAGGAGTGCACAGAATACCTCTTGTATAATTTGTGGCAAGTCCCCAACATCCCTAAAGGCATTATGCCTTATGTAGGCATATCACCTTCACGCACTAGCACTTGGACACCCACCTCCCAGGCCCCAATACTTCCCTGGTTTTCAGAGCAGTAATTTAACTCTGTGTATTTGTTTCATTTTAAAATATCCTTAGCCTTTGAAAGATTTGGAGCCAATTAATGGACTGTAACACAACTTTACTAGGCAGAGTTCCCCCGTCATAGCACTGATTGTTTCTCCAAATTTGGGCGTAGGCCTATGCCGTATTAACCCTATGGCGCACTGTGCTAGAAAAGTGCCGCAGAAAACATGTAGAAATTGCATTTAGTTCAAGTCCCAGTGCACGTGTGCCATATGAAAATTAGCACTTTTGGTACAAGGAGCGAGAGATTCACCTCTCATTGCAGAGGAGATATTTGTTCATAAGTCCTAATATTATTGTCATATTATTACAAAATAATTCCTTAAGTGAACATCTCCCAAAATGTCTGATTTTTCCAGGTCTACAAACAGGCTGTGTGTTGTGTGGTTGGTTTGTTTGTTATGTTTGTTTTTTGCCTAATCCACTTGAGCATAACATCAGTTTTCAGGCACAGGGTCAGATCTCTAAATATCACAGGACACTGCTACATTCAGCCACAATTAATTTATTACCATATTTTTATAATACCTGATACCAATACTGGGGAAAAGGATGTTGGTGGGAAATGCCCTGTAATCTGTAACAATAACTTGGTACACCTTATATTTCTTTCTATTTTGTTTAAAGGGATTTTTTTCTACCTAAAAGATTTAGGTCAGTTCGCATTGTTCATGGGTAACAACTAGTTCATTTGCAAATCCTGAATAGAATGCACATGTTGTTGGCAGGCTTACATGTGCCCGAAGGGGTCTTGGATGAAGAGAACTGAGGACTTCAGTTACCATCATGCCAGTCCCTTAACCTTAACCTGCATGAACATGCATTCAAAATATTGGCACAGGTACAAAAATAAGCGAACAAAAACAACAGTAATGAGAATAAAACTGAGCACTGGAAATATTCCAACCTTAAACAGCACACTTATGAGACATCATTTTTGGCTTTTGTATTCAAATGTTATTACAGCCTCTATATTAACTACTTACCTTGTATATGAAAATTGTTCTCTCAAAGGATTGCAATTTTGACCTCAACAGAAGCATCTGCTCTTAAGAGAACTTTACATTCTTGCTCCCTCTACTGTTCTGAGATATCATAGACATACCGATCCTTTTACCTATTCCTTTTCAGAATGTTTTTCTTGTTATTTCCTCTCTCATCACATCCAGCCAACAGAGTAACCGGATCACAAAAGAACATCACAAAAGAACGCCTTCACGAGGGTGTTACTTTGAAATTTAAACACATCCCACTTGGCACGATACTAGATAACCCAAAAATTCTGTGAGGGAGATCCCTTACATCAGTCAAATCAAAGCTAAAAACATACAGCTTGTCACGTTTGCCAACAGTGCAATATTGGGAGAGGGAGGGTGCAGCACACGTGAATTATCAAACCTGCCCACTAAAGACATATGGTAACTAACCATTGCGGTCATATACCCAAAGCAAAGAGAAAATGCGTGTGTTAGTCTTTCTTCAACTTAGTTATTCATAACACTGTGCGCGCACACATATACACAGAGAATTCAGGGCTATCTGCTTAACAACAGAGATATCTAAACAAAATAAAAGAGAATTTCCATTGGCACTTATAGCCTGTTTTCAGGCCAGTGGCTAGAAAATGGGACTCTCACCAAGTAATGAACTCCTGAGCGACATGATTATGTGTAGCAGAGGATGGCAATCAGCAAACTTAACATTTTCCCTGAAGGCTGCTGCTAATTTTTGCTGAAATTTCATTTTTAAAAAAGGATGATTATTCCTTATAGTTGCAAATATAAACCTCGGAATGTGAGCTCAGCATAACTGATGCAATGATATCTGGCTGAATCTCCAGCCAGCCTGAAACAACCATTTTGAGAGTCTGTGTGAACTGCTCTCATTCGTCTCAATGGGATGCAATAAACTCTGAAGCCTATTGGTAGCACATCGGCACTGTTAACTAGTTCACTGCTGAACAGAAGCATGCAAGAAAGGAGAGGAATGATCATATTATAAAAATCTGAACCATCTACTATGGATATTTCCTTCTGGTGTCAGGAGTGGGAAGAGTTTAGGTTGTGCGGGAAAGTTCCAACACTTCCTATTTTCCATTCTGAATTCTGACAGTGGTAGTGAAGTGATACCCACAATCAATCAAATAAAATATGAGGGTCAAATTCTACTCTCAATTATATCAGTGCGACCTGCTGATGATCTTTAAATTGGGGGTGGGGGGATCTTTGCTTCCAGTAGTTTTCAATGGGCATATTTTTGGACCAAACTATCACTATTTTTGTAATGCATAAAACCTCTTGGTTAAGAAGATTTAGAATTAATATGACCTTTTTTTTAAAATGAATAGGACAACTTCTTCTCTTTTTTATGTCTGTGAATTACTGTACCAAACTCACTGCACACAATTCTCTTCCAAACTGATAAATATTCTTTCAAGTTCACATATATAGTCCACCAATGACATCTAGCAATTACTTAATTATTGTGACATACTCCTTAGAGATATGTCATAGGGCCAAATCATCCCCTCACATATTTGGGTTCAGCTCTCATTGTCTTTACTGTGGGTTGTTTCTGCTTACTGAGAGCAAATTTTAGCCTGACTTTACTATTTAAAAGGAGCAATCATAATCCACTTGCAGCTTCAGAAGGCTTTTGCTGTGTGCTGAGTATTGGACCGTTAAACTATCGTATTTTGATAAATTCTTTCATTACATTTTAAAGGTCCAATATCATCTCTTAATAACAAACCGGGTCATACCCCTCTTTCTTAAGAAAGCTGCTGATTGAAAGAAGAAAACAAATAATCTTTTTTTCCTCCCTTTTATTTTTCTAGGCTGCTCGTATTCTATTTGGTCCCAAATCAAAGCAAGATAAAAGCAAATTAAAGATACTATTAATCTGTTATTCACATTTGGCTAGAGATGCATTTCCTGTTATCTAATGCCACATTATTTAATACACTTGGTTTTATATGTTTGGGAGAAAAGTGGAATACAATATATTTGCAGGTTTCAGAGTAGCAGCTGTGTTAGTCTGTATCTGCAAAAAGAAAAGGAGGACTTGTGGCACCTTAGAGACTAACAAATTTATTTGCAGAAGATAAAGTTTTATTTAAACTTGGTAAATATTTATATGCACATGTGAGCAAAATTTAAAGCCCTGCATGGATAAGCAAATGAACTCCAAGAATCAGAAATGTATTGTATTATCAAACAGGGGGATGTGGTTTTTTGTTCATTCTAATTCACTGGGCAAAAATATAATGGGTGGGATTTTCAAAAGCACCATCAAACATTTTTCATTTCTCCCTCCTCTCCCCACTTTGACCATTTCCTCTTTTTGTCACTGAAAAAGAGCAGGAGGAAAAGAAAAAGAAAAAAAGAGGCAAAGGCAGGAGAGAGGAAAAATCAAAACCGAAAACACAGGAAAACAAATCTTGTAAAATAGTTTCTGATTTTGGTGATAAAACAATTTTTTCATTAAAAATGCCATATTTTCAACACTTTTTTCATTAGAAAAATGTCAACAGTCTTTACTAGTCACATGTCTGAAAGCCAGAGAACTTTGAAAGGTCCTTGTCATTTACTCATAAGAAGCAAACATTAGAAAGCATGGAACAATGCTAAGTTAGGATTGACCTTTTCCAAAACCAAACTCAGGAACACATGGAAATGTGACACATCTCCAACACCCATAATTCTATCCCAATAATGCTTCCAGCTTGTACAACACCCATCCAAGGCAGATACTTGCCTGTATCAAGTATGGTAATTGCCCTGGTAATGCAACATTATGCAACAATGGTCAGGCAGCTGGTATGCTGAAACCATTGCTTTTCATACTCCCCAATACCGTACTATTGTTTTTCTTGTGCTTCCCCATCTGTCTGTTTACACTTAGATTGTAAGCACTTATGGGCAGGGATCATCTCTCTGATACGTTTGTACAGCACCTAAGATAATGCAGTCCTGGCCACTAAGCATTACCAAATTATATATAATAGTAGGATGCGGGTAGACTGCTGCATGTCTGTGGATTCCATTAAAGCCAATAGGGCTACATGCAGGCATAGCAGTCTGCCTGTGTGCGACATATGGCATTACTAGGGCCTAAATCAATGTCACGGCTAGGTGACATTCTTGACTATGTATTATTTGGCCAGGAACTAGTGCCATCTTAAAACTTTCATACATAAGCAGTTTACTTAAGCATTCACAAGGAAGGGACTGAATTGAGAGACTAACGGTCACACAGCACACCAAAACAAATAGACTTGAAGGAGAAATGGTGACTAATTTTCTTCTACTTTCAGCAGATTCAGAGTACTGACAGAAGAAATTGACTATATTGTATTTTTGTCAACTCTATCAAAATGGGATTAAGTTCCACTGAAAAGCTCTACAATTTATCTGTAAGTTTTGACATAGTTCTACAATCTGGTAACCTTAAAAAATTCACGTGTACACTATCCTCACCCATCATAAGAGCAGTCATAGTGAATAATGTACTCAACCAATTTGCCTCCTCTTTCAGTTTGTGAATCATCTAATCATTTAACTGTAATTTTAAAATCCAGTCAAAAGTAGCTGCCAAATAATTTATATTAATTCATCTGTAGATTTATGAGTTTGTTGTGAGGTTTCAGTATGCATAATTCGAGCTGCATTGCTTGGATTTTGATTGGAAACACAGGTCACATAATATTGACTCTGCTCCCTGACTCACTTATACTAATCCTTGGAATACATTTTTTTTTGGTGCAAATAACTGCAATTATGGACAAATTTTGCTTCTGTGAATATTCCCTAATATTTGTTATTAATATGCTGTTTCTGTTAATATGCCTAACAGGAAACTGGTTCACTAGTAGAGTAGTTCACCAATAATACTTAATGGAAAGCAAAATAATTAAGGGCAATGAACATAGGTGAAGAAAATTCCACATTGTGTTCAGGCTTCAGTCTGTGGCATGCTATTAGTTTTTCAGCTTTTACAGCACCATCTGATGTGGTGAGAGAGACCAGCTAGGAAAGGGTACTAGATCTTACTGCACTCCACACACATTTAGAAACAAGAGGGACACAGAACTGGAACAGAAGCTGGAAGGAGAGATGGGCTCTGGTAACTGTGGAGATCTGGAGGAGGGGCAGCCACTAGGAGAAACAGCTCAAATTTTGAGGTCATTCCTGCTTTGTAACCATGCTACAAACAAAGGTTAAAGTATCATGACCTGGAGCATTGCAGGGTGGAGTGAAAGCCAGTAATGCGTTGGAGGGGGTGTGGTGAGGGCTTACAAAATAAACATGCCTTGGAGGTAGAGAGAGCCTGGGGTCTTAGCAGAAGTAACCTGGGCACACATCAAGTCTTATCCCCTTGAAGAATTTATGATACCACCCCTGCCACATAGGGTCCAGTTTGTCACACATTCAGACAGTCAAATATGTGCCTGGGGACCTGAAACACACTCCTAGTAGAAAGGGAGTAAGACCCACAGCAAGAGATTTCCCACATCTCTTGGAACTCTAACTGCTGGAAATGGCTAATGAAAGCTCTTGTCCGGAGAAAGAGATGTCTGGTGTTTCTGTCACTCTCTAAAGGTGTGAGCCTCAGGAGTCAGCGAGAGGGAGAAAGGAAGGGGTGGGGGAGGAGCGTGCTGAAGCATTTTGCTGAACAGCTTTGAAGCATTGACTCAGTCATCCTTTGCCTTTGCTAACCTTTCCTTTCTAATCCCTTTCTTCAGAGTCTGCCACACAGAACCTATGTTTTATTGTTTTCTTGTAGCTAATGTGCGTGAACTGTAATTACACATGAATAATTGAGGGCTTGTTAGTGTTTTTAGAAATTGAATGTCCCTGGTCTTTTGCCTTTTCTTTCTTTGCCTTTCTATGAAATAAAACTGTTACCTGTAGTCACCTTTTTAAAAATAGCCGTCGAGTCGGGGCAGAGGGGGACTTGTTTTTCCCCCTCCAGACACCGTGTCTGTCTCCATGTTCATAGAATCATAGAATATCAGGGTTGGAAGGGACCCCTGAAGGTCATCTAGTCCAACCCCCTGCTCGAAGCAGGACCAATTCCCAGTTAAATCATCCCAGCCAGGGCTTTGTCAAGCCTGACCTTAAAAACTTCCAAGGAAGGAGATTCCACCACCTCCCTAGGCAACGCATTCCAGTGTTTCACCACCCTCTTAGTGAAAAAGTTTTTCCTAATATCCAATCTAAACCTCCCCCACTGCAACTTGAGGCCATTACTCCTCGTTCTGTCATCTGCTACCATTGAGAACAGTCTAGAGCCATCCTCTTTGGAACCCCCTTTCAGGTAGTTGAAAGCAGCTATCAAATCCCCCCTCATTCTTCTCTTCTGCAGGCTAAACAATCCCAGCTCCCTCAGCCTCTCCTCATAAGTCATGTGTTCCAGACCCCTAATAATTTTTGTTGCCCTTCGCTGGACTCTCTCCAATTTATCCACATCCTTCTTGTAGTGTGGGGCCCAAAACTGGACACAGTACTCCAGATGAGGCCTCACCAATGTCGAATAGAGGGGGACGATCACGTCCCTCGATCTGCTCGCTATGCCCCTACTTATACATCCCAAAATGCCATTGGCCTTCTTGGCAACAAGGGCACACTGCTGACTCATATCCAGCTTCTCGTCCACTGTCACCCCTAGGTCCTTTTCCGCAGAACTGCTGCCTAGCCATTCGGTCCCTAGTCTGTAGCGGTGCATTGGATTCTTCCGTCCTAAGTGCAGGACCCTGCACTTATCCTTATTGAACCTCATCAGATTTCTTTTGGCCCAATCCTCCAATTTGTCTAGGTCCTTCTGTATCCTATCCCTCCCCTCCAGCGTATCTACCACTCCTCCCAGTTTAGTATCGTCCGCAAATTTGCTGAGAGTGCAATCCACACCATCCTCCAGATCATTTATGAAGATATTGAACAAAACCGGCCCCAGGACTGACCCCTGGGGCACTCCACTTGACACCGGCTGCCAACTAGACATGGAGCCATTGATCACTACCCGTTGAGCCCGACAATCTAGCCAGCTTTCTACCCACCCTATAGTGCATTCATCCAGACCATACTTCCTTAACTTGCTGACAAGAATACTGTGGGAGACCGTGTCAAAAGCTTTGCTAAAGTCAAGAAACAATACATCCACTGCTTTCCCTTCATCCACAGAACCAGTAATCTCATGATAAAAGGCGATTAGATTAGTCAGGCATGACCTTCCCTTGGTGAATCCATGCTGGCTGTTCCTGATCACTTTCCTCTCATGCAAGTACTTCAAGATTGATTCTTTGAGGACCTGCTCCATGATTTTTCCAGGGACTGAGGTGAGGCTGACTGGCCTGTAGTTCCCAGGATCCTTCTTCTTCCCTTTTTAAAAGATTGGCACTACATTAGCCTTTTTCCAGTCATCCGGGACTTCCCCGGTTCGCACGAGTTTTCAAAGATAATGGCCAATGGCTCTGCAATCACAGCCGCCAATTCCTTCAGCACTCTCGGATGCAACTCGTCCGGCCCCATGGACTTGTGCACGTCCAGCTTTTCTAAATAGTCCCTAACCACCTCTATCTCCACAGAGGGCTGGCCATCTCTTCCCCATTTTGTGATGCCCAGCGTAGCAGTCTGGGAGCTGACCTTGTTAGTGAAGACAGAGGCAAAAAAAGCATTGAGTACATTAGCTTTTTCCACATCCTCTGTCACTAGGTTGCCTCCCTCATTCAGTAAGGGGCCCACACTTTCCTTGGCTTTCTTCTTGTTGCCAACATACCTGAAGAAACCCTTCTTGTTACTCTTGACATCTCTCGCTAGCTGCAGCTCCAGGTGCGATTTGGCCCTCCTGATTTCATTCCTACATGCCCGAGCAATATTTTTATACTTTTCCCTGGTCATATGTCCAACCTTCCACTTCTTGTAAGCTTCTTTTTTATGTTTAAGATCCGCTAGGATTTCACTGTTAAGCCAAGCTGGTCGCCTGCCATATTTACTATTCTTTCGACTCATTGGGATGGTTTGTCCCTGTAACCTCAACAGGGATTCCTTGAAATACAGCCAGCTCTCCTGGACTCCTTTCCCCTTCAAGTTAGTCCCCCAGGGGATCCTGGCCATCCGTTCCCTGAGGGAGTCGAAGTCTGCTTTCCTGAAGTCCAGGGTCCGTATCCTGCTGCTTACCTTTCTTCCCTGCGTCAGGATCCTGAACTCAACCAACTCATGGTCACTGCCTCCCAGATTCCCATCCACTTTTGCTTCCCCCACTAATTCTACCCGGTTTGTGAGCAGCAGGTCAAGAAAAGCGCCTCCCCTAGTTGGCTCCTCTTTCAGGGCCAAAAGTCACATATCTCCCTCACCCCGCACCAAAGAGATCTGGCTCACATAATTTATCAAAACACACCAATGAACTAAAAAAGCTATGGAAAAAACATTGGTATAAATATTTTACAAAATAAATTTATATTAAATAATAAATGGGGAAGGGGAATATGTGTACACAAGGACAGATCCAATCAATCAGTCATTGTATGGCCAGCAAGACTCAGGAGAGATTGTGGCGGGAGGAAATGGTGTCACTAAGGAGACAAGATCACTAAGAAACTGCGGGGAGGAGGGTGGGTTGGTGGTAAGGGCCAGGTCACACAGCCCAGATTTGGTCACAATATTGAAGAACGAAAGAGGGAAGGGGTTCATTTTGGCTGAGGTTTACCTGCTCCTGACAATTATTACTGATACCAAGTGAGTTCTTGGGAAAGGTGCTGGACAAGCAGCCCTAGAGGCTGAATCTCTTAGTTACAGAAGAGATACAGAATGAGCATCACAGTGGAAACTTCTCATGGATACAAAAGCAGTATGGGGCAATAGCCTTTGATCAGAACACACAAGGGTCAATTGGGCCCAGTCTGAGAGACGATGAGCACCTTTAATTCTCATTGATGTCCGTGGGCCTGATTCTCCACTGCCTTGCAACATGGGTTGTCCTTTACATCTGTGCAAAGTGAATGCAAAATTCTACCATTCTAATGTAATACTGTTTCATCCCCACTTCGCATTCATATTGTGAGTGTGCAGGGGGCAAGAGCAGTGGAGAATCAGGCCTGATAAGAGTAAAGGGTGATCAGCCCTTCATGCCGAGAGCAGTCACAATGATGGTCTTGGTCTCATGTAATGAGTAATCCGCAGACAGGATGGGACGGGGAAGAAACCTTCACAGCAGTGTACAGGGGTATTTTCAGGCAGAAGAATAAGGTAGAGTCTGGGATATCTCTGCCATGGGCATTAAAAATCATCTGACATTTGGTGCCATCTGGTGCATTCTAAATGATTCTCTTCTCTCAGTAAAATAACACCCATCCCGCACCCCCTCCCCAAATTCTGTGTCACCTCTAACTCCATCATCCCTCAAAGTCACCTCTCCTGTACCTCTAAGACACATTGCACCTTTGTTTTCTTTCACCACAGTCAGCCCCACTATTTCATCTCCACCCTCACCAACTCCACTCACTCCTCCCACAACTAATACTCCTTATTCCACTTCTCTTCTTCCCTCTGCACAGTTCCTTTGCTCCTCCTGCTTGCCTGTCTCTGCCCCACCCCGCACACTGCATCTCTGGTTCCCCCCCTTCATTCCATCTTGTTTCCTCCATTCCCCCACATCAAAAACATTGTTCCCTTTCTCAGCTGGCCCCTACATCAAGTCAGTCTCTAGCAGCTCTATCCGTTGCCTTATCTCCTTCCCCTCAGGCTTCTCCTAGCCCCAGTATCAATTTCTTCAGTAGTCCTGATTTGCTCATCCATAAAAATCCCACTTACCTGTCAGTGGGCCTGGAGAGCGAAAGAGATGGGGAGGGCTCTTAGCCTGATCTGAGCAGCAGGACAGCCGGCTGGGAAAGGCTGTGGCTTGTTGACGACTTTTGTTGGGTTGGGAGAAGATTCAGCAACCCTCTCCCTTGATGCACTAGAAGGAGGAAGTGAGACTCCACAGAAACTTCTTTTTTCTCCTATGTGAAGGGAGGGACAGAGTAATAAGGCAGATGGTCCTGGCTGCAACATACAGCAGCTACCACTGTGTCACTCTATCCTGCAACTCCTTTCCAAGCATAGCAGACCTACTAGACAGCCACTAGAAGCATTCCTAGAGAGTGTATTCAGTGTGCATCAATTGGGTCAGGGAGCGGAGCTCACATCCAGATGGTTTCACAGCAGCTCAATCCAGGCCTGCAGACTTCATCCATACCACACAGCAAGGAGCTCAAACCCTTATGTGAATGGACCAGCAGTATCCAAGACTCAGTAGTTTTTCTCCCTGTCTCTTCAATCTTTGCTGAGGTTGCCAACAAGGTTGCTGAATAATGCTATTTTTGGTGACTGGGTCACTTATCCACTTGGAGCAGGATTGAAACAGGACAATATGGTGCTGTCAGAGCTGGGCTTGAACCAGCAACCTGTAGATGCAAGTCTGTATCCCATATATGAAAACATATATTTGGTTTTATGGTTAAGACCTACTAGAAATCAGGGGATCTGGGTTTAATTCTGAGCTCTGCCACAAATTTTCTGTGGGACTTTGGGCATAGGACTTAATCACTCAGTGCCTCAGTTCCCCATCTGTAAAATTAGGATAATAATACTTCCTTTCTCCCATCTTTTGTCTGTTTTTGACATCTATTTATATTTATACTAAAGGTCTTTGGAGCAGGGATCATTTTGTGTCTGTACAGCATCTAAATTAATTGAATCTCAGTCTTAGGTGGGGCATAATGCATACAAATATATTTATATTTGGGAATGCTATGGAGTGGCCTCAGACGTAGGTTTCTCTGTATGTCCAAAAACATTTTGCAGTTATTAGAAATGAGAAAAAAGTTTGAGATTTAACTGTCTCTGTGATTTCCGCTCAGGGCAGCATGGCCTAATGGCCAGAGTCAATAATGCAGCCCTTCTGTTCAGGTCAGTGTGGCGTAATGGCCTGAGTCAATAAAGTCGCACCCCTCCATGGGGTTGTGTGGCCTTTTGGCCCGCTGGGGAAGTGGGGCGCCACTTGGGGATGTGTGGCACTCCGGGTAGTGGGACTCAGGCCCTCCTTCCTCCAAGCCCCAGCCCAGGGTCCCAGCAGTGTGGGGTTACTTGCCACTGAGTCAGCGGGGATCCTCCTGAAACATGCTGACTGTGTTCCTAGTTCACCCACCAGAGCATATTCTAAGTCCCTTGGGCTGCTTCCCACCTTGTGTACAGACACAAAATGATCCCTGCTCCAAAGACCTTTAGTATAAATATAAATAGCATTTGCATGCCTTGACTCTGGGGTCGGGTCCTGTAGCAGCTCCCTGGAGAGAGCCTGCAATCTGTGTCCTCTCCCTTCAGCAGCCAGCCCAGACTGAGCTGGGCTGCTTCCTTTTATACCTTGCCTCCTGGATGAGCATGCCCATCAGAGGCGAAGAGGCATGGCTTCCTCAGCCTGCAATGCACAGTTAACCCCTGCAGAACTAGGGCGGGGTAGGTGCACCCCATCACACTTTGGGTCAGGGTGCTGGGTTTCATTTAAGAACAGAAACAAATTTGCTTTGAGATAAAGCAATTATTAGAGTACTTCTGACCCAATGAAAATTAGCCCGCAAAAATCAATTTAATCTGTCACATCAGAATCTCAAAATAATGCCTTTTATTGTAAGATTTCCTACTGGTTTTTTTAATGCAAAATATTTTGGATAAGTGGAGATAATGCTAGCCTGATGTGAATCTAAACTATTTTGTTTGACCTTTTCATACCCAGAATTCAAAATTATGATGGGGGAGGCAGGAAGGCATATCCACTGGTAAACCTACTCTGCACATCTATGCGTAATGCTGAAAGTCTCTGGGGTTATTTTATTATAATTTATACTACTACTAAGGAGCTGCTGATTGCAATTCCAAGTTCAATTTGCAAATGGTGTTCCATTATAAGCCTTATTTGACAATCCTAACTCCTAAATTAGGGAACTTTTACCTGGAAGAGCTACTAGTCTGATTTCTTCTGTGATTAGCGTGTGCAGCAGAATTGGTTTTGATTATTTTCAGTAGCGTAGGATGGGTAGGAATTTTTTTTTATAATGAGAGAGATCCACATTATTTTCTGACCATTCTTATCTGAACATAGATTTACTGCAGAAGTCTAAAAAAAAATCATACATGTGTACACCATAGGACACTTGTGAATGTTGTCATTTAAAAAAAACCGATTTCAAGATTCTGTTACTATTTTCATGTTTCAAAAGTATGTAGTGATTTTACATTTGGAATGTCATTATGTAATACATGTGATGTCAGATGCATTTGGCCTGCTGACAGATTCAAATTCAAATTCTGCAATGCTTTTACTTTACAAAGTGTATGTTTCTAATTCCATCTTTGAAAAAGATAAACTTGGGAATGTAAATGGATATAGTATTAACCTAAACTAATGGATAGGTCTCAAAAAGGAGGTTTTGTCAAATATATTTATCATGAAATGAATTTGATGACTAAAGATAATAAAACCTTTGATCCCAAATATCATATGACTAATGATATACAGGGTACACAGATTGCGTACGTCCAATAGGCTATACAGCCTTTTGGCTATAGGATGTATAGGCTGTACAAGGTATGTACAATATTCATATTATATCATGTTTATCACTTTCAGATAAAACTTGAAACATCTTTTAACAGTATTCAAAATACAACATTATAAAATACTTTATAAACTAGAACATTGAATAAAAATGTTCTTGTTACTATTACGGTTAGTATGCGCTAAGAGGGGTTATACGCATCTTTGAACAAACTCCACCATTAACAAGTGTGAAAATCAATCTGAGATTACAAAAACAGTTTTGATACCAACCTTAGCACACAGTTAACACAGAAAGACACTTAAACAGAAAAAAAGTCTGAATAATTAGAACCCATGGCAATCACAATAGTGGTCTTATAACAAAAGAGTCCATTTGAAGAGCAATACTTTTCTGCTGAGGAAACTAGTTCCAGGTTAAAAGGAAATAAATACCATTAGAGACAAAACTACCGTGTATGAATATAACTCTTGTTGCCACATGATAAAACATACTGTTATGGATTGCATTAAACCTCACTGGGGGGAGGGCATAACTTCACCCTTAATTTAAGAAGCCATTAAACTCCTTCATGGAACCAAATAGCTGAAACAACATAGGCCTCAAACTGAAACATAGGCACCATGTGAGGCCAATGAGGAATTATCACTGTGAGTGAAGGGACTACACAAATTTTATTTTGACTGGGGAGGAGAGGAGAAAAGGCAGCCACAAAGCACCAGACATAGAAACACTGGAAGGATGACTCAGGGAAAAAAAACTAAGAGAGGCCTTTTGGGTTAAGTGCTGTCTGAAAGAGGCTTGGAATTGTAAGCAAATACCCTATTTTGTGTTTGATTCCTCTTGTGTTCAAGGAAACAAAACTTTGTATATTCTTTGTACAAATAACTGGTTCTATCCTCAATTTCTCCTTCTAATGGAAACTGTAGGACCCCAAATTTTGGCTAAGTACTAGAGGCAAAAAAGGGTATCAATACATAACAGGACCTATTCATTCATGTCAGTACAAGTCACTAAACTTTGGAATGAATATCATATACACATGCCCTCAGTTATCCATATTTGTAATGTTGAAATGACATATAAGGAACTAGTCCTGCTCTGAGTAAAGTTAAGGAAACACTATCATACTCTTCGATGGAAGTTGGGTTGGAAACCTAAAACGATAACCCTAGTACAGAGACAAAATTAGGGTTGTTTGGATGTTGGTTATCCAGAATTTCTCTGTATAGTGATCTATATCCATGAACTGAGATTTGGGGTTGGTATCAGAATTGTCTATGTAGTCATATCTTGTGACTTCCATACTTCCTAGTGTTGAAGATTTTTTTAAGCATGCATTTATGGTGCATCTCTTGAATTGCATTAGCAAACTCAACTGTACCTTAACATTTTTTTATTTTATTTTCCTGAGATTGGAAGAAGTCCACATCAATGTAATCCCATGTGATCTCACCTGCCATTCTTGCCTGGCAGGAGGATCCTGTTCATTTCCTGCTGGCTCCCTTATATTCTGCTGAACTCCTACTCTTTAATCCTCATGGTATTTCTTTTAACCATAGCTGGCACAGCAGACTGGCAAATGGGATGGAAAAGGTAGGCAGTGTATTGTTCTCTAGCTGGAATAAATTAGATGTATATACAGATCTTGCCTATTGGTTTTACCTTCCTTACAGCTGAAACCCATGTTTCTCCATCTATTGACAATCATGGAAAACCAGGCGTATGCATTTATTAATTTGATCTGCCTGAGTGCATCACCATCCTTCTTTAAAGTCCCCTGGCTACTTTAACGCACCTTCTTTTCATGGGCATCACATTTATGGGTACAAGAGGGGCCAGAATTCGGCCGAATGTATATTTCAATTTGGCAGTAAGTATAATTGCACTGATGAAACAATCTTTGCTATGATGCTAAACAACAACAAAAAGGAAGAGAGACTTCTGATGTCTTTTCAGATGACCAAATCATTACTCAGCACAAAGAAGTTTCATTAAAGCACACAATGGGAAGGCCCATGCTGAAAGAACTGGAATCTTGCTTTCTCTGCCAGATTAAGAAAGGTGTGATTTCCATTTCAAATTTGCTGCCACGATCATGACACTTGCAGCAACAGTTTTGTTTGTGATGTCACCATCTAGTGTGTAACTCTGAAAGAATGTTGTCTTCCAGAACTGCTCCTGTCTGACCTCAGCTCTCATTCAATCAAAGCAAGATATTTTCATTTGTGGCTCTGATCTGATGCCTTTTTTAAACCAAACAAAACAAAACAAAAACACATTTGCAAGCTGCTGACATTAAAAGATGTAAATACCATTCCATCTTTCCCATTTCTAGAGATGAATCAAGAAAGCAGTTATTCTAACCTGATTAGGTTTAGGCTGGGTTCAACGTTCAGGTTCAAGCCCATTCTGGTCAGATTCAACTACACCAAAAAGTGTCACAAACCATTCAGAGGAGACATGGCCTTTAACGGTACAAATCTTACAAATCACCAGAGCAGATGACTGCAACAAGGCTCCCACCATTTTAACTGGAAATGTCATAAGATTTTGTTATTTTCAGATTTCCACTAACTATGGTCACATGTGAACCAGATCTGGGAAACAGGTCCCTTTTATTCTGGACTGAAAACCATATGGGAGGTTAAGATCCAAAGTAATTAAAATCCTAAATTCATGGGGGGTTCTGATTTGGGCTTTTCTCTACCAATTTCATTCTAGAAAGTGTGAAAGTAAAATTAGATCCAACCAGTACAGAAGTAAGTGGAAGCCTTTTCTTTTTACTTCAACGGGCATGGGAATAGGCTTTTAAACAGATAGATGTGAAACTCATCTTCCCTATTTCAACTTTAGCATTTCAGCCATTCCTTTGTTTTAAATTCTGAGTTCAGTTCTCATTTCATCCTGCAAAGCAAGAGGCACACAGTCTGACACAGAGAAATCGGTCATGGAAATACCTACCAGAAATCTCATAAGAGAAGGTGTATTTTTTCTTTAGAATCCTCTGTTGTCTTGGATTCAAAATCCAAAGGTGATAACATGCATACCATTTCTGTGTGATTCAGAAATTCAGTGACTCTGTCAACATTAACATATGAATTGACCTTTTCTTGGAACAGATTTTTTTTTCTTTAATTAAAAAAAAAAATTCTTCAAAGACTAGACTTTGCAAACTTCCAGAGTGCAGCATTTCAAAGACTGGGAAAATGTCCTCTGAGACAGAACCCAGTACACTGGAACTCAATTAGATTTTGACCTTCTTCAACCATAAAGAATTGGGAGAGAAACATTGTTTGCTACTTGCTTCAATTAAATTGGGTCCCGAGAGAGACAGATGAAGAGATTCAAAGAAGAGAAATTTAGTTAACAGAATTGCATTCAACCATCAGTCTGAAATAAATCTTATTTACTTTATTCACCCACTACATTAATACAATATTCCACACTTTACTCAGAAAACTGACATTTAATTAAGTTTTCAGGATTTAACATTTTGAAAAGAGCAAGAATAAGTTTTCAAAGTGGGAACCCTGAGTTCTAAATTCGTTCAAAAGCATCATGGTCCAAAAATACACCTGCCAATGTGAGAATCAAAAACCCTTTTGGGTCAGCTTGAAAAGCCTAAGGCACAAGCATAACACTTTAAAATGACATCCTGCTACAGCATGGCATTAGAGCAGGGACACAGGAACACAGATAGCCTCTGATTAGATCCTTTTATCTCAAAGTGTACAATTTGATTTTCACATCAATTATACCACAGAAATACCACAGTGTTCCAAAATTTCAACTATCAGATAATAGAGCCCAAATGAAAGCGATATCTACTCCTGGGCACAGGGTTCCCAGAGAGCTTGTTTATAAAAAAAGAGCTAAGAGCTTCTCCTCTTCCCCCCACTCCAAGAAGTTCTGATCTTTCTCTAGCCACAGAATATGAGGATGGATGAAAGAGGCTGAGGTTTTGTTCATTAAATGTTAATTTCTGTCTCAGATTTACAGGCTGGTGACCCTATTGAAGGCTATGGCACAGCCCTGTCTGAAGAATCTGAAATAGACTGAAAAGGTTATTGATCAATGCCTGTACACTTATCTCATCTACTTCCAATATGTCCTGGGCTACAAACCCAGTTTGACCTTCTCTTAGAACGTTAAAAAGTAACATAAAAAGCTAACAAAATAGATTATTAATGATGCTCTAGAATCCCTAAAGAAATAACCTACAGGTGTTAGGGAGAACTCATTGTCAAGTGTGATTCATGAAACCTTGTTAAATGTACTTAATATAACCGCACTAATACTCCCTGTGACAAAAAGCCCTTATGGAATATAGTGCTTCTTTTATACAATAAAAAAGGCTAATTTAGCTTGTCATAACACAGAACTGAATTATTGCAGAAGTCAAAGTGCTCTCATTTGAGTTATTAAATACAAATATTATATGATAGCATGGCTGTTCCTAATATCCATTGGGTTGGCTTCCCTTCTCATGTAATAATTATGGATATTTAATGTGACTGTGATCAAATGAACAGAGGGCTACCTCCCCACCCCCTCCAGCAAAAAAATTCTGAAATGTCACTCTTTATACGATCAGCCCTTTTACTGTGTTACAGATTTCCATTAATTAGGCCAACTGTTTTATTACAAAATTCCAGTTCAGTAAAGGAGTGTACATTTTTTTTGGCCGTGTGTCTGTATAATACCCACTCTTTCTACTAAGAACTGGTAGCTCTGTTTTTTGGTCTATAAATTGCAAATTTTGCCTTCCCTTTCAGTTTGGCAGTAACCAGGTGAAAAGTTGTATTGACTGTAAAATATTTTGCTGGATGGTGAACTGCACTGAGTCTAGACTGGCAGATGGTGATGATGATTGGTGGAAGATTCTTGTGCAGAATAAGACGTTTCCTGCTGCTGAGTAGCAAAATTAATAAATACCTGCAAGATACAACAGAGGAGGGCTTATGGGATAGCAATACATGAGCTAGAAATTTGTCTCTTTTTGTGACTTTTTCAGGCCACTTTTATTAAGATGCTTTCTAAAGCAAATCAGTAAAGTCTGTGTTCAAAACTGATGAAATCCCTTCAGAGTTACATTTGATCTAGAGCAGTTTGCAAACAAATTGCTCCTCACCTCTACATCTTCAAGTCAAATAAAAATAATGATAAAATAAGTTCAAATTTTATATGGTTATCCACATTCCTTGGGAACACTGGATTTTGCTTGTATTGAATAAACAAATCAATACTTTTTAAAAAAAATTAGGGAGGGGCCTGATCCTGCTTCCACCCACTTGAATGGTAAAACTCCCATTGACTTCAGTGGTGCAGGATCTACGCCCAGATATTTAAAGCTAAAATTTATGTTGAGTAACCTTCTGAATGCTGTGGATTGATGTGGCCAAACATCTATTTGAATTCCAAATGCCCGTTGTATTCAGTTGGGTCCCTTGCTCGTTTCCTTTTCACCTACATTCATGTGAAAGGGTTTTTTGATCACTCGGATATTTGAGGGATGACAGTTCTTCATTCCCATAACAATATTCACATGGAAGCAAAGGAATTCATTCAAGAGGAAGTATATTTGTTATCCTGTTTAAAACTTTCACTTATTCAGGCAGGGTGCAAAAACAGTACCATGTGACTGAGGTGAGCAATCACTCACCATAAATAATGAAGAGTAAACAAGCTTGAGTGAACAGTCAAGGAACAACCCATAGGCTATTTGTTTGGATAAATTGCTCACTGAATAATTAAAGCAGCAGGAGCTGATAGATTCATACAAATCAAAGTCTGTTCATGAATGATTTGCACTTGGAAAAAAGAGCTAATCTCACAGCAAATATTATACATAATTAATGTTCTGACTAGCTCAGCTTCTCAGCGTTTTCAGAAGATACGTGAGAAGTTATATCCCTAGATGCCACAGGCACCCAGGAATGTCAGGATCATCACTATATTATACATGATGTAAACCCAGGATTTCATAGGCATAAGCAGGGAACCCTTCTATCTGTGTGTTTCTAATGTGCCTGTTGCAGTGGTACATAGGTTGCAAATGCAAGTAAACTGCATGACATTTGCTTCAAAAGGAAAGATCCCAACCACTTGCACTAAGGAAGAAAAGCCTTTAGTTATAAGGTTATCGTGGGTTATGAATCGCACTAGGACAGCTCTAGATAAACTATATACTGCAATATTCTACTGCATACTTAATTAAAGTGGCACAGCATATTCAGAAAAAGAGAGGCAACACAGAGGAGGAACATACCTGCTCTAAAGTGGTTTCATTAATGGAATAATGTTTGATTTGCAGTAGAACTTTGTGGTTCTCTAAAACTTTGAAGAGCTCTGGTAAGCAGCCGCATCCATATGGTACACGATACTCCTGGAGATTAAGGTGCTGTTCCTTCAAACAAACATAAATAAATGCTAGTGAATATTCTGATAGAGTTATATTTATTTTCAACTG
The DNA here is from genome assembly GCF_965152235.1 of Eretmochelys imbricata. Taxonomy (NCBI): domain Eukaryota; kingdom Metazoa; phylum Chordata; order Testudines; family Cheloniidae; genus Eretmochelys; species Eretmochelys imbricata. Next base: position 168,117,420 of record NC_135573.1, read on the forward strand.
ACCCGGTTTCAATATGAGCCTCAGCTGAAAAATAGGATTCTGTAAGAATCCACTAGATCTTGATTGTAACATTGTAAAAGGCACAATGTGGTGTGGTTCAGAAAAGATCTTTCAGTTTCCACAAAGCTATCACAATGGACCTGAAAGACAGTGAGCCGTTTGCAGCTGCGGGGATGTATTTTTCTTATCAATTTTAAGGTTAGAGAGGGCTTCAAACCAAACCCATTGATTCAGACACTTTGGGGAATGGGAAACATTTCAGAAGCCACATTGAAATCAGCATGTCACAGCCGGTATCTACAATGGCCAAACCAAAACCTTAAATCAGAACCCTATCCCGACATTCAGGGTGCTAGAAACCTATATGCAGACCAAAATTCTACAGCTTGGGACCATCTACTTTTATAGGATACATTTTCAGAGAGTTCTAAATTACACCTATAAAGGATCAATTTTGCATGTGAAAATATATGTTTTAATCTACTGAGTTTGATATTTATGCCTGAACACACATTTTGGGGATGTGACAGATGGCTGTGGTATATTTGAAAGCGTTACCCTTTTATGATGTGTTCATATCATACAATATATGCAAATCCAGGACACTTTTATGGATACAGTGAGCAACACACCAATTGACTTTTCCTCTGTGACCTTGGAAAACAGAGGTGCTTCAGAGCACTGGACTATAGACATCTTACTGCAGACATTGGCAAGATTAGAGAAAGTAGAATAAAGTTTACTTTTATTAACTAGTGGGTACCACATCTATTTTATATAAACACACACAAACCAACTAATCCTGGGTTACCATTAGAGTTTATTATGAACACAGCTAAGAGCAAAAATGTGTGATTTCTACATTAGTAATATTATTTAACCAAATAGCCAAGTGCCTGTGAAAATGAAAATCTCACTACATCTATGGGCTTGTACACCTTATTAGATTAAGACATCGCACCTGTTTATCTGAACGGATGGACTGAAGAAAAGAAAGAAAAATGAAAGGAGGAGTTCAAATGTCTTGAGAGAAAATGTCTAAAATATTATATAACTGGATCTCTTGGTTGGGATGCCCATTTCCTTGCATTAGTTCAGCCTCAGAAGAATTCCCCTATTTTAATTCCGAGCCCCCTATTTTAAATCAGGCAACCTGCTGGGAAAGGAGAACAAAGTTGTAGCACAACTTTCAGTCAACTATTAAATATATATTTGAGAGCTTTTCTGGTGATGACACGTATACATAGTAATTGCCATTCAACAATCAAGAGTTATCACACAATGATACCTGAAACACTACGTCATATCCTTATGCTTAAAATAGAAGGCATCAGAGGCATTTTAGATGTCACTGTGTGGTAGCTGTGGGTAAATGTTGACTTCCTAATGCAATAAGATCACCTGACTTCCATTTTCTAGGTACTGGATTGACTGGGTGAGGACAAACTAAAATATGGTGTTGCTGATGTATTAACTCCAAAATTACTTCCATTCACTTCAGTGGACATAGGATCAGGCCCTGCGTGCATGTCCTGGAAATTCTGACTCTGTAAATACCAAATATAAGAAAAGGGAAGTGCAGCTCATGAACCAATCACATTTGCTTATGCTGCCGAAATGGCCCTACTCTGCATCTGAGGTTAATCTGCACCATACTGTGGGTGACAATTTAACAGTTACGCACATATCAATTAAAACGAGTAGCCATATTGATCAGGAAAGAATGAGAAACCAGCTAGTTTATTCAACTTTACCTTTCGTTAATGGTCTCAAGAACCTATCCTTGGCAACTGCTATAAACAGAGAATTTCAGGCGTACCTTAAACTGTGTTCCTGGAAAATGTAGCTGCAGATAGTCCAAAATAGCACCGTGGTTACTTGTTTCTTTGTTAAGCCAAACCTTGACTGAATAGCCATCTCCAAACCTGAAAGCATTGAGCAGAGACAGAGATGTACATGTTCTTTTCCATAAAGATGAAAAGAATGCTCAGCTAAATTGATTGTCACACAATGTTATCAAGTAACAACATGGATGCCTATTGTATTACCACCACTGGGATTTTAATATTATATCATCAACACACACTGATAACCACAAGGAAGAGACAATGTCACTGATACTCATAGTGCCACAAAACTGTTATTTGTAAAAGGAGGACATGTCTTAATGACTACACAGATTTGAACAGTCAGTGGAGGATAGCATTTGTTGCCAGAACCAAATACAGAAAAGGAAGAGTAGGAGGTGTATTTTTCCTAATGGGAGAAAGAAAGTATTAAACTGTAGGTGATCACAATACATTGCATTTAGTGAGACCTTGCCATGGAGGAGCTCAAATGTTTTACAAACATGGGTATTATCTGTGTTTTACAGAAGTAGAAAGTAAGGCATAGAGTTGTTAAGTGCTTTGTCAATGTTCATACTACAAATCAGCAACATTTAGGAACACAACCCAAGTCTCCTGATTCCTAGTTTCCTACTTTAACTACTTGTTAACACTATTAAATCTCATGGAATAATGTAGATAATTTATTTTCCTCTCTCTGGACACATTTCATAATATGTAGGTAAGTCAAGTTTTGAAAACCTAACTAAAGCATTATTTTATTAAATATATTCTTTCTAGCATATAGTGCAGATGGTTAATATTATACATAAAATAGACACATTATAAGTGATGAAAGTCACCTCTATAGCATTCAACATTTGCTCATGATCATTTTCAACTACAGGTGTACGTGTAAGTGCTTTTCCTGCTCTAAAACAAAGTCCACATGCTATATAGATTCAAAATCTCACCCTCCTTTCCTAGGATTTGGCTATAAAATAACACACCACACACAATTTAATATCATTCAGTATAAACTTTCTGCCCCACTTACCTGTTCCAAGGGTTCCTATCTCAGTATTGTTTTGCCTATACCCTAAATCCTCTCTTACAAGCAAATCACTCCCACCTGCTTCACTTACATCTGGGTGAGGTAATGAGTTGTCGTCTAAGTGAGTCAGCTGAATCCACTTTCTCTCATTAAGCTCAAGGCTTGTTACCAGAGTTGGGTGTTTCAGACAAACTCTGCTATAACACCATGGCTACAGAGTGCTACATGGAAGGTCTGTTATTCACTGTTGAATTAGGAACACCAGAACACTCCTTTCATATGTTGTACATTTTTAAGTGTTTTTGGAATGTTCATAAAGGGCCTGAAGTATGTGGCACATTTATCAAGTGACCGATGCATTTCCAGACTATGCCACTCACTACTGCACAGCACTAGTGGAATTTCTGCGACTCACGAGAAGTCTACCACACGGTAGAGAAATAATTACTAGGCTATATTAGCCAAATGGCTGTTCTTTTGAGGCCTGGTGGTGGGAAGATTTCCTTATTTCACAATGTCCCTGCAGAAATATCCAGTTTCCAGTACACAACTCATGACACATGCTGAGTTCCTTGGATTTATCATATATAGCGCAAATTATCATCATCATCATCATCAAAACAGTGGTAGATGGAATAGTATACAGTTTACTCCCGTTTACCTGAAACCCTATTATCCAATCTTCCACATTATCCAAATCCCTTTCTCGTCCCCCAGCGTGGTGCATTTCTCATGCTGGGGGGCAAGGAAGAGATTTGAATAATGTGGAGGTTTGAATAACAGAGCAGAGGCCCCTGGCCAGAACAGTGAGGAGGAGTGGGGAAAAGGCCCTGCTATGGGCGAGGCCATCCTGCTGCTGAATGGCTCCTGTGGCAGTGCAGAGAGCCCTCTGCACGGGAACGAGTGAGTTTGGCCATGACAGCAGAGCTGCAGAGGGCTCCTTGTGCTGCTGCACCTTGTGTCAGCAGAGATTGGGTGTCACTGGCCCCATAGCAAGTGGGGAGCCCTTTGCAGCGCCACTGTCACAGGAATAAGTGAGCAGGGCAGAGCAGAGCAGAGAAACCCAGCCTGGGCTACAAGGAGAAGGACAAGCTCTTGTCCGTGGGGGAGGCCTCCCCACTGCTGAATGGCTCCTGCCCTCTTGATTATTCAAAATACCAAAACCCATGTCCCCTATGCCAGTCAGATAGTCTGGAGTAAACTGTACATTATACATTTCCTTCTTCAAGTTTAGAAAAATATGTCTATAGGTACACATTGCACAGATTGAACACACACAGAGGTACAAAAAGAAAAGGACTGCCCATAGATATAAACCGAAACCCTCAGCTCAACCTCTCCTCAATAGTCTGAGAAAGAAAAGAAGTAAAGATAAGATGCTAAAGCACAAGCCTCGGATTCAGGAGATGTTTTCCCAGTTTCATCACAGATTGTCTGCGTTCCTTTGACCCATTTACTTTATAAAACACGTGGATTATAATAATGGTTGTGAGATTTGCATTGAGCTAGATCCTTAGCTGGTGTAAAGCCATGTACCTGTGACTACCTGACATGTAACACCAGGTGAAGACCTAGCCAATTATTTCAAAAGTTTAGATCCATAGAGCGAAGTATTATTTTCATGTATCTTATTAGACTGAAGAATCTTATTGTGGGAATGGTTGGTACAAAGACTACGTAGCAAAGCTGTGTTGCAGCACCCTAAAATATGAGTGTGATGACTTGTTTAAAAAGATATAGACAGCACCCCAACACTGCATGTGTTTTGTTTTATTTTTCCGATTGCATTTGGACCCAAACATTTAAATGGCATCGGAAAAGGAAACATGCCATTATTTAGCTTTGTTCAAATGTGACACTACCCAATCTGTGCTGTTGATTTCCAAACATTCTTTGACTAGCATGAAGTAACATGTGAACAACATGATCACAGGAGAAGGATGTGGAATGCTGTGGAATCCAGAGCAGTGGCTGGCTGGTTTCAATGATTTACAAACACCTAATAGACTGGTAATTAAATCTTTTATATGCATATCATCATCCCTGCAGAAATGACAAACAAAATGCAACAAAGATGGATAGTGTTAACAAGGGTATTCAATGTAGATGGAAGCCAAGCGAAGGTAACCTTTTACGAGAGAGCATTGATTCTGATCAGTCTTCTGGTGCCTGTAACAGAGGTCCTATGGAATTACAGTCAGAAAAATGCTGTTTTATGAAGATGTTCAGCTGTCTCATAAAATGAAAATGTTGCATGCAGTGACGTTTCCAATGAAAATAAATAAAAATTCTGATTAGCACGGACAGAAATCTCTGTGGCTTAATGTAATTCTTAATCCTGAATGGCATGAATACCAACATGGGTACAAATAAAAAGCTTTCAAAAATGGGAAATGTTTTTGGCTAGTCAAATTATGCATCTCCTATACCTTGAATTCTGCAGAAGTTTCTGTACAGAGTACTGTGACCATCTACAACATCTCCCCCCTTTCTGTAATCAGCCAGCAAATTGCTCTCTGTAGTCAACTGAGGCAATGGAAATTGAACTGACCATTTTTTCGTCTAAATGTTTTCCTCTCTGACCCAACTGATACAATTAATGCAGAAACCCAAAGTTGAATTACACAGACCACCACATTCTGGTTTGATTAGCAGTGCTAGGAGCAAACCTTAAATACCAAAATGTTCAAGACCGGAGGAGGAAAACAATCATTAAAGAGGCATCAGTTGAACCAGCGCACCTGTTCAGCAGCCATCTGTTGCCCTATCTTTGGCGCTGCTCAGCAAAGGCGTTTTCCATTGCTATAAGCATGCACCATCACATCAATTTAATGCTGCCTTCATTTGTTTTTAATCTCGTTCTTTTCCAGTCAGGCTATTTGTTCAATTTGGACTCTCACCAAACCCAAAGGAACTGCTCATGGAAGTAAAGTTACTCATTGAGTGTCTACATGATTGGACCATTATTTTTTAAATACCAACTATATTATCGAGCTGGTTCCCAGCCCTGCTCTGTTCCCTTTGTGCCACACAGGCAGTGTAAAGGGAATGGAGGCTGTCTCCTCTAACCGGGGATTCTCCAGGGGATACAAAGCCATTAATGCTATCTCTTATGCCACCTTCTCAAAAGCCCAGTGCAGGGGCCTGGAGGGAGTGGAAGAGAAGTGGCTGGATGCCAACATCTTCCTGCTACACTCAGTTGGCAGACGTGCTAGCTGAGTGTGGTCACCAATTTACAGAAGTATGTGGGTGCTCCTGTAACCTGCACCAAGAATTGGCAGAGTATCAGACAGCTACAGCAAGGAGCTCCCTGAATTCCTACACCACCCTTCCCACCAAGTTTGCTAAATGTAATTTCAGTGAAGCAGCATATCTGGGCCTGTATCTTAATTCCTGATGACTAGCCCGAGCTGCTAATCATCTAGATATATCTCACTATTCAAAACACACATTTCCTTGATGTTGTTCTTTCTAGTTCTGTTGTCTCCGCCCGGAAATATGCATCATTAAATTAGCACTGTCTGAAAATTTGCTTGTGAAAAAATCATGTGCACACTTTATCATTTAGTATAAAACTAGCTTGACTGATCTCTTCTATTGCTTCATATAATATCAACAGATTACTCAAAGAATGACATTATATCAGACAATAAAATCAAAGCATTATTAGAATTTAATGTCTGGAAGAGAGACCATAAGCCATATCCTTCAGAACATCAGCCATACTTCAAGAATAAGAAACAACACACTACTGCAATGCTTAACTCTTTACTTTACTTCACATTCCTTTCCATACATCGGATGCAATTTTTTCTTCCCTTAAATGAATAGTCATCATGGGTGCAAGTTGCCTGACTTCAATTAGCACTACTAACATAAACAAAGGATCAGGCCCTCTATTGGGAGGCCCTCTGTGTGACTCTTCACACAATGCACAGTAAACCTGTAGAACTCATTGGCTGGGGACGTTGAAGGCAAAAAGTATAACTGGGTTCAAAAAAGATAATTTCATGGAGGAAAGGTCCATCCCTGGCTATTAGCCAGGGTGCTCAGGGACACAACCTCATACTTAATGTTCTTAAACCTCTGACTTCTGGAAGCTGCAACTGGGTGACAGAGGTGGATCACTGAATAATTGCTCTGTTCTGTTCATTTCCTCTGTCATAAATATAAAGGGAAGGGTAAACACCTTTAAATCCCTCCTGGCCAGAGGAAAAACCCTTTCACCTGTAAAGGGTTAAGAAGCTAAGATAACCTCACTGGCACCTGACCAAAATGACCAATGAGGAAACAAGATACATTCAAAGCTGGAGGTGGGGGGGTGGGGGTAAACAAAGGGTTCTCTCCGTGTGTTGCTTTTGCCAGGAATGCAGGTCAGAACTCCTGTGAAGAGTTAATAAGCAATCTAGTTAGAGATGCGTTAGATTCTGTTTTGTTTAAATGGCTGAAAAAATAAGTTGTGCTGAATGGAATGTATATTCCTGGTTTTGTGTCTTTTTGTAACTTAATGTTTAGCCTAGAGGGACTCTCTATGTTTTGAATCTGATTACCCTGTAAGGTATTTACCATCCTGATTTTACAGAGATGATTCTTTTACTTTTTCTTTAATTAAAATTCTTCTTTTAAGAAGCTGATTGCTTTTTCATTGTTCTTAAGATCCAAGGGTTTGTTCACCTATGCAAATTGGTGAGGATTTTTATCAAGCCTTTCCCAGGAAAGGGGCTGTAGGGCTTGGGGGGATTTTAGGGGGAAAGACATTTCCAAGCAGGCTCTTTCCCTGTTATATTTGTTAGACGCTTGGTGGTGGCAGCAATAAGGCCCAGGGACAAAAGGTAAAATATTTGGTACTTGGGGAAGTTTTAACCTAAGCTGATAAAAATAAGCTTAGCGGGTTTTTCATGCAGGTCCCCACATCTGTACCCTAGAGTTCAGAGTGGGGAAGGAACCTTGACACACTCTGAGGCATCTGGCATTGGCCACTGCTAGATAACAGGATACTGGGCTAGATGGATCATTGATCTGGCCCAGCATGACTGTTTTACGTAATAAAATTTACAAACAAATACAAATGTATTTGAAAAGAGAAAAAAATTGAGATAAATGTATCTATTAAAAATTAAAACTGAACTGATGAAACTTTCACTTTCTTAAAAAAAAGCTTAATAACAAATTCAAAACTGGTACCAACTTCTATATGCCATTTCCTTATGGTTATTCGAAGTGGAACAACCTCAGTGTTGTTGAACAAATACAAAATCATAAGTAGATTATATAGCAATTTTTAATATATAAAATCTCCTTCCCATAAGCTATTCATCAGTTATTTCTTTTTGTAATTATCTGTTTTCTTAAGTAACAACAGGAATGTAAAAACAGACAGATTGTCACATAATACACAGGTATGGGCCATATATAGTGTATTGGACATATAGTTCATAAGACATGTCCATGTATACACACTCAGAACCTAGATTTTTCAAAACCTAGTCTCACAAGTCCATATTTAGGTCGCTAAATAGGTGGCATTTTTTTTTAAATGCTTTGCTCCCAGCAACTCCCACCACAGTCAACATGAGATGTTGGGCACTTGACACTTATGGGTTTAAGATCCTAAATGTAGGCACCTATTTTTAAAATCTTGATTATTTTATATACAGTATACTCCTAATTATCTAAATAGCAGGGTGGGCATGGATCTTATTCCGATAATTGAGATTTCAGATAATCAAGATGTCAGAAGCTATTCAGTAGAGGGATGGCCTCCCCTGAGCCTGGGGGCTCGTCCCCCTCCTTGCAGTCCTGGCTGGGAGTTTCTGCTCTGCCCATGCTCACTCACTCCCATCAATCCCTGCAGGCGCAAGGTGTGGGGCACAGTAGAGACTCCAGACCAAGACTCTGAATGGAGGATAAGGAAGGGTTTTGGATAAAGGGGAGCATACTGTATATCAAAATCTTGATAACTGTATTCACATACACATGTATACATACATTTTGTGTGTGTGTACATATGTACACCCACACCCATCCCCTGGGCTTGATTCACCACTGTGATACTCTGGTCTTCCACTGGTGGAGTAACGAAGTGGTGGTTCAGACCCTATATATTACAGATCGGGCTAGTAGCACAACCTGCTGAGGTTGCCTGATAGTGCTCATTATAAGATCTTGTTTTCAGTTGCTTGTAACTTTGCCAACCTTTAACCATTTGGGCTGAAATTTTTCATGCTTTGTGCTGGCCTCAGACTGAATTTGTTTTGGGGAAATTTCAGCTAAAATGGTTTTGGCCAATGTCAAGAATGAGGCTAGATTAAAATATGTTGTTTTACTCAGGTTGAGAGAGTCCGGCAAATTTTTATAAAAAAGTTGGAAAAGTTGTAGTGGCCCAGATTTGGAGCAGGGACTTGAAATTTGTCAGGGTGTACTTTGTGTCTAGGTGTACTTTTTGCTCTCCCCATGAAGATCCACCTAATTTGGCCAAGTTATAAGCCTGTGAAAAACCGCAGTGTGCACATACTCAGTAGAAACTTATATTTTAGCCATTAAATACCCCAAAGAGTGAGTCTGTGTTGGACATGTTCCAGCCCTGGGCTGAGCAGAATGTTCCCTGCGATTACAGATTTGGGCTGCCACCAGCTACGCAGGTCTAGTCACCTGAGCAGAAAGTCTCACTCCTGTGGCCTCAAGTAGTGTGGAGAAGGAAGCTGCCTGATTGGAATGCAGAAGGGACAAGAGCCAGATGTGTGTTGGGGGAGGGTCACAGGGGGAGTAGATTACGAGAAGGAACTTGTAGGGGTGGAGACAGGACTGGAGAATGGCAGAGGGAAATTGGGAGTGGCTGAGGAAGGAGGTTGGATTGGGACCTGGAAAGAAAAACAGGTGGAGGGATGATTGGAAGCCAGTAGGTCAGGGAAGACTGTGTTTAGATGAGGAAACAGGGGAAGACTGGGATTGTCTGGAGGAAAAGACTGGATCTGAGACCTAGTGGGGCAGCGGACTGAAGTGAGGGAAACAGATATGAAGAGGGGCCACAATGAAGGGGGAGTACTGGTAATCTTGGCAGAGAGGCTGGAAGAAGGAGCTAGGCAAGAGAAGCACAAATTTGATAAAGAGCTTCTGGAAGCCAGAAGGAATGGGAATATCGGCTGGGAGACATAACTGAGGGTAGAATGAGATTGATCAGATGAGAAGAGGGGACAATGATTGTTTCGGTAAGGGTTGTCTGGAGGGATTAGATTAGGACTTGCTGGGCAAGAAGCCCGGGACTAAGATGAGAAGCCTGAGGAGTGGAGTTTGGAACTGGAGAGGCAAGGAGAATGGGACTGAGATGAGGAGTCAGGGGCAGGGAAGAGCTAGGACTGGGACAGGGACAGATTGTATCAGATGGGACAGAAGAGGTCATGGTTGGGGAGAATGAACACAAGAGTCTGTGCCCACTAGAGCACACTCCCCTCCAGAGCCTGGAATGGAAACCAAGATTCCCAAGCCTCATGATTCCTCAGGTGTCAGCAAATGTCTATGACACCCACTGGCAAAGTGTCCCATTCCCTCTAGTGCTGGTCTACATAGAGGATGGCAGCTACTACTGCTATCAACTATTTCATTAGCTCACATGGAAGTCTGTACAGTGGAATTAAAGGTTCCAAACCTACTGATGACCTATGTGGATATCAATCTGATGTCAGATGATGGAATTTCTGTTTTCTTCAGTTAGCTTTTTTTAAAAAAAAACCCTAGGATATTACACACACAAAATTATTAAAACATCATCATTAAGGTTGCAAGGCCAAGCACACAAAAGTCAGGGAATGTTAGAAATAAGGGTGCCTATGCAAGCTTAATAGGGCCCTCTTTTGCAAATGCATTATACTAAAGTCTTTAACAGGACCCCGTGCCTCATTCAGTGCTCAGGCAACTTTAATTCAGGCATTTCCTAACTTTCTTGTGCTTGAGTTTGCAACTTATTCATGTTATTTTAATGTAAGGTTTAGTGTTTAATATGTATAAATATAAATAGATAGGGCTCATTTCCAGACTTCAAATGTTTGGGAATTTTTAAAGATACATAATATTTGTAATGAAAAATGTACCTTTTCAGGGAGTGCTAGCTGGACTCCACAGAAAGCTGCTTTCAACCTTAATTCTTCATTGAGAATATATTGAGATAAATATATTACCCATATATGCCTACACACTCAGTGACAATAACCAGTTTGTCAAATGAAAAAAAATATTTTGATTTTTCAAGATAATAGGTATAAAAATTGCATTATTCCATGTCATTAATGACATGTTTTATGATTTCTAATAAACACATCATGACTTTATTACCTAATAAATCCCAGGATCCTCCAGTATTGTAACGCTGTTTCCACTCAGCACTGGAATATTCATGAGATTTTTAAATTCAAACCTCTCCTTTCACTCTAAGAAATCCACAAATGCGTTAGAAAGAAAGACGAAAATCTTCCTCATCAACCTAATTTTTTAAATGGTAAAGTGTAACAGTTTGGCAACACATTTTCACTTCAGCTCTGCCATAACAAATGGATTAGTTGTTGGGTAATTTAATCAGCTGGCTTGCTGATATTATTTGTGCACAGACTTGATGTGCATCCAGCACTTGAAAAATGGGTATGGGTATTTCAACTATGAGAAATCTGTCCAGATGGACCCACAATGAAGGAAGATATTCAAAATACTGTTCCTAGAGGATTGGCCAGCTGTATCGAACATAAAAATGCTTCTGTGCAATTTCTTGAAAAACATAAAATATCATGGAGAATGCTGGGGAGAGAGCAGAAATGTAATCAATTCACAATTTAGAGTGACTTATTTGGCAGGAGTCAACTGAAATTAGGTTTTAGCAGCCACGTCTACTAAAGCATGTAGCTCCTGCAAACCATATCTACAAATGAGTTTCCAGCTCACCTCTATGCTCACTCTTTCCAAGTAACAAAGCCTTTCTGGCATTATTCAGAAATTTAGCAGCTGCAATAAGAGATCTTTTAAAGGAACTGGACAATAACTTTAATAGTGGGAAGGAGTCTGAGATATTTTAAATCTCTGTCAACATAGACAAATATCGTCTTACAAATGGCCCCGAATCTGAACAGGAGATAGACTACCTGCAAGCATAACTCGGACCTTGGATGAACAGTGAACGTATCGGCTGAGAATAGGGAAGAAGGAAAACAGGAAGAGAGACTAGGACAAATAGGGAAAGCAGTAAAACAGCAGTAGAAATTATCTGAGTCTAGAAATAACCTCTTCTCAGTGTGGAGTTTGAGTTGCTATATTTATGTATGGGTAAAACCCCAAGACATAATAATACTATGGTAAATAAACTAAAAATATGTCTCCTACTGGGTTCTCCTATTATACAGCATTGCCTCGTTTTAGTATGCTAAAATAAGGTTCCAAGAAAGTGTTACAGAATTATGCTGGTCACCAAAATGTATGGCTTTTAAATTGAAATGAACCAATGACATAAAGGTTTGGTTCAGATGCTGACACAATATTCAGTCAGATTTATTTGTTTCACTCAACTGTCAGTTGGACCACTATAGCTACACGTGATTTGGGAATATTTATTGTGTAAAAAAAATTGTAAATAAAAAAATATGCATAGCATCAGTAGAACCAACATAAAATACCTTTGTTAATGTTAAATGATAAACTAATTTTATTTAATGGAATTAAATGTTAATGAAAGCCTTTGACAAGGCCCCTCATCAAAGGCTCTTAAGCAAAGTAAGCAGTCATGGGATAAGAGTAACTTATAGTAACTGATTAAAAGATAGGAAACAAAGGGTAGCATTAAATGCTCAGTTTTCAAAGTGGAGATAGGTAAATAGCGGGGTGCCCCAAGGATCTGTACTGGGACCATCACTGTTCAATATATTCATAAATGATCTGGAAAAAGCGGTGAAGAGTGAGGTGGCAAAATTTGCAGATGATACAAAATTACTCAAGACAGTTAAGTCCAAAGCAGCATGTGAAGAGTTAAAAAGAGATCTCACAAAACTGGGTGACTGGGCAACAAAATGGCAGATGAAATTCAGTGTTGATAAATGCAAAGTAATGCACACTGGAAAACATAATCCCAACTATACATATAAAATGATGGGGTCTAAATTAGCTGTTACCACTCAAGAATGAGACCTTGGAAAAAAGCTGACAGATGTTAGGAACCATTAGGAAAAGGATAGATAATAAGGCAGAAAATATCATAATGCAACTTTATAAAATCCATGGTACTCCCACACCTTGAATATTGCATGCAGTTCAGGTTGTCCCCACTCAGAAAAGACATATTAGAATTAGAAAAGATGCAGAGAAGGACAACAAAAAGTATTAGGAGTATAGCATAGCCTCTATATGAGGAGATATTAGAAAGACTGGGACTGTTCATATTGGAAAAGAGACAAGGGGGGACATGATAGATGTCTATAAAATCATGAATGGTGTGGAGAAAGCGAATAAGGAAGTGTTATTTACCCATTCACATAACACAAGAACCAGGGGTCATCAATGAAGTTAATAGGCAGCAGGTTTAAAACAAACATAAGGAAGTATTTCTTCACACAATGCACAGTTGACCTGTGGAACTCATTACCAGGGTGTGTTGTGAAGGCCAAAAGTATAAATAGGTTCAAAAAAGTATTAGATAAATTCACGGAGGATAAGTCCATCACAAGATATTAGCCAAGATAGTAATCCCATGTTCTAGGTGTTCCTAAGCCTCTGGCTGTCAGAAGCTGGAACTCAATGAGAGGGGATGGATTACTCAGTATATTGACCTGTTCTGTTCATTCCCTCTGAAGCATCGGGCACCGTCCACTGTCAGAAGACAGGATACTGGGCTGGATGGCCATTTTTATGTTCTAACATACAATTAATATGGTTTACATGAATTTCCTTTCAGCAGAATTCTTGCTTAAAAATAAACTATAAATAAAAATGTGTCACCTGTGTAACCAACATACACAAAAATCATTGTTAATTTAAAATTTGTGTGGTTTACATGAATTTCCTTTCAGCATAATCAATCACCAAGCAAATCAATTAATATTATGACTAAGCACAATACACACTCTACCACTCAAATAGAATGGGATCCCTCACCTCCGTTACAAACACATTTTCACTTTCAGGATACAACCACACACAATGCACTTATCAAATTCCTCAAAGTAACACTTAAGCATACAATCTTTACTCCAGTCTTAGCGTGACAACAGCAGCCGCCTTTTCAAGGTAAGGCATAATCTATCAATAGCATACATCAATCATGCGGAAGTCAAAGTTAAGGTTAAGGTTGTGCATTTCAGTTGGAAGTGGAAGGGGAATTTTGTTGTAGACGGGAGAAAGGCTGCAGTTGCATTTGGGCAGTAGAACAGGTTAAATCAAGTTCATCTAGTTGTTAATGTTGCCTTAAGTGATTGTATTGAGTTTTACTGACTCTCTTCACTTGAGTCACCTTAACTGAAAGTTAACTTTGTGTGTACATGTGTGCGCGTGTGTGTAAGGGGTGGGGTTACTTTTTTCCTTCTTTTTGTTTCTGTTTGTATGAAGTGTTACAGTGCTGGTGGACACTGCATTGACAGGATATAGAAGAAACAGGGACACTAAAGGGTGTTGAGTAAGTGGGCATGGGGATGTGGGTAGGCTTCAAGGCCGCAGGAATTGGTGAGTGAAGCAGGCAGTAGGTAGCCTGGGTGGTTGGTAAGGGTAGCAGATTGAGGAGGGAAGTAGTGTTTGGCAGCCGGGCATTTAGGATGCCAGGAAAACAGGAGGCGCACTGCATTCCAAGTGGTAAGGTTTCAGTGGGATTAGTAAGGCTGAAAGGGGGGCAGAGGAGGAGGCTGGGAAGAGGAGGGAGTAATGAATGAACTATAAGAGAAGCGGGGCGGGGGGCGAGGGGGAGGAAAGGTAAGGAGGCTTCCAGAGGTTGGCTGTGAATATCCGAGGTGAGCGAGCATAGCAGTGGTGTTGAGCAAGGAGTAAGAAAAAACTGCACCAGCTAAATTTCAACGCAGAATGGTCTGAATTGATTTCTCTGGGAAAGTTAGTAACTATTTTTTCCACCAAAATGTAATAGTCCTCTGCAGAATAATTGTGGTATATATTTGGAAACTAAACTCAATCAATCAATCAGTGAGCTGTGAAATAAAGAGGCACTTCACGCCAGCACACCGGATCTGGTCTGTGGGGACCTGGGATGTTAGCGAGGTGACCATGCAGTGGAATAAAGAAACCTGGAATCAGGAGCTGGTTAGGGATATCTGTATGGATTGGAGCTTGGAAACCAAGGAGGGAGGCTGGACAGCGAGAAAGCAGTGAATGGAAGTTCATGGAGGATACTGAAATTCTCATTGGCTTCCCTTCGGGTATATCCCAAGTGTTAAGATGGAGAAAGGGAACAACTTCTATTGCATTTAATTTTTACTTTGCCCATCATATCATTGTACTGGATGCTTGTGCGTGAGGTTCTAAGTTAATGGTGATGGTGGTGGCTTAGCTACAGGAAGCTAAAGACAAAAGTGAGACTGTTGGAGCCAATTTTCCGATCCGGATGATTGTCATAAATATAAAGGGAAGGGTAACCACCTTTCTTTATACAGTGCTATAAAATCCCTCCTGGCCAGAGGCAACATCCTGTTACCTGTAAAGGGTTAAGAAGCTCAGCTAACCTGTCTGACACTTGACCCAAAGGACCAATAAGGGGACAAGATACTTTCAAATCTTGGGTCGGGGGGAGGGGGGGAGAGGAGAAGGCTTTTTTGGTGCTCTTTGTTTACGTGTTTGTTCTCTCTTGGGACAGAGAAACCAGACAGAAATCCATCTTCTCCAACCCATCCTAATCCAAGTCTCCAATATTGCAACCAGTATAGGTAAACCAGGCAAGGCGGATTAGTTTATCTTTTGTTTTATGTGAATTTTCCCTGTGTTAAGAGGGAGGTTTATTCCTGTTTTCTGTAACTTTAAGGTTTTGCCCAGAGGGGGATCCTCTGTGTTTTGAATCTGAATACCCTGTAAAGTATTTTCCACCCTGATTTTACAGAGATTATTTTTACCTTTCTTTTTTTTTAATAAAATCCTTCTTTTAAGAACCTGATTGATTTTTACATTCTTCCAAGATACAGGGGTTTGGGTCTTTGATGATTTTTTAACCAATTGGTTAGGATATTATTCTCAAGCCTGCCCAGGAAAGGGGGTGTGTAGGGCTTGGGGGGATATTTTGGGGGGAAGACGTTTCCAAGTGGTCTCTTTCCCTGTTCTTTGTTTAAAATGCTTGGTGGTGGCAGCATACTGTTCAAGGACAAGGCAAAGTTTGTACCTTGGGGAAGTTTTTAACCTAAATTGGTAAGAATAAGCTTAGGGGGTCTTCCATATGGGTCCACACATCTGTACCGTAGAGTTCAGAGTGGGGAAGGAACCCTGATAATGATATTGATTCCTGTAGAAAAGTTAGTGACTTTCTCCCTCCTCCCGAAAGAGAAAGAAAGAGAAGGAAATTCAGTAGCTCTCTGGATAATAAGTGTGGTTAATCTGGAGACCACATTCAATCACTGAACTGTGAGCTAAAGAAATTTTAATCTTCTTTATGTGAAAATCTTAGTGCAGCTTTAACTACGGGCTCACTACAGACACCTCAATGATATTGATAACCAGTGCACATATCACAAAATCCCACATGCATACCATTAAGATTCAATTATTGAAAGAACTGACATGGCAAATAGAAGGAATGCAAATCTGCTGATAATGTAAAATATGCCTGGTGTGCTGTTTTTCCACATAAAAATAATTAATTTTACAAGAATTACTACTATGAATTTGTGTCAGACATACTCTCTTTTGAGAATATGTTCTGCTGGAATCCTGTTTTGGAGAAACTGAAAGCAGTTGTTGATTTGTGAGTGTCCAGAAATCATTAGTATTGGGAGGAACTTCCCGTGCGTCACCTAGTTTATTCCCCTGCCTAGTTCTCATTGCCCCCAATTGCCTGATAGATGAATATCTATTTTAGACTTGGATATCTCCAGGGATTGTGAACCCAAAAATTCTCTTTAGAGTTTGTTGTTATTATTAAATGTGCTTACAGTTATAATGCCAGATGCTCAGCTGGTATAAATTAGCATAGCCTCACTGACTCCAATGGAGTTATGTTGATTGGACTGGAAAAAGGCTAATGTAGTGCCCATCTTTAAAAAAGGGAAGGAGGAGGAGGATATGGGCTATAGCCCAGTCAGCCTCACCTCAGTCCCCGGAAAAATCATGGAGCAGGTCCTCAAGGAATCAATTCTGAAGCACGTAGAGGAGAGGAAACAGATCAGGAACAGTCAGCATGGATTCACCAAGGGTAAGTCATGCCTGAATAATCTAATTGCCTTCTATGACGAGATAACTGGCTCTGTGGATGAGGGGAAAGCAGTGGACGTGTTATTCCTTGACTTTAGCAAAGCTTTTGATACTGTCTCCCACAGTATTCTTGCCAGCAAGTTAAAGAAGTATGGTCTGGATTAATGGACTATAAGGTGGATAGAAAGTTGGCTAGATCATTGGGCTCAACAGTGATCAATGGCTCCATGTCTAGTTGGCAGCTGGTATTAAGCAGAGTGCCCCAGGGATCGGTCCTGGGGCCGATTTTGTTCAATATCTTCATTAAGGATCTGGAGGATAGAGTGGATTGCACCCTTAACAAGTTTGCAGATGACTCTAAACTGGGAGGAGTGGTAGATATTCTGGAGGGTAGGGATAGGATACAGAGGGACCTAGACAAATTAGAGGATTGGGCCAAAAGAAATCTGATGAGGTTCAACAAGGACAAGTGCAGAGTCCTGCACTAGGGAGGGAAGAATCCCATGCACTGCTACACACTAGAGACCAAATGGCTAGGCAGCAGCTCTGCAGAAAAGGACTGAGGGCGAGAAGCTGGATATGAGTCAACAGTGTGCCCTTGTTGCCGAGAAGACGAACGACATTTTGGGCTGTATAAGTAGGAGTATTGCCAGCAGATCAAGGGACAAGATTGTTCCCCTCTATTCAACATTGGTGAGGCCTCATCTGGAGTGCTGTGTCCAGTTTTGAGCCCCACACTACAAGAAGGATGTGAAAAAATTGGAAAGAGTCCAGCGGAGGGCAACAAAAATGATTAGGGGACTGGAACATGTGACTTATGAGGAGAGGCTGAGGGAACTGGGATTGTTTAGTCTGCGGAAGAGAAGAATGAGGGGGGATTTGATAGCAGCTTTCAACTATCTGAAAGGGGGCTCCAAAGAGGACAGATCTAGACTATTCTCAGTGGTAGCAGATGACAGAACGAGGAGTAATGGTCTCAAGTTGCAGTGGGGGAGGTTTAGGTTGGATATTAGGAAAAACTTTTTCACTGGAAGGGTGGTGAAGCACTGGAATGCGTTACCTAGGGAGGTGGTGGAATCTCCTTCCTTTGAGGTTTTTAAGGTCAGGCTTGACAAAGCCCTGGCTGGGATGATTTAGTTGGGGATTGGTTCTGCTTTGAGCAGGGTGTTGGACTAGATGACCCTGAGGTCCCTTCCAACCCTGATATTCTATGATTCTATGATTTACACCAGCTGAGAAACTGACCCACAAAGTCTATTCTAACATTTAATCTAAGTTTTCAAAGCTGAAGTTTAACTCACTACTTCTTGCCCTGTTTTTCTGTTGGTAATGTGCACCGGTCCTCTTTATAACATACCCACTTACCTAGATTATGTTTCACTTCAGAGCACATACAAAGCAGAATTGAGTGTGCTCAGTCCATGAGAAGGAAAGAGAAGAACATTATTTATAAATAGAGAGCCTGATTCTCAGGACATACAATTACCATTGAGGTCAGCTCAAGAGGGTGTTAGGTGAGAGGGATAGCTAATTTGAGGGCCCAGAAAGCATTTGTTTCGTGGGTACTGTTCTGGTACATGCTTCTTTCTATGAGCAGAGAGGCATGTGATGAACGTAAGGCTTTTTTTTTTATGAATCCAGCAAAATGTCAAACTGCACACAATCCATTTCTCAGGTTGGGTGCAATAGAAACTTGATTTAGATACAGTTTTTTGTCTTTCAAATACCAATACATATTATAGAGTATTTTAGCAATGTCATTCATACATCCATTTAGTTTGCTAATATCTTAAATGCTTCTCTTTTAACTTCAGTAATGGTAGGTAAGGGAAAACTGTTCTGCAGTTGTAAGTATTTATACCCTGCTGGCACTATTAAAATGTCTAGCTAAATCTCTGCCTGAATTTAGCAGCAGTAGTTTAGATGTCAACAGATAATACCTGTTTTTAATATGCTGGGGAGAACCAAGACACCTGAAACTGCCATCGACCATAATAGCAAGCCGAGTGCAGAGGGCTTCACACTCTTCCATGCTAGAGGAAAAATGGTGAAAAGAACAATAATTAGAACAGATGAAAGTTATTTATGACAAACTTTAATTAAAATTTGAACGAATCTGGATGGCAGAGAAGATGGGATACGGAACCTTTCACTTCTAGGTCAATGGTTCAAATGCATCACTAGTCAGTAGAGACCAAAAGTTATTACCATATGACAGCTGGTGGAGTCCTATAAAAATGAATTCATGTTTTCAGTCTGTTTCTAAGTGGACAATTTTGGCCACGTTACAAAAGCCATACTACTACAGGCACTAATTGACTACCTTATTTGCACTCTCAGCAGAGATGCTAAGGACTGGGCTATCAGCACAATGTTCTCTAACATGCGTAGTGGAGGTCGCTCCAAATTAGGGTTGGAACGTTTGGCAGGGCAGCTTTGTAAAACTACACGGCTTCTTTTGCTTCGTGCTAGTCCTTGTGAAGTGAAATACTAAGTATTATTATGGGCTACAGAGTAGAGACCACAAAATGACCCAAACAAAAATGAATTTAGGATATAGAACCAAAGTTCTAAAAGATGCACCATGCTGTATTTGAATGCTTCAAATAATAATGAATTATCAGGACTTACAAATATTAGAGCAAAAGCTCTACCCTCAGATGGAATTGCTTGGGAAAGCACTGTTGAGGTACTCCCATGAGAGGAGCTCATTCACAAGGGGGCACGGAGGCAGGGACAGATAGGGTTTGGGTAAACCATAGCTCCGCCCCTGTTACACGAGGGGAGTATGTTACAGCCCTTAAAGGTACTTTGTAGATAGCTTTCCCCACAGCACAGACAGGAAGCTAGCTCCAAGAGGCATTCTCTTTGAGGTACAATGCCTCCCAATGCTACCTCTGGGGTGATGCCCCCAAACGAGATCATGGTTAAATACCACAATCCAGCCCTATGGGAAAATTGATACAACCTCCAAAAACAGAGGTACTCTCCAAAAT
Source organism: Eretmochelys imbricata (assembly GCF_965152235.1). Taxonomy (NCBI): domain Eukaryota; kingdom Metazoa; phylum Chordata; order Testudines; family Cheloniidae; genus Eretmochelys; species Eretmochelys imbricata. The sequence goes on from NC_135573.1 coordinate 168,137,660, forward strand.
TTAAGCCCACTAACTTCAGAGACTAAATTTTCAGTGGGTCCCTTAAAAAGCAGCCATATATTTTATATGTACATTTGTTGATGCACAAAAAACTGCATTTACAAACACAAATTCATTTCCCATTTAAGAAGTCCTTTGAAAAATGTGGCCTCCAACATCAAATGTTGCCCACATGCAACCGGTCGCAGCAATGTGCTATTAATTAGAATTGGAATCCATGTACACTACCACTATTAATTTTTACTACTCTAGCTTAAAATCATTCATTCATGGAGCTGAATGAATGATTATCAATACTTTATTTGAGGAGTTTCTTTTCTTTTCCTGCTCACAACATATCTCTGCGTTGATCACTATTATCCTCAGTTTGTTGTTTGAAAATGATGGTTTTATTCTGTGGTTTGAAAATCAAGCTGTGCTGTTTACCGGTGACAATTTACCTAAAATCACATTTGTGTTCCCTAGCTGGATGATTAGTCTAGCAATTTGGATACAAACATTCACGTATGTGAATTTAAAAATTCAGTTTCCATGAATACTGAAACAACTTTTAAATTCATTTTCTGTGAGCCTCAAGCATTTGCACATTGAACATTCACAGCAAGAAAACGTCCTGAACACATCTGAAGCAACTTTCATTTAAAATATCTAACAAATCTTCTGTTGTGGCATTTTATTGATTCATTTACTAATTCAGGATTTAATTTGATCAAAACATTAATTCAGTGTTTTGATTAATTAGTTCTGCCCCTTCTAGGCATTCTTTCATAATTACACAGATAGAGATTTCTATCTGCGAATCAGATTGCTCCCTCACTTTAAGCCATTTATATATAATTATACTTACTATATAGCATGCCCTGCAGGGAACATGCAATTTATTCAAGTTACTGTAGATGCTACAAAACAGTTTCAATGTCTCCTCCATTAAACTGACAAAATAGAGAGTATATTAGGGAGGATTCACAAGATGTTTGGAGCCATGTTGGGGATCGCAAAGAACCACGGCATCCCAGGGGGGTACAGTCATTTCCAGTGCAGGAAGTGCAGATAGATGGTGTATGCTGGACAAGGCTTAAGTTTTCATATAGTATTTCCTGAAGCCCCGAGATTTGGGGCTTCAGCACCACAGGGCGCGCCGGGGCTCCAGCCCTGTGCATTTGAAAATATTTACCAGCGCTCTACTCTGGACGGATGTGGTTGAACTTAAAACCTGATACTGGAACATCCTTTAAGCTGAGGCAGCATGCTTCCCCACTCCAATGCCAACCACCATTTCTGGTCAGTCCAGAGAAGAGAAATGGCCATGGACCTCTCCTCCTTGTCCCCTTTGGTGATGGCTAGTTCCTTGGGGGATGGTTGGAGAGGCTTAAAAGGAACAGCTCTAGAACCCCAGGGAACATAGGGATTGTACTAGTGGTTGATCCTTGAATGGGGAGAGCAAGGGAAGTGGAAAGGTCATTATCTCCTCCCTATCTCAGAGTGCCCATCAAGCCATAATCTAGCCCTTAACACCTAAATTTCGGCAAATTCAGATTTCGTGGATGAGAAAGAGCTGCCATAATATAGCAAGAGACCTTAGCACCTTTCATCCTGAACACAAATATCAATTTCTCTCTTTCAGAGGTGTGTGCCTCAGAACTCAATTTGAACAAGTGATTAGACAAAGAGAGGATGTTAGCCAATGTGATAATATTGCACCTGTGGGATGTGAGCACAGCAGCACAGCCATCCTGAACTTCCTTCATGATGGCTTTCCAGAGGTACCGCTTGGAACAGGGATCCATTCCAGAACTGGGTTCATCCTACAGAAACAAATGCATCAGTTAACAATGGAAGTAGAGGAGAGAGAGAAAGAATTTGGATGACGATGCAATTAGGGCCTGATGCTCTTCAGATGGTCTATTTACATGCAGGCGAAGGGAGGTCTCTGACTTGGGATTAGCAAAGTTTCTCTGTTTTGGTGGGGGGGCGGGGTTTGGTGGGGATGCAGTGTTTGCTGCTCCTCCCTGCCTAGAATTTGTGGATCTGCCAGAGGCACGGGCTAACAAATTACAGTTCCTGTATCTCCATGCTGTCTCCCCTGCACAATCACACATAGCTCCTCAGCGCTCTATGGGAGCACAGCTTCCTTCCCGCAGGTTCCCTATGCTATGCTTTCCCTCAAGGGGCATTCCAATCTGTGGTGGGGGGAACCATGCGATTACATACTGACCCAGGCAGCATTGCCTTGCTCCATAATATCCCTTAGGGTTTGAGGGAAGACAAAATGCAGAGGCCAGCCATCACCCCAGCCTGTCCCATTCATAGTCCAACACTTCCAAAAGCTGGGGAAACTAAATCTCCTGGAGCAGTCATGCAGGGCCTCTGTGGAAAAGGAAGTGCAGCAGCAGAGATTGCACTTCCCCTTTCTGCATCCTCTGCGCCTGATAAGATGGGTTTTTATACCTTTTGCTGATGGAAGTGGAAGATACCACTTGGCCCTTATTCTTTAAAGCCCATCCGCTCCACTTTTGTAGTGACAGAGAAGACAGCCCTTTCAGTGGTTCCACTGAATGCAGGGTGTCATGAGAGTGACATTGGCTATCAGTACCAATGGTGTGGGACTGGTTCGTTTTCAGGAAGGAATCCTAGCTGAGACTTGTAAGCAAGAAATACAGGAAGTTGCAGCATGCTGCTCTAACTCCAATTTTGGTGCTTAGACACAAATGACACAAGGAGAGAGTGAGTCCATCTCAGTCTCTTTTATATTTCCTTTGTCGGCTCTCCAGGGATGGCAAGAGTAAAAGGCATTACAAAACAAAAACCAAAAACTTCACTTCTTATTTAGGTGATAAAAATATATGACTCTAAACATTAACGAGGAGCAGATCTGTTGGGTAAATTGGTTCTATTTTTAACATTGTCACTTTAATAGAGAAAACACTTCACATGGTATTACTTCTGTTCCCTAATTATGGATCCTTCATAAATAAAACCCTCTATAAATCCTTTATAAGTAATCCTTCCCAAAACACTTATAATATGTATAAAACTTTTAGAGCATTCGAGTTATTTAAAAATGTGTTTTTCCTCTCAAACTACATACGTGAGGATGCATCTTTCAGAGCAAGAGGCAAATTGAAATGGGTGCCTCCAGTCGTAGATTGTCCTAAAGAGATTTCATAATAGTTGGAGTACCTTCTGAGAGTAGGGGAAGCGGTGACTTACGAAGATAGCCTTCCCCTTTTGCCAAGTCATTCAAGATCAGTTTGAGCTCAAAAAATGTAAGTAAAACCATCCAACACATAAGTGGATTAGTGCTATGAAATTAGAGGAAGCAAAGTATCCCTGGTCTTATGAACATTTGCAGATTCAGAGGGACAGCTCGGTAAGTGAACTAATCTAGTTTAACCAATTCTATACTCACTTTGGGGATACACTTGTGGGATTGATGTTTTATCCTTTTACTCTGGGGAGTATACTCCCACCCAGTGGCATTTCTGGTGAGATTTGTTTATTTAATTATTCCCCTCCCTCCCAGGCATAGAAAGGGGAATTGGAGAGGACTTTTGTTTCCTCTAGTGGAATTCTTACACCATATGATGGGCTCAGTATAAGATAAGAAAAGAGAGAAGGTACCCATCTTTCTCTGGCCGCCGCTTCCAGCAGCTCCCATTGGCCTGGAGTAGTGAACCGTGGCCACTCGGAGCCGTGATCGGCCGAACCTGTGGACGCAGCAAGTAAACAAACCGGCCCAGCCCGCCATGGGCTTTCCCTGCACAAGCGGCGGAACAAGTTTGGGAACCACTGAACTACCGCAATGGGAGAACTCTTCCCATTGATGTAGATAGTATCTACACTGAAGTGCTACCGTGGTTTAAGTGTAGACATACCCTCCATCTTTCTTGTCTCTTCTCAATTTCTTTGTGTCCTGCCTTCTCTCTCTCTTCCCTGCCCCTCACCACACTCGTACCCAAAACATAACTCAGCTAAAGTCAGTAGGTGGGCTCACACACGCCTTTTGTCTTAGGTGGGGTTTTTGTTTACAGTTATACCAGGGGTTCTCAAACTGGAGGTCAGGACCCCTCAGGGGGTTGTGAGGTGAGTACATTGGGGAGGGGTGTCATGAGCTGTCAACCTCCATCCCAAATCCCACTTTGCCTCCAGCATTTATAATGGTGTTAAATATATAAAAAAGTGTTTTAATTTATAAGGGGGGGGGGAGAGAAGCGTACTCAGAGACTTGCTATGTGAAAGGGGTCACCAGTAAAAAAGTTTGAGAGCTACTGAGTTATACTAATTGAAGGGTGAGCTCACGCGTATCAATCTGAATCCCATTGCAAAGTTCTACCCAGCTCATAAGAATACTAAAGAATGCATTTCCATGATTGAAAAAACTACTGGTACCACTGTCATTAAAATAAAATAATCCCTATTGCTCAAGATGCCATATGGAATCGTATCCTTGTAAAGGGCTACACTCACTGTAGGTGTGCCTCCTTGTGGCTAGGTCTTGGCATTAGCTTTTGCTCCATATTGTGCCCCCTGTCGTTGGTTGCTTGTGCTGTGGGCTCTCTCTCTCTCCACAACTCAAAGCCAGGTCACTAAACAGACCCTCACTTCCGAGGTATCTAATTCACTCTGACAGGGTGCCCGGATGCCACCTCAGACAGTCTTCTGTTCCACCTCTAGGTCCTGTGCCACTTCCTAGCAGCTAATAGGGGAAACCAGGCCTGTCTGTAACTTGGGTTCCAGACCAGAGATTCTGTGACTAGCAATTCAGGTCTGTCCAGTCTCAGTTGTTGTTTCACTCGACTCCTTCCTACCCAACCTCTCTATCTGCCACCAGAGCTTCCCCTGCTCTCTGTGGCTACTTCCTCCCCATCAGCCTCTTGTCAGATTCTCTAGGATGCCCGGTTTTACTGTCCCCCTGGCCTTCCTCCTTGTCCTTGGCTCCATTTCCCTTTAGAGTGTGACTGCAGGCTCCTTCCCTGCAATTCCTGCAGTTCTCCCTTCCTGGGCTTTATAACCCTACCCCAGCTCTACCCCCAACTGGGCTTCATCTGCAAGTATGATGTTTATCAATCCCTGCCTTCCCTCCAAGTGCAGCATATAAGGTTAATTGGCCCCTTCTGGCTCACCTTAACCCTTTCAGGACTTGTGTGGGGTGAGCACCCCATTACAATCCTATTTTTGTTTTTTGATTTTCTTACATTGTGCAGAAATGTAGGCAGAAAATATACTATACTTTGTAATACATTGAACAGTAAATTCTATTTCTCTTGTTCTGTGAATCAAAGAAATCTCGGTCTAAAAAATACATATCCAAGCAGCAGCAGGAATGTAGCGCTTGTACTACTGACAGCCTAGGAAACCCAGCTGCAACTGGGGAATGTTGGAGCACAAATTAAAACAAGTTTATTCTGGGAGCTGAAAATGACAACTGCTCTGCTTCTGTGTCACTTATTCCCTGGAGGCAATTTGGAAGCTGCACTATGTTTTCATGCATCAGACAGGAAAATAAAATAATTAAATAAGTTAACACTTCCAAAGCAATAATAATGTTCACTCTACTCACCAGTAAAAGTATTTGGGGTTTGCCAATTAAAGCCAAAGCTGTTGAAAGCTTCCTCTTTGTGCCACCACTATATGTCCTCACCAGTTTGTTAATATGGGTGTCAAGGTGCAATCGGCTAACAAGGTCCCCAGCTACCTGAAATCAAGAAATGGCAAGCTTGGTCAGACTTGTATATTCAATAGAACAGTGGCTTTCAACCCTTTTTCATTTGCGGACCCCTAAAAACTGTGAATGGAGATGTGGAAATCTTTCCTTTGGAAATCTTAGACATAGTGTGTGGATCACAGGTTGAAAACCACTGTTCTACGGCAACAACCTTTCACAGACCCCTTACACATAGTCTGCAGACCCCCAGGGTTCCACAGACCATGGGCTGAAAACCACTGCAATAGAGTCTGCACTAGTATGGAATCTTTTTTTTTCTGGCTGAGCATATTAAAAACGAACACAAAGTATTTCCATTTTTCTCATCTGACACATGCTGTTACTTTTAAGTCCTGGAAGAAGGCTCTCTGGAATCTGTCAGGCAAAATGTTGAGAATAAAAGGCTGCAGCTAGGGGACCCCCAAGGACAAGAAAATTTGGCTTTGTCAACTCTTGTAACAGTCATTTGCATTCATTTTGGGTTGTTGAGTCAATAATTTAAAATGCTCCTCATTCCAAGTAGTTTCTGTAATATCTATCTGATCAAACACATTTCTCAAGTGCTAGAGAATCTGAGAGAATGAAATAATAGGTCAGACAAAAAGATGGGATCAGCAGAAAGGCAATCACATGAATAATGGGTTCAGCCATTCTAAATGAGTGAGTTAAACAAGACACAGGGCTAACTTGATAACATCTCCACTTGCAGGCTCTGAGCTGGTAAAGGAGAACGGCAAGTGTGACAATCAGGGTCCACATACCCCTGGAGAGAACAGGGGGTCTGAACCCCAGAGAATAAGCAACTGAATTAAGTAGCTGTATACAACGTTATTGTGCATAAACTTACATCAGATAAGGTCTTTTATGAAAGCTTGTTCTGAGCTTGATGGTCATTAGGAGATTTGTATGTAGGGGATGGCTATGAGCGTATGCACGTATATGTGCATAGAACGTTGTAATTGTAACTGTGGTGCAACTACAACATCACCTCGTAACAGGAAGTGATGTAATTAGGAGGCAGTGTCATCTCAGGCTAGCTGTTTATACAAAACCAACTTAAAGTACCCATCCATTGTCCAGCCAGGAAGACACAAGAGTGGACCATTGAAGTTAATGGAAAGGAGGGCATTTCCTTCACTCTGAACAATGATGAGTCATCATGGCAGGAGAAAGAAAGAAAAAAAAAACTTTTTAAAACAGGCATGGTTTTGAGGTTTGATATCCTGAAACTGAGGGCTAGCATCTAAGCCGGGAGCTGTCTGTGAAACACTTGATCTTGGCTATGACAGGGTGAGGTAATCAGGAAGGGAGCAGCACCTTTTCTAATACAAGCTATCATCTGCTTTTGCCCAGTTTCCTAGCATGCCCTCTGTTATAGTGAGGATCCAGTGTTTCACAGACAGCATTAAGACACCCCAAGTTACAAGGCAGTAGGTAACAGAACCCCTTATCAGTCTGGGTCATCTCCAAAATGTTACAGCAAATTAGTCCCAACTCTTTTTGTTTAAGTTGGTCGTGTAAACAGTGGGGGGTGGGGGGTGGCGCGGGGAGGCAGGGGCGCGCGCAGGGGAGAGGCAGATTAGGCTGGCCCTGCACAGCAGCACTAGTGGAAATAGAGAAGATTCAATCAGCGTCCTCAGATTTGGTGTCTCCTGCCCCGGAGACAGTCAGAATCCTAACATTTCTGCTCAACCAAACCCTTAATGTAGCTGGTTTTCTAGATATGAAAATGAGCCACATCTTATAGCGCACACAGTTTATGCTGGGTATAGCAATGAGGGGAAGAGCAGTCGGAGTGCAAGTTCTGGTTCCATTTGTTCCACCTATCGCTGGCACTAGCTGAGAACATCTGCCAGGAAATCCTGAGCAGGAGAGTCATACACATTTCCTCTCACTCTGCACCATCTGAGTGGCAACAGCAAAAGTCATGGGAAATTGTAGGGTTAAAATTAGACAGAGCCCAGTCAGCTCAGAGAATTCACAGAAAAGTTATCAACACAGAGAAGTGAGCATTTACAACCTATGACTGGTATATACATGATCGTGCCCTTGGTAATTAGTTTATATAAGCAAACTGTCCCTATGCAAAATTTCCTGAGGAAGAGTTGAGAACCTCGGTATACCACAGAAAACATTCTTAACACTACATCTAGAAACAAAACAAAACAGATAAATGAACAAAAATCTTGCAAAGGGATCTCAAACCCAAGCCCCTCTATGTGCAACGCTCCATGCACTTGACTGTCACCCATATACACAGGTGAAAGGTTCCATCACTTGCATGAACAGGTGATAGCTTTCTGTGCATGTCCATGCTATAACCTGCTAAAAATGTATGATGTCAAATGGAAGCTACATTTTGGAAATATGGTCCTAACTATCTGCAAGTTAAAAAAAAATCATATCTGACAATCAGGAAACCACCATTTTGGCAACTTGGTGATGCAAAGTGCATGTTTTCTTGCTATTCCCCAGGTGACCGACAAACTTTGTTTTGCTCCACTTATGAGACAGGTGCTACAAGAAGTTGGCTTAGTAAGAACACATGGGGTTGCTGAGTCTCCCTGCATGGCCCATTCACTTCTTTGCCTCCTCTTCCCCGCGTATAGTAGAACTGCAGAGATTCTGCCATATTTGGCACAATCTCTGGCTTTGAAGAAGGCCAGAGGATTTGGCCCTAATATATTATAACTGAGCACTAGAGTTTTCCTTTCAAATAAGGAGTCTGGCTGAGCAAAATTCTAAGCACAGTCAAGTTCCGTTGACACCTGGTGACACTAAGAAGAAAAAGGGATATTAAGAAAAATAGATCTGAAACAACATATAAAGTCCTTCTCTCTGAAATATAAGGCACACAGTTTATCCACTATGCTAAATGGCTTTAGTACCATTTGGAAAATGTGTGTTACTGAGAACCAGAGTGGGTTTTCCATACAAGCAAGAAAAATATTCTGAGAATTGATTGGAAGAGCTTATAAAAATAGAAAATAAAGATAGAGAGTTAAAAATCTGATCCCATGTGCTTATCAAGAAAAATGTCAAGGAATCTCAAGAATGACTGTAATTTACACTGAGTTGCTACCTCAACCAAAATCATAGAATCATAGAATATCAGGGTTGGAAGGGACCTCAGGAGGTCATCTAGTCCAACCCCCTGCTCAAAGCAGGACCAATCCCCAACTAAATCATCCCAGCCAGGGCTTTGTCAAGCCTGACCTTAAAAACCTCAAAGGAAGGAGATTCCACCAACTCTCTAGGTAACGCATTCCAGTGCTTCACCACCCTCCTAGTGAAAAAGCTTTTCCTAATATCCAAAGTAAACCTCCCCCACTGCAACTTGAGACCATTACTCCTCGTTCTATCATCTGCTACCCCGGAGAACAGTCTAGATCCATCCTCTTTGGAACCCCTTTCAGGTAGTTGAAAGCAGCTATCAAATCCCCCCTCATTCTTCTCTTCCGCAGACTAAACAATCCCAGTTCCCTCAGCCTCTCCTCATAAGTCACATGTTCCAGTCCCCTAATCATTTTTGTTGCCCTCCGCTGGACTCTTTCCAATTTTTTCACATCCTTCTTGTAGTGTGGGGCCCAAAACTGGACACAGTACTCCAGATGAGGCCTCACCAATGTTGAATAGAGGGGAACGATCACGTCCCTCGATCTGCTGGCAATGCCCCTATTTATAGAGCCCAAAATATCGTTAGCCTTCTTGGCAACAAGGGCACACTGTTGACTCCTATCCTGCTTCTCGTCCACTGTAACCCCTCAGTCCTTTTCTGCAGAACTGCTGCCTAGCCATTTGGTCTCTAGTCTGTAGCAGTTCATGGGATTCTTCCAGACTAAGTGCAGGACTCTGCACTTGTCCTTGTTGAACCTCATCAGATTTCTTTTGGCCCAATCCTCTAATTTGTCTAGGTCCCTCTGTATCCTATCCCTACCCTCCAGCGTCTCTACCACTCCTCCCAGTTTAGAGTCATCTGCAAACTTGCTGAGGGTGCAATCCACTCCATCCTCCAGATCATTAATGAAGATATTGAACAAAATCGGCCCCAGGACCGATCCCTGGGGCACTCCGCTTGATACCGGCTGCCAACTAGACATGGAGCCATACAAAGAAAGAGAAGATTACTATATTTTAGCTGTAAAAAAACTATTTTCTCTAACATGGCTTTCAAACATTACTGCCAGTCTTACTACAATCAGCAAAAAAAATCTTTTAAAAAAAGAATAGTCAAAGGGGAGGAATTTAAAAAACAGAGGAATATTGGCAGAGAAATCATAGAAAGCAGTTCAAGGAAGTCAAGTCAGATGTTAGAGTTTGCAGGCCCCGAGGAGGCTGAATCACATGTTCTTAGCAAGCTAGCCCAGCAGTAATTTACTATGTCTTTCTTTATTAGAAATATGAATGTGGTGTAATTCCCAAGTTGTGGGTAAATCTTGCCTTTGCTTTAATTTATCTAGAACCAAAACATGCCCCACTATTTGATTTTTACACCAGAATGTGCAGTGCATAGACAGTCATGCTAAACTATGCCACTGTCAAAATAGCAAAGGGAAGTAGAGATACCCAAATTCCAAAGCCAGAGGGACCATTTTGATCAACTATTCTGACCTCCTATTTAGAACACAGGCCATAAAACTTCCCCCAAATAATTCCTAGAGCAGATCTTTTAGAAAAACATCCAGTCTTAATTTAAAAATGGTCAGTGATGGAGAATCCACCATGAGCCTTGGTAAATTGTTCTAATGTGATTAATTCCTCTCACTGCTAAAACATGATGTCTTATTTCTAGCCTGAATTGGTCTAGCTTCACCTTCCAGCCATTGGATTATGTTATACCTTTGACTGAAGAGTCCATTTTAAAATATTTGTTCCCCGTGTAGGTACTTACACTGTAATCAAGTGACCCCCTTAACTTCTCTTTGTTCAGCTAAATAGATTGAGTTCCTTGTGTCTATCACTATATGGCATGTTTTCTAATCCTTTAATCATTCTCATGGCTCTTCTCTTAACCCTCTGCAATTTATTAACATCCTTCTTGAACTGTGGATAACAAAACTTGACACAGTATTGCAGCAACAGTCAGACCAGTGCCAAATATAGAAGTACGGCAACTTTTGGCATAGAGTACCACTCCCTCTCCCTTTTTGCCCACTTGATCCTTTCTAAATAGGTTATAACCATTGAGTCAGGGCAGTTATTCTTGTGCTACAGAAATTTTGCTGGCTTCTAAGTAAAGGGCCATTTCGTGGTACTCATTTTGCTGTTCCTTTGAATGCATAAAGCTACCCAGCTAGCTTTTGCAGATGATTACAGCATATACACAAGCTGGCTGAAGGTCTAATATATTATCTGTACAATAGAAGTGTAACAGTGCAGCTGTGGGGACTGATTCACAATGGTGGGTAGGCAGAAGGGTTATAAATTTTCTCACTCCGAGTGCAGTCTTGAGCGCTATGAAGAGAGTCTGCTTTGCTGGGTGCTCTCAGAAAGAGGCTCCCTATGTCCTGGTATCTCCCTCAAACCTTATCCACTAAAGCAGCACAGTAGAATTTAGCTCATCAAATATAACATCATACATTTTATTCGACTATGCTCTTCAGCAGATGCCTCCTCCCGTTATCTCTTTTTCATTAACGTATCTATAGAGAGAGACCAAATTTGCAGTAATAGTCCCAAACTCATTAATATAATCTAAATAGTAATGAAGATGCCATCTAAATTACATCTAAGTTAGATATATTGTAAAGTAGCCAATACTTCTCCATTATAACTTCATTTAGCTGCATTCCTAATGGTGTACTGTTATTTGGATGGTGCCACACCATAAAGTATACATGAAAATACCTCTCATCTTGACGAAACTCAAATGTGTGACATGATGTGTGACAAAGACTTAAAGTGACAGTGACACACTTCATGCAGAAAACTGAAAATGCTGTGGGATTCCTTCCTCTCTGTCCTCAGTTTCATGAGTCTTTATTTCAGATATAAATAATTTTCCATAATTGAAAGTGATGCGACTCCTCAGTTTGTGCAGGATATAGGTGACTCAGACTGAAATAAGGGCTATATGAGAGATTTGTACACTAATATATACATTGTAACTTCATCCAACCACATAGTTGGTGTTTCTCACCTGAGCACCTCCTCAATGCACACTTTAAGCTCTCTCAACTCTTTCCCTCTCTCCCAGAACCAGGAAACTAAAACAACTCTTCACATCCATAGACAGACGGCCATATCACTAGTCTCCAATGTTCCTTAAGAAAACTTCAAAATGTGTTACCTTAATAATTCTAACTCAAGTAAAGAGCTCTCCTCTTCCTAAATTAGAGTCCAATCCAACTCCCACTGATTTATAAAATCTAAGGCCTAGATGCTTTGAATTCCTGCCCATACACTTAACATTACACACAAATAATCCCACTGAAACCAGTGGGACTAGTCAAGGGTGTGAAGATAAGCATCTCTGTAAATTTGTGTAGACTGGAGATTAAGGTAGGGACCACGTTTGTATCTACCAATAAAGCACCAGGCATACTGATTGCACTGCAAAAAACAACATGTATAATTGATTCCAATTATTAAACCAGAGACTTTTCCAAAGTCAGTAACAGCACTCAGGTAAATTATATATAGGAAGAGGTACTGAGACTCTCCTGGTACTTTCTTCAGATTTACCCCCAAACTAGGGAATTTTTAGTATTGGGATATTTATCCATCCTACTAACTTCGAAAAATATCATAATTTGTTAATTTTGGATCAGTCACTTCTGAATAGGACTGATTAATACAATGCACAACTCATCATCCTTATAGTTAACACACCCACACCGCCAGATCCAACTTTCTCTGAAGTCTATAGAAAGACTCCCTTTGAATTGCATAAGAGTTGGACTGCATCCTTATAAACTGGTGATACTCGTGTGAATAATTACAGACTTACTGAACATTTCAAACTTAGAATGAATTTTAATACCCTATAATTAAAAAAAAACATTTTGCCCAATTTTCTACAAATTGTGCACAAAAATTATGTATTACTCTTCAGAGTAAATTTAGCAATTTTAGGAAAACTCATTATTAGCTGAAGTTATAGGAGTTTATTGCACTTTCAGCTATGATCCTGAAAAGAGCTGCACACAAGCAAACTTGCAAAGCTCAGTTGACTATAGGACTAAATTCTGCTCAGATTCTGGTTAAGTCACCAAAGTATCAGAGGGCAGAATAGCACACAGCCTTCATAAAGTTCGAGTCAATGGAGCTCCATGAGGGAGCAAAAATCCACCTGGTGACTTATTGAAAGACGAACCCTGCCCATGCTCCTTCAGGCTATCTGTTAGCTTTTGAAGCTCTGATAAAAATCAGAGAAGGTTGGTTTGAAGAATCTCCAACCAGAAATAGTAATTTTAATATTGATAGGTCAAGCCTTGAAACATTGCAGTTGTTATGATTTTAATTAGGTTGGTAGGTGGGACAGATACTTGTATTCTTTGAATAAATGTGTTCCAAATTCTATGCTCATCTACTATGGTGATTTCATTGGATTTGTACTGGTGTAACTGACAGCACAATATAGCCCTAACCATTTCCACTGAGACAAATGTAATAAAAATTAATATTTTTTTAAAACAAATATGCCAATCTAGTGTGATAACCGGTTGAACATCCCAAGAGCTGTGTATTATTTAAGCTCAACTCAAATTCTATTTAGTTTTACACATAGGTATAGTTTGACTTCTATACTTGGGGGACAGCTCTAGCCAGGCCAATGGGACTATGCGTGGGGAGCAAATGCCATGCCTGCCCAAGGCTTACAGGGCTGAGCCTGCTGTGGGGTCACCGGGCACCTGCCCCGTCTTTGTTATGGTCTCACACAGGTATCCAGGGGGAATTTAACCAGGAGCACAGAGTGGCTAATGTTCAGGAACCCTGCACCTAGGGAGGGGGTGCTAGAGGGGGGTGTGTGTATACTGGGAGGTGGTATTGGTGGTGGGGGGCGGGGTCGGAGGACCTGCAGCCTCACATTCAAGGTGGGGGGCAGTGTTGCACTCCCTGCCATGATGGTAGAGTGGCTGGTGCAGGCCCGGGATGCAGTGCCAGCCCCATCAGGCCTCCCTGCAGGCCTCTCCCTCTCTCCAGCGTGGTGGGTCTGGCCTTGTCACCCCTCCTGGCTGGGTTCTGAGGCCCCACAGTGGCGCGGGCAGCCCAGCCAAGAGGCACTTACCACTCCGCTTACCCAGTGGGCTAGGTTGGGCCAGGATGGGCAGGATTCAGCAGCTATGGAGGGCCAAATCGGGGCACAGAGATGGCTCTTTCTGAGCTGTAATGTCTGCTCCCCAAAGGAAAAATCCCAGGCATTGCCTCTTATTTGAAAAGTTCGCCTGGATGGAGAATGGATTATTAAAAAAGAGGCAATGTCCAGGAAAACCTGAACGTATGGTAACCCTACCTTGGAGGAAGGGGGGAAGCAATGCCCCCCTGCATACACTTCAAACTCCACCCAAGGCTTTACAACATCATGATTTAAAAGAAACTTCTAGGGCTGCTTTAAAAAGCAGATTAAAACTTCATATAATATACAGTTTCACTTTGATAACAAGTGACCCATTTTCTCATCCTTTCCCATTCAGTTAATTACTGTTTTGGAACATTAAGTGCACTCAACTTCATGTCAGGCATTTAATTCCTGCTGCTGACAAATCTGTCTAGTGAAGGATCGGATCCTTGAAGTTATTGCTTTAATAGATTATATTTACTTATGCGGCAGTGCATACCGTAAGTCACCTGCTCGCTTGCCAACTCACTGCAAAACAAAATGAACTCAGATTGCTTTCCACCTTCGAATCAAACAACTGTGTTCCCTAGTGCCTGCTCTTTCCTTCTTTTGTTAACACAAACACTTTAACAGTAAGCACTCAGAGAGCTTGGCCTGGAGCACAGCATAATGTGTGGGAGTGAGACAACAAAAACAACAATTTACATTTCCATAGGAACTGCTATCCTCCAGGATTCACAAGCATTCCGGTTTACAAATTTAAGCTCGAATACAACTTTACACAGGGATCATTTCATTCACCACTGAAATTTAGCCATTTCTGAGGTGCGGCACAGCAGCTGCTTCACACTGTACTGCAACGCTACACAAGAGTCCAGGACAGGAAGTGAACACGGGCATAGCATACCTAGGTCAGATTCACACAAAAGTTTTGTTTTGTTTTTTTCCTAACAAGGTTTAGCTTTAGTTTGACTTTTGGGGGAAGGCTGAAGGTCAGTAATTATATATTATTTACAATAGCACCTAGGCAGGCCACACATCCGGTATGAAACTGGACTGTCTTGCTTTTCTAAAGTTTGTCCCCCATCTGATACCCAGACAAAACTGGACATGTCTATTTTAAGGAAACTAGGACCGGATTTGCAAAGGTATTTAAGACCCTTTTGAAAATGGGACTTAGGCACTTATGAAAATGTGCAGCTCTTTTTTTTTTTTTTAAATATGAATAACTATATAGAGGCATTTGACTCCAGTTAAGATCCATTATATTTTTGCTGCTAGGGAGGTGCTCTATTGGAAGGGTTACAAGAAAAAGTGAACACACTCACATATGTGGCAGATGTGTCCAGGAATTAGAAAATTTTGGGAGGAAATGATTAAAGATACCTTATGACAAAATGTTCCTTCCTAGAGATCCCCTGACCTGCTTACTTAATGCTCCAGTCAAGAATCTACTTTTAAACACAACGAAGTCATTTCTTTTTTATTCTTAACTAGACTTTGGATTGCACGGTATTAGAAAAATGACTCTCTTCCTACGGAATTGTGGTAAGTAAAATATGGACTTTCCTTGTAATGGAAAAGCTTTCACACCAAGTACATACACAGGAGAAGTGCCAAAAAGAGGATCAGTACATAGAAATTTGGTCACTTTTTTGTATACTAAGATAAGGAGGAGGGCTCCTCAGCCAATAAGCCAGACTCTTTAGGTCTTTGAATATAAAACTGATCCTGAATAAGTAACAAGTAATGGACAATGTAGTATGTCAGTGTTTTATTGTAATTTTGCCTGAATAAAAAAAAAGTTGTGTTTTTTTTTTAAATCACCGTGTGACTAGGAGCCATGACCCTAGGCACAGGTTTATAGTACCTATGCTTTGAACTGGCCCTGAACCAAAGATGCCCCGCATGGCAAATTTATTACAAGGGGTCATCTAACGCAGTTGCCACATGTCCAACAATGCCGAGGCAGCTATCCTCCTTCATTAGCTCATTCATGCTCCAGCTGTAATTTCCCCATCTGCCCTGTTTTGCACTGGACTAATTCGAGCACTGGGATGGAAAATGTTCATTCTGCACACATTGCACCTGATATAGTCAGTCAGCTTCCCTAGAGCAATGTTGTGGGCATATCGTGTACATATTCCACATCGGGGCACTTCTGCTTAAAACACCCTGGCTGTAATACTGAGGAGCTCACAGGTATGATTTTAAAAGGTATATAAGTGAATTAGGACAATTTCTACTGACTTTCAATGGGACTTGTGCTCTTCAGTCACTTAGGTACTTTTGAAAATTCCACGCCATATCTACTGTTGTCAACATTAGTGCCTCAGTTTATTATATACGTTCTACCATGTGGACAAGTACATTGCAAGGATGTATTGTCATCTGTTCTGTTGGACAAAACAGAGAAGGTTAAGAACCATGTTTCACAGCATTTTAAGACTTTGCTGCCTAATTAAATAATCAAGCTTTGATTTCTGCTTTAAGTTACATTTATGACCAAAACATAGTTGATGACTTATGTGAGACTTATGAATATTTAAACAGCATTCTCTTAAATGAATGTACAGCTCTAAGAGACATGCCAGAAACTGTTCTCATCTGTGTCTCTATTAAATTCCACGATAATAGATGGTTAGTACAGTTGTGCTAAAAGCTGATCATAAGAGGGGAATTGTCACTGGATAGAGATGACAGGTAATTTTCACCAAGAGGCTTAATGCAATAATAATTATCTCTTAATATATTTCCCTTAGACCAAGGGGAACAAATCTTCATGTTTGCAGTACTCTGGCCGTCTTTAATCCAAAACTAATGAGGTGGGTTGACAACACTGAACAGCTAAGGAAAAGATTGGATGCTGAATTCTAAGTAGCTATCGTAAATGGTGCTTGGCACTGTTTACAAGGGGGGGCCTTGTTAAGACAGCAAGCTGCATTCTCAGGTCCAGCCAAGCTCTGCTACACACAGGGCCCAAGTGAAGGGGAAAATGTGGCTGTTGCTAACTTTACATCCCAACTTCAATACGGGAGCTACGTGAGGGGTTTGCTGTTGGGTCAGGTTAGACTAGCTCCAGAGCTGCTCTATCTTGTGCGCAGTTGCAATGTCTCCCTAAAGGCCTTCCTTGGAGTTGAAAGAAGAAAAGGAGTACTTGTGGCACCTTAGACACTAACAAATTTATTTGAGCATAACCATAAGCAGTGCAGCAACTCTGACCACACTCCATTCCCCCACAGGCCTCCTATGCTGGGCGGGACCTGCAAATTAGTGGTGAAGAGCTAGTTTTGAAGTTATTTTGCTAAGAAGCCAGAATGGTGAAGTGAAAAGTGAAGATGCTACATACGCAGACTTTTAATTTTAATTCTTTTATGATCTGTGGGCCAGGCATTGCTTTCACACTGGTGTAATTCCAATAACTTCAGGGAAGTTACTCTTGATGTACACTGGGATGAGAGGAAAATCATGCTACATTTAAAACTTCAAAGTAATCAATACATTTTGGGGTGGGCAGAGAAGATTCCTAATGACCAAAACTGTTAAAGACAAATGTCGGACTTAAAAGGTGCATTTTCTAGTGCAAGAAAATGAAACTCATGTGAACTCTATAGCCCAAACTTGCTCCATCTATTCCTTGCAAAGCTACTCATGGATAATTACCTTATGGATACATTGTTTTGGAACCCCACGCAGGCTGCAGTAATAATAAAGATGCTCCCAACCAGTTAGAAGGTCATCCAGGGCATCTTGCTGTGGGCAGTAGCCAATCAAAATCCCTTCAGAGCTAGCAGACAATATATCCATTTCAGACCTATTTAAAAGAAAAGCAAAAGATTTAAATACTTGAGCGTGATTTTCCTTAGTACAGTATACTTAGTACTAGTGTTACTGTTTTACAGCCTTAATCCAAAGAGTCCTCAAGAATAAGTATATTCACCTTAGAATTCGAAGAAGAGGGATGGGAGTAGAATAGGCTCAGCTCCCATCTCTCTCTTCTCATTACTTTCCCTGAGATTAGCCCAGCAGCTATCTGTGCTCTTTCCCCTTCCATTTCTTTCCCCTCTCTAATCCCACAGTCCTGCCAGAAGAGGGTCCTCTGGTTCCAGTGAGCTTCCCCATTCTGCAGCTGCTTTAGCTCCCCAGCCAGCAGCTCTAATTGGAGACAGAGCTACTTCTGAGCTCCATGGTATAAAGTATTCACCTGGCCTAGCACTGTCACTTGGAGACACCCATGCTCTGCTGCTTCTCCACAGGAGGTAGGAAGCAAGCCTCCTGTGCAGGCCTTGGGAAAAGCAGGGGGAGATGTGGTATGTAGTAATTGACTTCACAGGTGTACCTTCCCCCTCCATCTTACTAAAGCATCCTCATGACACTCTTCTTTAATACAGAAGAATGACCAGACCTGAAGATGTAGAACACTTCAAGAACAGCGGGGTAAGGTTAGTTATGGGCATTCTCTCAAGCACTGCAGAGCGTGCCTATACTGACTGATAAGCAGATCCCTCAGTAATTTACAGAGAGAGAGGAGGGGGTGTGTGTGTGTGTGTGTGTGTAATTCCACATATTCAAAAACTCTTCAGCAAATGCAAAAAACAAAACAGAAATATTAAATGCCTAATAGTTTAAATGATGATATCCAGATAAAAACACACTTGTCACTTATAAATTATCACCTGCATCTCAGAGTCTTTGGCCTCAGTTTTGTAGCTGTACAACATTACTAGAAATTGCATTCATTGCTAAGAAGCAGGCTTGATTGCAACGGTGTCTCATTACCCATAATGATGCTAAATGTACCCTTATTTATTCCAATACCTAATCCAACATTTGGTGGTGCTGATTTAAATTTACAGAAAATGATTCAGACAAACAGCGCAACTATAGACCTGTCAAAAATCAAGATGCTTTTTTGTAAAGTCTGATGAGCTCTGGGGGAAAAAAGGTAATAATAAAAAAAGGCTTTGAATTACAATATGATATTATTTTTATTTTGCTATAGTGCTTATGTGTTGCTCTGAATCTGATTAATAAGGTTGAATACAGAGCTAATCATTTAGAAATGGAAAAGCAAATGTTCTATGTAGATGGACTACAAACGCCAAAATTGGAGAAAGCATAAATATGTATCTGTTAATCCTTTACAAGGCTCTCTTGTCTGGGGAGAAAGTAGTACAAACTGTATATTTTACATTCTGAACCATAGTATCAAAGTATTTTAAATGCTCTCAAAAGTTAATTTATCATCATATGATGCACCTTGCTGGGGACTCATTGGAATGGACTTCTTGCTCTTAATAAAAATAAAATATATTAAATTTTAATACCTATGTAAGTGTGCATGGAACCAAAAAGTGAATGTCAGGAGCTCTGGTAAACTCTAAAATGTGACATGACATAAAATGAAAGTCAGGATTAAACTCCACCATTTGCCCATGGTCAGTTCAAGGGTTGCTCTTTAAAAATAAATATAAACATTACAGAATTTCTCCCAACACTATTTCAAGCATATCTAAATCAAATTAAATGGTTTTTTAAAGCCATCTGCATCTTAGGGCATGGATTTACTAATGTGGACTATATTAGCATAAATTGGCAGAGGCAGTGAATTCCTTCCATAATGAACTCTGACATGCAGAAATTCTATTTATAGTCAATTCCTTCCTGGGCACCAAAGACATTGTAAGAGATACACAGAGCAACCTCAAATTAAGGCAAACAGAGCAGTTCGATACAAACCTTCCTTGTGGAGCACTAAAGTCTTGACTTGAGGCAATATGCAAGGCACACATATAGGAGACCAAATTAAATGCTGGGGTAATTTTGCTAACTTCTGGAAACTTTCATTAGGGGGGAATTTAGTTTAGTGAGTCTAGTAACTGAATGGGCAATTCCCGTCCAGAATGGTTCTACCATCTGGGTGGAAAAGATCACCTATGGAAGCAAAATAACAAACAGCCAAAACATTCATTAAGTCTCAGTTTGTGAGACTGTGCCTCAATAGGGATACACTTTGGCTAGTTTTCTATTTTGCTTAGGGCAATAGAACCCATTTAGAGTCCCTGGTTTCACCGATAATCCAAGACAATATATGTTGAACTGGAAGTAAGACACTAAAAGACCTAGAAATACAGGGGGTCCCGATGGTGAAGTATAACTTCCATAAAGGAGGAACACATTGCAAAGGAATTTGAAACATTTTGCCATGTAGCCTTGCACACTTTTGCCCTGAACCTGCAATTAGATCAACTAGTGCAGACCCTGTACTCATGCGGAGTTCTAATGGGTACTGTGACGTTACCCCCCATAATGTTTTATGGAAATATGCTTATGAAAGTAAATATGACATAACTGGAATATGTTTTAGGCTACATATGCCATGTAACATATCTCTGAAAAGGTTATGAACTACTGAATATATTCATCCTATTTGTATGCATGTATCATTTTTGTATCCAAAGTTATGAATATTGTCAGCGTACTTGTTTGATTTTAAGTAGCCTTAGTAAGGCATTTGGGCATCTTCTTTAGAAAGGAATTGGCAAGTTAAATGCCCAATCAAGAAACACTTAATGGACAATGGATCTTGGAAGGCTCCAATCCACATAAGAAGTCTACCTGAGAACGTTCAAGATAGCATGCGAACAATGGCTGCTACCTGTAAGTTCTGAGTCATGCATGGACATGTGACTCGCCCATGTGACTTCAAAACTCCATCTTGGAGCTGGGATTCTACACAGGGGGAGGGAGGGGTGTCCAACCACAAGAGAAAGTCTATTTAAACCCCTGGGAGACCTCTCTATTTTGCTTTCAGCTGGCTCAAGAGATAGCCTCTCCACTGCCAAAGGATACCTGAAAGAAACAGGAACAAAGGACAATAATCATGGGGGTGAGATTTTATCTGTATTCAGTTTTCTTACTGTATTAGGCATAGACTTGTTTGTTTTATTTTATTTTGTTTGGTAATTTGCTTTGTTCTGTCTGTTATTACTTGGAACCACTTAAATCCTAGTTTCTGTATTTAATAAAATCACTTTTTACTTATTAATTAACCCATAGTGTGTATTAATACCAGGGGGTGGGGGCAAACAGCTGTGCATATCTTTCTATCATTGTTATAGAGGGAGAACAATTTATGAGTTTATCCTGTATAAGCTTTATACAGGGTATAACAGATTTATTTGGAGTTTGGACCCCCATGGGAGCTGGGCATCTGAGTGTTCGAGACAGGAACACTTCTTAAGCTGTTTTCAGTTTAGCGTGCAGTTTGTGGGACATAGTTCAGACCTGGGTCTGTGTTTGTAGCTAGCAAGCATGTCTGGCACAACCAGGCAGGGTTCTGGAGTCCCAAGATGGCAGGGAAAGCAGGGGTAGAAGCAGTCTTGGGACATCAGTTGGCAGCCCCAAGGGGGTTTCTGTGATCCAATCCATCACAGGTACAAAGGTCCTTGCTAGCAGATCCAATAGCAAGATCAGGGCCTTTGTTTGTTTCTACTTTTAGAGGCCTTTAGCTCTTTACAAGATAGAAAAATGTCATATATGGTTTACAGAGGACAAAAAGCCATTTGAGGTGGTGGGTGTTTGAGACTTTATGTTGGGTATAGTGTGATGCTTGTTCTTCCCCCAGTGCAGTATAAGCAATCTCACTGACTGGGATCTCCAAATCAAAATGACTACGGGATGAGTGCTTTTTAGCTTTGCCCTATGCTCTTGTTGCATTCTGAAAAAAAAGGTTAATCAAAAAGACAGATTAGTTTTCAAATGTTCTGCTGACCCGAGGAAGGAAACCCCCACTTCCCACCTCTTTAAAATAAATTGACCTCCAAGGAAATGTCATCTTTCCATTTTACTTTCATGTGTACAGGAGAAATTCGCATTCCACCTGTTAAAAAAAAAATCCTCCTCATTATATAATGTACTGTATAGGGTTTTGCATTCAAACCATAATTATCCTTAATTTATACTTTAAAGCTATTAGTTGTATTAATTATATTCTCCTCCTCCCTCAGCACATACACATATAATATGCATGATGTTATTAAGCTGTCCATGTTAATGAGAAAAAGAGCAGGAAGAGAAAATGCAGTTGATTTTATATATGAAGCAAGATTTTATGATGACCGAGTCCAGCCTCACTCTGTCTATAGTAATTGGGTACATCAATAGACACAGTGTTTCTCAGCATAATACCAAAACAATAAAGGCAGTAATACAGCAGCCTACGCTTACATAGCAACTTGCATCTTAATTGCTTTAAAAACGTCAGGTTACCTTTCAAACTTGTCAATAGCTTTAGGTAATACAGTACCTTAGAATACTGCATATACTGAAGTAAAGTAAATTATCTAGGCACTCTCTATAATAAGTACAAGGAAAATTTAGGTAATGCTCCAAACATTGAGGTAACCTTATCTAAGGCAGAATTAGTAAGACTTAAGGTTGAATGTTGTAATAATAATAGAATAAGACTTAGCTCTTGTATAGCCTTTTCGTTCGCAGATTGTGAAGTGCTTTACAAAAAAGGCATTTTTATCCTCATTCTACAGATAGGGAAACTGAGGCACAAAAAACAACAAGGTCACACATTGATTCAGTGACTTAACAGAGAATACAGAACAGATGTAAAAGAAGTTTATTGACAAAGGGGTCTAATGCCCCATTGTCTGACTCTAGCTTTATGCTGGTGGCACTCTGCTGTTTTCTCCATTTTGTTTAGCAACATGATGTCATATCTAAATGGACTTAGTTTTCTATCCTTTAACCAAACTGTGAAGATGTCTGGACTTTGATATGGAAAAGAAGCAGAATTCTTATCTGAATGCAGCAGCACAGAAGTCACCCACTCTCAGAAACCTCTTCCTCTTTCATACATGTTCATTCAGGAGCCAGGCTTCCACACCCAGGTGGCCTGGGTGCTCACGGTATACTGAACCTTGGATTAGAAGGGCCTCCATCCCAAAGGGAAAGACAATAAGGGTATTCTACAGAGAGATTCAGAAACTCTGCTAAACGAAGCCCTGCAGTACTTGCTACACCTAAAGAAGAATTTATTAATTGATTGGCTGCGGGGCTCAAAATTTCTTTGGCAGGAATTGGAGAGAGCACTGAGGAAACCATTGGTTTCCGTGGAATCTGAGTATCTAATATTCAATGCAAGCAAAAAATCCAGTTTCCTTGGCATTTTAGCCAAAGCAGGAGATACCATTGACAAAGGCTGGTGGTTTTTTCTTCACTGCCATCTAGAAGATGTAATCTTTATTGCAACAGAACAACTGCCTGCTCTGGCAAGTTATAGGAAAACTAAGAACTCTTCTCTGTGAAGAACTGTTACACTATACTAATCATGATTGAAAAAGTCGTGGGGGAAACTCCCTAAAACATCACATATAACACAGGAACAGTGGTCTTTTCCCATTTTCGTCTGCAGGCAGGAGGGAATTATACCATTCTCTGAGCTGCCAAACTAGGAACATTGGGCAAAGTTTAAGGGTATGTCTTCACTACCTTCCGGATCGGCAGGCAGCAATCGATCCAGCAGGGATCGATTTATCGCGTCTAGTCTACACGCGATAAATTGACCCCCAAGCGCTCTCCCATGGACTCCTGTACTCCAGCACCACAAGAGGCGCAGGTAGAGACAACGGGGGAGCGGCAGCAGTTGACTCACCACGGTGAAAACACCATGGTAAATTGATCTAAGTACGTCGACTTCAGCTATGTTATTCACATAGCTGTGAAGTTGTGTAACTTAGATCGATTGCCCCCCCCCCCCCGCAGTGTAGACCAAGGCTAAGAAAAGACATATAGGTGGGAAACAATTAAATGAACTGATCAGAAGAGAGAGAAAAAACCTTTTATGGTTGTAAAAACTAGCTTACACAAAGAGAGATTTGCACTGGTACAATGGTTAGCCAATATGAAGCAGATTTCTGGGAAGATCCTCAAAGTCCTGTTTGATGTGCAAGCATTGAATGATTACACCAAGGAAAGAGAGAGAACATATTGCAATTGTTCCTCAGACTTCAAAGGAAAGACAAAAGGGTTAAGAATCAGAAAGCAAATGCCAGCAGTTCAGCCACTAAAAGGGTTGTGGTTCAAAGAGGCAGCTCAGGGTACATGCTGTCTGAGATAGACAAAGGATATTAGAGACTTCAGAGCCTGGTAAGAAATATCTGTAAATGAAATTAACTTCTAACTACAGAAGGTCAGATTCTCAGTTGATGTAAATTAGTGTCATTCTACTGGATTCAATAGAGCAGGGCATTTTGCACCAGCTGAAGACCTGGCCCAGACTCTTTCCCCATGGATAGCCAGAAGAGTGCTTCACTTATCTCTTTTCATGATCCTAAGTTTATATGCCTTCTTCCTCATGCCTGGAATGCCCCCTTTGATGTGGTCTACCATCCCTTAACCTTTTATTTCTCAGCTCCCTCCCTAAAAACGCTTCCTCTAGATGTTGCAGAAAAAAATAAATACAATATGTATTTTAGTGACTAACCCAAAAAATCGTAGACCTAACATGCTGAACTACACAGCTCATTTGCACTGTTTTGCATAATATCCCATCCCTCCCATACTCTATTTGCATATTGCGTATGTAGATGGCAGGATCTTTGGGTCTGCTAGATAAAGGCCATATTGTGGCCCATCTAGTGTGGCCACACGGATGCCTTCAACCACATTTGAGCTCCCTGCTTAAAGCTATTGACAAGTTTGAAAGGTAACCACTATAGCTCATTGATGTTTTTAAAGCAATTTAGATGGAAGTTGCTATGTAAGTGTAGGCTGCTGTATTACTGCCTTTATTGTTTTGGTATTATGCTGAGAAACACTGTGCCTATTGATGTATCCAATTGCTATAGACAGAGCGAGGCTGGACTCAAAGCCACGTTTCCCTCCCAAGGCTCCAAATGCAGCAATAGGGAATTGAGCAAAGGTGCAATCTAGCCCTAAATAACCAAAGAAAATAATAATTCATTTCTCTGAATATAGTTAGTAACAGAGCTGTGTAGGGAATGGTTTTCCCATTCTGGGAAAAAAATTGAGATTTCTACAGTTTTTCCTCATACCACATTGGGGTGAAAAGTCAAAATCTCAAAAATTTCCCAGGATGGGAAATCGATTCCCAACACAGCTCTGTTACTAAGTATATTCAGACAAATGAATTCTTATTTTCTTGGTTCAGGTCAATTGAAGTGTTTCATTTAAATAATTTCTAATTGTCTCAATGTTGAGCTTTTAATGATTTAATTCTTTTAAACTAGAAATTAAGTTTCTAAAAGAAATAGCTTAAAACAGAATTTTTGGTTTTATAAAGTGTCAAAATGAGAGATTCGGACAATTTTGAAACTTCCCCCCCCCAAAAAAAAAAACTGTTTCTAAAAGGGAAATTTGTTTAAACTGACCCTTTCCCACAAAAAAATTCAGCTTCAATTAATTGGTATTTTTGACGGAAATTTTTTAGTCAAAAAATTGCCGACTAGCTCTATTGAGTAGTTAAGACTGTGTAAAGTGTAACCTAGATATGTATGCATTATTAGGAGACAATATAGCTACAGACTTACATATTATTATTGCCCTTTTTCAAAAGGTAAAGAACTACCTAGCTCCCACATCAGAGGCAGTGCAGTCTAGCAGCTAGAGCAGGGAAATGGGAGCCCTGGGTCCTATTCCAGCCACTTGATCTATTTTTTTATTTTTTTTTTATAAAGTCTCTGTGTCTTGGTCACTTCACCTGTAAACTGGAGATAATAATACTACTTCTGCATTGTAAAGTGCTTTCAGAAAGTTCAGGGAGTGGGGAGAAAGGCTTTATATAAATGCATTGTTGTTCTTGGTTTTGCAAAGTGTTGTGGTTTCTATGACAGAAAGGGCAGCCTCACTAAAGTCAGTGGGGATAAAGTTTTGGCCCACAATTATTTTTTCACCAGTCTCCCTATGGTCTTTTAACTCAGCGTCCCTAGCGTGGGCCAGAAAACCTTCATACTCCCGCCTGCCCAGAAACGAGTGAGGGGACACTCTGGGGCACTGAATCAAAAAAAGACCATAGGAGAATGGCAGAAAAACACCATAGGGTGAAAACATGCTCATCTTACACAAATCGACCAACTGACTTCAGGGAGACTAGTGGTGAGCGAGGCACCAGGATTTGGCCCTTTATATGTTGTGATGTTAACAAAAATAGAATGTGGACATTTAAGGGCTCATTTTTAGAGGTGTTTAGTACCCATAGCTCCCATTGGCCTAAAAGCTCAGCTCCTCTGAAAATCTGCCGCTTGCTGTGCTGGAAGATTTGTTTTATTGTTGACACCAATTTATATTCAGTTTGATTTTTGCAGCTTCTTTCAGGCAGTACAAGCATAAAGTAAAGGCAGTGATATAATCCAGTACTTGCATTGGCTTCAGAGAGATAAATTCCATTAATTAGTCAAAATGACATACAAATTTACAAATCACAAAAGTAGTTAGGAACTCCATTGTGCTTATAACTGCACATTTGATTCAGTGCATACTAATACTCAATTAACATTATAAAAAAACAAGGTTAAAATATAATTAATATAACTATAGCTTAGTTGTAATTAAAGTAATTATACTGATATACAGTGTTACAACAGCCATCTCAGCCATTATATTGATGCAAATTTATTCTGCTTTCGAAGTAAAGCTATTTGAATTACATTTTTAATTATTTATCAAGCTGAATATCATAACCATGAAAACAGACCCACTTCTGGTTGCAAAGAAATACTGTTGTTTCCCCTCTTTGGAGAGGTAGGTACCCTCTGGCCTTATGAACTTCTAATCCAAGATTTTAGATAAAAAATGACTTCTAGTTCAAATATGAATGGGAGTTGCTGTAATAGAAAATCTCTCTATACACTGGAATGCATGGGAGAGAAATTAAATCAGTCATATTAGGAGTGTCAAATGTTAACTACTTTATCCACTGGTTTCAATGGGACAACTTGTGCCCATCCTATCTAATCCTTATCAATAGGACCCCAATTCAGCAAACCACTTAAACACAGGCTTTGCCTTAAGCACAGGCTTAAGTTCATGACTATTCGGCAAAGCACTCAAACACAAATATGTGCTGAGAATTAAGCTTAAGTACCAGTGAAGTGAGAGCCAAAGAAACTGTCAAGTTCTCTCATGCTGGTCTCTGGCTAATACTTGAAAGTGGTTTGACATCCTCCAGAGGGACCTGTGTGTAGCCCTCTTCAGCGGCAGGGGCTGCATGTCATACAGGACCCCTGAAGGCTGTTGGGGCAAAATAAATAAGGTGGGAGGAAGAAGGCAGCTACGCAACATAACTAAGAAAATGGTACAGATGTATAATGCCTATTTGTGTGGCATGGTAGTGACATTTAGTTTCTAACGGTGACATCTAAATGTGAGCACTATGGCCTCCTTTCTTTTTCTATTTAAACATTCTAGATAAGTATGTGCTTTTAAGAGTACATTATACACAATCTTATTCCTTACCACATGGGAGTCCAGTACCATATTGTTGAAAACTGATGGCTATGACATACAGATATCATTCAAAAATGGCATATGTGGCCAGATTTTCCTAACATTTTATAGTGTCATTATTTATAATATAGGTAAGGACATTAGGTTTTTTTTTAATATGATATTTATTCTGATTGTGTCCTTTACTGCCCATTTAACTCCCATTGACAGAGGTCAGAAATATTATAGTATTCCATTGTACTGGTGTTTCATTTCCACACCTTCCAGAGTGACTGCTTGTGATATTGTTCCTTGGCTTGGGTTAGTATTAGGTTTCAAATAACTAACTGGGAGGCATTACCTGTATTCAATAATCGTTTATATAGTTTGGATGACTGTGTCACTGAATTATGCCAGTGCTAATGAGATGCATACAAAATGAAAAGGTAAAACTGTTTTTAAGTAGTACATCGCTATTACTGTGTCATGTTTGCTTGTAATTACTGCTAAATTTGTATTATTTCTCTTTCTGGAGCATTTTTATTAGAGTAGTTAATTACAGTTAGAACATGGTAGTAAAACCTTATTATGTGCCTACAGCCTTCACATCTGAGGAGGAATACTAAAATAAAAAATGCAATTATTTCGTGGACTGATTGTGTGCTTTGGACACAATAAATATGTTTCAGTAGGAAATTCAATAAGACCTATCACAGTAAATGCACAGGGACCACTTGAAATACACATTTACTTTCAGCTGCATTAAAGAAATAGTATAGTAATAAAAATTATGGGACAAATATATCTCTGAGAAGATGCTATTGAAGACCATGAAATTTCAGGAGGGATTAATTTGGCCCTATTTACTTAAAAACAAATGACTGCTCTGTGTTATCAATAACTCCTTGTATTATTGAATCTGAATAACATTTTAAAATATTATTTACTTTCCATCTTTTAAGACATTTTGCCCAACTTGAATAGTGAAACTCTAGAGGTCAATTTTCTCTTTGGCTCTCATGTGCTACATAGTGCTTTTGGTTTTGGGTTTCCAACACTTAAAAATTTATTTTCAATGCTCTTTTTTAAAAAAAAAAAAATACACGAAAAATACTTCTGTTCACATTAAGTTTAATCTTGTCTTTTAAAAAAACAACAAATTTTAAGATCAAGATTTCCAAATGTGCCTATTGTTTTTGGGTGCCCAACTTGAGACACCTTAAAGGGGCTTTATTTTCAGAGGGTGGGTGGGTATATGGGACACTTTCTGAAAATAAAGCCCCTTTAAGGTGACTTAACTCAGTTACTCCATAATAGAGATACCCAAAATCATCAGGTACTTTTGAAAATCTTGTCTTAAATTTCTCGGCCTAAAGAATGGACCTTTGATATAAAAGATGACAGGTCAAATTCAATCCCAGTGTTACAATGACTTCAAATAGATTATCAAATATCTATACTATTAACTTAACATGTATATAGCTGCCCAGGACAGACAGGGATAAGCAACATCTGACTGTGCAGGAAGGATTCAGCTTCTTTATTCATGACATATCCAGTAAATTGTGTACTGTATAGGTATTGACCATTAAAAGTAGCACTTTGACCTGTTCTTCATGCGTTAAACCATAGCTATATGGTTGTTTAGAAACAGAGGTTTGTAGATCTTCCTAAGAAAAAGATGAAAAAATTTGGAGATACAGGATGTGTGTTCATTTCAACCATCCCCACTGCAGGCAAGATTGTGTCTTTAAGCCACTGAACTGCCTTGTGGGTGGTGGTGGAGGAGGGAGGAAAGGGAAAAGAGAAGGTTTCCTGCATGCACTGGGATAGTCCAGATAACATCTTAGGGACTATTCATGCACAAATAAAATGCAGACACTTTCCCCCCCATTTCTTTATACTTGGCACATTTATTCTCAATAAACAAACCTTTAAACTTACGAGGAAAACAAGATTTCGGAAAGTTTCCTGATGTAACAAAAACTACTGCGTGCATGTAGAGTCCTTAGAGAGTATCTTTCAGTGCACAGCAAATTAGAGGAACAGAAGCCTTTCCATGACTTGGTGAAATTTCAGTATTGTTTTTGCCTCTAAATACTCACATAAATGTGGTAGCTAAAGAGCCAGGATTTGGTCACTGATGTTCCATTTTCAATAAGCATTAGCTGAAGCTGCAGTTCAGAAATATCCAGAACTGGGAAACATTTATGACACTTCCCAAATAGAAAACAGCTACCAAAATAATTAAAAATAGCTGATTTCCTTGTGGTGCTATTTCTTGTTTAGTTTGGTGGTTAGGACTGGGGAGGGAGTTCTATTCATGTTCTTTTTAAACTGTGTGAATTTGGTAATTACATAAAAAAGACTGACAGATCAAGAAAAGAAAAGAACCAAGTGAAACTAATGCAATACCCCACCACAGGCATTTCTGTTTCCATCTCCTCACTTTCCTGCATTAAATCTTAGCTCAAGTCACAGACAATGGCCCCCCATCTTACTGGCCTTTCAATTTCACCAACAGTTCCATCCGATCACATCCAGCATCAGTAATTACTAGAAGCAGTGCAGGAAAGCTAGAGCGAATGCTGCCTGGGGAAATTCCAAGTGTTGTACATCCAATGAAGGGAATACGGCTGGAGAAGAGGGAATGTGGCCAGACTGCTGCTGTGCTCCAGCAATCCCTGCCTGACAGAGCATTCTCCCAAAGCTGCTCTTAGTGGCTTCTTGGGAAATTACGAGTGCCTCAGGGCACCAGCCACCTTTGTAGGCTGCTACTGTGCGCACACACTCTCTCTCTCTCACCAGGCATCTGGTCATGAGGATCAGACTCAAAGAGAGGAGAGTGTACATTTTTCAACTGACAACACTATTCAGGTCAGCTTGGCTTAGAAGTAGGTGCTAAAGCATGAAGGAAACAGCGAGGGAGAGTGAAAGGGCACACAGTCATAAATCACTATTAATTTCCTCTTAACACTTGTTCTGGTATTATATCCACTCATTCCCCTAATACAATCTACAAGTGCTGTATAACTGAATCTCTGACTTATGGCTATAGCTTTCTCATTACCACCAGCCTGTTCTAATATTGCAGTTTTGAAGACAGAAATATAAAAACACATATTTTATACATACAGGATTTCAGACTTTTTCATTTAACCATTGGCATGTCATTGCTTATTCTCCTCTCTAGTGTCCTAATCTTTGCAATCACTCTCCATCTAAAAGTCTTTCCACACTTGGCTCATAGGGATTTTTGCATTTTTTTAACATTTATTTTTGGTTTGCATTTTTTTTTTTTTTTTTTACACATTTTACATTTAATGTATTGAAAGAAAACAAACAAACATTGCACATGAAAAACATCAAAATCAAGGCAATAAGTATACCCAGGATTAACAAATCTATGTGGGTAGGAACAGCGTCCCCTTGCTATGTAATACCCCTGCTCTTCCTGATCACCTCTGCACTTGATTAATTGATTAATCTGGGGGTTTCCACTAAGCATTGAGAAATTAGCCCTCCTGAGTACTGCTTAGGAGCCTAACAGTGAAAATCTTTTGGTCTGGTATTGATTTATGGGGATGTGTATTTGTGTACCCGTAGAATATGTGCTGATATTTCCTACCTCCCACTCTATTGCTGTTGAACCAACCCATTCCCAATTAACTGAATTGCCAGAGGGAATTACATAATGTTAAACTGCTTAACCCAGTCAACTGGCTTTAAAACCTTTTTTTTTTTTTTTTGCGCACCATAGCCTTTGTAATAATAATATAGTGTGTGGTAAATTGTGAAAGAATACAAACCACTCCTTGGAATACAACATAAAGAGTTGTAAGCATGCTGAGGCTTTCATAGGTTTGATCATAACAGTATTCTGATTGAGCTCTATGCTATTTACCCTGTAGAAGTCATCATAACAGCACGCCCCCCAGATGGGGTGATGTCTCCAGTCAGCATCTTAAATGTTGTACTTTTCCCAGCACCATTTGTTCCCAGGAGCCCAAAGCACTAACAGGAAGAGGAAAAAAGACATAATTATATCTAAAGATAGAGATATCACAACTAGCAGCATTAACTTTTCATCATGTTTTGTTTTTTTCACTCCTGAACTAGTTGTGAAGAGAACATACATGTAGATGTGCAAATTTCAACAATCACCTAAGTGACACAGGAATGCATAGTTTTATGTGTATATATATATACACACACACACACACAGAGGAGGTAATTCAACCTTTATAAGGTTTCTTGAAAAAGTAATTCAGTCAAATTAAAGGGAAAAGGCAATGTAATAAAAACACTAGTTTGATCACTGTGGATAAAAAATTCAAATATTTCCTAAGTCCCATTTTGCAAATAACTACCTAGACACTTAGGACCCTTTGTGTCATTGAAAGTCCTATTCAGTGAATACATATAGTTACCTACAGTATTATTAGCAATCGAAATATTTTTCTTTCAAGTCACGTAAAAGGACAAAAGCAGGATTAATAAATTTGTGCGTGTGTGTGATTTATACCTTTGTCCTCTCTTTGCTGGATATTGACCAATTTTTAATCCGTTTGAATAATATTCTTTGGAAACTGGGAAAGGAACTCAAAATTTTGAGGTTCCCATTTTGCCATTTCCCATATGTTGCTGACAGACAGTGCCTAATGTGGGAGCAAATGTACCTATACCAGAGGCAAGGTAACCTCCTACCTCCCAAAACCTGAGGGAGCAGAGAAACAAAGTCCTTGCCTACTGGATGAGGGGGAAGATAATAAACACTGACACACATCCCTATGATGGCTCCACCCAGTGTTCCCTCTGCAGACAGGGCTGGGATGTTCAGCTCACAGTCCCCAAGGATTGGGAAGAATGACAGTGAGCCTACTTGTTGACACCATGACAATAAATGGTTGACACCATGAGGGTGTTAGTTTACCATCCTCAGAAAACGATGAAGGGGACAGTGTGTTGAGGGGCAAGATTTAGGGTCTAGAGGGTGGGAATCTGCATCTTCACTCCCCTGCCCTGGGTTTGAGAGAGGGCAGGAGTGGAGGGGTGTGCTTAGTATTTCCTTTTCTTCCTCCTACTTCCCCACCTCCACCTATCATCTCAAACTGTTCAGTCTAGAAATGCAGAAATTCCAAATTCTATAATCTAGATCCCTGGATGCAGAGGACTAGTTCTAATAAGGTTAGCTACAAAATCTAGGCTTTATTCACCACAGAAACATGACTTTCTGAAAATTCTGTCCGGACTCAATACAGTTTATAAACTTCACACTAAATCTAGCAAAGCTTGCAAAGTCTTTCATCAGGGTTTACCATCCAGAGTTGGTTATGCAAACAGTTTTGTAAAACCTCATCTGGAACATCCCACAAACAAATCTGAACCACATGGAATCAAGGAGTCTGAGTGCTCTTTCTCTGGATCCAACTGAGCTCCTGGAGTATACCCACTGCTAGCATAGCTTTCAGATTGTGTAATCTGCTTCAGCGAAATCACTTGGGGCCAGAGAAGTTTACAGACATATCTGGCAGAATTTGTAAATTCTATCAGCTCAACAGCTAGAACTAAAGGAGGTCCCAGAATCCTTTAGTACAGCCTGTAATGTTGGTAAGGTTCATCAGCAGAACAGCTCTAGTATAGTGGAAATATTAGTAGAGTGTTTAATTCAAATACTGTATTGTTTTCTGTTTAATTGAATAATATGTATAATCTTTATGTCATAACTATGATTACAGCAAAACAGTCTTACTATCCCTACTATCTTAAGAAAATATACCAACTGCTTCAATTTACAAATAATAGCTTTTAAAACTACTTTCTAAAAAACTAAGGAAATTCTCCCACTGCCAAATTAACTAATTTACAATTACAGTTGTAAATAACTATTAAATTAAAACCACATTACTACAATGTTGCAGTTATTTAAAAAAACAAAGTATTTGAAGTCTGGAAGTTCAAAGTTAAAGTTAATAAATATTTGAAAGTCAGGAATTTCACAGTTGTGGTTTCATGACCAACCCTGACTTTGACCAGACACTGATACCAACCTTCTACATTTCCACCAAGAACCCTCTTAATCAAAACCACTATACTGCTAAATCAATATACCACATTTACATTTGTGAAACAGACCATAAACCTTTATCTAAATATAGTAATAAAATAAATGGTAAATACACGTAAATAAATAAATACACGTGAATTGAAACATTCCACATCTTTGTAATTCCCTGACATGTCTCACTTATCACATCAAGAATGGCTACACTAGGGATGAGGATACCAGGCCAGACATAAAGTTGTTTTACAAAACAACTGTACATTCTGTAGTGATCAAATGTGCTCACCTGCCTAACAACCACAACCCAAAACTCAGACGATGTTCTTCGAGCCACGTCAGGAAAACACGCTGATCCTGACTGCCATGATGAAGACGACCATGAAGGAATTGGCTGTGAGCTCCCCAAGTAGCCAGTTTCACCTCCCAAACTGAACCAACTTGCCTGGAATTTGGAGGGAGGCACCCAGGTTGCAGGAGGACAGAGTTTTAAGGAGGCACCAGGAAGTTAGTCTGTATGCTCATGCTATTTCCGCTCCTCCCTGGTCTCATGCATCCGGGCAGAGTTCCTCTGGTCAGCATCCGCTGGCTCCCTGGACGCCTTCGAGGAGCAGTTGGCGCTGTCCGGGGTTCTCTGCTTAGTGTCCCTGTCCGGTTCCCCTCATTTAACCCTGTGACCTCACTCCTGTTCCTGTTCTATCTTTAGTTGTCCCCCGTACTTAATTGAGATCCCGGATGTTGTGGATTCTCCCCTTAGGCTGGGGGAGATCCTTAGTAAGATCCCAACAGGCTGGAATGCTAACTACACATTTGCAGCATATCTGTAAATAGCTGTCTTAATAAAGAGCCAGTTTAGTTTTTACAAGCATTGAGTCTTTTCATGTTGTTGCCCAGCATGTGGCATATTAAACATTAACTCGTCAATACTGTGGACGGCAGTGTCTGAAATGTGCTAACCATATGTGCCCCAAACCCAGCACTGAACAGTATGTGCTAATAGCAGGGGAGTATCCTCTGCCACCAATGTCATTCAGTTAAGCACTGCAGCATGTACCCATGCTAGGACAGGGCTTGCATTCTAGTGGTTTATGTTATTTTAATTTAATTAAGCTATTCATACTTTCAGCTGTATTTTAGTGAAGTTGTAAGTCTGATAAGTAGGCTTACATTAGCAATAAACAACTCTGTGTTAGGTATTTCCTAGCAGCTGATCACTGGTTGGTTAAAAATCCACAGCATCACACACTGGTGTCTCACCTCCTCCAACTGGTTATTAGGAACCTGGAAATACCCTTCCCTTCCCTGACAGCATTTATAGAATAAAGGCAATAATTCCTCACCTGCATTTTTGGAAGTTAAATCTCCACATACCTCTTCAACTGGAAAAACTAGCTAACTTTCCTCTGACATCTTAAGGTTCTACAGTGTTTAAAGATTCAGATTT
Source organism: Eretmochelys imbricata (assembly GCF_965152235.1). Classification (NCBI taxonomy): domain Eukaryota; kingdom Metazoa; phylum Chordata; order Testudines; family Cheloniidae; genus Eretmochelys; species Eretmochelys imbricata. The sequence continues at coordinate 168,172,608 of NC_135573.1, forward strand.
AGGTTCCGGTTCATTCAAATATACTGGGACTGTCTCCATAAGGCCAAATCCTCATTGGTTTTAAACTCTTTCCTAACTCAGGCAAAACTGCTATTTAAGCTAATTAGAGTTTAGCCCAAGGACAATTCAGAATTTAGTCCATGGTTTGTGAATTGTTTAACTAGATATGCACAGTAGTTCCATGCCTAAACAACACTTACTTCCATATAAGAGCAGGCTGAAAATCTATGTTGCTTTTTAACTTTTAGGTTACTTTAATCCATACAATATCTCAGTAAAAACAAGCCAAAAGAAATAATACTTTCTGACGCAATGAACACAACAACAACAACAACGAGACGTAAGCCAAAAAGTAATATATCAATCACCAACAATTGCTTTTAAGATGTTAACAGTCCCCAGCAGTGCTTTCACTTCTACCCAACATTATCGATTTCTCAGAAATTACTGCAATTGGAAGGCTTCTGCTAGCAACCACAGAGCTTTAATTTCAGACTTTCTGAACATGCCTGAACAATTGCCTATGATTACACAATATTTTTTTTTTTAGAAGAGGAGAAATGAAAAGGAAAAAAATATAGAACCTTTTACCTCTCCCCTTGATATCCCCAAGCTAATGTCTTTCACAGCGGTGTTCCTCTTGCTGAAACCTCGGTAACATTTCCTGAGATTGTACAGTAGAAGGATATCATTCTGAGTTCTTCCACCAAAGAGCCTCTTTCGTTCCACTTGTACATCCTCATCTTCTGAAGGACTGACTGTGCTGCTGATGGAACAGTGACTCCTAAGAAGAAAAGATCACAATAAATGGCAAATTACACACTGTCATTTCATGGATAACTAAAAGGAGCAGTTTTCTGCTTATTAGAGATGGCAGGGAAAACAGCTTTTAGTTCTGCAAATATTTTTGAGATTTCAGGGGAAAAATTCAACCCAAATCAGAACAAAAAAGCTCAAAAATTTTAATGGAACTGAAATATATTTTCTTTTGAAGCCTGGGCTCCATTTACAGTTTGTTAATGCCAAGTCATTTCCATTTCAACATTTCAATTTTGGCAAATTAGCAAATTGACAAAAATTGTTTCTTTGGAATTTTTCAAGCAAGCTCTACTGCTTATGTCCCATTAAGGTTCAGCCATTCAAATCTCAACGGGATCCGAATGCTTCACAGAAACCCCTACATGTTTGCTCTGCAATTCCCATTGATTCTGACAAGCCTGGTCCATATTTCATTTTTTTTTAACAAAAGGAAATAGTATATTATTTCACAGGGGAAATAGGGGTACTGAAGTGAGACCGAAATATCATTTGAGCATGGAAATAAATTTGCTATACAATTTGAAAATACACCTGAACTTGGGGGGAGGGGTGGGGGGAAGAAGCAGAATTTTCAAAATGGGAGCACAGGGAGTGAAATGCATCTAGGTATGTTTTTTTTTAAAAGCTACAAAGTAAAATGACTTTAAAAGTATGAGCCCACAATGAAACTTTTCTTAAAGAATACTTGCCACATGCTTTTATATTGTAGATATACACCAACAGAAAAACAGGGATGATAAGAGACATAAGCCAAACAGGCATCTGCCTAGGGGAGCCACAGAAAAACTCTTCAGGTCTTTTCTATTAAAAGAAAGTTAAACTAAATTTCTGACATTGGCCTCCCCATGAAAAAGATCCTGCTGGAGAAGCCAGAAATGTGAGGTGGCTTTGCTAGAAACTTTGCAAGGAATTAGGCCAGCTTTGAAGAAAACACACATTGCCTGCCTTGCTCTGGGGTTCACACAAATAAGGAAAATGAATACTATATCACAGATGTTCCCGTCTTGAGCAAAAGCAGTTGAAGGTGAACAAAATGTGAGCATGAAGTGCACACTCCTTCTCTGGTGCAAAATGACAGTGCAAGGTGAAGGCTAAGGACCACAGAGATGACAGCCTCTAACCCTGGCATGTCCCAGCTCCCCTTCCCTCCATGTACACCAGTATGTCAAGTTTAGTAGACTGCCATGGGCTCAGTGCCCTCTGTTGTTCTCTTTAATTCCACAGAGCAAGTCACAGAATGTAAAATGGAAAATACTGCTGCTTGAGGCATCAGTAATTCCCCACAATCTTAGTCTGTCTAGGTGGTTTTGAAGAGCAGGGAACATGCATCATATAGGTACCCTTTTGCTCTGTCCCACCATTCCTCCCTTGCAGACAAGGGTCTAGAGCAAGCTTTTGCAGAGAAGGCAGTCTTCAATGCAAGCAGGATCAAACTTCAGAAGCATAAGTTGGTACAATTCACCATGTTATAAGATGGAACATACATATGGCAGGGTGCAGTTATTAATGCTAAAATGTTTCACAGAAAAGCCAAGTTTTCAGAAGCATTTTGAAGGAGGAAGAGGAGGAGACTGCTTGTTCTCCAACATGATCTTTCAGTACAATGGTACGTGGGGAAAGAAGAACCCTGCAAGTGGACGTCAGAGATCGATAGTTTGTTACCAGCGCAGCTTTCCTGGAAATCCTGTCTCCTGGAGTAAAGGAATTAATATAAAAGAGAGAAAATCTAAATTATAATAATACTGGCAAAATTCCTTCTAGATGCTACACCAGAACTGCTATTAGAGCGAAGGAATTTCACAGAAACCTGCTCATGGTTTAAAAGTTAATCAAATAACTGAAAAAATTCTCCCATCTGGCTTTTTTGAATAACTTTTGAAGTTCTCTTTCCCACCCTATGTGACTAATAAAGATACAGAAATAGCAAGCCATAATGCATGGGCTCATTACAGCCACATGGAATAATGATCAGATTGTCTTATCTTCTAGTTTTCAGAAGGATTTAATCTTCCTCTGTCTTTGGGAAATTAGTCAATGTCCATGAAAGCAGAGTATAAATAATACACACCACACACCTTAGTTTCTGGAGCAGGTCCCAATGCAGCAGAATCCTCAGAAGGAGAATAACTGTGCCCTGCAGAGCCATTTCCACAAAGATCCAGCCCAGGAAATTCATCTCAAAAGGACTCACATAAGAATCGATTCCAACGCTGCTTGTCAGGTCAAACTTGATCTGATTGTAGGAAAGCTCTAGTAAACCCTGGCCCAAGCAGAATGGTGGGAAAACGATAAAGGCCCACTTGAGGATGTTGTAGATATTCTGCAAACTCTGTAAAGAAAGGAGTCAGTTGGGGTTGGGCAAAAGCAAGGTGGAGAAAATGTTGAATCTCTTAGAAATAGAAAATTAAGCAGAAAATTAAGATTAAAGGCTATGAGCTTTATTTTATTCTCACACCAGTTTGACACTGTTGCAACTCCATTTACTTCAGTGGAGTCCATTCTTATTTACACCAGTGCGAGAGAAGAATAAGGCCCTGGACCATTTCAAAATTTGAAACTTAAGTCCATATGCAATTCTAGCCCACAGATTATTTTGAATACAGATGGTCTCTTATTCTAAGTTTGTATGGTGCCCTAGTTCAATGGTTTTGGGTCCCTAGGTAGTGCCATAATATAAATAGTAATTGTTTCCACCTGGAACACTACCAACAGCAAAATGTTTACGGACCAAGTAGTATCTAGATTCTTATATGTAAACAAAATGTCTCTAGTTTTTCTTGATAAGATTAAGAGTGAAAGTCATCGTAGCATGGCAAGACGTATTCAGTGAATGCATGGTTAGCAGCAGTACCAGAACATATATACTACTTCAGCAATATATCATATATATATATATATATCTTGCAACACATAAACACAATGGAATGATTAGGGTCAGTTTACTCACCATTCCTGTGCTCTTGCAGTTTTAAAATGTGAGTGCCATAAAAACCGAGCCACAACCCTAGTCCGAATTTGTCCTCAAATGTGTACCCCAACCCTGAGCCAAAATTTACTCCAGATCTGTATTCAAACATCACTTCCTCAGCATAGCCCATTTAGATATGTTCTGAAAACTATGGATTTCCATCTCCTTTCCTCAATTCACATGTACAATTCCCATTGAGATTAATATTAATGGGAGTTACATATATGCACTGAGGGAATGTATTATTATTCACACAATACACTATATCTCCTATAAACAACTGCTTACCACTTATGTTAATATTATTCAAACAAATTTTGGAACACACATTATCTATTCAGTGGACCTGAACAGCTCCCATTATGTGCAAATTATGAATTAAAGGCCTGGAAAATATGACCGTTTCAATTAAAGCTGTTTTTGCATTATTAGAGTGCAATTCTTTTTTTTTTTAAACAAGTAAAACCAAAATGGGTTTATAAACTGTTGTGGGGAACAATAGCCTATAATGATTCAGGATAAAGAAAAAGTGAGATATTTCATTACAATTTAAACTGCAAGTGATTTGGCATTGGAAAATACATTCATTTATGGGAAGTGGTGCTGAGGGTTCATACTGACCTGTGCTTCGGAAATCGTGGCTAACAAATGAGGCAAGAGGGTCAACAGCATGGTACAAAGGCCAAACACAAAGTTTAAGGAGATGTAAGAAATGAAAGCTATGTCTGAACTTGAAAAGAATCTGGACATCAGATACATCCATGGTAAAGTTGCATATCTGAAACAAGTAAAAAAAGAATAAAACCACATCATAAGTAATTTATGGTTTTCTTCACCAGCTGACTCATGAGCTCAGTATCCTTTGTGTCACTGTAAAGAAATATAATGGCTACTCATTGATTTTATGATTTATAACTCCTTTCCAAATCCTTCAACCTTACTGGTGGAAACACTTATCTATCTGGCTCACCTGTATTTCACATACATATTTCACCTGTATTTCCAGAAATTTAACATACATATCTACTGCTATGTGAGGACCAGTTGTAACTCATTCTTTTCTGTTTGTTAAGCTCATATATTTTCTTTCATGGCTCCAGGTAGCTCACCACCTTGATTTCTGAACAATTGCAAAACTAAGCCATTTTATACACTTCAGCTAAAATGAGATACAGTAAAAAGAAACTTGTTTAAGAGCAAACTTTGGTCACACAGCTGCTATCTGTTCTTATAGATTTTACCTCACAAAAATTATAGCATGCTGGAACTGGAACTAAGAACTGTGAAAACGATGTCCAAGCGCTAGCTTATATCTGCTACCACCAGCACATTAGCACTCTGAATTATCTATTATGGACAAATGTTTAGCATAGTGGCTACCATTAAAACATCAACATTAACCCACAGTTCCCACATGGTAGTATCTGAGATATGGCAGCATAGGCCTGACTGCTAAAATATGAGTTATATTTAGGTGACTAAAGAAAGAATGGGCAGAGATATGTTGCCCAATCAGACCATCTGGTGCACAAAAGAGCAAAATGTCACCTTCTTGACAAACAAGAGAGAGATGTACCCACAGAACATTGCCCATAAGTGTAGTCCAGGGCAGTCACTTGAGCATGAACACTGTGCAAAGAACAGTATTTGGAGTGAAAAATGCAAAGCAGGACATGCTTACTAGAACTATCGGGCAGGACTGCATATACAACATGAGCATCTCACACACCAAACATTAACTTATTCATGTCTTTTTGAAAAACAACAGTCTTATTGAAACACAAGTTATTCAGCTCACTCCAGGAGTCACTCGGTGAAATGCTATAAAACTGGGTGTTCTGCAGGACGTCAGATTAAATGAACAACAGATTTTAAGACCAAAGGAGACCATAGTATTTTGCACTTTTATGGCACCGTCCTTGTGAGGATCTTAAAACACTTTACAAACTTTAGTGAATTAAACCTGCCAACTCCCCCTGTTAAGTTGTAGGTGCTATTATCCTCAATTTACAGGCACAGAGAGGTTAAGTGACTTGCTCAAGGTCTCCAAGGAAGTTTGTGGCAGAGTTTAAATTAGAACTTATTTCCAAGTTTCCAGTTCCGTGCCTTACCCGTCTTTCCTCCCCTTTGTTTTGAAATCACTACTCCAAATTTTATTGAGTTAAACAAGTGCAAATACTCTATTGAAGACAATGGAGTTCAATGGCTTAAATGGAGTTACATCAGTATAAATGAGATGAGAATTTAACCTATAGGTGTTTTGCCTAAGAACCAAGAATATAAAAATTTAGCTCTAAAATTGTAGGGAGTTTTGGCAGATTGCATAAAGTCCATACCAGTCTCAGATTCTATTTTTCTACCTTCCCCTCCTGCAAAAGTGAGTTTAAAGCACTCCATATATCATGAGATACTTTGACTTGAGGACAGGTCATTTTGGACAAATGTGCATGAAGGGCAGTGCTGTACAAAATTTCTGCTACCAGCCAGAAAAAAAAATAAGGACAGAGAAGCTTTGTCATGAATTCTGGATATTTTAAAAAATGTCAGTAACCCTGCTTGAATTAATACACCTGAATGACAAAAAATGTTAAGCAGAGTGCTTTCAGTAATGTTAAGCTTCTGTCACATAACTAGGTCATTAAGGATTTTGCTCTTTATTTTAGGTTGGACAAAGCCTGACAAAATGCCTTTTTAAGATCACAAACTGTTATTGAAAAATTTAAAGGGGAAAAAAATATGACACGGAATACACATATAAGGAAATTACATGAAACATTTATGGTGGTGGGGGCGAGAGGAAAGAGTCACAAAAGTACTTCACTGAATTGACTGTGTGTTTGGAGCCATGAAGAGGTGGTGTGTAAAGAAGACGTAGTACAAATAAATATATGCATTTGTATGTCACACAGCGTTTCTTGGGGTCTTGTTAAATTTATTGAACATTTGATTGGTACAGGACTTTTTAAGATTCATTGATACAGGGACTGATCCTGCACCACTGGCATCAATGGAAGTTACATCACTGACTTCAACTAGAGCTGGATCAGGCCCACACAGTACAAAAAGATTTATCCTTAATGGTTTGAACTCCGTTACAAGCCAGCCACAGCTCTGCTTTTGTAAATGCTCCAGCTCTCTAATTAATAGTCACAAGTTCTGAAGTAACTTCAACCATCACTTGGCTAAAATAACGTTAGCACTAATACCTCTTAACAGCATCATACCGCATAGGCCTGATCCAAAACCTATTGAACTCAGTAAAAGTCATTCCACTAGCTTCAATGGACACTGAATGAGGCTTGTATACTTGCTTCAGGCCCATTGATGTGAGGAGAGAGGTTAGGATTTATGTAGCTCTCCATTCACATATTGTAGTCAACAGCAGGAATCAAAAAGGATTCAACATTTATATAGATGAGAAGACAGTTATGTTAGGTAAGATAAACATTTACAAGGGCTATATCTCCCCATGCATAAACCAACCATCGACTGCTTGGGGTAATGAAGAAACCCCCTCTCTGGGCAGCATAGTCCATAATTCTTTATCTTACACTTTCTTCTCAATCACCCTGCTGGAAACAGAGTATAGGTGTAGATGAACCATTGGTCTGATCCAGTATGGCGATTCCTATATACCTATAGGAGCTATTTCACCTGTAAAAAAATGGACTTGGGAAAATTAGCTGAAGCAGGCCTAGGTAAGTGGTTTCTCATCTCATAATATTTGTTGGAGGTATATCCTCAAGCAGTCTGGAGCTCAAACTCAGCCAGCTTTCTCACACCAATGAATATAATAAAAGACAGTTTCAGCTCTTGGTGATATTCTGCAACCCAGTCACTGAAATTCAAGCCTGGCTACGCTGCTATTTTTGGCACCTAGATGATTCCTTTCGTGAGAATAACACACAATCAATTTTTAACAGTAAAAGATTGTTGTACAGCTTGAGTGTTTTCTTGAGACATTTTTAGTACTACTCTCATTATGAGTGAGCAAATCTCCCTTCCTTTTCCCACACGATGCATTCAGCTTCATGCTGCAGCTTGTTCTCTCATTATCCACTGCCGCCCCATAATCGTCTGCAAAGGCAGAAAATCATGCACCCAGCAGCAGGTGCAAACCAAGCCTAAAGATTTCTGTTTGTAAGAAACAAGCCATAATTCTAGAGCAGCATCTCCAATCACATACCCAAAGAGGATCAGCAGGAGAGCTGTGGCTGCCAAGTTTTCTCGGAAAGTGAAGGCTGATAACTGAAAGGCAGCAATAACACTGATACACAGGCCGACTGGAACCAGGTAGAACAGCTAGAAAGAGAAGAAAAACAGAAACATTACAGGAAAGCATCTCAGAGTGGTCTTATCCAATGAACATGGAAGTATCTTTGCAATTGGTAGCAACTTTATTTTACACAGCGCACTAGAAATATGCAGGCAGTGGAGTTCTGCGATCTTGTACTCAGTAGTTCCACCACGGGGCAGCTGGAGTACTGTCTTGCTCAAAACCCCTGTGAAAATACCATCCAAATAGATACATTTACCTTTGTGCCAATCCTACAATCCTAGCTGCCATCACTTGCTGTTAATTTAAGAAGCTAGCTCCTGCACATAGTAGATCCAGGTGGGACTGCTGCTCCAGTGCCCCCAAACGATATTGCAGGCATTCCAGTCTGGGCCGCAGCAGCACCACAAGCACCAGGGTTTCACCGAACAATCCAGCAACCACAGCAGAGCACTGAGAGGCAGTTTCAGCATGACTTTAATGAATGAGAACACGTGCAGGTGAAGCATCCCCTAACATTTTTAACAAAAACTGTCACACACAGCAGTAACAGACACACTCGACAATAAAGAATCTAGCCTCCCCTTGATACATGCTCCTATCTGCCATTAACATAACAGTTAGCACAGGGCATGATAGCTGTCCTAATGATCAGGCACAGGGCAGAGTCTTCTCCCAGTTCTTGGGTTCTTACCCCAGTTCTACCAATGACCTGATGTGTGACCTTGGTAAGTCACGTCACCTCTCCAGGCGGCTGAACTTGTTGATAGCCAATTTATATGCATTTTTTCTTGTGCCAACATGGATCCTTAACTTCAGAAACTCCCTCCCTGGTATTGCTTCCTCGGATGTATTTTTAGAGAGCAATCATATCTCCCCTTATTTGCATCGGGTAAGCCTAGAGACTTGAGTCTCCTCTTCTAAGGTAGGTTTTCCATTCCTCTAATCATCCTAGTAGCCCTTATCTGCATCTGCTCCAGTTTAAATTAATCTTTTTTAAACCTGGGAGACCAGAATTGCACACACTATTCCAGATGAGGTCTCACCAGTACCTTGTAAAATGACACTAAAATTTCCCTCTCTCTACTGGAAATACCTCACTTGATGCCTCCTGTGCATTAGTCTTTTTTCACAGCTGCATCACACTGCCAGCTCATAGTCATCCTGTGATCAACCAATACACACAGGGCTTTCTCCTCCTGTGTCACTTCAAATTGATAAGTCCCCAGCTTATAGAAGAATTCTTGTTGTTAGTCCCTTAGTGCATGACCTTGCACTTTGTACTATTAAATTTCATCCCATTTCTATTACTCCAGTTTACAAGATCATCCTGATCATCTTGTATGATATTCCAATCTTCCTCTGTATTGGCAATACCTCCCAACTCCATGTCATTCACAAAGTTTATTAGCACATTTCCATTTTTTGTGCCAAGGTCAGGAATAAAAATTGTCCCCAAGACCAATCCTTGAGGAACTCCACTCATAACCTCCCTCCAGCCTGATAGTTCATCTTGCAGTATGACTCGCTGTAGTCTCCCCTTTAATCAATTCCTTACCCTTTCAATTCTCATCTCAATCCTCATCTCATCTCAAACCTTATCCTTTCAATTCTCATATCACTTCTTCTCCAATTTAACTCAATTTCCCATCGGAAACTGTATCAAATGCCATATGAAATCCAGGTAGATTAGATACACTGCATTTCCTTATCCTTAAAATTATTTTATCCCAATAACTGTTTACCTCTATGTGCTTAACCACTTTTCCTTTCAAAATTGTTCCAAAACCTTGTATACAACTGAGATCAAACTAACAGGTCTGTAGTTTCCCAATTCACTCCCCCCCCCCCACCCCACTTTCTTAAAAATAAGTACTATATTAGCATTTCTTCAGTCGGAGAGTACGACCCCCAAGTTTACAGATTCATTAAAAATCCTTGCTATTGGGCTTGCAATTTCATGTGCTAGTTGCTTTAATATTCGTGGATGGAGATTATCCCCCGCCCCTCCCATTTAGTCCCAATAAGCAGTCTGAGTTTGACTTCTATCTTGGGTGGCATAATTTCTACTTCCAAAAACTCACTCCAATTATTCACATTGCCACTACCCCTAAACTCATTACCCTTATTAAAAACTGAGGCAAAGTATTTAAGTGTTGGACCATGCATAGATTATCTTTAATCTCCACCCCAGCCTTCGTGTTTAGTGGTCCCACTTCTTTCTTTGTTTTCTTTTTACTTATATGGCTATAGAACCTTTTACTATTGGTTTTAATTTCCTTTACAAGGACCGACTCTGCTTGGTTTTCCACAATTCTCACTTTATGCCTACACTCTCTGACCTCCAGGAGATAGCTTTCCTTGCTGATCCTTCCCATCTTCCATTCCTTGTAGGGTTTCTGCTTTCTCTTTATCACCTGTTTGAGGTGCTTGCTCATCCAGCTTGGTCTGCAACACTTCCCACTATTTTTTCCCAATAGCTTTGAAGATTTTAGATATTTTAATTCTAAGTTGTAGAAACTAACTCCATGCCTCCTTCACATTCAGAGCCTTACATTCTTCAGTCCAGTCCAGTCCCTTCTTAATACGTGTTCTACAACACCTGGCACAATGGGGCTCTGATCTTAGTTGGGACCTCTAGGTGCTACTATTACAGATAATGATTAACAACAGCAGCCTCTCTTTTTATTGAGGGAATGATAACAGAGTTCTCATTTTTAAAAAGGACATTCAAACTGAGGAACAATATGAAACATCAGACTCATCCCATAGGACACTGACTGATTAGTTCCCAACTAATTTAACACCTTGGAGACTGTCATTTTCTAAGATTTAAGAGGAGGACAATGGAGCCAGATGTGAGGAAGTGGATGTGGTATTTTCATCCTGCTTGCAGTGCACATGTTATTCAAGCAGCTGATCAATTTTTAGCCCCTGTGAAATGACCACACACTATGTTTATGTTGGCATTAGGGCTGGAGAACTGTATAAGTAAGTTTGGGTGAATGTTTCCATTAATACTACCTGTTTTCAGTTGCTCATAACTTTCAGAAATTTTCACCTATTGGTTTGAAAATTTCCCAGCCTGGTAACTGCCCAAAAGTGAATTAAGGAGAAACACACGCACACACACCCTACCCGCCCCCAGCTCACACACCTATTATAAACAATTTCATGCAACAGTGTTCTACATATGCAATTTTCAGCTATGCAGGGACCCTAAAATACTTCAGTGTGAACACTGAGTGGAACAAGGTGTTGTTTAAAGAGCTCCAGTCCATGGATTTTTTTCACTAGGGATTTTCAGAATAAAAATTACATTAAGTAGATGTGATGGTTTTGCAGGTAAGGATTGAAACATCCTTGTCAATCTTAAGGTTGCACATGCAATCTTAAATTTTGCCCTCTTTTTGTTTATGCTTTATGACACAACATTAATTTAGATTGGGCCCAGAGCAACACAACTTCTCATAATATTTTTTACAGATTACATTTTTCTTATTATTGAAGATATTAATGGAAATATTAATTCAATCAATCAACATATTAAGAACAGCCAGATTATCATGATAATGGGATCATAAATCAAATATTAAAATTTATCACAAATCTAAGGAAGATTATCTAATTAATGGCATATGACATGATCTGAAACTCTTAAAAAGTCTGGGAAGAATCCATGCTTGACTTTTCATATATTCATGCATTCAGAATCTCTAACTTACCTGCAGTATGGTTAGCATTTAAGCAGTCCCTGTTCTTTCCCAGCCCAGGATACATCATCCAGAATATGTGACAACATTTTGAAAGCAATGGACTGGCAAAACTATCAAGGAGCTGACTTTTCTGTACAACCAAGCACAAGGAGAAGCCATGCCCTCCCTATGAGGGAATAAGCTCTCAGTCAAGCACCCTTATTTGAAATGAGCGCAAAGGGAATACAGAAATTTACTGGCTAACTAATGGCTTTTTGTGCTCTCTTATTTCAAGTATGTGTTTTTTGTTCTCTTATTTCAAGTTTGCTCAAGTGTGAAAGTCCCATTTTAGAACACGGCTGGGTGAAGCTCCAGTGTTTCAGGTTCAGATTAGTTTGAGTGAGAACCACAAATGTTCTAAAAATCTGTCCCCCAAGAATAACTTGGCGTGCTTAGTGCTTTCAATTGCCCTGTGCTAAACCTGGATTGCATTCTGAGTCCTTCCTTCCCTGAACTAACAAGGATAAGGAGTACTGCAGAAGTATGCTCCTCCCTTGTCATACAGATTGGTTGGAGCGCTTTGAGGTGAAGCTGCTGGATAATCGAATTGGCATCAATTGGTTCCAGAGGCAGCAGAACCCAGTCTCACAAGCCAGAAAACGTCTCCTCCTTAGGGAAAAAACCACTAAAATAATTAAACAGAGTACCTATATATACACAGTGATTTTACGAGCTTTTCTGGGAGGAGGGAATTCATCTTCAGCATGCCAGCGTCTCTGCTTTGGTTCTGAATAGGTCAGTGCTGCACGGGCTGTTTGTGGATGGATTACAGAATCCATTATTATATAGCTCCATGGGCCAACCATACACAGGGGACACAAAATATCAGTGAATGTGAATAGGTTTCACTGAAGACTGGCTGCAAGCCGGAATGGTGAATTCTATTCTCTCACCCCTGATTAGCTCCCTGTGCAAAGGCTAATTTCTCACACTTTGAGAGTGGAGCCATGAATTCCAGCCACAGTGACGATTTAACTGCATGAGTTAAATCCTACTTTCCAAAAGTCATTTCCTACTCATACATGTGTCTTTGGACTTGGTAAGTAAGGAACTGATTGGGAGAGATTGAGAAAACAATAATGTTCTTGATATTTTCAAAGGATGGAAAGATTTTCATATTTTTCTGTGCACTGACTGCAGATAAAGAATGTTAGTTTGTAGGAGACTGAATTAATGTTGCTAATAATCTAACCTAGCTGCATGAGCACAGAAATGTTTAGTGGAACTCTGTTTGCAAGATAGAGATTTTACTTGTGTGCCTGCATTTAAGTTAGGAAGTTCTCTACATATAAATCCATATATTCTATTATTTACTATATATATCACCCACAATGGAGAGTGCAGTTTACAAGTCAACTTCAGAAAACTGAAAACACAGTCCTTGTCTGGTGGAGTTTTATATTAGAGTGGAAAAGCACGAATGGGTATAATACAGTGCGCAAATATACAGAATGGATGTCTTAACATGTAACAATCAAACAGGGTGTTACCCTAAACATTTCTCACAATAGAATTCTACAGTATTAAAAATGAATTTTATTATGAACACAACTCCTCCACTAGTCTGAGTCCACCCAAAACAACCCATTAAGAAATATACCTGGAGCCATGCAGGGACATGTGTTGCCTTACACAGTACGTACCATATCATACAGGAAGTTAGCAAGCCAATAGGTCTTGTAGCCAAGTCCAGAGATGTGCTGCAGGCGTTTTGTACCAGACACTCGGTCTTTCACTACTGAGTTTCCAATGGATGCCATAAGAATAGAGAAACCCAACATGATACACAGCGCCACTCCACACTGACGAACATTCTCCATTCTGAGGTTCAAAACAAAATGGTACTATTAAAACAAAGGCAGGCAAATCTTTTCAAGTCCCATTTATTACCAAAACAATTGCTACTTATCTTGATAAATATGAGATTAGTGATATTATGTACACACAAACACATCCGCAAGACAAGTATAGATATAGAGATGTTATTATCTCTTAGTAAATATTAACCTTTTTAGTCCTTTTCTTTTTGTATACTTGATTCATTTATATCTTAACTTTTCTTCAGAATCCTTAGGATATTAACAAAGAGTATGTTGAATTCTAAGGCCCAGAACACTGGTCCTTGACCGATGAGTAACCCTACTCAGGAATTCTGTGCTGTATCTAATCATCCATGGCATCTCTATGTTAATAAAACTCTAGATAATCTGAGAAACAATCCCCTTAACATACATACATATACGTAAAATGCTTACATAAACATATATAAACCTGAAAAACTGATGAGAGATTATTGTTGTATCAGATGTTTCCTTTAGAGAATCAAGAGAGAAGAATGATTATGGGGGAATAAAGACCCCACTGAAAGATATTATCCTCACATAGCTGAAGTTGTGTAACTTAGATCGATCCCGCCCCCCAGTGTAGACCAGGTCTCTCTCACCCTTGTACCATACACTGGCAGTGGAAATGCACAGCTAAATGGACTTGTGCATAGCAAAATTACTGCATAAAATATACATGCGTTTTAATCTGCAACATTCATTATTTGGCTACAGCGGCTTTTCTTTTGATTTTATATACAGCTTACTTACATTTTGTCCTCATCTAGTAAGGCTCCTCCATATGGATGGCTATAGAGCGTGATTCCTATGAAGGGAAATTAAAAAAAAAATCCCACATCAATGCTACAAGATCTAGAATTAACAGACCCTGAAATTTGTATTAAAAATTATCTTGGAGGGTGGTGGGAAAGAGATACTTATAAAATGTGTCAAAGTTCCTTTGTGATTTTCAGGTTCCAAAGTTGTTTCAGAACTTGTTTTGTGAACAGAGTGCAGAGGTAGCAGAGTTTATGATAATGAGTGATAGAAGAAGAAAGAGCAACAGAGAGGAATAGAGAATGATGCAAAATGAAAAGGGAGAGGAAACAAAAGAAAGATTACTTTATTTTAAATACTCTCACTTTCGTAGGTAGGCATTACTTAATAGCTCAAAAGTGCCATTAACATGGAGGATTGGTGTTAGCAGCTCCATAGTTAAGTCTCCAACTGTGCAAACTGACCATATGCTGTGAAATTCTGAGCCAATCTGATCTAGGCAATGGAATTGATGACGCTCAGGACTCAAGTGTTGACATCTTGCAGGATCAGGGATTAAGGCTACAAATTGGCCCTTTTATTTCTGAATTCCAATTATACAAGGATGTTATATTTGGCAAATATATCATACACAGACCTAATATTACTAACTAATGACGGATGGAGTTTACTTCTCTGTACGGGTTTGATCCTTAAAGGCGTTTGAGAGACATTGTCAAATTAGAGATTATCCTCTTTAGAAACATTGTTGATTTCACAGGAGTTATGTATGGGGGAAAATGTAGACCAGTATCCTACATTAGCCTTTATCTGATTGTATTATTTTTATTTTTTTAGTATTTTATTTTTTAAAATCACCTATTTTTCAATGTTTATGTCAAAAACTGAAGGCAGCTTTCAGTGTCAGACAATTCTCATTCTGCTCTTTTTGTGGGAGTGGGGGTATTTTCCTCTTGGAGGAAATCCACATTTTGCTCAGGATGAGAGTTTTATTATTTTCATGCACAATTTAAAAAAAGCTTCCACATCAACTATTAATTGGACTTGCTGTCTTTACATTTATATAATAATATAATTATATTATTATATAAACATAATAAATCCACTTCTCTGTTCTACAAGGCAATAATCTGATTCCTCAGTGGCTGAATTTGAGACTGAAGGAACTGGGTTATTGCCAAGGAAAACAGAGGCACTGTGATGTAATAAAATATAACGATATCGTTAAATAATAATAATAGTTTTAGTTATTTTATTTGTCCATTTTCTGGGATGTTCACAAACGGAGATGTTGCATCCTTCATTTATTTTATGTCTCCATATCCGTTGGCAGATGAGGCCATTTAGAAGAACACTCATGAAAGTTGATGATAACCTGGAGCTGGTCAATTTCATTCCCATTTCTCTCATCCATTCACAGACTCTTGTCATTGGCCTTAGATACTAACCTGTTTCCCCACCCTCCTAACTCCTGATATATCCCTTTCCCTGCAGAAGCCCCCTCCAAATCTAGGGATCACTCACAACAGTGAAAAAGGGGAACCCTAATATGCAATTCAAGAACCTGATGGTTGCTGATCTCCTGCTCTGTCCTGCTGAATATCTTCTAAGTACTCAGCCACTTTATAGCACTCTGTCTTTTCTGACCTGCCCTGACATTTCACTCCTCTGCAGTACCTGCCCCTTCATGTCTCTCAGTATTAGGATAAAAATGAAACCAAAAGCAAGGGGAGCAGGGTAAATAGTACAAACAGATTAGGGAGGAGAGGTAGCTGTCAGCTAGAGGGAAACCAGACAAGCTGCAGTCAGCCCCTTCAAACCAGCCCCTTCTTTTGTCTACAGGTTGTCCCTCCTCCTTGGTTCAGAACCCACTGCTGCCCTCCCCAGGACTGTTCAGCACTGGCCAGTCCTGATGGATTAACACCATTCAGAGTTTGCCAGTGTCATACGGATTCATGTTAGCTCTCTTGCATTTGGATTGGGGAAGTGAGTCCAATTGTATTATATATCATTAGTGGGTTTGTTTCACATAAGAGAGATAATGGGGTTATTCTATGGTAATTTTTGTACTTTATGTATTCTCTTTTCATGATTAGTTATAAAGGTTGTTACTGAAATCTAAATGGAATGATTGATATTTTACCAGTGTTTAAATCACACCTGTGGGTTTTCTATGACCCTGATTTCTTTTGTAGAAAATGGTTCTGTGGCTGAAGTACCAAAATAAAAGAAAATGAAAGGCTTGAAAATGTAAGATTTCCTATTAAAAAGTAAAATGCTTGATTTGGTTGGCTGAGAATATTGCTAGTATGATGGCTTTTGCATACAGCCAGGTTGTAGAAAACTAGTAAATAATAAAGTCATTACACTTCAGGGTTGAGAATTTACTAGGGTCTGGGACGGTGGCTCTGCTGAGCTGGCAGAGAAGTGAGAGCTCTGTAAAAAGAAAGGATGGTCAGATCTGTAGCCCTTTGATCTCTAAGCTCTCCCTAACACGGACACCACCATTTGAAGATTCCTCGTTGCTGGCTGAATCAACAGGTGCCTGGTTGGAGCAGGTTTAAAAGCAGTTTGGCACCACTCTGATGGCACAATCAACCTCATCCAACGTTAGGATCTGCCCCTTTGTTTTAACAAGGAGAGAAATGTTCTTTCCAAAACCCAATCCTCCTTAGAGCCCTGCAGGATGCCAGTTATATGAACTGACCACAACTGTTTAGGGTCCAACTGCATGCCCAAGATAAACCTAAACATTATTCTGATAATAAGCACAATCAGCCCCTACATTATTGTCCTATCCCCTGAATGCCTTTGTTCCTCAGCTTCAAGCCAATAACAATTAAAACAGGTGTCAGGGTTCCCTCCCCACTCTGAACTCTCAGGTACAGATGTGGGGACCTGCATGAAAGACCCCCAAAGTTTATTTCTACCAGCGTAGGTTAAAACTTCCCCAAGGCATAAACTCTTTGCCCTTGGAGGGTATGCTGCCACCACCAAGTGATTTAACAAAGAATCAGGGAAAGGACCACTTGGAGTTCCTATTCCCCCAAAATATCATCCCAAGCCCTTACACCACCTTTCCTGGGGAGGCTTGAGAATAATATCCTAACTCTTTGGTTAGTGATAACAGAGCCAAACCCCTGGGTCTTAGGACAATAGAGAAATCAGTCAAGCTCTTAAAAGAAACAGAACTTCATTAGAAAGAAAAAAGGTAAAAGAAGCACCTCTCTAAAATTAGAAGGGAAGCTAATCTCACAAGGCAATCAGATTTAAAACACAGAGGATTTCCCCCGGGCAAAAACTTTAAAGTTACAAGAAGAAAACCAGGAATACACCTTCCTCTCAGCACAGAGAAAATCACAAGCCAAAACAGAAGTAAACTAACGCATTTCCTTGCTAGTACTTACTAATTCTAATGGAGTTGGATTGCTTGCTTTCTTGATCTCTCTCTAGTAAGCACACAGAACAAACAGACAAAACCTCCCTCCCCACCCCGCCCCAGATTTGAAAGTATTTTGTCCCCTTATTGGTCCTTTTGGTCAGGTGCCAGCCAGGTTACCTGAGCTTCTTAACCCTTCACAGGTAAAAGGATTTTGTGCCTCTGGCCAGGGGGGATTTTATAGTACTGTATACAGGAAGGTTGTTATCCTTCCCTTTAGATTTATGACAACAGGAAAGTCATCTTGGAATCAAAAACTTGAACAGCGGAAGTTTAAACCAAGTATAATTCTGAGACTACTAAACACTCAAAGTTGCACATCTCTGGCCAAAGCTTGTTATTAAAAGAAGAATCAAAACAATAATGTTTTGATTCATCACCAACAGACATGTGTGCTGTTTGTGGGAGGTTTTTCTGTCATTTGTCCAGAAGGGCTGTGGCATAAATATAAAGGGAAAGGTAACAACCTTCCTGTATACAGTACTATAAAATCCCTCCTGGCCAGAGGCACAAAATCCTTTTACCTGTAAAGGGTTAAGAAGTTCAGGTAACCTGGCTGGCACCTGACCAAAAAGGGGACAAGATACTTTCAAATCTGAGGGGGCGGTAAGGTTTTGGTCTGTCTGTTCTGAGTGCTTGCCGGACACAGATCAAGGAAGCAAACAATCCAACTCCATTAGAATCAGTAAGTTCTACCAAGGGAATGCGTTAGCTTGTTTTTGTTTTGGCTTGTGATTTTCTCTGTGCTAAGAGGAAGGTGTATTCCTGGTTTTTCTTTTTGTAACTTTAACATTTGGCCCAGAGGGAAATCCTCTGTGTTTTTGAATCTTTTTTTACCCTGTAAAGTTATTTTCCATTCTGATTTTACAGAGGTGATTTTTACTTTTTTAAAAAAAAAAAATAAATAAAATCCTTCTTTTAAGAACCTGACTGATTTTTCTATTGTCCAAGACCCAGGGGTTTGGGTCTGTGATCACTTTGTAATCCATTGGTTAGGATATTATTCTCAAGCCTCCCCAGGAAAGAGGGTGTAAGAGGCTTGGGGGGATACTTTGGGGGAATAGGAACTCCAGGTGGTCTTTTCCCTGTTTCTTTGTTAAATCACTTGGTGGTGGCAGTGTACCGTCCAAGGGCAAAGAGTTTGTGCCTTGGGGAAGTTTTAACCTAAGCTGGTAGAAATAAGCTTAGGGGGTCTTTCATGCAGGTCCCCACATCTGTACCCTAGAGTTCAGAGTGGGGAGGGAACCCTGACAGGCTGTGTAAAGCTTTACATTTTTTTTTAATTTTATGCCATTAATGTTTTTAAAAGCAATAGTTGTAATTTGTCTGAAGCAGAAACAGGCATATCAGAGACATTTTAGCAAACTTTCTTTACAACAACCTTTCCTTTACTTAAAAAGGAGTGCAGGAGCTTATTCCTCAGAAAAGTTTTTCAAACTTTTACACAGATGGATGTATATTACAACTGAGATTGTATTTACTCCTTTCTTTTGGAATCCTGGGGGACACAGATAAATCTCCTACTGGATTAGAAATGGGTAAACCATCTGGATAAAGTAAGAATTGAACTAAACCGTCACCAAAAACTCAAGCTGAACCCAGCCTACTTAGACATTTGAAAAATGTCTGTTAAATTTGCCAGAAGCTGGGAATGAGCAACAGAGGATGGATTACTTGATGACTACCTGTTCTGTTCATTCCCTCTGGGGCATCTGGCATTGGTCACTGTCAGAAGACAGGATACTGGGCTAGATGGACCTTTGGTCTGACCCAGTATGGCAGTTCTTATGTATGTATGTTCTTTCAGTACCCCCATAAGCTCATTTTTCATGAATACCTTCGTCTGAGCTTTCTGTTTCTAACCAATGCCATTTATACCAGTCACAAAACTTCCATAGACTTCAAAGACACAAAAAGCAGCAGGTTCCAAAGAGAAGAAAACCTGTGACCTCACCCCTTGATTTTAGAGTCCTAGAAATCTCAGTTTTTTATTTTTTTAAGGTGAGTGTCTAATCCTTCTCCTGGAAAAGCTAAGATCTGATCCTGCAGAGTGCTTAAGCACATGCATGAGTTTAAGCATGTGAATAATCCCATTGAATTCAAGGGAACTACTCATGTGCTTGAAATTAAGCATGTACTTAAGTGCTCTGCAGGATCAGGACACGAGACTGTAAACGGATGTATACTCATTGCTAGGGTAGAAAGTTTACCACTGACAGACTTCAGAAGTCACAAATTATTCATGGTATCCTTGAAGACATGTGGGACTGGCCTTTGGTTATAATAGAATTTGCTAAAATGGATCCTCCCTTCTGGAGGGAACATGAGACCAATTGGCAGCTGTTGGAGGTGGTGCTGTCAGCAGTGCCTTTAATAACACTACAGCTACTACAGGTTCCCTCTCCGCTGCTGGCCAGCTCTCTGCAGGTAGCCGATTCCTCTATTGAGCAGCTAGTGTGGCCTGTGGCCTCAATAAGGAATAACTCAGTACTGTGAGAGGCTAAATGGTCTAATGGACCAAGCACAGATCTGAAAGCAAGAGACTCCTACTTTCCCAACTACGATTTGACAATGACTCTGAGTGTGATTTTAATCAAGTCTATACAGACAAAATTTTCAACAATGCCCATTAATTTTGGGTACCTAGGCCCGATCTTTGGAATTGCTTAATACTGACAACTCCAAATTATGTCAATGGTAGTTGAGAGTTCTCGGTACCTCTGAAAATCAGTCCTCAGGTGTCTCAAATTGGGCACCCAAAATTTGTGGACACTTCTGAAAATGAAGACCTTATATTCTGTCTGAATTTCCCCAACTGTAACATGAGGACAATATTTCCTTCTCAGAGGGATTATGATGATTAAATTATATTTAAATTCACCAGAATGCCCACAAAAATCCTAGTGGTACCAAGACCCACTCACTCAGCTTATTCAGATAATTGTCCCTTAAAATGTTTTCTGTATTTTGGATATAGGTCTGGATGGGTGGGCTCTACTTCTTCTGCAGCTGGAAGCAAGTTATAGCATGAATACTACCCAATCCACTTCTTATTTAAAAGGAGGTAGCTAAAGAATCACTTTGCTTATCTTCCCCACAAACCCAAGATTGACCCTGGGCACAGGAGTCACTCATCTTTTGAGGGAGGAGAGACAAAAACTGATTTTGCAGATCTACCCTGTAGAGAACTTGGAAGATAGCTGTATTATTTGTATGACTATTGTGTATGCCTCAATTTACCTGCTCATTTTTATGATACTGGCTACATGGTCTCAAAGAGTTAACCTTGGCTTGTGCTCTTAACAGAGGGGGGCTGGAAAATGGACAATGACATCAGATAAACTTTAATGCCTGGTTCTCAAAAAGATAACTGAGGCGCCAATTCCTCTGAAGTCTCACTTTTGCTAGGCTCTGGCTAGCAAAGCTATTGATAGGGGAAGACACTGGCAGGAAAGCAGAGGTGAAGACCTTTGGTTCTGATAAATGTAGCCCTGAAAAAACATTGGGGGTGAGGAGAGTGAAGACTCTCTGAGAGACTGCTAGAGATCCTCTCTGTCATCCCAGCTCCCTGAATGGATGCATGGGACAAATGGGACCTACCTAAACTTGTAAGGAGAGAGTGAGGGGGTAAGGCAAGATCGATTCAGGTAGATTGTTTATTGTCTAAAGATCTGTTTCTCTGAATGCCTTGATTCTGAACAAACAATTATTTGCTTTATGAAACCTGCTTGGTCACTGTAATTACCAATTGATAGAGGTCCTGAAGAGGAGTACCTGGTACAGGGGTCAAATCCAATCAGACCCACTGAGGCATTCACAGTTGATAACCAGGATAGCTGCAGCTCAGCACTTGGTCTCAGAGAGGCAGCTGTGGGGTCCCACCTCAGATGTGAAAGTAGTGAGACCTATCACCTGGGTGGGAGATGCACTCCAAGATGCCACACAGGGGTCTGAGATGCAGCTAGCCTGGTAACTGTTACATCTCAAAAGTGCTAAGGCTTGCTCCACAGAGCTAGAGACAGACTCTCAGCTGGTGTAAATTTGCATAGTTGTGCCAACTTATACCTGCTGAAAACCTGACCAACAGATTATACAGAGGAAAATCATCCACACTTACAATAATTTTCTGAACCAAATCAAACAATATGAAATTAGTGAAACATGCAAAACAGTACTAGAGAAGAAATGGCATCAAACATTTTACTGCAAAAGGACAAAAGTTCTTCAGTGACAATCTCAACACACTCAAAAATACTTTCCCTTCTGAATGCACAAAGGCCTGTATTTATTGAATGCAGCAAGCAAGCCAGAGAAAACACTAACAAAAGTGTAAAATGACTAAGCCACTACTAGACAAGGATCGGCAGAGGCTAAGTTAGGTCCCATACAAGGAATTATATCGTAAGACCACACAATACACACAGATAAAAGAAAATGGGACAACTGCCAGGTAACAAAAATCTGTGGGGAATAAGATGTGCCTTAGACAGTTGCATTACACAAAATTTACTGAAAAAGCAAACTAGTGAAAGAGCTACCCTTTACTTGTTAAGTCGTAGTACTGAAAATAAAATGTGCAATCCACAACGAAGGACATAGTTACAAAACGTAACCAAGCCTCCTTAAAAATAGAACTACTGGAGTAACTACCTTCTATTTCCAAAGTGTCCATAAGCAGAATGCAGATTAAACAAAGAAACAGATTTTTTTTTAAATAAACACAAATAATTGGAGTTGAATCTCTGGTCTTGGTCAATTGTCTTTACACAATATCCGTCATTGTCATACTTAGTTCAGAGCAGTGCTGCAAGTTCCTCTTTCCAGAGTACTAAATATTGTTCTTAATTAGTAATTTGTTGGGAAAAAAAGTTCCATATAATCTAAATTGAAAAAGAAAAAATAGAGCTAAAAATGTCATACTATATTAAAATGAGCAAATGCAGTTTGGTATATCAATAAATATTTCATGTATTTCTTCAAAAAAATGTTACTTTTCTAATTTACCAACTCCTAAAATTCTCATGTCTAATCACCAGGGCCCTCTTACTTTACATATATATTTGTCCTGACACAGCTGTTAGTGGGAGATGGAATGTACATATTGGTTGCTTTCTTGCCTTTATATGCCTTTTTTATTGTGTAGACTTGCTATGATGGCTTTTGTTAAACTGAAAACCAAGCACATAATTTTTAAGATCGTAAAGCGCTTTCTTCAAGTTTGAGTCATAACTCAAATCAAGGAATGTAAATGATTGATAAAATAAGGAGGTTCAAAATAATAAAGCCTCTGTTTAATGCATATGTGTCGTGTTTTATTTGGGGATTTTTATGGAATGTACTTGGAAGACTTGAAGGAACAGTCTTTAGGGCAAGTTTTACAAAATTGGTATTCACCAGGGAAAACATGTCATGCCACATTGACTAAAGTGATTCATTCACCTCTAGTCCTTTCTGCTTCTTTTCATAAATTTCTTAATTTAAAATGGATTGTTTCACACCTGAAGAATACCACTCTACCCCGTTGATTTACTGCACCAGAATTTTTCCAGTGGCTCCAAAATATCTTCCTTAGAAACTTCAGTGTCTGTCAAGACCACAGACTGATCTCCAATAAAAAGTGTCTTTTGAATAGAAGTATTCACATTTTTTACAGTGAGGATTGAGGGCAGGGTTTTTAAAAGCATATAAGTAACTTTGGCACACAAGTAACATTGAAGTCAATGAGACTTGTACTCCCAAGTCATTTAGTTGTTTCTGAAAATGCCAACCTAAGGCTCTAATTCTGCAAGCTCATGTCAATATCCACCGAAGTCAATGGGACTGTATATGGGCACAGGATTTTGCCTACATAGAACCGACACCAGGACTGAACCTCTATGAGAAAACATCATGTAACTAATCCCTGAGACCATACTTCAGCATCTTCTTTAGAATTGCCAGCATCTTCTTACAGCATTGTAACTTCTAAAACTAATTGCAGGTTTCTGCTGTTACTGATCTACAAGTATCTCCGCCCAAACTTGGCTAATGGCAGTGGCTATCAACAAAGTGAGAAAGGCCTGGCCACTAATCAGCCGGATGAGAAAGAAATGTGATGTTTCTGCTGTGCTGCAAAGCAAACCTCTTTTCTATGGGTCCGATGCAAAGCCCACTGTAGTCAATAGACAGACTAGCTCTATGGCCCCCATCCTCTAAATAACAATCTTCGAACATGGACTCTGATACCCACGCAGATTCCAATGGATCAGGATCTTTGTGTCCCAGTCACAGAGGTAACTGAATTGAATATTAGGAAAACTGAACACCATGAAGGTTAGACTTATTGAGATACAGTAACTTGAGAATGGGAACCACTACTTTATTGTTGAGATACCAGTTCTGAGAAAAAAACAACATTGTTTTCTTAGTTTATTTTTAGAAATTTTTTGAAATTTCCTTTGCTTCCTTCCCTCTGGGGCTTTTTCTGTACAGATACATTTTTTGAGGAAAATGTTCTTTATATCTGGTATCTATTCTTCAGTGAAAGACTGTAAAGTTTATATAGTTTCGGAACAAAAACGGAATTTAGTCATTGTTACTAGCCCTGGTAGCCTCAATGCTGATAGGGAACAGGTGTGATGCTATGATAGTTTTGTCTCTTGCTTTCTTTTTGTTTGCTTTGCTAAATGGACTGTATTGTCAAAAGTGTATGGTGGGAGATGCAGTGTTTCTGGAGAGTACCTCCCCTAGAAAGCAGCATCAGGAATTCCTGAACTATCTGCCAGTACTTGTTACTATTAGGTTAGTTGTTTCCTACAATCAGAAGTGAGGAAAATCATGCTCCTTTGGCTAACAATACTTGTATATTATGAGGCTGCTTTCCCGAAATGAAGAGGCGGGGGGGGGGGAACAAACTTCATTATATAACAGAATTTGAAATTCTTTCAGCAAACAATTGATGAGAGAGACTGAATGGATCAGAAATTGGTAAGGCACAGGATCGTTCACCTCTAGGCCCATGTCACAGGGTGCCTGCCCCTTTTGGGGGTGATGCATCTAGCCCAATCAATAATACACTTAGCTCGCCTCCCCAGGAAGGAGGAGAAAATAAGCACAGTCACATGACAGACAGGTCATGTGGCTAAAAAAAATAACCAACCCAGTTCTTCTGGGGTGAAGATAAAAACAGAAGCCTCTGCAACATTAAAGGGGTAGAGAGAGGGCAGACAGCCTGGAGAGGAGCATGGCAGGGGGCATTGGAAGCCTAGAGAAGACAGATTTGGGCCTGAAGGTTCAAAGGAGACCAGATTGTTTAAAGACCTCAAGAAGGGGGAATGTCACTTTGAGTACTCTCGGCCTTGAATTATTTACTGAGCTCAGGGTAACTGCAATTCCACATGGTGCCAAGAGGGAGCACGGTTGGGGTCAGCACCCTGTCAGCCCACTAGCTCAAAACTGATCTAGGACTACTAGTAAGTGAGAGAATGCTGTGGCCATTTCAGAATTCAGTAGACTATGCTGTATGAACTGGAAGACTCAGTACTGTTCCAAGGGTACGCATCATAACACCTGATATGGGATTTAGCTCTAACTGAAATCTTGGCCAGCAAGCTTAGGAAAAACCACTGAGTGGAAATAAAGACCAGCCCCTCTTATGCCTGTGAATGACTCCCTCACACTGAGAAGTGGTTCCTCCAGGTCAGGGCTGAGAAACACTGGCTGTCCAATGTACTGCCGTCAGTGTTACAACTGTTCTGCACATACTGGAACTTCAGTTTCTCCTCCTATCAATATAGTGCTGCACCTTTCAGAGACACTTCATTCACATAAGAACAAACTGCCTAAGGAGGTTGTGAAAGGTCCTTTGCTGGAGGTTTTCAGAAGGAGACTCAATAGCCAGCTGTCTTGGATGGTTTAGACCCAACGAATCCTGCATCTTGGCAGGGGTTAGACCAGATGACCTTTGTGGTCCCTTTTAACCCTGTGGTTCTATGACAAATCCTGGCCATTTTCATGAGAGCATGGACAGTTGCTCCTGCTAGGAACTAGTGTGATTCTACTCTGTAGGAGGGCTGTACTCAGAGAGCCTGCACAACTGCAGAGCTCAAGCTCTGCTGGGATCCTGGTGTGTTGTCACACAGCAGGGACTGGGAGAGGGGCAGGACAGATGGTACCTCCCTCTGCAGATCAACTAGATATTCTCTACCCCTGCATGAGTGGAGAAGGAGGTAAGGATATGAAGGGTTGAAGAGGCTATTTCAGCCCTGAGTTTGAAACAGCAGCCACAGAGCAGTTCCAGTATTACTCCATGGCTTGGAAGGGAGGAATATTTCCCTGTCCCCTTCCACAGCTCTGTGGTGGGGCTAAGATTTGGAGCTTGAATCATTTTGTAATAAAAAGACACATTCTGAACTGGCTGATGACAACTGACAGCTGAGCTATTATAGAACTGCAGCTGCAGAAGTAGAACACCAATACTTTACTTCCTGAATACAGATTTTTAAAATAATTTAAAATGTCTTTCACTATTTTAATAATAATACAGATTCATTTTTTTATACCAGCAAGAGCCACCTGGATTCCCAAAATCTTTCTTTTGTCATACTTCCAGCCTGATTGAAAGTTCTTGCCCTTCTATGTATACACAATATCCAGGGGCCAAACTGTGCCTTCCCACTTATGCAGCCTCATTTAGTTCAGTGTGTGGGTCAATGAGGGTAGAGCTAGGCCAAAGATGTTCAACTACAGCTGTTGTCATGCCTTATAATTAAAATTCTAGTAACAGAGTAACTATAACCATAACAGTGCATTTGTGAACAGATAAATTCAATTAACAAAGAATCACAGTAACCTGTGTTCCTGATTAAATCTCCTGATGGAGATTATGGAGACTAATGGTATTACAAAGATAAAGCAAAGTACTGGAGCAAATTGCTGCACCAACATGGTTTTATGTTGTTGTTTTGTTGTGTTGTGTTGTGTTGTGTGTGTTTTTAACTCACTTTTATAATCAGTTCTCTAAATGAGACACAAGAACTGTGAAAAAGTGTGATTATAGCGTGGCAAGGAGAGGAGAAAGAGAGATGATTTCTGCAGTGAGAACATCACTGAAATAGTAACACACTGGGAATGAAGATAATTTCATTATGGATTCTTTTGCTGGTAATCCCATGGGTTGCCTCTGATCTTCTACATACAGAGAAGAACATCCACAATCCTGTACATGTAATTCTTTTAAAAGAAAAGATATCCCAAAGCTGCAGAAATAAGTTCTCTATAAAGGTGGAATTGTAGTTATGGGCAAAGGTGTTTGAATCAGGGAAACATATAGAACCTATTACACTGTGGCTCTTAATAGACATTGGTTTAAAAGAAAAATTACCTTCGCTATCACATTTACACATCTATCTTTCTGCAGATATTCTATATGGCATGAAAATAGATTGACTCCAATATAATCTACTCAAACATCAGACATGTTTGGCCAGATCCTCTGCTGGAATAAATCAGCATAACTCTATTGACTTTAATGGCACTACATTGATTTATACCAGCTGAGGATCTGGCTCACCAAGGACCAGATTGGGTCCAGCCCTGCAAGGATGCACAAGAAACCTTCCCTCTTCTGAGCCTCTGTGCAGTGAGGGGTCTATTGCTAGTAAAGATGCTAGACTGAGAGGGAGAACAGTGAGAGGGTGATGGAGACCATGACACCACACTCTCCATCCTGGATAGCACAGCTAGCTCAAACAGGGGAAACACATGCTGTACACTTTCAAGGGTGTAGCAGTCTGCATGCTTCCACCCTGTTGCATGACTGGCTGCTTTGGTGAGTTTCCATTGGGGACACCTGTCCCCCATCACCTCTCCTCTAACCGGCGGTTTACTGCCATTTTGGTCCAAAATGTGTAGCTTCACACTAAGCTCAGGAGGTTTCAAGAGCAGGTGACTTGGAATTGCAATTTCAAAACTGAGCGTGAGTGTTTCTTTTGTTGACCATAAAGAGAGCCAGGTCCAACCTGAGTGATGGATCCTGCCTTCTTCCTGCGGGTGGTGTAAAGCACTATACTCTGTTGGCCAGCTCAATTCTTACACAATCCAGCTTCCCACTCTCTAGGCCTTAACATGTTGCCAGGTGTTACAAAGGCTGCAGCTTTGTGGATGCAATTAGAAGGCCAATGATATGTAACACTTCACACTGCTGGAGGGGAAGTATTAGCTTCAGTGCGTCTTCATGCTCATTTACTCTCTGTAAGCCAGCCAGGTCTGTCTCTTATGGCATTGATCCCTGAGAGAATACCTAAGTACAGAGGACCCCCCCAAAAATGTGTCCCTCTGTGGCTGTAAATTCCCTGATGCCTTAGGCTAGCCTTTGATCTCATTGCTCTTTTCTTTACTGTAAGCGTTTGTCCAAGTAACATACCACTCAAGAGCCCTCATGATAGGTACACCAATCATTAGGGTCTTAAAGTTGACTGTGTTCCACACAGGTTAGGATGTTCCCACACTTTTGTAAATAGTTTATCTCAAAAATAATGACTCAGGAAATTAAAGGTTACAGAGAGAGTAATTTTCACTAAAGGAAGGAATCCAGCAGCCTTTTACGTGTCCTGCAGTAATGTACTTTATGTGTCTCATTCTGGTCTTCTGTCATACACCATGTTCAACTTTTGAGCATTGACAGCTTGAGAGGTATGGTCCATTACCTATAAAAAATTTCCCCTGCTCTGTCTGTTGTGTAGTGCACTGTGTATTGTCTGCCTTGCCCAGCACCGCCCAACCCAAGGGTATCTACATTTCAGTAGTGCTGATATAAACAGCCTGTGAATCACTTTAGGATGAAAGGGTCCATCTAGGGATGTAAAATATTACCTCCAAAATATTATTGACTGCACCAGCCCTAAGTTGCAGAGACTAGGAATTCTTTATTCATGAGAGTGTAAATGGCATTCCACTCCAGCTATTGATGGATTTTGTTTATAACAGGTTATCATAGGTTTTTACAGGTTCTTCTTTGGAGGGAATTTATATTTATGATGAGAATTTCTAAGAGCTCTTGCGAGGTGTTTGTATTTAATGAGACATTTCTATTTTACTGTGAATTACAACTTTTATTTTATGGAGCATTCCACAGGAGCAGCTCATTGATGATTGACATCTCCCCTCCCCCCACTAACCAGACAGAGATAACAAGGTCCCTAGCACAGGGCTCTTAGTGAGATCCTGGTTTTAGGATTTAAGGCTGGGATTTCAAAGGAGCCTAAGAAGTTAGGCTGACCACTCCTACTGAAACTCAGTGGGCGTTGTCTGCCTAACTCTTTTAGGCTCCTTCAAAATATCTCAGCCCAAATAAATAATTGAGGACACAATATTGGGCTTACAATGAGCCCCCACTATGAGGCTTAAAACAGATAGACAAGCTACAACCCTAATTCAAGGATTACAACAGATGGCCACTACATACATAAACCCCAAATATTTCTGTGCTTACAGATTCCTGTTCTTTGAATAGTGACCTAGGAATGTGATCTGGCCACTGGATATCACCAGAGAATATGACAAGCACTCCTTCCTTCCTTCCTTTTTGTATTGTAAGCTTTCTTGGGCTGGGAATAAGCCTTCCTATTTGCTTGCACTCTGGAGGAGATGATATGATGGGATAGCCTAATTTTGGCAATTAATTAATTGATCTTCGACTATTAGCGGTAGATATGCCCAATGGCCTGTGATGGGATGTTCGATGGGGTGGGATCTGAGTTACTACAGAGAATTCTTTCCTGGGTGTCTGGCTGGTGAGTCTTGCCCACATACTCAGGGTTTAGCTGATTGCCATATTTGGGGTCGGGAAGGAATTTTCCTCCAGGGCAGATTGGCAGAGGCCATGGGGGTTTTTCACCTTCTCTGCAGTGTGAGGCACGAGTCACTTGCTGGAGGATTCTCTGCACCTTGAAGTGTTTAAAACACGATTTGAGGACTTCAATAGCTCAGACATAAATTAGGGGTTTGTTACAAGAGTGGGTGGGTGAGATTCTGTGGCCTGCATCATGCAGGAGGTCAGACTAGATGATCATAATGGTCCCTTCTGACCTTAAAGTCTATGATTCTATGCTTAGCACATTTTGGGTGCTACTGTAATACAGCTAATAAGGAAACATATTGCCTCTTCACTTCCACACCATAAATATTTTTAATCCTGTGTCTTTTTCCTTGCCCCCTTTACTATTATTTAGCATCGTTAAGTATATTATCTAATCCTGGGGATACAGCATGTATGAAATACAAGTTACAAAACAAAATATTATATGCATTGAAGTATGTGCAAAGCACTGCTCTAACACAGCACTATGAAGAAACCCAGCATATTTTCCTTTATTATTGAATTTCCCCCTCCCCACCACCAGTAAAATATTTTTTAATGCTTAACTTTTCATTTTCATGCTGCCTCACAGAATTTGTAACCCAACATGAGCATGGGTCAATACTACCAGTTTTTATGCCAAAGGTGAAAGACAATCACATTTATTTCTCTTTTAACACCTGCAGCTTCTGGTGAAATGGATGGGTTAGCATGGGAGCAGTTGTCAGTGATGTTTGTTTTTAAACAGAAGAGGAAACAGATCTAGGTTCATTATAGGGCTACGGGTTGCTGTCCACAGAAATGCTGAAGACAGGCTATTTTCAGATAGTAAAATATTCCTGAACTGCCATATCAGAATAGACCACTGATATATTAACTCTGGTATACTTTGACTTTGATTTTGGCCACCTGCTGCTCCTTTACCATAAGACAGTGTTCTGCAGCCTGTGGTCTGTAAACCCCTGGGAGGTCCGTAGACTTATGTCAAAGATTTGCAGAGGGGTCCACACCTCCATTCAAAATTTTGTATAGGTTGACAAATGAAAAAAAAAAGGTTGAAAATCGTCCAAGTATCTCCAAAAATTTCCATGTGAATCTGTAGATGCACTTGCTCATTAGAAACATCTACTCAAATCAAGTGCCTAAATATTAAAACTATGTGAAACTAACAAATTCCCACTTTGCAGTTGTTCCCACAATGAAATAATATTTGATATTTGTGAATCTAAACAGGGGAGAAATGTCAACATCTCTTCAAAGAATGTACCTTTTTGAGGTGCGGGAGGCCAGATTCCATTGCTATTGATACTGCTGGACAACATTCAAGAGGAAATCTCTGCTGGTCACTAAACCATCCCCACCCCCATTCACACACAAACTTAGTAAGGTCAAAGTCAAACTAATATTTTGGGATGACACAGCAGAAGTCAAAGCCTTTTTATCAGGAGCAACCCATTAATCAAAACAAGGAACTGTAAAAGCTAAAAGAAAAGACCTCTCTAACTTAGTCCTCAGAAACTTATTGTAGAACCCTGGCAACCCATGAATTCTCTTCCTCAAATATTCTAGCAGCTCCTCTCCTGTGTGAGGAAGGGACAGGGGGGAAGCCAGAATTAACCTCTTACCCATGAGCCATGTCACTCAGACCTATGCCAAAGAGGGGCTAATCCAGCTGGTTTTATGTGAGTCAACTGGATTACTCACAAAAGTAAGGCAAGTAGGACTTTATCAACCTATCCCAAGATTTGTTTCTGCACCACAATGCCTACACATCTCTGCTTGGCATTATAGGCAAAACTATGTTCTTTCATATTCTAGTGAGTCTTTTTCAGTAAAACAATATCTATTTTGTTGCCTTTGAAAGGTCCAGTTATTCCCTTGACACGTAAAGAAAGAAATTCAACAGTATTATTCATCTTGACAGGAAAATGTTATCCTCTGAAAACAGAAAAAATGGCATTAATGCAAGAAAGGATACACATCTCAACAAGTTTTCTAAAAGCCTTTTTCAGCAATATGCTAGAATATACCTTGCACTCTCCATAAACACGAGTCTCGAGATGAAATTATCCAAGGTAAACAAAAACATTAACAAATAGTCTACCATCCGGAAATTCAACAATCCCTAGTAACCTTTTGAACACCACTTCTAAAAATTACTTTCAATTTCTCTCTCCTATCTGAAAGCACACAATGTTTTTTTTTTTTTCCTACCTCAGAGTTACATGTTTATTAAATCTATCCTTCCGGATGTCATCAAAACCCATTCCAGAGATGCGACAACAAAGCTGTACTTGTAAAAATGCTTTTTTCCGCCCACAAACAGCCTTATACTAAAAAATAATCACATGTATTCTGTAGCATTAACCTCAAATTCCACAGAGTTTCTCTCCACCAAAGTAAGAGAAAGCTGAAAGTTAATGAGACTTGGTAGCCTAATTGCCCTTTGTACCTTTGAAAATCTCCACCGACTTTTATACATCTTGACCCCTTTCTCTTTCAAAGATGATCCTGTCCGTTTCTCCTCCATTGAGTCTCTACAGCATGATCAACCCATCCTTTTTGTGCCTGTGCCATACACACACATTATGGTAATAAATACAGTGCTTTCCAGCTTATGAACTACCTGTAGGGATGTTTAACCAGGGTATACCACCAGGAAACTACAGAAACTGGGCCAGTTTAATGCAGTAGTCATTCAAAGACTCCACATATTTCCCATGAACCTTTTCTACTATGCATCCTCTCCTCATTTAAAAGAGCACAAAACTACCCCAATCCATTTGACTACCTTGCACTGACTTCTCCATCCCTAGTTTGGAGAAAGTCTCCCAAATCTCACCGAGCACTTCTAGATCTATAGGCTAGAATGCCTAACACAATGGGGTACCAATCCTGACTGGGATGTCTTCTGCTACCAGAATACAAACCATCAACCCTAACTAGACCTGGTCAAAACATTCCAACTAGCTCTACCTGCAACCATTGCAAAATAGTCCTGATGAATAAAATAGGTAAAATGTAAACCTTTTGTGGCTTTCGATAACCTACTTTTAATTTTCTCCAAGACAAGCTAATTGTTCCTTTGTGAGGGACCTCATGAAAAGAAAGAGAAAATAGAATCTGGGTAGAGATGGACCAAAGCTGCAAAATGCAGAACAGGATCCAGATTTCAGTGCCCCAAAAATTCAGGAATCTTTGGATCTGGTATTTCGATCTGGCTCATTATAAGAAAAGTGTCCATTTGGATTTCAAATAACCCGAAAGTCTGGTTTTCATTCAGATTGAGGAGATTTCATTCAGAACCTATCATTAAATATGCTGAGCATCACTCTCTCTCTCTCTCTCTCTCTCTCTCTTTTTCTCTCTCTTTCTTTCTGGTTTAGCTTTGGACCCAACATGCAATGTCCCTTTCAAAATGGTCTGATATTTGAAAATGCTTATGATTCAAAATAGAATAAATATTTTGAATTTTAAAACTTTTAATTAAATAATTCTGGAACACAGTAATTTTTGATTATTATAATATATACATAAATCAGTTCAACACCACATATAACCTCTTAGTCACATTGTTATTTTATGGGACCCCCATTTTGTAACCTCCCTGAAAGTATGCAAGTCTACTTCTTCCCTTCTGGGGGACTTTAAACATCTCCACATGTTTTCACACTGCTATTTAATTTGATTTCCATTTTTTTCTACTTCTTTTTCTTTTCTTTTTTTAAATCAGCATTTTTAGAAAGAGATGGATGCACATTTGAATAGAGATTTGAAAAATATTACCATACTGTCTCCAGTCCACAGAAGGAGGCAAATTCATCCACAGAATAAGATTGTTGAGTTGATTTAAGTAAGACGGCAGTGAATGGAAACCTTTCTGACTGTACCACACCTAAGAGAGAAAACAGAGGTGTTAAATGAAAGGGGTCCTGAACCAGGACCCCAGATCCTAATACCCTGGAATTATGTAAGATTATAGGAGCTATGTGCCCCTCTGAGAAGCCACATGCATGGGATGGGCTGATCTGGATGGAACAGAATCAAATGAGCTGTAGAGATCCTTTGGCTGAGTACAGTTGTTGCAAACCCTTTCCATTCCAGGGCTCTCCATCCAACTAGCAACAAAGGAAAGGGAAGAGAACTCATGGTTTAGTGGATCATCTAAACCAGCCCTGTCATAAACATACAGCTAAGGGTAGCCTAGAATTCCTCCTTACCTGTAAGGGGTTAAGAAGCTCAAATAACCTGGTTGGCACCTGACCAAAGGGACCAATGGGGAAAGAAGATACTTTCAAATCTGGGGGAGGGGGAGGCTTTGTGGTGTGTTCTCTGGGGAAAGCAGAGAAGCATCAGGTCAAAAGAACTCCTTCTCCTATAAACCATCCTGTACAAGTCTCTGATATTATAAAAAAAGTAAATAAGGCAAGGCACGTTAGATTACCTTTTGTTTTCAACTTGTGAATTTTCTCTTTGCTAGAGGGAGGTGTATCCCATTTTTTTGTAACTTTAAAGTTTTGCCTAGAGGGGAATCCTCTGTGTTTTGAATCTGATTACCCTATAAAGTATCCTGATTTTACAGATGTGATTCTTTTACTTTTTCTTTAATTAAAATCCTTCTTTTAAGAACCTGACTGATTTTTCCATGGTTCCAAGACCCAGGGGTTTGGGTCTTTGATCATTTTGTAACCAATTGTTTAGGATATTATTTTCAAGCCTCCCCAGGAAAGGGGGTGTAGGGGCTTGGGGGGATTGCTGGGGGAAGGGGAACTCCAAGTGGTCCTTTTCCCTGGCTCTTTGTTAAATGACTTGGTGGTGGCAGCGTTACTTAAACCCAAGGTACAAGGGAGAATTTGTGCCTGGGGAGTTTTTAACCTAAGCTGGTAAAAATAAGCTTAGGGGGTCTTTCATGCAGGTCCCCACATCTGTACCCTAGAGTTCAGAGTGGGGAGGGAACCCTGACAAGCCCCTTAAATCATGCCAAGTCTAATATACATGAAACACATAACTCTCCTATTTGTGCTGAAAAGGGAACATTAATTGGTTTAATTTGAAACCCAGTGGGAGAATTTAGAAAACAATAAAACTTTGAGGAACTTTTTACTTTTGAGATTTGAAAATGAGATCTGCAAGCAACAGAAAAACACAACAATTGGCGCTAAAATGTGCTCTGACCCTATGCTCAAGAAAAGGGGGTGGGTGGGAAAGGAGGACTCAAAGGCAGGGACTGCATGAAACTAATTATGCTAGCCACTCCATATGGGGCATGGAGGAATGAGGCCAATAGCATAGAAAAGCAAGAATACTGCTCTTAATGGGTGTTGTAACATGCCCCACCCCACCCCTGCCCAATGAGGACTTCTGGGAAGCAGTGTGCCCAAGCTTGGGCACAATACCTTCTTGAACAATGCAGCTCTACACTTCCCCAATAGAGTAATACCTTTATGGTACAACCCAACCCTTCTCCAAGGAACAGTTTCCTTTCCAGTTTCTCGTTTCTGTCCCATAGCCTGACCAATATGCCTCAGGCTTTAATGGAATTACCACTTCTTGAGGTGAGAAAACAGCATAATCTCCATGCCCTTTCAGCTGATACTACCAACAAAAGTGGTAATGAGTTCCATTTATAGTTGGGGTTGTTAGTGGATACCCGTCCTTAGGAACTCAGCTGACCCTCACCAACTCATTTCACATAGGCCACCAAACGGACACTAGATGGCAACAATTTTAACTTCTTTACACAAAGGGAATATTTATTTGTACAGATGAGAGAATCTTTATTTACAAAAAGGTCTCATTTCTGGAGGAAAAATAATTATCTCATTGCTCTAGAGTATAGCTAACTCTAGTGTGCAGCTACTGACTGTAAAGAATTATGAATTGGGGATTGTTTTGTGGCTCATCAGGTTCTTCTATGTTCCAGTCTGAGACCTGACAACTATTTAATCAGCAGGTGACCCCCTACTGGATCAGAAAAAGAGCAAGCCCGGGACCTACTAAAAGTGCAGGAACAGTCTCCAAATATTTAACTTTCAGATCTCTACACTTCCTGGTCACCTGTGCAACCATGTGCCAGAACAGAATCAATACTGAACTAGCAAGGGGAGCCAATGCCCCCACACATCATCCCATTTCTTCCTCTATCTATTCTGCTAAAATCCTCCCAAATAAGAATGTTTAACATATGTAATGGAACCCATTGCAATTATGCACATTGTAAAGACAAAAAGAAGCAATTACAAAAAACAATAATGCAAGATTCTGCTGACACATCCTCAGTTAATTGGAGGCAGGGGAGAGGTCTCAATAAGTATTCACAGAATATCCTAGTAAATTTCATAATGTAACCAAAATAATAAGGAATGCAAAAAAATGACAATATAGCATTGTCTTTAACAATACATTTAGAAGTCCTGCACAGTAATTAGAATTACAGCATCTTCAGAGCATTCACAGCATTGTTCATCCAAGAGTGAGATAAAATTATGTAACTGAGTCAGGCCATCAGGAAATAACCAAATTAAAGCAAAATATTTAATCATTTATAATCTGGCAAAAAGAAAAAAGAGTCATTGACGTTATTATCTTCATCAGAGGATGCATCTGGTTCTTTTTCAAAAGCCTGAGCACAACTAATTTTGAACCAAGCAACCACAACATTGAAAAAAAGGTATTGGTATTTAGTTCCATCCAAAACAACACACAGCTTTACTAGACAAAACACTGCCATGTGAATAACATTTTTTAAGGTGAGGTGAAAGATGGGGGAGGAAACTGCTGATTAATCTTGGTTTTCTAATTGGGTCTGATATGCCAAACCTTGGAAAATCTCCCTTCTAGCACAGGACCAGTTTTAACTCTCAAAATTGGTAGAGCCTAATCACGGGTAGCAAGCATGATTGAGGGAATAGCGCATTAGAATGGGACTCAGGACAGCTGGGTCCAAGTCTTGTCTCTGTAACTTCCTCTTCCTATTTAATTTGTCTAACTGTGTCTGACTTTTATTCACATACCTCAGTTCCCCATCTGTAAAAAGGAATACTATTAAGCTCTATAAGGTGCTCAGATATTACAGGGATAAGGACCATAAAAAATACTTAGATAGATGTGTGTTTATATATATGCATATATTCCTATATATGTATATTTCTACAAATATCACAGGGGGAGCAGTGGTTTGAAGGACGCTTTGAAGGACAGCAGATATTTTGCCAGGGTTACTGTACATGTTCTCCCCTGACAGGGGTGGTCTCCACGTACAAGGAGAGTTAATATCCAGGAGAGTTCCTAAGAGTTCTGTGTCCCAATAATGCTCTTACCATCTATGCTTTTTTTTATGCCAAGTGTTCTTGAATGGTTATATTTTACTTGGTTCATTAAAAGTTGTATCTCTCTCGCTCCCTCGAGTACCTATGAGTAAAATTCATCTGCAGTGGAATTCTACTGCCTTTGAGAAGAGCAATTGGGTGTTCCTTAGATAAATGCTATCAAATTGTGAATTTACATCATTTTATCTTCTACTCATAGTCCGACAAATTTCTTCCACAGTGAGAAACAATTTTTTTTTTCTACGTTACAATTATATGGTGAATAGGCACAGGCTACTTTGGGATCTAATTGATTTCATATTGCCTCAGTTCCATGAACCTGTGACAACTCGGTAAGGTCAAACTAGAGAAAGAACTATCTGGGGGATGCCCCCTAAATTCGTAATTACAGACCACAACAAGAACTCAAACTTTCTTTAGGTTTGCTTAGGCTTTTCAGATGTTTTTGTACAATAAGTTATATACATGTCTGAATATGAATCTTAGCACTTATATAGCACTGTCAATGGGTCATCCACCTCGCACGTGCCTCCTCACCACAACCCTGGAAGTAGCCTCTTGCCTCAGTTTCCCTCCTCAAGGGGCTTCTTAAATAAACTCTACACAGGATTTCACAAGTCCAATGACAATAGCCCTCCCTAGGGTCTGATTTTATTCACATGAAATTCACAAACAGAAAAAAGTCTTTCACCTCAGCCTTAAGCTGGCACAGTCTCTCCCTTCTATCTGAGCAGCTGGAGAAGATGCAAGGCCTGACCTGCCTTCAGGCCTTCTCTCCAAATAGAAATCAAACTTCCAGACAGGCTTTCTATCCAGCCACACCCTTCCCAACTGGAGTCTCCCTTCCTCATATCAGGGACCATGACAGGAGACTCTCCCTTCTTGCTGCTTATTTCCCTTGGTTGGCTCTCCTTGAGTGTCCTCCTCTCCCTGAAGCTTCCTGCTGCTTTTATAGGGGAATCGCCCGACCCCTGCTCAGGTGTGCCTCCTTAGTAACTAGAGTTAGCTGGCCCCAGCCCTCTGACCCTTAAAAGAGCAAGCCACCTTGCAACAAACACTTTATAGGTCAGATTACGTAGACAATGAACACGCAATACAACTAAGGAAGGGGCGGGTGTGGGTGGGATGAGCTATTGAGTTCCGCTACACACTCCTGTTCCATGAGTCATCTTTGAATGTCGAATGCCAGAGTTTTTTCAAACATGCTTGGTATGTGATACACACTGTGGGTGTATTTTTGTCTCATACCTGGAACAAGATGCATTTAAGGTGCTTGTCACCTTCCATGTTTTGGCTAGGTATTGTTAAAACTGGAGTGGGAAGTTAGTTATGTACATCCTGCTGTGGAGAGGAATAATTTGTGTAGGACTCAGAGGTTTTCTGCTGTGTAATGAATCGTACAGTAAGTCTCTTCATATGCAAATTTCCCATTTTCGTTCATAAAAGGCTATGTAAATGGTACATTCACTGTCTTGTGAACAGGCCCAAAAGGTCAAAGACTGGTCATTAATTATTGAAAGGTTAATGCAATAATTTGACACTACATCAGTTGAAAGCCACTTTAAGGAGGTAGTTTAGATAACATAGAGCCCTTTATAAGTCTAATGCACTATTAAGTTGGCTCTGAAAAATGAAGCTTACTCACTAACAGTATAACTATAATTTATTCTTCTGCTGATGACAGGTGGAGTAGATGCCAAAGACCAAAACAAACAAACAAAAACAGCAGACAGAGAAACACAGTATATTGTAGCCATTTGGACTCAAGTGCACAATTATGCACTGATCAAGTCAAGAGTTCAAAGCTGCAAGAAATTTGGGGGAACATAAATAAAGTTAAGATTCTGCCACAGGTATTTTTAGTAATAGTCAGGGATAGGTCACAGGCAATAAACAAAAATTCAGGGAACCCCATGACCTATTCCTAACTTTCACTAAAAATACTTTGTGGGATGGGGAACTAACAGTGGGAGTGCTGCGGGGGGGCGGGTGGGAGGGAGGTGTTACAGGCCTCTGTTCCAGCCCCAGGACCAGACACCGCTCTGGCAGGCCCCAGGGCCCACTGCACTGGCAGCCCCTGCTCAAGCAGCCCTGGGGACAACCCCCAGCCAGCTGCTTTAGTGGCCCTGGGGCAGGCCACCAGCCACTGCTCCGGCAGCCCTGGGGGCAACTGCTCTGGCATCCCCGTAGCTGGCCTCTCTGGCAGCCCCGGGGCTGACCGCAGCAGCTGCTCCAGCCCCAATGCTGCTCCTGTGGCAGGGGCTGACCCTCCCCACCCCCTGCTGCTTCAACCCTGGGACCCCTGCTCTGACAGCCCTGGAGCAGACAGCTCCTCCAGCCCTGCCACTGCAGAAGTCATGGAGGTCCCGTAAAGTAATGGAATTAGTGACTTCCATAGCAGAGTCATACCCTTAACCATAAAGAACCAAAAAATAAAATGTAAACAGTTGGTTTTTTGATGGATAAATCCAGATTTGGCAAAAGTGCCAAACCAAACTTCAGATAAGGGATGTGTGCATGTCCCATTTTAATAACTAACCTCCTGCCCCTGCTGGTAGTTTGGGGCAAGGCTTGGATAAATGTTTCCACCTCTACTTCAAAAACAACAAGTTTTTATCCCCTTTCCAACTTATATAAAATGTTTAAGGTCAGGACTTCTTTCCGTCCAGCTCCAATTTAACATTCAAACGTCAGCTCCCTTAACTTACATGGCAACTTGCTTCTTCAGTGCCCTTCATTTCAACAAAAACACAAAACGGAGGTCAGTCATAGAGACCCTGAAACACATCTGGGAGACTGCTGTTCCCCTTCATGTTGCTGGACTCCGGGTCTAGAAGTTCTCTGAACAGTTGTATGAACCTCAAAGATTTTTCAGGTAGTCTGAGGAAGGTCTTACAACCAATGGAAACACACTAAAATCTCTTAGACTCCTAAATCCCCACTGGACCATAGGTCTCATCCAGTCTTCTACAGTGTCCTCTCTGGAAATATTTCCAGTGCACTTCAAAAAGCCTTAAGAAAAGTCTGAATTTGGTAGATGGAGGACTACTCCTACAGTCTCTGCCTCTAATGGATTGCTCCAAAACAGTTAATCAGGAAAACCTCTGGTAGTGAGGTACAGTGCAAGACAGAATTATTTACTGGTTAAAACAGTCTGGAAACCGAGAGATCTGGGTGCTAAGCCTCTGGCTTATTATGTGACCTCATGCAAGACGTGAACTCACAGTTTCTCCTGCTGTAAAAGGGGAATAATACTTAGTCATATTTGTAAAGTATTTTAGGAGCATCTTATAAGTGCAAAGTGCTATTTACTTTATTATTCTTGCAGTAGCTACTCTAGACATCCACATCTTTACTCTTTTAAATGCAATGAAATTGCTATATTTTAGTTTGTTTGCTTTCAGAAAAAAGAATATTGATCACAAGACTGAAATAGCCATCAATAAAACACAATTGATAGTTCACTTTACTTCAGCCAATTTTGAGATTGATTTTAGTAGGAGTAGAAGGGAAATAAAGAAAAATGTAGGCTGACTATCGGGAAATAATCTTAAAAAGTGAGCTCTATTAGACAGTGAAATAGTTTCCCAAGGGAAGTGATGGAAACCCCTCATTTGAGTTATTTACGACTGAATTGCACAAAGCACAGGGTAATACAACAATCCTGGACAGAGTAACTGACTAAAAATAT
Organism: Eretmochelys imbricata; assembly: GCF_965152235.1. Classification (NCBI taxonomy): domain Eukaryota; kingdom Metazoa; phylum Chordata; order Testudines; family Cheloniidae; genus Eretmochelys; species Eretmochelys imbricata. Next base: position 168,213,320 of record NC_135573.1, read on the forward strand.
CTTAGGATTTTTCCCAATTTTAAACACAAGGATTCTAAAATTACATTATTTTACAGTAGAACCTGAGCATTATGAACACCTTGGGAATGGAGGTTGTTCGTAACTCTGAAATGTTTGTATCTGTGAATCAAACATTATGGTTCTTTCAAAGATTTACAACTGAACATGGACTTAATACAGCTTTGAAACTTAACTATGCAGAAGAAAAATGCTGCTTTTTAACTGTCTTAATTTAAATGAAACAAGCACAAACGGTTTCCTTCCCTTATCAAATCTTTATTTTAAACTTTCCCTTTATTTTTTCAGCAGTTTACATTTAACATGGTTCTGTACTGTATTTGCCTTTGTGTGTGTGTGTGTGGTCTTTGAGGCTGCCTGATTGCATGCTTCCAATTCCAAATGAGAGGTGTGTTGACCAGTCAGTTTGTAACTATGTTAAGTGCCAAGGAGTTAGGAATTTGAATACTTTGGCACTGCAATACGGATTGGACTCTATATGCATATCTTACCTTAGCCAGAGGCTTAGAGTATGTTTTATTCAGTTTCTGGTCTTGAAGTTCAGGGGATGTTTTCACACCAAAAGACCAGCCTCCATATCTGGTAATACAAAACAAAGTAATAGGAGGCTGTCTGTCAGCAGCTTACCTTTCTTAGCATTGTGAGAAATGTTTTCTTGCAACACAGAATTCATAAACTTCTTTATTATTGTTTTACATTTCAAGTTAGAAGTACAGCTCAGCCCCATATAATCACGATATCTGTATTTGAAAGAGACGTCTAATCTACTCCTTTTATACAGGTGAATGGTATGTGCCTTCAAACAAATGTTTTCCCTTTGAAACCTGCAGTTAAAACCTGTATTTTCAGAAAAGGAAAACACAAATAAGCTGATGAGCAAGGAAGGGGTAGTTTTGAAAGTTCCCAACACTCAAAATGTGTTTTGGTCATTTACCCTAAGAGCATAACTTTCCTCCATGTTATTAAATCAATTTCGCATGTATGTGTAACACTTCCCTCTTCTTGATAAAGTTGCACCTGCTCAAATGTTTGTAATTATGGCACTCTTCAGTGGTTGACAATTAAGCCGGGCTGAAGTAATGCATAGGCACTATATGGTGCCACTATATGGAGCCCCGGCACCTGGAGTCATATGATTACGCCAGAATCAGAGTTTTCACTTAAATAAAAGTCAGTTTCTAGCTCTCAGAATTGCAAAGAAAATCTTGAAATGTGAGTGGAGTGTTACAGCAATGCCTGAGTCTACAGAAGACCTGCAACAATAGCTCTGAAAAATGTAAATTGTCCTATTGATCTTTATGTAGCATTAACGCCTAGATCTACTGCCCTGCCAACACCACCCCAACAGAGGTCTCTGAATGGCAAGAGAGGAAGAGTGCAGAGAGCCCAGGCCCACTCACCCTCCCAAACATATACAGTTCAAGCGCAAGTGTAAATAATGGGAAGCTTCTGTGGATATAAACCCTGCTACCAGTGACAGATTAAGATTCTCCCATAGCTCCAAGAGGCCTATGAAGCAGGAAGTCCCATGCTGCACATATACAATTTAGCTGGCACACATATGATTTGTCTGTATGTGACCAAGCATTTGATCAATGCTATCTTAGGGTTTTATACTGCTGCTCAACACTGTACTATCTGAGTGCCTGTTATCCACTTGGCTGGGACAACTTTTCTAGGCAACTGATTAATTAAGAGGAAACCCTGAGAAAGAAAAAGTTACTCACCTTGTGTAGTAATGATGGTTCTTCAAGATGTGTCCCCACTATGGGTTCTCCTCTGTTGGTGTGCTTATATCCCTGCACTGCTGGTTGGAGAACTTTGGTAGCAGTGTCCGTTGCATATGTGCTGTCTCTCCTTGTGCCCTACCACAAGGCTAGCCCATGCGCCTGGGCTAACACCCCCCCTTCCCCCACACACACATAGTTCTTTCTCTACCACAGAGTCATTGACAAGAACTCAGAAGCAGAGGGGAGAAGGGCAGATTGTGGAGCACCCATAGGGAGTCACATCTCAAAGAATCATCGTTATTGCTTGAGGTGAGCAACTTTTTCTTCGAGTAGTGTCCCTATGAGTGCGCCATTGTTGGTGACCTCTGAGCAAAATCCCTACCAGAAGGCTGGGGCTTCGGAGTTGAGTCACTTACAGATGACAATACTGTGGAGCTGAAGATGGCATCTGAGGCAGAGTCCCCAGCGATCACCTTCTGAAAAAGGTATGGACTGATGCCCATGTCGCCACCCTACAGATTTCAGAGATAGGGACATTCTTGAAGAAGGCAACGGATGAGGAGAACAATCTCGTGGAGAGTGCGTGAATATCATCTGGTGGGCTCATGTTGCAGATCTGATAACATCGTCTAATGTAGTTTGAGATCCATTTGGCGAGTCTCTGGATTGATATTGCTGAGCCCTTCAATCTTTACACAATAGAGAGGAGCAGTTTAAGAGATTTCCTGAAAGCCTTCGTTCTATCCAGGTAAAAGACTAGGGATCTCCTGACATCTAGCATGTGGAATATAGCCTCCCTGTTGTCACAGTGAGGCTTGAAGTAGAAAAGTGGAAGGTGAATAAATTGGTTCATGTAGAATGGAAACATTACCTTAGGGATGAATTTTGGATCTAGCCTGAGCACAAGCTTGTCCCGAAAGAATACTGCATAGGGGGGCTATGCCATCAGAGCTGCTATTTCTCCTATTCTCTGATAGCCAAAGTAATTGTTATCAGGAAGACCTTCTTCATTGAAAGGTATGTAAGCAAGCAGGTTGCCACAAGGCCAAAAGGAGGTCTAGTCAGGCCTTTCAATATCAGGTTTGGGTCCCATGTGGGGGTAGAATGTCAGGGTTGTGGGAAAAGGTTTTCTATATCCCTAAGGAATTGTTTAGTGGTCGGGTGTGATAGCACTCAGTATCTCTATTTGACTGTGAAAGGCTGCTATAGCCAGTTGGTAGACCGTGAGGGAACTGATGGTCCCGATTTAAAAAAAAAAAAGAAAAAAAGTGTTAGTACATAGTCTAGGATCTTTGGAAAAGTTGCAGATGCCAGAGAGATTTGTGTGGAAGTACACTGAATCCAAAACCTGGACCATTTTTGTAGGTAAGATGGGCATGTCGAGGACTTTCTACCGTGCAGTAATACCTCTTGTATCTCCTTCAAGCAGGAGCTCTCTGTGTATTGGAACCATGAAGGAGCTACGCCTTGAGGCCAAGAATCCCCAGGATGGGATGTAGGGTGCGTCCTTTGTTCTGCGAGAGGAGGTAAGGAATGGATTGGAGAGAGATTGGCGGGCACATAGCGAGTTGTGACAGGTAAGGATACCAAGTCTGTTGGCCAAGTAGGAGCAATCAGTATGACATATGCTCCTTCTCTTTTTATTTCTAATAGGACTTTTGACTGTTGGGTAAACAGAGGAAAGGTATAAAGAAGGTCCCTGTCCGAAGGGAGAAGGAGAGCATCGCTCAGGGAGTGTTGTCCCATCCCTGCTCTGAGCAGTAGCATGGACATTTCTTGTTTAGGTAAGTGGCGAACAGGTCTGTGGTAGGTCCCCCACCACCTGAATAGGTCATGAAGCACTGCTGAGTTTATCTCCCACTCATGGTCATGTGGGAATTTGCGACAGACAGTCTGCGATCAAGTTTTGAGTGCCCAGAAGGTAAGCAACTGATAGTGTGGTCAAATTATCCTCCCTCTGTGCAGAGGCAATCTAGCTCCCCTTTGCCAATTTATGTAGTACAAACACGTTATGTTGTTTGTTAGGACTCTCATGTGTGATCCCTTGATCAGCAGGAGGAAATGGGTGCAGGCATTCCTGACTGCCCTGAGTTTGAGGAGGTTGATGTGGAGATATCTCTCTGTGGATAACCACCTGCCTTGTGTCCTGAGGTCATTTAGATATGTGCCTTATCCTATGATGAATGCATCGGTGGTGAGAAGCAACGATGGGGAGGTTTCTGAAAAGGGGATCCCCTTGCAAACATCTGCTAGGTCTTTCCACCAGTCCAAGGACTTTTTGATCCTGGTAGGTAGTGACAAACATTTATCTAGTCTGTCTCTGTTTGGTCTGTAAACTGAACTGATCCACATCTGGAGGTATCACATGTGAAGCCTGGCATGTGGTATTACTGCTGTAGCTGCTGCCATGTGCCCCAGCGTAGGCAGTGTCTGGGGCACATGGCAGCAGTGTCTGGCTGATATTTGTGGGCTGCTTTGAACAGTGTCCATGAACGGGGCCAAAAAGAGGAATCTGTGTTAAGATAAGAGAACTCTGACGTGTAAGGAGTCAAGGTCAGCGCCTATGAATTCCAGGTGCTGCACTGGAATGAGAGTTGATTTCTGGGCGTGGATCTGTAGGCCTAGTTCTGTGAATAAATCTATTGTAGATCTGCTGACTCGGTGAGTCTCTTGAAAGGACTGAGCTTTGAGAAGGCAGTCATCCAGGTACTGGTACATCATGATCCCTTGAGAGCACAGGTGCACAGCCACTACTGAGAGAACCTTGGAGAATACTCTTGGAGTGGCTGATAACCGAAAGGGGAGTACTCTGTACTGGTACTGGGGTCTTGCCCTAGGGTAAATCTGAGGAACTATCTGTGAGATGGTAGGATTGAGATATGGAAGTAGGTGTCCTGAAGGTCAAGGGTCAAAAACCAGTCTCCCTGTTCCAGCAGTGGAATAATCATTGCTAGAGTGACTATCTTGAATTTTTGAGCTTTGACAAACTTGTTGAGTGCTCAGAGGTCTGATATGGGTCTCCAACCTTCCTTCCTCTTGGGTATTAGGAAATAGCAAGAATAAAAGCTTTTGCCTTATAGATGTTGAGGTACTGGCTTTAAGGCTCCTAACTAGAGGAGACAATCTATCTCTTGTCGTAGTAAACTCTTGTGAGAACTGTCCCTGAAGAGGGACAGGCAGGGGGTAAGGAGGTAAAATGGATGGAGTAGCCATTCTGAACAATCTCCAAGACCCATCAGTCCGATGTTATGCATTCCCAGGTCCTGCACAACATTGCCCGGTGGTAGTCAAATGGGTAGGAAGCGGTGGTCAGCTGTAGTAGTTGGGTGGTGTGATCTATCAATGCCTTGACTAACACATCAGAATTGGTGCTTGGAAGTGGATGGTAAGGATCTGTGGGCCAGATGATTTAGGCCCAGGGAATTTAGTTTTCTTCCTCCGTGGCTTGTAGTAGTGCTGAGTAAGGTATTGGGAGGTGCATGGTTTGTTCTGGGGCTGTGGACTAAATTTTATCTTTTGTCCTAGCCTGTAGATGCCCAGGAAGTGGAGAGTGGTCCTAAAATCTTTGAGATATGAAGAGAGAAGTCTGTCTTCTCTGTGAAGAGTTTAGTGCCTTCAAAGGGAAGGTCTTTGATGGTCAACTGCACCTCCTTAGGGAAGCCCGACGGGTGTAGCCACGATATATATTGCATAACCACCGCTGTGGAGGTGGATTGGGCTGCTGGGTCAGCTGCATTGAGGGCAGATTATAGCATCATCTTGGCTGTTAGTTGTCCACCCTGAATGACGGCTTTGAACTGGTCACAGTGCAACTCAGGCAGCTGATCAATAAAGTTGCTAAGTTTCAAATAGTTGACATTGTCATATTTTGCTACTGGGGCTTGGTAACTGGCAATTCATTGTAGCATGGCCGAGGAATAGCTTACTTCTCAAAGAGGTCCAAGCACTTCTAATCCCTGTTGTAGGGAGTGGACCTCACTTGGTGTTGATGACCACAAGAGTTCACAACATCCATCATAATGGAGGTGGGTGGAGGGTGGGAGAAGGGTAATTCCATCTCCCTAGCTGGGGCATAATATTTATTGGCCCGCTTTCAAGTAGGCACCACCGATGCTGGGGTCTGCTGTACAGTTTTGCAGGGTCCAGGAGAGCCTCATTAATAGGGCAGGCTATTTTAGAGGACAAGGGGGAGCATAGTATGTCAAGGACCTTGTGATAGGTGTCCTTGATTTCTTCTAATGGTGTCTGTAGAGTATCTACAACTCTCTTTGCCACATCCTGGAAAAGCCAGAATTCACAGGCCAACGAAAGTGGAGGATGCATGATGGCTTCATCTGGGGAGGAGGAGGAGGAGGAGGAGATGTTGGTACTCAGAGTCACCGCTTCCTTAATGCCACCATCCTGTTCCTCCACAATCTCTTCTGGAGATTCCAAGACTCTGGATGCTGTGGTGGAGGGGAAGCATCTCAGGGGTTCATGGGTGAGGCTAGAAGCCCAAGAGGCATGGGGGGTGATATGCAGCCCAAGGATCCCAATATGGCCACTGGGGTGGTAGCATAAAGCCTGGTGCTGGAGCCTATGGCTGGCTCTACTAAGGTGGTGATGGTGGGGAGGTCTAAGGGTATGACTGGGGACCCTCTTGGTAATGAGCATCATAGGGAGCATGAGAGGAGTAAAGAGACACAACCTCCTCTGGTTCTCTGTTTGAGTCTGCACTGGAGAGCGGGGCTGCGTGGGGCAGCGGAGAAGACTCGGTGTCGAGGTCCCAGTACCAAGGAGTCTCTGGTATGTTGGATACACGGAGATCTCTAGAGTGCCGGAATTCTGACAGTACCAACTGACTTGGAGCCACTGGCAGAACCAAAGGGACCAGTCCAGTGCTGGATGGGGCATCGATGCCACTGCCATTGCTACAGTGCATACCAGCAACATCTTCTTAGTGAGTGCTGGCTCCTGTCTTCGTCCTCCAGTGCCATTGACTTGGTGCCTGTCCCCATCGGGTCCTTAGGCATGTCAATGTCACATACCGCTCCAAATCTTTGTGAGCTGTGGGAACCGGGCTGGGATTACCTCAGTACCAACAGTACCAAGGATACAAAGCATGTCAGAGATCATTTACGGCTGGCTCAGGGCTCACTCTGGGGACTTCCGGCTCTCTTTTTTGATGACTTGAGAGAGGGGTCTCTGGCTGATTTCTTCAACTCACAAACCCTGGATGTTGAGGTCTATGGGGAAGACTCATGTCTGCCAGGTGACTCTCGGTGTGGGTCCGGGGAAGGTTAGAGGACTGCCTCCGTGAAGATAATCTTCTGTCTCAACACCCTGTCCTTGCGAGGGCTGGGTCTGAGCTGCTGGCAGAGTCCACACTTCTGTGGAATATGGCCTTACTTGAGGCAGCATATGCACTGGGAGTGCTTGTCTGCTACATGGATGGCCTCTTTGCAGGAGAGACATTTGTTGAAGCCCAGTAAACCCTGTGGGGTGGGGGGAAGGGTCTCCGATGAAAAAGTTGGGGTGGGGGATTTGTGGGGGAAGTGTGTTTGTTTGTCTGTTTGTTTGGGAAGAACGTACAAAAAGAAAAAACTACAACTAAGTCTCGGGAGACTGACTAACTATAGAAATGTAAAAGAAGGTGATGGTCATAAACAGACTGCTAATAGCTCAATCTCTAGCCCTGGAGGTTGAAAAGGAACTGAGCGGGATTAGCCCCTGTGCACTGGGCTAGCCTCATGGTGGGGCACGAGGAGAGAGAGTCCATGTGCGGGCCTAACGGACACTGTTATTGAGGTTCTCCGACGAGCAATGCAGGGACGCAAGCACACCTACAGTGGAACACCCATATGGACACTACTCAAAGAAGAATTTTAAAATTACCTTGCTTTGTTTCTAGACATGATTAAGTATTCTTCCACACTGAAACCCGAGAGGTTGTACAGAACATGCCCTTTCCTGTTCTCCAGGTAGGCAGCAGACACATTGAAGCTTGGACACTTCTGGAAAACAATATACATATATCAGTAAGGTTATTTTAAAAACCTCAGCCACTATTTTTTAGCCATGATTCTGAATACACACTCAAACTTTACTGCCTTGCTTTTCAGCTGGATTGGCTTTTTCTGGCTTTTATAACTTTTCAACAAATTAGGTATGTTTTTTATGTTCATAGGACATCTGAAATCGTGGTAACTGTCACTAGTAAATCAAAGCCACCTTTTATTTCCGTTGTAACCTTATCAGTCAACTTTGTTTTGGAAACAACATTTTTTATCATGCAATTTTGGGAAAGTTTACAGCAATGAAAAGGCAATGAGACTTTTACAGCCACTATCATTCATCTGCTGAAGCTGAAAATAAACACACAAAATTCATTGAACAGAGTATGAGGGGGAGACAGGATTCAAATTCATGTGATGTGTTTGATGAGAAATACATGAAAACTTTCTTTAATGATTTATGGGAATTCTCTCTTTGGGCCAGAGAGTAGGAAGAAGAGATACAAAAATCTGGTGAATGAGGAGGGATGTAATATGGTGGTCATAAGCTCACAAACAACTATCTACTCCAAGATCTTTTCCTCAGAGGCTGGCTTCATTTTCAAATGTGAGCAAATGAACTCAAAATGCTGTCCTAATAACCTGCAGATTTCTAACTTCTATCAGCTGGGGGGGGGAGAGAACACACTCTTCCGACTCTGAAATTAGACGAACTTTCAGTTTATTAAACATTATTTTGTATTTTAACCACTTAATTTTGTACTGTGAAGTTTAATTTCCATATTGTCTTAAAGGCAAAGTTCTGCCTGCTGATATAAGTTCAACTCCTCTAACTTGTGTTATCTCAATTCAAGTGGTATGAGCACGATGGAGGGCAATTTTTTACCCTAATATTGCTGGTATTGTTTGCAGTGTACATTATATTCAGATAATAGAACATTTTCATACAGAGAGATTCTCTGCCCCCTCCCCAGCCCCCAAGCTTGAGCTCTATTATCTCCAGAGCAGATAAGAATAAACTACAGTAATAGAGGGTGGAAGTGGGGCAGTGATCTGTTCATTCTTATTACAGTTACAAGACTATTGCAGGATGCAAATGAGGGTTTGGGAATAGATAGGGGGCACTTGGCTAACAAAACCCCAGAGTGGTGGTGTTCACAAGCGCACAAGGTGGAGGACAAAAGTTCCATTGTGCAGGTGCCGGCCACATTTGCAGTCCTTGTGCTATCCTGCATACAAGGACTGCTTCCTGCTAGTGTTTCACTGGGTTCCAACACCCCATCCCAACCTCCAAAGGGTGAAGAGGAGATGAGACCAGTCCCCAGCCTTCTCTGCACTGCCAAGTTGAGTTTGATAGCCATAGATCAAATGCTGCTAAGACAGGTTTGAGCCCTAACTCCACAAATGCCCAGATCTTGGTTTTGCTGGGCTTATCACATTCAGATTTACACAAAATTATATCTGAAATGTCTGACAGCTATCTTGGGGAAAATATGTCTTTAACAAAAAATTGTTTCATATACAGTGTCCTCACAGTGATACATTTCTGGAAGATATGATAGTTCACAAGGTTGACATAGTGACGGCAAGTGTTTTGTCTAGATGTAGCCTAATATTATTTTATACATTATTTCCCTGAAATCTTTAGAAAATTAAGTCAAAGCAATACTAGAGACAGAATGAAAATCACCAGTCATAATGAGCCCAATCCATTAGTTTCATTTTGTTAAGGAAAGGAATAAAATATACCCGATGATCTGTCACACACCCACATGCATCCAAGAATTCCTGTGGTGGACTAGGCTCAGTCTGCCAGCATGAATCATTTTTTCTACTGGAGCAAAAATAACAATAGGAACAATCATTAAAAGATAAACTATAATATTTTATCTAACAGTGGATGTCGAAAGAATGACAAACAGATGCTGTATCTTGACCACCTCCATCTTCACCACCTCCACAATACTGGTGCTAAAACAATGGTTGTATTGTTGTTCAATGAAATGTCAATTTTATTCATCGTGGATCAGTGTAATAACTTCTGACATTTCTCACTTAGTGGCTTCTAACTTGTCACTGCAAACATCTGACAAGTGCATGCAAATCAATATTTCCCTGAGCAAACAGCCAATTAGTTGTACATCAGGTTTTTGTGTGCGTAACACGGATGCAAGTAAACATACTACCCAAACCAGTCATGTCTAACTTGGAAAATCTGGCCTTCTCTTTAACGAACATTGATTCAGTATAGTGTCACTAGCAGTTACTGACTGTATCACCAACCTTCATTCTTACTGACTTCGGACCTGATCCAAATCCTGCTGAAATTAATTGGAACGTTCCCACAGACTTCAATGGGACTTACAAGCCTATTATGCATTTCAGCTAGAACCCAGCTCATTCATCAATACAATTTTTTAAAAGTCATACTAAAATGGTCAAACAAAGCATAAGCTGTATGGACATACTATATAAAATAGGACATAAAATTATTTAATCACAGGATTCCATGTTATCCATTCTTTTACTTTTGGAGGCACATATATATTACATAATAACAATACATAATATATTCTATTAAACTTACATTTCATAAGGAAAGATTGAATCCAGTGTTCTACATCTAGTGAAGATTATTCCTATTCAGGCAGCTAATAGCTAATAACTGTTTAATGAATAAATATTATAACATTAACAAAATCTTACAAAACATGAAATGTAAATAGTAACTATTGATTCACTCCCCCTTGCGAGAATCTCTGTATCAACAGCAGTAATCATTAGTCACTTAGTACTTTAAAAAAGTTGCATTGTTCATACTTACACATCTTGTCTTGAATAGGTGCATGGGTGATCCTGGCCTGCAAAATGTCTCAACAGCACATAAGAAAGGTTTCCTAGATCATCACTTTCAGTGCTGCTCAGAGGAAAGGGGGAATAAATAAGGTCATTAGAACTAAGGAGATCCACATTCAAGTACAAGATAGAAACTGAGGCAGCATAAAATAACTCTGTTCAAAACATGTGCCCTGGCTATATAGTCACAATAGCTTTGAGACAGAAGAATAGCTCACAGTTTATTTCACTGATTAAAAACTAACATTTTTTAAAAACTAAACTAATGGTGAAGGATTTCAAAGTAAAGGTTACTACATGGACCTTAACTCTGCCTATGCTCCAGTTATTGGCATGAATCTCCATCAGTTGCCATAAAAAAGAAATTTAAGTCTTTCACATTTCATGTATAAGTATGGACTTTTGTTTTATGATACAACCTGCATCCTCCTTTTTGACCTATGTCAGGCGCAGGAAGCATCTCTATCCAATATTGCAAGGCAATATATAGTATTGTGGCAGTCTGTTGTCTGCACTTGGTATAGAAAAGGACTGCGGACCCTGTAAACTGGGCTGCACCAACAGACATTGACAGATCCAAAGGAAACACCTGCAGAGCTAGTACGTTCCACAGCCATAAGTACAGCAGTTAAAAGTTCAATAACAGAGATGCTAGATCTTATAACTGCTGGCTTGCATTTGTAGACCAAGAAAGCTTTATAGGCAATGCCTCCAGACCTAGTAAACCAAACAGAAATAAGCTAAAGCAATAAACATATGCACATGTGTATGATTGTGTGCACACACATACATTATATAAAAATGCTAATGACCCATCTTGAAAGAGATTGCCCAATCCAGCCTGATCCAAAGCCTCTGTCCTTTCTCCACCATTTGCTTTGTGCCTCAGCTCATAATAAGATGCATTTCTGTTATTCAAATAGATGCAATTTACCCATCACTATTATCCACACAATTGAAATAAGTGACTAACAAATTTTTGATGGGGTGAGCAGCTCTCAAGACATTTTGTTTTTAAAAAATCCATTTGCTATAAAATGTGAGTTTGATTACTCTGCTTAGAGAAAAAAAACCTTAAATAATCAAAAATGACGATCCTGCTCCAGAGTTACTGACGATGATGATAAACGGGTTTTTTACCTAAAGAAGGAGGATTCTGCGTTGTCATAAAGGCCTGGCATCAGCTTGAGTGAAGGATAATCAATAGCTAATGGCTTCACAGTAAACAACGCCATTGCCATGGCGACAAAGAGGACAGGGAGCAGAACATTTGATAGAGCTCCTCTCCAGTCTCGCCTGGTGTGGTGAAACCGCTTCATTAAAAGGGCAGCAATCTGTGTGAGAACAAGCCTTGTTCCACGCACACTCCGGGCATCCAGGAGTGAGCTACCTGCTGGGAGACAGACAAAGCTCTTCACAAACATGCACTGTCATTTCTGGGAAATCACATGATTCTCATCTGATGCTAGATCCGCAAACAGAGAACATGATAACCTCTTTAAAAATATATCTCTCTTTCTCTCTCTACCTTCCCTGGGAAACATTTAGTCTCTGATCAAGGATAAAAATAAAACAGCCATAACAACAAATGATGATAAAACAAAATCACAGGCCCAATCTTGCACTCCTGACTCAGATAAAAATAACTACTGAAGTCAATGGTGGAAGTCAATGAGAGTTTTGCTTGAGTATGGGCTGTGGTGCAGTTCGAAGGAACTGGAACAATAAACCCACAAACAATCCTGCTTACCATTTTCGGTATAAGGCATTTTGTGTTTTCAAAGTGCTACACAAATATTCTCTCAAATTTTAACATTTAGCCACAGGCCTCAGGAGGAGGCGCTATAGAGCTGCATTGCTCCACAAGGCATACAGGGCCCTCAGAAATGCACAAATCTGGCCACAGCAACCCAGAGAGGATTTTGCCACCTGCAGCAGTATTTGGAATGGTGCAACATGATCCTATGATAACCGTGGGTTCCCCCTGAGAATCGTGAGGCATCTCGCTATTATCTGCCCTTAGCATGAGGGAGTCTTGTCTGTGCCGGCTGTGGATCAGCTCCCTGAATCCACCAGCCTTTGGCAACACGAGCACAACCTTCCAGGCCTTGTTCTCCCTCTACAGGTTAGCAATAGGCACACACCAACCCCCGAATCCTCCCAGTGTCCTTCTGCAATGCTCAGTACCTGTTCCACTGAACATACACATGACTGTCTGATTTGCTACTCCCAAAGGAGTAGTACTCACCAGCTTCCAAGATTCAACTCAGGATCCTCACTCTACGTAACACACAACACATATTTTACTTACACACACACAAACAAAGAATAAGTTTATTATCAAAGAACAGGTTTCAGAGTAGCGGCCGTGTTAGTCTGTATTCGCAAAAAGAAAAGGAATACTTGGGGCACCTTAGAGACTAACAAATTTATTTGAGCATAATCTTTCATGAGCTACAGCTCACTTCATGGAAGAACAGAGATTCAAGTAACAGAATGTAAGAATATTGGAAAGCAAAAGCATAACATCTCCTACAAGATACCTTATCCTATGTCATTTTCTCAGCATTTTCAACCAGGCTGGCTGAAATCCCCCCTTTCACAAGATCAAGGCCGCTGTCAGTTCGTCTTCATAGATGACAGGATAACTGGGGGTTCATCTGCACCCCAGATATAGTTTCAAAAGTTCCTTCTCACTCCTAAGCAGGATGACCCTTCTTGTTTTTGTTCTTTCCCACAGCCCACATACCCTGTTGATTAACATCTTGCTCAGACTGTAAATGGGTGCCCATTGCAAAACCAATACTTAATTTGCACATGACTAGCCAAGTGACATAAGTGTTTCTTCTCCCTTTGCCTCTGCTCCGCAGGTATGAAAAAAAGAGTGGTGGGACCAAGGTCCCATCTCATCTCTGCCGCATTGGGGGCCCTGTGCACAACTGTGAGAGTGCTGAGTATACAATTTTGTCATGCCCTTGCCCAGGCCATGGAAAGGGGGTGGGTTCCCTCCCTGCACCCTGGATAAGTGCCTGTTATTATAGTCTTGACCTGTGTGGACACCAAGGATCTGATCTAACTCCCACTGAAATCAATGAGACTTTTTCAGTTGGCTTTAATAGGAGCTGGGCCACCTATCAAGAGAAAATATTGTAATATCACAGGAACTAAACGTGAAAAAGTCCCATTAATGCATTCAGTTCATCTCTCTGTCAATACAGGAATCTCCCCTATAGAACATGTTCTAATGTTTTATCCAACCAAACTGATGGCTCCAAATCCCAGCTGACAGATCTTCCATCACTACCCTATGGGAAACCCCATCCATGGTTAAACCCCTGTGAATACTGCTAATTACTTCCTCTTCATTCTTGACATTAATACCCTTCAAATATGTGTAACACTATTACCATGCCCCTTACCACCATTCAGTTGCAGGTTAGCCAAACTCTGTGTGTGTGTGTATTTATATATTTATATTTCTACTTTCTCTTTTGGTTAAAATACACTGGTCTCTGGGGTTGCTTTTTAACAGCAGGTGTTTGTAGTGTTGTAAGACCGAATGGCTTGTTTGCACTAGGGCTCAATAAGATCTAAGAAGAACTATCATATCTAGTTAGATTTGTCCCTCTTATCTTGCATTCTATGTATTGAGCTGTTCATAGATGTTATTTCTGCACTAGATTTTAACCATTGTTTGTGCGGGTGCTTTCAGTGAGCCTCGGAGTCAATTGTTTCTTGCCTTTCATGGTTTCTTCTGGTGCACTGGAATTTTCTTCTTTAATTTTGAAAGGTGACTCCTCATATTGGCATGGGGCGGTGTTTTATATAGAGAACAATCTCAGTTAAACATAAAATGATGGCAGTTGCAGAGGGAGGGGGAAAGGTTAGTGAGTACAAATCCAGAAGAAAAGAGTTAGTTTTGATACAGATACGGGGAGAGAAGTTGGACTGATGAAGATAGAGATAATATCAAAAGCTGAATTTACTTGCATCCGAGAGTGCTAAAGGAGTTGGCGGCTGTGATTGCAGAGCCATTGGCCATTATCTTTGAAAACTCATGGCGATCGGGGGAAGTCCCGGACGACTGGAAAAAGGCTAATGTAGTGACCATCTTTAAAAAAGGGAAGAAGGAGGATCCTGGGAACTACAGGCCAGTCAGCCTCACCTCAGTCCCTGGAAAAATCATGGAGCAGGTCCTCAAGGAATCAATCCTGAAGCACTTACACAAGAGGAAAGTGATCAGGAACAGTCAGCATAGATTCACCAAGGGAAGGTCATGCCTGACTAATCTAATCGCCTTCTATGATGAAATTACTGGTTCTGTGGATGAAGGGAAAGCAGTGGATGTATTGTTTCTTGACTTTAGCAAAGCTTTTGACACGGTCTCCCACAGTATTCTTGTCAGCAAGTTACAGAAGTATGGGCTGGATGAATGCACTATAAGGTAGGTAGAAAGTTGGCTAGATTGTAGGGCTCAATGGTAGTGATCAATGGCTCAATGTCTAGATGGCAGCCGGTATCAAGTGGAGTGCCCCAAGGGTCGGGTCCTGGGGCCGGTTTTGTTCAATATCTTCATAAATGATCTAGAGGATGGTGTGGATTGCACTCTCAGCAAATTTGCGGATGATACTAAACTAGGAGGAGTGGTAGATACGGTGGCAGGTAGGGATAGGATACAGAGGGACCTAGACAAATTGGAGGATTGGGCCAAAAGAAATCTGATGAGGTTCAACAAGGATAAGTGCAGGGTCCTGCACTTAGGACGGAAGAATCCAACGCACCGCTACAGACTAGGGACCAAATGGCTAGGCAGCAGTTCTGCGGAAAAGGACCTAGGGGTGACAGTGGACGAGAAGCTGGATATGAGTCAACAGTGTGCCCTTGTTGCCAAGAAGGCCAATGGCATTTTGGGATGTATAAGTAGGGGCATAGCCAGCAGATCGAGGGATGTGATCATTCCCCTCTATTCGACATTGGTGAGGCCTCATCTGGAGTACTGTGTCCAGTTTTGGGCCCCACACTACAAGAAGGATGTGGATAAATTGGAGAGAGTGCAGCGAAGGGCAACAAAAATGATTAGGGGTCTGGAACACATGACTTATGAGGAGAGGCTGAGGGAACTGGGACTATTTAGTCTGTAGAAGAGAAGAACGAGGGGGGATTTGATAGCTGCTTTCAACTACCTGAGAGGTGGTTCCAAAGAGGATGGTTCTAGACTATTCTCAGTGGTAGAAGATGACAGGACAAGGAATAATGGTCTCAAGTTGCAGTGGGGGAGGTTTAGGTTGGATATTAGGAAAAACTTCTTCACTAGGAGGGTGGTGAAACACTGGAATGCATTACCTAGGGATGTTGTAGAATCTCCTTCCTTAGAAGTTTTTAAGGTCAGGCTTGACAAAGCCCTGGCTGGGATGATTTAATTGGGGATTGGTCCTGCTTTGAGCAGGGGTTGGACTAGATGACCTCCTGAGGTCCCTTCCAACCCTGATATTCTATGATTCTATGATACTGCAGACATTTGGCTTTTGAAAAACATAGGCCAAATTCTGTGCTCATTCCCATACTGTGTATCCTCAGTGAAAGTCCATTGATCTACATGGTCCATTGCACAGAACTTGGCCAATGGGTTTCTTGTTACATTCAAAATTCCGTACATTTTGTCATAAGAAATTGCAATATTATAAACCATAAGTTGAGTTTGCTGAAGACAGCATAAAAGTGTCTTTAACTAAGGCTGTATTTTTGTAACTTACACCGAGGGGGCTGGTGAGAACAGGTAGGGGACAGGAAGTAAATATCAAGCCCAGTGATGAAATATTAAGCTTTACTCACTGGAAATTATGACCATTTTAATTAGCATGTCTGGAGGGGAACAAAAGGAGCAGTATCTTCCTTGGAGAAATTTCACCTCTAACTCACAATCTGCACCTTTGGCTCCCTATTTTGCATCAGTCCCATATAGTTCACCATTCATGCTCTTTAACGAAGGTTGAAAACTTTGGCACCACTTTAATTTCAGCTAGAGTCACAATTTAAGAGACTCTTATGCTTGAATTCCCCAGATAGCCCCACACAGGCAGCAACATATATTGCAGGCTTAACTGTGGCTTTGAAAGCCATGGCAACGGAAGGGGGATGCAAGCATGTACCATACTAGTGGATTAGCCCCAGGATTCTGTTTCCAGACCTCTGAGGCAGCCGGAATGCCTCCAGGGTCCCTAGAGACACACCACATCTCTGTTTTGAGAATTTTGAATTTGCAGCATGCACTCCCCTGACCTCAGACTTCCAGCTGGTGCTGCCCTAGCACAGATTCAAAGAGGCATGGAAGGGATCCCTGCTTTCTATTCTCACTCTGCACTTGGGCTCCCATGCAGTGTCAGTCATGGTAGGCTCTATGAAGGTTCACAAACTACAATGCACGTCTGCATTAAATATGCTACTGAGCCAAATTATTCACTACGGGCTTGATACAACACGCAGCACAGCCCACAGACATTTTTCTACTGTCTTTGATGGACATTAAATCAAGGCCTAAATGCAGTCGCACTTAAACGACAGAGGTTACACTAGCTCTGGGGAGCATTTATCCCACTCTTCTCACCTTCTTCTTCCCCTCACGAAAGTGATTTTTATTTCAGAACAAGGAAAACAAGCCAGACAGGCTGAAATAAATCACTGTAAAATCTCCATGAAAGAGAAAGCGAAATGTATTTCTCACATGGCAGGAAACCTCAGAACCCAGCTCCCTGCACACCTACCAGGGACAATGGTATCATAATGTAAATCCCCCCTACATTTATAGCTGCACATGCCATAGTTTGTCTCTGGGGTTTGGGTCCATTAGAGAGAGAAGGGCTTAGCTACAAAATTCAGATCCACATCTGCATTCCAAACCCCACCTCACAGTCCCTGGGATGTTTTGATGTTGGGTTTGGGAGCCATATTTTTAATTAAGACTGCTTAAGAGAACACAACTTGAGTGAAAAAAGAAGAGTTCATTTAATGGATTTCTTATGTACTTTTAAATCTCTACCAGGAATACTGACCAAGATTTTTGCATGTGACAAGGGATTTTGGATGTCTGATTTAAGACACCTTGAAGTACCCTGGTTATCAGAGGATGGTATTCCACACTTTCTGAAAATCAGACTCTCTTAAAGCATCTCACAATTGAGGCACACAAAATTAGTGACTTTTTAAAGTCTTGGTCAATGCATTTTCAACAGAACAGTATGTTGCTGAGATAAAAGCACAAATGAATAACATGGCCACATGGGAATAAATCACACAATGGGATCTGAATCATTCACAGTGTCTGACTTTTGGAACATAATTCACAGGTCCAAGGTAAAAGACAAATATGGTGATTTCTTAGGGAAAAGTCTGACAATGAAAATACAACTCTGAATTCACCTGCTTCTCAGGAAAAAAGAGAAAAGAAAAATAGTAGCAAAATAAGTCAGGTATTTCAACAGATAGAGAAAACATAGGACTTACAAAGACTGGATCAGACAGAAGGTCCATCTAGTCTGGTATCCTGATCAACAGTGGCCATCACCAGATGCTTCAAGGGAAGATGCAAGGAGCCCCCCTTAGGGAGATGTGGGATAATCCATCACAGAGGGAAGACCCCTCATGACCCAAAACACTTTGAGATTGGTGTAAATCCTAAAGCATGATATTTTACCTTCACTATCAACAATCCAAATCTTTTCAATCTTTCAGCAGGTAATAATTTGTCCATGTCCCTAATCATTCTCACTGCTTGTCTCTGAACCCCCCTCTACTTCAAAAAATATCATTTTTATCTGAATGACCAGTACTGCACACAATGTTCCAGATGAGGGTGAACCATGGATTTATACAAATGGCATGAAACTTCTTTGCATTCTCCATCCCATTCCTTAGGCAACTTACCATTTTTGTTGCTTTTTTGACTGCACCTAATGGGAATCTGGGAACTGGCAGGCACAAGTCCACCCACAGCAAAAGGTCCCTCCCCCCAGGCTGCATAACAAACATAGGTCTATGTAGACCTTTCCACGTTCACTTGAAATTCACCCAAGCATGTCCTGTTTTTTTCATTGAAAATGTGATGTATTTGCTTATAACTGGAATTCAGAATCATTTTTGCTTTGCTTGATGTAAGGAAGTAGTTCCTTACATCCCTTTTGTACGCATGTCAGGAGGCATAAGCAAAGCACAAACTTATGAGAATCAAGAGTTTTTCAATTGGTAAAGTAATTATAATAGAAAAGGACCAACCAACCTCCCAATTATGAATTTAACTTTCATGCTGATGGCATATAGAAACCTTCACATGAATAATTTAGCTGATAAAATTAAAAATCTGACCCAACTGTTAAAAATTGTCTTATATGACTTATGAGTGCAATTATGTCCACAATTAAATTGTACTTCCCAATTCACCCAGACTCTCCCTTTGCATTTCAGAGACGATTATTAGTGAATTTTAATTCATGAAGCTACAGAAAAATGAGACAGAAAGCAATCAACTCATTTCAATGAGTCCCGTAGTTTTGGACTCCAGGAACCCAGAATTTATAACTCATTCCAAAGTTCATAGGTTCCAGAATTCTGAACAGTACCAAAGGTTTTGAAGTTCTCATTTAGGATATAAAACTGCTGTGTTAAAATTAGTTGAAAAAACAATGTGTATGTTTTTAAATGTCTTTTGTCATACAGAAGCACAGTAGGAAGGAGGGTGTCTAACTATTACAGAAGGTGACTGGGAGTCAGAGGTCCTAGCTTCTGTTTTGAATTTTTAACTGATTCAACTGTGAGGTTAAGTGACTTGCCCAAAGCCCATCTCTGCATCTGTTTATCCATCTGTAAAACAAAGATATTTATTGACCTCACAAGTGTTGTGAAGATTTTTATAAAGTGCTTTGAGATTTTTGGATGAAAAGTGCCTTAACAGTGGAGAACATGAAGGGATAAGCCATGCCTTGTGAATCCATGGAATCATAGAACTGGAAGGGACCTCAAGAGGTCATATAGTCAAATCCCTGGCACTCATGGCAGGATTATGTATTATCTAGACCATCCCTGGCAGGTGTTTGTCTAATCTGCTCTTAAAAATCTCCAATGATGGAGCATTTTTATATAATGTATGTGTGTGCACACAATCATACACATGTGCATATGTTTATTGCTTTAGCTTATTTCTGTTT
Organism: Eretmochelys imbricata; assembly: GCF_965152235.1. NCBI lineage: Eukaryota > Metazoa > Chordata > Testudines > Cheloniidae > Eretmochelys > Eretmochelys imbricata. The sequence continues at coordinate 168,233,114 of NC_135573.1, forward strand.
GGTTTACTAGGTCTGGAGGCATTGCCTATAAAGCTTTCTTTATAAAGCTTTATAGGCAATGATCCTTTCTAAATTCAAAGATAATCACTAATGGCTCAGATATCTCCTCAGTCAGCTCCTTGAGTATTCTAAGATTTATATCATCAGGCCCTGGTGACTTGAAGACATCTAACTTGTCTAAGTAAATTTTAACTTGTTCTTTCCCTATTTTAGCATCTGATCCTACCTCATTTTCACTGGTATTTCCTATGTTAGATGTCCAAGCACTACTAATCTTTTTAGTGAGAGCTGAAACAAAAAAGTCATTTAGCCATTTCCACATTTTCTTTTATTGTCCCCAGCCCTTGAGTGGTTCCGTGCATAGAAGGACCAATTCATATGCTGAACTACCCTATCTATGAGAAATGGGGGCACAAGCTACCTCCATGGTAGAGCTAATGATAAAATCTAGTTTATTTGTAAGGAAAAATTCCCAGGGAATAGAAATTAAATAAAACTTTCAGGTGTTACATGGAAAATTTTGTTTCCACAATGTTTCAAATCAAGACAAAATAAAAACTTGTTTCATTTCATTTGAAATATTTTAGACTCAAAGTGTCATTGAATTTAAAGTCAGAAGAGACCACCAGCTCATCAAGTCTGACCTCTTGTGTATCACAAGATACCACCACCAGCACCCACATGCTAAACCCAACAACCAAAATTAGCCCAATGTATTACAACCCACAAGAGATTATACTATTATGTGCCACAAGTAGAGAATCGGAAACAATTTTATTTTGAGAAGTTGATTCAAAACAATTCATTTTTGTTTTAGAATTTATACTCCAGAAAATGTTGATTTCAGTGAAGCCCCATTTTTCAATGGGAAAATTTTCTAGATGAAAAATGTCAACCAGCTGTGGAGTAGAGCTTTATATCTATTTCCCTCTGCAAAAGAACTCTGCATGGGACTTAAGATCCATGAACAGAAGAGCTGAAGTAGCTGTGGGGGCAAGACCCCCACAAACCTCTGTGGAATCTGCTTGGGAATTAGTACAGCTGAAGCTGGACAGCAGGCACAGAGTGATTCAGTTGTGACTCCATGACCTGGTAGAGGGGATTTTTCCTGCTTCCAAATGCAGATTGACCTAGCTCATTTTTTTCAACCCAGGCACTGGGCAGAGGATTTCCTTTATGTATGTAAGGCATTCAAAGGGCTTACGATATCATATATTGGGCATTTAGTACATGGCTTATAAGGTCCGAACCTGGGAAAGCAAGGTCATCATCATCATCAGATAAGCAAGTGGCTGAAGATTTCGGTGACGCGTAAAATTCAGTTCATACAGAAAAACCACAGCACCCACAAGACAACAGACACAACATATGGAGTGCACCAAAACAAGATGGGGTTCATTAGAAAAAAAACTTGCTGGCAACTTTTTCTGGCCAGCAGCCTCTCTAGGTGCCCAGTTCCTGCTATTCTCAGAGAGCTGAGGAGAGAGGAAGCCCCTTCATTTGTATGCTAGACCCTTCTCTGCTTCTGGAGAAACAGCCTTGACTTAGCCCATCACTTACTATAAGGAGGAATTTATTTTTAGGCCTTTGTTACCATCAAACTTACTCATATGGGGCCTACTTCACACAGCCTACCTCAGTAGGCTTAAAGTAGATCTGGGTTCCTCTTAACTGAGGATGGTAGATCTCACAAGATCTCCCCCATCAAAAAAGAACATCAAAGCCTGCCTAACTGCTAATACCCCCCACATACCTATTCTAGAAATATGTACAAAAAGTACAGCAGAACTTGCATTTAGTTCAATGCTACAGTCTCTGGGCTGGCTGGGCTTAGGATCATTGTAGCAATATACCTAGCCAATGTGTGACTGGGAGCAAGCACCTTGTGGCCCTCTCAAAGCTGGATCAACAGCTTGTGGGAGAACAAGCATCTCACCTTTATCAGCTAAAGGGAAAGACGAGGTTGAGCCTTTGAGGGTGGTGAGAAATGTAAAATGAGGATGGGTGTATGGACAGCCACCCATGCTCACTTCCCACCCCTCCACTCCCAATAAGTGCATTTTTAGTGTTTCTATCTGGGATTTTACTACACTCATGACAGATTTATACCCAAACCACAATTTCTGAATCTAGATTCCATGTTTGGGATTAATGTTTAGGTTTGCCTCAATGTGTAAACACATTGTATAGTTCAATATAAAATAGATATTAAATGCTGATTTAAAATACATTGCTATTACATACGGAGGGAAAAAAGCCACAAGAATCACAGCCTCTCCCCCATTTTGGCTTTTATTTCAATTCCATACACTACACCATGCAATACGCTAAGAAATTTATCGAACAACTCATGATCGATCTGTCAATCATCGATCTGTCAGATACACAGGGTGCACATTCCTTGTTCTGGTTGCTGGAAAAAAGCAGTTAAGTAAGCAATTTTCCAGTTGCCATGCAGCTGTGTTTCAAATGTTATGCAATTGTTACAAACATTTCACCACTGGTTCAAAAACACACTACTCCTCTCGCACACAGTGATGACAATGGCCAGAATGTTAACAGCATCTGCTTCCCTTGCCTTTTTCGGAGATTGTTTTGGGACAGTTAACTAGCAAATGGATAATTCGTTGCACCTTGTATTGTATCTTGGGTACTACTGACTAAATGATATCTGGATCAGGGAGTTGGCTACATAACCACTACTGACATACATTGAGCTCTGTGTTGTTGATGGAAATGTGGGATCACAGCCTCAAAGTGAGTGGGAGATGCACACACATTTCCATAGGTAGTATGAATAATTTCAAAACCAAAAAATATCCCCTGGCAATCCATCTGTATAGGCTACTGAATCACCATACATAGCCAGCCTTAGTCTGACTTTCTGTGAAAGTGTAAAAATCAGACTAAGGAAGTTTCAACAGGCATGCTTTTTTCCAGATGGCTACTCGTGGATGTACCAAATGAATCCTAACTCTTCTTGGCTGAAAAACTCATACACTAAGCATATCAGGACCATACAGTCAAGTGAAATTCAATTAATTCATTTCAGGATACTTTTTAGACAATATCATCACTAGTTTGTTATACCATTTAGCGTTGAAATTTTATAAAGAGCTGTGCAAATGAAAAGTTGAAAAGTGAAAGAAGGAAAAGTTATTCAAACACACATATGCATCTGACAATTTTATTTTGTAAAAAATATTTTTCCCTATGCATTCTGATAACTCACTTGGCTGGATTAACCCAATAGCTGCAAATAGCTACGCGGATTTTAATTAACCGAACCTACTCTTATTATCTTGTAAGGCTCTCTGATGACTGTGATATATCTAGGTAGGTCAGATAAACAGAGACACTGGTGTGTTGAGAGAGACAGAACAGTGCTCACTATGCGTGAAATTCTCACATACGCCAGAGGTCCAGCATAAGATTTATGCACTATACAAGTGCCATTTAATCCCCCTTTGGAAGTCTCAAACCTCAACTCTGGGGCACAATGCATGATAATAACATGCTAACGAAGAGGTAAACACAAGATCACTCCATGAACAGTTAGGAAGAGAACCCAGGATTCTAACATGGTAGACCTAAATCCTATCTAATTGACACCCTGCCTTTCAGATTGAATGTGCTATTTATTCTCCCTCTAAGCACTAAACCAGATTCTTTTCTCAGAGCCAGGGATATCAAGCCAGGATTCCTGATAGCCAGTACGTTCCGCACTAGGAAACAGTTGTGCAACCCACTGGAAAAGCGTGGGTTAAGTCCTCCTCTAGTGCATGAACTAAGTACTGGCTAACAATTGCTCCTATAGCTCAGGTAGTGAGGATTCCAGAATGGGGGAGAAGGGAGAGGTCTGTCAGTTATACGATGTCTATACTTACTGGTAGATCAGCACTGCTGTGATCGATGTAGCAGTGTCAATTTAGCGGGTCTGGTGACTTAGGTCGGCTTACCGCAGTAGTGTAGACCAGCCCCTTACCTCATATGCTAGTACAAAATTTTAATGATGGCATCATGAAGAACAACATGAAGCCAGAATAACTTCCCAAATGTACAGAATGTGGGACAGTCAGATGTGCTGGTCTGTTGATTCCAGAACATTTGTTATCTGGGTACATATTGCTTTTTTTGTTATCTGTTGGAAGTGGAAGTGAAAGCCTGATGCAGTGCTGAACCGTGTTACCATGCAGATAAGGAATGCAAGAAACTTTTCTCTTAGCTTTTTATTTCCATGCTTTTCAGCTTTTCCATTGGTGGGCTGTGACCTGATTGAAACTTCACAGTCAATAAACCAAGTTTTTGTGTGTTTATTCAGTAATGTGTGTGAGGCATTTAGATACTACAATGGGGAGCATTAAAGAAAGGCCTATAAATAAAATAAAGTGTTTTTCCCCCTTCTCCAAATGCAATAAAAGCTGTAGCCCTTATACATGCCAAGTATCAAATTTAAAAATAAGGCTGTTTTCTCACAACCCACCCAAATCTGAAACACTGGTTTGGTTAAAACACAAACAAAAGAAGCATGGAGTCCAAACCACCTTCTCATAATTCAAAAATGAATAACCTAAAAAATGAAGTTACATGATGCTTACTAGAAAAAAAAAATCAACTCAGACTGGGCATGAGTAATTTTAGCTGAAGTTTTGTTTTGTTATTTCTTTTGAGAAATCTGTAATCAAATGAAAGTGGAGTTTAAAATGGAGGTACCATCAACCCTATCTACAGTCTTGTTAGTACAACTCTCAAACAGAACAAAGTGTATTTTATGCATGGTAGTTATTCTTTAGATATTTATGCATTAGATGAGACAAAACACCAATGACTCAACATCACAGTTCTTTCATTAGCCATTGTATAAATCTTTTCTGGAGTAAAAGTTCTTTTAATTAGCACTCTGCATTCTTAGCAGTATTTTTCCTACTGTACAAGAAAACATAACAATACCTGAACTTTAAAAATGCCTGAATAATTTAACGCATCTGAATTTCTTGGGGCAGCTACATGAACAGTGATGTCAAATACATACTTAAGGTTTTAAAGTGCATGTGTGTGTGTGTGTGTGAATATATATATATTTACATTCCCTATTAAAAATGTAAATTGAGCTTGCAAAATAAAGCAAAGGTAGGAAATGCCAGAATTAATTTTCTGTAGACAGGCTGGAAAATGGCAAGCAGTCAGTGAATTAGCAACCATTCAGTATTTCTTTTTTATCCTCTCCAATCAGTGTGTGACATTCTTCCAACCCATTCTTTACATACACCATCCAAACTCTGTAATGGAATATTTTTTTAAAAAAATTCTTAATGGACTTTTCAATTGCATTCATTGCTGTAGTATTCTAACATTAATTATTATTTTTATTTCTTGTATTAAAGTAGCAGAAATTATCTTCACAACACCGCTGTGAGGTGAGACGGCTTTATCTCCATTTTACAGGGGGAACTGAGGCACAGAGAGTTAAGACCAAAATTTATCACAAATGAAATCTTGTACCAAAAATATGAAGATTTTTTCCTCGTCTGGGTTTACAAAGACCATGCTCTGTAATGTGTCATGTGTCCTATGGTAGCAAATTATTTCAATATTACCTACGTCATGTTTACAAAATCTCAATTTTTTATTTTTGTGGCAATTAAAAAGAAATCTTTATGTCGCCTACATAGAAATGTCACGTTTCCCTTTCACAAAGGTATATTAAATTTATTTTGTAAATTAGATTACCTTACATACATTGTAAAAAACGGTTACTCACCTCTCGTAACTGTTGTTCTTCGAGCTGTGTTTTTCATATCCATTCCAATTAGGTGTGTGCGTGCCACGTGCAGAGTTGTCCAAACGTTTTTCCCCTAGCAGCACCCGTTGGGTCAGGTGTGGAGCCCCCTGGAGTGGCACCTTCATGGCGCTCAATATATGACCCTGTCAACCCAGCTCCTCCTCAGTTTCTTCTTGCCAGCTGCTCCGACAGAGGGGAAGGTGGGTGGGTTTGGAATGGATATGAGCAACGCATCTCGAAGAACAACAGTTACGAGAGGTGAGTAACCGTTTTTTCTTCTTTGAGTGATTGCTCATATCGATTCCAAGCCTTACCCAAGTGGTGGGGTTGGAGTTAAGGAAATGTTGATTGTAGCACTGCTCTATCAAAAGCCACGTCATATCTTGTGTGCCGGATGATGAAGCAGTGAGAGGTGAAAGTATGTACCAAGGCCCAAATCTGCCCTTCAGATTTCTTGGATCAGGACCTGCGTCAGGAACACCGCTGATAAGGCCTGGGCCCTAATGGAGTGTGTTGTGAGAGCTGGGGTCGGCACACTGGCCAGTACATAGCATGTATGGATGCAGGAGGTGATCCAGGAGGATATTCTTTGAGAAGAGACCAGGAGGCCTTTCATCCAGTCTGCCACTGCTACGACTAGCTGGTTCAATTTTACAAACGGCTTAGAGCACTCGATGTAGAAAGCTAGCGCTCTTCGAACATCAAGGGAGTGTAGCCGTTGCTCCCGGATACTGGGATGAGGCTTAGGGTAAAAGACAGGTAGGAAAATGTCCTCACTGATGGGGAATTGCAACACTACTTTGAGGAGAAGGGCTGGGTGTGGCCTAAGTTGCACCTTATCCTTGTGGAAAACTGTGTAAGAAGGTTACGAGGGGAGGGTCTTTAGCTCAGACACCCATCTCGCAGACGTACTGGCAACCAGGAAAGCTGTCTTCCAGGACAGATACAGGAGAGAGCAAGTCGCCATTGGTTCGAATGGGGGCCCCATGAACCTGGAAAGGACCAGGTTAAGGTCCCACACAGGTACAGGCTGCCAGATCTGAGGATGTAGGAGCTTCAAACCTTTGAGGAAGCATTCAACCATAGGGTTGGCAAAGACCAATTGACCAGATACTCCCGGGTGGAAGGCCGAGATCGCAGCAAGGTGTACCTTTATGGAGGACACCACCAGGCCTTGATGTTTCAGGTGCAGGAGGTACTCTAAGAAGAGGGGTACTGGTGCCTGGGGGGGGGGTCACGACTCTGGTCACACCAACATGAGAATCTTTTCCACTTTGCCAGATACGTGGCTCTAGTAGAGGGTTTCCGGCTGCCTCGGAGGACCTTCTTTACTTGTTCCAAGCACAGAAGTTCCATGGGGTTCAGCCATGAAGCTTCCAAGCCATGACTTGGAGGGACCATAGGTCGGGATGACAGAGGCAACTGCAGTCCTGAGTAAGTCAGTCGGGAAGGAAAGGCAAAGTGACTGGTGTGTCTACCGACAGCTCCAGTAGCGTGGTATACCAGTGCTGGCGAGGCCAAGCTGGAGCTATCAGAATTACCTTTGCCCCATCCCTGTGGATTTTGAGCAGGACCTTGTGCACAAGAGGATATGGGGGAAAGGCATAGAGCAGGTGACCTCTCCAGGGTAGCAGAAACACATCTGTGAGGGAGCCTGGGCTGTGACCCTGGAAGGAGCAGAATGTTGGGCACTTCCTGTTGTGTGAGGTGGCAAACAGGTCAACCTGGGGAAATCCCCACCTTTGGAAAATGGGTTGTAGGAGATCTGGTTGGATGGAGTTCAGTGTGTTCTGAACTCCTGGTAGAAAGGAAGCATCCAGGTGAATGGAGTGAGCTATTCAGAACTCCCACAGCCAAAGGGCCTCCTGGCATAGTGGGGAGGAACGGGCTCCTCCTTGCTTGTTGATATAAAATATGGTGGTGGTGTTGTCCATTAGAACTGCTATTCCCTGTCCTGGCAGTCAGGCCTGGAAGGCCTGGCAAGCAAGGCACACTGCCCTCAGCTCCCTGACATTGATATGGAGGGAGAGCTCATCCTGTGACCACAGGCCCTGTGTCTGAAGTTCCCCCAGTTGCACCCCCCCATCAGATAGCCAACGCATCCATAACCAGGGACAAGGAAGGTTGGGGGTTGTGCAAGAGGACTCCTCCGTACACCACTTGGGGGTTGAGCCACCAGCAAAGGTATGTGAGGACCTGTCCCGGCACCGTGACCACTGAATTCAAGCTGCTGCACCCCGGGCGGTAAGCCGAGGCGAACTACATCTGCAATGGTCTTAGCTGGAGCCTGGCATGCTGGGTCACATAAATGCAAGAAGCCACCCTTTGCTGTTGAGGTTGGGAATTGCTGGAGGCTTTGAATGATGTCCATGACGACTCAGGACTCAGGTAGAAGGCCCGTGCCTTCAGGGTTGACTTCCCCAAGTTGAGGAGGAGACCCAGCTACTCGAACTTGCACCTGACCAAGTGGAATTGGGACTGCACCTGTGTCGTGGTGCAGCCCCTGAGCAGCCAGTCATTGAGGTAGGGGTATACCTGCACCTGCCATTGATAAAGGAAAGCATCCACGACCAACATGCACCTGGTGAACATTTGGGGGCTGTTGAGAGGCCGAATGATAGGGCAGTGAATTGGTAATGTTTGCGGTTGATCACAAAGCGCAGGAAGCGCCTGTGTGCTGGACGAATCGCTATGTGGAAGTATGCATCCTTCATGTCGAGGGCGGCGTACCAGTCTCCCAGATCCAGGGAGGGGATAACAGTGCCTTGGGAGACCGTGCAGAACTTCAACTTTACCATGAATTTGTGGAGCCCACACAAGTCTGGGATAGGTCTGAGAACCCCTTGGCCTTGAGGATTAGGAAGTATCAGGAGTAGAATCCCTTGCCCCTTAGTTCCTGAGGAACGAACATATATTAAATTTCTACAGGAGTGCCCAAACCCCCTGTATAAGGAGTTGCTCGTGAGGTCCCTGAAGAGGGACAAGGAAGGGGGGTGGGAGGAAGGGTAGGTGCAGAACTGGAGAGAGTATCCCACTTCCATTCTGCAGAGAACCAGTGGTCTTAGGTTATTTGGAACCAGGCACAGTAGAAGTGGGACAAACAATTCAAAAAGGGCGGGGAAGGATCCGGTGATGAGTCTGGTGCGCTGTCCTCGGGCATCCCTTCAAAAGGCCTCCTTGGAACCCAACAATAGTTTGATCAGGCCCTGGCTTTGCCCACAGGGGTTGGAGGGCTTCCTCCTGCCTTTCTTGCTCCTTCATCTGTTGAAGTCCTGCCTCAGCTGAGGAGGGTAGGAGCGCTGCTGTGGAAGTTGAGGCTTGAAGCGTTTCTGTTGGGTTGCTGGGCTGTGCATACCCAAGGATTTCATACCCGCTCCATCAAAAGGCAGGTCCTACATTGTCAGCTGAACCTCAGGCGGTAGGGCAGAGGCTTGCAACCATGAGGTGCGTCTCATGGCAATACCTGAGGACGCAGTGCACGCCTCCAAGTCCACAGCATCCAGTGAGGCCTGTAAAGAGGTCTGTGCCAACGCCTTGCCCTCCTCTACTATGGCCCCAAACTGCTCTCTGGACTCAGTTGGCACAGGCTCCTTGAATTTGAGCATCAAGTTCCAGGAGTTGAAGTTATATCAGCTCAGAATTGCCCGCTGGTTGGCAATCCTGAGCTGGAGCCCCCCCCGTAGAGTACACTTTACGGTCAGACAAGTCCAGGCACTTGGACTTCTTGGACTTAAGCACTGGGGCCTGCTGTCCCTACCTCTCTTTCTCATTTACAGTCGCAACCACCAATGAACAGGGTTGCAGGTGCGTAAAGAGATATTCATACATGTTTGAGGGCATGAAGTACTTCCTCTCAACACCCTTCGCTGTGGGAGGGATGGAGGCCAGAGTCTGCCAGATAGTCTTGGCATTGGCCTGTATAGTTTTGACGAGGGGCAGAACCACCCTTGAAGGACCTTCTGGGCCCAGAATGTTGACCACTGAGTCCTGACTCCACCACCTCCTTGGCCTGCAGACCCATGTTGCATGCCACCCTGCGCGGGAGGTCCTGGTGGGTGTGGCTGTCTATAGGAGGTGGTCCAGAGATGGAAGTGCCTGCCACGCCCTCATCTGGGGAGGAGGACGAAGAGGCCAATGGGGAACCGGGTTCTCCAGTACCTCCTGCTCATCAGGAGCCTCACAACCTGCTTCACTGGTAGCCCCTGGTTCAGGAACCAGAGTTGGAGTCAGTTCCAAGGGGCGGCAGGGGCATGGCACCTCCTCAGCACCTCTAGGGGCAGGCCATCTGGTTGAGGCCTCGGCACCCTCGGTTCAGAGGTGGCCGATCGGGAGCCTTTAGACTGGGCACCCTGAAGCTGGTTGGTCCAAAATAGCCACTGTGCTGGTCCCTGCCCCCACCTCAGAACGTCCATGGCCTGACCAGCGCCGGTCCCACTCCAAGTACCTAGATCCTGCCTCTGAGGACCAGGATTGGGACTGCGAGGACCAGGGTGGTGCCGAGCGGTGCTGCGATCTAGAGCGGTACCATGATCTGGAGCTACATAGGGTTGTTAAGCGGCACCGGGATCGGTGCCGAGTCCAGGACCTGCTCCACGAAGGGGACAGACGTGCAGATCGGCGTCATGATCGGGAGCCCTGGCATGACCTACAGAGGTACTGCAAGTCTGACCAGTGCCACAATTGGAAGCAGTGCCGGGACTTGATCAGTGGTGCCAACAGCCGGATCATCGCTGGTTTGCCTCGAGATGGTGCCATACGCTCTGGTACCGGAGGCTTGGCGCGAATTGTAGGCGACCTTGGAGCCGTCATAGCGATGAGGTCCCTTGCGGCTGCAAAGGTGATTGGAGTGGATGGTAGCTCTACCTCCTCGATGATGTGGGCCGGGGAGTTCAACAGCACTGGACTCAGTGGTCCCCCTTGCGGCGCCGAAATCAACGGTGCCACCTCCGCAGGCTTCGGCACTGGGTGCTGCTCACGAGGATGTGCCCCACTGGCCAGCTCCAGAGTGGTGGGCCTCTGGGATGGAGAGCCACTCCTCTCTTGCTTCTGGTGCCGCTTCTGCACCAGACAGTGGGAGCGGGAGCAGTGCTAGGTGGATCCCACTGGTTTCAGCGCTGGGGAGTGGCAGTGCTGCAGGTCTCTGCTAGAGTCTGTCCACCGTGCTGCTTCCACCTCTGCCACCGGGGCGCTACGCACTGAAGAACTCGGTGCCAGGTCCTGCCGCGCCAAAGGAGGCTGAGGTCTAAGTGCTGCCTCCATAAGGAGCTGCTTAAGGCAAAAGTCTCGCTCCTTTTTGGTTCTAGGGTGAAACCCTTTGCAAATCCTGCACCTACCGCTTGGTTAGCCTCCTCCGGACGAGCATCGTGGGGGTCGCCTGTTGGCATGGGCTTGGAGCAGGACTTGCAGGGCTTGAACGCCGGGACTTAGGCATGAAAGCCCTCCCAGGAAAAAGCAGTCAGGATGGAGGGTAAACCCCCCAGCCCAACTGCTACAAACTACTACTAAAATAAACTACAAGAAACTAAATAAAAGGTATAAGAACAACGAGAAACAAGGGCTAGGAAAACATGGAGAACTTGCTGAGCAAGATGCCACAGTTCCAACGACCATCATGTGCGGTAAGAAGGAACTGAGGAGCCGCCGGATCGTCAGGGTCATATACTGAGCGCCAAGAAGGCGACACTCCAGGGGGCCCCACAGCCAACCCAACGGGTGCTGCTAGGGGAGAAAGTTTTTGATGATTGTTCATGTGGTGCACACACACCTACTTGGAATCAATATGAGCAATCACTCGAAGAACAACTTATAATTTACATGAAGAGTAAATACAGAGCCTTTGATATTGATGTTTTATAATGTTCACGTGAAATACTGTAAACTGTTTATCAAGGACTGCCTCGATTTCCAAACATCATTCTATTTCACAGTACATTAGGCTTTATTACACCTTTTTCCCCCCCTTCACCATATTTTCATTTTCTGCAATAAAGTAAACTAAATTTAAAATATGGAACAATCATTTATTTCTCTAAACTGATGGATATCTCTCAAAGATTTTGAGCAGCCATGTCAATCTCTGAGTCACATACAGCAGGATTGTATATTTTCTCATCATTGCTCAAGGGAACAAAGGGAATATTTAACCCAAGAAAAAGACAGCAAAATGAAATCCATTGAGCGGAGTGAAGGAGCATCTCAAAAGGTGACAATTTTTGGCTGTTGAGACTCTGCTTTAAAGATTAAACACCTGGCTTAACACACACTACAAATGAGTATCTGGTGCTTTGTTTCACTAACCTAAACTTCCAAAAAACTAACTGAATTATGGGGAAAAAATTCACCACAAATAGGAAAGCTTAATGTGCTGATTTTGGAAAATTCACGTTAATGAATGAGAAAATGAAGACCTAAACCAAAAAATCAAAAGGGCAAGGGATCAGATAGGTGAGGAGGGCAAAATAGATAATGTTATTGAGCAAGTACAATTAAAAGTTTTACCTCTACTGTCTATCGTTTTTGCCCCTGGCTTTTCACCTCATTCTTTCAGTACACCGAGGTAGAGGGATAACCTCAACCTGTACATATTTCTAGTCCTGAAATTTGGAATTATTGTAGAAGTAAAACCAGGAGGATCATGGACCATACCTGCTCAGTAAAAGCCATGTAAGGTATGTCTACACTGCCAAACACCCCTTTTCTCCTCCCCCCCCCAAAAGTGCCTTCTTAAATCTGGTTAGTTAATTTGGATTAAAATAGCAATGACAATACGACATTACTTTTAGCTCACATTAACAGCTCAAGTAAAGCCTATAAAGGGAGGCTGAGATTTAATTGGAGTTAGTAACTTGAATTAAAATCTGGAATGTCCATTTTCCATTGCTACTTTAACCTGAGTTACATGGGTTAGCCAACCCAAGTTAAGAACAGATCTTTTTTTCCCATTGTAGACATAACCACAGTGAATTGGCAAAAGAAAAAGAAATAAAACCCATGAGGCCTAACTTCCAGGCCCCGCCTCCAGCCACAAGGTAGTCCAGCTTCCCTTGGTTATTGTATTTCTTGTTCTAAAAACCCATAATGAATCAATGTGCAGTGATATTCAACATGGAACTGGCTGGGCAGATTGGGGAGCAATTGGGATTTTCCTGTCCATATCTTACCTCATCAAAGGAGATGATGGAACAATACGGTATCACCAGCACACAGGCATCTGCTGCCTACCAACCCCATAAATATTTTGGTTTCAGAGAGCAGAGGCACTAGGTAAGCTGGGAAAAATTGGAGTAAATTCATACACCAATCAATACACCAGCTACCATGCCCAATACTGACACGGACTTATTACAGTTTCAAGAAACTCTGTTGCCCACCGACTAAAACTATTCTCAGATGCCTTCTTAACAGGTTGGGGAGCACATCTGGGGTCACTGAAAGTTCAAGCCTGTGGTCAGAACAGGAAGCTTCTCTCCATGTCGATGTTCTGGAGATTCGGGCCATCTGATGCCTGTCAGATTTTTCAAAATCATATCAGGGACTCAGTGATTCTCATAATCACCAACACCACTGTGATACATTATGTAAACGTACAGGGAGAAGCACACTCCAACATGCTGTGTCAGGAGGCGATCAAGGTCTGGTAGTTTTGCATCCGGGGAAACATTACATCCATGATCAATCATTTACCGGAGGTCCAGATCACCTGGCAGATCACCTCAGCAGAAATTTCTCTGATTAAAGAGTGGTCTCTGAAGCCCATCATCCTGCGGTCCATTTTTTCAGTTTGGGGCATCTCCATGATCCACCTCTTCACCATGAGACAAAACAAGAAATGCTGACTGCTGTACTCCCAAGGGAGTCTCTGTCTGGTTCCTTGACGGATGTTTTTCACCAGAGCTGAGAATCCTATATGCTTTTCCCCTAATTCAAATAATCTCACAGGTCATTTTCAAGATGAAATTGGACCATACCATGCTCATTGTCATTGCTCCTCCTATATCCCTTCCTCTTCATCCTAACCTCCTGACCCAGAAGCATGGTCAGGTTTTGAATCCAGTGTTCAGCTGCCTGCATCTCACAGTGTGGATGCTGCATGGTTAGACGAGGAGGAGGAATGATGTTCAGAAGCAGTCCGGTAAGTCTTGTTCAATAATAGGAAGCCCTCCACCACAGCAACCTATTTGGACAAGTGGAAGTGGTTCTTGCTGTGGTCATTAGTCTGAGGTGGTCAACAAAGCTGCTGGCTTGTTTCTAGGACATCTTGGATGATTAGTTACTGCTTGGCATGGGTCAGCCCTGAAGGACATTTAGAGCTGCTTATTATAAAAGTTTATATTACTTTTTTAAATCTAAGACTGTAACTGCTGTGTGTGTGTGTGTGTGTGTGTGTGTGTGTGTGTGTGTGTTTTTCCTGTTTTAACCTTTTAAATAACCTTCTTTTATTTTTCCTAGTTAATAAACCTTTAGCTAGTTTATTGCAGGATTAGCTATAAGTGTTGTCTTTGGTTTGAGATCTGAGAACAACTGACGTTGGATAAGTGACTGGTCCTTTGGGACTGGAAGTAACCTGAATACTGTTGTGCGAAGGGACACACAACTTGGTGTAAGGGACCATCTATCACTAAGTCCAACTTGCCTGGATGGCAAGATAGACTTGCATACCCAAGGGGACTGTCTGTGATGCCATGGTGAGATTGTTATAGTGCTTTAAGAGTCCACATATGTTACTGGGTTGGTGAAGTATGATTATAGAACATACAATCTGTTTGGGGTTTCTGCCCTGCTTTTTGACAGCTTGCCCTAAGGCTGGCACTTACAATCATGAGCCACTCCAGACAGCATGACATGGCCACCCAATTAACAAAGTCATATTTGGAAAGCAATGCCTCCTGGTTCACGATGTGCATCTGCAGGGAAGAAAAGATATACATCTTTTCCCCCATAAAGTCCAACCTCTTGGACTCCTTATCCTTAGGGATAGACCTACACCTGCCTTGCCATGCCATGTCAGTTGCTGCAGTTACCAGCCGAGAGTTAGGGGACAAGTGGGTGAGGAAACCCTCAAAACTCTGAATGAAGTGCCCCTTCATTGTCTCTCTGAATAAGAGACAATGAAGCCGGAGTATTCCAGAGGTCCTTTGCAGGCTCCAAGACAGCCTCATTTATTAGGAGGGCTCTTCTCCCCAGAGCTGATGATTGGAGAATATCTAGCAGTTTGTGTGTATTCTCCTGCAGGAATTCTGCCTGGATGCTCAAGGTAGTGGCCATTCATCTTAGGAAGTCCTGATACGCTTTAAGGTCCTCAGGCATGGAGAAGAAGATTCCAGCACAGTAGAGTTATCCAGAGAGGACCAAGAGGTGGTTTGGTTGGCTGTGCCAACAACAGTCCTGTTCTTACAGCACAGGATCTGCTCAGAATACCCCTAGTGGTCGAGAGGGACCAGGTGCAGCAGTCACTACCAGATGAGGTGGTTTGGGAGCAGGAGCCACCATCAGGACTTTCCTCCTGGAGCAGGTCGAAGAGTGTGACCCCGGGGACTGAAGAGTGCCTAAGACATTGGTGGCTAGCACGCCCTAGCCAAGAGTTCCCATCCTGACTACAGGACAGATGGTGATCTCGGTACCAATCGTGGTCTGTGGAAGATCTCAAGGGCCTACTGGGTGACGATGAAGGGGAGATGACTCTGAACTGGATATTCAGGAGTCCCTGAGGTTCTCTGGTGATAACAGGAGAACCAGCCCCCAATGGGGAAAAAAGAGTCAGAGTTGTCTGAAGCCCAACATGGGGGCAGCACTGGTCCCAAATAGGAATGGGAATCAGCACAGGCAATAGCAAATGGGATACATTCTCATCCAGTACCAGGAGAGGCACTATTATCAAGGCTAAGGGTGGTACCAAACTCTACGCAGGGATCTGCCACACCATACCAACACAAATTAATTTTTCCAGTAAGATTTTGAGACCTAGTATTGAAAGATTTATTAAAATCCATCATCCATCTTTTTAAACAAAACTCTCCAGGGGACAGAATGCAGAGTTCCACTTAAAAAACAGTGGCGCAGTATGTCCCCAAATATATTATGTCTACTGCCTTCCTGCATCCCAATTTTTATAATTCTATCAAATGTAGGAATTGCCAACAGGGATTCAAAAAGGTTAATGCCATAAAATCATTTAGTCTGAACTCATATCACAGGCCAATATATTTCACCGAGGTACCCCATATTGAGTCCAATAACTTACGTTTAGCTAAAGTAAATTTTCCACAAAGGCATCTAATACTGATTTGAAGACATCAAGAGAGGGAGGATCAACCACTTCCCTTGTTGGTTTGCTCCAGTTGTTAATCACCCTCACTGTTAAAAACAGGTTTCAGAGTAACAGCCGTGTTAGTCTGTATTCGCAAAAAGAAAAGGAGTATTTGTGGCACCTTAGAGACTAACCAATTTATTTGAGCATAAGCTTTCGTGAGCTACAGCTCACTTCATCAGATGCATACTGTGGAAAGTACAGAAGAAGATCTTTTTATACACACAAACCATGAATAAATGGGTGTTTACCACTACAAAAGGTTTTCTCTTCCCCTACCCCACTCTCCTGCTGGTAATAGCTTATCTAAAGTGATCACTCTCCTTACAATGTGTATGATAATCAAGTTGGGCCATTTCCAGCACAAAAAGATCTTCTGTACTTTCCACAGTATGCATCCGATGAAGTGAGCTGTAGCTCACGAAAGCTTATGCTCAAATAAATTGGTTAGTCTCTAAGGGCCACAAGTACTCCTTTTCTTTTTACTGTTAAAAACACACACCTTATTCCCAATTTAATTTCTAGCCACAGGTTCTTGTTGTCCAGTTCTCTGCTAGATTAATGAGCCCCTGAGTACCCTATATTTTTTTTCAGTAGAAGTACTTACCCACTGAAATTAACACCACCTCAATTTTTTTGATAAGCTAAGAAGATTGACCTATTTACAATTCTCAGGGCAAGACATTTTCTCCAGCCTTCAGTCATTCTTTGGAATCATTTCTGCACCCTCTCCAATTTGTCAACATTCTTTTTAAAATGTGGATGCCAAAACTTGATACAGTATTCCAGTCTTGGTCTCCTCAGTGCTCTATACAAACACAAAATCAACTCCATACTCCTAACTCACCACCCCTCTGTGTATACATCCAAGAATCATATTAGCCCTTTTTGAGATGGTACCACAATGGGAGTTCATGTTCCGTTACTGGTCTACTAGGACCCATTTTCAAAGTCTTTCCAGGAAACCATCCTTCATTCCGTAGGTATGGCTTGCATTCCAAAATGTATAACTTTACATTTAGCTGTATTAAAAACACATCTTGTGTGAAGGGACCCAGTTTACCAAGAAATCCAGATCATACTGTGGATGCCTGTCCATATCACTATTTACCATTCTAACAACCTTTTTCTCATCTGCAAATTTATCAGGAGTGATTTTATATTTACTCCCAGATCATTGATGACTGTGTTGAATACTGTTGGGCCCAGAACTGGTCCCTGTGGATCCCCACTACAAACACCCACATTTAATGATTCCCCATTGACGACTATTTTTGAGATTGTCAATTAGCCAGTTCTTAGTGCATTCAACATGTACCTTATTGATACGGTACAGTGCTAGTTTTTTAAAATCAGAGTCAGAGCGGTGGTCCATCTAGTCCAGTATCTGCTTCTAACAGTGGCTAATATCAGCTGCTTCAGAGAAAGGTACGAGAAAGCCTACAGTAGCAGTGATGGGATAATCTGCCCCCAGGGAAAGTTTCCTTGTGACCACAATGGTAGGAGACTGGCTTGTACCCAGAAGCATGAGGATTATCCATTTCAATTTTTTTTTTAAATATTCACTATTATAAACATGGATTTCTTGTTATCTAAATAAATGCCTACTCCTTTTTCAATGCAGCTAAGCTTTTGGCTTCAGTGATTTATTGCTGCACTGAGTACCACAGGTTAATCATATGTTGTGTGAAAAAGGATGTGCTTTTATTAGTTTTACATTTTACCTTTCAGTTTCATTGAACATAACTTTGATACCTTAGCCCCTGACTGCATATTATCTTTATATTCAGAAAAGATCAGATCCAGCGTAAGTACTTTGCTAATATGCTCTGTAGTGAAAAGTGATGCAGATTATTCATTTAGCTCCTCAGCAAAGTATTCATATACCTTATTTTCACCTTTCCTCCCTTGTGGTCCAGTTTTAAAAGCACATGTCACAGACAACTGTATAGGCATTCTGTGATGTTAAAAATTCTATCTCCTCTTCACAGAAAGAGAAGAGCTATATAATTATCTAATCTTTACTGGAAATAAATTAAGGGGGACCAGCAGAGCTTCTGCAAAGAAATATTACCGATTGGAAATAACAAGTAAATGTGTATAGACTCCAAAATTACAAATATACTAAAAGCATTAAAACAAACACACTGGATACACAAGTTGTTGCTTTACTTTTGTGTTGACTTATAGGTTTCCAACTCCAATTCAGCAGTCCATCCCT
Organism: Eretmochelys imbricata; assembly: GCF_965152235.1. Lineage (NCBI taxonomy): Eukaryota > Metazoa > Chordata > Testudines > Cheloniidae > Eretmochelys > Eretmochelys imbricata. The sequence goes on from NC_135573.1 coordinate 168,251,423, forward strand.
CTTCATGAGTGCACTTAAGCATGCGCTTAGCTTTAAGCATGTGATTATGTCCCTTTGCCTTCAATGGGGCACAAGTACATAGTTAAAGTTAAGTGCATGTTTAAGGGCTTTGATGAATTGAGGTCCTGTGTGTTTTTTGCAACTGCTCATTGGCCAAATCCTGTCATTCTTGGATCTTAACGTTTTGGTTTTTTGCCTTTTGGTTTTTATAAACCTTTTACAGTTCCTGTTCCAACATCAGCACTTTTTCACCAACACACACACACCCACACACAGAAGCCCAGACTGATACCCTTATACACACACACGCACACACACACAGTAACACCCATCACCACATGGCCCAGAAAAACGCTCTGAAGTGCAACAACGTGGGAAGGTACCTTCAGCTCCAACAACCGCTTCAGGACATTCAAAACCACCGCTGACTACTGCTAGGCAATGGGAGAGGAATAGGTAGCCCCACTACACAGATTTGACCCTTACGGATTCATGCTAAATCTAAAGCTACTGGCATGGACCTTAACACATCCAACTTCCTCAGATTGGTGTGGCCATATAAGATAGATATTTCCATTGTGGGCAGTCCAGGTGCAGGGGTCCAAGAGACTGACTCCAGTGATGTTCTCTAGAACGCATCATCACAACAACTCTCTAACCCAAATTCTCTCTAGCTGTGTTCTTAATAATCCAGCCATTTGCTTTTGGGCCTTCTAAAATCCATTGAACTGCTCTGAGAAAGAAAGTTTTTGACTGTCTTTGAGTCTGCTTTCCGAGACAAAAGTATACAGGTCAAGCTATTGCCCATGGAATATTCTGAATAACTAACAGAGATGGATAGCTTTCATGAGCAATTTCCAAAGCCCTTATGCCTTCACTTCACAACTGTGCTTAATGATGAATGACAGTCATCAGCCTTGAATGAAAATTTCTCCTCCATCTTCCTTCCCATAGAAATGACATTATCACCATATTTTCTTACTATAATTTATCAGCCTCAGAAATATGGAACTAATTACCAATTCTTTAATTATGTGCCAAATACCAAATGAAGACACATCCTGGAAGGTTAGCTGGTAATTATAGCTTATGTTAATAGATACAATATAGTTCAAATATTGATTACCATAGAAACTGCAATTCTTAGACCCTAATGAAAATGCAACATAGAGAGGAGAAACAAATCTAACTGCACGGTGTTATCTAATTGGAGTCTTCAGTAATACAGAATTGTATGTCAGTTATAAAATAAAGGGATACCCCAAACTGTACCTTTTAATCGAGCAACTGTTTTAATCTCTCATGGCGTTTTTGTTGTTCTTATTTTATTTTGTTTGGTTTTTTTTCAGAAGAACTCTTGTCACATTTATTCCTCATGCACATCTCCACCACCATATGTATATGACAAGAAAAGTAGTAGACAGGACTAGTTAATTATCTAATGTACAAGTCACTATAGGGTATTTAGAGAGATTTTGAAAAGAACTCAATGTCCCATTGAAGTCAGTGATAAAACTCCCACAGATTTCAATGGGAGTGGAGCTAAGCCAGCACTGAACGGTTTGTAAATCCCAACCCACAGTGTTTGCACTTGGTGAGGGATGGTGTCAATTAGGTGACAGTTCTCTTTGGCACAGGTGCTATGCCATAGTGACAGCCTTGACTGTAGGTTATTGTGACAGAGGACACAAAGCTTGGTTCAAAATACCCCTAGTCAGAGTGAGCAATATGAAGTGTATCATCTGAGAAGGATTATTTGGCTACTTCATGTGCACACAAAAGGGCACTACCAGAGCACTATGGGGCCCACGGCAATCTCCACATGCTGTCTAACCTAGGAAAGTTTTTGCCTGTTTAGCTGCAAGTCTCTTACTTGTATGAGCACAGTTGCTTTCAAGGAGAACTTAATTTTCTACTTACAGTTTTGGTAGGTTGATTCAGGGCTGTTAATGTGGGGGAGCCCCAACTCCTCTGCCAGGGGAACTTGTGGCTTCTGCTCTGTGTACTGCAGCAGCTTCAAAAATACCTTTTGTGAAATAAAAAGAGAAATGAGACTTATTTGCCATAACTGGCTTTCACCCTCCATCACCCACGGCGTCAGACCAGGATGTACCACCTCACTCCACTCTGCTGGAACATTCCTATAACTTACTGATCCAGTATAATTACTTTGGGCAAGAGCTTTCCCTCCAGTGGAGAGGGGTAAATGTTCCGTGGATTCAGAAGTACCCATATGGAGTGCTGCTGACCCCAGCACACTGCTCTTTGGTCCTCTCTGCCCTCTAATTGCATAGCTCTTTCAACAACCCTACTGTCATTTACTGAGTCTCCCAGGTGTGGAGTCATAGGACACATGGGGTCCAGAGTTAACGCGCACTCGAAGCAGCACTAATTCCCCACTGGTATTCCAAGTTGAACTCCGTGGGCTCAGCAAGGGACAGTGCTGCAGACAGTAGCCAGTTCCCCGTCCTATCTCCTTACATTCCAGGCCCAACCCACAAAACTCTCCAGAGTGCTGACGCCTTGTAACACTAGCAAAAGAGCTTCCACACGGCTAGCAGAAGTGGGTGGGCAATCTCCCCAACTCTACCCTCCCCCGACTAGATCGGCTCGTCTTGGCCCTCTCCACTCATGGAAGTGGAAAGGATGATTTAGCCCTTTGAGAGCAGGAATTCTGCTGAAATAAAGTTAAAATGTACATTTTGTAGCAAATGCAGTTGCCATCTGCACTCAAACACCACGAACGATTAATCAGATTTTAAAAGAAGATCAGAGGGTCTTCTTTGAGGGATGTTAGCGTATTTTAATCAAAGTGACAGGCATGTAATTTCCATCAGTGCATCTGAAGGGCAGAAGCCCCTAAGGAAGAGATGGAGAGAAGCTCGTGGAAGTATTTTTAAAAAATAGCAGTAATATTTTCCATGGGTTTAATAACCTAAATATATGTCTACACTGCAGTTAGCACCTGCGGCTGGTCTATGGGGCTCATGCTGCGGGGCTGTTTAATTGCAGTGTAGACTTCCAGTCCTGGAGTGGAGCCCGGGCTCTAGGATCCTGTGAGATGGGAGGTTTACACTGCAACTAAATAGCCCTACACCCCAAGTCAGCTGGCACAGGCCAGCCACGGATTTTTAATTTTGGTGCTAACATACCCTAAGAGGCACATGTAAATGTTACACACAGTGTGTCCACTAGATTTGCCTGAGACCTACTCTACTGGGCTTGATCCTGTTTCTACACCTTAAGTCAGCAGGAATTTCAGAGTTAGAATAGTGGGGGTTAGAGGTGCTGGAATACTACAGTAGATTGTTAGTAGTGACTTAAGAGGTGTTAAGACACTCACTCACTTCTTATTGTAAGCCTGATAAATCAATAAAAACTCAAAAACGTCCTTACAAGTATATGTTCCCTCTGTAAATTCACGTTTTCTCCCTAGGCCACAAATTAATTTTGTGGTGGGGGAGAGGGAGAAGAGAAGGCTCAGGAGGTCTGGGGGAGGATTTTAGATTAACCAGAAAAGAAACCAAAATACATCCACTAGTGGGGTAAGTAGGCCCACATTCAATTTTGTCAACAGTGAATTTGGCCCAAGATATACCTGAGATAGGAGATGCTGAAAAATAAGCTCTTTTCTGAAGTATTTTCCCCCCAGAGCCATCTGTAACAACACAGCATGGCCTAGAAACTCCAAATTTGTGTCTAAAATTTCAGATTTTGCTTCCAGTGTAAGCTTGCACATCAATTCAGCGGAGCATATACCTCTCCTGAGCACCTTTAAAACAGAGCTTTCACTAAAATTATGAGCAACTTTGACTCTCTCTCGCTTAAACCTCCTGTTTGGGAGTGCACATCAAATTCTGATTATAACAATGTTAAAAAATGTTCATGGCCATATTTAATTGCTCCCACAAAGGATTCCAATATTGGCTATAACAAAAGCGCATAGTAGCTAAGGAGTCCACTATACAATGGATAATAAAAGCCAATCAATTTGAAATACATTAGCTTTGAGGAAAGGCACTTTCTTGCTCCACTGTGGTCTGCTAGCTACAAGGATTATGTTTTGTTTAGTCAATATAATTGCTGTTTAATAGCGATGACGGACTGCCTAGCTACACGGCAACTTTAAGTGAATGGTTTTGGCCATTAGTTCAAGGACAGAGGAAGTTAAGTGTCTCACGCTGTTTCTGTATTAGAGCCTATAGGTGGACACTGACTGTCCAAACCCATATCTTGATTGGCTCCTGTGGGATGGTTTGATGTCACTGCTGTGCACCAAATTTCCAGTATTGCAAAGCGAGAAGCTCATAACTAAAAACCAAAGCAAACACCCCTAATTAAGTACCTCAGTCCCCCACCATGATATCTGAACATATCACAAACATTAATGAATTTATCTTCAGCTCCCCTGAGAGTCAGGAGCTTATCACTGTCCCTACTGTACAGATGTAGTAGTAGGATTTTATCTTTGTATTTTGCATAATTTAAAATGATGAATAAATAATGAGATAATAATGTAGTATGTATTAAATGTATTGGTGTATGATTTGATCATATCCTGCCAGCCACCCTTTTTGAATAGCAGAAAGGAATGGCCTAATGTGCCAATGGGTAGAGATACATCAGCCAGAATCTGTGTCTGGACTGATTTCAAGGCAGCGACAGACCTTTGAGGTTTGTTGTAGGTTTAGAATTTTAAAATAATTAAAAGAAGTTAATGATTGTTTTTCTTTTGCATTGCAACTTGATTTTCCTGTTCAAAATATTCTGTGTAAATTAATTTTGTTGTGTGTGTGAATGAGGAGTGTGTGTGTTAAGAGATAAGTGTGAAGGCCATCACTGAACCAGATGGTCTATGGAGGAACCAGAGACAGATGCAAGGGCGCCAGGAGGCTGTAACACAGGCCTATTAAAATGTCAAAGGAGGGCAGATTGATGACACTAAAAATGAAACAGGCACCTATCAATGGGGACAAGATAGCTGTAATTAAAAAACAGCATGGGATAACTCCCTGAGGAACTTAATGACAGAACAAGATAAAGGATGAGAAGGACAATTTAAGAAAACAAGCACTCAAACAACAATTGATTACAGTGTGACAGTGCAAAACTCATTGGTCCCAATGAAGGAAAATCACTATATAAACAGGGTGCCTTGCCATGAAACTTTGGGTTCGTCCTGCCAAGACTTCCCAGGAGCATCGCGTCGCGATCGACTGAACCCGCCTCCTACCTACCCGTGGTCAACCTAGCTGACGACTAGATTGATCTGGACTCTGGACTGGTAACTAACATCGACTGGCGCGACTGTTTGTGTATACGTGTGGTGTGATTGAATGCATATGCTAATTGTAGTGTCTTCAATACATGTGGCGTATTGCCTTTTCCCCTGAAAAAATCCCATATGCTTCTTATAAGCATAACACAGATGGAAACTAAACCACACAGACTGTAATTTGCCCAATGTCCCAAAGGAAAGTCTGTGACAGACCTGGGAACAGAACCAAAATGCTACTGCCAGCGCTAGCATCATCTCTGAAGTAGGAGGGGAGATTTCGGGAAGGAAGTCATGGACCCCCCTGTGCCATCTCAGTGCAGATCTGTGCCTTTAAGTGATGGGAGGAAAGGAAGCTTCCTTAACGAGGACGAGAGAAGAAAATAGAAGCAGATGGTGGAGGATGAGGGAGAGGTTGAAGAGGATGATGAAAAGTTGTAGACTGTTCTTGCAAACAAAGTATCAAGCTACTATTTCAGCAGCATTTTAGGGTTTTGCAGTCCCACTTATCTCAATTTCCACTGTAAAAACAAAACTGTTAAGTCCTGTATGTGCTCATTTAATTTTTATATTAGAAAATGGCTACTGGCCAAGAACCTGTTGATGAAAGGGCAGCAAAGATCCTGGGAGATAACATGATGGAACCAGAGTCAATATAGCCCAGGAAATATAGAACAACAGAAGAGAAGGTAGAAAAAATAATCAATACATATAGCCAAAATAGTAGGGAAATGGTGCTTAAAGGTTAAATACATTTTCCCTACTGTAATCTCTTGTTCTTGTACTAGAAACCACTGAAGTTCCCACAAACATATGAGTGGATTGGGAAGAATGTTACACATTTTGCTTTTTTATCTTTTTTTTAAAAAAAAAATAGAGATAGCCCTCAATCAAAACTCCAGATCTGAAAATCTTCAGCTTTAAGAATATTCAGATCCAGATTTGGGAATGTTTGAATCCTATACGGCTCTGTATATTTGTATTTTTAAATGAAACCTGGGAAGTAGTGGGTCAAATATCCCTGTGACAGTTTTGATTTTTAAGTACTTTAATATTATCAAAATCTTTACTCCTACTACTATTTTATCTTAAACATATAACACTGTCAGAACTACTGATGCAATTATCCTCTCTTTTTTCCATTTTTGTGTTGTTTTTATCCTTTCTTCAGACAGTGAATGCTCCTATGGCTGCAGCTGAAATCAATGGCAAATATCCCATAGATTTAAATGGTGCAGGAGTATGCTCATAGCCATTAACTGTATTTCCTGTGTCAATAGGGAAACTAATGCACAAGAGATCTAGGTTTAGCAAACAACAGGAACACACTTATTTAGCTGTAACATTCAGGGCTCATCTATATGGCCCACAGTTTGAGCTAGAAGTGTGTAAATAGCTGGACTCTATTAACGCAAAATAGGAACCTTTTAGTTCATGCCTGCAACATCCACAAAGGGGAGATACAGCACAGCACTTGAGTGTGAATTGCTAATCACGCTCCTGAATCCAAACAGAGGTGTAGTATAGACACCGCCTCAGAAGAAGAGACACATTACACAGCTTACAGTTACCAGAAGAAATTGCCTGCACTTTCATAGAGCCAGAGTCAGGTTCACAACAAAGTCACTGGTAGATTCAGGCCACAAGGGACCCACTTGTGATCATGTAGGCTGATCTCCCACATCACAAAGAGTGCAGTACTTCCCTAAAATAATTCCTGTTTGAACTAGAGCATATATCTTTTAGACATGGATCAATGAGAGGTCATGATGTAAGGCAGACAGCCCAAATAGCATACGAAACAGATACATTAGTGTGAGTAGAGCTGACGAACATTTTTGATGAAATGTTTTTTTCATTGAAACTTGCTGTTTTGTTGAAGGTGAAACATTTGCTGGAGCTGTATCTATTTTAACAAAATTTTGCCAGGAAGAGGTCTGTGATCCAGCATGGCCTTTCTGGTCATTTCAAGAGAGAAAGGTCTGAACAGAAAACCTTTTCAATCTGGAAATGGACGTTTCATCACAATTCCATTTTGCAAGAACATTCCAATGCAGAATGAACACAAATTTCAAAAAATCAAAAGTTGTCATGAAACAGATTTGTTATACTCTAGCCAGCTGTAAGCGTTATGTAGTGATTTTAATAAATCATGGTCCTGATTCTCCCCCAATTCCCACTCTTGGCTTATTGCTTATATTTATATTATATTATTCCTAATTCAGACAAGGAGAAAAAAGTTAAAATCAAATGTATCTAAGTTGATAAGAATGGGTTTGATGTGCCAGTGACATGTTTTCCACTCACAAGATGCTTCCTAGATATAAGTGGCAATATGGTCTCCCTTAAAGAGTTAAGATTTTGAAAGCATACAAGTGTTCTGAAAACAAGTGGACTGAAAAACAGCAGGGAGTTGGGGCGGGGGGTAGGACCTCTACACAAACAATAACTTGATATATTTTCCTTTTAAAGTCAGAGTTCTTTGTTTCCAGATTGAATTATTTGAATAGACTCAGTAGAACTATTATGTGCTATCCATTTACTTGCCAGCGCAAAGAGGCTTTTGATAAGAAAATGGAGAATGAAGGTAACAATGGCTAACGATGACTGTGCAGAGATGACAGAATTCACCACAAATTAACATGTTAGTCTTCAAGGTACTGCATGATGTATCAGTATCTGTTGCCATTTAGCAAAGCTTATTTGCTTTTCTGCAGAAAACAACCAAGGGCAGGTACCTTTAAACTGAAAGATCCAGAGAAATATGCTGATGAATGTTATATGTTTGCTATGATTGGTTTCTGTGGTAGGGCTATAATTTCCCTTTATGTAAAAGTCCTATAGAATTCAAGAGGATGAAACCAATCATATAGAGAATATTCTAACCACCTATAAAATTTAATAGATTATATCCTTTCCATTCAAAGTTAAAATCACCCTGTATAATTTCAAAGAGAATGACAGTCTTTCATAGGCTTTTTTGACTCACCCCATAGAATTCTACAACAAGGATATCATTCACCATTACATTCTAAAGAATGGTTATAAAAACCTGTAAATTATCTTTATTATGATTTTATTACTCTTATTGCAGGAGCACATTGTGCTAGCAATTGTCCTCAGATATAACAAAAAGAAGGTCCCAGAGTGGTAGCCGTATTAGTCTGTAACAGCAAAAAGAACGAGGAGTACTTGTGGCACCTTAGAGACTAACAAATTTATTTGATCATAAGCTTTCATGGGCTAAAGTTCAGCCACCAGGTTTGCCGTGACATTATCGTGGATACTGTTCCTGATGGCTTGTAGTCCATTTTTGTGTGGAATGTTGGTGTAGAGGGCTTCTACATCCATAGTGGCCAGGATGGTGTTCCTGAGGAAACTACAATCCACTGATGATCTTCCAGAAAACACCATCCTGGCCACTATGGATGTAGAAGCCTTCTACACCAACATTCCACACAAAGATGGACTACAAGCCGTCAGGAACAGTATCCCCGATAATGTCACGGCAAACCTGGTGGCTGAACTTTGTGACTTTGTCCTCACCCACAATTATTTCGCATTTGGGGACAATGTATACCTTTCAAGTCAGTGGCACTGCTATGGGTATCCACATGGCCCCACAGTATGCCAACATTTTCATGGCTGACTTAGAACAACGTTTCCTCAGCTCTCATCCCCAAAAGCCGCTACTCTACTTGCGCTACATTGATGACATCTTCATCATCTGGACCCATGGAAAAGCAGTCCTTGAGGAATTCCACCACGATTTCAACAATTTCCATGCCACCAACAACCTCAACCTGGACCAGCCCACACAAGAGATCCACTTCCTGGACACTACAGTGCTAATAAGAGATGGTCACATAAACACCAACCTACTGGAAACCTACTGACCACTATACTTGCCTACATGACTCCAGCTTTCATACAGACCACACCACATGATCCATTGGCTACAGCCAAGCTCAAAGATACAACCGCATTTGCTCCAGCCGCTCAGACAGAGACAAACACCTACAAGATCTGTATCAAGCATTCTTAAAACTAGAATACCCACCTGCTGAAGTGAAAAAACAGATTGACAGAGCCAGAAGAGTACCCAGAAGTCACCTGCTACAGGACAGGCCCAACAAAGAAAGTAACAGAACGCCACTAGCTGTCACCTTCAGCCCCCAACTAAAACCTCTCCAGCGCACCATCAAGGATCTACAACCTATCCTGAAGGATAATCCCTCACTCTCACAGATCTTGGGAGACAGGCCAGTCCTCACTTATAGACAACCCCCAACCTGAAGCAAATACTCACCAGCAAGCACACACCACACAACAAAAACACTAACCCAGGAACCTATCCTTGCAACAAGCCGGTTGCCAACTCTGTCCATATATCTATTCAAGGGACACCATCACAGGACCTAATCACATCAGCCATACTATCAGGGGCTCGTTCACCTGCATATCTACCAATGTGATATATGCCATCATGTGCCAGCAATGCCCCTCTGCCATGTACATTGGCCAAACCAGACAGTCTCTACACAAAAGAATAAATGGACACAAATAAGAATAAATAATTATAACACTGAAAAACCAGTCGGAAAACACTTCAACCTACCTGGACACTCAATTACAAACCTAAAAGTTGCAATTATTCAACAAAAAAACTTCAAAAACGGACTCCAATGAGAAACTGAAGAACTGGAATTAATTTGCAAACTGGACACCATTAAATTAGGCTTGAATAAAGACTGGGAGTGGATGAGTCATTACACAAACTATTTCCCCATGCTAAATTGCTCCCTACTGTTACTCACACCTTCTTGTCAACTGTTTGAAATGGGCCATCCTGATTATCACTACAAATTTTTTTTCTCCTGATAATAGCCCACCTTAATTGATTAGTCTCATTAGTTGGTATGGCAACCCCTATTTTTTCATGTTCTATTTTTAGCCCCACAGCCTGAGCTCCCAATCCATTGACCTGGTCAGTGTAGACATATCCTGTGTGTCGGAAGGGTACATGAAGGGTCTTAACAACTTTTTTAGCACTTCACATAGTTCTAAGGCTGGGGTTCTCAAACTGTGGGTCAGGACCCTATTTTAATGGGGTCACCCAGGCTGATGTTAGCCTTGGGCCCCAGCAAGTCTGAAGCCTAAACCCCATCACCCAGGGCTAAGATTACATGCCCCCCATCTAGGGCAGAAGCTCTTGGGCTTCATCTTTGGACCTCCCGCCCAGGGCAGTGGGACTCGGGTGATCTCAGTCTTCGGTCCCCCCATCCTGGGGTCACATAGTAATTTTTATGGTCAGAAGGGGGTCCTGGTGCAATGAAGTTTGAAAACCGCTGTTCTAATGTATGCATCAATGCAGTGGCTCTCAGCCTTTCCAGACTACTGTACTCCTTTCAGGAGTCTGATTTGTCTTGAGTACCCCTCAATTAAAAACTAATTTCTTACAAAATCAGACATAAAAATGCAGAAGTGTCACGTCACACTGTTACTGCAAAATTGCTTGCTTTCTTATATTTACCATATAATTATAAAATAAATTGATTGGAATATAAATACTATACTTACATTTCAGTGTTTTGTATACAGAGTGGTATAAAAAGCCACTGAATGAAATTTTCATTTGTACCGACTTCGCTAGTGCTTTTTCTGTAGACTGTTGTAAAACTAGGCAAATATCTAGATGAGTTGATGTACCCCTGGTTGAGAACCACTGCTCCAATGAACCCTTTCACAGAACTGAATGTACTTAGTAAACAGGAGCTAAGCATTTCTCATCATTCTAAGTTTGTTCGTATGAACGTGGATTTTTGTATTTATTTGAAAATAAAATGTCAATTCTAAATTGGCACACAAAAAAAGTCTCAGTGTTACAAACCAGATAATGGGGTCAGATATAAAAACCATTAGCAGTTATTTTCCACATGCATAGTTCATGCTGCAAAGCTACAACACATAATTAATGTCCCAGATGACAAGCTTTCCAGAGTCTTTGTTTCATAAACACAGAAAAGAGAAGTGTCTTCCCTAGATGACATTCTCTTCAGACGGCTGCTAATAATGCAACATACCTTCCCATCCCTTAGGGCACTGGGTACATAAAATGATTGAAAGTTTATCACACAGTGTATAGTAAGCTATCTAAAGAGACACTAACTCATAAAAAATGTGCATTTTGTATACTTGGCATTTGTTTTGTTCTTGGTCATATCCTAAGTTTTCTTTTTGTACATGACTCACTTTGGGCTGTTTACAGAAAGGAGATCACTGGAAAAATCATATTTCCACGAAATGCTGCAGAGTGGATTGTGCCATCAAATGAAAATATGGTCTCCCATCTACTGAAAAACATTAGTTTTGTTCTTATATCATCATTTCAAGCAGTGAAAAACAGGGAAGTGTTTTGTTTTTTTTAAGGATCTACACTATGATACTAGAGTAATGATGGGTCAGGGAATTTTGTAATGGAAATAATTCATTCTCTGGTATAACCAGTTAAATAATGTCAGAGCCAAAACCAGTCATGATGAACCCCCATCAGGCACATTGGCCAGATTAGAAGCTGAAGTAAATTTGCAAGAACAGCTATTCTTGTCAGATTTCCAGGCCAGTTCTGCCAACTCCTGAGGTTTTGTTAGTTCAGATAGAATTCAGAGAAGAGACAGAATTTTTTTGAGTTATCTGAACTGTACAGCCAAACCTTCTGAAGTTCATCCTCAGTTAATTCAAAACTCAATTTTTTTCTGATGCTAAGAGTTAATAAGAGATTTGGACTGACAGTGATTTGGGGTTAAAGCCCAGGTCATGTAAATATGTTCTGAGATCAGCTGAGATAGAGAAGAACTTTCCAAAAGGCAATATAACCCTTTAGGATACATCAGGCTGTTGGAATGAATTATGGGAAGAGTGTGGTTGTTGCCCTTAAATAACACAGCAAAATTTGAAATCTATATTCTACATGAGATGCTCTTTCATTCGCCCCTCAGGAACCTGTCCTGAAATATTCGGTAGTAAAAACATGGTCAAGAAGGTTAGATAGAAGCCAGAAGAGCATCTTTAACCACTGACAGCTACTATGGAGAGAGAAACAAAGTACCTCTTCCAAGGTGGTATCTGAAATACCATAGCCAGTCACATGTAGACGTTCAAGGTTTTCATCCATAGCCTGAAAGAGGCCATTAAAGAAGGCCTTATCTGCCTTCGTTGGAATCACATAGGTCAGCTCACTCCCACTGTTCTCTTTTAGGAATGCTTCTGGTATATAGAACTGTACCAGAGATGTGACTTGACTGATGTACTCAGGATCCTCGATTTCAAATGAAGAAGGCTGTGCAGAAAGGAAAACAATAATAAATGGAGTTTATATGCCATCAGAAAATTGTAAAACAGGTCAAACTGAAAACAAATATGGGGCCAATGCTGGAAACCCTTCCTCAATTGGGTAGTCCCAGTGAAGTTCCTGGGTCTAACCTTGTGAGCAAGAGACTACTCACCATGAGTAAGGGATTCCAGGATTGGTCCTCTATTCAGCAAATCATCAAAATTACTAATTTTCACTATGTTGCTAGATTATTTTATGTGCAAATTAATTCAACTATGAAGGTTGCGAAAAACATTTACTATACACCAGTATTAAATAGACCAAGTCTTCCCTTCATTGCTGGTTATACAAGATAAAAGAATTACCACATTTATCTTGCATGTAAATTACTAGCAGCGTTGCAAGGTTCCCTCAGAATAATTGATATGACCTTTTCTTAGCTGGAAGTACATATTGTGCACAATTCTGTCACCATACCTTTTTTATGAGTGTTAGACGGTATCCCTGGCCATATGTTTCCTTCAGATAAGAGGGAGGACCACAGCACCTCAGCTGCCCCTGCTGCAGGATGGCAATGCGATCACTGAGCACTTCTGCCTCATCAAGATGGTGAGTGGTGAAGATCAAGGTGCAACCTACCCCAGGAAGAGCAGTGCACACAGATTAAGACTTTATTTTAAAATGTTTTCGCATGAGAGAGACTTTTTTTTTCCAGGAGGATACTTGAGGCGATAGTAATTCTATAAATGTACAAGCATGTACTTCAGTATGCAGAACACAGACACAAAATGCCTGCTAACATGTGTCCCATTCATACTCACTGAGACTATACAGATTATAAAACAGTGCAAAGTTTGGACTAGAATCTAAGAGAGACAACAACAAGCAGTTGTAATTTCAAGGCTGAGAAGGTGTTTTGTGAGATTAAGAGATTCTTAAAATCACATAACTCTGGTGCCGGTTTCAAGGGATCATTCACTGTGGTTTATTCCAGCTAATAGGGAGGGGAGGTGCCTGCTATCTCAGAAGCTTACCTCCTACAGTCAGTTTTAGCTCAGGACACTTGAAAATCAATGGAATGGTTTGACTGATGAGTATTTTCTTTAGAAGAAAAATATATGCAGCCATATGGGAAAGTAAGAGCCCCCCAAAAATGAAAAAGCAAAGTCAAACAGTGATGAAAGTAGGAGATAACCCTTTTCATCCAGGGCAGGATCAGCATGGACTCATAGCTAAATTGAATCTTGCATTAAATCCACTAGATTTTTCAAACCGTGGTTCAAGACCCAGAACTGGGTCATGGAATGGAAGGGACTGGGTCGCAGCAGCTCTGGTCAGCACCGCCAACCAGGTCATTAAAAGTCCCATCAGCGGTGCTACAGAGCTAAGGCAGGCTAGTCCCTATCTGTTCCGACACCGCGCTGTGCCCTGGAAATGGCCAGCAGATCTGGCTCCTTGGTGGGAGGGGGGCCATGGGACTCCGCATGCTGCCCCCACCTTGAGCACCGGGGGCTATGCCTGCGAGAGCCGCACGGAGCTACTTGCACACCTCTGCCTAGGATTTGGACCTGCTGCTGGCTGTTTTTGGCGCGCAGCGCATCCGCAGTGCCAGGACAGGCGGGAAGCCTGCCTCTGCACCCCAGCTGCGCCGCTGATTGGAAACCGCCAGAGGTAAGCACACGCCCCAACCCTGCACCCTAATCCCCTGCCACAGCCCTGAACCAGCTCCCCCCCGAACCTCGGAGCCCTTTCCTGCACCCGAAACCCCTCATCCCAGCCCCAGCCCAGAGCCTGCACCCCTCCCACACCCTACCACAGCCCTGAGTCCCCCCCAAATCCAGAGCCCTTTCCTGCACCCCAAACTCCTCATCCCGGCCCCACACCAGAGCCTGCACCCCCAGACCAGACCCCCTCCTGCACCCTGCCACAGCCCTGAGTCTCTCCCCAACCCAGAGCCCTTTCCTGTACCCCAAACCCCTCACCCCAGCCCCATCCCAGAGCCTGCACCCCCAGCCCAGAGCCCTGACCCCCTCCCACACCCTGAAACCCTAATTCCTGGCCCCACCCCGCAGCCCTCACCCCTGCACCCCAACCCTCTGCCCCAGCCCTGAGCACCTCCCGCATCCCAAACCCCTCATCCCCTGCTCCACTGGGTCACGGGCATCAACTGTTTTCTTCAACTGGGTCACCAGAAAAAAAAAAGTTTGAAAACCACTGAACTAAATCAACCATCTTTCCTGAAGACAAAGAGAAGTAAGCTTTGAATTTTAGTTGTCTGCTTTAAAATTTCAACAGCTGAATGAAACAGTTATCTCTGTTAGGATTTCTGTTCAGCAACTGGAAAGCAAAATACTATTTTCAACCACCCTTTGCCTGGGAAGGATGTTCACCAGAACATGAGATAAGTTTTGTACCAGCCCTGTACTTCAACAGAATGTCCCAGATTCTCCGACGTGAACATGGATCCACACCACTCGTGGGCTCATCTAGAACAACTGTCTTTGAGTTTCCAATAAAGGAAATAGCAATTGAGAGTCTCCTTTTCATTCCCCCAGACAGGGCTCCAACACGTTTGAACTGATGGTGGGATAAATCCACATCTTCCAGGGCTCTAGAATAAGAATACAAATAAAACCGTGACCTTTGAAAATTGCAAGCCTTTTCAGATCAACTACCACATCATCCCAACCAGTGGTGCTGGAACATTTTGAGTAGTGGGGGTGCTGAAAGCCAGCCCTCTTACCCTTTCTCCCCCGCCCCAGAGCTGAGTCTGGGAGCAGGGCTGTGTCTCTGGGAAGGGGGGACCCAGACAGGGTTAAGGGGGCTGAGGCTGTGGCCACTGCTGGGTGCTGGCGTGGGGCCCGGAGCGGAGCCCCAGGCAGGGGCTGGCAGCCAGGACCCCAAGTGAGGGATCTGGAGCAGAGCCCTGGGAGTGTGGGCCAGGCATGGGGTCCTGGGAGTGGAGCCTTGGGAGCAGTGGATGAGGCCAGGTGCGTAGCTCCAGGCCAGCAGCTGGGGTGGCGGCCGGGACCCGAGGCCCAGGTGCAGGGTTGGGGAGTGGAGTGCAGGGTGTGGAGCCAGCGGCTGGGGAACGGGCCTAGTGGCTAGGTCCTGAGCTGGGGAGCAGAGTCCCAGGTGGCATGGTGAGAGCAGAGCCCTGGGTGCGGAGCCAGCGTCTGGGGAGCGGGGCCAACCCTCGGGACCCAAGCCAGGGAGTGGAGCCCTGGGCTTGGGGCCAGCAGCCCTGCATAAAACCTGGGGGTGCTGCAGCACCCTCCCGCACCCCTACTTCCCACGCCTATGATCCCAACCCACAGCAAAGTGACGAAAAGTCACTTGTATGCAAAATATCCATGGGCAGTTCAAGTACAGATCAGCATATATAACTATTCAGTTTCTTCTGGTATCCACTGAAAAGTAGTAATAGTAATAATCAAAAAAATTCTTATTTTTAATGGCAACCTCCTGAAATATACTTTTAATGGCCTCTGTACAGGCTAAAGAAAAAAAGAATTCAAAATTATAGGCCTCAACCATGTTCCAGTGAAGCCACTGAGAGTCCTTCCATTGATTTCAATAAGCTTTAGATTAGCCCCTCTAAGAATCTGGAGGGAGTGGGGAACAGTTCAAGGACAGCTGAGGATAGTTCAAGGACTCTGAATTATTATTTAATATTTGTATAACCTAGAGTTACCAACTTTCTAATCGCAGAAAACTGAACACTCTTGCCCTGCCCCCAAGTCCCAACCCATGTCCTGACCCTTCCCTGGGGCCCGGCCCCCCACTCACTCCATCATCACCACCCCTATCGCTCGCTCTCCCCCACCCTCGCTCACTCGCTCATTTTCACCAGGCCGTGGCAGAGGGTTGGGGTATGGGAGGGAGTGAGAGCTCTGGGGTGGGGCTGGGGATGACGGCTTGGGGTGCAGGAGAGGGCTCCAGGCTGGGGGGGTGGGGCCGAGGGGTTTGGAGTGTGGGAGGGGTCTCCGAGCTGTGGCAGGGGCTTGGGGTGTGCGATGGGGTATGGGCTCTGGGCTGGGGCCAGAAATGAGATGTTCGGGATGCAGGAGGGTGCTCAGGAAGGGGGCTGGGTGGTGGAGGCTCCAGGAAGTGCTTACCTAAGGCAGCTCCCAGGAAGCAGCAACATGTCCCGCCAGCTCCACTTGCTGTTCCTGCCTTCAGACACCGCTCCTGCAGCTCCCATTGGCTGTGGTTCCTGGCCAAGGGGAGCTGCACAGCCAGCGCTCGGGGTGGGGAAATTGCGTGGAGCCCTGTAGCCAGCGGGACATGCTGGCCACTTCCCAGTAGCCGGGCAGAGTCATGCAGGGAGCCTGCCAGGCCCACTGTACTGCCAACCGGACTTTTAACGGCCCGGTCAGCAGTGCTGACCGGAGCCGCGAGCGTCCCTTTTTACCCAGGTATTCCGGTCGAAAACCAGACACCTGCTACCCTAGTATAACCACCCAGGCAAGTAAAAACCCACACATTGATCTGAAAGAAACAATTATAAGAACTAGAGGATAATTAGCACATTCTGCTTCTCCTTAAAAACAAGAACTTGAAGGCCACAGACTTGCAAAGAGATCCCCCAATGCAAACACTTACGTCTGTGTGGTGTCCCATTATATCAAACAGATGCCAAACAGAAGCAATGGTATGAAGCCCTGATGAATTCAGCTTGTAAATAGGTGCCAGATTGAAAGGCAAAGCCAACAGAACAATATAAACAGCAGCAGAGCACATTTCCCCACACTTTGTGAAAGGTCATCTCTTGGGAAAAGGAGGTAGTTTATTTGCCATAGGCTAGTCAGTCCTTAGCCATTGTTTGATGCTGCCTCCATGTATTATGTGGACACCTGTCCAATGAGAACTGGACTGCAAGACCACTAACTTATTTCACATCACCCAACAGCCATTGGCTGCTAATTATGTTCTATCACTATCAGCCTGGATTGATTTGAACTGGCAAGCAAAAGACAAGATATCCCAGTGCTTGTCTGCTCAGTCCTCCAGTCCTTCAAAGTAATTTCCTACTTTAAAGAAAGCAAATTTCTACAGCAAAGAGCTGAGTTTATATGAATAAATACATTTATATCAAGGTATACACAGCAGGTTTTCCAATCTTCTGACAAGCTACATTAAAATCTTGTGTTGCTTTGTTTAGAAAAAGAAATGTTACTGTTGCCTTAATCTTTTTTTTTAATTTCTCATTTCTGTATTAGCCTTAGCAATGGGGGCCTAATTTGATACAAATGTTCTGCTTCCCATAAAAATATCCAGTTAGTGGCAAGAATCTATCCCCCGTGTCTATGAGGATCTTGCATAGCATTGTTATTACATGGTTCTAGGGTATTCAGAATTCAGTAGTCCAAGTTCTATAAAAGAGAGTTTCCACTTCAACTATGCTTTAGCTGAAACCACTAGAGAATTTTTTTAAACCTTGTCTGTAATATTCTTACTCTAATTTTTATTTCCATAATTTTATTACTGAAAATTAAGATCAGGAAATACATTTACAAGCCAGAATTTTAGAACACCAAACCCATCATTAGCGCTCTCAGGATTCCAATAGTTAGGGCTGACTCTCCTAGCATGAGGCTTTGTTCGTTCACCACAGTGTTCTTGGACTGGTTTTGAAGGACAGCCTACATACAGGTTTCCCACAAGGAAAATAAGAACCACTAACCTACTGACTTGCTGATGTAACTGTTTCTTTGTCCATAGAGGTGCTTTCACTGAGCCATAGAACAGCAGATGCTCTCGCACAGTTAAGGTGTCAAACAGCACATCATACTGAGGGCAAACACCCATCTCCATTCTGATAGCAGCCAGCTCAGTATGTATATCCCTTCCATTGATGATGATGGTCCCAGAGCTGGGCGGGTACAGGCCTGTCAACATTGATCTGATACAAGAAATAACAGTGTTGTTGTAGCTGTTTTGATCACAGGAGAGAAGCAGAAGAGCTCTGTGGAGCTCAAAAGCTTTTCTCTTTCACCAACAGAAGTTGGTCCAATAAAAAAAAATATATTACCTCCCACTCATAAGAAATAACACAAATTCAATAAAACCACCACATTCAGGACACACTATGTTGTATCCTGAATTTGATCAATTCACTTCTGGCAATATTTTCTTCTCTAGTAGCAGCATTATTTAAATGATGCTGGAGTCTGTATGGAGGAAACCTTGAGATTAATGCAAAAATGGTTATTAATAAAATTATCATTTACTCTTACAATGTTATCTTTACTGATTTTAAGAAAGACCTACATTTATTTGTATACTCATTGTGCTTGGAGATTTGAACACATATTTTCGTTTTTTGGTTGCTTATTTTATTAAACGGAATGTTCAATTTTATTAAATGGAATTCTTTAGGCAATCTTCTTTCTGGCAACCATTGACAAGTCTCAAGTGCCAAAGGAGATACCTTTGCTATAAAACTCCTGTATGTTTATACAGGGTCTAAAAATTAACTTTTATCTTCAATTTTGCTTTAACTTTCTATGCTACTTTCTTTTATGTTTTTAAAATGTACATAAGCATTGGTTATTGTGATGAGTGTTTTGCATAAAATAAATATTTAATACAAATCTTTACTTGAAAGATATAAATATATCGCAAAAGCAGATCGTAAATCCAAGAACCATTTTGGTCCAAAGACCATAATAAAGGGGTCTTATAAAAAACAGGACATCTTTTGTGTAAGATTCCAGGTGATATAAATATGATCTTACCTTAACAAAATTGTATGATGATATTTATGCTTTAGAAAGAGTCTTGCCTTTAAAAGAAGGTAAGGATGTTTTGTTTAGAACAAAGGAAAATGTATGGATGTGGTGTTAACTGTAAAACTAAGATGTAAAGTGGGCTTTCGTTTTATCCCACCCTCCACACAGTCTCGTTCAACACAAAACCTCTAATTTAAAACCTATTCATAAGGTGCTAAAGAATTTTCTTATTGAAAATAATTTCTTCTATAAGCACTCAAAAGCATTCATTCTTCATACTAAGAAAATCCCGGATAGCTGGAAAATGTTTTATGGAAGTTGTTGGTTACTTTTATCTACCTCGTTTTTCCTTTTAATGGTTCAAAACTTTGTTTATTCCTTAAATGCTTTTGAGATGTACAGCTGCAAATATTTTATCTAAATGAAAAGTTTTTTATGCAATAATTTACTAATATCTTTGCTAAATGGTAAGATGCTTCATGTACTATTATGGAATCCACTGACCTTTCTGTGACTGGCTATTAGTGTAAGAAGTCATTTGAGTATACATTATTAATTTTTTATTAATTGGGGGTGGGGGGGTAATTAGTTATCTGGCAATGCTTAAGCAACTTCCTTACCAAACTCCTAAAAACAAGCAGCACCTCTCCAAAGATTGAGTAGGAGAAAGGACAATAATTTATTTAATGAATACTGAAGTTTAAAAACCTCTCTTCAACAATTAAGTTTAAGACTAATTCAAAATTGAAAAACTTTCAGATCTAACATACGGGTGGCCTGAACCTATTTGAAACAGAATTTCAACTCCTGATGAAACCTACTGAATAGCTCAGAAAATGGACTGAATAAAAAGTTAAAACTCTAACATTAAGGATGTTCTGACAGTTTCCTACCACAAAAAAGCAAAAGCAAGTAGAAGTTTATATTTACAAGGGAGGGTTTTTACTAAGACCAACCCACAAAGGCATTGAGCCAATGAAACAATGACAACAGCTTATCTTAATCCTACCAAGTCTGAAAGAGGTGTTTTCTCCTCTTTCCGTGAAATTAGATGACGAGAAGTGCATAAAGCAAATGACCAGCAACACTCTGCTCTCATCCTCAACTTTGCAGAATTCATCACAGTTCATCCTGTTCATCTCTGCAACTGAGCTGTGACCAACTACTAAGAAGAAGACAGACACTGAACAGCATTAAGAGGAAGTAATTTTCTAGCTCAAATGGCATCACCATCAAGACTTCAATATGGATTGGTGAGATGAAGTTGTAGAGGGCTGCCAAGGAATTAGATTTAAAGTTTTCTTGTAATGATGTTCATGTGATATTGAAATACCACTGTAACTTAGGATATCCATAGTTTCTTCCATTAAACCACAAATTGTTCAGACCATTTATTTCTCGAGAGGAGCCATTGGCTAACCTTTGGTAAATAGAGAAAGAGAAACAGTGGGATTTAATTTGAATTTAAGATTCTGGATATTAATTAACTTGCCATTCAAAGAGTGGTCTTGAGACTGGCTTCTTTTGAGTAACTGACAAATACTTTCTTTGGCTTCATAGGACTCAGTTAAGATTTTAAAACCTTTACCCATTTATAAACTATGTTATCCATCATAAACACAACAGGACTCACCTGCCCTTGAACAAAATTATTTTGCCCATCTATAAGATGTTTTAGTTAATAAGGATACTTTGACACAGGACTCTCTACTAATTTTGGGAATAAAAGGACCTCTGTCAGGGCGGACAACTTTCAAAGGTGTAACCTGTCCAAAGTTCTCCACAGACTCATACTGTACATAGAAGAGTTTGTAACTGAAGTAACAATTGTTTATCTTTTGCTTTTTATTTTTCACTTTTCCTTTCCTTGGTAAGGCAGTCATAGTTACAAACTGGTATTATTTTGCTTGTTTTAATTGCAGTTTCCCCTTAATCCTGGCAAAGAACGCCTTGTGACTACAATAGTGGGAGTCATGTCACTGAATTAGCATTATGAGAGAGAATTAAAGGTTTGCCCTGCTATTTCTTGTTTCTCTACATTGTAAGTTTTAGTAATTTTTTTTAAATAAAATTACTTGGGGCTCAACAACTTGAAACACCCCTTTGTACTCCAAAAGTGCTTTAGGTAGATCTTCAACTGGTGTAAATTGGTATACTTCTATTAGGTGTACTGGAACAACAACTTGCACAAGTGGAGTATTTGGCCCTTTATAATTACGGAAAAGTTTCTAATGGTATAATCTTTTTTTAATTAAACCCAATATCAATAATTCATTATCTCTCTTGCTATTTCCTGAACAAGGCTCATTTGTCTAGCAGGCAGAAAAAGAGAGAGAGAGAGAGATCAACTGACCAGTGTTTCCTGGTTAAATATGATATATCTCTCACAGTTTAGCTGTAAATGCAGGGTTAAATCTCTAATTCCTAATTCATGAAGGTCAGTTCTGCAGTCCTTACCCATGTTAATCAAGTTGACTAAAATATAGAATCCAGTTCATTCTCATTAGTAATTTATGTACCTGCAGGGGTTGAGGAAAAAATGGTCGGAATTCTTGATATTTCTTTAATATAAAGGGCAGAAATAAATTAACTTTTTAATTAAGCCAGATTTTTTAAATGTTTTTCTTTGTTATTTCTGCTTCTTTTCAACTGTCAGAACATCCTCTTCAACATCCAGGAAGAAAGCTTGCAAGTTCAGTAAACCTCTAAGATCTCCATCTGATGGAAGCATAGATGTGAGGAAAAGAGAGAAGGGTTTCCTTCAGGTGTCTCTGTACCCATGCCCACAATAACCCCACGTCGCCCAGCTACCACTAAAGCTGCTTAAAACAATAGCTTTACCACTGAGGTTATGATAAAGGAGACCCAATTTTCCACGGCAATGCATTTGTTTTGCCAGGGGCACCATGGCACAATAAATTAATTTAAGCCGTCTTAGTGACATCTTTTGCATGGCAAAACTGTGCAAGAACAATAACCAAGCAAGGAGATGGAGTAGCTCATTTGCTGATATACAAAACATTTCAAGGCACCAGATAAGGTAAAATGTGTAGTTGGCCATCATTCAGCAATGGACATACATTATTGTAGTCTTGCCAGCTCCATTGGCACCCAAGAGAGCTGTGATTTGACCCTTGTAGAAAATGAGGCTGAGATCTTTAACTGCAGTCTTTTTGTTGTCTGTGTATTTTTTGGTGAGTGACATCAGAATAACTCCTATTGGGCTTCCTCCTTCACTCATGCGTCTCTCATCTGGGGGCAGAGAACCTGTGTAAATGAAGAATAAGGCTTTAAAAGCACTGGCAGTTATATAGTGAAAATTTATTGGCTTTACCTTTCCTGAAATGGTCCTCACTGCTGTAACATTTAAACTACAGGGTCAGGTGGTATAAATTGGGATAGCTCCATTCAAATCAATGCTGCTATGCCAATTTATAATGATCAAGGATAGAGTCCACAGTTATGCTAAGTATCTAATCAGTGAAAACGTTTAATTGCAGCTTAAAACACTCAAACTAAAACTGATAAACATGTGTGCACATGCTAATACAAATATACACATATATAGTAATTATTAAAAAGTTAATGTCATCTATTAAAATGTATTTCTTGAATAATGAGATTTTTACAAAGGAACGAGCAAAAGTGGAGATTGCGGACCAGAGAAAATGGGAACAATATGGATTGACTAAATGGAGTGGAGAAAAAGAAATGCACACAACATGAAGGAAAAACAGACTAGTGTTTGGAAAACCAGTTCTGTTTAAATATGAAACAACCAGAACCTCTGCTCGTTGCTCAGTCATTTTTCATATTAGCATAAAGTTAGTTCTAACCCCTTCCAACAACCCTGTGACCATCCTCCAACTAGACTTTGCCAGCTTCCCTGCAACTCATACCAACGTCCTTCTCCTGGTTCATCCTCCCCTTTACCTTTCCTGGACTGTGTTTCAGAGGCCAGAACCTTTAACTCTAGCAGCCCTTTCTGCTACTTGATATGAATCCCAGGTGCCTCTGGAGCCTAATACAAAGGTGCTGGACCCTGCCATTGCTCAGGTGAGAGAGAGAGACTGGAAGGAGAAAAGAAAGACCAAGAAGAGCAAAGACTTGTCAGGACAGAGAGAAAAAGTGAAGGTCTCTATCCAAAGAAAACATCAAAGGTAAACGTGAAATCTATTTTTTGGAGGGACCTGTTTGTGAGGAGAGATCACTCTGTGGAGGGCTTCAAACTCAAGATAGTTCAGATAATATTCCAACTAACATCTACATATTTAGACATTTAAGTGAACCTCTGAAGCTTCTGAAATTTTCCCTTCAGTAGTAGAGAGGTATTGATACAAAATTCTCGTGGGTGACTGGGATTTCTGGCTTCCACTATAGATAGCTGAACCAGCCCAGATAATTACCAGATAGTATGTAATTTCATATAGTCACAGAAGACTGCCAAGGCCCAAGAATGGATGTGGGTGACATGTGTTCCTCTATCCATGAATTTTTAATCAAAATAAATACATGACAATGTAGTGAAATGGGCCTTGGAGAAAAGAAAGAAATCAGATTTTAAAGAGCAAAACATGTAAGGAATGCATAAGTAGCCAAACACAGAACTGGAATGAAATAGTGGAAATAGTTGTAGGCAGCGGTAGCCCTGGAAAATAGAGATGATAAGTGTGTTATTAAAATGTGAGGTTAAAAAAGAGAGCCAGAAAGGGCAGAGTTTAGATAACAAGACAGAATGAAAAAGAAAATTCACATAAAAGACAAACTTTTCACAGAAGCAAATAGAAGATAAAAACAGAGCCTGATGTTTGATTTCATCTGAAAAAAAGTGTAGCTGAAGAAAAACAGAACTCTGGCCATGAATTTTAATGAGCACAAAATTGTACAGTGTTCACTAACCTGAACAACACTGTGAGGAATGTCAAAGGGACCTTAAAAAGCTGGGTGAATGGGCTGCAAAATGGCAGATGAAATTCAGTGTTGACAGATACAAAGTAATATCTATTCAAAGAGTCATTTGAACGACTCATACTGTAATACCAAGGTACCAAATATACAGGAATGACAGAATAGGTCAGGCTAGTGGGAGAGTGGCACTTTATGTGAAAAAGCATTGAGTCAAATATAGTAAAAATCTTAAATGAATCAAACTGTACCACAGAATCTCTTAGAAATTCTGTGCTTGAATAATTAGAGAATAGTAAGAGGACTATACTACTGACCACCTGACCCAGATGTTGATGGTGATTGTGAAATGCTCAAGAAAATTAGAGACAAAATAAAAAATAGAAGACTCAGTAATAATGGGGGATTTCAACTATCCTCATACTGATCGGGTACAAGTCACATCAGGATGGGATTCAGAAATAATGTTTCTAGACACATTAATGACTGCTTCTTGGAGCAGCTATCCCTGGAACTCACAAGGGGAGAGGCAAATTTTGATTTAGTCCTAAGTGAAGCACAGGATCTGGTCCAAGAGATGAATATATCTGAACCGCTCAGAAATAGCAACAACAATATAATTAAATTTAACATTCTTGTAGAGGGGGGAAATAGCAAAGAAACCCACCACAGTAGCATTTAACTTCAAAAAGGGGAACTACACAAAAATGAGGAAACTATGTAAATGGACATTAAAAGGAACAGTTATACGGGGAGATTACGATGGATCAGTGAAGTGCCTGGACCACTACCAGTGACTGGAAAATCAATTATCATGCTTATTGACAAAAACAGCCAAGTTAGTGGGCCCGTGTTAGCATAACTAAGCCAGGAGGTGAGGGAGTGTGAGCGACCACAAAAAGGGAGCCTGACCCTGCATCCTTCCTGATAAGATCTCTGTTGAAATTGCTGAGGCATGGGTTTTAGAAAACAGGAAGCTTATCTATATTTGTACTCTGGGATGTGTTTGTCAGGGCCCTCAAGCATGCAGACTTTGAAAAAACATATTTTTCTAATTAGCGGTCTGAAGAAACTTATTGCTTAAACTCTGAAATTGTTTGCTTAAAAAGTTTTTTTTGATTGACATGTTATTGTCATACTAACAATAAATAAGGGGGGAGAAGTTTGGGTAGTTGGAGTACTTTGTGAACAAACCTGAGGTTACCCAATGGCAGATGGAAGACAGGACATTGGATGGCTGTCATTGTGCCACTTGAAAACTGCTCCAGGCTTTGGTAATTATTGGGGGTTGGGGTTTTTTACTAACCAGTTGGAGACATATGTAAGTGCTTAAGACTAAATAAAGTACAATTTTAAGTAAGAGCACTCTTGTACTGTAATGTCAATCATCTATCAGTTGGATGGCCATGTCCCCATTTACTTATGTCCTGCCTCTGCCTCACCAAGAGTAAATGTTACCAAGAGCTTTGGGTTCATAAAGCCCCGGATAACACAGTCACAAGAGTGAAATGCCTGCAAGCTGCATGGAAACTTTAAAAACACCAAATAGAGGCTCAAATTAAATGTATACCCCAAATTAAAAGAATAGCAAGAGAACCAAAAAATGCCACCATGGCTAAAAAACACAATAAAAGGAGCAGAGACAAAAAGGCACCCTTTAAAAATTGAAACTCAAATCCTACTGAGGAAAATAGAAAGGAGCATAAAAGTATAAATAGGCAGGCCAAAAAAGGATTTGAAGAGCAACTAGAAAAAGACTCAAACTAACAGCAAACATTTTTAAGTAATCAGAAACAAGAAGCCTGCCAAACAATGAGTGGGACCCACTGCACAATCGAGGTGCTAAAGAAGCACTCAAGGAAGACAAGGCCATTGCAGAGAAGATAAATTAATTCTTTGCATCAGTCTTCATTGTAGAGCATGTGAGGGAGACTCCCACACCTGAGCCATTATTAAGTGACAAATCTGAGGAAATGTCCCAAATTGAGGTGTCAATAGAGGTGGTCTTGGAATAAACTGATACATTAAACAGTACTATGTCACCAAGACCAGATGCTATTTACCCAAAGGTCCTGAAGGAACTCAAATATGAAACTACAGAAATGTTGTATGTAACCTATCACTTAAATCAGCTCCTGTACTAGATGACTGGGGGATAGTTAACCTGATGCCAGGTTGTTGGTTTTTTTTAAAAGACTCAAGAGATGATCCTTGCAGTTACAGGCCAGTAAGCCTATCTTCAGTACCAGGCAAACTGGTTGAAACGATAGTAAAAAAACCAGAATTATCGGACACATAGATGAACACGATTTGTTGGGGAAGAATCAACATAGCTTTTTCTAAAGGAAAATCATGAATCATGGGCTGGGGGGGTCAACAACATGTTGACAAGGGTGATGTGGTGGATATAGTGGATAATGGATATTGCACTTTCAGAAAGCCTTTGACAAGATCTCTCTTACTTAAATAAAGTAAAGATAAGAGGGAAGGTCCTCTCATAGATCAATAACTGGCTAAAAGATAGGAAACGAAGGGTCAGTTTAAAAAATGGAGACAAGGAAATAGTGGGAAGCCCCAGTGATCTTTACTGGTGCTGTTCAACATATTCATAAATGAGCTGGAAAAAGGGGGTAAACAGTGAGGTGGCAAAGTTTGCTGATCATACAAAATTACTTAAGATAGTGAAGTGCAAAGCAGACTGCGAAGAGTCACAAAGGGATCTCACAAAACCAGGTGATTGGGCAACAAAATCGTAGATTAAATTCAATGTTGATAAATGCAAAGTAATGCATACTGGAAAACATAATCCTAACTATACATACAAAATGATGGGGTCTAAATTAGCTGCTATCACTCAAGGAAGATCTTGGAGTCATTGTGAATAGTTCTCTGAAAACATCCACTCAGTGTGCAGCGGCAGTCAAAAGAGCGAAAAGAATGTTAGAAAGCTTTAAGAAAAGGGTAGACAATAAAACAGTAATTAATTATATAAATCCATGATACGCCCATACCTTGAATACTTCGGGCAGTTCTGGTTACCCCATCTCAAAAAAAATGTATTAGAAATGGAAAAGGTACAGAGAAGGGCAACAAACTGGATTAGGGGTATGGAACAGCTTCCATAAGAGGAGAGATTAAAAGACTGGGATTATTCAGTTTGGAAAAGAGATGACAAGGGGGATATGATTGAGGTCTATAAAATCATGAATAGTGTTGAGAAAGTCAATAGGCCCCAGGAAAGCGTTATTTACCCCTCACGTAACACAAGAAGCAGGGATCACCAAATGAAATTAATAGGCAGCAAGTTTAAAACAAAATGCAAAGTCAACTTCTGGTTCTCATTGCCAGGGGATGTTCTGAAGGCCAAAAGTATAAGTGGGTCCAAAAAAGAATTAGATAAATTCATGGAGGATAAGTCCATCAATTGCTATTAGCTAAGATGGTCAGGGATGCAACCCTATGCTCTGGGTATCCCTAAGCCTCTGACTGCCAGATGCTGGGACTGGATGACAGGGCGTGAATCCCTTGATGATTGCTCTGATCCATTCACTCCTTCTGAAGCATCTGGCATTGACCACTGTCAGAAGACAGGATACTGGGCTAGACGGACCATTAGGTTAACCCAGTATGACCATTTTTAAGCAATGAGTTCTAACTGAACTTTATCCGCTCAGACATCTTTGTGGACAGCTCATTGAAAACTTTTTACTCAACAAAATCTTTTTAAATAAAAAAAAGCCAACAAAATGTTAGGATGCATGAGGAGTGAGATATAAATTTAAACTTAGACTCAACCAATTATAGAAGATGGATTAAAAACAGTGAATTACGCAGAAAAAGAAAATAATGTTTACTAAAAGGCTCCTGCTATTACAAACCTTCATTGACGAAAACCAGATTGGAATTTAGATGTTTCCTTCTCTTCTCTGTACCACACAGCTCCTTCCAATAAGAAATAGTAAAGGGGAAGTACCATGGCTTTCTGAACCCCAATCTTCCTAGATGTTAAATATAAGAGAAACATTTGAAACATTTTCAAAATTCATTTGTTGCTCAAGTATATAAAATAATCCTATTATCCTATATTTCTGTTGTTGTTGTTTTCCAATGGAACAGGGCTATAAAATCTTATCTATACTGCGTAGCATAGGTTTTTATATAGCACTTTTCTTCCCAAAATATCCAAAAGCACTTTGCAAGCTTTGGGGCCAATCTTGCTATCTCAGAAATCAATAGAACTTTTGACACTGAAATTTTCTTGTGGAAATGGCTCTCTCATCATTACCCTGGCATTTAATGAGACAATCCAAATAAAGATTTTGGTCCAGATCTTGAGCTAAGCTTAGTAAGGCTCAGGGTAAAGGTGTGAAGCTTTTTACCTTCCCGAATCTGGGCCAGTCCCTAGCATGTGCCACCTGCCAAAAGGTGCCATTCTAGCAGCAAGAGATACCAAGTGACATCTTAGCCACAACTGCTTTTTTCCAGATTTGCTTCCTATACTAGGGGAGGGAGGAATGATGTAGAACCTGCTGCACCAGTTGAATGGCACCAAAGATACTTCTCCGTACACAAGTGGAATCATCAAGGAGACAGATTTGCTACCTTTCCAGCTGCTTTGCATCACCATGGCAATACAAGCCAGCTGGCAGAGGAGCAAGGATCTGGCCTTGTACCGTAGTACATTTACACAAAGGGGCAGAATTATGGCTGTACATATCACCTTAACTTTTACATTTCCTGACCTTTTCAGTGCTTCCCTCAGCATTCACTTAATGTGGTTTTTGTATCCATGGAGTCACAGTACGTGGTACTGAATAGTAAGTGACATTCTTAATTTTTATGTGAAAGGTTTTTGCCTGAGATACAGTTATATTATTGTATTCCCTTCCATTTCCATGTCAAACTTCTCAGTTATTCATTTTGAAATAAATATACAATAAGCAGAAAAAAAACATGTAATATGCCAACTTGAGCAAGTGTAAATTTCAGGCCATGAAAAGAGATGTTTAGAAAGCATTCCAAATGGCCCAACAACCAACTTAAGGGAATTAATTAAAAAAACCCAACAACCTGGAGATTGGAGGAAAGATGAATCCCACCTTCTGAGAATAAATTTGGGATTTAATTCATTTCAATTGTGACCCAGAGTTACTGGTGGTGAGAGATGATAAACAGGAAATCAATATTGTTCATTAGCATTCTGAAAATACATTATTAATAAACAACCTTAATAAAGCGGCCCAATCCTGACTCGGACAGAATACCCAGTTAACTCAGTACGAGTTCCTCTACTGGACGGAACTCTGTCATTACGTAGTGTCAATCAGCCTGAGAAGTCCTATCCAATTATCTGCTCTCCTTATATGCATACACAAATGGACTTCATACCATATTACAATTCTAGCCCACCAGTTAGCGTCATTCACTGACCTATGGATGCATGAAGGGTTTCTTAGTCTCACTCATAGCAGTAGTCATGTATTTTGCATGTCAGAAAGCCCTAACTCAGAGGCATCAAAAATTTAATATTTTAACTATAAAGGAATGAAAAAGTAGAACTCATTTTGGTATTAATAAATCTATGTGTGCTTGTTCTTACCAGGAATTACATTGCTGAAATACCAGCCAACTAATAAATATAGAATTGAATCAAAGAAAATCATCCAGCTAGCCCATCCAAAGGTCATGGATCCTCCTTGTGCCAGGGGCTGGTACATGTTACTCCATTGAATTCCTAGTAATAAAAAAAGGTCAACACTAAATCTGTAGAGCACCACAGGTAGCAGGATCATAAACACGTGAACACCAAACTCTCAAGAGGTATTTGAGCACTGACGAACAAAAAAGAACAATGTTAATAACTGTAATTTTAACTGAATAGAAACTAAATGTTAGGCTGCTCCATCTCTATGTGCAACAGCAGGTAACATTACTGCTGAGCAAATGTGAAAGAACTCGTAGTGGAAGCGAGTTTTTAAGAAGTTTATTATTTTATTTTAGCTGTCCTTCTATTTTAGTAAAAAGAAAAAATAGGACTGCTCGGCAAAATGCTGAATAAAATATGAGAGAAGCTCGTTTTCAGTTGTTCAATAAATCAGGGATTAAGACAGTTTGCTGATACATGTAAACAAATGGTTTAAAAGAGATCTGCTGCAAATTTATTTAGTTGCAACTTGCAAATCCTGACTAAATGCAATCTATTATATAGCATATGTTTTATAGTAGTGCCTGATGGTGACAGCCAAGGATTGGGGCTCCAGACACTAATCATTTGAAAAATTACTTCAACTCATATTCCATCAGGTGTATGAAGAAAGGAATGAAAACACAAAACACTAGCAGTAGTTAGAATTCAAATGTAATACCGCGACTGTATTTCTGAATAGAAAAGTTATTCAGAAAACTAGATTATTGCACTTTTCTACATAATATCTTATAAAGGTAGCCACATAGCTTCCAATAAAGCAGGTCAAGAACATATTTTTCCCTGGGCGGATGACATTTCTTATTTAAAATTTTCGATCAAAAAAATGGACCTTTTTCACAAAAGCATATTTTTGTGGAAAAAATTCTGATAGCAAATTGTCCACCAGCTCTAGTTTGCAATATCTCTTCTGATACTTATCAGCTTGCACATAAGTAGAAAACCCTCTAGCAGCAG
Source organism: Eretmochelys imbricata (assembly GCF_965152235.1). NCBI lineage: Eukaryota > Metazoa > Chordata > Testudines > Cheloniidae > Eretmochelys > Eretmochelys imbricata. Next base: position 168,282,331 of record NC_135573.1, read on the forward strand.
CTGGTGCTTGAGATGGCTTCCAGTCTGACACCAAGACCATCTTGCTGTTAATAACCCCAAATGAAGAAAAGATTCCATCTCGGATCAGTTACTTGGTTCAAAAATCCATACTCAGGACAATCATGAGGGTATTACACAAGCGCACACACACACACACGAGCTGAGATTTTCAAAACTGTTTCCCGGATTTGTACATTCAATTCCCATTAATGTTTGGGAATCTCATCCATATATTTTTTTCAATATATGAAAACAATAAAATAATATCTGACCCCCAGAATGTCTTATAAGGCAAAAGAGCCCAAGGTGGTTAAAATGACCTGCTGTTCCACAAACTATTACAGCTTATTATGAGTTAACATATATTCTATAAAGTACACAGTACTATGTAATCAGATGCATACTGCTTGATTCTGAAATCACTGGTAGCATTGACACTGACTTCAATGAGCTTTGGATCTAGCACATAGTAATATTACTGACTTAATTATATTTTGCACCTGTATTCTTCAGTACTATATAAATCTAAGAATTTATTTTAGGCTGAAACATGGGCAGTACTGTTAGCAAGTGGAAACAAATACAATTTTGAAAACTATATCTTTGGCAGTATATTCATCTATAAAAGTCTTCAATAAAAAGTTTTTAATAATATAAAAATATTCTTATTTTCCAAAAATTTGAACATATTTGAATTATAGAAGAAAAATGGTATAAAATTATCTTAAATCCAATCTTTATGAAAAAATAAAGAAAAACAATTTCTGAAAGTGTTGTGTTAGGAGAAACTTATCAAGTGTCCAGAGGTAAATCAGAAAAGCAACTGCTTGTTATTAAGAGGTAAATTAAACTGCAACATCAACTTGGAATTCTCTATGCTTCATAGCTACACGTACAACTCCACCAGCACGATACTGAGAGGCAACACACTAAACCAGTGAAACACAACAGGCTAGCTCTTCAGCGAGGATAAATAAGCATAACTCCATTTAATTTGATCTAGCAGCAGATCTGGACCTGCATCTTCAGACATTTTCACTGGCTGACAATACCCTAAGAGCAGCACATTGTCATCTAGCAGCTTCTGAGAGTTGATTAAATCTTTCACGCATGTCACATACACTACAAAATATCAGCAATGTTGGGGGTGTGCCTGGGGCTTCCTTACAGCCTGCATTATTAGCCCCTGGTGGGGCACTGGCAGCAGCCATAATTTAGAGCAGCCTTAAGGCTTCTCTAATTTACTACAGGAGACCAACACCATCAACCTGGCCTGGGAATCATGGAGCACAAAGGTGGCTTAAAGCTACATCTACATCCTCCCTCCAGTCCTGAGTTGTACTGCTTGCTGAGGATCAGAGATTCTACAAAGTTTCACTCAAAACAAAGCAAGTGAAATAAGTTTCCAAGTTTAGTTCTTTATATACCATGATCATTATAAAAAGGGTTTTGCTAACTACCTATCTTACCTATTTCTTGGCTTTCAAAGAAGGTAATGAAAAATATTCCTTGCCCAAAGGCAGTTGTAGACAGAAAGCACTGCAACAATAGAAAAGAAACAGGAGATGAACATAAATAAATCTCCATTAACATATCGTGTGATGTAAATAACTATGGCACTGTTCAGTGCAAATGGAGAAGCAATGGACCTTTCAGTTCTAGAAAGGTTAACAATCCCATCTTTCATTTACCTTTTTTGAACCTGAACAATATTTACCTGCATTTTGCAGAAATGTGCTCTCCAAATAAAAGATTGTTATGTATCAGGTTATTAATATTTGAAGGCATTATTTAAACGCTATCACAATTTATGAAGCATCATAAATCCTCCATATATTGCAAATATATAATGCATAGCATTGGAAAAGTGGCTAATGCAATTTATTTTCTGTAGTAAGTGAATGACCTTAGAATTCACAAGAGACAGGCTGATGGAACACACATTATACTGTACAATGGGCAGCTATTCTACTGCAAGGAAATAACATTTTATTTCCAGTGGAGCAGTATAAATTGCACCATACTGCAACAGAAAAGTACAAAATGGAAAATGACTAACTTCAGTGATGTAATGTAACAAGGATGGAAGAATTATGGTAAATGGAAAAAATCACTAACCAGCATCAGAGGGAAATAAATCATTACTAAATACTGATAAAGTATATGCATTGTTGTATGAAAAACGTTCTATAGTTTGAAAGTCAGCAAATCCAATATGTTTCACATTGTTTAAAACAGAAAGGCAAAATTCTGCCAGGGGCCTGGAAAACAAGTATAACTTGCCTCTCTCTCAAAGACGTACACCACTACAGATGTAGGCCCCTGATCAGGCAAAGGCTTATGTACATGCCTATCTTTATACACTGTGAATAGTTCTATTGGCTTAAAATAAACACATGGATAAGGCTTTGCAGGAAGAGAACACACAAGATAGGCAGTGTATTTAAATATACAAATGTATTTGTCTTATAGGAGTGCCTGGAGGCCCTGAGCAGGATCCATTGTGTCAGGCACATTTAAAAAACCAGCTTCTGCCCCTAAGAGCTTATGTCATTTGCATACGATGTAAAGACAGGTGGATAATACAAGTATATGGTGGGGAGGACAAGGTAAACATTGAAACAACCGAGGTAGCTCTCTCAGCCTACCCCATGAAAAACATGGTCTGGAATGATGGCTACCTGCTGTGTGACCAAGGGCCTGATTCAGTTCCCATTCTAGTCAACAGGAGACTCATCACTGTATATTAGTGTTCTTTTTTTTCCCCTCTCTGGAGAGGATTAGGTATATCAAATAAAAAAGAGGAATCTTAAAATACAGTAGTAGGAGTAGGGTTTGTTTGCTTGCTTGTTTGTTTTCCTTGAATTGGAAGGAGGTCATGTGAGCTAACATAGCTATGATCCTGACTTGACAGTACCTCCAGAATAAGGAATACCTATTCCGAGAATACAGCAGTCAGGAGAACAAACATTGCTTAGATCAGACCTTATCAGAGATTTTCATTGTGACAAAAGGAGGGTGCTTTGCAGAGCACAGTGAAACACAAAGCAGAGGATAGGAAAATACCACCTAGGAACTCTAACCAGATAATGTGGTAAAGTAGTTCATGAATAGCTGTTTGAATTGTAATTTATATTGTAGAATAGCGAACATAAAACAAAATTACGAAACATGATTTTCAATAGTAGAATTTTAAAGGAAATCTCATTCCTCTCCCCATACATAGTACCCTCTGCAAAGAGCAGGATGGGCAATATGTATTCTTACAGATCTGTTTGTCTTGTAGTTGTATTTTAAACAAAGGAGCGATTTCTATAGTTCACTGGTAAGTTTTATATTCATTTTTTCTGCCCAGGATAATCACTAATCCTATAATGGGATGTCAACCACTATTTGAGAGCACATTAATTTTCCAAACTATTCTTTTTTTTTTGTAAGACTGTATCATGCATGTGCATTGGAAATAAGGAGCCTCATGGTTTCCATAGGGTTCTGCCAATTTCTTGAACATTCATTCTAGATTCCACTCTGTTGTGTTCAAAGCTGTATTTCTCGACTGGTTTTCTATCTAGGAAAGCCATGCAATTTCAGTGAGATGTAAGAGCAAAGTAGGAACATCTGGACAGGAGAATGAGGGGATTTGCTAAAGGTCACATAATTATGGAAATGAATCGATCAACAGTTTTTAAGAAGAAATACTTACTGTAATGATCTGAACGGCAAAGCTAAGTTGGTTCTCCAGGACCAACAAAACTATGTAAGGTAAAAAGCTGATCACATATATAAGGCTGGCACAGAGAGCTGCTGTATTGGCACTGCTAAAAAATGCACCCAGGAGGTAGCTTAGCATAACAACCGCCACTCCAAAATCGAGGATGAAGAGGAAGACTAGGAAGCCATCGCTGTACACAATGATGCCGCTCACTTTTAAAATAATGACCAGAGCACAACTGCTTATAGTGAGCACAATGACATTCTCCAGAAACCAAGCTAGGAAATGAATGGCAGGATTCACACCCATTGTCTTCATATACTACAAGAGCAGAGACACGTTTTATAATTAGTCACAACTTTTTTTAAAAAAAATTAACCATCAAGAGATATGCACTAGCCTCCCAAGTGACCATGTAATCCTATTATCCTTACCCCTGTGTTATACTTTTCCCAATCTCTCCATATGCTGTTAACTCCTTCTGTTGCTCTCATCTTAATTTAAGGCCCAATTCTGTAGACGCTTGCTTTTGAGCATAATGCATATGAGTAACCCTATTGACTCCAAAGGGACTATGCACATTCATGAGCAAGCGTTTGCAGGATCAGAAACTTATATTGTAACCTCTCTTGGGTAGAGAATCCACCTTTATTCTTTCAAGTGCCGTACACATCTATGTCATTAGTATAAGATAACAGTAGTAATATAAAAGCACTATAACCATAAAAATAATGAACGACTATGAATGATTATCAGACACAGACTAAAAGTGCTATGCAAAAAAAATTAGAATATTGTAAAAATATGAAACACAACCTTTCCTTTATTTTTGCTGTTTTCTTGCTGAACTTAAAGGCAATTTCTGAAGAGAAAATGTGCTATTTCTCATCCAGAAGTAAATTTGGGGAAATTTACAATTTCGCCTATCACAAAATTTTGCAAAGGTGATAGCAAAAAGGACAAATTTTCACCATGAACTAATCTTTTGCATACATTCGTGAAACTCTCAGATTTAACATTGCTCATATGGCCAGAAATAATTGTCACATGCATCTGAGCCCACCATTCTAAAAGAAACCACTTTGTTTTGGATTCTAATACACTATTTCTCTAGTGTTTTTCCAAAAGTCACCTTGAAAACATTGGTGAGTTAATACTTAAAACACCTCTGCAGAATAGATAAGCCCTGTTTTACACATTGGAAAACCAAAGTCTAGAGATGTTAAATGATTTGCTCAAGGTCAAACAGGAAGTCTTCAGCAGAACCTAGAATAGCATTTGAATTCTTGTGAGTTAAAATGTTGTTATATCCATATCTAAATATGTGGCTTTTAGGTTTTGATCCTGCAAAATACTGAGCAACTTCTGAGTGCCATAAACTTGTCTCCTTGACTTCAATTTTAGCTGTGATTATTTGTCTTTGTAACTGTTATGCCTTCGTTTTCTCTGTGTACTTTAAATCCCTAAAAACTAAAATCCCCAGCCATTTTTACTCAGTTCAGAATACCTAAAGGAGACCCTACTTTTCTTTTTTGTTGTTGTTGTTCTCCTAATCTAAAATAAAGGTAATTCTGAATGAAAGTATGTGGCTGCTCTTTGAGGATGGATAAACATAACAGCAATTGAAGGCATTCAGCACCATGGAAGATTGGGATCTCTATCTGCAAGACTTGGTTCAAAGAAAGGTGCTCGGCTTTAAATTTCATAATTCTGTCATTCACTGCTCTCCTTTATTTCAACAGAGATAAATCTCTGCAGACCAATGGGACTCCAAGAAATATCCCTGTGAATCTGATTTGGCAGCTGAAACTCAGCTTAAGAACCCAGGAGAGAGTGAAAGACAAAATAGATGCATTATTGTTCACAAAACCATCTCTTCTAAAGTTTAGTGTGCATTTTCGGTATACCCCTCTAAACCAGTTTTACAATCAAAGGCTCAGCTAACTCTTACCTCTTCAAGATGAATCTCCCTCTCATAAACCCGTTTTCGGACCATGCCAGCAACAGATACCATCCATGCTAACATCATTATGAATGGAAAAAAGAAACCAATATTGTTCAAGAACCTGTTCAAGCAAAAATATACGTGTAAGACTCAAAGGAGAAAGATGTCAAAATAGAAAGTTAATATTTTAATACTCAGAAAATATTACAATATATAAAACAATTATTGAGGGTATGATTTTACTCAAGACTAGTAACAATACTTCCTTTGCTGCTACTAGTTAAACATGTGTACTATAATTTAATGGTAAAATATAGGATCAGTATATAGGAACATGTAAAGTGTATCTCCAAGACAGTGACACTGTATTTGTATTGAAGAAGAATAAAAGTCCCAAATTATTTTAATTTTTGCAAGGTGCTAATTGCAAATAAAGATATTTAGAGTGCCTATTATGTTTACAAGGCAAATTTTGTTCCAGTGTTTGTGGCTTGCATTTCAGTTATCTACTTTTATCTTTTGTTTGTATAAACTAAACACTTTGCAAACCAACAGACAGATTCTCAGCCTCTGCTATCCATAGTAGAGGGGATAAATCGCACATGAGCTGGTTTCTGCTGCCTGATCATTGAGCTAGTCCTAAGATAGCTCCAGCCCCAGTGTAATTTGGAAAATCCTTTGGGCTGCTGTAAAGTACACGTGCTGATAAGAGCTCCCAAAGAGGACTGTCTGCCATATAGGAATCTCTCAGCGTCCTTTTACCATATCCTCTTCTCCCTCTATTCTTTCTGCCAGGAATGGCAGAATGAGATGCATAGGAGCCAACCACACTGGTTCTATGCCATAATGGGGCAATCACCAGTTAGGAAGACCTGACAGCTTCCCAACCCCTTTATACAGCTCAGCCAGATCACAACCACACTATTGAGAGTGCAGCACTAGGTTCAAAAGCAGGGCGTTTACTTACAGGTCACTGGTGTGGCATGGATATGGCATAGCTTGTACTTGTATTTCTGCCTCAGAGGCATCTGCTCCAGCGTGTACTGCAATGATGGCTTTTTCAATCATGTCTTGAAGTGGAACAAAGATGTAGTTGTATCTGAACCCATCACCTGGCAGGTTTTGGGGATGGGATTTCCACACTGGGTTTTTTATCAGATCTGTTCTCATGCTGTACAGAATGCTAGTTCTAATTGTATATGAAATGTGTTGTGAGAGGTTGCCAGCAGAATCTTGTCTGCGTCTCCTGTTACTTGAGGTGTTGAATATAATACCTGATCAAAGAAAGGAAAACAAAATCAAGAAGGTGTTTCATGGATTGGAAATAAAACTGGGTAAATAACTGATTTATCACTATCCATTCCAAAAAAATTTAAAATTTTAAAATTGTTATATTTTACCCCAAACAAAAAATTTTCGCAAACCAAAAAGTTTTAAAAAAAATTTTCAGGTCAAACCAAATATTTTGTTAAAACTTTTTAACATATATATATTTCAGGTATATTTCTAAACAAGATGTTTTGAATCAAAAAATCAAAATGTTTCATTATGAAAATGTCAAAATAATTTTTTTTTAAATTTTTTTTTAACCATGATGTTAAAATTGACACATTTAAAAAATGTTTCAGTCAACAAGAATTTGGTTTTTTAGCAAAAATAACAAGTCTTTCATCTGGAAAATTTTGTCCAACTGTAATTGGAAATGCTACAGATTTTATATTCCTGTCTTTTTTATGTCCTGTGTCTTATGTTTCTGCTAAGATGCTGCCAATGAATAGTCAGTCATCCATCTTCAAAAAGGCCACATTGTCTTCTTGTAAAGAATGTGGTATTGGTATATTACTTCCTTCTACTGTAAACCTGAGATTCGTACTGGTGGGATTCCAGCACAGAAACATGAAATCCTTCAAGTCTATATTCATCACCCAATGCATTTTTTTTTAAATTACCAGAAGCACCTTTTACTGTTAATGTTAACACAGTTAAAGAGCTTGATATTTTATCTTAGTACTTAGCCTTCTAAGATCTAGAATTACCCTCTTTTCTGTGGGCCTGGACAAAATCTTAAGAAAAACTTCCTTGTACTTTGTCCTCTAGAACTTGTTCTCCAGACTTGCTTTCTGAAGCTGGTAAGATGAATTCAGACAGAGTACCAATAGACTAGGTTCCTCCTATCCCTTTTACTCTGCTATATTTTCATTCTTGATTAAGAGAAAAAGTTGCCCTTGTCTTCTTTTAAAAGGTGTGGTGGGATATACAAATCACACACTGGACAACAAAGGATTAAGGAGCTGCTCTGGGCTCAGCCAGCCCTACCCACTACATCTCCAAGAGAGTCACAGGCTGGAGGGGAAGCTCAAAGGTAGCAGAACAGCTCACTTGTGGGAAAGCCAGGGAAGACAAAGGACCTCTACCTTGCAGCCCTTAGGAAAGACAAGATCTCACCTATCAGGTGAAGGTCCTTCCCTGAGGGAAGGGAGGACCTACTTTTGATAGATTACGTAACATGTGCAAGATCACACAGGTTATCTGTGGCAGAACTGGGAATAGACCCAGATCTTCTGAGTACTAGTCTTGTGTCTAGATTTTAAATTGGTCTCACCCTCATCTCTGCTTTACCATGACTTCTCTTATAACTCCTAGGAGCCCTGGGGCCTTCAGTGCGGAACTTCGTCAAATGCACAAATTAAAAATTAAAAAAATGGATAAAAACCTACCCCATTGACGTCCCTGGCAAAGCACCTATTGACTTCAATGGGGCCAGAATTTTATTCTCCTCTCCAGGGAGTGCTATGTACCGGGAGGGAACAGTTCAGGCAGGGAAAAGAAATTTCTACAATGGTGAATGACTGTTCTCTTGCTTCCTCTTACAGCCTTATCAGCACAACAGGCAGATTTCCAGCAGTGGAGGAGGCATTTCAAGGAGGTGGGACAGAGACATGACAGAAGAAATAATAGAACTTACTCAAGAATTAACTTAGTCTGTGTAAATGAGCTGATTTGAAAGTTACCTTCTTAAGCAAACAGGCTTCCTACAAAGATTAATTTTCTTAACTCTCTTCTGCAACACCAAAGGATATGAAATTTAAAAATCAGAGGAGGAAAAACTAGGTGATGCTGTCTTAAAAAAGCAACGAAATAGCCTCTTTTGTATATTTTGTTTTCAAACCTTTTTATTCTATGGCTTCATTCCACTCTCACTGTATATTCATAGAATCACAGAATCATAGAATATCAGGGTTGGAAGGGACCTCAGGAGGTCATCTAGTCCAACCCCCTGCTCAAAGCAGGACCAATCCCCAACTAAATCATCCCAGCCAGGGCTTTGTCAAGCCTGACCTTAAAAATATCTAAGGAAGAAGATTCCACCACCTCCCTAGGTAACTCATTCCAGTGTTTCACCACCCTCCTAGTGAAAAAGTTTTTCCTAATATCTAACCTAAACCTCCCCCACTGCAACTTGAGACCATTACTCCTTGTTCCATCATCAGCTACCACAGAGAACAGTCTAGCTCCATCTTCTTTGGAACCCCCTTTCAGGTAGTTGAAAGGAGCTATCAAATACTGGAAGAGAAGATTGAAGGTCTGGAGCAACAGATAACGACCCTGCATTGCATACGAGAAACAGAGGATTTTCTGGACAAAAGTCAGGATATGCTTCTACAGGCACAAAGCTCTAAAGATTTAGAGCAGGTTGCACAGCGGAGCCAAGAGGCCAGTGAAGAAGCTTGGCAACATGTGACCTCCAGAAGAAGAAGGGGGAATGTCCAGGTTCCAGCAACGCGGACACAGGTAACTAACCGCTTTCATGTTCTCTCCACAGGTACCGTTGCGGAGAGTGGACCAGATGATATGTCTGGGGGGAGAAAGCAGAAGGAGACTCCGCTGGTTGGAAGGCATGAGATGCGCTGTCCTGAGATGGGGGGTTCCACGACCACCACTCCCAAGAGAAGGAGGCGGGTGGTGGTGGTCGGGGACTCTCTACTCCGGGGGACTGAGTCATCTATCTGCCGCCCTGACCGGGAAAACCGAGAAGTCTGCTGCTTGCCGGGGGCTAAGATTCGCGATGTAACGGAGAGACTGCCGAGACTCATCAAGCCCTCGGATCGCTACCCCTTCCTGCTTCTCCACGTGGGCACCAATGATACTGCCAAGAATGACCTTGAGCGGATCACTGCGGACTACGTGGCTCTGGGAAGAAGGATAAAGGAGTTTGAGGCGCAGGTGGTGTTCTCGTCCATCCTCCCCGTGGAAGGAAAAGGCCTGGGTAGGGTCCGTCGAATCGTGGAAGTCAACGAATGGCTACACAAGTGGTGTCGGAGAGAAGGCTTTGGATTCTTTGACCGTGGGATGGTGTTCCATGAAGGAGGAGTGCTGGGCAGAGATGGGCTCCACCTTACGAAGAGAGGGAAGAGCATCTTTGAGAGCAGGCTGGCTAACCTAGTGAGGAGGGCTTTAAACTAGGTTCACCGGGGGAAGGAGACCAAAGCCCTGAGGTAAGTGGGAAAGCAGGATACCGGGAGGAAGCACAGGCAGGAATGTCTGTGAGGGGAAGGCTCCTGCCTCATACTGAGAATGAGGGGCGATCAGCAGGTTATCTCAAGTGCTTATATACGAATGCACAAAGCCTTGGAAACAAGCAGGGAGAACTGGAGGTCCTGGTGATGTCAAGAAATTATGATGTGATTGGAATAACAGAGACTTGGTGGGATAACTCACATGACTGGAGTACTGTCATGGATGGTTATAAACTGTTCAGGAAGGACAGGCAGGGCAGAAAAGGTGGGGGAGTAGCACTGTATGTAAGGGAGCAGTATGACTGCTCAGAGCTCCGGTACGATACTGCAGAAAAACCTGAGTGTCTCTGGATTAAGTTTAGAAGTGTGAGCAACAGGAGTGATGTAGTGGTGGGAGTCTGCTATAGACCACCGGACCAGGGGGATGAGGTGGATGAGGCTTTCTTCCGGCAGCTCGCGGAAGCTACTAGATCGCATGCCCTGGTTCTCATGGGTGACTTTAAATTTCCTGATATCTGCTGGGAAAGCAGTACAGCGGTGCATAGACAATCCAGGAAGTTTTTGGAAAGCGTAGGGGACAATTTCCTGGTGCAAGTGCTAGAGGAGCCAACTGGGGGGGAGCTTTTCTTGACCTGCTGCTCACAAACCGGGAAGAATTAGTAGGGGAAGCAAAAGTGGATGGGAATCTGGGAGGCAGTGACCATGAGTTGGTTGAGTTCAGGATCCTGACACAGGGAAGAAAGGTAAGCAGCAGGATACGGACCCTGGACTTCAGGAAAGCAGACTTCGACTCCCTCAGGGAACAGATGGGTAGGATCCCCTGGGGGACTAACATGAAGGGGAAAGGAGTCCAGGAGAGCTGGCTGTATTTCAAGGAATCCCTGTTGAGGTTACAGGGACAAACCATCCCGATGTGTCGAAAGAATAGTAAGTATGGCAGGCGACCAGCTTGGCTTATCAGTGAAATCCTAGCAGATCTTAAGCATAAAAAAGAAGCTTACAAGAAGTGGAAGGTTGGACATATGACCAGGGAAGAGTATAAAAATATTGCTCGGGCATGTAGGAATGAAATTAGGAGGGCCAAATCGCACCTGGAGCTGCAGCTGGCGAGAGATGTTAAGAGTAACAAGAAGGGTTTCTTCAGGTATGTTGGCAACAAGAGGAAAGCCAAAGAAAATGTGGGCCCCTTAATGAATGAGGGAGGCAACCTAGTGACGGAGGATGTGAAAAAAGCTAATGTACTCAATGCTTTTTTTGCCTCTGTCTTCACGAACAAGGTCAGCTCCCAGACTGCTGTGCTGGGCATCACAACATGGGGAATAGATGGCCAGCCCTTGGTGGAGAAAGAGGTGGTTAGGGACTATTTAGAAAAACTGGACGTGCACAAGTCCATGGGGCCGGATGAGTTGCATCCGAGAGTGCTAAAGGAACTGGCGGCTGTGATTGCAGAGCCGTTGGCCATTATCTTTGAAAACTCGTGGCGAACGGGGGAAGTCCCGGATGACTGGAAAAAGGCTAATGTAGTGACCATCTTTAAAAAAGGGAAGAAGGAGGATCCTGGGAACTACAGGCCAGTAAGCCTCACTTCAGTCCCCGGAAAAATCATGGAGCAGGTCCTCAAAGAATCAATCCTGAAGCACTTACATGAGAGGAAAGTGATCAGGAACAGTCAGCATGGATTCACCAAGGGAAGGTCATGCCTGACTAATCTAATCGCCTTCTATGATGAGATTACTGGTTCTGTGGATGAAGGGAAAGCAGTGGATGTATTGTATCTTGATTTTAGCAAAGCATTTGACACGGTCTCCCACAGTATTCTTGTCAGCAAGTTAAGGAAGTATGGGCTGGATGAATGCACTATAAGGTGGGTAGAAAGTTGACTAGATTGTCGGGCTCAACGGGTAGTGATCAATGGGTCAATGTCTAGTTGGCAGCCGGTGTCAAGTGGAGTGCCCCAGGGGTCGGTCCTGGGGCCGGTTTTGTTCAATATCTTCATAAATGATCTGGAGGATGGTGTGGATTGCACTCTCAGCAAATTTGCGGATGATACTAAACTGGGAGGAGTGGTAGATATGCTGGAGGGCAGGGATAGGATACAGAGGGACCTAGACAAATTGGAGGATTGGGCCAAAAGAAATCTGATGAGGTTCAATAAGGATAAGTGCAGGGTCCTGCACTTACGACAGAAGAATCCAATGCACAGCTACAGACTAGGGACCGAATGGCTAGGCAGCAGTTCTACGGAAAAGGACCTAGGGGTGACAGTGGATGAGAAGCTGGATATGAGTCAACAGTGTGCCCTTGTTGCCAAGAAGGCCAACGGCATTTTGGGATGTATAAGTAGGGGCATAGCGAGCAGATCGAGGGACGTGATCGTCCCCCTCTATTCGACATTGGTGAGGCCTCATCTGGAGTACTGTGTCCAGTTTTGGGCCCCACACTACAAGAAGGATGTGGATAAATTGGAGAGAGTGCAGCGAAGGGCAACAAAAATGATTAGGGGTCTGGAACACATGACTTATGAGGAGAGGCTGAGGGAACTGGGATTGTTTAGTCTGCAGAAGAGAAGAATGAGGGGGGATTTGATAGCTGCTTTCAACTACCTGAGAGGTAGTTCCAGGGAGGATGGTTCTAGACTATTCTCAGTGGTGGAAGAGGACAGGACAAGGAGTAATGGTCTCAAGTTGCAAGGGGGGAGGTTTAGGTTAGATATTAGGAAAAACTTTTTCACTAGGAGGGTGGTGAAACACTGGAATGCGTTGCCTAGGGAGGTGGTGGAATCTCCTTCCTTAGAAGTTTTTAATGTCAGGCTTGACAAAGCCCTGGCTGGGATGATTTAATTGGGTATAGGTCCTGCTTTTGAGCAGGGGGTTGGACTAGATGACCTCCTGAGGTCCCTTCCAACCCTGATATTCTATGATTCTATGATAAATCCCCCCTCATTCTTCTCTTCCGCAGACTAAACAATCCCAGTTCCCTCAGCCTCTCCTCATAAGTCATGTGTTCCAGTCCCCTAATCATTTTTGTTGCCCTCCGCTGGACTCTTTCCAATTTTTCCACATCCTTCTTGTAGTGTGGGGCCCAAAACTGGACACAGTACTCCAGGTGAGGCCTCACCAATGTTGAATAGAGGGGAAAGATCACGTCCCTCGATCTGCTGGCAATGCCCCTACATATACATCCAAAATGCCATTGGCCTTCTTGTCAACATGGGCACACTGTTGACTCATATCCAGCTTCTCGTCCACTGTAACCCCTAGGTCCTTTTCTGCAGAACTGCTGCTGAGCCATTAGGTCCCTAGTCTGTAGCAGTGCATGGGATTCTTCCGTCCTAAGTGCACGACTCTGCACTTGTCCTTGTTGAACCTCTTCAGATTTCTTTTGGCCCAATCCTCTAATTTGTCTAGGGCCCTCTGTATCCCATCCCTACCCTCCAGTGTATATTATATTACTATCTGTTGTTCCTGGTATCATATTTATTAGGCATAACTGACTCCAGGAATTTGTTTAGTAGTGATTCTTCAGTTATAATAGCAATATCACTAGTTTTTATTGCTTGCATTACAGTGTTCAAGAATCACGGGTATAATTTTAGCAGGCAAATGTGGGTTTTTTTATTGTATTTTTACCATATGTGTTTTCTATGTGTTTATTACTCCCTGTCTTCCTGGCTGCCACGTCGCTGAAGCACTCTTGTAACAGGGAAAATATGGGAATGATAGTTTTATGAAATCAGGGGTTTCTTGTCAGTACGTATTTTAAATGAGATACTTACTTGCCAAGAAATTATTTTGTTGCATGAGCTCTTGTGCCTTCGCCTCCAATTTCTCCACAGATTCAAGATGCTGGAAGCGATCCAGTAACACACAGGAGGAGATATTTACCATGAGCTCTGCCAATAGGTTAATCTGCTCAGTCACCGAGTTGTGAAGCATTTTCTCCATCATAGACTCTGAGAAGAGTAAACACATTGGGAACTATTGGTTTCAAGGCAACATATAGAGGTCAGAGCCATGTTTTCTTGTAAATGTATTGTAGAACTATAAAATTATTTGTAAAATATCATTTAAAGGGGAGATTTTCAGAAGTGCCTAGGAAATTGAGGAGCACAAGTACTATGTTGTAGGACTATGCTCCTAAATCCCATAGATGCATAAAGTCCCTCCCTAACTTCACATTCCATTCCAGTGCAGTGAGAATGCTATGGGTATCCCAATTTTGGAAAGATTACCTTGACCATGAGATAAAAGAACAGTGAATTTTATGGGTCAGATTCACCCCTACAGGTACCAATTCCATCCCCTTGCTCTTGTGAGAGCAGATGTACAGGAGAGTGACTACTCATGGGAGAGCCAGAAGAGTTTCCATCTGGGGAGCAAGTCAGATTTGAAGTCCACACAGGACTTCATAAGAGTCATAAGGCAGGGGCTGCCAACACAAAGCCTGTCCTCCAATTTCTACTTGAGCCCAGTTCCAAACCTTGTCCTTGGTGTAACTGGATATCCTTCATCTGGTACTTCTGTGAGGAGGATGAGTGACAGGGATGTGTGTGCCTGAAAGCGGGCTTGTACTCCCGTCTTAGACTACTCAGAGGAGAGAGGACAACCTGCTTTGATTCTGCGGCATTTTCTGCCACTATCTTATCTAGCTTTTCTCCAAAGAGGAGAGATCCCGTGAACTCAGAGGAGCACAGGACTTGCTTGGAGAGATCATCCAGGGGCAAAACCACATATGCTTCCTGGCTGTTGACTTGGATGTCTGGCTGAGAATTTCATGGTCGCAAACTTCTCAGGATGCGGGGCGGGGAGGGGGGGGACACAAAAACAAAACAAACGCACAGAAAAAAAAACCCACCACCACATTTGTTGCATTTATCCCAAGTCCTGCTCAGATTTGGAGCCCGAGAGCTCTCCTTCCTCCAAAGAGGAGGAGGCTCCTGAGTCAGAGGATGTTTACCTTTTGGACTTTTTCTTCCCCCTTGTATTCTTCTGGGGCTTTTTTGACCTTTTGGCATGCTTTGCAGGCATTACTACCTGGCTGCAACCAGAGTGTAATCTTCTGTGACTTGGCTTGTGCAGAGTCTAGAGCTCTCTCGAAACCTCTCCACCTAAGTCTTCCCCTTTGGGGTTCCTTGCCTCCTGAGCAGGAGATGGAGTCTCATTATCAGCACTCCCTAATTCAAATTGGGAAGGAGGGGGGCTAGACATGAGCGCTGCTTCTCTTCCCAAGGTTCTCAATTCCCATTTTAAGATGGGGGTAGGGTGTGACAGCCCTGCTGAGGTCTAATCTGTGGTTCTTAGTCACCCCAGGATTTACAGCCTGGGTAATCTGAATGAAGCCCTCTTCTTTCTCAGAGCCTGTCACTTTTCTGTTCTGTCTTCCCTAGTTGGATTTTCTTCAGTGGAGTCATGGCTATTTGTGGAGGTAGGGGCCCCAACATGCCTGTCCCAGCTTGGTTCAGGTAACTGGAGGAAGGCTGGGCATAATTTATCCTCTGTTGAGCCTTGGAAAACTCCCTCCCCTATAGAGCACCTGTTGGACTTTGCCAACAGAGGAGCTCAGCAGGGAGATACTGCAGGAGAGGTGCTGGGTGGCTGTGACCACAACACTGAACAAACCCTGTACCAGGAAAGAGGCTTGGAAGAAAGAAAAAGCTTGTTACTGCCCCAAAATGGTTAGAAAATCATAAAGGCAGAAGGAAAGGGTGGAAGCAAATGAACTGTCACTTGACTGCTGCCATGGAAGCAGAAGATCTGGCAGCATGTAGGAGAATGAGGTGTGGCCAGCACACACTTGTGCTGCAGCTTGGAACCACCTCCAGAAACTGCAGAGAGTGGATGGGATTAGCTCAGTTGTAACAGAATTGTGGGAGATGCTGGGCTGCAGAAATCCCTGGTCTGGAGGCCCTCCAATCATTAGTGATGTTTGGATCTGGAACTTCACAGCTGGCCTCACTCTAAAATTGAACTTCCACCAAAACCAGGAGTATGAACATCCTCAACCTTTGGAGGAGTTCAGATCTGCAAATAATTTTGTGTGGATTGTGCTAATTATATTGGAGAGAATAATCACAGCAATGGGTTTACAGCACGGGGCAATTTTAACTCAAAACAATTCTTACTGCAATTGGATTTAACAGAAACTTGTGAGGAAAGTCTAACACACCCACAAAACTAGCTCATCTCCCAGCGAATAATTATTCACATTTGAGGAGTGAAAAATAGGTACTGGGAAGGCCAATGTGAGCTTCCAGGTTCTTAAAAGTTTTAAAAACAACATTTGAGTGTTTAATCCTTAAAAACATTAGGTGATGAGTTGACTTGGTCAGAGTCATTAACTCATTAACATAAGATTGGGACTCAGTGCACCTGAGTGGTGGCACAGCAGGTATTACAATGGGAAGGCAGAGAAGCAGAAACGCACTAAACAGATCTGGATAGAAGGCAGCACTGTTAGTGAAGAAGAGATGAACAAGGATCAGGAAGAGAGGCAGTTGTGAGATGAGACAGTGACAGATGTACTAAGAAGCAGAAGGCAAACCAGTATCAATGGGATGGATTCAGAAGGAACACAAGCAATGGAACAGGGGTGGGGATACCATACAAATATCTACTATTTTACCCAACAGGAAGGCACAGAAGAAATAATACTATATATATATATATATATATAGGTTTTGTAGCATCTCAGGGGCTAGAATATTCCTAATACTAATAACCTAGCACTAACAAGGTTAAGCATCCATGTATGTCACCAGAGATTTTCCCCCTAGCTGATCTTTAGAAGACCTTATTTTGAATAATACATCATTTTTTAAATTTTCTCTTATAACTTAATCATTTAAATATTTGAGCATGAGAAATATCAACTGACTTGCTACGTGCTTGGAATATTGCATAATTACATGTTTCTGTAAGTGAAAGCAATATTTCACAAGTTGCATAATTTACATGGAACCAACACATCTAAATATATAAAAAGGTAAAATCCTTGGGGAAGTTTCAGAACTTATTAAATAAAATATCCTCTCCTGCATTTTCCTCAAATAATCTAGCAATATTTTCATAAAAATAAAGGGAAGGGTAACCACCTTTCTGTATATAGTGCTATAAAATCCCTCCTGATCAGAGGCAAAACCCTTTCACCTGAGCTAAGATAAGCTAAGATAACCTTGCTGGCACCTGACCAAAATGATGAGATGAGATACTTTCAAATTGGGAGGAGTGGGAGGGAAACAAAGCGTCTGTCTGTCTGTGTGATGCTTTTGCCGGGAACAGATCAGGAATGCAGTCTCAGAACTTCTGTTAGTTAATAAGTAATCTAGCTAGAAATGCATTAGATTTCCTTTTGTTTAATGGCTGGTTAAATAAGCTGTGCTGGATGGAATGTATATTCCTGTTTTTGTGTCCTTTTGTAACTTAAGGTTTTGCCTAGAGGGATTCTCTGTGTTTTGAATCTGATTACCCTGTAAGGTATTTACCATCCTGATTTTACAGAGGTGATTCTTTTACCTTTTCTTTAATTAAAATTCTTCTTTTAAGAACCTGATTGCTTTTTCATTGTTCTTAAGATCCAAGGGTTTGGGTCTGTGTTCACCTGTACAAATTGGTGAGGATTTTTATCAAGCCTTCCCCAGGAAAGGGGGTGTAGGGCTTGGGGGGATATTTTGGGGGAAGACGTCTCCAAGTGGTCTCTTTCCCTGTTCTTTGTTTAACACACTTGGTGGTGGCAGCATAGGGTTCAAGGACAAGGCAAAGTTTGTACCTTGGGGAAGTTTTTAACCTAAGCTGGTAAAAATAAGCTTAGGGGGTCTTTCATGCAGGTCCCCACATCTGTACCCTAGAGTTCAGAGTGGGGAAGGAACCTTGACAGATACTAAGACAGCAACCTTTGCACAGCTATTTCTGGTACCTACTTTCTGCTTTGTTACTTACCTTAGAGCCACTCCTGTAAGGTCCTGAGTCAATTTTCAATGGCCTTCACCTCTGAGGAGGGACAAAGAACCTTGCAGAATCAGGTACCTTTTCTGCAGATTCTGCTACAGAATCAAATGCCCAAGAAACAGTCCTGATCCCGAGAGGTAATGAGCACTTGCAAGTAGAGCAGGTTGAGAATTTTTCAGTGAAACTTTTGGGTGTCAGAGAATGCAGATTCATTGAAACACTTTCTTGGGTACCTATTGGAATTTCTGTTCATAACCAGACAGTGAGGGAAACAGGTGCCCCCCAAAATAGCCCAGTGGTTAAGGCCTTCACCTGGATCAAGTCCCTGCTCCAAACCAGTCAGATTTGAACCTAGGTCTCCCACATGAAAGGTGAGTGCACTCACCAACAGGTTATACAGTCAGTGTTTTCCTCTCTGACCCAATGGATATTTTCCTATTTATTCAAAATGGATCAGCACCAACAAATGAAAGTGAAAGGACTCACAATTAGGCTGAGCAGGCCCTTGAACCTGGATTGTCCACATCTCAGATAAGTGCCCTGACCATTAGGCTACTGTCTATTCTGTGTGTCTCATGTTTTTACATGAAATATTTCAAAATATCTCATTTTCATTCCAATGTGGAATGGAAACAAATTTCAGACCCTCAAAATTTTTTGTTAAACAGAATTCTTGTTTTACACCCAGCCGCACTTGCCACTCTCATTTGGATCAACAAAAGTTGTGGGTGTTCAGCTCTTGAAAGGATCAGGCCCATAAGGTAGGAAAGAACTGGATTCAAATTATTTATAAAATAAGGGAATTTCTATTTTAAAAATATTAATCTTTATCTGTTAGTGAAATGGATGGAATTTAATTGTATGGACATGAGGTAAGATGCAGCAAAATTAACTGTGTTTCTTTACAAAAGGATAAATGAGCAAACAATATTAAAAATGTTTGCAACTAAAATGAGATAATTGTAAAATGCACTTTTAGTTTTTATTTAAGTAAGGGCAATGTGAATCATAACCAAGAGTTATTACTGCTAAATTTCAGTCAAACACAATGTCATGGGGATAATAAATCTTGTGTGTCCATATGCAGATATACCTACCATACTCTTGCAGCTTTCCAATGAGATTCCCCACATCAATATTCAAGTGACTTTCTATGAAGTTCTTTATAAAACTGTTTTGGAGAGCTTCCTAAAGTAAGAGAAATGATTTGCAAGATAGCATCTGTGATAGTCAGAGTTGCTGAATTTTTTTACATACACACACAGACAAAGAATCATAGATCTCCCTACTCAGCCATAGATTTCTTCTGTGTGACCTTGGGCATGTCACTTAGTATCTATGCCTGAGCTCCTCATCTGTAAAATGACCTCACGGAAATACGAGGAGAAATGCACTGAAGATTCTGAGGCAATTAGATACTACATGGATGGGAACCAAGTAAGTGCCTATCACAGATTGATATATCATACCATACATTTCCATCCTCATCTTCATCTTGTTGTTTTCTTTTGTTTCCATTATTAAACCAGCACTGAGATTGTAGGGTTTTCTTAATTGGCTGTTTAAGATCAGCAAAGGATTAAAAAAAATCTGTTCATGTTGTTTAAAACTCTCCCTGGGGAACTGCTGCCCTAATCAGAGTTGAGAGTTACTGGGAAATGAACTGGCATTTGGTATCTTTCAGCCATTGCTCTCAGTGCAATACGGCCAAAGGTGTGACCCTGCCTTTTCAAACGTACGACAAAGACCCCAAACTCATAACCTGATGTTACGTAGGAATCGTTAGTTAAGTGGAGAATATCGCTAACATCTGCACATACCTTAACTAAGAGTAAAAATATTTATAAAAAAATTAAGATGCCCACTATAGAAAACTTCAAGATTCCACATTTTAGCTGTCAATAATTTATGGCATTAGTGAGCTAACTCCAGGTTTGTATGTCATGGAAGAAAATGTGGCTCCAAAATGGCAGATACACTTCATAATGATATGCAACTAAAGATCAGGCTTATGGTTCCAACAGCTTTGGGCACCAAAGAACCACTGATAAAAACACCCCCTCCTACGGACAAGCACCTGACAAATCTTTAGTGTATTTGTCCTCACAACACTCTTGTAAGATAGGGCAGTGCTATTATCCCTATTTTACTGATGGGGACCTGAGGCTAAGTGACTTGCACCAGGTCATACAAACAGTCTCTGACAGTGACTAGTAGGCTAGTGCCCTAACCACTGGATTGTACTTCCTCTCCAACTCTGATCCCCTTGATTCAGTATAATAGCTCCATACTCCATGGGAGTTCAGTGGGATTACTCATGGAATAAAGTACTATTCAGCATGAACAAGAACATCAGACTCTGGCCCCTTGTACTTAGCAGATACATGAAAGTATGCACATGCTTAAAATAAGTAACCATACAACCTTATTGTTGTACACCTTTAACCTTCCTCACCCCTTGTTTCCCCAACTCACTGAGTCACATCTATACATTTATTAAAAAGAAAAGGAGTACTTGTGGCACCTTAGAGACTAACCAATTTATTTGAGCATAAGTGAAGTGAGCTGTAGCTCACTTCATCGGATGCATACTGTGGAAACTGCAGAAGACATTATATACACAGAGACCATGAAACAATACCTCCTCCCACCCCACTCTCCTGCTGGTAATAGCTTATGTAAAGTGATCACTCTCCTTACAATGTGTATGATAATCAAGTTGGCCATTTCCAGCACAAATCCAGGTTTTCTCACCCTCCGCCCCCCGGAGAGTGAGTTTGTGGGTGGGGGGGCGGAGGGTGAGAAAACCTGGATTTGTGCTGGAAATGGCCCAACTTGATTATCATACACATTGTAAGGAGAGTGATCACTTTACATAAGCTATTACCAGCAGGAGAGTGGGGTGGGAGGAGGTATTGTTTCATGGTCTCTGCGTATATAATGTCTTCTGCAGTTTCCACAGTATGCATCCGATGAAGTGAGCTGTAGCTCACTTCACTTATGCTCAAATAAATTGGTTAGTCTCTAAGGTGCCACAAGTACTCCTTTTCTTTTTGCGAATACAGACTAACATGGTTGTTACTCTGAAATCTATACATTTATTGTAAATTGGCTAGGGAAGAGACCTTTCCTTTTGCTTGTTCTGTAAAACACAACATTTTGGAGCATTGCATTATTAACAGTCGTACAAACAATATTATCTGGAAAATAGCATCTTCAGTTTCCATGTTCATTGTCTCAATTTCTATATCTCATTTGCTCAGTTTCCAAGAACAAGGACTAACAATTAGCTCCACGAGGCCTTTCAGGGATCACAAGTAACATTCCTTAATTGAATCTTAATTAACAATTCTATTGTTGATGCATGAGCATCAGTTTATTCTTCCACAGCTTAATGGCTCTGCAGATGGTGAAGAGTAAAAAGTGCCAAAACTACATTTTAATGACTAAAGAAAGAAGATATGACTTGGAAACAGACAGGAAAAACTGTTAACCAGGTGCTACATTTTAGCAGTCACTGCTATTGTTGCATTTTAAATTTCCTCCATTGTCCCTGTGAGACCTGATCAATTACATTGGGGAAGACAATTATGAGAATTAAGCAAGTTCAAGCTGTAAAGAGTATTTAAAAACTTGCCAATTGTCTTAGATTAACGTTTCTCAACTGCAGTCCGCGGACCCCAAGGGGTCCCCAAACATACTCCAGGGGTCCGTGGGCCCCACTGATCAACTCCTCCCTCTCCCTCCCAGCACCTCCTCCATGCCAGGGAACAGCTGTTCAGCAGCGTTCAGGAGGCGCTGGGAGACAGGGTGAGGAGCGGGGATGGAGTGTGCTCAGGGGAGGAGGCGGAAAGAGGTGTGGAAGAGGAGGGGGAGGGGTGGAGTGGGGGTAGGGCCTGGGGCTGAGTGGGAGGCTTGGGGGCCCCCAAAAAATTTTAAATCAAAATGGGGGTCCTCAGGTTGCTAAAGTTTGAGAATTGCTGCCTTCGGTAAGTGACTGTTCGCCATTGTACTATTCATAGTATTTCCAGTATCACATGGTAATACTGCAGACAGGGAGGTAACTACTCATTCTAGCTACTTTAAAATTGAAAAGATTTTCAGGACCACCCCATTGTAGATCTATCATCTAAACTTTAGCAGGGTTTACTGTCACAGACATACTGTCTTCAAGTGCCACTCATAAGAAAAACTCATATGTCTGTGCTGACTGTACCACCACCGCTATCCTGCAGAATTTCTGGTAATTCCTCCTCCTGAGAGCCAGGATCTTTGTAAAGGCTGATCCTGAACTCCATTTCCTATAGTGATCTAGTATTTCTAGAATTACCACTTCTTTACAGGCTACTTTAATTCTTCAATTATTTGTTCCTGTGGATAGTATTGGAAAGTAGGAAGTCATCGACAATTCACCAACCTGGAGCTGATTGACCATGAGGAAGTTTTCACTGCTCTTAAAAACCTCAGACATCCTTAGCCATGCCTCAGAATAAATTTTCAGGTTGTCCACAAAACCAAATGTGTGATTAGCCTAAAGGAAGAAATGAAGCCAAGTGAAATGAAAACTGCACACAGTAATTCCTGTGGAAACAGGAGCAACTTGGGTGGTTCAGATGTCCTGAAAATCCTCTGCATGTCAACTTTAATTGTCAGAAGTAAATGCATTGTGTTTCCTTTCATCTTCAAAGGAAAACAAAAATTCAGAGACTAACAAATCACAGAAAAGGCTTCCTGCTGTGTTTATGTTTCCCACATGAAGAGTAATAATATACAATTTATTTTTATATACTGCCTTTCATACATGGTACCACAAAATATTTTAGTGAGAGAGCCAATCAAAAAATAAAAGAGGTTCAAATTAAAGCCTCTCTCTTGATCACAGCACCGCCTATTTGGGAGGAATAAGTGGAATATCTGGATGCAACCTACAGTTCCTTCAACCCTGAGGACAATTTTGGTGCTGATTGAGTCAGGGAGATCTAGCAAGGTCCAGTAAGGAAGAAGGCAGAATTAGGGACCTTCTCATTTGACTGTAGGGGGTAGCAGCCAAGTCCTTTCCTTCTGCCCTCACCAAAGGATGGACTCTGAATGACAGAATAGTGAATAATGCACATTCTAGTGTGAATTTTTAGAAAGTCCGTGGTAAAAACTGGTAAAAGTTCAGTTTTCACAAACATGGGTGGTTTCTCCAAATATACATGAATCATGAATAACATGACTTCACAGTCACAATGACTCAGCCTCAATGATTTTATTCACAAAAGGATCAGCAAATCAATTAACTTTTCACATTTAGCCAGATCTAGTAGTGACTGGACTGACTTTTCATACGACCCAGCCAACAAGAAGGTTCAGTGTGTTCCACTATCACTCAAGGTGTCTGCAGCTAGGTTTGAAATCACGTACCAATATCACTAGGGGGTACCAAAGAAGGGACCTGATAAGATGAGCAAATTAATCACAAACTAGGAAAGAATTTTAGCATTAAATTCCCCAAAAAATTATTCAGAAACACTGTTTCAGTAATGTTGAATTGGTATAATATTAAATGTAACATTTAAATTAAATATTTAAGTCAAAATGAAGCATGCTAATATTGAAATGAAACATTGCGACACAAAGTGAGAAAGTTAAACAATTCATTTGGACTTTAACCTGTCAAAATGTCATCTAAATGTACATGTTGGTGCTAAATGTTTTAATTTTGACTAAATTGCACTTTCCCTCAGAAAATAACTTAATGAAATTTTTTGACCACCTCTAAAAGTTGTATAAATAATAGGCTCAAGAGATCACATGAACACCTCAGTTGTGTCACAAAAAAATGTTTTAGGGAATAATAGATGAACAATTCATAGAGCCTGATCCTGACAGAGAGAGCAAAGTTGAATTTGATGATGATGCGATTGCAAATAGCAAAAACAGATACAGGATATTGATAGGAGTTATAATATATAAGTACACCACTGACTGAAGTATTAATGTTATATCAATACACATACATCTGTACAATAATTAGCTCTCCAAATTTGATTGAACTATGATAAAGAAAACAATAAGCTACTGCTGCTAATGGTGATTTAAGCTCATTCTGGAAATACAGATAAGTATTAGTTGAAGCATTACATTCTATGGCCAGTTCTGTCTTAATGCTTGTAAGGGATCATTATTATCATGATAAAGGTAGATTATACGAGGGGATTATCGAAAAAGGAGCATGCGTGTGTGGAGAGAGACATTCTGAGTTGTAAGCTGATTCTTGAACAAACACCAAAATGAAAAGGATCAGTATTATTAGAGATAACACTTCTGAAAGATAATTTAAACCGGACTAAAATTTAGACTGCCATTTTGACAGGCGGGGGAGGCGGGGTGAGACAGCAGGATCTGTGGCATCATTTTTTCTAGTGAAATACACCACCTCACCATGTCTGATGGCTACTGAACATTAGGATTTATTCAAAGCCTATAAAATTATGCCCCTTTCCCTGCCCCACCCTTACACACATGCAAGTGTTTGTTCATGTTTGGTTTTGGCAATTAACTTTCCATTGGTTCTGTTAAAAAACACAGATATTTACATACAACATGCAAAAAACTGGTAATGGATAACACAGCTAATTAATGGTACTTTCAGAATATTCCTGTATCTGCACTACATCAATCAAATGTTTATGTACAACTTCTCATTAGGGGAAATCACTAGTATTTCAAAGTATCTTAAGTGTAGTATTTGGTCAAGCTAAGAAGCCTGATTAAATAATAAGGAATAAAAGTTAAACATAACAAACAGATTGGAAAATAAAAACAACTGAAAGAACATATTCCATCTGAAATCACTGCTGTGGGGCCAAATCTTGTGTCCCACTGCCATGCTTTAATCACTAGACTATGCTTCCTCTCAACTATCTTTAAACATCTGTCTTATTTTCCCCTTGCCTAATAGATTAGGAATCTACAGCTCAAGGTTAGAGAATGCTGTGATATCAATTTTGCTTAAGTTAATATCATAGCAGTCATAACTGTTTTTAGGAACCAGACCTCTTCATTATGCTCTAATGATGGTGGTAGGGTAGTCACGTACAGCATTCCCCAGCAAAAAAGAGCTTCTGCACTGAGTTGCAAATTAGAATTGGGGGTAAATTTATTCTAATATTTCCTGTCAAAAGTGCAGAACTTTGGCACAGTCCCGCACCATTTAAGTGCCTTCTACAAAGACATTCAGATAAAGTCTGGAAGTGTAAAGCGACAAGAGATGCCTGCCTAAGCAGCAAAAAAAAAAAAAAAAAAAAACAGAAAAGGTCACTGGTGACCCATTCCCCACACTAGCTGTGCAGGAGGTGCTAGGATGGCCACTGGCAGCCAACTACATTTCCCTCTGGCAATATTAAGTCTTTAGAGAGGGGATGCTGGTGGACAGTTTGGGAATAAGATCTTCTGATAGGGGCCACAAGGGCTTCATTACAAGTAGGAAAGTGGGTAGAGAGGGATGCTTATCACTGGGACATATGTAGCTTAATAAACCCTGAAGATTCAGGTTCAATTCAGAATAAAGGAAGGGTTAAAAATTTAGACTAGGCCCAAACTTTAAGTCCTAGTTCACCATTTTCTACTTAAAAACTAACAGAGAAAGTGTATAGACTGTTAAGAACTGCTTGGCTGGTGTGTGGTTATTGTGCCTTTAAGACCTGGAAAATTGTGAAGGAAGAGTTCAGTAGAGAGTCTCCTCAGAGGTAAGTAGATGTATCTAAAGAATGAAAACAGCTGCATTATACGTGGGGCTTGTAGCACTGCCTATTACTACCCCTGCCTGATAATTCCCATTATAAAGCCTTGTTTAAAGGTCCATATAACTTTGCCAAACTTTAACCACTTAGGCTGAAATTTTCCATGACAAGTGTCTGCCACGGGGCTGATTTTTTGGGGGGGAAACGTCAGCCAAAAGGGTTCAGCTATTTCTTAGAAAAAAGTTGGGCAAAATTTCCTCTGTGTCAAAAAAAATTGTTCACCTTTCCTTTAAAAAGCTCAACAGCCTCCCCGTGCCCTGGAGCAAGAACATGAAATTGGGCAGGGGCTGGCCTTTGTGTCAGGGGTATGCCTTTTACTGTCCCTGGGAAAATCTGCCCCAAATTTAGCAAAGTTAAAATCCTTTTGAAACAAAACAGTTTGCACAAGCTCAGTAAAGACTTGCTAGCGCTTCATAGCTCCCTGACAACCCTATCTACACTTAGCACGCTCCATCCCAGGACCGCAAGAGGCCGAGAATGCAACGTGTGCTGGACAGCAGCTTTGGTTAAGGCTGGAGACTTGAATTCCACCAAAAGTCCTCTCTGGTATTGCCTTCAGACTCACCCTTTTATAAACCTCCTAGTTTTGTGAATAAGGTGAAGCTAGAAACATCCTTTTGAGGTTATTTGTCAGCCTGTTAAAACATTTCATTGTAATATAATTTTTCATCATGAAGGGAGTTGAAACAAATGTGTTTTTTTTCAAATGCCAAACTTCACGAGACAACCCAATTAAAGTTGTAGAATAAAAACCTCCTTTATCTTATTATGAAGGCTTGATATTTATAAAGAAAGGCTTTGCCTTTCATATTAAGGATTTGTGAGCAAGGCGGCAGGAATCCAAAAACAGGATGAATTTGTCAGACGTGTTTTCTTACTTTTACTTCTGAATTGTATTGTTACATACATTCTGTTTTAATCGGAAAAATTTGAAAAAAAAAATCTTTCAATGGCTATAAACTTCTTAAATGTAACATCTCTTTCTTTAAACTATCATCCTAAATGGAGATGCAATAATATGGCAAGAAAGACACATTGCCTCTGATGAGCCAATCAAGAATCAGAGATGCATGCTTTCTGATTGGCTCAGAATTGAACAAAAATTTCCATTGAACTTAGCTGATGTCAGTCGGCATATAGTCATTTATTGCGTGTGTGAACTTGACTGGTCAATATTGATTTAAACCTCAGGATTGTTTATTTATCACAGGTAGAAAGCAAATTTAATAACTTATTGTAAGAATGGTTGTCAGTAATCTTGAGATGAGATATTCCATTTTATGAAACAAAACATGAAAATTATCCTGAAATGTAAACAGATTTTAATGCTACCAGTCTTTGTAGCATGTACCTAGCTACCCCTGGGGAATAGTAGTTGAATGGGTACGATCCTGCAGTCCATGTTAGGGGAAAACTTGCACCTCTACTTCAATGGCACTTTTGCCTAAGTAAAGGCTGCAGGATTGGACTCAATACCAATATTTAGGATATTTGTTGATAATTTAGTTTTACTTAATTTCCATAGGGTATGATAATTAGTAAGACTGTGCAACAGGAACAGTAAAGATGGATTTGATGGAGGCATCTACTGCTAGTTCCATGTTTACAAATAAACAGATAATTTATCATTGATAACTTGGTGAGTCTAGCATTTATTTTTACAAGACATCTTGAATGAGCTGATGGAACTGTCTGAGGTCCAAGCATGTTAATAGGTTTATTGGGCTATAATATCTGATAGAATCTGTGTAGTTACAGAAGATGAAAAAAACAAAGTAAAATTGTCTCATTGAAGATAACTTGACAGTCTCAGTGCTGTTACTGAGTAGACTTCGTTTCACTTAAGATCTAGACTAGGATTCAACATGTGCCGAAAGATGTAGCTGTCTTATCATGGATCCCATTAAGATAGTGGCTGTGCCATACTAATTGGCAGAATAACTTGGAAATCTCTACAATGCATTATTCTTGGTGTCACTGTAAAGCAGAATGCAATTCTGTATACAGAGTTTTATCACCACTTACAGTTCACACCTGTAAAAATCAAAAGAGCACCTTCTTTTTTTTAAATCAGCCTAAAGTTTTAAAATTAATTATATTCAACTCAGCAGACTAAGGGAGATATAGCCTGTCACCCAAACTAAGTTCATTTTAATTGTAAACTAAGAAACCACAAGAAGTGTTATTTTTGATTCACAAAGGAGTATTGTGAAGTTAACGTGTAGTTCTAACATTTATCATTTCACTTAGATTTTAACATCTTAAAATCTTTTTTAGAGTAAAAGTCAGAACATTGTACTGATATATGTTTACCATGGAAAACACTATCATTAAAAAATATTTTGTATACCATTATCAAGCAGTAATGCTTTATTTCACATTTTAAATGGACTTAAATTACCGTTCCTGTAATAATTAAGATTTCATAACAAGCATCATATTTGCAAGGTAAATACAAATATTTCCTCTGACCTCCAAGCCCTTTTAAAAATAGATCAAAATACTTATTACTTATTTGTATTGCAATAGTGCCTAAGAGCCTTGGTCACGGACCCCCTACTGTGAGAGGCACTGTACAAGCATAGAACAAAAACAGTGTCTGTGAACACGACTATAAACTCTTTGGGATTGGGACTATTAAATACAGGATACCTGCCAAGTAACAACCTTAGAATTTTTCGTCATATAAGCAGTCACCAATGTCATCAGCTAACCAGGTATTTGTACAGTATAGGCAGGAAAATTCATAAGAGTTGTCTTAACACCACCCTCCTCCTTGCCACTCCCCTATGCCACAAGATTAAATTAGGTGAACTAAAGGAACAATTCCACTAGTTGAGCCAATTGTGTGTATATGAACATATCTAACATACTTCCATTTAGTAGAGGGATATGACAGACATACCATGTACTGCACAGACAAGGGTGGGATGTTCAAAAGTGCCTAAGAGAGTTAAGCACTCAAATTCTGTTGACTTTCAGTGGGATTCCTGACTTCATTTGAAAACCCCACCCATCATCTATAATTCAGAGTTGGTACTGTTTTGTAGCACAATTAAGCCTCATATGCACTGGCCAGGAAAACCATATGAGCAGATCTATAGTCGTGATTACATTTTAGCATGGTAAAGGAGAGGAATGAAGCAGCAGGAAAAAAAAAACCCAGCTATGCTCAATAAGGTCTTTTCTTCAAGGATTAGTATTTGTAACAATAAAGTAAAATAAGTTAATGGAATCAAAAAGAAAACATAGAAGCACCCAAGCCTGGATTTTAACCCAGTCCATTGACCTGAGGTATACAGCCTATCTTCCCAAAGGCTTTAGTACAGTACCACCTAGAAGCCCTAGTCATGGACCTAGACTCCATTGTGCTAGGCACTGTACAAACACAGAACTAGCAGATGATCCCTCATGCAGCCTTTCCTGTGAGCAGCTGTGCAAAAGGAGGGCGAAGTGGGGCAGAAGTTAACTCTTACTCACCAAGGACTTACCTAGGGCCCCTGCACTCTGACACTGCAGGCTCACTACAACACTTTTAACATGGTTTTCCTGGCTCACTTGAACAGGGACTGCAAAACTTTGGGCCAAGTTCTCTTCATTGACACTGATGCAAACTTACTGAAGTAAATGGAGTAAATTGAAACACAAATACTACTAAAGAAAAGGAGTACTTGTGGCACCTTAGAGACTAACCAATTTATTTGAGCATAAGCTTTCGTGAGCTACAGCTCACTTCATCGGATGCATACTGTGCAAAGTGTAGATCTTTTTATACACACAAAGCATGAAAAAATACCTCCCCCCACCCCACTCTCCTGCTGGTAATAGCTTATCTAAAGTGATCACTCTCCTTACAATGTGTATGATAATCAAGGTGGGCCATTTCCAGCACAAATCCAGGGTTTAACAAGAACGTCTGGGGGGGAGGGGGTAGGAAAAAACAAGGGGAAATAGGTTACCTTGCATAATGACTTAGCCACTCT
The DNA here is from genome assembly GCF_965152235.1 of Eretmochelys imbricata. Taxonomy (NCBI): domain Eukaryota; kingdom Metazoa; phylum Chordata; order Testudines; family Cheloniidae; genus Eretmochelys; species Eretmochelys imbricata. Next base: position 168,312,218 of record NC_135573.1, read on the forward strand.
CAGTCTCTATTCTAAGTTAATTGTATCCAATTTGCAAATGAATTCCAATTCAACAGTCTCTCTCTGGAGTCTGGATTTGAAGTTTTTTTGTTGTAATATCGCAACTTTCATGTCTGCAATCGCGTGACCAGAGAGATTGAAGTGTTCTCCGACTGGTTTATGAATGTTATAATTCTTGACATCTGATTTGTGTCCATTTATTCTTTTACATAGAGACTGTCCAGTTTGACCAATGTACATGGCAGAGGGGCATTGCTGGCACATGATGGCATATATCACATTGGTGGATGTGCAGACGAACGAGCCTCTGATAGCGTGGCTGATGTTATTAGGCCCTGTGATGGTGTCCCCTGAATAGATATGTGGGCACAATTGGCAACGGGCTTTGTTGCAAGGATAGGTTCCTGGGTTAGTGGTTCTGTTGTGTGGTATGTGGCTGCTGGTGAGTATTTGCTTCAGGTTGGGGGGCTGACTGTAGGCAAGGACTGACCTGTCTCCCAAGATTTGAGAGGGTGTTGGGTCATCCTTCAGGATAGGTTGTAGATCCTTAATAATGCGTTGGAGGGGTTTTAGTTGGGGGCTAAAGGTGACGGCTAGTGGCGTTCTGTTATTTTCTTTGTTAGACCTGTCCTGTAGTAGGTGACTTCTGGGAACTCTTCTGGCTCTATCAATCTGTTTCTTCACTTCCGCAGGTGGGTACTGTAGTTGTAAGAATGCTTGATAGAGATCTTGTAGGTGTTTGTTTCTGTCTGAGGGGTTGGAGCAAATGCGGTTGTATCGCAGAGCTTGGCTGTAGACAATGGATCGTGTGGTGTAGTCAGGGTGAAAGCTGGAGGCATGCAGGTAGGAATAACGGTCAGTAGGTTTCCGGTATAGGGTGGTGTTTATGTGACCATCGTTTATTAGCACTGTAGTGTTCAGGAAGTGGATCTCTTGTGTGGACTGGACCAGGCTGAGGTTGATGGTGGGATGGAAATTGTTGAAATCATGGTGGAATTCCTCAAGAGCTTCTTTTCCATGGGTCCAGATGATGAAGATGTCATCAATATAGCGCAAGTAGAGTAGAGGCGTTAGGGGACGAGAGCTGAGGAAGCGTTGTTCTAAGTCAGCCATAAAAATGTTGGCATACTGTGGGGCCATGCGGGTACCCATAGCAGTGCCGCTGATCTGAAGGTATACATTGTCCCCAAATGTAAAATAGTTATGGGTAAGGACAAAGTCACAAAGTTCAGCCACCAGGTTAGCTGTGACATTATCGGGGATAGTGTTCTTGACGGCTTGTAGTCCATCTTTGTGTGGAATGTTGGTGTACAGGGCTTCTACATCCATAGTGGCCAGGATGGTGTTATCAAGAAGATCACCGATGGATTATAGTTTGCTCAGGAAATCAGTGGTGTCTCGAAGGTAGCTGGGAGTGCTGGTAGCGTAGGGCCTGAGGAGGGAGTCTACATAGCCAGACAATCCTGCTGTCAGGGTGCCAATGCCTGAGATGATGGGGCATCCAGGATTTCCAAGCTTATGGATCTTGGGTAGTAGACAGAATATCCCAGGTCGGGGTTCCAGGGGTGTCTGTGTGAATTTGATCTTGTGCTTTTTCAGGGAGTTTCTTGAGCTAATGCTCAAGAGTTACCAAAAGAAACTACAGCATCTGTCAAGAATTGTAACATTCATAAACCAGTTGGAGAACACTTCAATCTCTCTGGTCACGCGATTGCAGACATGAAAGTTGCGATATTACAACAAAAAAACTTCAAATCCAGACTCCAGAGAGAGACTGTTGAATTGGAATTCATTTGCAAATTGGATACAATTAACTTAGGCGTGAATAGAGATTGGGAGTGGCTAAGTCATTATGCAAGGTAACCTATTTCCCCTTGTTTTTTCCTACCCCCCCCCCCCCGATGTTCTTGTTAAACCCTGGATTTGTGCTGGAAATGGCCCACCTTGGTTATCATACACATTGTAAGGAGAGTGATCACTTTAGATAAGTTATTACCAGCAGGAGAGTGGGGTGGGGGGAGGTTTTTTTCATGCTTTGTGTGTATAAAAAGATCTTCTACACTTTCCGCAGTATGCATCCGATGAAGTGAGCTGTAGCTCACGAAAGCTTATGCTCAAATAAATTGGTTAGTCTCTAAGGTGCCACAAGTACTCCTTTTCTTTTTGCGAATACAGACTAACACGCTTGTTACTCTGAAACCTGACAAATACTACTGTTATTTTTTTATGTGCAGTGGGAGCAGGATGAACATATTGGGGAAATAACCCTGCCAGTTTTCTTAAAGGAAACACTTCCCATTGTTTCTACCATCCATATTGAGTACAGACATTTGATTTATTCATTTCCTTAGATACTCACCTTTTCTATCACCATGTTAAACATTTTGCTGTTGGGGGTGTACAGTATCTTCCCATGTAACAGGGGCTTCAGAAAGGTCCACACCAAAGCCCCATTAGGTAACTGTAAAATTTCCTGATAAAGCTGCAAGCAAAATGGAGCTGTGGTAAAAGAGAAAGAAACAGAGAGAGATCGATCATATTTAAGAGATATGATGATTTATTCAGCAACATAATGCCTATACACATTAACTTAGGGCTTGGCCTCTGTAAGGTGCTGAAAACCCTCAATTCTCACTGAACCATCACTTCAGCTCTTTGGAGAGATGCAGTTCATTCACCAAGTGCTTGAACCTGTGAGGAGCTGGGGATCCACAACTCCCAGATAAGCTGAGAACAATCATCCCCCAAAGAGATCAGAATCTTAGGGCATGTCTACACTACAGCCCTAAGTCAACCTATGTTACGTTGACTTACAGCCACTGCAGTAATTACACACTACCCTCCTTCCGCCGGTGGTGCGCGTCCTTCCCAGGAATGCATGAAGCTGTGAAATTGACAAGACAGCCAATATAAGTAACACAGGCACCCTAACTACACTGACATAAGCACTACACCTCTCGTGGAAGTGGAGTTAGCATGCTGATGTAGAAGAGCACTTACTTTGGCGGGAGGAAGGCTGTATTGTGTACACTGACATAATTAGGTCGTTGTAAGCTGCCTTATGTCAACCGAATTGTGTAGTGTAGACCAGGTCTTAGTAAAAACACTGCATACACTGCACCTATCCTAAAAGCTGTATTGGTATATTACAGTTTTGGAGTCAAAGTACACAGGCAAAACAAACATAAAATAAATGCTGAGGGAAGATTCACTGCTATAAATTCTCATACAGATCAAAAGTTCTTTAAAGAATAAAAGAGACTAGCACCACCAATTATAGACCAATGAGGGATTTATAATAGTCTGATCATTGTTTTCATACTCAAGAGAAGGCGAGCATAGTTCTAATCAGCAGCTATACACCTTCTTACTTGTGGAACTTTCTTAGGCCATTCAATGAAAACTGTCTTTTCTATTTGACAAGACAGCTTTTGGGTGACAGTGAAATGTCTACTGGCTTCTTCATCAAGAAAGGTAGCACAGCCTATTTCAGAAAGCTGCAGATAGATGCAAATGTGGAACTGAACTGTAGGATGTTTAATTCATTTTTTAAACCTATCTATATTTCATCTGCCTAGCTGAAAAATCCATTCCCCTAACCCAAGTAAAATTTGATCGTCAAGCATGTTAAGATGGATGTATATTCTTAATAACCTCATTGTGAGCCATGGCCCTCATCCTGCAAGAAGGAACATGTGGACAGACTCCCTACTGAAGTCAAGGGGCTCCTTTTCACAGGATCAGGTCTAAATTTCTATGCTTAGTTTACATTGGGTATTTTGGTGACTAGTAGATTTAGAAATATTTAGTAATATTTTGTAGTAATTTTCATCTTCAGTGTACTGTACTGTAGAAACATTAAGTAATGTCTTTAGTAGAGCCGAGCGAGTAATTGATTTTTTAAATTTTGGTGGCGAACCAAAAAAATTCTAAAAACAATTCTAACCAAAACTAAGCTTTTGTTTTTTCTCCCCAAACAAACAAAAAAATTGATTTGAAACTAAATGTCAAAACAAATCATTTTAACAATTCCCAAGAAATGTAAGGTTTTTCAGCAGAAACTATTTGCTGTATTTGACCTAAATTCACAAATAGTTTCAGTACCTGCCAAAAAATTTTAACAAAAATTTCACCCAGCTCTAGTTACACCACCTCTGCTAGGGAGACAAATGTTATTATTTGCATTTTACAAAGGCAGACTGAATTAGCAATGTGAAGTGACCTGCCCAAAACCAAGGAGTGAGTGTCAGAGCAGGATTGTAACCAAGGAGTTTCTAGACCCCAGTCCTTTGTCCAGATCATTCCTCCACAATCTCCCTTTAAGAAATTAGTCCCCTCTAAACAAGATCTGTAACTGGAGAAAAATTAACAAGTGCTCAAAGGTGGCCAGGCCAGAGTGATGGTATGATGAGCATATGGAGGACTGTAGCTAACCTTTAGACGAGAACTTTTATGGAAGTGTTGTCCAGTTGTTGGACTATAAGGCAAGTTCAGTAGTGAGCACACAGGACTGGAAGCCAGGGCCACTGAGATTTATAAGGAGGGGGAAAGTGGGCAGGAGGGGTAAGGACCCATACACAATCCCCTGTGCACCCTCTCTGCAACTCCACTATTAGTAGTGGAAGGACAAGCAAAGACTATGTGACTGGTACTCCCTGCCTGTGTGAGTGGCAGGGCTTGGGAAGAGCTCTGACTCCATGTTCAGTGTGCCAGCTTGAACAGCTGAGTCCAGACAAGATGTTGCAATCTTCTAGTCACAGAGCCAGAAGCAGATATTTTTCCCATCATCACCACCCCTCCCCGAGGAGCAACAATGGAATCATGCCTCTCTGAGTTACAATTCCTTTCCTGGAAGATCACAGAAATTAATTTTGATGAGTCAAATATTGGTGTAGGGGTGTGTGATAGGTCTAGAAAGCAGTCTCATACACATGATAGAAGAATAAAAGCAGGGTGCAGACAACTTGGAATATTAACTCTAATGGTAGCCAACAATTCAACTACAAGAAAAGACAAAAGTTATTCTTCTCTGGTTGTATTCAGAGGCTTAAGGATTTTATCATAAAATACCACAACATCAAGTTCACAAAATAAAAGTATATAACTATAGATTTGCAACCTTGTATCTAATAATGTATTTAATTTTGAACATTCAATAAACTTCCAATATATATGACCTGCCTGAGACAGGGGAGTCATTTATTGTTGTTAAATGCAAGAATACAAAATAACTTGAATTGCTTGTCACTTGTCTCCATAATCATTTCTGTGTAATAAAACCTTTCATCAAATCATTCCTTGTGTTCAGGATTGCAACGTCAGCTAGCTGAAATGCCAGTTAATATATCAACATGCCATTTAAGAGGAAAAGGTTTAGAATGCATAGCAAACTCTGAATTAGAGTACGTATATATGCAACTTGTGATTGATGTTTCCCTTACTTGAGTCTTCGGGAATGCTGTATTTTGCCATATCATCTTCCAAGAGCTCAGTGATCCTGGGCATGTCAATGAACATGTTGGTGTTGCTGAAGAAAGAGGATTCTTCTTTACAGACTGCCCTTATTAAGGACTGAAGGGAGCCAACAATGGAACTTCTAGATTTCCCACCCTGTAAGAACTAGAACAACAATTACTAAGGAATGGAATCCCAATTACAACACAATTGCCCTGAACTATCCTGTCATAACTTTCATAGCTGCAGTAGTAGTTCAGATGTTCTTCCCCATTACTGCATCCAAAGAGGTCAACAAAATGACAGTTTTCAGATTGTCTACAAGAATGGATGCATGTTGTGCTCTCTTCTGTTCTCATGACCATCTTTGTCAGGGAAAGATAGCGCCACTTTAATGGCCAGAATACTCTGTGAAAGACGTTAGTATAATGTACTACTTTAACCTTTCGAAAATGTCATATTTTCATGGCTTGACTGGACAGAAAAAGAATGGAAATATCAGGACCATCAGATTGCAGACCCCTGGATTACCTTGTCATTTTCCATACACTCTGCTTCCCTCAACAAAAACAGAAGTGGGATTGAGCGCATTACTCTTCTCTCACACATTATAAAGATAGCAACAACAAAAATAAGAATCTTTTTACATGATGGGAATGTCTTCTGTGAAAACGGGCCTGCTACAAAGAAACAGTTGTACTTTGTTCAAAATATTAAAGTGCAGTTGTACTTTCAAAATATACATACACCAGGACCAGATTTAATAAAGAACATACCATTTTACACAATCATTTTTCAATTAAATCATCCCTCTTTACTGAGGAAAGATAGATTTTTATTGTCGTCAGTCCTATAGAACAGATGCTGTTCTGGGAGACTGATCTGACTGCTTATGCTTATAGCTTATGCACCTTCAACTGTGTTGTTAACCAAGTTCCAATAACAGCCGACCTGTGCAATTACAGTTTTCAAATTATGTGCTCACAATTGTGCAATCCCACTGAAGGTTACATGGTTGCATAATTGTAACTGAGGACATAACTGGATGACAGTTGGGCTGCAAAGGTGTAACTAAAACAAGCATTTGGCCTGCCTGAAATGTATCATCATTGAAGATACCCATGTCAGAAAGAACCTAGCTAGATTTTCAGATCTCAGGTTGAGTTTACAAGACTAGAGGTTGGGGGGAAAATACTTAATCTGATAAACTGAACATGTTTAATATTGAAATCACTGGGACACAACCAGTGTGAAACATGATTTTTAGAAAGTCAATCTTCAAAGCAGAACTTCACTTTAAGAATGTAATCGGTTATGGTCAGCTTGGAGGCTGTACCTTTTGAAAAACTTTTTAAATTAAATACATCAATCAACAAAGTGAAAGAAGCATGTTCACAGATCTAGAGGAAGTATAACGAGTACTAGTTAAGAACTCAGTACTCACTACCTCTTATATAGCACTTTAATCCGTAGATCTCAAAAGAATTTGCTGGCACGAACATTCACTGAAAGAAAATTTTATGTATTGCAGAATATACAAAGGCAAAGAATTAGAAATTAATATCATGACTCTTTGCATTGGAATCGTGTTTCTAAGCACACCCAATCAGGGAAGAGAAACATACTAACCATTTAATCACCCAAGGACCCAATCAAAATACTTTGCATTTAAAATCCTGAATATTCATAACAAACTGTTTGTGAGTGACAGAGAAATGATTCAGTGAATGATTTTAATCTGCAAATAAACTTGCAAAAAATCATGATCAGTTCACCAACCAAAAAAAAAAAAGTGATTTTTCTCAAATAAATTATCCATTACAAAATATTCCCCCAGTGCACTTTAGAACAGAAAGCAGCTCAGTATTTCAATCACTAGAGTAAAAATCCAGCAGGAAGGCAACACAGGAGAGATGGAAAGTGTCTCAGGATATGCCCCAGGGTTATATTTGCCATTACCCAGGGCTACAAACTTGGCCAGTGTGGATGAGCTGAGAAGTGAACAAAATAATCAAGGGTAAAAGGGCATATACTATAAAGTAGCAGAGCCTACAAAGCCTGAGAATGAATGGAAGATTAAGATAAATAACTTTTCTCCTGGTACATAAAGGAACAAAAGGTCAGTAATGTAGACAGAAGGGCCTTTGAGAAATCACGTGGGTAATTTATTGACAAAAGAGGTAGACACTGAATTGCTAAAACAATTAAATGATTATTTTTTGCCTCGGTGTTTAGAGGGGAGGCTCGATGGCAGACACAGACATAAATTTCCCAGGGGAAACATTTAAGAAAAAAAAAAGCCCTGCAAAATATAAAGATTGTGCTAGAACAAGTAATCAGGAAATTGGAAGATATGAAAAGACACAAAACTTCAGGGTGAGATGGGTTGCAGTCCAGGATGACATAAGCAGCAGCAAATGAGAGAGCAAAACTGACTAGGTGGCCCCCTCTGCTGTTGCAGTCTTCTCTCTGCAGAGTTTTATCAAAGATTAACTATCAAATCATCAACTTTGGGGAGGTAGGCCCAATACATAATATTTTATTCACAGTTGAGAAGACCCTGAACCTGCTGTAAATCAGATGAGCTGATGTGAAAAAATGATAGGACCAGATCCTCAGCTGACGTAAATCAGTGTAACTCCCTTTACTTCAATAGAGCTACAATGACTTATACCAGCCGAAGAGCTAGCCCAGAAAGTGGAAGGTTATCAGGTTAGATATATAGACAAATGCCGCATTGGAAAGTGGAGCATTAGAAGAACCAAACCTACAGAACAGCCAGACAAGCTCTGAATAAAAGAAAAGCTTTAAAGGACAAACAGGCAGGCTTGTCTGAGTAACGTTTTGACTTTTTAACTTTGTCATACAAATTAGAGCCTTATGGGAAAAAGTACTTATGGTACTTCATACCACTACTGAAGTAAATGGAGCCATGCTGATTTACATCTGCTAAGAATATTGCCCTCTAAGTGGGATTTAAGGAAGCGTTGAATATTATACTGTAGTAACAAGCAGGCATGCATTACCTACCGATGAGGCATTTTAAAGGTTGGCAATTTTAGGGTCAGGTTCTATCATCTTTACTCTCAGTAACACCTTACGCCAGAAAATAGTGCCACTGAAAACGGTAAGACAACCTGTTGCAATAAGGTATTACTCAATGGGAAAAAGGGTAGCAGAATCTGGTCCTTAGACAGGGGAGTCCTTTATTATGACCCATGATTTATTTTATAATAGCTCCAACATTGTACTAGCCATTGTACATACATGTGGTCAGAGTCCTTGCCACAAAGAGCTTACTTCCTCACTCTGTTTGGAATGTATCATCATCCTCTCCTTACAGACAGGAAATTGAGGCAGAGAGGGATTCAAGTGTCATAGTCAAGGTCACAAAGAAAACACATGACACAGCTAAGAACTGAAACCAGCAGTCCTGAGTTCAGTGCCTTAACCACAAAACCCTCCTTCCTACCAAGGAGACAATTACCAGTCACTGGCTAAAATCAAGCACCCAACACTATGGATCTATCAACTGCCCATACAGTACATTTGGAGAAATGAGTTATGTGATTTACAATAGGTGAACAATTTTCACTATAACAAAAGTAGCAGATGAAGAAACATTGCAAGACCAGGGTCAAAGGAATGGCTTTTTAATTAAAAAAAAAAAAAATGTTAGTACTGTGTGCCCCATTATCTCCATGACAAACAGAATAGATGTCATTGTTAATAAACAGCCTGTTGCCGTATCGGTTTAGGCTGTGATCTCAATTAGATAACAAGAAAAGCGGGCAGTATTTGGATGGGAGATCACCAGGAAAACCCTGGGCTCTGGCAGGAATGGGTACTGGTGATGAAAGAGACCATGAAATGTACCAAGACCTGAGTACAACAGGCTCAACTCACCCATTATGCAACACCACCAAGCAGTTTATGGGATACATTATGATTTTGCCCAGCATTCCTCCTCATATTTTAGTACCTGACCTTAATGAAGTCCTCTAACAAAGGCGATTATGCTTGCACTATAAACACAGCTAATGGATGAAATATCACACACATACCTGTTGAAATGTCAAGATGTCAAGCAGATCAATGCTTTTGAATGCTTGGAGGAACATGGGAAGATTTTCAAGGACATGTTGGCCTTTATTTGAAAGGGAGATGATGCTAGTGACCACTTCCAACATTGCATTCAGTAACTTGTTGACCTCAGAAGGTATCATGATCTTGAAGAAGAGAAAAACATGAGGATCAATTAATATAAAATCCACCCTATTTAGACAATATGGAGTTTATAAATTCCTCAGCCTCCCTTGCACTGCTTAAAACTCCAGCAAACACTTTTCCCCCCAAATGCTCTCTCAGTGCTCTCACGCTGGCTGTGACAGAATGGGTACTGATGACTAGAGAGACCACAGTCTCCTCACAATTTTCTAAGGTCCCTGAACTTTGTCTGAATATAGTGAGATAAGGTGGGCCAGAGTAATGGCTTTTTATTGGACCAAATTCTGTTGGTGAGAGAGAGATACAACAATTACAAAAAGTGTTCTACGGTTAGAACCCCTTAAGTTTAAAATTGAAATATACAGAGCATGTTTCTGCTGTCTAGATTCACAGCTCTGTCTCTCCTTTCCTACTTCGGGCTGATTCCATAGGGGAAACTCTGGCCCCCTTTGACACCAATGGCAGAACTCTCATTGACCTCAATGTGGCCAAGATTTCACAGTGAATTTATTACAGAAGTTTAATATTTAAAAGAAAAATCACTATCTATTCACTTAGCTGAGCTGCCAATTCAGTAGGTTTTAAAGTCACGTTGAATTGCTATTTCTTAGTCTGCAGGTTTTTCCCTGTCCTCCCTTCATTTTCATCATAATTATTGTCTCATAGCTAGAACACTCAGTTTTATATATTTCATCTCCTGCTTGGATCTAAATGCAATTTGTCTTCTGCTTTTGCCAGTGAAGATCTTAGTGTGTGTGTGGGGGGGGGGGCAGGGGGGATGTTTTTATAGGTCACTCTAATGTTACATTAATGCAAAATTGTTTTAATAAGGTTAGCTGTTCAAGGGAGACAATAAAAAATAGTCGTGTTTTTCCACTGTTTTACATACTCTATTTCTTTCCTCCACCCATACTTTACTAGTGCATTTTCTGGAATTATGGAAATGTACAGTGTAAGTTTATCAGTTTTTTGGATTTCATCCTCTTTTGCATATGTTCTTTAAATAGCAAACATTCTGGAACATGCTTTATTCAATGAAAACAATTAGCCAATTAAGTCAGAAAAAACTCCCATAAACAAATGAGGAGCAGTTGATGGAAACAGTCAAGTGAACGATGCAGCCCTGTACTAGGAATTTATTAAAATCAACAAGGCTCAGTGAAAGAGCCATTAGAAGAGTCACTGTTTTGTTCCGGTTGACCTATTTTTCAAGAAGCAACTAAAAGCTCCTCTCCTCACCTTAGTTATGTATACATTCTAGGAACACTTTAGTCTGGCATTTTCAGGAGCTTGGTCTGTTTATTACAAATCTGTTGTCATAGTCATCAGTTTAACTCTACATGTGTGGCATCAGAAACAAGAATCCAGGATCTCTAGCTTCAAAAAAAAAAAAAATTTTCTCTCATTTTGAGCTCAAGTAAATACCTTTCAACTACCAGAAATAGGTTTGCCTTTTCTCATTCTGGAGATCAGCTACCACAAAGGAGTAGAAATGCACACACACTAGCCACCACATATCCCACCCAATACAGGATAATTTTGTTCATAACTGTCTCATCTCAAACTATATATCCAGATTTGTTTCTGGTTAACCACTCCCAAAGGTATTCACAGAGGCAACTCAGTTTCAGCACCAAATGCTTGGTCCCCCTTCATAATGCAGAAAGCTGTGTACAATGGCAGCACCATGATTTTCCAACCACATACAAGCCTTAAATTTCTTAACTTTGTCAGTAATCCCCAAAAGGCCAGTCTACTTGGGCAAAAATTTGCGTTTTTCAATTGAGTTATATTAATTCAGCTGAACCCCATTTCCTCTTAGCACCCATGTAGGCATAGTTTAATACCATTAAAATCACATGAGCTGGTCCTATAGTAGCCACTCAAATTATTTAGAAGTTTAAAATTCTGTTAACATGAACATTAAGAGGTGGGGGGGGTGGAATAAAATTAAGCTAACTGGAGTGAGCTAACTAACGTGATAAACACAGCTATCATGTGGACAGACCCAAAGCGAGGAGTTTTCTGGACTTGCAGATTCTTCACTGCAAGAAGAGAGATTTACAGGTTGAGATAATTGTATTCTTCTTTCATACACAGGAAATGCATTAGTCAGGAAGCAAACTAGTGGAAATTAGCAAGCAGACTAGGAATGAGGAAAGGAGAGCGAGAAAGGGAAATGTTAAGAAAAGAGAAGTCAAGAAAGGAAGGAAGCAAGCCTGTGGCCCAGATATTTTTGCCACATTCCTGTTATCCCAAGTCTCGGTCCACAAGCTAGACTGGAGTGAGGGGGGACAAAAAGAGTCCCTATTGCTTGCCAAGCCCAGAAGTCCTAGCATTAAAGAGGCTGAGTGCCACAGTGAGCTGCCTCTAGGTTGTGGCATAGCTCTCAAAAGCAACAAAAAAGTATCCAGCTCAGTTTCTTCTATAAGTGCAAGTAAACATTTTCACCCAGCAGTCTGTCTTTGGACTAATGTGATCCTTACACATGAGAACCCTCTGTTGCAGATATTAGACCACAGCCCATGATATTCTTATCTTGAAGAGATGAACTATTGTAACATCAAAGGCATATGGAGTAAAAATTTTCAAAAGCACCCAAGTCATTTTGGATACATCTACACAAACCTCAGCAGTGAGCCTCCAAGCTTAGGTCAGCAGAGTCAGGCTCATACTGCTGTGCTAAAAATAGCTGTGCAGACAGCACTTTTAAGTTGCAGCTCAGATCCTGAAGCCCACCACCTTCCCTTGACTTCAGACCCCAAGTTCTAGCCTGAGCCATGTCTACTCAGCTACTTTTGGTGCAGTAGCATGGGGATCACTGCTGCGGGCTGTGTAGACATATCCTTAGGAGCCTAAGTCCCTTGGAACTTTGGAACCTATGTTCCCATAAAACTTAGACTCTTAAGTGACTTAGATGCTTCTGAAAATTTGGACCATGGTACAATCTTACTGCTCCCAGATGATTCTAGGTCCTATTGTCCTCAATCACAGAGTCTGGTGTGAAAAAGAATTTTGATCTGTTCACTTATCTTTTTAGGCACAGTATTTGTGCAGCACAAAAAGTTGTCCCAGTGCTGTTATGCATTGAAGGGGGTGGCTCTGTATTTGTGTAATCCTGGAATGATTTTATTCAGCCCATGCACATAGTTACTGTTACAAGTTCCATAAACACAGTGTACATTTTTACTTCTAAAACAGAGGCTTTGGAAAATATAAAGCTCCAAAGACTAGTAAAGCCAATAAAATACTTGCATTGCCCTGTGGTCTTAGATAAGTGCCTTAGTAAAAGTAGTATCGGGGGTTACATATTTATCCTCTCTCAAATGATGCTACATGAGATCTGTTCAATTTACAAGTCAAAAGATTATTAATTCTAACTTCCAGCACTACAAACTCAGCCAAAGACCTCAAAACTGAGCTGTGTTTTTATGGCCTCCTAAAGGATCTCCAAAGTTTCTGTTATAGCATTTAGCTGACAATTTTATTGGCAATTCAGGAGACAGAACATAATCAAAGGACACTCCTGTGGCAGCTACAGCAATTGCTCACATGGAAGACTAATACTAGCAAAGGATTTATGCATTCTTAGCTTCATCCAATTACCAACAGGATTGAGAACAGTATGACCAGTCAGCTTTCCAAGAACCATCAGAACACAGTTTGGGAACTTCTATTTGTTAGTGCTAAACAAGAAAGCCGGAGCCACAAATCAGCGGCAATCTGTTGCCCGAACTCTTTGCTAGATGGTGCAGTGTTAATTATAGAGCTGTCTTTTGGGTGAGATACAAGACCAAGTTCTGGATCCCTTGGGTATCTAACAGTCCCATACAACTTTTTGCAGTAGTTGGGGGTATTTGATCTGGTATCTTGGCTAACCTCCAAGCAGCTAAACTTGCATACCAACTCCATAGTATCAATAGAATAAGCTGTTCCTTACCTCCATTCTTAAACTGTTATGCATCACGGCCAGGATTAGAACTTGGGGTTCCCTGATTTCCATTTCTGTGCTTAAAATCATACCCTTCATAAGGAGTCACAAAAGCAGAGTTGCCTATGAAACTAGTGAGAAAACCCACCCTGAGGCCTCAGTCCTGCCACCCTCTGTTGCATTGGTTTGGGAAATGAGGGGAAAGAACATAGGGGCTCCCTAAATCTTCCTTCCCCACCCCCCACAAACAGCAGGGCAGGATCCATCCTCAGCGTCTGACTGAACTCCCATTGACTTCAGCGAAAGCTGGAGCAGGCCCTCAACATACAGGAGTACATCCTGCTGCAGATCTACTGGTTCCACAATGCAAAGTGAGAGTGCAGGAACTTCAATGAGGACAGTGTTTGGGTTCTACTGGGATAAACATCTAGGACAACAAAATATATGGGGCAGAACTATGATCAGTAATTGGGTTACTTATCCATCTAGCGCCAAAAAGTTCAGGAAGTAAGCACTTGCTCCTCTTACCTTGTAAATGATATAACGCAAGTTTAAGTTCTGGGCAATCACTGCAATCATGGTATACAATTCCAGCGCTGGGAGAGAACAAAGTTCCTTCACTGCCAGAGAAATGTTGCCATTTTCAGGAAGCGTCAGCAAGAGACTAAGAATTTCTTCGTCACATCTTCCAGCTAAAGCTACTGCAAGGGCACTGTAGAGTAACTTTTGTAAGAGCACATGGATTAAAATGTATCCTGCCTGAAATGTATCAAGATTTTTTTTTTTTTTTTAGAATACACTGTAAATGTGTGTCTCATAACATAAGTAACTGTATTTATAACAGCTACCAATTGAACTGGAAGACAGAGTTACATATTTGTTAAGATGACATGCTTGAACTTTATACTATATGGGCATCTAAACAAATAAAATACATTTCTCATTACTATTTATTTTCATTTATAAAGATGTTCATCATTCAGTTAACAGACACCATCCCTTGATCTGGGCAGGCATACTTAACACTGAAAATTCATAGAAAAAATGTCATATACATTTCATAAAAATATACTTCTTTTGTGATAGCACCTAAAAACCACAACAAGGATTGACATATCAACACAAAATTACTCAGGATCATTAAGTCCAAAGCTGATTGTGAAGAGTTACATAGGGATCTTACTAATCTGGGTGACTGGGAGATAAAATGGCACATAAAATTCAATGTTAATAAGTCCAAAATAATGCACATTGGAAAAAATAATCCCAATTCTACATGCACAACGATGGGGTCTAAATTAGCTGGTACCACACAAGAAAGATCTTGGACTCATTTTGGGGAGTTCCCTGAGAACATCCACTCAGTGGGCACTGGCCATCAAGAAAGCGAACAGAATCTTAGGAAAGGGATAGATAATAAAACAGAAAATACCATAATGCTACCATGGTATGCCCACACCTCAAATACTTGCATACAGTTCTAGTTGCCCCATCTCAAAAAAAAGAGATATTAGAATTCAAAAAGGTGTGGAGAAAGACAATGAAAATAGTTAGGGATATTTAACAGATTCCATATGAAGAAAGATTAGAAAGATTGGGACTGTTCAACTGAGAAAAGAGATGAGTAAGGGGGGAAATGATAGATCTCTATAAAATAATGAATGGTATTGAGAAAGTGAATAGGAAAGTGTTATTTACCCCTTCACATATTACAAGAACTAGGGGTCCTCTGATTAAATTAATAGACAGAAAGTTTAAAAGAAACTCAGCGCACACACAACCTGTGGAACTTGTTGCAATGGGATGTGGTGAAGGCCAAAAGTATAACTGGATTCGAAAGAGACTTGGATAAGTTCATGATTGGTCCATCAATGGCTACTAGCCAAGATGGTCCGGGATGCAACCCCATACTCCATACATCCCAAAACCTCCAACTGCCAGAAGCTGGAACTGGATCACTCCATAATTACTCTGTTCTGTTCACTCTCTCTGGCCACTGTTGGAAGACAGGATACTGGGCTAGATGGGACATTGGTCTGACCATTATGTTTATCTAATGTATGTCTACACAGCACACTAAGTCGGGGTTTTGACTCAGGCTTGAGCCCAAGTCCCCCTTCCACTCACACACAAATCTGTCTGACTCGGGTCAGCAAGCACTTCGGACCCAGGTCCTACGATCCTGTTTGGGGCAAGGGGTTCAGAGTCCAAATGCCTCTGTGACTTGGGTCCAAGTCCTGTCATTTTGCAGTGCAGATGCAGCTCAAGCAGCAGACCTGCATCATATAGTCCGCATAGTGCAGTAAGGGTAAGTTAAGATGGCTGAGAGACCAAGGTCCAGCAATTGTAAACCCAGGTTTACAATGCAGTGTGGACACTTAAACTTGGGCTTCAAAACAACGAGTACATGAGCCCAGAACCCACAGACCCGGGTTTACAATGCAGTGTAGGTACACCCAAAGACCGAGAGAGCTTACACAAAAATTTAGAAAATACACATCATATGAACAGACAATGTGAGGATAGGACAAGAAAACAATAAAAACAGGTGCATTTCTTTAATTTAGTAGTGAATAGTACCATCCAGTAGTACAGAAGATGACTCATCCCTCCACAAATATAGGAGATCAATGACAAATCCTGCCAGCCCAGATACATCACCAAACCCCTCAGACACCTTCCTCCTCTAATGCCCAGGAGAAAAGACAGCTCTTGTAGTGAGTTCAGAGGAACAACAAATCCAAGGATCTGAGAGACAGAGAAGGAACAGGAGTTCCAGGGTCAGGAGGTCTTTGCTGAACACAGAGCTTGAAACTCCATGTTCACGAGGAGGGAATTGTCCCTGGAGCATCTCTGTTAATTGTATCAATGGTAGTGTCACACAGGGACACTTGGAGGGAGATGGTTCCTCAATAATCGGATCCCAAAGTATAGCTGGATGAAAAGTCATTGATGAAAAATGCAGTTTATTGAAATTATAATATATTGTGGGAAACATGTCATTTCAACAAAAGTTTCAAAATGGTTCATTTTGACTATTCAATTTAGTTTATATTATATTAAAATGTTACTGCTAAAGATATTTACTCTTAAATAGATAATATCTATAATTATTATATTTACTATTTTAATATACTATACATGTAAAATAAATGTTTCTACACTATCAAAAGAAACCATGTTGATTGTTCCAAATCCAACTTTTTAGGAATTTTTGTTTCACAGAATTTTTTTCTTCAAAAATCTTCCATGGAACAGAAATTCTGGTTCCTAACCAGCTCTATCCCAAGCCGCTTAAGGCTTTATCTAACAGGTTAAAACCAACCCTATGAACTCTTTCTGGAAATTCAAAAGTAGCGCAGTTTTCTGGGCAATAGTTTTATGCACTGTTCACATAAAAGGCCACTCATTAAGTGAGCAGCCAGTCTAGGTTAGATTCAGTTTCTGAATGGCCTTTTAAAATAAAGTACCATAAAGCACATCACTGTAGTCTAGTCCTGAGGTGAGACAAAAGCATGAATAAGTGTAGCAAGGTTCGTATTCATAAAACGTGGTCAAACTGCCCCCCACAACTGCAAATGAAAAAAATGCTTTCATAGCTATGTCCACAACATACCATTTACGTAACAGGAGATACATACATTGCATCTGAAATATATACTTCCATGCTGTGCAAAAGTAAAAATGTATTATGTCCCATACACATTGGGTGTGTCTACGTACTTTTTTTTTTTTTTTAACACAAGCAAATGTTTGTATGAACATGCAAATGTGGCATTTGCTTGCATATCAGGGTGTGCCCACAATATTTGCAGACATAAGAGACCACATTTGAAAATTCAGCTCCATAGCATTATTATTTCAAGAGAATAGGGATATAAAAGTTTACTGTCAAATTCCTCTTTTACTGAATCCCTTCCAGGTATCTTGTCTACATTTACTGCTAACAAAGTAATGAAATAGCAATAATAGCAATTATTAACATTGACAAAGGAACAGAAGCCACCTATAAGTAAAGTTAAGCTTGTTGTGTGAAAGAATTCAAACTGAGAACTGCCATTCTAGTAGTCAAAAGAAAAGGAGTACTTGTGGCACCTTAGAGACTAACCAATTTGAGCATGAGCTTTCGTGAGCTACAGCTCACGAAAGCTCATGCTCAAATAAATGTGTTAGTCTCTAAGGTGCCACAAGTACTCCTTTTCTTTTTGCGAATACAGACTAACACGGCTGTTACTCTGAAATCTAGTAGTCAAGCTTTCTACGGACAAAACCTTAAGCTTCCTCTGATTGTAGAGCATCAGTGACATCCAGTGGCTGCTTGATTGATCTGATCAGTTTCAGTCAAGTACCAAAATACCAATTCATTTCCAACACACACACGCGCACGCGCACACACAGAGGAAAGAACACCTGTAGTTAGCTTCCCCATTTATGATTCATACTGGACAAAGGAGAGTTAATACTACTCCAAGCTTCAGAGATGGAATTGGTCACAGTCATCGGAAACAGAGACAATGACATCAAGGCTCTTGGGGGAGTAGCACATCACAGGAGCACAAGACAGTGATCTGCTCTCCTCATTACAAATCTGAGAGCTATGTGGGGTGCAGTACAATTTCCCCATGGAGATTATGGGCTTTCCAGAATGTCCTGGTGGTAAAAGGATGACCTTTTGTAGATAAAAATGGATGAAACTCCACTGAACCCAATGGAGCTGTGCCTATTTCCAGAGAATTTGTCCCTGTCCTGCCTCCACCCCATCAACTAAAAGCTGAAACTTTTTGCCCATTATAGGAGAGAATAGGAAATTAACTATTCAGGAAGGTGAAACCTTGAAGTTTCCAGAAGACTATACAATGCCTCAGGGGGTTGGCTGCGAGTATCAGAGGGTTTTCTCATTGGGCTCTTAATGCTTTATTTTGAATTTCCCAAACAAAAACCATCTTCCATATAAAAAAATGGCAAATGAAAACGTAGGAGGCCCACATACCTAACAAATCTTGTTCATTTCTACACCAGCTAAAAGAAGCTGGAAAGCATTTTTATAGGTCAATATGTTAATCCAGCATCCCATTTCTCGCCTTGTACCTTGGACTGTGAGAAATTGGCTTCCAAGAGGGTGTTGATAGTCTCCTCAGAAATGTTGACTAAAGAACGAAGGTCCCGAGCCAGTTCAGGAACATTATGCACACAGTCTTTGATTTTCACATCTGCAATGCAGGAAAACATGGATTGCCGATTTCCCACCACACTGCTTTAATTGGGGGTCAGCAGGCAGCCCTCCATTTCCTCGCAGATCTATGCTGTGGGGGCAGGAAAGGGCTGAGTGCTGTTTCCAAGGCATGCTATTCTCTTTCCTACCAATCCTAAGGGATTGGAGGGATTCGAGATCCACAGGCAGAGAAGGGTGGCAGGATGGTTACTCCATTGGAGCATACACCATTCCCCACAACTGGTTTCGGAAGAAGGCACCTTAAATTACCAAAGACAGTTTTCAATCAGTTAATCTGTCTTCTCTCTCTGCAGTTTGGATCTCCCCTTTCAGAATGATTCCAAGAGCACGTGACTGGAGCAGCCCTTGGCAGCCTAGTTTCCACAGAAACTATACTGACCTGGGGCCAGTGGCAACAGGTGGGCCAGGGGGATAGTGAGGAGGAACAGACCCCAAATTATTCATAAGACACCAATACAATGTCACCTTGGTACTTTCCCTAAGCAGCATTCTTTTTACTTAGTTATATTCTCTCTCTTGCCTTGTGAGCAAATGTACCTCAGTGATCTCCAAAACAGCACTGTAGTTTATGTTAGCTCCTGTAAAGAAACCATGTACTCACCATTTGGCGGACTGAAGTTACTGACAAAAGCTACCACTGGATTTCCTGACAAAGGTGCCTCTAGGTTTCCAGCCAACCTGAAATGACAACACTAGTTTTACAAGCAGCCACTTCCAAGTAGTTCATTTTACCATATGTTAAGCTTACTAAGTACAGGTCTTATCATGGACTACTGAAGTAACATTAATGAAGCAAAAGGTTAATCCTAAGGACCAGATTAGTCCTGGTGCTTGTACATGTGAGCTGTTAGAGATGGAGAGAGGGGCAACAAGCCTTCCTACTATGCACACACACTGCCTGGGCAGGGATAATCACACTTCTTACCCGTGGGGGAGTTATGAGAGGAGATGATTCATGAGATTCTCCATTATTAAGTTGTATGAAAATAAACCAGATGAAAAAGCACTGGTCTAGCAGTTTCTCATCTCCATGACTTTCAGTACATGGCCTAAAAAAATAGGTGACATGAGTCAATGGTCTAGAGGTACAGCAGCTTCTGGCCACAGACTCTTCTTAATGGCACTAATGGACTTAAGTCTTTCAGGTAGATTTTGAAAACATGGTCTTCTGGATGGAAACTGAGAGGACAGTAAAGTGTTACCCTTCTACAGGCAACTGGTTTAAAGAATCTCCAAGGTTTCCAGTAGAGTTTCATTTACCTTTTAGTTAACAATAGTATTTGCTACTCTCTCGGGTGGCTGCACAGCAGCACTGTATAATGGACAGAATAAAAATCTAAGACGACTTAGGGCTCAATACTGTGAGGTGCCAAGCATGCCTGTGAGTTTTTGTGCACGCTCAACTTGAATTGACCTGAATATTTAGCACATTGCACAAGACTCTCAGCACATCATAGGATCAAGCCTTGGAAAATGGAAGTTAGCGAAGAACCCAGAAATGTGGATGCTTATTTGAACTGTCTGGCGTAGAGGTAAAATAAAAGAATTTTCAGTCAGGAGTCAAGTCAGTAACTATTGCTGCAGTATTGTTGATACCACTAATGACTACACAGTAACCTTTTTGTTTGTTTGAACACTTCCAGCATGTTTTGATAAACAGGGATTTTGATCATCATGGATCAGTGGTACATATTGCTGTTGGGATCTCACCAATCTCCAATTAACCCGGACCTTAGATTGTTAACCAAACATTAGGTGAGCAGAGGTTATACTGTAATTGTGCAAACTTTTTATGAATACATACGGAACGATATCACTGTGACTAAAAAAAGTAATGCGTAGCAGAACAACATGGCAGTGAAAACTAAAGGCTTTACGTTTGCATGTGTTTCTGGATGTTTTCAAAGGTGAGTTGACATTCACAGCTGCTGTAGGTGGTATTTTGTAATGCTCTCTGGAAGCTCTCCAAGGTACTGGACAGCTTCCTGTTTACATATAAACAGTTCCCACACTCCCCTTCATTGGAAGCTGACAACATTGTTTCAATATCCTGCAAAAGATAGCAACCATAGTTAAATTTACATGCTGTGTATTTATTTGCTTGAAATAACAGGCCTAAACTGCTAAATGTTGTGTAGTTTCTGGTTAACTTTGTTTAAAAATAAACACAAATCAAAATGTGGATAGATAATGATTTATTAAATACCTGCAACCAGGTGCCCCCACCCTCTTGCATCATGACCTGTGTACTGTTATCGCTGTTTTTCCTTTTATCTAACTATTCTTTGTACATTGGTGAGGCCTCATCTGGAGTACTGTGTCCAGTTTTGGGCCCCACACTACAAGAAGGATGTGGATAAATTGGAGAGAGTCCAGCGAAGGGCAACAAAAATGATTAGGGGTCTAGAACACATGACTTATGAGGAGAGGCTGAGGGAGCTGGGATTGTTTAGCCTGCAGAAGAGAAGAATGAGGGGGGATTTGATAGCTGCTTTCAACTACCTGAAAGGGGGTTCCAAAGAGGATGGCTCTAGACTGTTCTCAATGGTAGCAGATGACAGAACGAGGAGTAATGGCCTCAAGTTGCAGTGGGGGAGGTTTAGATTGGATATTAGGAAAAACTTTTTCACTAAGAGGGTGGTGAAACACTGGAATGCATTGCCTAGGGAGGTGGTGGAATCTCCTTCCCTGGAAGTTTTTAAGGTCAGGCTTGACAAAGCCCTGGCTGGGATGATTTAACTGGGAATTGGTCCTGCTTTGAGCAGGGGGTTGGACTAGATGACCTTCAGGGGTCCCTTCCAACCCTGATATTCTATGATTCTATGATTCTAAGCTAGGACATTTCTTTTTGGCCTTTTGTACATGTGCTTTGTGTAGGTGGGTGACTGGTGTTATAGAGACTGGGAAAGAGAGAGAGGAAAAAATCAAGAGATACATGGTCTCTGAGCAAAATTCTACTCTCAGATTCATCAGATGGCTCCCAACTCTGTCTACTCGCCTTACCTACTCAGAACTTCCATGTACATCAACAAGAGCTCTGAGTAGACCAAGTGCAAAATATCAGAGCAGGGAGCCAAAACTGAGGAAAGGAAAACTTTATAGTAAAAAAAGGTACATTTAACATGTTGGTGGTGTCTGATGATTTGGTTCTCCTCTCACTGAAGTCAATGGCAAAACTCTCATTGACTTCAGGTTTCAGAGTAACAGCCGTGTTAGTCTGTATTCGCAAAAAGAAAAGGAGTACTTGTGGCACCTTAGAGACTAACCAATTTATTTGAGCATGAGCTTTCGTGAGCTACAGCTCACTTCATCAGATGCATACCGTGGAAACTGCAGCAGACTTTATATATACACAGAGAATATGAAACAATACCTCCTCCCACCCCACTGTTCTGCTGGTAATAGCTTATCTAAAGTAATCGTCAGGTTAGGCCATTTCCAGCACAAATCCAGGTTTTCTCACCCTCCACCCCCCCACACAAATTCACTCTCCTGCTGGTGATAGCCCATCCAAAGTGACAACTCTTTACACAATGTGCATGATAATGAAGTTAGGCCATTTCCTGCACAAATCCAGGTTCTCTCACTCCCTCACCCCCCTCCAACAACCCACCCCCATACACACACAGACTCACTCTCCTGCTGGTAATAGCTCGTCCAAACTGACCACTCTCCAAGTTTAAATCCAAGTTAAACCAGAACATCTGGGGGGGGGGGGAGTAGGAAAAAACAAGAGGAAATAGGCTACCTTGCATAATGACTTAGCCACTCCCAGTCTCTATTTAAGCCTAAATTAATAGTATCCAATTTAAACCAGTCGGAGAACACTTCAATCTCTCTGGTCACGCAATCACAGACATGAAGGTCGCTATCTTAAAACAAAAAAACTTCAAATCCAGACTCCAGCGAGAAACTGCTGAATTGGAATTCATTTGCAAATTGGATACTATTAATTTAGGCTTAAATAGAGACTGGGAGTGGCTAAGTCATTATGCAAGGTAGCCTATTTCCTCTTGTTTTTTCCCACTCCCCCCCCCCCCGCAGATGTTCTGGTTTAACTTGGATTTAAACTTGGAGAGTGGTCAGTTTGGACGAGCTATTACCAGCAGGAGAGTGAGTCTGTGTGTGTATGGGGGTGGGTTGTTGGAGGGGGGTGAGGGAGTGAGAGAACCTGGATTTGTGCAGGAAATGGCCTAACTTCATTATCATGCACATTGTGTAAAGAGTTGTCACTTTGGATGGGCTATCACCAGCAGGAGAGTGAATTTGTGTGGGGGGGTGGAGGGTGAGAAAACCTGGATTTGTGCTGGAAATGGCCTAACCTGACGATTACTTTAGATAAGCTATTACCAGCAGAACAGTGGGGTGGGAGGAGGTATTGTTTCATATTCTCTGTGTATATATAAAGTCTGCTGCAGTTTCCACGGTATGCATCTGATGAAGTGAGCTGTAGCTCACGAAAGCTCATGCTCAAATAAACTGGTTAGTCTCTAAGGTGCCACAAGTACTCCTTTTCTTTCATTGACTTCAGTGGAGCAAGACTGAGCACTGAATGGGGCTCTAAACGCTACATTGTTGGTCTTCTGATTACAAGTTTTGCCAAACTTCAGAACTGTTGTAGATACAGAGATCAATCTCTCTTGGCAGCACAGTTAATTGTACTCTGGGTATTATTTTAGCCCAGATGCTTCTGGCTAGGGGATTGGTTTGTATTTTGTTTGGATTTTTTTCCCTTGTCCTTATAAATTTTTAGTGCTGTGAAAGCACCTGCAATACCAATTGCTGTTTGGTACCCAATGGCAATCTAGTTATTCTGTTTATGGCTTTCAACACTTGTCAGCATATATTATGTGATTCCCTCTCGGTATCACTATCAAGTGTGGCAGAACAACATCCCTTAAAAACCCTGATTATACACAAGCATGGTGATTGATTTTTCAGGCAGTAGGAAAAAAAAAGAAGGAAAATACTTATGGAATAATTTTCCAGTGTGAAATTTAAAGCATGACAAAAGGATGTTGGCAGGATTAGAAATTGTTCAAACCTGATACTGCTCATGAACCAAATTGATTCCTTCAATGGCAGAAAGGAGGAAACACCTTGTTAGGTCATCCTTACAGCTCGTAAAAGCACAGAGAAGGTTGCTGATGACAGTCGGGTTGTCTGTAAGAGAAAACACACAGGCTGAATCAGTGAAAAAGATCACTCTAAACATGATTCCCTGTCAGAAGTGCCAACAGCATTGAGAAGGGTTAGGAGTGAGGAAAGAAGTTTTAAAAGTAAGGGCAGGAAAATATTGTGTGGTACACAACTGCTAAGTATTATTTCTAGAGATAGTCATTGCACAGGCTACATGGGAGAAAAGGCTATGTTACCCTTACACCAACTGTATGGTGGTCCTATACCATCCTGAGCAATTCCCAAGGGCAATCAGGCCTGGTGCAGAACCAGAACTCAAGGACTTAGTGACAGTTTCATGAAAGCAAGACACAGAGACAGTCAGGAGTTTCAAGTTTACTTACGCCCTCCAATGACTCCTTCATCTCTGTCTCATCTAACATAAGATACTTGTCTTCACTTTCAAGGCCACACACCATCAATCCCCACCCTATAATTTCTATTTTGCCATCAAGCTGTCAATTTTTGCCTCTGATTATGCCAACCTCCACTGCCCAGCTATAATATTTTCAAGAAAGCATCTTTGTGCTTCCTCCCATGATGCCCCTTGTGCTTGGGAGAAGTTCCCTGTAAACATCTGCTATTTGCTACCTTATTATCCTCCTTCAAATCCCTCCTCAAAACTCTCCTTTGCTGTGATGCTTACAAAAAACTTGAGAAAGTTTCACAGGTGTGATAAGACCGCTGCCCGTCATGCTGACCAATACTGTCTCACTGTTCATTTATACTCCCCACATCTGTCTGTATCCACCTGGTGTCTCTTATCTCACATTTAGACTATAAGTTCTTTGGTGCAGAGACCATCTTTTTGTTCTCTGTTTGTACAGCACCTAGCACAGTGGGGTTCTGATCCATGATTGGGGCTCCTAGGTGTTATGATCATACAAATAAGTAACGATATTTTTCACTCTGAGCAGCTCTCTGGGACCCTCATCATCCTGTTTCCCTATGGTGACACCTTAAGGTTACTGTATCCCCAGGGCAGCAGTAACTCCCACAACACAATTGCAAGTGGAGGGAAGGGCCAGTATGTTGGATGCTTTGCAGTAGAGAGATAATCCTAGGGATCAGTCATGAAAGGGGTCTTCCATCATTCCTACCCGATCCCCTGGAGGAGCAATCTTTACACAAATGGTACGCCATCATATCCAGAGCAAACAGCTCCATTCCGCTGCCTTCAGTAGGTTTGTACATGTGACAGTGAGGAGAGACTTTGGCCCTACAGCTGCCCTACGGTTAACAGAACAAAATCCAGCTGCCTCACAGAGCTGGATTGGTCCACCAGTTAACAGGAAAAAAGACAGACTAATAAAAATTCATTCCTGTCATTAAATCTGCTGACCTTACACTGAATACACATAGGAGAGAAATGGTGGGGCAAATTGTATCTAGTCACTTTTCAGAGCAGTCTTTTTAAATTCAGATTCATTCAAAACCAGCAGGGCAAATTTAGGTGACTAGTTGAGCTAGGCAACTCTGCAGAAAATGAGCACATCTGATTACCTTTTGTGTATCTTACGTAGAGTTCTGTGTGGTTTCACTTGACTCAGAAGACTTAAAGTAACCAAATACTACAAAGATCAAGACAGACAGACAGGTGTCTAAATGTTAGATTCCTAAACCCCTATGTAAGAGCTAAATAAGTGACCTGATTTTCAGAGGTCAGTGGGCTCTTCTGGGTGCTCAGTACATTTGAAAACCAGAACTTATTTATGGGTGGAATTTTCAAAACCACTCAGTGTTGGCTTAACTCTGATCTCATTGTGAGTTTTACTCCATTAGGTGGTTGGAGCAGAGTTAGGCTAACACTGACCACTTCTGAAAATCCACCCCCACCCCAATCCAGGGAGCCTAAATATGGATTTAAGAATCTAACTTAAGGCATCCATTTGTGTGGCATTTTGTTATACTAGGCCTTCTGAGTCATATTGTTTTCAGGTGCCTCTCAACTTCATTCTGAGGCTTGAGACCATCCAAGTGAATTTATCGCTATTACACATGAATGCCCTGAGCACAGTCTTAGCAACACATCAACAACATGAATAATGGACCCATCCTGCCAATAGTTATTATTACAGCAACCAACCTGAAAGGATTGTAAATACACTCAAAGCCATAATCTGCACCTTCTGTAGCCGTTGGGCATTAGCAGGGCTTAAATGCTTCTGGAAACCCTGGCACATCTCAGAGACTCTAAGGAAAAATAATAGGATACCATCACTTTTATGATGACAGAATTAGAGAATAGCTTCAATAAGGCCTGCACACACTATTACAAAGATCAGCGGGCCTGATTCTCATTGCAGTTACACATCACTCCTGATTTACAACAATGCGAACCAGATCAGAATCAGGCCAAGGGGTGGTGGCACACTATCTTCAGATGTTAGTAGGAATGTTAAGTCTTTAAATGCTAACTACTTTTCTTGTGTTGGCTATAGATTGTTTCCCCTGGCCCTTTCCTTCTTCTCATTTCTAAAACAATTCAATCTCAATATAAATCAGTCTGATTTTCAGAGATGCTGAGCACCTCGCTTTGACTTGACTGCCAGCACTGTTCAGCACCTCTGAACAAAAATCAGACCTGGACAATGATTTTAAAAATCATTGTCCAATATTTACCTTCCAATATTTACCTTTGTTCTTTTAGTGGGCCTTGTCGCCAATACTCAGCCAAGTTAACCAACTGTCTGGCATACTTTTCATATGATAAAGGTTTGAAAATCAAGTCAAAGTCATGCATCATCCTTAGTATGCTGTTTTCCAACTGGGCCATGTCAGCTACATCAGAAGTTCCATTAGCAAAGAATGCCATAACTGTTTGCAGTAAGGCTCTTGGGGAATTCACTTGCTGATCAGCACTTAAATGCAGCAACTCTATCCAAGGATTAGTTCTATTTAATGAGTCCTCAATAATTGTTTCCCAGATGTACGGTTCCTTCTGCTGGTAAGTTATATTTTGGTTCATAAGGCTGGCAAAAAGTGACCACAGGTTGAAGCTTCCTCCAGAAACATGCTTCATTAACTTGAATGATTCCATAGTGACTTCTAAAACTTTAAGAAAGTCATCTTGGTTGTCTGCATAAGTCAGCAGCAGATTTAAGTCACGTTCACCTAAGTGATTTTTCCAGAAAGCTCCCAGAAAGAGATCAGCTACAGCTCTGATAGAAGCTTTTATTGCTGTAATGTTTCCTTTGCCCAAATAAGTAATCATCTCCTGAATTCTCTCCCATTTTTCTTCATTTATTGGATCATGAGTAAAATTTAGTCTAGAAGTTAAATGTATTTTACTAATAATATCATTAATTGGTACAAAAAAATCAAGAAGATCTTCTATTAGACTGGCAGTATCATCAGATGAGTTTATGCTTGCTCTGGTAACAATTGCAACAAGTCTTTCCAATTCTGCAGAATAATTCTGCCCATTTGCTAAAAACTCAGCAATTTCACCTGCAATATCATTTAAACCACTGAGTTTGCTCAGATTTGCGACCAATCTGGTTGATATGTTTGCAGTTCCAGAGCCATATGATCTGGAAAGCTTATCTAGAATAGACAAGTACGTCAAATCAAGAAATGCTTTCCCCAAATCTGCCACTTGATGGTGGCTTGAAAGCAGAAGCTCTGCAGTCTCAGTTTCAGTTAACTCTTCTATTGCATCATGAACAGCTCTTTGGAGGTCTGAATAGACCATCTCAATGTAGTCTAAGTTTTCCGTAGCATTTGAGTTGATAGATAGTTCCAAACAGCTAGCTACCTTTTCTGAAGCTTTCTTGGACAATGTCAAAAACTTAACAATGACTTCTACTATTTTTGCTAGCTTTACAAATTCATTGCTTTCCCACAACAATGAGCCCAAATCAACAACAAGCTCTGGAAAGGGGTTGCGAGTATAGTTAGCTCCACCGCTCCACAAGATGAGATCAAGTAATGTCTCTGTAGTTTCTATTATCTGCCTATTTTTCAAAGGAAACACCTTATCCACAGAGGCCAACAGTTCTGTTAAATTAGCAAGCACCATTTCTCGAAAAGTAGGATAGCTAACTAGGAAATCCTTGAAATGATTGTTAAAAAAATTCATGAGGTTTCCCATTTCTGCAGAAGTTTGCCACATGAATTGAAGAGTTCTAGAAAGATCTCTAATCAGCTGGGCAAAGTCACCAGGATTACTTGTATTAAATAACACATGATTCACAAAAGTAAACAGTTCATAGTTACTTCTGCTGCCATTTTTTACAGAAAAATCTTTAAACAGAACATTAAACAAATCCCTCATAAACTTAAGTCCTTTTGCACTGTCAAAATGAAATGTCCCATTTTCAGATATGAATGCATCCTTGATTAGGTCATACATATTTTCTTTCAACCCATCAACTTCTTCCTTTAGATTAACAGACTGATCCAAGTTTAGGGGAGTTCCAATATCATCTTTGGGGAATATCCTGCAACAGAAATATTGCTGATTGGGATGATGCAAATTATCATTACTGTAAGACTAGTTTAGGAAAATATGGAGTATTACTACAAAATAGAAAGATTACCAGTAAGCTATAATATGATTAATGTTTGGCTGTGGACTCTGGTCATCCAAAGGGACATTCTGGTTGCCCGATCAGGCCTTTTGGATGATGCCATAACAGGCATCTCAACAATGGAAAAACCCAACACTCAGTATTTTATAAATTAGTACAGGAAATGTAGAGGCTTTTGGGATAATAAAGAGAAGAAAATGGTGGCTAGGGGGTGGGGAAAGAAATTGGTGAAGTACTATTAATAAAAGTATTACCCAAAATTGTCTAGCCACTTTGTGATATTGATTAGATATTGTGGACCTCATTCATAACTGATTTATTCCAGTTTGACACGAGTGTAACTTCATTTCAGTCAACAGCCAGATTACCCCAACAAACTGAAGTCAACAGAGTTACAATGACATAAAACTGGAGGAGTTGTTATTTAGGCTATTGTATTTTACTTCTATTATGATGTTAGAGCAGAATCCTTTTAACATTCTGTGTTATGCAAGCAGGGGACGGGGGGGACGCTTTCCACATTTTCAAATTAAATTTTTAATCACAACTTGAATTATTGATGCCAGAAACTTTAAATTTGGATTATTATTCACTGAAGAAACAAGCAATTCAAAACTTGAGGAAAAACTGGTGCAATAACTTTTAAGATACAAACATTTAAAGTTGGGAAAAATCCACAAGCACGTATTTTTTAGTTGTTTGGTTGTGAAATCAAACTCAAAAAATTCAAAAGTTTAACTTCTTAACATTAATTTGGCTATATTGAACATATGGAATTTTCTGTTCTTTTTTGTTTTGGTAAATTCATACTTTACTATATTACTCAGTTTTAGATGTTACAATGTACATATTGAAATACAGAGGATGTGAAATGGATTTAAGTGTTGCCTCCACTTTTATCATGTGTGTGCTCGATTTTCCAGTTTTAATAGTGCATTGATAGCAGCTTTGGGATTATTTTAATTTGTACAAAAATAATTCCTCAAAACTTCAGTGATTCAATTATTCTGCACAAAATTCCATGAAAGTTCATAACTCAAGACTCCTTGCACTGGTATAGGAACAGTTAATTTTTTGCACTATCATTCTTTACAAATTGTGTATCCTAAAATCCAAAACTGTTACAGAAATTTAAATAAATAAAATAATAGCCCTGATCCATTAAATATAGTTTTGGTCCCAGATGTGGGTTTACTCACAGGTTCAGTTCTAAAGTAGAAGTATAATAAAATGTATAACCAAATTGTCACTAATATACAGTAACCCTGTCTCTAAATGTATTTGGACACAAGGTTAATAGACAAACACACTCACCTCATTTCTGCAATTATATCCTTATGTAAGTTTTTTAATAAGACAAACATTTTATTGCTATAATGTCCTCCAGAAGATGGAAAGATTATCTGTAAAAATTCTTTTATCATCTCCATTGTCCTGTTTTGGAATGAGGCGATCTGTTTTCCATTATTTTCATATTGTGCATCATCAAAAAACAAATCAATGAAGTCCATTATCTGAAGGTCTGTATCATTTAAGTTCAGTACCTCTTCTTCAGTAGTGAGGTCAGAGATCATGTTAAGCAGACTGTTCTGTAAAATTGTGTGAGCAACATGAACGTTATTCAGCTTTTCCCCACTAAGAAGATCAGTAACAAATGAAATATCAATGTGATCTTCTTTAGAGCCATTTCTGAAGAGCTCCAAAAATTCAGTGATACCTTTGATAATCAGAACTATGTCATCAGAGGACTTTTCATTGGCCATAAGGACAACTAGTGCATTTATTATTTTAGAGAAATTTTTATTAGTGTACTCATGTAGCCAGTCTCTCGCAACTTCTTGAAAGTCCTCAAAACTTCTTAGTAGAGTTTCTAGAGATGATGAATTAAATTGTTTCAATAAACTAGCAAGTGCCAATGAACATTTTTTTCTGGCTGCTGCACTTAGTAATTGAATTTCTTTGTCTATCACAGAAAGTAAGTTCGAAACACTAAAATTGACTAATAAATCTTGTATGCCTCTCTCTCTATCAAGCCAAAGGGCCTCAAAGTTACCAATCAAACTATTATTTCTACTCAAAGCTGATAATGCTGTAAGCACCATGTAGGTTTGGTTTCCAAAAGGAGACAGTGTGAGAAGAGGTTGGGCTGCAGAAAAAAAATAAGACAGGACATCTTCATTATTCAGCGCTCCAGATATTTCATTGGCCATGCTTTTTAAATGAGTAAGAAGAGTCTTTGTAATAGACATTCCTGTGCTTCTATCCAAGTTTAGGGCATGATATAGATCTGCTAACTGTTCAAAAATAGCTTTGGCCATAGCCATCTCTGTTGATGTCATGTTGTTTAGTGCTTCTATGAGCTCTAAAGCAGCTTGTCTCTTCGGTGTGGAAGAACAATAGACTGCAATGGTACTACTATTTCCAAAAGCCATAACATATACTGATAGCTTATTCCAAAATCCCAGTAGCTGTTTCAGAGCCAAACTATTTATGTTGTGGATCTCAGAAAGCTTCAGAAGAATGGAGTTCCACTCTTTGAGCTGATGAAAGAAGCAAGTCGCTTTGTAAGTGATCTCCCTCTGATAATCTTCATTAGAACATAGGGCATGTCCCCCTGGAGTTGTCAGCTTGAACTGCTCAAGTACATCAGCAATTGTGTTGTAAATAGATGAAAAATTTCTGTGTGCATTTAAGTTACAAGTCCTTAAAGCTGGGTCATTCTGAGGTGACTCCGTGGTGAGGTTCCAGCAGATGACTGCAGTCAGACAACTCAAAGCCCTTGCAGATTCCTGAGGCATATCAGCTACTACCTCCAGTAACTCTAGAAGGCGATCTATTTTATTGGATAAATCTTCCTTGGTACATATTGACATGTTTACTTCCTGAGTTAATGTGAAAGTGTACACTTCTATTAGGGTATCAGTGATGTTTTTGTGATCCAAACGCTGTATAAGACTGATAGCATCAGGAAGAAGGTAAAGCACCTGTAATATATCATCAAGCTCAGTCTCTTTAAATATTTGAGTCATTTGCCATAAGTTGGTCAAGTTCCAAGAACATGAATTGTTCTCAAAGGAATCTAACCAGCCTGTCAACTTGTCCAGAACAGAATTCTCAATGTACACAGTTTTGATCTTTTTAAAGAAATAATGCAGGCTTTTTTGGATTTGTTTGAGTTGATCTATTAAGAATTCTAGATCTTCATTCTCAGTGTTTTTCACCAAAGTTGCCATACGCTTTGGAAACCCTTTATCACCTGATCGTATCAGAAAATTGGTAAGGTTATAAGACTTTAAGATGTTTAGTGCCTTCCTTACTAGTTCCACATTGAGGTCTGCTGCTTTCATCCATGTATTCAGAGTTAAGTTTTGCAAACTTTGCATATTGTGAGGCAAGTGTGACATAAAGTAACTAATCAGATGTTGAAAGGACTTCTTTAGGAAGCTCATATTTTTGTCTTGTGGAAGAGCTTCAAATGCATTTAGAAGATTTACAGTGTCCAGAGGAGATGAGCTATTTTGTAGGGATTCAGAAGTCATATTCTTGAGAAAAAAATGAATTCCTCTCAAAAGTGCTACTGAAGAAGGCTGGAGACTCTGAGTCAAATTAAGGACTTCTCTTGATTTCTTGATAGCTCCAGTGATTAATTTAGTGAAATACATCTGTTCTGAGTCAGATGTATATGGTGAGAATCTCATTAAGTCTTTGACAATTGACTGAATTTGGCCCCTTGACACATTCAAAAGAGTAAAGATAAAGGCATGGGTCTGTCCATCATCTTTTGCAGAAAATGTAGGAAGAACTTTTAAAATGTTTGCTAGAATGCTGAAACAAATATCTGCACAATGTGCAACAGAACCATTGAGTAAGCATGGAGGTTCTATGAGGTTAAAAGTAATGTTAACAATGTCCAGGGTATTCTTTAAGCTAGTATCAGTCTCATTAATGCTTCCCAGAAACGTCAACAAAAATAAAACACGTTTTGCATTCTCAAGGTGGGAGTAAGTGATGTATTTCTCACTGAGGCTACTGATAATATGTATCCATCTATTACAGCCCTCTACTACATTCACTATGTTATCCGAGGTCAGAAGAGGATTAAGATGAGACAGAACACATATCTGTGAAACATTTTTCTCTTTCAAAATATCTTCCAAAACTAACTTAGTAACATTCTGGAAAATGATCACACAAGACAATAGATATTTATCTTGGGATATATTTTTAAGGAATCCAGCAGTCTCTCTTAGGTCAGTGAGAACAGTTCCAAATTCTTCCGCAGAAAGTGTTAGAATATCTGAAAGTGAATACCCATTGAAATCTACAGGTGTATCTCTATATTCCACTTTAGAACTCAATGGAAAGAAAACATCAAACCAGGAATCCAGAAACTCCCTGCTAACGTTAACCTTCAATAGAGATTTCTGCAATTTGACAGTTGCATTTTCCATTGTTTGAAAAACTTCCTCTAAATTCTCTCTTTTAATTGAGCTGATAACATTAATTATGTTGCTAAGTTTACTTATGAGACCACTTAGAGTCTCAAAGTATTTCCATTCATTTACGTTATAAGCGTCTGTTATTATTTTCAGTAGATGTATTGCTGATGTAGTTTCAGCACTGATTGTAAATGTTGTATTGCACAGTTCAGCATGGGTTATATTTTCAAGGCCTTCAGAAAGGTGGTTCAGCCCATTCTGAAGATAACTGAAAAAATTTAAATCCAACCCCAGTATTTCAGACATTTCTTCCAAAATCTCTGTCCACATCTGAAGCCAGGTAGTGGTGCAATGCATGGCAAAAGGCACATTTACCTCACTTTTGAAGTTTGATGTATTTGACAGAACTCTGACCAATGGAACTACAAGTGAGTTCTGAACATCTCTTATTTGCCTCACAGAAAGAATGCTAGGTGTATACCAATCAGCACATTCATTATTTAACAAGCTTTCTGCTGAGATGTCAAAAAGTTGTTTCAAATACTGAAAGGCAGTTGTATGAAGCTCTGTCTCTCTAAATATAGTTTTAAGGTTGCCCAGAGTACTGTATACCACTTCTATCTCTTGTTTCCCTTTCTGTGCTAGAGACTGGGCCTGGAGCTCTACATAGTTGTAAACTGTTGCTAACTTTTCACAGAGAGGTTTCTGGGTGAGACCCTGGAGGAGATGTATAGCTTCAGACAGAAAGTCAAAAACCTCACTCATGTTTTGGAAATCATGTTGAATTAGAAGAGATGAAATGTCTTCTGAGATCTTCTGGAAGAATGTTAGCACAGAATTATTGCTCTGGGTACTTAACTGATCAATGTTTTGGTGGACAAAGAAAAGCATTTGAATAAGTGAGGCTGCATTACTGTCCCCTACCTCTGGGATGTTTTGGTAGAAATCAGACACAATTTTCCCTATGTCTTGTACTTTGAATACAGAAGTTGTATTTGAGACTAGAACAGAAGAGACATTTCTCATAGCATGAATGGTGCTGAGAGCAGCAGTGAAATGTTCTTGAGTCAACACTCCAACCTCATAGAGATTCCTTATGAATTTTTCACTGAAGTCGTTTACATAATCTATGTCAAGAAAAGTGAATTCAGGCCACTCCGTAAGGATTTTCTGGAAGAATTGCAAACTTTCATTAAGGACTTTTTGATTTTCCTGAAGCAAAGATATTCTAATTTTAGATAACAACTTCTGCAGCATCTCTATTGCTTCCATTGGACTTCTAAACATCCTATGGTCATGTTGATCCAAGACCTTTTTTACTACTTGCCAAAATACTTCCAGCTGCTCACTCTGCCAGAGCATTGTAAGAAGTTGATAATTCTCTAGTAGTTCATTATCGAGTTCAGAAAATATATGAACATCTGTAGCATCTGCCTTCATATTGGCAGAACTGTTAAGCCACATAATTGCATTAGTCAAGGCTATTTCTGTTATGGACTGGAAGTCTTTGAGGCTTGAGGAGGCTGAAGAACCAGGCATCAACATTTTTTGTATGAATTCTGAAAGTTGTAGAATGAAGACCAACTCCTGCTCCTCAAGAACCTTTATGTTCTTTTCCCTCTTCAAAAGCTCTTTGACAGATGTCAAGATCCTGTAACATTAATTGAGATTTTTTTCAAATTAGTCACCTATAGGAAAGTTACATCCCAAACCAGTCAAATGTAATGGTTTATCATACATTAGAACATAGCTATATTTACATCTTAAAATTGTATTTGTAAAGTGTATTTCATATATACAAAGCACATTTTGCTCAATAGTGAAACAATTAAAAAACACCAGAATTGTAATACTTTAACTGACAATCACAACCTATTTTAAAAAGCATGAAAAAAAACCAGTGATTAGAAAGTCACAACACGTAAGTCCTCTAAATACAGTTGAGGTTAGGTGGCTCTGTTAAGAAAACCTACTTCGACTGGCAAAGTTGGCATAGTCAAACATCTGCAGTTCAAGGAACTTGTATATTCTGCTGATGAAGCTAGCTATGCCTTGAAGCTCTACAGACTGATTAGCTAGATGTCATGGAACTTACAGGTACAACAGATAGAAAAATGTGTTTTATTTTCCACACTTTTTGAAGAAAGTGAAAGTTTAAGGTTTTTTGCCAAAACCCAAAAAGCCAAAAATCTTCCCCTCCCCCCACAACAACTGAAAGCCAATTAATGTTTGGTTTTCAGTTTTTCAATAAAATCTTGAAAAACATCCATTTTGTCAAAGCCATTTTTCAATGAACATAAGTATTGACAAAAAAAAAAAAGACCAGTTCTTCTTACAAGGTTGGTTAAAAAGAGCTAAGTTTTGGACTCAACAGTCAAGGAATGTTGGGATCAGAGGACCTCAAGACATGGAGCTCCAACTCAAGAAACTTATAAATTCCATGAACGGAGCCAATAGAAATTATATGGTTTCCAAACCAACAGAGTAGCTACACCACACCAGACACCAGTTTCTACGTACCTGTCTTACTGTCACAATGCTCATTTCTCACCTTGCTTTACTGACATTTTTATCCAGCTGGACAAGTGCATTTGTTCCTGTGTGGCTGATAATGTGAGCCTGTGTGGCTGATCATGCTCCCAATGAATTGAATGGCAAAACTCTTACTGTCTTCAGTGGGAGCAGAATTCAGCCCTATTACTATGCATATAACAAAACAGACCATGTATCATCACTTTTAAGCAAACTCCTCATTCAAATCATTAGGGAGTCCTCCTTAACCACCAAGGGTACAACACAGGCCATGGGATGAGCAATGTGGTTCAGTTGTGGAAGCAGCCTTAAATTCTAGAATGTACATACTACTGAGTGCTCATCCTCTATTGCACTTATGCTCATTCTTTCTGTTTCACAGGTTAAGAAATAAGTCAATATTTAGCAGCCATACAGAGCAAGAAAACTGTATAATGTGAAACTAGGTTCACAGAGGGTGGAATATAATGTAGCTAATGCTTACCTACGGCCCTCAATTACTGTGACTAGGTTTACAGACACCACCAGGCATGTCATTTAAAATTTACTTTTCACAATTAAGTATCCCATTAATGTATTTAGAATCACAGAAATGCACTGGCTGCCCTGAATCTGCTCCCTGATGGAAATGCTATGTAACAGTGTTGATTAAATGGATTCTACTGTATCGTTCAAGTAGACATGACAGCCCTGTCAATAAGGCAACCAACTTAGTGGGGGGGGGGGAAGAGACTCCAATATAATAATACATTAGTCTTCCAAGAGCCTGTTACACTAGTTACATGTGGTAATATGAAGGCTGCAGAGAGTGGTTTTATTAAAGCTTTTGAATAGGGCCACAAAGATATAACCTTCTGTAATCCTACATAGGATATTATTTCTTATTGGTAACATGTAGAAATGCTAACCATCTCCTTAAAATGAGAAAAAAAATCTAATTTAACATTACAAAATATCTAAAATACAGGGGGAAAAAACCCACCATGCTGTTCTGGAAAACAGTGGAGGAAAGCATTGACATTGAATTAGTTTAACTTACCTGGACCATGAAATGAATGTGGAATTTGATAAGTTTTGCAGAAATGCTAAGTAACTATCAGTGATGGCCTTCAGATTGAGCTGTTTTCCAGAACAGAGAGATGCTTCAGTATCATCTGCAGAGAAAATACATTTTATAATTTAAAAGGAGATGCATAATGCATTGTCTTGTCAATATACGACTAGATGCAGGCTGTCATGCAGCGGAGAGAAGCAAAGTGAACTCTGTTCAATAGGGGCCCTATCCAAATCCCCCTGAAGTCATTGCAAAGATTCTCACTGAGTTCAGCAGTTGGATCAGAAGAGACGAGAATTACAGCTACATTCTGTGATAGTCCTACAGAAATCCAGAAATTATATTCTTCAAAGAAGAAAAGATACGACACTCTTAATAAGGGCATTTTGATACCAAGCAGCACTGAACGGTTTAAAGGACCATGATAGAGAGTCAATAAATATCAGACCTGCATAAAACACACCAGTGATAGCCAACTCATCACAGAAAGACATGAAGATATATTTTGAATTAAATACCAAGTGCAAAGCTACTGTAAAATGAAGATTGATTTTTATTATAGAAATATGTCCTGAATGTCTCCCACCAGCCAGGGGAAAGAAATTCAGCACAGCAGTAACTTTTCATTTCCTAGCACTTAAAAAAAAACAACAAAAAAAAAACCCTTATGAAATTCACAAGCACGCCCTGGTTATCCTGTAGAGCCATCACAGCTTCCACAACTCTGAATTCCATGTAATCAATCATCTTGCTTTGTGGGATACTTTCACATCATGCCAGGTCATATCATAAGTAGGATTTAAAAAAAAAATCCAATAATGTAGTACATTTTTGGGGGTCAAATTCTCTCAAGAGCCTGCTTAGCAGCAGGGTATTCAGTACAAATTTCTAATTAACTCTGTTTTTGTTAGAGCTTTGCAGTTCAATTGAGAGACACTGATTAAGAACTATTTGGAAAATGTTTCAATGGGCTGAGCAAACAGAGTCTTTCAAAATGTGTGCAAACATGGATGGTGAATTTAGGTGAAGGAACAGTGGCGGGGATAGAAATTGAAGGAAGCAGATGCCTGATATTAGAGTGGGCCATGTATTGTAGGTGTGTGGGGCTATCCTGAGCCCTTTCAAAATCCAACACTAGAAATGCTGCGGATCTAACTGTTCTTACTAAAAAATAGTAACTAAAGCATTCACAGTACAGGTCAGACTCAGAAATAGATTTCCTGTCCAAAAAACATTTTCAAAAATTTCAGAATGCTTTTCTGCTCCACACCAAGACAAAACCAAGACCTACTGGAACAAAATTATGAAAAACAAGGGAGGCACTCCCACCCCAGAACTGCCAAGAGCCAAGTGATCAAGGCATTTACCTTGGATGTGGGAAGGAGACCCAAGTTCAAGTCCTACCTGCTTCAGAAAAGGAACTTGGAACCTGGGTCTCACCCATCCCAGGTGAGTGGTCTGGGCTACTGGCTATTCTGAGATCTCAGTCTCCCTCTGACCAGAAATTCCATTCAGGTATTGAGAAACCTTCCTGAAAGTTTCGACGAATCAACATATTATGCCAAAGAATGTTTTGTTGAAAGATTCCCACACAACTTTAAATCACCCCGATCTACTCTGGGGTAAGAGAGTGCAGAATCAGACCCTTGTATGTTCTGGATTTTTCCTCAGCTAGCAGTTTAACTACTGCTTTAATCATAAGAGTGAAAGCTTTCTTGAAAATAGAAATGTACCCATAATGAACCAGCCTGTTTCTTTTTTGAGTACTGTACCGTGAGAAGCATACAGAACCTTTAGAAGCAAAGAATTTGTTGTGGCAATAACTAGTTGTTTCCTTACTTGAATAACCTCTGGTGAAACCTTCTTGCTTGTTCACATATTGAGTTATCTCACATGTTCTCCTAACAAATGTTGTTAAGTCCTTCCAGTATGGGTCTTCCTCAAAAGCAAACCATATTTCTTCAAGTGTATGAATAACCCTGAAATGATCAAGGATATATCATGATCAGAATGTTGATTTTCTGAAGTAAAATTACTGGGTTGAGCGCACACGGTTCTGCTGTTTGGTTAGAGCTAAATCCTGCTGTGTTTTACTTGTACTAGCTGTCCTACTGACTTCAGAGCAACTATCACAGGAGTAAGGCAAGCAGGGCTCATGGCCAGCTTCTGCTCCCACTGGCATCGATGGCAAATTCCCATTGATGTCCATGTGAGCAGAACTGGGCGGCTGTCTTTAGTGCCACACAAGTTGTTGATCAGATGGAAAAAGTACAAATAATTAAAGAAATACTAACAACTAGTTTCTCTCAAAACATGACATGTTCCAGTCTGGGAGGGAAGTGCATCTTCCTGATTATAAATACCTACTTTATATTAATCATCCACCACTTTGTCATTAAAAAAAGAGAAATCAGTCAAAACAATAGCCAGAATTCATGTGTGTCCTGCATAAAAACAGTACTTTGTAGAGCCAACTGAGGTGACACATGGGCCCTCTGTTTGTCACGCTCTATTGCCAGGGTTATGCTGTAATTATCTGTGAGGCTGGTGATCAAATGAGAGAAGCAAACAAAACACCCCAGTCAATTTCTAATTCATTTAGAAACACATAGGGGGAGAAAAATCAATTTTCTAACAAATGGAAAACAAAAATGAGACAGTAATAAATTATCGAATATCTAAAGACTAGTACAAGCAATGGGCTTGTTCCTGCTGCCATTTAAATCAATGGGCTTTCTGGCAACGACTTCAATGGAATTAGGTTTGTGCCTAATGGAGACTTAAAAAATAAACCAACCTCCCCTATAGCACAGCTTGATGATGCAGATACTTATGCACAGGAGTATCTTCATGCAATGGATGGGATGTTACATTCTTAAGTATCTGTAGGGCTATACTCTCAGAAAGTACTTGACAGTAACCATGTAGTATACATGCAACTTTATTTTAACAATGTTATGCCTAGATTTAACCTTTGAGAGAAAATATAAAATCACTTCATATTTAAGCAAGTTTTCTTGATACAGGGCTGGATTCTGATCTCATTTACACTAATTCCACATTGGTGTAACTCCACTGATGCCAGTGGAGTTTCTCCCCAGTTTAGATGAGTGAGAGAGAGAATACAATCAGGCCCTTTATATATAAAAACTTGTACGAGTCATTACAATGAGAGGAGTAGCTGCTCCTGACAAGAGCTGAAATAGACATCCTCCCCAGATGGTGTCTTTGTGCTCAGCAACTGATTAATTTTACAGAAAGCAGCACTATTTTCAGTGAGCTGCTGTTCTATTTCTTGCCATCCCAAATATTCTTCCATCATTGAATCTGGCAGGCTCTGTTCTCCACGTAGTACTTTCTGCAAAAGTAGGACCTTTGAAAATAAAGAAAGCAATAGTTTGTAAACCAGTAAGCTATTAAAGGGGAAGATGCTTTTTTGAGACTTGGGCCCTGTCTCGTATACTAATGTAACTTCATTGACTTCAGTAGAACTATTCCCAAATTATATAGGTGTAGGCAAGATTGAGAGATGAGAATCAGGGTCCTCAATCTGTTCTCCTTCTGGGATATCCTGGCAAGGTGGCTCATCCAAATTGTCATAGGTACACAAGATACACGCAGGGATTGTATGAGTATTACCACAAATTTATTATAAATGGTTTACTGAAGGTACTTTACTACTCCAGGCCATTCTGAAAGTACAAAATGAAGTAAACTGAGCCTGCACATCAGATCTTAAATTAAATTAAAAAAAAGAAAAAGATATTTATAAACACTTACAGACTCCTTTATTGACTGGATTTGGTTGCTTAACTCGAAAGTCTCATTTGGATAGTTCTGATGGCACACAAATCCCGCTAAAATTTCTCTGACTTTTAAGTCCTGTGGAAGCTGAACAGCCTTCTCAAACATGGTGAACAGATCCTGGCATGTACAGGACATGTTACTCATCAAGATCTAAAATACAATTGATACACTATTACTGTGAAAATGGGAGGTTGATTTAATTCAACCCTAGCCATGTCACCCCATGACTAGAATATATAAAATAAAAAGTAAACTAAGGCCAACAGACAGAATGGTGAACCACTTATTTTAGCAAGCATGATCTATACAAGGAACAAAAAAGAACCATTTTTAACCTGTAGATTTTATGCACATTGTTTAAAGACTATGAATTAAGTAATGACTTGCCTGTTTTAACTCCAAAAAGAGTGCTCCAATGTCTAGATGCATGAGCCCATCTCTTTTAATAAAGGGTGTCATTTTTTCCAGGTTGTGTACAATTTCTGTAAGACATTTATACATTTTTTCAAGAAAAAGGAAATCATAGAATCATAGAATATCAGGGTTGGAAGGGACCTCAGGAGGTCATCTAGTCCAATCCCCTGCTCAAAGCAGGACCAACACCAACTAAATCATCCCAGCCAGGGCTTTGTCAAGCTGAGCCTTAAAAACCTCTAAGGATGAAGATTCCATCACCCCCATAGGTGATGGAATATTTATCCCTGTGACTCAGAATGTGCAGTTCTTTGATGTGCTATAAAAGAGACAAACCTACCTTCTGGAATATGCATGAAACACAACATAATGTAAGTGTAATACCCCTATATAGGGCTCGATTATGTGTATTGATAGGGAAAGCACAAGGAGCTTTCTCCATCCTCCTTTGCAGGAGGTGTGTATACAACCGCACTCTTTGCACTCACAGACAGCAAGGACTACTCTTGACTAGCATCCACACCAAGCAGGTTGGGAGGGAATGAGTCCAAAGCTCTGCTTCCACTCCTAAATCCAGCCAGCACTGCTGCCTCTGTTTGGCTGGAACACGTACATAGAACCTATGTGGCACGATAGCCATGCTCTCCTGGAGCTCTGGGAGACATTGTGCAATGCCCAAGCTCCCAAGCCTCTATGCTAGCTGAAACACTGGATCTGTACTACGTGAGGGTCCTCCAACATTCAGCGATCTTCCTCGGGCCAGCTGCTCTGGCTTCCAGACCTCTTTATACTACTGGAGCTGTACAAAGTCACCCCAATACCCCCCAGAACTGGGACCAGAATGGCCATATTGTACAGTGCAGTGGGCTACACAAAGCAGTTGCATTCAGATTCCATTCCCTGCAGTTCTCTTCTCTGACACAAGTTACACTGGTACAGCTCCACTGACTTAAATAGAGTTCCTGGTGATTTATACCGGTGCAAGAGGAGCGTTGGACTGTATGACAACTTCTGTGATTTAGGAGTACTGCGTACAGGTGAAGCTGTATTACTGATGGGCATTTAGCCACCAAGCTTTCACGAAATAGTCCCTAAGCACGATCTTAGAGCTGTGCCCTTAAACGTGTTCTTCTCAAAGAAGCATCAGCCTTTCCTACACCTTAAAGAAGTTAATTCTCCAAATCCTCAGACGGTAGAATCAACATAGCTCTGTCAGTATCGATGCAGCTACACCAATTACATCAGGATTGGGCCTAAAATATTTCAAATTAATGAATCTGAAAAAAAAAAAAAAAAAGACTGCAAGCATGACCCTGAATTTCTTGGAAGTTTGGGGCGCACAAGTAAGTCAAGACTATGACTACTACTACAGGTTATTTTTATTACCACAGCACATGTAATTATTTTTATTGCATAGGAATCCCTGTCAGAAGGACAAGGACCCTACTGTGCTGGGTGCACAATACAAAACAAAAAAAGACTGTTCCTGCCCTAAAGAATGTATATTCACAGCTTGCAGAAGCCAATTAGCAATTGTTTTAAATTAGTTTATGGGCCTAATCCTGATATTGCTTACAACACGTCAGTTTTACAGTGGTTTCACTCCACTGACTTCAGTGGAGTTATCCCGACTGGTAGTGGTGTAACTGAAGTTAGAAATATAAAGTGCCTGATTCTGAACTAAATTTCGTTTCTTAGAATTGTGCTTCTACTTTGAAAAGTGATTATGTAAAGAAAGCATTTTCTTCCTCACCAGGTCTGCTCCCTGTTGTGCGCTCAGAGTCACGTTGCCTGTCTTTAGTAGCTAAAATACATTTTCACAGCTTTTCCCCCCCACAAAGCCAACACAGCTAAGACATTGACTTGGATTATACTTTTTTCTTGTGCATCAGCAAGAGAGCAGTGTACTGAATTTCAATTACATC
Source organism: Eretmochelys imbricata (assembly GCF_965152235.1). Classification (NCBI taxonomy): domain Eukaryota; kingdom Metazoa; phylum Chordata; order Testudines; family Cheloniidae; genus Eretmochelys; species Eretmochelys imbricata. The sequence goes on from NC_135573.1 coordinate 168,354,944, forward strand.
AGCTACAAACCCACTAATGATAACAGTAATAGAGATATCACTGATGCTATAATCTGAAGAAATAGCCACTATTATCACTGAGGGCATAAGGTGACCTGTAAAACCTTTCTATCTGATAATAGTGCAAAAGAAGGAAACTCTTGACTCTGGGAGCCTTCCTTGATTTTGCAAACACTTTTATATGTAAACTGAGTACATGTGATTTGGAAGTCATTGAGACAATATAATTATACATATTTTACAATAATTTTTCAGAATAGAACTGCACTTCAAAGACACTGAAAGTTGATTAATTAATGTAGCACTTAAAACTGACTAATGCAGAGTCATCTGAAAATACAAAAAAATCCAACATAGCTATTTACAGTCATAAAAGAAATACTCTAAATCTGAAATGTTCGCACAGTATAGGCAGTAAGAAACACAGTTATCAGATATAGCCCACTGACAGGGAAAAGGCTTATAAAACAATAGAGATGGGCCTGAGCCACAAAGGTCTGAGCCGAATCCAGATCTAAACTCCCCACGTGTGTTCATATCCAGGGTTTCGGTACAGCTACACAGGTAGAGACCCAGCCACAGACTTTGGACTAGGATCCAGATCAAAACACAAAATTGTGGTCAAGTACAGGGTTGTTCAGATCTGGAGATCTTGTTCAGATCCACTTTTGTAGGAGACAACATATTTATAAAATTACAATTATTCACCTCTTCATGAATTTAATCCTTGAAAAACAGAACATATCCTACTACATAGGCATGTGTTCATCAGGATGAAAGCAGATTACTGATAGAGCTATACAATTACTTGTTTACTAAACTTGTAGAATGAAAATGTGTGTGTATACATATACATATATAAACACACACACACATATATATATTGTGCTTTATCATTAAGAGGAATGAAGTTTGAAAAACTCTAGAGACACTGGAAATATATTAGCGTGGAATGTATTACACAGTCTAAATACTTTCCTAGATGTAGAATACTATTGATAAATGCCATGGCAGCCATTTGAGAGCTGGTGAAAAGTAACTACAGTGCAGCTTTACCTTTAGTGAAATATAATTTTTGGATTATTACATTCCTTATAGCTCCATCTACCAGAAGCAGTCTCTTCATAACAGGCCATTGAGGCAACCTCTGAATCACAGTCTGCAGTTTCTCCAGATACAGGTTTCTGTTGGCAAAAAGAACGATAAAAATAGAATGGAAAGTTCAATGTGTCACCAAGAAGGATGCAGTACTGAAGAATGACCTTATTTTTGTAGTGTATTTATCTTCATATCATGTATTGTGTTTGCAGATGTGGTACATCTTGATTTTAGTAAGGCTTTGGACACAGTCCCACAAAAATCTAGGGAAATGACATATAAATGAAATTACTATAAGGTGGGTGAACAACTATTGAAAGACAGTACTCAAAGAGTAACGGTCAGTGGCTCACTGTCAACCTTGGAGGACTCACCTTGTGAAGCCCAGTAGGGCTCTGGCCTGGATCAGGCATTATTCAATATTTTCACTAATGACTTGGATAACAGGATGGAGAGTAAGCTAATACAATTTTCAGATGACCCCAAGATGGGAGGGGTTGGAAGTACTGTACTGTGGAGGATAGGATTAGAATTTAAAAAAGCTTGATACATTGGAGACTTGGTCTGAGATCAATCAGATGAAATTCAATAAAGACAAGGATAAAGTACTACACTTAGAAAGGAAATCAAATGCACAACAAACAAAATGGGGGAACCAGTGGTTAGGCAGAAGTATTGATGAAAAAGATCTGGGGATTATAGCGGATCACAAATTTTATATGAGCCAACAATGTGATGCAGTTGCAAAAAACACAAATATAATTCTGGAATGTATTAACTGAAGTGTCATATGGGATTAAATTACTTTTCACATTTATTAAAGAGTCGAGGTGTTACCATTACAGCAGGTTTAATCCCAAAGCCATCCTTCCTCCCTTTTAGAACATTCAGGGGATGGCATTTTCCACAAGATATATTTTACTACATGGGTATTCATGGTATTTTAAATGAAACACTTCTGCACATGGGGATCTTCAAGAGGCAGCTCCCCAAAAGGGGATTACGGGACAGAATGCATGGCTGGTACCTTCCAAGTTCTATCCCCAGTTCTATCAAATGGTTTTACATGCCACTTAAACAATTTAGTTGTAAGTAGGTAAATATCAGTATATCCAGTTTATAAGAAGGGAAAGTGTGGTGCAGATTTAAGTTAGCCATGTTCACACACCAACAATGTCAGATGCAGAACTACAATATCTCTCTCTTCATTCCTCATCTTGTGCTTTATCTAAACACTATAGTGCCCCTCAGACAAAAATTTAGCCTTCTGAGCCTCAGTTTCCCCAATCCATAAAATCTGGATACCACTACTTAGTTACCTACCTTTCTATGGCTGCAGACATATTAACTCCTGTATAGTATCTTTTTAAATTTTGCCTGTGGAAAGCAGTATTGCCCACATTTTACAGATGGGGGAAACCAGGTCCCTAAAGCCTCTGTTTGTAACAGGTAATTTAGCAGGGTTGTATTTTAGCTTGTGCCATGAATTGGAATTCTTGAAATGAATGAGCAATCAATTCTTTACAGAGCTGCAAGCATCTGTTCGCATGCGGTCTGTTGTTTTGAGAATTGTAGGCATCCCTAAAGCACCAAGGTGGATTTCAACTAGCCCAGTGACAGATCGCTAATAGGATACTTCTATTGGACTGGAAGAATACAAAATAATATTTGTACATTAAAATAGAAAGTATTTTCAGTGTTGCATGCACTACTCAAGAATCTCAGGGTAAGTATTATTCCTCTTATTCTTAAACTTGCATAATTATAACAAGAGATTTGGAGCCTGATCCTGCATACACTTATGTGCATGAATAATCTCGCACGTGAGTCTATGGAACTACTTGTTTGAATAAGATTACTGTTTGTGTTTGCTGGTATTTGTACTTGCATGTGTTACTAGGTATAATTTTAAAGATTCAGGCCTCAATTCAGCAAAGCACTTAAGCACATGCTTCAGTATCATTAATTTCAATGAGCCTTCAGGAAGTGCTTAAATGTTTTGCAAAATCTGTTTTTAGGTGCACTCTTTGGAGTTCATGCATTTTCTTTTTTCAGCAGGTGGGTTCAATTTCAGATTCTTTATAGTTTGAGAGTATATAATGGCTCTGAGATAAAAATTAAAAAGTAAAACTCAAGAAACAACCCTCACCACACCTCTAAAGACACCCAAATAAAACAAAATCAGTGCTTGAAGATTCATTGGAATGCTAACATGAATATTCAAACTATTCTCAGCTTTAGATGGTGAATGTCAGAATGAATTCTTTTGCCTCATGATCCGTTCAGGCTACAGAATGGCGCAGTCTGTGGTGTTTTAGCAAACTCACAAGTCTCAGCAACATTAAGGGAGGAAAAGAAAAAGTTTTGCACTTTTGGAATTTACCTTTCAGTTCAAGAGAGAAAGAAAAAGAATGAGAGTCTCTCAAGGTTCTTAAATGGCCTTGTCACAGGATAGCTGCTCTGTGCAGACAGAGCCAAGATGCCTTGGACTGGAGTAGGTGAGCCTAATCAAGCTAGTTAAAGAGGCTGGGCTACACCTGAGCCTATAAAGGGGCTGCTACTCTTCAGCTGGGAACAGACAGTGCCCTGGGGAGCAAAGCCATGCTGGAATGGAGCTAACTCATGGGTCCCTGGAACAAGAAGCTCAAGGAAGCTACCCCACAGCTGAGGCTCCAGGAAGGGAGCAAAGCTGGAGTGCCAAAGACCCCTAGTAGTGGTGGCCCGGTATTGAGTTGAGAGTGTGTTCTGTTTGTTGGTTAACCTTGGTTATAAAAATAAACCTTGGCTGAGAGTGGCATGACCACACATGCTGGAGTTGGGAAGCAGCAACAGGACCTGGTGACAGGTCCCCATTACCTTTGTATTGAGCACCTCACAACCTCTCCATTAGGTAGGGAAGTACTATTAGCCCCATTTTACAGATAGTGCCTTAGTTCTCTAAGGGACCAAGGAAATTGTCCCAGGTCACATAATAAACCTGGCATGGAATAGGGGACTTGAATCCGCGTCTCTCAAGGGTCAGGCCAGTAAACTAACTACTGGACCATTCTCTCTCTCTCTCAGATTTCCCTCCTTCTCTTAATCTAGAACAGGGGAAGTCCAATTATTCTTTGTCAAGGTCCAAATTTCTTGGTCAAGGTATAGTCAAGGTCTGGACTACAGAGAAACATTTTTCACACTGCAATAACAAAAATAAGTAAATAAAAAGATTTCGCCATCCATTCCTGCTTATTGACCTCCCCTGATTTTGAGTAATGAAGCCATTTCATGAGAGAATAAAATTAAACAATTTGGTTTCATCTATACACAGACACATAAAATTCCTTTCCTAACGAAGTACTTCAAATAGTGGTATTGATGTCCGGCACACAGCAATTCCTCACATATAGGGCCCTTCATGTTCAGGTTTTATGTCATTTAATTTTTCCCAGAAATTTCATGGTGTTTATTACAACAACAAAAAACAGGTGAAAATTGATGCAAAAAAACCCTTATTTTTTCTGCGTAAATATTGGCATTTATTTTGGTGGACAGAAGGATGTGAAAAAAAGTAGTAGATTAACGGTTTGATGAACGGAATTCAATGTGGTTTGCTGCAGAACTAAAACAGAACTCAAAACCCAATGCCACCTCTGAGTTTAAGAAAACAATCTCTCTAATCCCCAAATAAAACTTTTCATTTGAATAAACAGTTTACTGTTGCAGACTTACATCTGTTAGCCTATACATATTTACATTTAATAATTGGGCCACACCATTTGCAGCACCTACATTCAACTTCACCCTTTTCTCCTGTTTTGTTTTTTTGAAAACTTTTGAATACTTCCTTGTGTTCTGAAATGTATTCTGATACAGATTTTTGTTTTCTTCACATTTTAGTGTGTCAAATATTTAAACTGTTATCTGCTAACAGCTTGAAATCTGTGCATGGTGGGCATGAGATTTCTCTGTACATTCAGATGTGCACACTTAGAGCTTGAATGCGTGCCTGTTTGTTTACTGTGTGTATCTTCTAAACTAATACATAGACTTACTTCAACAAGCAGCTTTGCATATATGCAGACTACTATATTATCCGTAATACATTTATCTCATGCAATGTATTGTATTTTCCTAATAAAACATGTTATTTTTTCTATATTTGAATGATACAAAAGTAGGGTGAAAATCAGAAAAAAAAGAATAATACTTTTTGTAAAACTTGGATTTTTTTTCTATAAAAATCGATTTAAACTGAAAACAAAAAGAGGCTCTCTCACACAGATTAAAAACTGTATTTTAGGTAATAAACACTGGCCACACACTGACACTTTTTGAAGTCCTTCATCACAAGACTGATCTCTCTCCCATTCAGGAGGCCACAGAGGGACCATCTGCAGAGACCCCTCTACATTCCCATCATCAGAAACCAGCGCTAACGGATGCCAAGTGACCAAGCAGGGAACTTCTAAGAGACTCCTCCAGGTTTCCCAGTTGGGTTTCACTGTGAACCTCTGGGAGCTATGAAAAGAGAGCTCCACTGAAGACATTCTCCTTCTCTAACAAAAGGTTTCAGTTACCCCAGGTAATCAGCCAGTGAGGCCACCTTGCAGAATATGGAAGAATCATTTGGTGACGGCCTGGAGGATTCACCATATATTTGGCAGCAGTTTCAGTGCCTGGAGTCACCAGGGGCTAAACCCTGCAGTCCTGCAACCCAGGCTAACTACCACTCCTCTCTTGTCTTGCTGCACTAATTGCTGGTGCCTGTGTATACACAGAGGACTCAGATATTTAATATGAGGCTGATCAACAGCAAATGCAGCTCCGTCCAAATCAATGCTGAAACTAAGTGAAAGAGCAAAGCTGGGACACAAGTGACCATAGCCAGGAGAGAGAAGATGGATAACACTAAAGCGGATGGCAGCCGTAGTGAAGGAAAGCAGTTTGGCAGCCAAGAGATTTGAAGTAAATATGAAATGAATGGTGAGGGCTTTTACCCAGGTGATGACGGGTTTAAAACATCTCTCTACTAACAAACTAAACTTTAAAATGTGTTTCCGTATCTCTCGCTCCCCCAGACCTAATAGACAATCCTTCCACAATATCCAGTCTGTCAGTGTTCTGGATGCCACTGTAGTCTCAGCCCCCTATATACCTATCCTAGATTCATCTCCCTCTACTCTTCGTTCCTTCCCTTCAATTTTGATACCCTTGCCAATCTGAACACCCAGTCTGTTCTGGGACTCTGTGGACTTCCACAACAACTCTTAAGCTCTGCTGTCTTTCTTGCTAAACAGCTCTGCGCCTCTTTGGATTAAATTGTATGCTTACAATTCTGACACTTTGCCTTCCTCGAACCTATTCCACCACCCCACTCCTTTTAGCTCTCTGATAGGGTCTTGCCAATTTCTTCAGGAAGAATAAGGATATCACCCAATGGGAAACCGTACTCCTCATCCTGTCCTCCAACCCTCTCTTCTTTCCAGGATATCCCTTCTATATCTTCTTCCAGCCTATCACTGTATCCCTCTGGCCTCCTCCTCCCAACCTCCTTGCCCATATACCTTCCACCACCCTTTTCTATTACTGTCCAATACTGAACACCCACAATTCTCCCTAATACTGAACTCCTAAAGGAGTGGGAGTTGCGGGTGCTCGACAGCTCTCAAGATTTGGCCCTTAGCTTACAAGATCAGGTCCTAAATTCCCTAGGACAGGGATTTGTCAATTTTATGGTAGTTGTCCGTAAAGCAACAGACACACCAATGGTGTTATACTAATAAAATCATTCAAGTATCAGTAGCTTTTTCACCCTTAGTTACAGTAATGAGATTTGACAAACATCTGTCAGGGATGGTCAAGGTACGTTTAATCCAGCATTGGGGAGTAGACTAGATGATCTCGAGGTCCCTTCCAGCCCTACATTTCTATTTTAGTCAACCTCTGCATAAATTCATTGAGCCATTTTCTTTTCCACCCTCTTTGCCCAAATTAATACTCTTTTATAGCTTGTTTACAATATTAGTTTTAATAATAAACTGCTCAAAGAGGAGTTTGTGCAAGAGCAAAAGCTTTACTAAAATTTTATGCTCTGATTATTTACTCTGACTTTCTTGTCATTGAAGTAAAATCAGTATAGCCCTATGAATATTGAAAATGGAGATGCATAAACTTACACATCTGGAGATTCATGATGTCTTTCTGCAAAGTTTGGTTCCAATTTCTCATTCACATGTTGGATCAGGATATTTATTCCTGAAAAAATTTTCCAGGCCTCACTGTCCTCTGGATATTGAGATACAAGATCAGCCATGCTTCTTCCAAGTTCAAAAAGGAATTTTTGAGACTTGCTGCTGCTTAACCACTGCTGAAATATCTAGCACAATAAAGGAGAAACAAACTTTCATTTATTACAGGATGGAAGCTCCTCTCCATTTTCAGAGCCATCCCTTGGATACGGCGAATCAGGGCGCCCACTCCAGTGTGGGTGCATGGTCCTTCTACTGGCCCTCTACACAGAAGTGAATCTCACTCTCTATGTGCTGACAGGTTTCATGCCTGAGCTTCAGTTAATGAGGAGTTTTGATTAACTATTGGCTGGAGAAACATTATTTTTCCACTGTAAGGACTAGCTAATGCTAACTGTGCAGTATGTCATTTTTAAAAACAAAATACAGTCAGCCTGTGGTTTTGAATATTGTCTAGCTCAATAAGGGCTAATGATTGACCAACAGTATATAAGCAAAATATGTATCATATCAGCTGTCCTATTAAAGCATACCTGCATGTAGAGTTTGATCTTGTTGACAGAATGGACAAGATAGACTTTGGCCTCAAGCCATGCAGGGATACAGCCTCCTTCTTTATCCTCTTTGTTAGCTTTAAATTCTGACACATTGGACAGGACTGAGCACACAAACTGCTCCAGTGTGCCTTCTGTGGGAATCTAGCAGTGACAAAAGAAATAGATGAGCACACCAGAGAACCACTCAGTATTATCACCCATATCATCTTACTTGTTGGAGAAAAAAGCAGAGCCATGGGGCTGCTTTCAGGATGAACAAAGCCCAGTTATCACCATCTAGTGAGCTGCGATAGAGACTTCAAATGTACTCTGCACATTTTGACAGGAAACACTCCAAAAAATCATTAGCCACTACCCAGTTGTGTGCATTTCTGGGCTTCTCTTCATTAGGAATTTTTGCATTGGTGTAGCTTGAAACCAAATAAATGATACTGGTGCAAGACCCATTTTACACTGGTGCAGCATACGTCTCCAGGAATTTTGCACCAGAATAGCTATGCCAGTGTAGCTACACTGATGCAAAATTTACTGAGGCAAACGAGCCATTAGATGGAAGATGGGATTGTTTGGGATAGATTACTAATTTATATATATTAGAAGTTCATAGCTTGCGAAGGCTGCCAAATGTTCACCATGCTTTTGCCTCATGGAAAGTCAATCTGGCTTCTGTACAAAAAAATGCCTGGGAAAATGGGAATCCCTGGGAAAATGGAATCCCTGGGAAAATGCCTCTATTTCTTAATAATATCATTTCATATCACTCTGTAAATACTGACTGACTCATCCTAACAATAATCCTGTAATCAGCCTTTTGAAATTCTGATTTTGGTCATCTGTGACTAGGGTAATACTGGAGATCCCGCAAAAAGTTTTGTCAGCAAGCCAGTTGGAACATTAGACAAGAAATTCGGGTCTTCATACATCGATGCTGTGAATGTTTGGGACTTACATTCACAATCCTATATATTTCTTTAAGTAGCAGCAGTGGCTTAAGATTCCTAGTATCATAAGTGTAAAGTATGTAGAGATTATTCCAGTTATGTAGATGGCTAATCTGAGACACAGAAAAGTCAAGGGACTTTTTGGTCACACAGCAAACCAATATAGCTGGGATTAGAACTCGGGGCTGTTGGGCGATAGTCCCACGTTCAGTTCGCTAGATCATACTGATCCTCAATGACAAAACCCTTCCAAGAACTCAGAGCCAAATTTTTGATAATCTGGCCACTTCTTTAGGTACCTACATGGAAGCTGTGTGTGCCAAGCTCCTTTGAAATTGGTTTCAAACTCTGCCTGGAAAGCAGCACTTAAGAAGTTTCTGAAGAGTACCAACATATTCTAGCCCAACCACAAGACAGATTTGAAGCAGGAATTACAAGGTACAATCTGGTGTGGCTAGACAGGTCACACATGATCACACTGATCCTTTTTGGCCTGAAATTTTTTTATCTTAAAATTGGACTTTTTTTTTTTCCAGAATTAGGGACACTTTTCTTTTCCACTCTTTTCTCTCATGTGAATAGTCCCATTGAGATGAATGACTAGATTACTAGAATTTACTCAGGCGAGGATTGGGTGAGTAATATGAAAAAGGACACTACATTAAAAAAAAAAAGTCTGAAATCAGTTTAACTAAATAACAAAAAAAATGCCATACACGGACCCCATTTTTGTTAATTTGTCACATTTGTATTTGATTTTAATATGTTAAGGGGGGAAATGAGTTTTATAAGAGCTATTTGCCCTGCCCAAAGAATGCTGTTTGCACTGTCAGAAGAAATGAGACAAGAAAAGAGGAAAACATCCTCCATCAAGTTAACCACTCACAACAGGGAGAGGTCATACACAGCAAAGGGCGAAAATCGGAGTTTTTCCGTAAACAGATTTTTAAAAGGGTTTACTATAACTAGGCTTTTCCAAAAGCTATGACATATCAAAGCAGTGCAGATATAATAGCTACAGTTCACCAAAGTGCCTAAACTTGCACATGCTAGTGCGACCCGGGACAGCAGCCAGTTGCCTTGGTGCCCGCATCAATGGCGAGGCTGGGGGCAGGACTGGGGGCGCGGTACCGTCACGCCGGAGGAACTGCCCAGCCAGGGCACTGGCTCCTGCAAGCAGTGGCCCCACATGCTGCTGCTTTCGCTGCTGTGGTTCCTGGTAGAGCCCTGCAGCTCCACTGATATCGGATTTATATCCCTGGATATAAATTTTGTATCCGCACAGGGCTCTGCTCGTCAACAGTTTACTGGTTTGCCAGTAGAACAGAAACTGTGCAGACCCCACTTCACTGGGGTTCATTTTTTTTTTTAATAAAAGTTTTGATTGCAAGAATAGGAAATCTGTTCTTATTACTGGGAGCATATTGTACATGGTAGCATTTATAACATTGACAATGTCTATCTAACATAACTTTAATCAGTCAATCTTTATTGTTGTGCATCTTTGGACTCATTTTCTTCTCTTTGATTCAAGATTTTAACCTTCCTTAATTAAGTGGCAACCTTCTAGATTAAACTACTAAACAATACCCGCCTAAAGCAATCAAAATTTATACCAGTGAAGGGAGGAGGTGTTATTTTAATTACAATTATTTGGTCCCTGAAGTTTTCATCACATTAAATAGATGATCAACTAAATTAGCAATTGAATTAACTGGAAGGCAGTGTATTTGCATTTCTTCTGAAAACAGAGAAATTGGAGTCCAAGGTGCATGAATATTAATGATTGGTGAATGCAGACAACTTCAAATTCAGGATTTAATCTCAAAGTTTAGAGGAACCAAACCTGAACCCTTCCCCTCTCTTCAGAACTGGAGTAACAGAGCTCTGTTCTGGGCCATCACCACAATATGGTGAGTTTGCACTGTGACGCTGGCAGACCAGGTGCCAGCTCATGCCAAGGCCACTGGGCCTCACTGAGCACAGACAAATGCACAGCTCGAAACCAGTATGACTTGCATGTCTATTACAATAGATATTAGAGTTATAAGAATGTGTTTAAACTTTATGAGATGAGAGTATTAACCTTACTTATTATATCTGCATCCCATGTAATAAGGTAATGTTTAAGAGTTTGCTCTGTAACTATAAAAAGGTTTGCTAAGACTGTAAACCCCTCCAGATATCCGAAGATTTTCAGGGCTCTACACCGGGGGCCAGTCTGAGGCTCCAAGATACTCTCCCCCTCCCCCATCAGAGCCCAGTCGGGGGGAGCCACATGGGCAGCTGGAGAGAGCCTGGGTCCCTCCACCTGCCCTGGGTGGGGAGGGGGAAGCAGTTCCTGTCCCCCAGACCCTCTGCCCAGGACAGGTGAAGGGACCCAGAATCCCCACACCTGTCCCTGATCTGGCTCTGGTGGCGGCGTGCCTCGGAGCCACAGCCTGGCCAAGGTAAGAGTGTACGGGCAGCTGTGGGGAGCCACGGCGGACCCTTCACCTGCCCTGGGTGGGGGGCCCCAGCAACCCCTGGCCCTGCCCCCCAGACTCCCCACCATCAGAGCCGTGCACGGATACAAAATTTGTATCTGCATCCACGCTGCTATCCGCACAAATGGTCCATGGATATAAATGGATACCCGCGGCTTTGCATGGCTCTACACAAAAGGTGTCATCTACTCCCCAACAAAAGAAGGCCTATAGACACCAAACAAGTCATTGTAGAACATCAATGGACAAAAGACTTTGTTGACTGCTTCCCCCACATGCTTGAAGAGGGTATGTGCAGAAGCCACTGTTCCATCACAGCTTGAACGCTGGGGTAAGGGAATAAAAATTCCTGTTAAGGAGAAATTATTATCCCTAATCTGCTTGAACGTTTGAGGGGTAAAGATTTCTGAACATAAGTAAGAGGTCCCCAGCTGTTTAGCTTTGGTTAGCCCTCAGGGACATACAAAGCTTACATATTATAGCTAGTGTCATCTTTTGGAACTTAAGACTATCTCATTTGTGTGTCTTATATTTACCTGCTTTAACCTTGTAAATAACTCATTTCTTTTTCCTACTTAATAAATCTTTAGTTAATTAATTACAGGATTGGCACCAAGCACAGTCTTTGGTTGGAGATCTGAGGTACACCTGACTTGTAGTAAGTGACTGGTCCTTTGGGGTGATCTGAAGATTGTGATTTTTGGTGCCAGAGAAAAGCAGGCTTGCTTGGATGGGAAAATAGACCCAAGAACTCAAGAGGATCGTCTCTGACTCTATGTTCAGGCTGTTACAGTGCCTGAGTTCATACTTGATACTTGGTAGGTGAAATCTAATTCTAGAACACACATCCAATTTGAGGTTTCTGCCCTGGTTTGTGGCCAGTCTGCCCCAAGCTTAGCATCCATGTTCATGAGTCACTCCAGAAAGTATGACAGAACCTTTTCTAAAATAGCAGCATTTGGGGTTCAGTTCAGAGAAGCAGCCAATACAAAGCAAGTTTGGACTCAATTGTTTGCCCAGAACTTATAAATATACCAGGATTTTTTTTTATTTGTCCTTTTAGGCATTCATGAATCATTACAATGTTTAATTCTTGACTATTTTCTCCCGACTAACATTATTAGAGAGGTTGTCATCTTTGCACGGAACGATTCATAGCCACGGGCTTTCTTCTTTAAGCATGGAGATTCAGTTTTAACACATGTAGGGATTAAGGCAGAAATATCATTTCTGAAGGCCCCTCTGGGAAGGGTAACAAGAAAGATGGCAGAGCCCCCATCACCTTCATATTGGGTGAACAGAGCCTGGCAGAGAAACCATTTTTTTAAAGCAAACAGGCCTTTAAACAGCTCCATTTGCACAAGTGCCTGCTGAAGCTAATTGCATTTATTTTGATGGGAGCTGAGATGAGACAATTTGCAATCTTGTGGCTGCTGCATGAATTTCCATCATTGTCTCATTGTAACATATATTTACTTAGCTGGCACTTCAAAGACAATGTTGGGCAAACGGAAAACTGCTATTTTGGTTCTTTTTCCCCCTCCTTTCATTTTGTTCTGCATATTATTTCAAAAACCCATCTTTTTAATATCACGCATTGGCATGTCGACACTGCAGCTGGGAGGGTGCTTCCCAGAGCAGGTAGACAGACATGGGCTAGCTCTGCTCAAGTTAGCACACTTAAATGCAGTGTGATATGGTGGCTCAGACAGCAGCCCGGACTAGCTGCCCAAGTGCAATCCTGCCTGAGCCCCTGGGTACGTACTCAGGTAACTAGCCCAACCTGCCTCTGGTGCTGCTTCAGCCACAATGTTATTTTTAGCTTGCTAGCTTGGTCAGAGCTAGAGCTCTCTGTCTATTTGTACTGGAAAGCACCCTCCCTGCTGCAGTGCCATACCCACGTTAGATCTCAAGTTGCCTGTATCCCTTTAAGCTATGGCCCCCTGTGGAGGATGCAAAGAAAGAGAAGATAGTGCTTATCTGAAATGTTCTTTCCCATCTGTACCCTGTTTTCGTCTAAATAAAACATTCTCTCACTCCATTATAAATTGCTTCAAGCGATGATTGATGTTCTTCAAGAAGCTCATCATGTATCATGATGCAAATATTGGCTGAACAAAAGCTGCAATGCTTTCATCCAAGTTTGTGGACGGAGGCTGGGCAGATGTCATTCACCCAATATGAGATTATGCTGTCTTCTATGCAATGGCAATGCCCTCTAAGTAGCTACTTCTGAAAGACGTTGCTTTCGCATCTCCAAGGGATGAAAAGCTCTCATGAGTTACAAAGGAAACAAACAAAACAAAAAAGGAACATTGACATTTTTAGAAGTTTACCTTATTTAACTCTGCCATATAGTTCAAGAGTTTTTCAATATGAAGATCATCGAAACCAAATCTGGATTCAAGTTCCTCTTTGACTGCACGCGGATCCCACACAATATCCCAAAAGGTCAGGTTGTACAGAGAGCCTATAAGAAAAGATTAATTTATGTGATACATTTCCTACATTTTCTGAATTTACCTTTCTAGTAACCGATCTCTGATAGGGTCCATAAGTGACACTGTCACCTTTTTATGAGAGAGACCCTAAGATGGGAGCGTGTGCATGGGAGACAGACACATATAGTCAATATGCACAATTTCACTAGAAGTCTGGTGAGTGGAATTAATCTAACAGTATAAAGCAAATAGTACATTGATTGAATTTTGGTCTATTGTATTAGGAGCCAATACCAATTTTACCAAATTAATTCAATATTAGAAGATACATACCAAACAATAAAAGTACACAGTGAAGAGCTTTTACATTATTCAAGAAGGAATAGGGATAGTATTCATGATTCAATACCGGTCCTCCAGAATGCCAAAGCCTTCAGATTTTTGAACTATGCACAATTTTCACCCATCCTGAGACTTAAATAGGTCTCAATGGGTAGAGGAGACGGTGTATGGAGGAGGTGTTCAGATATATTAGGAACTGGAGACACATTTGGGAAAGGGGGAGCCTATTCACGAAGGATGGTCTCCACCTAAACCAAAATGGAACCAGATTGCAGGCCCGTAAAATTAAAGAGGTTGTAGAGCAGTTTTTAAACTAAGGGCTGGGGGGAAGCCGACAGGTGTGGAGGAGCAGATGGTTTGGGCAGTGACATCCCTTAGGGGAGAATCTATTAATGGAAAAAAGAAAAGGAGTACTTGTGGCACCTTAGAGACTAACCAATTTATCTGAGCATGAGCTTTCGTGAGCTACAGCTCACTTCATCAGATGAAGTGAGCTGTAGCTCACGAAAGCTCATGCTCAAATAAATTGGTTAGTCTCTAAGGTGCCACAAGTACTCCTTTTCTTTTTGCGAATACAGACTAACACGGCTGTTACTCTGAAATCTATTAATGGAGATTCTCTATGTCCTAGGAAGGAGAAGAGGATGAAAGATGATGAAATACAAGTAGGATCTGATGAGAAACAGTCAAAGGAAAAAAAGTCTCATTCAATTACATCATGTAATAGCAGACAGCTAAAAACGTGACAAATTTTTGAAGTGCTTATATATCAATGCTAGAAGTCTAAATAATAAGATGGGTGAACTATAGTGCCTCATTTTAAATGAGGGTATTGATATAATAGGCATCACAGAAACTTGGTGGACTGAGGATAATCAATGAGACACAGTAATACCAGGGTACAAAATATATTGGAAGGACAGAACAGGTCGAGCTGGTGGGGGAGTGGCACTATATGTGAAAGAAAGCGTAGAATAAAATGAAGTAATAATCTTAAAAGAACCAAACTGTACCATCAAATCTCTATGGATAGTAATTCCATGCTCTAATAAGAAGAATATAGCAGTAGGGATATATTACTGACCACCTGACCAGATGGTGATAGTGACTGTGAAATGCTCAGGGAGATTAGAGAGGCTATTAAAATAAAAAACTCAATAATAATGGGAGATTTCAACTATCCCCGTATTGACTGGATACCTGTCACCTCAGAACGGGATGCAGACATAAAGTTCCTTGACACCTTAAACGACTGCTTCTTGGAGCAGCTAGTCCTGGAACCCACAAGAGGAGAGGCAATCTTGATTTAGTCCTAGAAGTGAATATAGATGGACCACTTGGTAATAGTGAGCATAATTAAATTTAACATCCCTGTGGCAGGGAAAACACCAGGCACCCAGCATTTAATTTCAGAAAGAGGGACTACACAAAAATGAGGACATTAGTTAAACAGAAATTAAAAAGTACAGCACCAAAAGTGAAATCTCTGCAAGCTACATGGAAACTTTTTCAAGACACCATAATAGATGCTCAACTTAAATGTATACCTCAAACTAAAAAACATAGTAAGAGAACCAAAAAGTGCCACGGTGGCTAAACAACAAAGTAAGAGAAGCAGTGAGAAGCAAAAAGGCATCCTTTAAAAAGTGGAAGTTAAATACTAGTGAGGAAAATAGAAACGAGCATAAACTCTAGCAAATGAAACGTAAAAATATAATTAGGAAGGCCAAAAAAGAACTTGAAAAATAGCTAGCCAAAGATTCAAAAAGTAATAGCAAAAAAATATATTAAGTACATCAGAAGCAGGAAGCCTGCTCAACAACCAGTGGGGCCACTGGACGATCGAGATGCTAGAAAAGCACTCAAGGACAATATCATTTAAATCAGCTTCTGTACCAAATGACTGGAGGATAGTTAATGTGATGCCAATTTTTAAAAAAGGGCCCCAGGGGTGATCCCAGCAATTACAGGACAGTAAGCTTGACTTCAGTACTGGGCAAACTGGTTTAAACTACAGTAAAGAACAAAATTGTCACAAAGATGAACATAATTTGTTGGGGAAGAGTCAACATGTTTTTTATAAAGGGAAATCATGCCTCACCAATCTACTAGAATTCTTTAGGGGGTCAACAAGCATGTGAACAAAGGGGATCCAGTGGATATAGTGCTTTAGATTTTCAGAAAGTCTTTGACAAAGTCCCTCACCAAAGGCTCTTAAGCAAAGTAAGCTGTCATGGGATAAGAGGGATGGTCCTCTCATGGATTGGTAACTGGTTAAAATATAAGAAACAAAGCGTAGGAATAAATGGTCAGTTTTCAGAATGGAGAGAGGTAAATAGTGGTGTCCCCCAGGCATCTGTACTTGGCCTAGTCCTATTCAATATACTCATACATAATCTGGAAAAAGGGGTAAACAGTGAGGTGGCAAAATTTGCAGATGATACAAAATTACTCAAGATAGTTAAGTCCCAGGCAGACTGCAAAGAGCTACAAAGGGAACTCTCAAAACTGGGTGCCTGGGCAACACAATGGCAGATGAAATTCAATGTTGATAAATGCAAAGTAATGCACATTGGACAGAATCGCAACTCTCTCTCTCTCTCTCTATATATATATATCTCCCAATTGCACAGAATCCCAACTATACATACAAAATGATGGTGTCTAAATTGGCTGTTACCATTCAAGAAAGAAATCCTGGAGTAATTGTGGATAGTTCTCTGAAAACATCTACTCAATGTGCAGCAGCAGTCAAAAAAGTGACCAGAATATTGGGAATCATTAAGAAAGGGATAAATAATAAGACCAAAAATATCATATTGCCTCTATATAAATCCGTGGTACACCCACATCTTGAATACTGCATGCAGATGTGGTCACCCCATCTCAAAAAAGATACACTGGAATTGGAAAAGGTTCAGAAAAGGGCAACAAAAATGATTAGGGATATGGAACGGCTGCCATATGAGACGAGATTAACAAGATTGGGACTTTTCAGCTTGGAAAAGAGATGACTAAGGGCGGATATATAAAATCATGACTGGTGTGTAGAAAGTAAATAAGGAAGTGGTATTTACTACTTCTCATAACACAAGAGCTAGGGGTCACTAAAAGAAATTAATAGGCTGCAGGTTTAAAACAAACAAAAAAGTATTTTTTCACACAACGCACAGTCAAATTGTGGAATTCCTTGCCAGAGAATGTTGCGAAGGTCAAGACTATAACAGGATTCAAAAAAGAACGAGATAAGTTCATGGAGCATAGGTCCATCAATAGCTATTAGCCAAGATGGACAGGGATGGTGTCCCTAGCCTCTGTTTGCCAGAAGCTGGGAATGGGTGATGGGGGATGGATCACTTGATGATTGCCTGTTCTGTTCATTCCCTCTGGGGCACCTGGCATTGGCCTCTGTTGGAAGAGAGGATATTGGGCTAGATGGACTTTTTGTCTGACCCAGTATGGCTGTTCTTATATTCTTAAACTAATGGTTAACTATTGTGAGTACTTCATCCTTTTGGATGGAAACTGCTTTTTATTATAAGAATAAAAAAAACAAGGCTCAGATTTTCAAAAGTATTCAACATTGGCCTAACTCTGCTTCCAGTGAAGTCATGGTGACTTCAGTAGGAGCAGAGTTACGCCAACAGTGAGTGCTTTTGAACATTTCAGCCTAAAGTAAGTGTTCAAGTTTACCATAAATTTGCTCATAGGTTCTACTTCAGATAAGAAAGAAACAGAGATCCATTGTATACTTTTGAACACACTGGTTTATGGCCAATGATCTTTGAGCCAAAATACCTGATTTCTGCCCCCCCCCACAACCACCACCACTTACTGAGTCAATAAGCAAAGACTACGAGCGCAGTCATCAACATTCTTTCACCACCATGGAGGTTGGAAATGTCACAGGCCTTGCACACACAAAACTACACTTCACTTCTTAGGAAATTCCATGTATACGCATGAAGTGTATAAAAGGCTGCAGGATCTATATCTGGAGCAAATATTTTTCAAATGGCCGTCATTTCAGTGACAGGATTAATTTTAGTCTCAAAGTTAACTAGGTTCCAGACCAAAATTAGCATCTCCTCTATTTTCTCATTCAATGATATTTACTTGGAACCACAGAATCATGAAACTGAGGTTACAGAAAGTTCTTTACACTAACAAGATGAAGCCCACAGCATTTTAAGCTTCTTGCCTAATTAATATTTTGTGTCACCTTCAGACCAAGTCTGTCCCACTATCTTCACACGGTGTCCTACATCTGGATCTAACCAGACTGAGAGGTAGGATAGGGTGGGGCACTGTTTACACAATCTCAACAAAACATTTCCAAAGAGTTAAATTTTCTGTAGCCTTCAAATCTACATACATCCTAATCTACTCTGTAGGACAACACTTGCATTTAGATTCTTTCTACTTTTCCATTCCTGTCTTCTCAATATTATTTCAGTTGAAAGGGAACAATGTCCTTCGTTTTGCTTGATACTGTTGCTACACTTATTGAGTTCCTTATTGTACACTATAATTTGGCAGTGCCATCTATTGAAGAGGAGGATTAAACTGGTTAATGACCATAATTCAACAATAAGTCCCTAACACTAACTAGTAAAGGAAATCACAAAACGCACAGTTAACCACGTTTCAAGAATCGATTCTTCTGTGTAATCTATTCTTATCTTATTTCTGGCACCTGTCACTCCAGTATTCAAAAAGCAGCTAGATGGATAGTTTATAGAAACTGCCTTGTCCCCTTTTCTTTGAGTAGTTTAATAACCACATTGCCACATCTCCCATGTAACTCTCTCAGCTTAGCCTACCAACGGCATGAAATCAGATGTGGAAGTCAGCATCTCATACCAAAGCAAGCCTAAGAGTGATCAATTAAATATGTGACATATCATGGAGAAAACAGATGTAAACAGCAGAGCAGATGATAGGATGCCCCTGATGCAGCAAGTGCCAACAGACCCTGCAGCATCCCATTTATCTGAATTAGTGTCTTTAATTTGGCATGCAGTATTGAATTGTGTGCAACTGCGCTGGAATGAATGATCACCGAGGGGTAAATGGACGTGCTAATAGGTTTGAATGAAGATGCAACTTCTGTACTCTAGGGTTTCAGATTGTCTATAACATTCTAGCTTCTAAAATCCTGATTTAGGGCTTAAAATTCTAGAGTGGCACTGTTGTGCCACGGCAGCTCTAGTCCTTCAGTGTAGATGCTCCCTATTCCAACAGGAGGGATTCTCCCATCAGGGTAGGTAATCCACCTCCCTGAGAGGCGGCAGCTAGCTCAACGGAAGCTAAGTTGACCTACTGCTGTCCACATGGGGATTTAGGTTGACTTTACACTCAGAAATGTGGATTTTTCACACCTGTGACCAACAGTTAAATTGACTTAATTTTCTAGTGTAGACCAGGCCTGAGTCATAATTTCTCTCATCTGTAAGAGATATTCATACAGTTGATTAAAACCTTATTCTGCACACAATATTTACTATACAGGCCACCTTTTTTTAATATGCCCTAATACTTCCATCCACCTGTCTGAAGCCCCCAGGGACTTACTTTCTGGGTTTATCTGGGGTGGGTGGGAGGAGGGGTTGGTTTGCTTGTGAGGGAGTTTAGGGCACAGATTTCAGTCTGTCCCACTAAATGAAATTCAATCTTGTGTAGGGAGCCAGCAGGCAACCTAAGTACCTCTTAGTCCTTATTTTGAGGGCTTATATGGGATTTAAGAGTCATACAGGCCTTGGGCTGCTCTTCTACACATCCAGTGCAAGCAAATACCACTTGTCTGTCCCCATACAGCTTCGCCAATTAATCATAATCCTGACTTTATCCTGGGGAGCCATAAGTGGAAGAGGAACAGAGTGGTGTCAGCCATTCAGCTGGCACAAACACCAAGCTGCATTTGCAGGCCAAGATAGCAAAGGATGGGTCAGAACAATGCTCTGCTTACTGCTCAGCTGAAGTGTACCTGCCTTGCCTAGTGCTTGCGGTTGGCTGTACAAGGGCCATGGTTCAGAAAAGCATTTGAGTGAGCGTTTAAATTTGCACTCAAGTCCCATGAGACTTCATTGATTTCAATAGGACTTCAGCACACTATTTTCCTGAATGGGGCCTGGATGGCTGCAAGAGGGAGAGTCCGGACATGGCTCCTGAACAACAGACTACACCCCTTGGTGTACAGCATGCTCTTAAATCCTTGGCAGGATCCTGCCTGGGTGGATGCACAAGGGGAAGCCTCCCAATGCCTTCTTCTCCCTCAAACTCAGTCCATGCATCTGTGCAGCAGATGGGATTCAGCCCTTGAGCAAAGACTGGCATTTACAATAGGAGACAAAGGAAGACTAAGGTAAGATAACCACGTTAATTTTCACTTGCAACTGGGCCAAAACTTGAATCTAGTTCTCTTCATAACCGAAGGAAACTGAACTAACTCATTGTGAAACACCCTCTCCAAAGAATCACCATGAGTAAAAGGAGATTATTCTCAAGGTGATCTATTGGGACTACACTGTGTTATGTCAAACTTAAGAAAAGTTTGCCAGGCTGCATGATAAGCATATTTTTGTAATTTAACAGACAATTAAAATTATGCCTATCCAAGGCTCTAGGTGCCCCAAAGCACAACAACAATACAATGCAAATCTCAACAGTATTTAATTATCAGCTCAACAGGAGCTCAGCCAGCTGCCTACAAAAACATTTTGGCTCCATCCTGACATGCCTGTAATTCATGCAGCAACTTTTAAAGAAAGAAAGACAGAACCCCAACACCCCCTCCCCCCGGCCACACACATACACAGCCTTCAATTACCTTCAAGGCTCCAGTCTTGCAAGAAGCGTAGTGCTGTGATGGTTATATTCAGTCCTATTTTCACTGTTTTGTAGAAACTTTGGTTTGATAGAACTGCATCTAAATCTTCTAAGGATGCTAAGGAACTGAAAGCAAAAGTGAAAAATCAAGCACTTGTCAAAGCACGGCAACATTGTGTGCGCTCCTTGGAGAGGGCAGCAGAAGGATTGTGAAGTAGAGCTGGATGAAACTTTTTAACAACTTTTTTGTCAAAAAATGGGGTTTCGTCGAATGAAGTTTCTAGTGAAATGTTTTACTTGACAAAGTTTTCTAAAAAAAGAATATTCTAGAAAACCCTGAAATGGATGAGTTTGGTGACATGTCTGGGGTGGATATCTGAGGGTTGTCCATTATCTTGCAAAACCTGCACAACACCTTCAAAAGACGAGCCTGAGCACCTAAATTCATAACTTTGCCAGACACTAAAATTCATGAGCTGACTAGAGAAAAACTTGTCTCTCTCACCAACAGAAGTTGGTTGAATAAAAGATATTACACCTCACCCACCTTTTGTCTCTAATATCCTGGGACCAACATGGCTACAATGACACTGAATATAACAAAATCATTTAGTTTATTTTCTAAATTTCTTCAAACAGACCAGCTCTGTTGTGAAGTTAATATCATTGTAAATTTAATTTGATGATACATTTTAGAATCCACACCAATTTCATCTGACACTTCGATAGCTTCTTTTACCCCAGGGCTGTTATGCAAATTAAAATCCAACAGTTTTTTTTTTTTTAACTTGATCAGCTGTTGCTGTACTTTGCAAAAAAAATTAGCTTACCACAAGCAGTTCACCCATGCACATGCCAATGCGTAGAGACTGTGATGGGCCCTGCTCAGGCAGGCTACAAAGAATATAAACATTGAGCACCACCATGCCTATCATTTATTCTAAATAAGTGAGACACAATATTTTCTTCTCAGTTGCAAACAAACAACGTACAAGTTTGGTGCTTTTTAACAAGGCAAAGGAAAGCCCTAAGTAGGAGTGGCAGAGTCAGTGCAGAGATTTTCAATTTCCCATTCTAAGCACATGTGGTGTGGGTCCCATGCATGCTGCAGATTCACAGAAATGACTAGAATATGCTGGACGGTGTCATACCTCAGTCGGTTCAATACTAGGGCGACTGGGTAAAATTCTACGGCCTGTGTTATACAGGAGGTCAAACAAGATGATCTAAAGGTCCCTTCTGACCTTACAATCTATGAATTGATCATTTTCCCAAATAAATTCCTGAAATTGCTACTTTGCATCAAGTTTCAGGTGCCCTCCAGCCTCCCTGCCTCACTTTGAGATCCTCTGTACTTTCCCCATAAAGGTAAATAGTGTGTTGCAACTACATCTCCCTCCTGGTGCTGCTGCCCTTAAAAAGAGAGAGGCAGATAGAGATTTCTCCGGCACACAGGATTTGTCTACACTGACAGTGCTGCAGCTGTGCCACCATAGTACACAGTGAAGATGTTACCTATGCTGATGGGAGAGCTTCTCCTGTTGGCATAGGTACTCCACCTCCCCAAGAAGCAGTAGCTATGTTGATGGGAGAAGCCATCCCATTGTCACGGTTCTGTCTACACCAGGGAAAATCCACATCTCTGAGCAACATAGTTATACCAATGTAAGTTCCTACTGTAGACCTAGCGTCTTGTTACGCTCTGATGCGTCCAGGATAGCAATCCCAAAATACAAGGAAATTGAAGCAAGACACACAGGTAGGTGGTCAGTCAAAACATGAAATAACCATGAACCAGTTAAGTTAGCAACCTTCTGAACAAGACATAAGAGCACAGCCTGAATTGCCACACACACCCAATGCTATGCACGCACGAGTGCACTCACACTCAGAGACACTGGAACACTGAGTTCAGGGAGCAATAACCAGGAAATGAACAGGAACAGAGAGCAAGAAGCAGGAAAGCAGCACACACACCTCCATGACCTGATCTATCAGCCTGGGAAGACCTATACAACTCAATCACAAACCAGAGCCACTACTGGATTTTTCTTCTAATTAACATGGATTATTTCTAGTAAACCTGGCCAGTTAAGGAGCCGTGGAGGGCATCTGTGGAAGGAAGCTTTCAGTTTTGTATGGAGTGGGTTGCTCAAAGCAACTTGGCACTGAAATGGGGCAGGTCTACACTTAAAATGCTGCATCGGCACAGCTGCGCCATTGTAATGCATAAGTGAAGATGCTCCTATGCAGATGGGAAGAGGATTAAGAGATGAAATAAAGTCACTTACCTGACACTGATTGCTATAGATTGCCAAGTTCCACTTTAATTGAACTACATTATATTAAAGCACTTAAGAAATAAACTGGTTTTAAAATGATAGACATCCAAATGGATTAACATCAAATGGACTCAAAGACTTCAGTATTTCAGATCCTCCTTGGATTAATAAAAGTGATAATGATTTTACATTAATATATAACTCTCGATCCAGAAGAATCCCATCAAACTTGACAAAACTAACACCCTCATCCGCAAAGGGATCGTTTCAGTCACCACTCACATGCAGCAACCTCCCAAAGATTTTTCTGCTGAGATGCACCTGGAGGAAAGGTAGAGTTGTGAAAGGGTCTGGAGCAAAAGCAGGGACTGCAGAAAAAAAGGAGGAAAGAGTCCCAAGCTTTCCAATAGCACAGCCTATAGGTACAGGTATCTGCTAAGTAAGGCATAGGTATAAGTGTAATAAAACTATTACAAATTCAGAAGGTTTTTCATGTGTGTGTGTGTAGGGGTTTCCAACTGAATAATAATTCTGATCATACTGGGCCTGATCTTGGGACAAGAACCTACCACACCTCAGAGTTACTGGGCAATTCTTAAGTAATCAGTATAATTAATACAATCAATAGACCAGGTGACAATTGGGCCCAAGGACCTTTTTCTGGGCAAGTGTTGGCCTCACTCTGCTCCCATTGGAGTAACCTGTAAAGCTCCCATTGACTTCAATGCAAGCAGAGGGAAGCCAACACTGACAATCCTGCTGTATATCTATATCTTGCTATGAATTCTCCTGCTATTGATCATGCAAGTGGGAAGTACAATGAGTTAGATAAAAGCATCAATCCATGGAAATAAAAGAAAGCACAAATAGGGAGAACAAATACATTACCCGGATTTTAGTACTTACTTTTTAATAGTCTGCAGAAACTGAGCTGTAGCACTTATCCCACCTTCTTTGTAAAGGCTGCTTGCCTGCAGCCATGGGAGTGAATGAAGAAAGTCCCAGAAATAGGGTTGGTTGTGGAGGCTTTCGACTACAGAAATCATCCCCTCAGTTTCATTCCAGTCCATCTTGATTTTTAAGAAAAATGTGTTAAATGTGACCCAATTATTTCATTGGGGGTGGGGTGGGAAAACAGCAACTGTCCTCTGCCTCCCCCCATACACAGGGATTTCTAACCATTTAAAACCCTTCTTGGGTGTGGCATCATGCATTAAAGAAATTCACCATAGGAATGAGAACCCTCGTTTTTCAACTCATGGTGGTTGTAACTCTGCTGCATGTGCATATCTTGTGGGAAAACTGAGTTATGAAAAAACCTAACAAGCCCTTTCCTCTGCTTCTGCTCATGAGTGTACAGGCCACGCCACTGCTAGGAGATGGATACTTTTTGAAATCTGAAAGATGATTAGCTTGACAATCACACAACAAATCTGTAGAATCTAGAGAATCATCACTGCACATCCATGAGGGGTGAAGAGGTGTGCTATAATGAAGCCTCTATGTATGCCACCCCCACTTTACACCTCTTCAGGAAAGGCCTTTCATGCAAACAGACAAGAAATAGACTGAGGGGATGGACTCATTTCTGCTGAACTGACTGACTGGGGAGATCTATTTTTCTGGATCACACCTTCAGATTCTTCTGTAAAACAAACAAGCCATGCTAACCCCTAGCTTATGGGGTCATGTTGGTGAATTAGATGTAAAATCATGTTGGTGAGTACTTCAACAGGACTCTTTTGCATAAATACTCATCAACACGAATAAGGCTTGGAGTGGAAACTGGAGCCTTTGTATTTTTGTTTCTATTTTTTATTTAAAAAATAGTAAAACCTTCAAGGCCAAATTCAATGACACTGACATTTGTCTTTGTAAAATGGGGATGAACACAATTTTTGTTTTTATTTTCAATTCAGTACCAGGAAGAAAACTTTGCATTTCTGCAGCTTTTTTCAATCAAGGCTCTCGAGAGCAGTTTACAAATGGTACACTAAATGGCGTCCAATCCCAGGTTCCAAACTCGAGTTTGCAGCTAAACCGTGTAACCCTTGTCCTTCTTCACTCCATGTCCACGCCTCCCCACTGCATCCCATCTAAAATTAGGGTGTAATCTCTTCTAGGCAGCAACAACCTCTTTCACTGTAATCAACAAACATACTTCACACAATAAAGGCTTTTAGCCACTAATAATGCAGATTGGATTCAAACCAGTGATGTAGCAATCTGTGACCCTCTACGTTAGGTCCCTGCATCACTGTGCCCTCAGCAGCACTCCACTTTCTACAATATGCTTTACTAAAACTTGAAAAAGAAAAAGAAAATCTATCAATTATTGCTAAGTCTGAAATTGTAACTTTCCACACACAAAAAAAATTACTTACGGTTAAGAAAATGGAACTGTTGGTGGACCCTATAAAAATAAAAAGTTTTCCTTTTCAAAGAGCTGCGTTATTCTTCATGACAGAAGCATCACTACTAAATACAGTGAATGAACACTTAATAAAATGCATTTTGTTGAAAGGAAAAGACCATAAAACTAGCAGTGCACCAAAGAACTGGTGATCTGATCATCTTTTGTACTTCCTAATATTTCCAGGTACCATTACATAGCCAATTTTAATAAAATTACTTACCAGGGATGATTTTCACTGGTAAGGCAAAATTATCTTGTAAACTGTAGGAGAGCAATATGGTCCCAGGCAGTACTGACCACCCTATTCTGCTTAGACAGGGTTACCAAAAGAGTGCTGGGTGTTCTACCCAATATAAGAGGTAGAATGTCATCTTATTTCAGAGGAAAGGCAGCAGAGTGGGGGTAGTGAAGCGTGCTGAAATGCAGATGAGTGGGAGTAATGGAGGGTTCTTCTGGTAGATCTGACAGGACAACTACTCTGCACGGTTGCTTTGTGTGTACAGGAGGGGTGCATTGAAGTCATTACTGCTTCTTTAGAGCAAGACAGACAGGCCCTCTCTCCCCAGTATGCAACCCCTTTCTAAGCTCCCCATAGACTGGTGTGGTTCTGTACCGTCCCTTACTCACGCCAGTGGCTGAATGTTTCAGTGTTTGCAGCACGTGCACAGGCTGTAGCATAGGCACTAGGGGAGACAGGGGCTAGGTCAAGTCACTCCCATGTGCACACCATGCCTCTGCACACCTGGTGGGCCAGAAGGGTGCTCTTGAAAACATGCCTGACAGGGTAACCAGATGATCGTATTACTAACCCTGGTCCTTGTCCTGTTATTAGCAATAAGTAAGGCCTGGAGTCTCCAGGAATTAAAGATTATGTCATGTGATGAAATCTCCAGGAATACATCCAACCAAAATTGGCAACCCTACACAGAGCTGTAGGAGAGAGATCTTTAATGAGCAGACTGGGTGGCCAGTGTTCCACGCTGCAAGACCTGTGTTTGTCCAGTAGTAGCCAGGCCACAAAGTCTGTGCCTTTGTGCCAGATGTCATCCCAAACTAGGTCTCCTCCTGAAACCTGACCTTCTTTTTCCAGACCCACTCATTATATTCCTCCCCAACCACTTCCCTGCTATTTATCTCCCACAATCATTTTGCCATGTCTAATATTTAGATTGTAAATTTATGGGGGCAGGCATCCATGTCTCTGTAGAACACAGCTAGCACAATTCTGGGCTCCATAAAATAACAAAGCAAACCCCCAACAATCATTATGATAACGACAATAATTATAGATCAACTTCTTAGCTAAAACAATGATTTTTTAATGATAAAAGGAAGCATTGTCTTTTTCAGTGGCTTTCACTCAGTGCCAGGTAAGCACATCAGCCAATTACTAAAAGAGGACGACTTACCTGTGAACTTTGATTCTTCCTCCCACAGCTTTTGTAAAGCAATAGCTTTCTCAGAGGTCTCTGAAATCCCCTTTGCAAGGTCTTGTATCTCTTTCAGAAATGTCAGGTCAGTTCCCATCATGCTGTCCTGACCACCTTGGAAACTGGAAGCGCTTTCCATGAAAGGGGAAAAGGGAAGGTCATTTCAAAATAGAAACTGGAAAAAGCAGCTGCAAGTTCCTCTCTATCAGCTTTGAGCGTCATTTTGCATTTTTGGGGTGAGTTTTTAATGTTCCCCATTTACCCAATTTTTATTTGTCAGCTCATTACAGTTGCCTTGAGTTGTGCAAAAATCCCACAATGCTGTGGGTAGCAGGACAACGAGAGCTGCCCTACTGGAACAGCTAGTCTGATGTCTTGACTCTGACAATGGTCAATGCAGACTCTTCCAAATAAGTCTAAATGAATTAAAATGCACCTAGATGTGAGAAAGGATTTCTTCCTGAACTTGATTGATGGTTAGTTTTTGACTTGAAGACTGAGGATTAACAGGATAAAATACCAGAGACTATCTAGCACAGTAGTCCCCAAACTGTGGGACGTGGAAGAACATTCCAGGGGTCAGCG
Organism: Eretmochelys imbricata; assembly: GCF_965152235.1. Lineage (NCBI taxonomy): Eukaryota > Metazoa > Chordata > Testudines > Cheloniidae > Eretmochelys > Eretmochelys imbricata. Next base: position 168,382,580 of record NC_135573.1, read on the forward strand.
GTGGGGTCCGGCCAACCCCTTTGGGAGGCAGGCAGGGAGCATGACCCAGCCCAGCTCCATCCCAGCTACAGCTCCACTCTGCCTTCTGCTCTGCCCCCAGCCTAGCTCTACCTTTATTTCCTCTCTCTGCCCTCATGCCAGCTGCGCCTCTAGCCCCAGCTCTTCCCCCAGCTTCACCTTCAGCTCAAACTCCTCTGCTGAGCCAACTGTGCAGTAATTGAAAGGGGATGGGCAGATTTCATTACTGGTAATCGGGGGGGGGGGGGAAAGGGGCATGACAGGAAAAGGTTCTAGCCGAAACTACAGTTGCTATTCAATACATGAGTAGGGTTGCCAGGCATCCAGTTTTTGGCTCGAATGCCCAGTCGAAAAGGGATCCTGTCGGCTCTGGTTGGCACCACCGACTGGGCTGTTAAAAGTCCAGTCAGTGCGCGCAGCAGGGACTCGGGGCTAAGGCAGGCTCCCTGAAACAACAACCGGCCAAAAGTGGTGCCTTAGGCACTGAATCCGTTGGTGCTCCGGGGCTGGAGCACCCACGGGGAAAATTTGGTGGGTGCAGAGCACCCACCAGCAGCTTCCCGCCCAGCCCCAGCTCACCTCCACTCTGCCTCCGCCTCCTCCCCGTCCCCTGAACGCGCTGCCCCACTCTGCTTCTCCGCCCCCTCTCCCGGCTTCTGGCAAATCAGCTGTTCGCATGGGAAGCCAGGGCGGGCTGAGAAGCAAGTAGCGGCTTCACCCTCAGGCCCAGGAAGGCGGAGGCGAACTGGGGCGCGGGGGAGGGGCACGAAGAGGGCTGCCCGCACCGCAGCAGGTAACCCGAGGGGGGGCACACAGGGGAACCGCTCCCTGCCCCAGCTCACCTCCACCTCCTCCTCCCTGGGCCTGAGTGCAAAGCCGCCGCCTGCTTCTCAGCCCTCTCCGGCTTCCCACGCAAACAGCTGATTCGCGGGAAGCCGGGGGTGATGGGGCGGTGCGTTCAGGGGAGGAGGTGGAGGCGGAGGCCAGGTGAGCTGGGGCCGGGTGGGGAGCTGCCGGTGGGTGCTCCAGCCCCGGAGTAGCCGCGGAATCGGTTGCTCCCCCACTAGCTTTGCTACCCCGCCCCTAGGAGCCAGAGGGACCTGCTGGATGCCTCCCGGGAGCCACCCCAGGTAAGCCCTGCTGGGACTCCCCACCTCACTCCCCAGCAGGTCCCTCTGGCTCTTAGGGGCGGGGCAGGCACCCCCTATGGTGGCCCACGAGACCCTCCTGCCCGGTTCCAGGGGCAGTCAGGGGAGGGGAGTGGATGGGGCTGGGGGGTCGTCAAGGAACGCGGAGGGTTGGATAGGGCAGGAGTCCCGGGGGGTGGGGGTGGGCCACGACTCCCTCGTGGGGTGAGAAGGGAACCGGTTGTTAAGATTTTGGCAGCTCATCACCGAACGTACGGGTATAAATTCTGACATACACAAAATTTGAGTCTTTCCGGAATGGAACGATTGCGTAAGTCGGGAACATCTGTATTAGTTGTCAGATGAAAACAAAGAATATGGCCCATATTTCTCTCTTCATTTTCTTTACACAACAAAATTTCCAAGAATGACCCTGGACACAACTCAGTAACAGCCGTGTTAGTCTGTATTCGCAAAAAGAAAAGGAGTACTTGTGGCACCTTAGAGACTAACCAATTTATTTGAGCATAAGCTTTCGTGAGCTACAGCTCACTTCCTCGGATGCATACTGTGGAAACTGCAAAAGACATTATATACACAGAGACCATGAAACAATACCTCCTCCTACATTGAACTCTACTGGCAGACCCCTAGGCCCACATGGAACCCCACTGACTTCAGTGGGGCTGTGCAGGAATGAGCCCATGAGGAACTCATTGCAGGACTGATCATTCAGGCTTACCTCGGATTTTGGTCATTTAGCTGCTCATATACCTGAAGTGTTTTTCATATCAGGAATATTTTAAATGTGGATTTGGGGGGCTTTTAAAAATTAAGCAAATATATCGTTCAGAGGAGTTACAGTGGTCAGGCCCGGGGTCCAGCTAGTCAGGTGTCCTGTCTCCAACAGCACCAGATGCTTCAGAGGAAGGTTCAAGTCACCTCAGACGAGGCAGAGATATGATAATCTGCCTCCCTCACCATGTCTCCTCCAAATCCCTTTTATGGGGTTTGGTTCTAGTTAAGATACAAGTCTTCTCAGGGAGAGGGAACTTTATGTTATCTATTTTATTTAGATGGAGAAAAGGCACATATCCAAAACTCTAAATAAAAATACAACCCCAAACCTACCTAGATTAGCCCCAACCCACAGTGTAAATCAGCCAAATAACTGGAATTAAAATCTCCCTCCCTCCCTGAACTTCCGTTCAGCTGATCAACAGCTTCTTATTGGCCACTGTGCTCACTGACCACAAGCCCAATAAACAGAGGAGCCTCTCATCATGACTTTGAGACCAAGAGAAGCAGTGAGGTGGGGAGCAGTTATGGAAAACAGCGGGCTGCCAGCCCTTTTTCTTTCCATCCAAGGGATTAATAGCTTTAGAGCCTCTGCAGATCACAACTACAGCAGTACTATCCAGGAAGGGAGATTGCTGGTTAGATAGGCAGAGCACAAACCATTTAAAGTCTGGTTTATAACACTTCAAACTTCACTTGGAATTAACTGGCAGCCAGTGCAGACCTCTGGGTACCACCATAAAATGCTCTCAGTCTGCAACGCTGCTTGATAAGCAGTCAGAGAGTTGAATTCTGTACTATTTTACTGAGAGTTTGAATGGTCTTAAGGTAAAACCACATCTAGAGAACACCAGAGGCATGGGTAACTGTAACAAAGCAAGCTCAGATGGGGGGGAAAAAATCTTAACCACAGTTCTACCTGAGCATGCAGGAACAGACAACAATCTGCTGTGACATTCAAATTATAAACTCAAGCAAAAAACACCCAAAGCCCTCCCTCAGTCAATGAGACCAATATAATCACTTCCAGTTGTTTTGTTTGGCTTAACCCTCATCCAGCAAGCTCCCATGCAAACCTGACACTCGGTGCTTAATTTGTAATGAAAGAGGTACCTGGGCTCAGGCAATTTTTTAATTCATAACTGATGCAGCAAGCCCAGAAGTGCCAGAGCTATGAGCTTCCAAGCCTAGAGTTGCCAGAGCTCAGCCCTGGCACAAATTAAGCACTGCTCATGCTCAACCAGATGGGTAAAATACTCAGCCAAGACAGACAGATCATACCGCCTCACTACTGCCATCAAAGGTCAAAGGGCAAGCCAACTGCTTTCCTGTGCAAATTTTGGAAGTCTTCCTGCAGCCACCCCCCCATACTTCTCAGTTTGTATAGGGCTACACACAATCAGTATCTGCCCCAGCAAAGAGAGCAGTAGGAATTGCTAGATAAGGTTCTGATCTTGATTTTAGAAAAACTGCCATACTTGAGACCCATTGGGCATTTTGGGAGATCTGGGCCTGAATTAATTCCTTCCATGGTGCAAAGCCCATTGCAGGAGGGGAGGCAATAAGGATGTAGGAGGCCTTCTAACCCTATGGCTCTGGTTAAAATAGTCCTGTGGGCTGCCCTAACTTGCACCTCTCCTGCAATGGCCACTGTGGGCAATTACAGCCCTGCACAGTAGCTAGGTCATTAGGCAAGCCCCAGTCACACCCCCACCTATCTCTAGAACAACTGCACCGGCTATTCAGGCTGGGGAGGTATTTGCTGAAGGCTCCTTGTAGTGGCTTTATGGCTGCTTGGAACCGAATTCCTTCCCCAAGCACACACACTGTTTGCCACTGACCCTACCCGCAACGATCTGCTTTGCTGAAATTACAGAACCAGAAGATTTTGAAAGGCTGTGAATTTAAAAATCAACAGGCCATTCTCAAACTATAGAATTATCAGACTGGAAAAAGTGTGGTAATTGGAGATTGCTTGTTTGAGCAAAACAGTTAATTGGAGCTTGTGTCCTAGTTTTAATTGTGAAAGTCACATATCACAAGCTGAGTTACAGTTGACTGTAAATGTGAGAAAGGACTTCGGTAAACGTTTGGAGGAACTACTTAATTAGCAGCTATTTTGAATAGTTATTTAATCTGTACTTTGCATTTGGGTCTGAATATAAGTGAAAATATTTTCCCCAAAACTGAATCAAATCAGAATATGCCAAATATAGACAAAAAATATCTGATAGGCTTATTAGAAGCATTCTGTGAGGCATATTCTACCAGGGACCATTACACCAACCCCCACTGTAAAATTCTTCCTGGGTAAGGAAGGCCCCATTCCCACAATCCTTAGATATTCTACTGACTGGTAGAAAATGAAATCATCATAAAACTTTCACTAGGCTCTTAACTACTTAACTAAATTTCACTTTCATGCAAGCTTGCCTGATAGCCAACAGGAATTGTTGAAGACTCATTATAGTCTGCTTCAAATCTGAATGGATTACAGATAGAAAAGTTGGATTCTTTTTATAGTACTTTAATAAGAGACTCAGTTTTTCAGCTGGGGCTGTGCTTGAGTGATTAACATCTGAAGTTTTCATTTTGAAAATGGACCCATGAAAGTTGAAACAATTAATACCTACCAACCCCTAAAAGCTACAGACATGGTCAATGGGAGGAGGAAAATAAGAACTCTTTAATTGCACTAAGAAACTTCTGGAGGAATGGAGTGAAAGATGGTCAATATTTTGCTGAAATATAGAGGCAAACTCACAGAGAGAACAAATCGACTCTGAAAAACAGATATATAAAAAGGTGATTGTGGAGTTCTAGGTTTGTCTCTGGGGAATTTTCAGAGTAAAGCTCTGATCCTGAAAACACTCAACTACATGCTTACCTTTAAGGATGTTAGGAGTTTCACTGACTTCTGTGAACCCATGAATCTAAATTTAAGTATGTGCATAAGCATTTGCAGGATCAGGGCAGAAAAACAGCCAGATTACGAGTAAAACTTCTCCCTCTAAACAGCAGCCTTGAGAACTCACTCTTGGCTCTGAGTAGCAAATTAGATTCTTGCACCTGCCCACCACTAACTAATGGTCTAGCAGCACAAATTATGCCTTTACTTGCACCTGTGCAAACCCAATGTCTTCCAAAGATGCCTCAGGAACACCTGTGCAACTTCACTTTCTTCAGTGTGTTTGTGAAGAATAGAAACAAGGCACAGTTTTTTAATAGTGAGGGTAATTAACCATTAACACAACCTCCAAGGGGTTGTGGTGGATTCTCCATCACTGGCAATTTTTGAAACAGGATTGGATGTTTTTCTAAAAGAGATGCTATAGTTTAAACAGTAATTAATTCAGAGAAGCCTCATAGCCTGTGTTATGCAGGAAGTCAAGAGTAGATAATCACAGTGGTGCTTTCTAGTTTTATAATCTATAAAAACAATTAAAATTTAGTAAACAATCCTGTTATTTTTAGTTCCCTCTCTTAGATGTGTTGGTTCTGCAGGGCTAACAGCACTAAACACAACAACATTTATTTTAGTTCCTAAGATCAGCCTTTTAATATACAGCTGATTGCACACTCATCACAGTGGAAGATCCATTCCATACATACAGCATATTGTATCTGTACTATGTTCCCATTAAAACAAATTAATATATAGAGTAGCACGCAGAACTAGCCACTGAAAGTAATACACACACACACACACAGTTCTCAATTTTCTGTGAAAGTGGTGGCAACACACTTTTGGAATCATTTGTCCCCAGATCTGTCACTCTTGCGTCTTTGAGATAGAGCATGCAAATTATTCAGATTTGTCTTAAATGTGTGGCACCCCTAGAATACAAATGCTTAGCCAGGCTCCCATGAAGATCACGTGTTGTTAATATGCCACTTAGATGCCATGAGAGTGACTTTGGGCATGCCTTCTGACCTTTAAATTACAGCTGTCAATTAATCGCAGTTAATTCACGAGATTAACTCAAAAAATTAATTGCAATTAATCGCAGTTTTAATGGCACTGTTAAAATGATAGAATACCAACTGAAATTTATTAAATATTTGGATGTTTTTCTACATTTTCATATATATCTTATATTCTGTGTTGTAACTGATATCAACATGTATAGTTTGATTACAAATATTTGCACTGTAAAAATGATAAGCAGAAGAAATAGTATTTTTAGTTCACCTCATACAAATACTGTAATATAACCTCTTTGTCCTGAAATTGCAATTTACAAATGTAGATTTTTTTTTGTTACATAACTGTACTCAAAAACAAAACAATGTAAAACTTCGGAGGCTACAAGTCCACTCAGTCCTACTTCTTGTTCAGCCAATCCCTAAAACAAACACGTTTGTTTACATTTACAGGAGATAATGCTGCCCTCTTCTTATTTACAATGTCACCTAAAAGTGAGAACAGGCATTTGCATAGCACTTTTGTAGCCAGCACTGAAAGGTATTTACATGCCAGATATGCTAAACTTTCGTATGCTCCTTCATGCTTCGGCCACCATTCCAGAGGACATGTTTCCATGCTGATGCCGCTCGTTAAAAAAATAATGAGTTAATTAAATTTGTGACTGAACTCCTTGAAGGAGAATTGTACGCTCCCTGCTCTGTTTTACCCTCATTCTGCCATATATTTCATGTTACAGCAATCTCAGATGATGAGCCAGCACATGTTGTTCATTTTAAGAACACTTTCACTGCAGATTTGACAAAACACAAAGAAGGTACCAATGTGAGATTTGTAAAGATAGCTCCAGCACTTGACCCAAGATTTAAGAATCTAAAGTGCCTTCCAAAATCTGAGAGGGACGAGGTGTGGAGCATGCTTTCAAAAGGCTTAAAGGAGCAACACTCCGATGCAGAATCTAAAGAACCTGAACCACCAAAAAAGAAAATCAACCTTCTGCTGGTGGCATCTGACTCAGATAATGAAAATGAACATGCATCACTCCGCACTGCTTTGGATGGTTTTCAGGTAGAACCTGTCATCAACATGGGCACATGTCCCCTGGAATGGTGGTTGAAGCATACACATCTGGCACGTAAATATCTTGCAATGCCAGCTACAACAGTGCCATGAGAACGCCTGTTCTCACTTTCAGGTCACATTGTAAACAAGAAGCGGGCAGCATTATCTTCTGCAAATGTAAACAAACTTTTTTGTCTGAGCGATTGGCTGAACAACCAGGACTGAGTGGACTTGCAAGCTCTAAAATGTTACATTGTTTTATTTTTGAATGCAGTATTTTTGTACATATTATATATTTGTAAGTTCAACTTTCATGATAAAGAGATTGCATTACAGTACTTCTTTTAGGTGAATTGAAAAATACTATTTCTTTTGTCTTTTTACAGTGCAAATCCTTGTAATCAAAAGTAAATATAAAGTGAGCACTGTACACTTAGTATTCTGTGTTGTAATTGAAATCAGTATATTTGAAAATGTAGAAAACATCCAAAAATATTTAAATACATGGTATTCTATTACTGTTGAACAGTGTGATTAATCCCCTGCTTAAATTGTCCTTTTTAGTTGAAAAAGCATATCTTGAGCATAAGCACCAGCAAATTGAGGAATAATTGGGCCATGCGATCTAACGAGGAACTTCTATATAACTTTTATGCCAGCACTCGGAACCTAGAGGCTGTTGACAGCCAGCATAACTCAGAGAAGCCCTCAGGTTGATCTAATTTATACTGGTGGACTGGTCTGGAACAGACTGTTTTCAGGATGAACTTTATGCCAACTTTTCACACTTTCTATCCTGAGTAGGCTGTGTGCTTCATGCTTCTCAGCCATAAATCTAGCATCTATATATCTGTAGATAGATATTACTTCTAAATCAACTTGATGAAATCCTTGGAATATCCCTTCAGATTCCTCACTAGATCTCTGGAATGAAAGAAACTCTGCCTCCAGGAAATATTTTCCTGTTTCTACATTAAGCTGAGATGTGACTTTGAGACTACAGTCAGAGCTGTGCAAATACTCATGCAGTGCAGACAATCAAGACAGTTTACAGTTAGGTACTTCACTATATGAGTGTCATGTTTTAATATCGGGGAGCTTCCAACCACCTCAGACAGAACAGAAAAAAAACTTGATTTTTTTTTTAAATACAAAGTCAGTGTCAAGGCATAATGCCTTGTTATTTTAGCACTGATTTGTGCCGTAGAGAAATAAAATAAACTAATTTCAGGGCTCCATTTTGTACATTCTACAATATAGCGTGAGGAAAATTACCAGTCTGGGATAGCTTTTCAGTTTAAACAACTTACAGGGACTCACATATAAAGTAACTGGAATGTGATTTACTCCAAAAACTGTAGCATGTAACATAAAAAGGACAGAAAGGTTGACATATTACTGTGACATTGAAAGCTTTACACTTGACCCCTGCTAAAGTCCACATTATCTTTAAAATTAAGCTTTTCACTCTGAAGGCCTATAAAGGAGCAATTTCATTCTACTTGGCTGATTTTTTTTATTTTATTTTATTTTTTTTTGCTATATATTCACAGCCAATCACTGTGTTCTGGCTGAGTGACCTGGTTATCCAGTTTGCCCTGAATATAACTCTGAAAAAAGGCTGTTTACAACTAGGCCCATCATCTACAGAGCACCCTGCTCACTTACATTCATAATTCTCAGTCTGTGGCAGTATGTTGAAGTAAATTAATGATTTACATGTTTGCTACTATGTACTATTATTATTACCAAACAGGAAAGCTTTTTAAGTTCAGTTCTTTTGTGGCTGTTTATTACTTATCATTTATTTGTATTGCAATAGTATCTAGGAGCTTTACTCCTGGACCAGGACCCCATCGTCCTGGGTGCTGTCCAAACACAGAACAAAAAAAAGCTCCAAAGAGCTTAAAATCTAAGTGTACTCTTGGGTTTTCTCTCCTCTGTTTGACTTTGCCCTCCATTGATTTTCTTCTTATCTGTCTGACCACTCCTTTAGCTCCTCCAATTTCCTGCCTCAGCTCTCTGTTCTTGTTCCTCAAGATGCTGTCCTTGATTCCCACTCTCTTCCCTCTGCACCCTATAACTGGGAAACCTCAGACACTCCCAAAACTATCCAAAATACAAATGTGCAAATATAGTATTATCTTCCATGCACTGCCCCACATCGTGTATTGACAGAACTTCTAACCAGGATAAATTATTATCTGTCTTGTGTGAGTGCATGGGGGGCTGGTGACAGCACAAGAAGTCTCCCCACCTTCTCCCCTGACTTTTTTAGACATATTAAAATAGCAGCCTCTGTGAGAAGCAACGGCTAGGTCCTTGCTATCTCTGGGGAGCAAAAACACCCTGAAAAATGTAAGGAGCGGTCAGAAGGAGCTCTGCCCCGCCCTCACACAGCACACTGGGGGAAGCAATCTAGCCCACAGTAATTAAATTCCTGCAACTCCTAGCTACTAGACAATAATGACCCTTCTTATGGGAAAAGACACATTAGTCAGAAATACTGATAAATTGGTGCATCTTACCGGAAACTGTGGTGTTTCTGAGATGTATAACTGCTGTTTTTGCACCTTGAGCCAACATTACAGAAGAGACTCTGAACAAAAGGATAAAGGCCCCGACTTGGCAAATCCCGGGCTTCTAAATAACCTAAAAAGCAACAGCAGACAAAATTACATCAGTGAGACTAAGGCTATAAAGCTTTAGTAGTAATACTGCTCCCTCACCCCTAAAACTTGTTGGAAAAATTACATTGCAACACAGAACCTTTTGTGAAGACAGGCTCATTTCACTGGTGTTGTGGAGGAAACCTTTGCCAGATTTCCTGCCAGCTCATCTGCTCAGGTCCTTGGCAGTCTAGCCTTCCAAGGTATATGGCTCCAGGGCAGCCCACCATGCAGACTGCCCCAGGGCTAGGGACCCTAGGTGTTTGAGGGTCCATGGCTGTGGGGAAGCCAGTAGTGTGGACTACCCCAAAAATGGGAACCCAGGGCTTTCAAGGGCCATGGCCTTGGAGCAGCCTGCCAAGTGGCCTGCCCTGGAGCCAGAACTCCATTTCCTTTCTCAGAAATTTTTTTTTTTAAATGGTGGGTTTGTTCCTAATTGGAACAAAACCAAATTTTGAAATATCAAAATCATCCATGAAATGGAATTCCCTTTCTCCACACAGCTCTACGTACCACAACACTTTGCAAGTAATGCAGCTATCCCAATCTCTTGATAAAAACTTTATACTGCACCACCATGCATTCCATTTATAAATGATTCACTCAGCACTGAAACGTAGGCACGTCTGGGGTTCAGTATGACAACAATTTAACAGCACAGAGCAACACAGTACAACAGTGTTATACAAACTTTTGAAAGCTGAGCTCCCCTTTAGGAAAATGAAACCAGTCACTCTTCTGCAACCTCACTGTGTGTTTGATTTTGGCCTACCCAAAATGACTGGCTTTCTAGAGTAGACTGTGCAAGTCTTCCTAATAAAATATGTCCTTGCCTTCCTTCCATGATTTAATGAGCAGTGAAATAATTAACAATGTTGACATTTAATGTATTATCACTGGCATTTGAGCTACCACTCATTGAAATGAATGGGGCAGTTTGCACTTCAGAGCTATTGTTTCAGACTTTCTGCAAACTCAGGCAGACACTGCTGCACTAGTTACACTTTGGTTACACATATTTTGAAGGGTTTCAGAGTAGCAGCTGTGTTAGTCTGTATTCGCAAAAAGAAAAGGAGTACTTGTGGCATCTTAGAGACTAACCAATTTATTTGAGCATGAGCTTTCTGCATCCGATGAAGTGAGCTGTAGCTCAAGAAAGCTTATGCTCAAATAAATTGGTTAGTCTCTAAGATGCCACAAGTACTCCTTATATTTTGAAGGGTGTTTTTTCTTTGTTTGTTTTTCAATAAAGCCAAGACTGTAGTGAATAACTGAGAAACCTGTCCATTCCTCCATTGTAAGCCCCCAGTGAGAGCCACAGCTATGTAGGAACCTTTGGGCAGGAAATGGAGACTATTTCATGCAATTGAATTGCTGGAGAAATAGCTACAATGAGTTACCCAAGTTGAATTAGGCCTGGACATAACACTCCTATTGAATGTTCACAACAGAAGTGGAAGAACTGGAGAAACAGTGTATTCAAGTATTCCATACTACCTAAAAAACCCAAGCTAGTTTTGTTGGAACTGAAATATCATTATTTTTGAGACATATATCACTAGAAATTGCACTACCAGTTAAACAACATAGAGATGTCCTTGCATAGCGCCCTGGAAAGAGTATTAGCCTGCTTCATAAAAACATACGGTCTAGTTCTAGTTCTGTATGACCAACGCCATTTTGAAAACAACCCATCTTAAATAAGTTTGACAGTTTCTAAATTTTACTGAGACCGTAATATTGGCCCTGATCCTGCAAGCTTATCCAAAGTAGCTTGCAGAATTGGGACCACACTCTGTAGACAACAGAACAAAATTCTGCCTTCAGCTACGCTAGTGAAAATTCAGTTACTCTGTTAAATTCAGTGGGGCATTACCATTGATTTCCAAAAGTGTAACTGACAGCAAAATTTGGTCCACAAAGATCTCTTCCCAAAAGAAATAGTTGTGTTCTCTTTTATACATACAAACATATCAGTTCTCACAAGCAAAGCAGAGAAGGTGTAGGATCAAGAAGACCTTTCCATTCATGGTCATTATAAGATCCCGAGGCACTTTTCACAAAATTGTCCCAGCAACATGCCAACTTGTGTAATTATGTTCAGTTTTCTTAAATGCCCCCATAGTTTGGAGAAGATATTCTTCACTTCCTATCTCCTTATTAATAGAACTGAGTGCTAGGTTCTTTAGAGACATGTAGGAACTGATCCTTGTATATACACTGCCACACACTGAAATCCTTCAGGGTTAATGTCATTCTGTGAATGTACGTATTCAAATTATAAATGCAACGATCAAAGTTAAAACTGATTGAACATGCACCATGGGTCTCAGTCATCTCCCAAGAATGAATCATTACTAACAGTATCAGTTTCTATCTGGAGAATTGTGACAACAAAGTTACTGGTAAAAGTCACGATTCCAACTGATAGGACTATGTTCCATTCAACAGAATGATGAATTAGACAGAGAGAGTGGGTGTTATACTGACACTAGATAAACACCAAGAGTCCAGACACGTCATGATGCCGCATTTGCCGTACTGTTTCAGACACCAGTCTTAATTAACACCACTTAATCTAAAGGTTTGTTAATTAGCTCATAGCTGTGTGTGTTTAATTTCTAAGCAAGCATAAAGAAAGAGATCCATGGTTTCTGGTCTCATAAGCCTTTTACAAGGAAATAGGTTTTACGTCAGTCTTAAATACAGGATCACTTAAGCTCCCATATAATGGTGTGACTGATTTTCATTGTTTCTTTTGTTGTATCTTCTATGCCAGGGATCGGCAACCTTTGGCACGTGGCCCATCAGGGAAATCTGCTGATGGGCCGGGCCAGTTTGTTTACGTGCAGCACCCGCAGGTTTGGCCGATCGCAGCTCCCACCATCGCGGTTCGCCGTTCCAGGCCAATGGGGGCTGCGGGAAGTGGCAAAGGTTGCTGATCCCTGTTCTATTTCTTGTTTTAAATGACATTGCATTACATCATTCTTCTAGGAAGTTGAGAATGTGTGGGTTGAACCCAAGATGCCATTTCCAGACAGGTTATAAAATACAGACCATGCCCGAATCCTATAGAACTGCAGCAACTAAATAAAACATAGCATAGTAACATCTACCACACTGTTTTAGGTAAGATAATGCTTGGAAAGGGTGAAGCAGAAAGAACTATAGATTGCAGGGGGACTCAATATTATAATGTTATAGGACACAAAAGACAAAACCAATTTAAGGCCTGATCCAAATCCCAATGAAGTCAATGGGCTTTGATTCAGGCCCTCAGGTTTAACCTGCTGATATTTCCTTATTATGAAGCTCTCTTTAGAATATAGTCTACAGATGTGCAAAACATGAAGGTTAAACATGAAACATACAGTTTTCCTTGTGTTTTGAAGGTTGTTGGATGCGAATTGCAGCCAGAATAAGGAACAGTATGCATGGCCAGAGTACTTCAGAGAGAGACAGCACCTGAAAAGTAAACCCAAAACGATAATACCAGCATTGTAGAAATTGAACTGCATCATACAAATATATAGTATTACACTGACAAGCAAATGAATATACCAGTATAAATGCCATAAAAAAGAAACTATTAAACCAGATCCTGTTTTGTTTGAAACTTACTTCTAAGTAGAAACACATCTATCTTTATGGAGCAAAGAACACTGATTTCAGAGCATGAGAGTAAAGGCCATTGTCTTGTTATTTACAGTATTTTCATTAATCTTTTCTTCTACATCTATATAAAATAACTAATCGAATGAAACAGGCATGCTGTTCTCCAAAATCTAGAAAACTAGTTTAGGACAGAGTGAAAGCAAGTCATCTTCATGCCTCAGTTGCTCCAGCTGCAAAATCGGATGATATCAGCCAGCCAGCTTTGTAAGGAGTAGTAGGATCCTCATATGCAAGCTTTTCAGTAACAAAGCAGTATTTCAGAAGCAGTTAAATAGGGCAGAGTCACAAAAATGTTAAATCAGAAAAATAAAAGAATTACAGAACATGAAAGTCTGACAAGATCATTACATTGAACCTGTGGATTTCTGAGGCTACTAACTCTAGTAGCTTAAATGCTAGATACAGTACTTACATCATCTGTCCATATCAGGGAAGCTATTCCAAAAGATAAAATTGTTACAAAGACAACCTAATAAAAAGAAAGAGTGGGTGGTCTTTGATTCCTGGAGCAAGCCTGGATTCTGGCAATAATAGTGTTCTGAAAGCGAATCCAGCCATTCCTACACTAAAATAAGCCTAGCCACACCGGAAACAAGATTGATCTACAATGACAGGAGGAAAAGAAGTGCTTTAGGACACCTCTGACTGCCATCATCCTCTTTCATGCTATACTGTCAGGCATACAAATATAGATCAGAAGTACACTTTCTCTGATAAACCCCCAAATATCTAAGTTATACAGCTGGTCAAAGGGGGAGTGGGTTACATTTTTGTTTTCAAATTTTCTCCTTCTTTGAGATTTTAAAATTTTAAAAATGTCAACTAACTCTAATAAATAATCTACTAAGCTAAGATTGAAGACACTGAACAGTGAGCTATTGTAAACCTAAGCAGCTCACCTGCTTATTTTAAGATTTAAAATACTCATAGAAGCTGATTAACTCAAAGTATATACAGTTTCATCTACTACAAAGTCTTTAACCAACAGCGATTGAAAATCAAAATATTTAGTTTTTAATTTATATACTCTACTCAGCACACAAGAGGTCCCAAACAGCTTTGTGGAAATAAATGAGATAAGGGATCACTGAATTGTGTTAGAGATCTCTCTTCAGTTATATCTACTGGACAACTATGGAACACCTGAGATCCTTAGCTATGACAATAGGCAGAGCTGGTATTACTGCCTATATTTAAGGTTGTCTGACGTTTTCTATTAAAATATGCTATTTTCAGTTGCTTATAACTTTGCAAAACTTTAACTGCTTGGTCTGAGATTTCCTATGTTGGGTGTCTGTTTCAGGCTGAATTATTCTGGAAAGTTTCAGCGAAAGCAGTTCAGCCACTTCTAAGAACAATGTTCTTTTGCCCATGTTAAAAAATTCCTTTTCTTTCAGAGGTGATAGCTCTCCCATGTTTTGGAGCAAGAACCTGAAATTTGGCAGGGGGATGGTCTTTGTATCAGGAATGTGCCTTTTGCCACCCCTGTGAAAATCCACGTACATTTGGCTAAGTTATAAGACTTTCAAAAATCGCAGTTCTCAAATGCTCCATCCAGATTTGTTAGAGTTTGGCAGGTAAATGCTCCTCTGAAGATTCCATCTGCACTGGGCATGTTCCAGCCAAGGGGTATAAGGGTTGAGCAGAAGTTTCCCTGCAGTTGTCCAGCTGCTAGAAGCCACACTGAGGCTGGGCACCAGAACCGAGAGGAGGGAGAATATGCTTCCTGTGCTCTCCATGGTGCCCATGCTGGAGCCCAGGCAGCAGGGAGAAGGAAGCCTCCTGACTCAAATGCAGAATGGAGAACTACTAAACCTAGTGCAGATGGCAAAGGGTGTAGATTGGGGCAAGGAGCCTGGGGTATGTGGAGGCTGTGATTGGAGACTGGTAGGATGGAGAAGAGAAACTGAGACTTGTAGCCAGAATGGGGATGTAGGAGAGACTGTTTGCACAGGAGGACTTGGAGCTAGGGAGGAAAATGGGGGACTGGAAGCCAGCTGGGAGAGGGAAAACTGAGACTGGAGGGGAGTCTGGGACTGAATGGGCATCCTGTGCACTGAGTAAGTCAAGGCTCATGTGGAAAAAATAGTACAAGAACATGTAATTAGAGACTGAGTCATAATGCACATGCACTCTTAATTCTGGCATTTCCTAATTTTTGAGTGTTTGACTTTGCAACCTTAATGTTTTTTTAATATAGCTATTTGTATGCAATAAAATTACATAGTACAAAATTATAAACAGGGCATAGGTTTCAGAGTGGTAGCCGTGTTAGTCTGTATCAGCAAAAACAATGAGGAGTCTTTGTGGCACTGGCTTTGGTATGGTAACATAAGAGACAGATGACTACATCTGATACAAACTGGAATAACAGGGGTAGCATGATGTATTTGCTAGTGGAATGCCTCATGACAAAAACTCTCTGGAAATCAATATCAATCCAAATTAACCCAGTATTGCATAATATTTGTTTTTACTTTGTGTCATTTGTTTGTGCCGTTGTTAGTCCACCAATGAGCTTGGATGTTCATGATACAGTGATTATGAAAAGTGATTTTTTTTTAAAGGCCACTTGACTGGCCAACAAGTTTATCTTGTATGTGGGAAAGAGATATCCTGGACGTGACCCACAGAAGTAATGCCCTGAAGTGAAATTCCTCCAATTGAACAAGCTCCATTGGTATGAGTAATGCAATGAGCCAGATGCAATGAGCCGGATTGTCCCTTCTGTAAGCTTCTCACACATATGCAGAGACTTAGAACTGTATGTGTGTTTAAGCTTGCAGTGTTTTTACCTGATCATTCTGTCTAAGCAGAGGGTTTATCCATCTCCCTCTATTATCCACCTTTCAACCACCTGTGGAACGGGCAGACTCAGGATTTGTCTACACTGAAAACACTACAGAGGCACAGCTGTGCTGCTGTAGTGCTTCAATGTCAGGACTGGCCTTACCATGAGGTGAACTGAGGCAGTCGCCTCAGGTGCCAGATTGTTGGGGGGGGGGGCGCCACTAGGAGCCAGAGTGTAGAAAATTTTGTCTGCTGCTGGTGCACATGTATTCTCTCTGCTCTAGATGCACGGAGATGGTGGAGTGCTGTGCTGGAGGAAGGAGGGCACAAGGGACATAACAGGCAGGCAGGAGAAAAGGTGAGAGGGAATAACAGAAAGCAGCAGGAGCTGCAGGGAGAGAGAGGAGGAGGAGCCTCTTATGTACCTCTCTAGCACCCCCAGGAGCCTGGACTGATTAACACCAGCTTCTCAGGGAGCTTCCTGTTTTCTGCTGCTTCCCTGAACCCACTTGAGGAGAACAGGCAGTCAACTGAAGTAGTAGGAGCTAGTTAGGCCCTTAAGATGGTAATATCTTCCTTCACTCAGGCCCTGCTACCAGCCTGCTTATTTGTCCCCTTCAGCTGAGTGTAGAGAGCCACTATAGCTGGCACAGAACAGCAGTCATGAGTGAAAGAAGAAAACGCCCCCCTGGGACAGCATTCAGAAGAAAGAAAGAAAGAAAGCAAGCAAAGGAAGCTTTTCTATCTAAGCAGGAAGGAGCTCTCGTGAGATACATAGACACAAATATTTATGCTGAGCCTTCCGGCCCCAGTGAGGATGACAGTGGTGAGGAGATGCCTGATTATCCAGTTAGTCAGAGTGCAGGTGACCTGACAGCTACTGCAGCATCCATATCTCCATCTCAAATGGATGTAACCAGGCACATTCCTGAAGAAAAGTGTAGATCAGAGAGGAGTGTGGTGGAGGTGCAAGAAACAGCTGCTGCTGAGTTTAGTTCCTTAAATCTAGATGATCCAGGACTGTGGACCCACTTGAGCAGTAGCCTGAGGGTCTTCCTTGTACTGTATGGGCCACAGCAAGTGAAAAACTTTATGTTCCCCAAAGACAATGAAAATAGAAGTTTCCATCCAAGACATTACTGCTGTGAAATCCCCAATGGTGACAAAGTGGAGAGGCCATGGCTTATGTACTCAAAAACCCAGAATGCTGCATACTGTTTTTGTTGCAAACCCTTCAAGTCTAATGTTCCAGCCACATTGGGTTCTACAGGAACAAAGGACTGGAAAAATCTGGCTAGAAATCTGGCATGCCATGAGAAGGCAGCAAATCACCAGAGATCATTCCATAGGTGGAAAGTGAATGGACTATTTTCCTCCAATGTGTTTCTTTAAAGGACACATCCAGAGGTGTCCCCATCACACATAAAATTAGGATGTTAATAGGATGGCTTGATGGTTAAGGCACTGGACTGGGAGTCAGGAGATTTGGGATTGGTTCTCATCTCTGCCATAGAATTCCTATATGACTTTGGACAAGTTTCTTTCTCTGTCACAGTTTGTCATCTGTAAAATGGGATAATGCTACTTCCTATCTCCCACCCATTTTTTTGTCCATTTAGATTGTAAAGTCTTTGAGGCAGGGACTAGCTCTTACTATATGTATGCACCACACTTAGTATGATGGGGCTCCAAAGTTGGATGGCTCTACTATATTAGAAGTCACTGTTCATTATGGACTTCCAAAATACCTGTACACTCAGCTATTATTTCTTCTTTTTTTAGCTATCCATGTAATTCATAATTACAATAATTAAAAATAATACTTGGCATTTACATCATGTTTTTAGCCATACATCTCAAAGAGGTTTCCCAAAGGCGGTATTCATTATTATTAGCCCCATTTTATAGGTGGGAAAACCAGGGCACAACTAGGATTAAGTAACTTGACCAAGATCACACCGGGAGTCTGTGGGAGAGCCAGGAAAAGAATTCAAGTCCCTAACTCCTAGTCCAATTTCCCTATCCTCTAGCTCACCCTGATCCATCTTTAGACAATCAGCTCCTAGGTGCAGTGATTCTCTGTCTTCTTGTCTTTTCACAATTTGTGCTACATATGTACATAAATAATTAAAAAGCCCATTGGGTTTGGTAGCTATAAAGTCAACTGCACCAAATCTGAACTCATGGCAGTGAGCCCTGTGCACCAGAGTCTCAGCCCAGTTAGGCATCCTTTGTGTTGTTCCAGTGACATACATCAGGCAAAAAATCGGTATAAAGGAATACCTAGATAGTATGGAGCTGCTGTAGCCAATTCCAGGGAACTCTTATCTTTCAGCCCCCACCATAGGATGCATGGTGTTTAACATTACAACTTGGAGCAGTCCTGAGACTCGAAGTTATGCCTGAGGACCAGGCTAGCCCTCAGAAGCCACTGGATTTGGGAGGTGTGAAAGTGGTTAAAACTAATCTTCATGCCCACTTGTACCCAAGTTGCATTAAGCCCACAAGGGCCAGTCCCAAGGATCTGGTTCTGTGTGTACATTTCATTATATGGAGTGAAATCCTGGCCCATAGAAGTCAACTGGAATTTTGCCATTGACTTCAATGGGGCCAGGATTCCACCCACAAGGATGAAAATTCAAGTGGAAACCACAGGGGATTAAATGCCTTGGTGAGAAATATGTGTTTGCATTAGAGGGCACAATGGGATAGAATTAAGATCTTATCATCATCATAAAGGCCACTGTGAAGGGAAGGAACAAATGTGATTGAAACCCATTGGGGGAGAACATAAGTGACCTTAAAAATCACAATATTCTATTACTAAAACTGAGGTATAGCATATCATTAATACTGTGAGCTGCCCTTGTCCTTTATAGTAATGGTTTTAAGGAAATTATACAGAGCAATTCTATTCCTTTGCAACAATAGAAAGCCATGAATTATATTATGTTAAATTGTCCTTTGACAAAAACAAGGAAGAACCACATTTCCCAGCAATTCCAAATGCTGTTTATTCTTAAATGCCACACTTAGGGAGGCTTTTAATCCCAAAGTTTAACATTAGTTTACCCAGATAGATAAAAAAGGTGCAAAATACTGGCGCTCCCTTCCTCCAATCATCTTTTTATTAGCGTATACCACGTATTGAAAATGTGCTGTATTAAATGCCACAGTAATCCATTTAAGATAGCTGAGAAGTGGCAGGGCTTTCTTAGCTGGAGGCTCTTAACCTCTGGAATTTGTTCTTCCTGGTAGCCCATCAAAACCTAGCTCTCAATTCCTTTGTGGTGCGATACATCGCCTGATCCAAAGCCCATTGAAGTTAATGGGGGCCAAGACAGCTCATTTATTTCATTTAATTAACTGATTTTGGCTATTTCTTAGTCTTTCATATTGGCAATAATATTTTACAAATATTTCTTATTCTTTGCAATTAAAGTCCTCTCTGTCAAAGTAATGGGTACTACTAAAATTACTAAAATACATAAGGTTTCAGAGTAACAGCCGTGTTAGTCTGTATTCGCAAAAAGAAAAGGAGTCCTTGTGGCACCTTAGAGACTAACCAATTTATTTGAGCATGAGCTTTCTGATGAAAGTGAGCTGTAGCTCACTTTCATCAGATGATGAAGTGAGCTGTAGCTCACGAAAGCTCATGCTCAAATAAATTGGTTAGTCTCTAAGGTGCCACAAGGACTCCTTTTCTTTTTAAAATACATAAAAAGCTGAGCTTTTGCCGGGACAGGGGAGAAATCCTGGCCCTCCTGACATCAATAGTAAAACTCCCATTGAACATAAGAACCACCATCCTGGGTCAGACCAAAGGTCCATCTAGCCCAGTATCCTGTCTTCCAACAGTGGCCAATGCCAGATGCCCCAGAGGGAATGAACAGAGCAGGTAATCATCAAGTGATCCACCCCGTCACCCATTCCCAGCCTCTTGTAAACAGAGGCTAGGGACACTGACATTGACTTCAGTAGCCCTCGGGATTTCCACCCAGGGTTCCTGAACAAGCTGGCATCACTTGCAACTCCTTTCCAAACCAAACCAAATTTTAAGCTGATGTATTTTGGTGAGACTTGCTGTCTTTAGGTTTTCAAAATATTTAAAGTTTCCTAATGAGGAGCCACCATATGTATTTTGAATACGGCCAGGCTAAAATACAGCGCTGCACAAACTCATTTTTGAGCTGTATTTTATTACAAGACTCTTCAGCAAACATGGCTTATGACGGGGAACATGAGAGTCTCGGCTCACTGAAGTCTAGGCTCAACGGGATTCAGTGATTCACATATTTTGGACCAAATTCTGTCCCTATTTGTGGGTGTGGCATGCCCTACACATACAGAAATTGCCACAGTCTCAGGCCTGGTCTACACCTAAAACTTAGGTCAATTTAGGTGAACATTGCTCAGCGGTGAGAAGAAATCACACTGACCTAAGCCCCTAAAATCATACAGACCTAAGCCCCTATGTAGACACCGCTTGGTCAATGGGCCTATCTACTGCCTCTCAAGGGAGGGAGATTTACATTGATAGAAAATTCCTTATATTCCTGAAGCAAGTGTCTGTACTATAGCACAGAGGTGGGCAAACTATGGCCCACGGGCCATATCCAGCCCGCGGGACCGTCCTGCCCTGCCCTTGAGCTCCCGGCTGGGGAGGCTATCCCCTGGCCCCTTCCCTGCTGTCCCCCCTCCCCTGCAGCCATGCCACCACACTGCCAGTGCTCTGGGTGGTGGAGCTGTGCACTCCTGCCAGGCAGTGCAGCTGCGTGTCTAGCTCTGGCCAGGAAGCGCAGCTACCAGACATGCTGCTCTGAGCAGCACGGTAAGGGGGCCAGGGCCGGGGGGTTTGGATAAGGGGCAAGGGGTCCCGGGGGGCAGTCAGGGGACAGGGGGGAGGTTGGATGAGGTGGAGGTTCGGGACGAGGGGGGCGGTCAGGGGACAGGGTGGGTTGGATAAGCGTGGGTGTCCCAGGGGGCCTGTCAGGGGTCGGGGGTGTGGATAGGGGTCGGGGCAGTCAGGGGACTGGGAGCAGGGGAGCTGGATAGGGGGTGGTGTCCCAGGGGGCAGTTAGGGTCCCGGGGTCCCAGGAGGGGGTGTTTAGGGGACAAGGAGCAGGGGGGGTTAGATGGGTCGGGGGTTCTGAGGGGGGTGGAAAGTGGGAGGGGGCAGATAGGGGGCTGGGGCCATGCTGTTTGGGAAGGCACAGCCTTTCCTACCTGGCCCTCCATACAGTTTTGCAACTCCAGTGTGGATCTCGGGCCAAAAAGTTTGCCCACCCCTGCTATAGCACTACAGTGGCATAACTGCAGGGCTGAAGCTATGCTGTAATAGGGCTTATTTTATCATGGTACCCTTAGTGTATGGGACAGAGAATGCAGAGAGGACAGCAGGAGGACTGCACAACCCCGCCCCATACACTGTGCCAAGCAGCGATCCATGGTAATTCTTTCTGCAGCTCCTGGGGTTCCCTCTCCCAGACCTGCGGGGAGATGCTGCAGAAAGGTTCACCTCTGTTTTTCCAGGCCAGGTGTTTCGGGAAGGGAAGGAAGGAACAGAGCTGCCCTGAGCTGCTGGGTTCATTCTGCTCCCTCCTCCCACTTCTGCTCCTGTGAGAACAGCTTCGGCTCCTGAGCAGGTGTGGGCGTGAAGAGCTCTGCCTGCATCCTGAAGCAGCTCTGAGTGGTTGCTCTGCCCTGGGAAGTTGGGAAAGCTCCAGATCAGAAGGGGTTTTCTCCAGGCAGGGCTGTGATGTGCCCGCCTCAGTGACCCCGCTGGAGTGGTAGAAATTTTATTTGTGGTTCTGTGACTCCTTTCGATCTGTCGCACTTTAAACACTGGATTTGAGTGAGGGGATGGGAGGTCATAGGGTTACTGGATACATGACTTTATCAATCCACTGGCCTAAAACCATATATGGGGAGAGTGCCAAGGGACCAGATTCTATTGAAGCCTATGAGCTGTAATAGCGGCTGCACTGGATCTGTATGTCCCATCCCCCAGAGAGAGAATTCACATACTCATAAACGTGCATGGAGAGCACCTGCACTAAGTCCTTTGAACCCAAGATAAATAACAAGCAAATGCAAGAGCATGAAAAACAGGGGCAGAAATTTAATAGGCCTCTCTTTGACTATAAGCCATAGTAAGAGGGGTCTAAAGAGATTAAATATCCCCAAACCAATTGTTTTTTGCACAGGAAATATGATAGACCCCCTAGTAGAATGCAAAGGACTAGTATTTTAGTGTCTAATTTATACTGAACTCTCAATGAAACGAGATTGTTCATATTTTGTCTGAATGTCTGATTATTTCACAGTATGGCATGGAAGCTGGTAGTCATACGATATATTTGTAGTATTTTTACAACTGCTCTCTGCCAACCCAGGAACTCTGCTGGCACTCGAAGACTTAAAAGTAACATGAAACTACTGATAATTCTAAAAAACAATTATTCTAACAGTCAGTATTAGTTGGAATGCTAATTTCTTATTTGCATTTTCCTAAGGTTTTCCATTTGAGGATCTCAGATACTATTGTAATAAGTGCGGTATAAGGATCTATATGGAATAGAATTATTACATACATTAATAAACTGAGCGTTACAACTCGCCTCTGAGGTAGCTAAGTAAAATATCTACTTTACCTTCTGTGCCTCGGTAAACCTTGTTGTGTGTATTTAAATATGTGAAAGACCTGCATGGTACACAACCAAACACTACTCCTGGATTTGATAGTGATCAATGAACGGCATGCAAGGGTTGCTCTTTTTGAGAGTTTCTTTCACATCGTGATTTTATGTCATCAAGATATGGCATGGGGACATGATCATGTTGCATCAAAAAATAATGTCACAGCACGTATGGAACAATGATGAAGACAAAGACAAGCAGCTCAGTAGAAAGGATGAATATTAATAATATTATGGAGGAAGACACTACAAGATTTAGGAGATTCTGGACCTGAGAGAAAAGAACAGAAAGAAGTTGAAGATAACACCCAATTACTTATGTTTTTCTACTGTGCTCATAACCATGGTATGGAAATATCTGATGTGGTAGTGATGTTGGGAGATGAGAAATCATGAGTGATAAATCCCTTTAGTCAGAGAAGAAAGCTTGGAAAGAAAATTGAGACATTCTGGTTTGGACCTATCTGACAAATCAAGCCATGGTATAATTGTCGTAACTTTAGTGGAATTATACCCAAAATGAATTTGGCCCATTGAGGACTGCTACCGGATTACCAGATAGCATCTGAAAAGCAAAACTGAAGAAGTCAGCGATATAGAGGTAGTTTTAAGAGTTATCTGCATAGAAATATTAGCTGAAATCACTGAGGTGGATGAAATCACCTGTAGAAAGTGTTTAAAGAAGTGAGATGAGGGGAATGAGCAGAGGGCAGTATACCAAGGAGGGGAAGTTGGTAGGATGAAAAGCTACCGAAGGAGGCAGTGATTAAAGTCGGGAGACCCAGAACAGAGTCACAAAATTTGGGGAAGAGAGCAAGTCGAGGAAGAAATTATCCATAAGGTTGAAAGTTCCTTCACATAAAACAAAAAAAATCAGTTGAAATCCCAAGATTTTTAATGGGACTGCTGATTGCTGATCAGATTTACATTAAAATTTTCTGATGAAAACCAGTATGTTGACTTAATTATCAGCCTAATCCTATTTAAAACAGCCAACATGCATCATTGTGAATCCCCGAATCAGCACTGACAAGGGAAACAATGACAAACCATCAACTAAAGTGACACTATTTTTTAAATACACAATTCTAACATCAGCAGAAGAGTCCTTCTTTTACCACCTTTGAAAAATGTCAACCGCATGTTAGTCATGGTGGGCAAAGAAGAGCCTTTCCTCTCTTCAACTGAGCATTATTTTGATTTTCTCTATCTTTTCAAGGTAATGGCCAGCTTTCTCTGCTTATTTTAGTTTAATCAGATGAACCAGAGCTTATTGAGAGAAAAAGGAGGAAAAATATTTCTAGCTAATATTTGCACTCTGCTGCCCCATATCTTGTTTTAAACCCTTTGTAGGCTACATTCTGATCTCAGTTACAACAGTGTTCTCTCACTGCACCTGAAGGACAAGTGATTTTCATCCCAGGAGTGTCACAAGCACCAGTACTGCCCAATGATCCAACGTGGCTTCTCTGTGTCTCCTCAAAAGCATCTAAGCGCTTTCCTTTAGAATTTGCACACTGGAAAGTGTTGATTTTTCAGCTATTTCAGTGTTAAAATGCAAGGTTCTGCTCTACTCCTCTTTTAAATCAGAAACTCAGAGGCAGAACATGAAGCGTTTGCAGCCAGCTGATCCTTATTATTCTCTAAGGCAAGAGTCGAAAGAACAGACACACTCGCTTCCACAGAAATGCAGGGGAGAAAAAAATCCCTGTGTTAAGCATTTGCCAAAACTTACCGGTTGTCTCAGCCGGCAGAGCCAGTTCTTCCAGAACAGCGCCTTGAACTGGTGAACAGAACGCCCCATATTGCTGTGTCTTTTTCCCCAGCCACTTAAAGAGTGGGTATTTAAAGACCTTTAACTCTTAGTCACCTGACCAGGGACTAGTTAATTCCAGCACCAGGAAAAGGTGCGAGAGGTGTGTCTGTTTAGGAAGAAAAGATTAGATTATGTTTCTGCCTTTTGTTCTGTATTCACCAAGGAATCTTTCTACTTGCTGCTCCATGTGATGAACAGCAAGTGGATGCTTTTATATAAATGCCTTCAGGGTGTTTTAGTATGCACTTGCTTTTACTTTCGAGAAACAGACATAACTGCAAACCATTACAATAAACAGCATACATTTAACATTAGATATTTAAGTCTCGTTTCCATTTTCATAGCTAGGTTACTTTTCCACCCCAGGCTCTGGCCACAATGGTTTGGTCTCCATTTCCCTGCTTGGGGCTTCAGGCTCTGGCCCCTAGCTCTGGAGCTTTGGCCTCCAACCCTGGTTTCCAGCACCCAGTTCTGGCTACGGGGCTTTGGGCACTGACCCCCAGCTCTGGCCGTGCGTCTCACCCACCCCCAACACTCCTGGCCTTTGCAGTTATTGCTATTTCAACTGAACAAAGAATGGTTGTTTGTGTGTGTGTGTGCGTGCTGGGGGGAGGTGTGTTATAGGAGAACAGCGGCTGAGGGAGGTGTGAGAATAATAGTGTGTAGTAACACTGGGGAGAAAGCCAGAGCAAAGGTGGACAAGCCTGTAGCTAGAGAATATATTCAGATAGATCTTTATTCATTTATTTATTTCTGTGGTTTCTCTTAATTCATTTTTCAGCACAAGCTACTACTTTGTATGTGATGTAGAATATGTAGCTGTAAACATCTAACAGTGGGTTATTCTTTCAAATGAACTTGTTATGACTGAATGTCAAACTTTCACATTCAAACCAGCACAATCTAAGTCATGACCAGAGCTAAATTAACTCTCCTCTGAGCTAGGGGCTATTAGATTTTGTGGGGCCCCTATATACAAGTCTTTTTCCTAATTTAAAACAAAATGATCACAATTATGGCATTGAGACTATTAACCTGCCAATACAGCAGGGCTCAGGCAAGCTGCCTGCCTGTCTGTCATAGCCCCACGCAGCTCCTGGAAGCGGCCGGCTGCTGGCACATCTCTGTACACCCCTGGAGGGAGGGGGAACAGTGTGTCTCCGTGCACCGCCCGCAAGCGCCACCCCTACAGCTCCCATTGGCTGGTGCTGGGAGT
Source organism: Eretmochelys imbricata (assembly GCF_965152235.1). NCBI lineage: Eukaryota > Metazoa > Chordata > Testudines > Cheloniidae > Eretmochelys > Eretmochelys imbricata. Next base: position 168,408,374 of record NC_135573.1, read on the forward strand.
GGGGGCAGCACTCGGAGCTGCCTTCCCCCACCACCAGGGGCCGCAGCGACGTGCCAGCAGCCAGCCAGCCGATTCCAAGAGCGGCATGGGGCCACGGCACGCTGGCAGCCTGCCTGAGCCCTGGTGCACTGAGGCCCCAGGCTGCAGCCCCTAAAGCCCCTGTGTTAATCCGGCCCTGGTCAAAACAAGTTTAAATTTTAAAATAAAATAATTGATTGAGCCTCAGCAGCTCTTTCATTACAAATTAGATACTTCCTAAAACTAGCGTGAAGGACATACATTTACTGGGCCTTTGGGTTTTTTTCAGGAACATGAGAGCAGTTCAGGAAGAGACAACAAAAACTAATCCAAACTAAAAATGTTAGGACATTTTAAACATTTATTTCATGTCTACACAAAACAAGTATTATATTAGCCATGGACATGGACCCCAGATTTTAAAACACCTGAACTTATTTTTGAGAGAGAGAGAGAGTGTGCAAGCGAGCTGTAAAACAATGAAAATAAGGTTTGTCAGTTTACCATATTTTACATTAATTTTTTTCGTCACATTCACACAAAGAAATTATATTTGTGCATGTTCGCAGTGCTGTTTGCTCTGTCCATAGAGCCACCACCTTATCCTCCCTCAGTTCCCTCCTCAGAACTTGCTTCTACACAGGGGCATGTGCAGGAATTTAAATTCCACCGCATTTGGAGGGGCACCTTCTGTACCTCTGCTGGGGCCCCAGGACCGAAGGAGCTCGCTCTCCCCGCCTGAGCTTGGGGCTGGAGGAGCTCTCGTGCTCTCCCCACCAGGGACCTGGGGCCTGGAGGAGCTCTTGCACTCTCCCCACTGGGGCTCTGGGAACCTCTCGTGCTCTGCCCGCAAGGGCCCCTGGGAGCAGAGGAGCAATCATGCTGTCTCTGCCGGGGCCCAGAGATGCTCTGTCAGCTCCTGCCAATTATTGGGGGAGGGAGCATGCACCTGCTTCCCCTCTTGCACATGCCCCTGCTTCTGTTGCATGCACAGAACTACCATCAGATAACATTTAAGTAGATGACAAGTTGTGATCATTGTTTACGGCTGGCAAAGAATTGCACACACAGCTATCCTATTTGTTGTTATGTTATCCTTCTGTTGCAGTAGCCAGGCAAGGTACTAACAAACTTCAACAGACTTTAAAAAATAAAGTGGAAACCTCTTTTCCAAGCTGCTGCTGCTGCTGCACTCTCAGTAGCTCTCCCTCAGCCTCTTCAGCTCCTCCCCCTCCTTCCTGTTTCCTGTCTTTTCAGACACCCAACAGCCAGTGCTCCCAATTCTAATAATTACAAGCAACATCTAAACACCACATTCCCTCCTCTCTTAAGAAACTCTCCCAATTACAAAAAAAGCTTGTTCTAACCACAGGAACAAATAGGAAACAAGTCACTATACTGTTGACAGAAATATTACACTAAAAACACTGTAGATACTATATAACATAGTCTCCAGTCCAGACAGGTGATCGTCTGGGTCTGACAGGCCGTCTCTCAAGCCCCAGTTCCAGTGCAATGTCTTCTTGTGTTGATACTATGGTGAAGTCATCCAATGCAGACGAGGTGTTGGCATAATCTCCTCTTGGTGCATAAGCAGGTGCAAGACAAGAAGCATGCCATACCCGCCCATCAGAAAGTCGAGAGGTGTAAGGTCCTTTCTTCTCTATGATTTTAAGAGGAGTTGTGAATTTATGGTCCCCTTTGTGTAAAATTCCAGGTTTTCATATTCTAACGAAGGAATCACACTGAAACTTTGGTTCCTTAGCATCCCGCCACTTGTCTGTGAAAGCCTTATACTTTGCTTGGTTCTGTTCAACTGTTTTTCTCACATCATCTTCGGGTGGGGCATCAGATCGTGCCTTTAACAATCCAGCAATGTTCAGTTTAGTATTCATCTGTTTCCCATGCAGTAACTCTGCGGGTGATCTTTGCGTTGGGGCATGTCATGTAGCCTGGTATGCTTGCAAGAAATCAGTAGTAAAGGTTATCCACAGTCGCCCTTCCAGTTTAAAGAAAAGGAGTACTTGTGGCACCTTAGAGACTAACAAAGTTATTTGAGCATAAGCTTTCGTGAGCTACAGCTCACTTCATCAGATGCATGCAGTGGAAAATACAGTGGGGAGATTTTATATACACAGAGAACGTGAAGCAATGGATGTTACCATACACACTGTAACAAGAGTGATTAGGAAAGGTGAGCTATTACCTGCAGGAGAGAAAAAAAAAACCTTCTGTAGTGATAATCAAGGTGGGCCATTTCCAGCAGTTGACAAGCACATGTGAGGAACAGTGTGGTGGGGGGAAGGGGGAAAACATGGGGAAATAGTTTTGCTTTGTGTAATGACCCATCCACTCCCAGTCTTTATTCAAGCCTAATGTAATGGTGTCCAGTTTGCAAAGTAATTCCAGATCAGCAGTCTCTCATTGGAGTCTGTTTTTGAAGTTTTTTTGTTGAAGAATTGCGACTTTTAGGTCTGTAATTGAGTGACCAGAGAGGTTGAAGTTTTCTCCGACTGGTTTTTGAATGTTATAATTCTTGACGTCTGATTTGTGTCCATTTATTCTTTTATGTAGAAACTGTCCGGTTTGGCCAATGTACATGGCAGAGGGGCATTGCTGGCACATGATGGTATATATCACATTGGTAGATGTGCAGGTGAACGAGCCTCTGATAGTGTGACTGATGTGATTAGGCCCTGTGATGGTGTTCCCTGAATAGATATGTGGACACCGTTGACAACGGGCTTTGTTGCAAGGATACGTTCCTGGGTTAGTGTTTTTGATGTGTGGTGTGTGATTGCTGGTGAGTATTTGCTTCAGGTTGGGGGGCTGTCTGTAAGCAAGGACTGGCCTGTTTAGCCATTTGAAAACTCTCTTTCAAACTTCTGTTAAACTGTTCGATTTCCCCATTGGCTTGAGGGTAGTACAGGGATGACCTTCTGTGTAAAATGTTCCTCTCGGCTAGAAAAGTTTCAAACTCCAAGGAAGTAAATTGACTACCATTATCTGAAACCAGTTCTTTGGGGTTACCTTCCCTGCTAAAAACTGAAGAGAGGAACTTAATTACTGTAGCAAAGAGATTTGTGATGTAAACGCTACCTCAGACCATTTACTGAGATAGTCTATTAAAGTGATGGCACAATGGCAGTCAATTGAAGCAGTGTCAAAGGGTCCTACAATATCTATCGCCACTTTTTCCCATGCAGATTCAGGAAGCGGGAACAGGCTGTAATGAAGGGGTACATGTCACTGCTGTCTTATCATGTATTTGGCAAGTGACACACGATTTTATGAGTGCTTCAATTTGAGAGTCCATCCCTGGCCACCAATACAGATCCCACAGTCGTTTGGTTCTGACAATTCCTTGATGAGTCTCGTGTGCCAGGTGTATGAGTTTCGACTGTAATTCTTCTGGCACAAGTAGCCGGTGTGTACCTCGTAGCACACAGCCATCAAGCAAGAAAGTTTATCCCGAACTCTAAAATAAGGCAGCAAAACTGGGTCAAGGTTTTTAGGGTTACTGGGCCATCTTTGTCCGAAATTCACATAGTTTTTGTTGAATTGGACACGCTGAAGAAGCAGCTTGAAATTGTTCTCTTGTAACTGCAGTAAGAGTGCTTGTAATAAGCGCAACTACTACATCCTCATCCTCCGGTGGACCATCTGGTGAAGGCAAAGGCAGGCGAGAAAGGCAATCAGCTACCACATTTTGGTTTCTAGGCTTATATTCCAGTTCATAATTGTCATAAATATAAAGGGAAGGGTAAACCCCTTTAAAATCCCTCCTGGCCAGAGGAAAAATCCTCTCACCTGTAAAGGGTTCAGGAGCTAAAGGTAACCTCGCTGGCACCTGACCAAAATGACCAATGAGGAGACAAGATATTTTCAAAAGCTGGGAGGAGGGAGAGAAACAAAGGGTCTGTGTCTGGCTGTGTGATGCTTTTGCCGGGGACAGAACAGGAATGGAGTCTTAGAACTTAGTAAGTAATCTAGCTAGGTATGTGTCAGATTATGATTTCTTTAAATGACTGAGAAAATAGCTGTGCTGAATAGAAGTAATATTCCTGTCTGTGTGTCTTTTTTGTAACTTAAGGTTTTGCCTAGAGGGATTCTCTATGTTTTGAATCTAATTACCCTATAAGGTATTTACCATCCTGATTTTACAGAGGTGATTCTTTTTTACTTCTATTAAAAGTCTTCTTGTAAGGAAACTGAATGCTTTTTCATTGTTCTAAGATCCAAGGGTTTGGGTCTGTGGTCACCTATGCAAATTGGTGAGGATTTTTACCAGACCTTCCCCAGGAAGTGGGGTGCAAGGGTTGGGAGGATTTTGGGGGGAAAGACGTGTCCAAACTACGTTTTCTCAGGAACCCAGATAAAGTTTGATGGTGGCAGTGGAAGTCCAGGGGCAAAGGGTAAAATAGTTTGTACCTTGGGGAAGTTTTAACCTAAGCTGGTAAAAGTAAGCTCAGGAGGTTTTCATGCAGGTCCCCACATCTGTACCCTAGAGTTCAGCGTGGGGAAGGAACCTTGACAATAATTGAAAGAGTAGTCTTGCAGACCATCTAGCAATACGATATCCTGCTCTTCCCAGTCCTTTCGTGGTGAGCAATGTCGTCAAAGGGCTGTGGTCTGTGTGCAACTTGAACGTGCGGCCCCACAGGTAAATTCTCCATTTTTCAGTAGCCCAGACACAAGCAAGTGGTTTTTTTTCGACTGGAGAATATTTTCTCTCCACATTACTTCATGTCCTTGAAGCAAATGCAACAGTCCTCTCTGTGTTGTCCTCATGAAGCTGTGTGAGGACAGCCCCAAGTCCACAATCAGAAGCATCAATAGTTACAATTGTGGGCAATGCAGGACTGAATAGTGCAGGTACTGGATTATGTACAATCAGGTCTTTCACAGTTTCAAAACTAGCTTGTGCATCTGTTGTCCACACTAAGGTTGAACTTCCCCATAGTAATTCTCGTAACGGTTCAATGACAGAAGCATAATTGGGAATGAATTTTGCATACCAGGAGGTAAGACCCAAGAAGGAACGTAAGGTTTGCAAATCTGTTGGAGGAGGAGCATTTGAAATTGCCAGGATATGAGCCAGATTAGGTTTTAGTCCAGCCTGTGAAATTGTATGCCCCAGAAAGGAGAGTTCAGTTTGTCTAAACTTGCATTTGGACCTATTGAGCTCAAGGCCTGCTTTGCTGATGCAGTTTAGTACAGACTACAGGTTATTGTCATGATCCTCCGAAGTATTTCCAAACACGATAATATCATCCAGATAGCACTGAACTCCATGTTGATTCTTCAAATCAATGACATCATTTTTGGAAGGCACTTGGTGCAGATGCGAGACCGTATGGAACATGTTTAAAACGTAATAGTCCCTCGTGTAATAAATGCTGTGAGGTCTCTGCTATCTTCATGCAACATAACGTGGTGGTATGCGCTCTGCAAATCAAGAGTAGAAAACATCTTTGCTCCATGGAGTTCTGCAAATACTTCTTCTATGTGAGGAAGAGGATGGCTGTCAATCAAAATAGCTTTATTTGGCTCCCTTAAGTCCACACAAAGGCGAACGCCTCCACACTTCTTCTGCGTCACTACTATAGGTGAAACCCATACTGAGGAGTTAATCTCTTCAATAATGTCCTCTTGAACAAGTTTTCTAAGTTCCTCTGAAACAGCGTCCCTGACTGAAAATGGTAAGCGCCGTAACTTCTGTCGTACAAGTATCACATTATTCTGCATTTTAACTTTATGCAGAAACCCATAAGCACAGCTGAGTTTCTCCTCAACCTGGTGTTGGGTCCCAGCTGAAACTGGTGTGTGTACCGCAAGAGTGCTTTGTTGAGGAAGATCAATTCATCCATTAACTACCCTGAGATTTAAAGCAGCCAATAAATCTCTGCCAAGCATAGGAGTGCCTTTGTGGACAACGTAGAACGCTGCAGTTACAGAGCAATTACCAAAAGTAACTATTGCTGGCAGGCAGCCATGTCCTGGAATATGGTTTTTCAAATAGCACACCAAGTGAAGCTTGGGTTCAGTAAGAGGCACATCTCTAAAGTAATGCAAATAGATGGAATCAGGTAGTATAGATACTGCTAAGCCAGTGTCCAACATTCGCTGAATAGAGTGTGATTTCCCTGAGGGTATGGCAGAAACGTTTACAGTGCACTTTATTGGTTCTGGAATATGTGCAGTAGTGATTTTGTCCACACTCAGCACAGTAACATCTGGTATTGTAACTGCATGCACCTGTTGGTTGAACTGGCTGCTGAGACATACTTCAACAGAATGTCCAATCTTTTTGCAATGATTGCACTGAGCTACTTTTGCCAGACATCCTGTGTAGCTTGCAAGGTGTTGTGGGGATCCACAGCAAAAGCATGCTTTTACTGTATTTTGAATTTGCTGATTTGGTGGTTTTTCATTAGTTTTCTTCTTGCAATTGTTTATCTGCAGTGATAGTGAACTTTTCTGCAAAGGAGTCACAGCCTGGACTGTGCCTCCAGTATCCATGCTCATTATTTTGGCTTCACCGGTAGCTGACTCAATCTGGGTTGCAATGGTTATTGCTTTTTCTAGTGTAAGTTGTGGTTCTAGAAGTAAACTTTCTCTTACATGAAGCATGGTTGTTTTCTCAATGAGCTGGTCTCTAATCATCTCATCTGCCATATTCCCAAAGTCAAAAGTTACAATCAGATTCCTCAGGGAAGCAATATACTGCATTATAGTCTCCCCTGGTTTCTGTTCACACTGGCGAAATCTGTAGTTATTAGCTACTACATTCACTTCTGGTACAAAAAAGTTCTTTAATGCCATAAGTGCAGTCTCGTATTTATCGTCTGCAAGGGCAAAAGTGTAAAATATACGCTGCCCTTCTGTTCCAAGGCAGTGGATTAGCAGAGCACTCTTTCTTACTTCAGAAATCTCTGTAGCACTGATTGCAAGCAGATAAGTCTCAAACATATGGATCCAGGCAGTAAAAGCAATTGGATGCTCATCTGGGCTTTGTAGAAAGGGTGCAGGTGGGTTCAGAGGCAGAAGATTCATCCTCGTCACCAAAATGTTGTAGTAGCCAGGCAAGGTACTAACAAACTTCAACAGGACCTTATTTTTTAAAGTGAAAAAGCTTCTTTTCCAAGCTGCTGTTGCACCCTCAGTGGCTCTCCCTCAGCCTCTTCAACTTCTCCCCCCCCTTCCTGTTTCCTGTCCTTTCAGACACCACACCTTCACACCCCTCCTGCCCACACATGACCTTTATCTTCTTGTCTCATGCTGTTGTTACATCTTTCCTTTGAGTTTCTACGTTCTTTGGGGCTTGGAATATTATTTATATGTTTGCATAGAGCCAGAATAATCAGGTTCTGACTTATTGAGGACTGTAGACACTAGCACAACAGAAATACTAATATTTGTCAAGGTTGTGATCACACAGCTCTGCCTGTCTTGTTTGGTTGATTGCCCCAGTGCTAAGAGGCTTTGTTCATGCTGTGGGGAAAGTGCTTTACTTCTCCAGAAAAGTCCAGCAAACATATTTGTGCTGCCTACTATAGTCCTGCGTGGGACTATTTTTTTTTTTAATCCCACTCCTGTCCCACCCTGCAACTCCCACTCGCTCCCACATTCTTTGTCGAATTTTTGTCCTGCTCCTGCTATTATGGCAGCGGGATATAAATTCAACACACAATGCGGGTCAGAGTAGGAGTGGGTATTGTGGGGCAGAATGGGAGTGGGACTAAAAAATAGTCCCCCACATGCTGCAAACAAGATGAATGCCCTGGCCAGCAGCTGTCACTCTCTGGCCACCCAGCTGTGAAGGCAGTGCCGTCACCAGCAGCAGGCCCATCAAACCCAGTATCCTGTCCTCTGACAGTGGCCAATGGCAGGTGCCCCAAAGGGAATGAACAGACAAGTTATCATCAAGTAATCCATGCCCTGACACCCAATCCCTATTTCTGGCAAAGAGAGGCTAGGGACACCATTCCTACCCATCCTGGCTAATCGCATCCACTTAATGTGCAGCAGCAGTCAAAAAAGCGAAAAGAACATTGGGAATCATTAAGGGATAGATAATAAGACAGAAAATAACATTGCCTCTATATAAATAGATGGTACACCCACATCTTGAATACTGTGTGCAGATTTGGCCTCCTCATCTCAAAAAATATATTGGAACTGGAAAAGGTTCAGAAAAAGGCAACAAAAATTATTAGGGCTTCCGTATCAGGAGAGATTAATAAGACTGGAATTATTCAGCTTGGATAAGAGACAACTAAGGGGGAATATGATAGAGGTCTATAAAGTCATGACTGGTGTGGAGAAAGTAAATAAGGAAGTGTTTCACAAGAGCTAGGGGTCATGAAATGAAATTAATAGACAGCAGGTTTAAAACAAATAAAAGGAAGTATTTCTTCACACAACACACAATCTACCTGTGGAACTCTTTGCCAGAGGATGTTGTGAAGGCCAAGACAATAAGAGGGTTCAAAAAATAACTAGATAAATTCATGGAGGATAGGTCCATCAATGGCTATTAGCCAGGCTGGTCAGGGATGATCCCTAGCCTCTGTTTGCCAGAAGCTGGGAATGGGCAACAGGGAGCGTATCACTTGATGATTACCTGTTCTGTTCATTCCCTCCGGGGCACCTGGCATTGGCCACTGTCAGAAGACAGGATACTGGGCTAGATGGACCTTTGGTCTGACCCAGTATGGCCGTTCTGAAGTATGGTCCTACCTGGAAACCAAGGTCTGGCTTGAAGTAAAGGGCCATGAGGAAACGTGCCAAGTCAGCCAACAACTACCCTAGGTAGCACTGTAATCCTGGGGCAGGACTGGAGGTGGTTCAGAGAGATCCTACAGTGATGGAGCAACAGCCACCGCACAGACACAATCCCAGTTCTGAAAGTGAAGGGGCTCATGGGCTGAGAGGATACAGAGAACCTGGACAAGACCCTCAGGCCAGGCAGAGATCCCGGTGTCGCACCCTGTGGAGACCCCAGACAAGATGGGCCATGAATGGTTGACAGACAATGGTGACTTCATACAGAGCCCCTGGAATACCAGACTATAGGCTGCATTTGAGAACAAGTAGCTACCCTGGAGGAGGAGGGGAGTGGAGACCAATGGACACCACAGAGCCCCCACTTCAAGATCCAGAATGAAAGGTTATACCGAGTGACTAGAGACATCCCCAAACCCAGGAAATGTTGCAGCAACTGCTAGATCCCAAAAAGTTCAGGTGGGGACTATTATGCCTGAACTACTTGGTACGTGGGCTGGACACTTATGGAGAGAGAAGATGCTGCAACGGGTAGTCCTCAGGTTTTTTGCCCAGGCATTCATAAGTAAGTCCACAATTTCTGTGCCTCATACCCCAAGTGACAGCTTACAGGCCCCCAAAGGATACCTAAGGCACCTCTGATCCCACTTCCTGTGGTGGGGGTACTGTTTGAACAGATCGGAATGGACTTGGTGAGGCCCTTAGAGAAGAGTGTATCTGTTTTTTGTACATACTTATAAATGTAGCCCATGACACCCAGTACCCTGAGACCATCCCATTACACACAACAAAGGCACCCACTTTAGTGAGAGATTTCATGAAGGTCTAGGAAAAGGTCAGAATATCAAGAGAGATCCTAATGGACAGGGGGTCCAACTTCTTGTCTAGGTTGATGAAAGAGATGTGTGTTACTGACAATCCGGGCCCTCTAGACATCTGTCTACCATCCACAGACCAACAGTCTGAAGGAACAATTCAACAGCACCCTGAAGTTGATGCTAAAGATATTCATTAGTGTCAACCTGTGACACTGGGACAGACTGCTACCAGCATTGTTATTTGACATACATTATTCCCCAAGCCTCTGTGGGATTTTCCCATTCCGAGCTCCTTTACAGGCAACAGCCCAAGGGGATTCTGGATCTCCTCTGGGAGACTGAGGGGGAGCAAGGCTCAGTGCCATATATACTACAACTCTGGGAGTGACTCAACATGCTAGGGGGATTTGCCAGGGAGAACTTGCTGAGCACCCAATAGACCCAAGAAATCCTATACAATCAGGGAGCCCAACTATGAACATTTGATCCAGGTGACTGAATACTACTGTTACTCCTGTCCTCAGAGTCAAAGCTCCTAACCCGGTTGCAAGGATTTTTTCACATGGTCCAGAGAGTAAGGCCTGTGGCCTATGAGATCCACCTGCCAGGGTGTCAGAAAAAAATGCAGAGTTACATCAACCTCCTGAATGCTTGGAAAGCCCAAAAAGTTTTGTTGATAGCTCTGTACTCCCCAGAACCACAACTGGGACCTAAAGTGGTGGCCCCACCAGACCCTATTCTCATATCAGTAGGGCCAAAACTCATCCCAGATCAACAGGCACAACTGAGTCAACTGTCCCAGTCCTTCCCTGTGATATTCTCAGAATGCCCAGGGAAGACAATCCTGACCCGCCACCACTCCAGGATATAAGGTGTAGGCACCCTTGCCAAAGAAATTGTGGAAGATGGTCCGTGAAGAACGCGAGGTGATGCTAGACCTAGGATTGTTGAAGAATCCCAGAGTGTATGGAGGACCCCATCACCCTAGTACCTAAGATGGATGACTTGATGAGGTTCTGCATCAACTTTAGAAAAGTTAATACCATCACTCACTTCGACACCAACCCCATGCCCCAGATAGATAAGCAACTAGAAAGGCTGGGGAATGCCGAATATATATCCTCCCCAGACCTAATGAAAGGATATTGGGAAATGCCCCTGACAAGGGTATCCAGGGAGAAGACAGCTTTTTCTACACTCTACAGCCTCTACCAGTTTGTGACCATGCTGTTTGGCCTGCAGGGAGCCACTGCCACCTTCCAACAACTGAGGAACCAGCCATTATGACCACTTGGCCAGTACACAGCCACATATATGTGTTTACAGCACAAACTGGAAGGACCACCTGCACCATCTCACTGCAGTATTTTGAGCCCTCAAGAAAGCAGGATTAACTGTTATCTCAGCTAAATGCCACTTGGGGCAAAGAGATGTGACCTACCTGGGGTACACTGTTGGATGGTGACAGTTACACCCCCTCGTGGGCAAGGTCCAATCACTGAGGATTTCCCAGCCACCTCAACCAAAAAACAGATACAACAGTTTCTTGGATTGGATTGCTTTGTACCCAATTACACCACAAAAGCTGCCCCCTGCCCCTGATCTCATAGAAGGCACAAGGCCACGGAGGGTGAAATGGTCAGAAGATTGTGAAAGAGCCTTCTAGGCTTTGAAGGACCAGCTGAGCTAGGGATCCATTCTCTGCCAGCCCAGTTTTACAAAACAGTTCGTCCTCCAGATTGATATTTCTTACGGGGCCGAGCTAGGGATCTGTTCTCTGTCAGCCCAGTTTTACAAAACAGTTCGTCCTCCAGATTGATATTTCTTAGGTGGGCCTCGGGGCCGTGTTATCCCAGGAGGTGGATGGCAAGGAACATCTGATACTGTACTTGAGCCAGAAGCTGTTCCCTCGAGAAACTATTGATTCAGTGATTGAAAAGGAGGCATTGGCGATAAAGTGGGCAGTCGAGGCGTTGAATATGACCTACTGGGAAATTCCTTTCAGGTGTTCTTGGCCCGCACCCCCTTTTGCTGGCTCGATTCAATGAAAGATACCAGTGCCTGGATTATGCGATGGTATCTCTCTCCGCAGCCTTATGACTTTCAAGTACTTTACTGCCCAGGGAAGGCACATGCGAATGCCGGTTTCTTCTCATGGGTGGGAGGGGGAAGAAAAGGAGGATGGACCACCACTAGATCCTAGCCTGAGGGGGAGGTTGTGTGATATAGTGTATCAACCCCACACCAGCTATGCAAGAGTTAAGGGCTTCTCTGGATGCAGGAAGCCACGCCCCCTCACCTCTGCTAGGCATGCTCCCAGTGGCAGGAGTGTTCAAAAGGCAGCAGCTCAACTCCATCTGGGATGACGGAGGAGAGCTGTTGGACACTAAAGCCTCCTGCTGGGAAGCCACCAGGTTTCCAAGCCACCACGTTCAAACTGCGTAGCCAAGCCACTGGAACCCCATTGACCATGGGAACAGAGGGAAACAACTCACTGTTGCCAGTGGAGGAGATTCCGGAGACGGAGCAGAGGGGAACGTAGGAGGGACTCCCCATGTCCAGCCCCTGACGATGCCAGAGGGACTGAGACAACAGTGGGAAGTGATCCAAGGAGTGCATTTGCCGTTTAGAGCTATCAAGCCCTAAGTCCTGTGGAAGGGCTCTGGTTTGGAACCCAGTGGAGTAGGCAGGCCTCGGGTTCCCTTAACCCACCTGTCCCTCTTGCCAGTGGGCAACACTACTCTGAGCTATTGCCATTACGTAAGGCAGCCTTTGAACTCTCACCAGCAGAACTGACGCTCCCCCAGAATGGTAGCCACTTGGAGGAGGAGCAGCCTTTAGACTCTCACTAGTGGGCAACACTACCTCAAGCTGTAACGGCCAGAGAACGCGGCCCTTGGACTCTCACCATTAGTCATCACACCTCGGAGTACTGCCACTGGGCAGTACTGCTGGTCTGGAGCAAACACCCAACCACCGACAGCATATACTAAGTACATGCTTGAGTCTAGCATATATGTAAAACTAACTGTGTGCATAAATGTTTTGGTATGTAAGTTTGTAACTTTAAGTTGGGACTACTCACAAACTTAGAGTTATAGAATCATAGAATTGTAAGACTGGAAGGGACCTCAAGAGGTCATCTAGTTCAGTCCCCTGCACTCATGGCAAGATTAAGTATTATCTAGACCATCCCTGACAGGTGTTTGTCTAACCTGCTTTTAAAAATGTATGGTTTTAAGTCTTCTGATGGGGTGGGACCTTTGTAAATTTTGTGAGCACAAATTTTGTTCATGAGAATGTTACTGGAAAGAGAAGTGCTGTGACTATTTGTGTAACTCAGTATTTGCAGGCAAGTATTTCTGAATATGTATGGCTTAGCAAGGGTACTCTAACCAAAAGTGTTCACATGGCCGTCCTGAAAAGTCGTGTGGATTTGGAAGTTATCCAGTCAGGCAGCAGACAAAATATCATGGGATTTAGCAGGCAAATTGTCTGAGTGGCAAATTATTAATAGTGATTTATCAAAACAACAGTTATGGTAAATAACTGATAGGCTAAAATATATTCAGATAAACCATTCATCAAATAAAATTAAACAAGCAAACGTGAAAAAGCTCTTTTTGCAGGTCATTCACAAATAGAAATTTAGCTAAAATAACTTAAATTGTTTGCTGTGAATAGTTCTCCCAGCTTTGTAGAGCACACAATTTATTTAATGTGCTGTAAAACTGTGTTACTAATAGTTTTATTCTACTTAATTGTGACTGTCAAAAGGATTTCTACAAATGATTGCAGAACCTCCAAAGGTTCTCTTTGGATAGCAGGCCCTTCTATTCCTAAGATCATAAATGCCCTTGTTAGACTTTGTACACCCTCACACATGCACACACGTGCACCCCAGAAATTAGTCTAAATCGGAATATTGGATCCAAAACTTTAGAAAATTGAGACATGACTATAAAATAAATATTCTGTGAGCTATGATACAAATGTTAAAGTTAAACATCGACTCGCTGCAAAAGGATATTATGGATAACACAGTGCTATGGAATTATTCCGGAGGACTTATAGCCAAAATGCCCTTTGGTCTTTTAAATGGTCTTATTTAGATGTGGAAAAAAACAAGTGGATATAATTAACATTCTGTTAGAGTTTGGTTGTTATAAATGTTCACTGACCTAGATATTTGCATTGTAATATACTAGGCATCCACACAAGAGAAAAAACCTCATTTACTCAAGAAATCTTAGATCTTTCTTACCTTATTTTCCCGTCATATCATCGTCAGCTTAATCGTTTCATTCTTACCTAGTGAACTCTTTTCCACTAAGAGCTTTTATTTTACTGATAGACACTTACAAAGTCTCTGATGAATATGCAGCCAAGAACCACCAAAAGTCTGTAGAGAGTTGTAGGGAATTGATTCCAGGGCAGCATGTGTGACAAATTATTATAATTAATAACTGGGCAAGTTATTTATGGTACTGTAAAAATATTAGAATTAAAAATAGTATACCTAAAAGAAGCAAATGCAAATAGACATGTCTATTAAAAATTAAGCAAAAGCTTGCAGTTCAGTGTAGAAAACAAATCTGTTTTGAATTCTTTTAGCAAGAAGTTTTAAGCCATATTGCTTCTACCCCTAGGGCCTTTTAGGATGAGCTTGGTTTCATCAGCTCAACATAAGGTCAGGCAGTATATTGTGCATCTAAGAACCTTATAAATATTTTTTCCTTAGGAACTGTGAGTTAAAGGAACTCAAAAGGTTAAACCAGAGAAACATTACTCATGAGCTAAATATATTGTATAGCTACAAAGACAGCTTAGTTAAGTGACTAGAGTGAACTGGAGCATTCTAGAAACACCAGGTCATTTACAGGTCAGGAGAAGATGATGTGTTTCATCTAATGCTGCCCTTATAACTGTCTGGAATGGAAAAATAAAATCTTTAGAATCAAATCTTTATAATGAATGAAGACAAAGAAGGGGGATCTGCTCCAGTTCTTGCTGGTAGCTGCTTAATTGTCCAAGATCCTATCTAGTCTAGGATTTAAGGGTGCATTGTTAGACTGTGTAGCATGTTCTAACCAATATGTTCTAAAAGTCCAGTGTAGATAAGGCAGTGTCTTCCTTAAAACGTTCTGGTATCCTTCTTAGCTTTAAAATACAAACAGCTTAGCACATTACAGCTAATGTACCTTTTCTACACTAAACTTTTAAAACATGTTAGTTAGAATGTGTTAGCTAACACACTTTCAAATCTTAGTCTGGATGAGGGCCAATACTCACAAATGCTGTTTGGTGGGGACGAATAAGGTCTAATAGTTTGAGGTGAGGACTGGGGTTCTGGATATTTAGGTAAAAGACAATATAGACTTGAAAAGAATTATTACTATATCAGCACTAATAACTGAGATGTATTCAACAAGAAATTCTCATCCTAGTAAAGTTATCTCCCCTAACTTCAGATATTCCAAATCAAGGGAGTGCTGCCAGATATTTAGGGCATTCCTAGAGGCATAAGATGGTGATATTTTTAGTAATTATGTCATAAATCACAATTAGTTATTTGGATATTATCAGTCAATAGGCACCTTTCATCATTGTGACATGTATCTTTGGCTTTTAGGGGCAGTTTGGAAACAATTGACCTAACTTTGACCCTCCTATTGCAGGTGTCCTTAAATGCATATAAAGAAACCAAAGTTATAGTGTGATCTTGCTCATGTGGACTTCCCTTTAGCAATATTAGTAGTAAATATTTACATTTCAAATCAGAGTTCTGCATGCCAAGAGCTTGCAAGCAATCTGCATCACCTTTTCTTGGTGATACTCACCTATCTTTCCAAAAAGAACGAAAGAAAAAAGGCTACTAGTTGAAAAGGACAAGGTGAAAAAATGGGATTTTTTTTTTAAATGGGGGATGTATTCATAGGTTAAATAAACAAAATACACCCTGATTCTCACAATAGAAACAGTGATTCATTTGAACTTCAGTCAGTTCTAGGAGTGTTCTGCTTATAATTTGAAAGGTTAAGAATCGGCTTTTGAAAACTCTCACAGAGACATATTCATAACTGACAAGAAGCATCTGGGATCAGGTTTCGGTGTTGTGCAAAACTGGCTTTGCCTGACTCTTTCTGCTGCTCCTTTTCCTGTGGAGTTTCAGTAGAATCACTACCCCCATCACCGCTAGAGCGACTTCTATAATTGTACCGGAGAGTTTCAGGTTTAACATTGTTCTGTTCAGTGACCTCCTTTCTCTCCATTACACAGCAGCCATCTGACTTTATTTTAGCTGTTGTTTAATTCATTATTCCCTTTCTGTACGCTGTGGTCTTTTATTAAAGAAAAATATCTGATTGCAGTTATTTTGACTTTTCATTATTATGGACAATGAACAGGAAAGGAAGGGACTTTCAGATTAACAGAAAATGTGTCTCACAATCACTGGGCCCTAAAGACCGAGACCCTTAGAAGGGAAGAGACTATTCACATTTTGCATGAGATAGTACAAGTCTCTCCTATTTCACTGCTGTGATATATATAGTTGATGGTGGCATGCATGTCCCAGGGTTATTAGCTTACTGCATACAGTCCTGGACATGCAGCAGTAGGAATGGAACATTCACTTCAGTATCTTGCACCATGATTGGCATTGGAAATAAACCACATCACCCTTATACATGCTGGTGGGATGTTTTCTGATCCTCATGGGATTATGGAGGAAATTGTTTTCTATATAATGCATAATTAACCAGTAGAACTCACTGCCACATGATATTACTGAGACAAAGAGCCAAGGAAGACTTTTAAGAAGGATCACACATTACATTTGTACAATTTCCCCTTAATAAGATTTTTTTTTACAGGACAGATCTAAACCGTCATGCTTTAGGGTATAAGTTAAGCACAAATTGATGAGGGTTAGGAAGAAACTCTTTTGGGTGCATTATTCTACAATATTCCTGTTTGGGTTTCTTGCACCTTCCTCTGAAGTGTATACCTCTCCTGGAGCAGCGCTAGAGAATAAAAATGAGTCTATTTTCTCCCTCCTAAAAAATTCTATTATTCACCATAGGATCAAAGGATTCTCATTTGATTGTGTTCTAGAGCTGGTTATCAGTCACAGCTTGTAGAGCTTGTCCACATGAACTGGAACAACTTCTTAGCGTATGCGCAACATGCCGCACATTCAGTTATATAGTCTATGGACGCTATTTCAGGTTCTGACTGTCCTATTTTGATTTAACTTAAGTTGGCTTATTACTGACTGAAATTAAATGAAAATAGGACACTTCATCTGAAGTCAGAATGTCATGCTTATAAGAAGCACACAGGATTTTTTTTTTTTTAGGGGAAAAGGCAATATGCCGTGTTTATTGAAAATACAATTAGCATATGCATTCAATCACACCACACACACACATACTGTTCCACCAGTCAATGTTATAGTTACCAGTTTAAAGTCGGAATCAATCTAGTGGTCAGGTAGGTTGATCACAGTAGGGAGGAGCTGGGTTCTGTCGGTCGTGACACGATGCTCCGGGGAAGACTTGGCAGGACAAACCCAAAGTTTCATGGCAAGGCATCCTGTTTATATAGTGATCTTCCTTCATTGGAACCAATGAGCTTTGCACCATCATGCTGAAATTAATTGTTGTTTGACGAGTGTTTGTTTTTTTAATTGTTTTTTTATTTTTTATTTTGTTTTTTATTAAGTTTTTTAATAAGTTATTTTATGCTAGTTTTAATTACAGCTATTTTGTCCCCATTAATAGGTGCCTTTTTTATTTTTAAAGTTATTAACTTGCCCTTCTTTAACATTTCAATAGGGGTGTGTTGCAGCCTTTTGGCGCCCTTGCCTCCGTTTCCAGTTCCTCCCTAAACCATCTGGTTTAGAAATGGCCTTAACATTTATTTTTTAACCCACACATTTTTATTTATACATAAAACAATTTACACAAAACATTTTAAACAAAAACATTAAATTGCAATGCAAAAAAACCCAATCATAATATTCTTTTACTTATTTTAAAATGCTAAACCTACAACAAATTGGTAACCCTTAAAGAATTTGTTACTGCTTTAAAATCAGTCCAATCACAAATTCTAGCTAATGTATTTTTACCAATTGCCCGTTAGGCCATTCCTTTTTGCTATTTAAAAAGAATGGCTAGTAAAATATAATTAAATCATACATCAGTACATTTAATACACGCTACATTATTATTTATTTTAAATTATATAAAATACAAACAAAATCCTACTACTACAAGAGTGACAACACACAGATATGCTCTGAAATAACATTTCAGTGAAAACAGATATAGCTATTTTGGTTCCAATTTGTGCGTAGACAATTCCTTAGTTTATTGATTTCTGAAATAATACTGGCTAATTCTTATGCAATGCTTCCATCTAGCGATCAGGTGAAAAAATATACAGGTCATATAACCTCTAGGATTTTAACAAATCTTGTACTTTCAAGGACCAAGCAATAGCAAAAAGAAACAAACACCTTATTTAGGAAACGGAATATTTGGAGTTAAAAGCCAGAATATAGACTAAAACCATGAAAAATGAAGATACTTAACCTCATCTCAGTAAGGCAGAGTGCTAGGTAGAAAACCCTGAATCAACAGTGGTCACAGGAGCTCCAATCAGGCACAGCAAATGGGAGCTAATGAGGCAGACCTGTGCCTAATTTGTGCTTGGGGAAGGACAGAAAGGCTAATTGATCCATTAGCCCAAGCCCTCAAATAGGCACAGGAAGGAAGTAAAAACAGGGGAAGCAGGCAGTAGAAGGAAGTGAGAGCTTACACTTACCCTGCTTATATAGGTATGCTGTGAAAGTGGTGGGACTCAATTATAAATAAACTGCACAGGGTGTTGAACCAGCACAAAGGTCTCTGCATGGTTTTGTAGACTGAGACAAAAGCAGGATGGAGGAAGCCTGTTATATGGGGGGGCTTATCTGGGATCTGAGCCAGCATGAGGGTGTGGTGGCGCGGGCAATGGAGAAGACCTTTCAGTGGCTGGTAAAACAACAAGAGTCAATGCAGAAGGCCCTATAAAGCTTTCAACAATCTCACCACATAGAGAGACAGGCTTTGCTTACCTGGCAGAAAAGCCTCCAGGACTTCATAAGTAGGGTTGCCAATTTTCTACTCACACAAAACTGAACACGCTTGCCCTACCTCACTCATCCTTTAAGGCCTTGCTCCTGACCTGCCCCTTTTCCAAGGTCCTTTGCCCCCCACACACACTCACTCCATCCCCCCACCCTCACTCGCTCATTTTCACTTGGCTGGCTCAGGGGGTTGGGGTGCAGGAGGGGGTATTGGCTCTGGGCTGGGGGTGTGGGTTCTGGGGTGGGGCCAGAAATGAGGGGTTCATGGTGTGGGAGTGGGCTCTCAGCTGGGGCAGAGGTTTGGGGTGTGGGGGAATAAGGGCTCTGGGCTGGGGATGAGGGATTTGGGGTACAGGAGGGTGCTACCAGTTGGGATCAAAGGGTTTGGGGGTTAGGAGGGGGATCAGGGCCCCCGCAGCTCCCATTGGCTGCAGTTCCTGGCCAATGGGAGTTGCAGAGATGGCGCTTGGGACGGGGGCAGCATGCAGTGTGCAGAGCCTCCTGGCTGCCCCTATGCATAAGAGCTGGAGGGAGCACATGTTGCTGCTTCTGGGAGCTGCACGGAGCCATGTCAGGCAGGGAGCCTGCCTTAGCCCCACTGAGCCATTGACCGGACTTTTAACAGCCCAGGCAGCGGTGCTGACTGGAGCTACCATGGTCCCTTTTTGATAGGGCAACCTAGCAACCCTATTCATAAGGGAACAAGCCAGCATCCAGCAGCAGCTCCTACAGAAGGTGGTAAGTCCCGTGGTGGGGGATGGTGCTTGAACACAGAGCCTAGGACCATGTAAAATGAGCTCTGCAGATGACCCAGATGCATTCGTGGGTACTTTTGAAAGGGTAACCATGGGTGCTGGATAGGATAGGGCAACCTGGGCCCTGCAGTTGTCTCCCTATCTGTCAGGAGAATCCCAAGCAGCCTATATGGGCCTGAGTGAGGAGCAGGCCAGAAAATATGAGACGGTAAGGGCAGCCATCCTGGATTGGGTTGGGCTGTCTACTGAGAAGTACTGTCAAAAGTTCAGATCAGCAAGGTGGATAGGAGGTTTACAGCCCTGGCCATTTGCCCAAAAGGTTGATGGACTGGGACACCCACTGGCTGAGACCAGATATGCAAATAGCGGCAGAAAATAATGGATGCTCTGATATTAGAACAGTTCCTTCAGGGCCTCCCCAAGAACATATGAGGGTGGGTCAGGCAACATCAACTGGGCACGTTGGATGCTGACGTAAAACTGACAGGGTAGTATGCAGAAGCAGACTTTCCCGGGAAAAAGGGGTGACCATATAAGGGTCCATAGGTGGGGAGGAAGATCGGAGAACCCACAGCAGAAAGGGGCATGGACAGGAAGAAGGAAGAACCCCAAGCAGTTCTGGCTGGGGCTCAACCCATTATTTACTACCAATGTGGACACAAGAAAGGGGACTGCCCCACCTGGATTGTGGCTTTGCCGAGTTTTCTGGCTGGGCCAGGGCTGGAGGGAAGGAAAAGGGGGCAAAAACTGTCCACCATTTCTGTGAGGGTGGGGAGGAAACTCCACAGAGGCCTTATGGATATGGCCTCGGCTTCCTCACTTGTCCAGAGGGAGCTGGTGAAGCCTCACTCGATGATTCCAGAAGCAACAATGGCCTTACAGTGTGTCCCTGGGGATAAGAGGCATTCCCCCAAAGCCCAGGTGCCCGAGAAGGTCCGGGAAAGGTTTCGGTGGAAACAGGTTGGGGTAATTGAGGGGATGCTTTATCCAATTGACTTCGGCATGGACTGGAGTCCCTTCCCCATTGGGAAGTGAGGCGGTGGGAGGAATCCCCTGTTAAGTAAAGGAAAACCAGGGGAAAAGAGAGGAGGAGCTCCAAAAAAGAAGCAGGAGAGACCCCTGGACGACAAAGCCTGAGTCAGGAGGACAAGAGCTGTCCCCAGGGAAGGAAAGAAGGAAGGAAGGAGGCGCAGGGGAGACAGGCAGCCCAAACTCCTTGGCAGAGGTCAGGGGGCCAAGGGAGCTCCCTGCAACACAACCCCCAGGAGAAGAAACCCAGGCACAGTTTGGCAACTTGAGGGGCCCTGGGTGATCCAGGGAATGAAGGGAGTAACCCTCAAATACCCTGCCAGATGCAATGAGAGAGAAGGAGAGGAGTAACTCCCCGGGATGGGCTGCTACAGAGCTATGGGGATGCCTGCCCCCCACACTGCCCCCAAGGGAGTTCGGGAGGGGCGGGGGGGGGATGAGCAAACCCCACAAGGGAAACCCGGGTGACGGCCCTGGAGATTGAGAGAGGTTCCCACAGGCTGGCCCCTCCGGTAAGGGTGGGAAAGCCCAGGGAAAGAAGAACCTTGCAGTTAAATAGGGGTGGAGGTGTGTGACAGAGTGCTAGGTAGGAAACGCTGGGTCAACACTCTATTCACAGGTTTCAGAGTAACAGCCGTGTTAGTCTGTATTCGCAAAAAGAAAAGGAGTACTTGTGGCACCTTAGAGACTAACCAATTTATCTGAGCATAAGCTTTCGTGAGCTACAGCTCACTTCATCGGATGCATGAATTCTCTATTCACATGAGCATGAATGCTCTATTCACAGCAGCTCTAAGCGGGTATAGCAGATTGGAGCTGACGAGGCAGACCAGTGCCTAATTTGTGAGTGGGAGCAGTGCAGAAAGGCCAATTAAGCCATTAGCCTGAGCCCACAAATAGGCACCGGCGGGAAGTAAAAAAGGGGGAAGCAGGCAGTGAGAGAACAAGATCTCCCCCTCTTTGAGGTGCTAGGTATGCCGTGAAGGTGGTGGGACTCTGTTATAAATAAACTGCACAGGCTGTTGAACCAGCACACGGGTCTCTGCGTGGTTTTGTAGACTGAGACAGAAGTAGGGCTGAGGAAGCCTGTTACACTCAACAATAAAACTTTCATATATTTACATCACTTCTGTTTAAAGGGTTTAATGCAATGGAAATGCCGCAAACATAATACAAAAGAAAAGTTGATACCATCCCTGAGTACGAACACAGTTTTCAAATGATTTAGACTCCTAAGTGCTTAAATCCCTTTTGAAAATGAATGTTAGGCTCTTAAATGGGTTTAGGCCCTGCAATTCTAAGCACAGCAATACCTCAATACCTCTGAAAGTCTGGTCCTTAGTAATTTTAGAAAATGAGACTTAGCAACCTCAGAAAATGGTTGGGAGGGAGGCAAGGGCGGGATACAATGGCAGTTCCCCCACTCCAGCACTTGGAAGTTGAATCCCCTTCTGAGTAGTCAGGGGAAAGGCTGGTATGTTTGTGTACTTAGTTGTGGTTAAAATCTGAAACTGAAATAGCTACAAAAAAGGGAAGGTGGCTTAAAGCAGAAATTAGAGAGCAAGTAGAACAGCGTTGTTTCAATCATCATCCTGAAGCCAGTCTCCTAACTTCTTGGTTACCCAAACTGGCAATATTGCTAGTACCCACTTTGGGTACTCTGGCATTATGGCTGAAAAGGGTGGCAAAGTAAATTTGTAGTTGCAATTATAGTTTAAAGGCACAGGTGATGCATGAACTCTTGTACGTAGAAATCCAACAGATGCGTGTTTGCAGCAACACCGTAGGTTGTAAGAGCAACGGCTGCTTACAAGCGACGTTTCCCCTGGGAACACTTTCCCTACCATGAATTGTCCACTCGGTAACAGCAACAGAGCTGCCACATAAGAGCAACATTTGCGATGTCACAGCCAGGGCTAGAGATTTGGGAGACGTGGGGGTGTTGCTTCCCCCCTCCTCACCCCCCAAACGGCATCTTTTCACTCCCCTCCTGACCCTGGCCCTTCAGCGCAGTTCCAGGGCCCTGCCTGACAGAGCCTGCATGGAGAGCATGTTTGGAGGGAGGGTCTGGAAGACAGGGGCAAGTTGGGGTCCCGGGAACAGCAGAGGCACAGTTGGAGGTTTCCTCCTCCCTTCCTCAGCATCGGGCTGGCGGGCAATGGGGGGGGGAAGGGTTGCTATTTTGCAGTGAGGGATCAGGGATCCCCCTCCCTAGGGCACTGATCTACCCCCTTTTCCCCCTCCCATCTCTGCTGTCTGTGCTAGGAGCCACCCAGCCCTCCATTGCAGGGTGCATATGGTACCCTCCCCAGCCATCAATCCCTCCTCATGGTGGGGCATAAAGCTACCAGTGGGAGCACCCTCAGCCTGCCCTGGCAGCCAGGCTCTCTCAGATGCTTTGCTGACTGGGGGTTCCCCTGCCAAACCCAGGGTTCCCTGACCCATTTCCCCCAAACTTGGGGTTCCCCGCACTCACCCCAACTCCCCATCCACAACCTGGCTGCCCCACCCCTTCCGAAACACCCTTAACTCTTCATACGCCTTTGGTCAGACGACACTCCCCATAACAACAACAGCTGCTTAGGACATAGCAAAAGGCCACTGATTTGTTGCTAGGAAGGAGCATCTACTCTACTGTAACCGGTTTTGTGTAAAGGACATTTTTTCAGTAAGATTTTGGCAGCTGCCACCTAGTGGACATTTATGTATTTTTCACTTAAACTCCCTCAAACACAATTTTGCCTATCAGACACTAAACCATATTCAAAACTCCTGTAGAATGCAGTGTCAACACTTGTTTGTGTCCTCTTTTTGATTTTTTTCAGTAAAATGTGGGTTTTTTTGGCTGGTTTTTCATATGTTTGGTAGGAACAACAGATTCTCATGCCTTGTTCCCATTCCCCACTCATCCCACAAGCACCACACCAGTGTTTGATTATATAATATTTTGCCACTAATCTGTGTTCATTAAAACTTGAAATTGTGTCTCCCATCATTTTATTCTTCCCCAGAAAACTTTCTTCACTCATTTTCCCCTTTCTTATCTGTCTATCCCTTTTCCTCTGTCTGTGTTTCTTGCAGATCGCTTTCATTCACATTGCCCCTCCAAATCGCTTCTCTTCCATCTCACTCACTCTTGATTGACCTCACTTTTCTCTGAGCCCTCATCTCATTTTATATTTGTTCCTTTGCTTACTTTCTCTTGTTCAATCTAATCCCTGATCCTGATCCTCCATTGGCTTGACTCTTGAGTTGGCTTTTACACCTGTGCTAAGTGGGTGTGAAGTGTTACCAGATCAGAATTCTTCACTCACTCATAGTGACTGGCTGACTACACAATGTGCAAAGTAGTGGAAAATAGGAAACACCCCCCCAACCCTTTCTATCCTTTTAAGTGTCTTCCTGCTTGCACCCAGTCCCATGTTCTTTCATTTTTCCCCTGACTTCCCTACCCTTTGTCTTGTTCTTTGCCCTAGGGCCTCCCATGTGCTCCCAGGAAACCCATCCTCACAGCCATTCCCATCCCATTAATTTTTTGTCTCCCAAGACCCCACCAATCAGTTGATCATTTGACATCGCCCCCTCCTCATTCCTTTATTCAACTGATCCTCTAAGCCAGACCTTCTACCAGCCAGTGTATCCCCTGCCTCCTCCAGCATACTGATTCTGTGCCTCCTTCCTGTAGGGAGTATCTGCCATTGTTGTGTGAGGGTGTGGCTGCAGAGACCAAGGCCATCCTCCAATTTGGAAGGAGGGCTGTGGGCTGCAGAGGGCCAAGCAAACTGCCATCAGCTCACAGCAGGATCTTGCTGCTGTGGCATGTGAATTAACTTTACTGGTAAGTACAAGCTCCCCGGGCCTTTAAGAACAGACCTCACCCTCGATACTGCTCCTCTGCAACTGCAGCAAATTGATACAGCATGTGGTAGAGAATGTGGAAGCCTAAGGGATGGATCTGTTAGAAGGGGAGTTTAAAAATAACAGTATGTTGAGTACATTGGCTCAATGAAGGGCTTTAATGTGTAAAACCTAGGGGGAAGATAACGAGGGAGACTTTGACGGCAGGGTCAGGTGCATGCTGCAGCATGACTTCTTCCTTCCACTGTCCAGTCAGCTTCATAAGCAGAGACTGGGTAGTTCTTATCCTTGGAAAATGTTTTTAGAACCAGGAGCAAACACAGCTGTTGTTGGATTTCAGGTTAGATCATGGGAGAGAAATAGCAGGTAAGCCTTGTAAGTCATATGTATAATGTTCTGTAGCACCCTCTTGTGTTCGCAATGCAGTATTGCAAGGAAAGTTCTATTGCAGCTTCCCATGGAAAAGTGAGGAATGGTGAGAAGTTTGGTTTGCCTTACTCTGGCTTGTAATTTTTGGTTTGTTTACTGATGTGGCTCCTTGCTTGCTCTGGACCTGAGGAAGCAAGATGGAGAAATACTTTAATAGAGGAAAAAAATAAGCACATGAAAATAAGTGTGAGAAGGGACACACCTTGGAGGAAGTTTAATGGCTAAAATCTACAAGGGGTGGAGCCCAGGAACAATTAAGCAGCTCTCCAGTATTACAGTGAGAAAGTAAAGCCACTACAGGAAAGACTGAGGTAGGGCCTTAGACCTGGTTAGAACATAGTACTTGTTAGACTTCAGTGTGACAATATCAGCTAGATGCTTTCTTGTCCTTGAAGGTAAATTGTATGAAGAGATGACTACTTCATATCATTGTTAATATGAGAACTTTATAAGTTAAACTGATATTGTTATGGGATCTTAAATAAAAGTCCTTTATTTTTTATATCTAAAGTAGCCTCCAGATTCTTGCTGCCCATTCCTCTTTACTGTTTTCTTAAGCATAGAACTCATTTTCTGTGCTACAACTGCAGTGTGATAGTGTTCCCTGATGCATATAGTCTTCCTCCCTGGAAACAGATATTGTGCCACTTCCTCACAATCAGAGAGTGTCTTTCTCCTTGCTGTTATCAGCTGACTTGATTTTACAGGGGGATTTCAATTTGAGTGACGTATGCTGGAGGTCTCATGCTGCCAGTACTAAAACATCCTTGGAATTTCTAAACATCATAGATGACGATTTCTTAACTCAGAAAGCATTGCAGCCAACATGAGGAAATTCTGTATTAGACCTTGTCCTAACAGATAAGGAGGAACTGATCACATAACTAAAAGTTAATGGTAGTTTATCTATAAGTAATCAGGACTTGATCACATTTATAATGTTCAAGCAGAATAAAGTGTCATCCTATAATAAAAAATATATATATTTTTGATGCTTTAATAGGGCTAATTTCAGAAAACTGAACATAATTATGAGCCAAATCATCTGGGAGGAAAAATTTTATCAAAAAATATGAATGATCATTGGGAGTAATTTAAGGACACCTTATTAGATGACCAAGAAGCCACAATTGAGGAAGAAGGCTGTGATGAGTTTTGTTTTGTTTTTTTAATCTCATTTAGAGAGGAAGTGAAGGCAGCTATAAAAAAAATAAAAAGTAATATACAACAAATGGAAGAAAGAGGAAGTTGATGGGGATTGTAGAAAATTCATAAGCGAAGCTTAAGGACCCAAGGATAAATCTATGGCCAGTTGAATTAAAGACAATAAGAAGGAGTTGTTAAAATATACAAGGAACAAAAAGAATCCTGGCAGTGGTATTGATTCATATCTAGATGGAAACAGCAGAATTATCCATAATAATGCAGAAAAGGCAGAAGTGTTAAATAAATATTTCTATTCCATATTTGGGGAAAAACAGATGATATAGTCTCATCATATAGTGATAACACACACTCTCTTCCACTAGTATTTCTGGTGGATGTTAAACAGAAGGTAGACATTTTAAAATCAGTAGGTCCAGATAACTTGCATCCAAGAGTTTTAAAAGAAAGAGCTTGCTGGACCATTAATGTTGATTTTCAGTAAGTTTTGGAGCACTTCGGAAGTTCCAGAAGACTAGAAGAAAGCTAATGTTGTGCCAATTCTTAAAAAGGGTAAATGGGATGACCCAGGTAATTATAGGCCTGTCAGCCTTGACATCAATCTCAGGCAAGATATGGAGTGGCTAATACAGGACTCAATTAATAAAGAACTAAAGGAAGGTAATGTAATTAATGCAAATCAACATGGGCTTATGGAAAATACATCTTGTCAAGCTAATTTAATTTTTTTTATGAGATTACAAGTTTTGTTGATAATGGTAATAGCATTGACATTATATATTTAAACTTCTGTAAGGTGCTTAACTTGGGACCACACAACGTCTTGATTAAAAACCTAGAACAACATAAAACTCACGGGGCACACATTAAATAGATTAAAAACTGCCTAACTGATAGGTCTCAAAATGTAACTGTAAACAGGGAATTGTCATGGAACAGTTCTGTTTCCAGTGGGGACCCACCAGGGGTAGGTTTTTGTCCCCTTGCTATTTAACATTTTTATCAATGACCTGGAAGAAAACATAAAATCATCATTGATAAAATTTGCAGATGACACAAAAATTGGGGGAGTGGTAAATAACAAAGAGGACAGGTAACCGATTCAGAATGATCTAGATTGCTTGGTAAACTGGGTGCAAGCAAACAAACAATATGTGTTTTAATATGACTACATGTAAATATATACATCTAGGAACAAAAAATGTAGCCATACTTACAGGATGGTGGACTCTATCCTGGGAAGCAGTGACTCTGAAAAAGTCTCTTTTGAGATGGGGTGACCAGATCTGCACACAGTATCCAAGATGTGGGCATACCATGGATTTATATAGAGGCAATATGATATTTTCTGTTGTATTATCTATCCCTTTCCTAATGATTCCAACATTCTGTTAGGTTTTTTGAATGCCACTGCACATTGAGTGAATGTTTTCAGAGAACTATCCCCAATGACTTCAAGATCTCTTTCTTGAGTGGTAAATGCTAATTTAGACCACATCATTTTATATGTATAGCTGGGATTATGTTTTCCAGTGTGTGTTACTTTGTATTTATCAACACTGAATTTCATCTGCCATTTTATTGCCCAGTCACCCAGTTTTGTGAGATCCTTTTGTAACTCTTCATAGTCAGTTTTAGACTTAACTATCTCGACTAGTTCTGTATCGTCTGCAAATGTTGCCACCTTACTTTTCACCCCCTTTCCCAGATCATTTATGAATATGAATAGGACTGGGCCCAGTACAGACCCCCTGGGGGACACCACTATTTACCTCTCTCCATTCTTAAGTATTACTCCTGTCCCATTTGCACCATCCATTGCAGGACAGTCAGTTTTTCTTAGAGTTATCCAGAGTCCATAGTTGTAAAAAGAGCAATTTTAAAAAGAGCCATTATAAGACCCAGGGTGATGGTAATGGAGGAACTCAGAGATGCTCTTTGGAGACATCAGATGTGGATTTGTTTCAATAGCTGAAGGCATTCCAGAATTCTCCAAAAGAACCACGAATGACTGTAGGAGTGACTGCCATCCCCTGAGGATGTGGAGGTGAAGGTAAGTTAAGAAGAAAGGTGGTGACTGTTAAATAATCAGGAGACAGAAAACATGTCACCTGTCACCAATCTTGAGTATAGTGTATATCTCCTGTGAGTGCCTTCAATTCTCACTGAAGTCCTTTGATTAATCAAAGCACTTAGGCACATGATTAATTTAAGATATGGGACTTACAAGCAAGCTTAAGTGCTTTTCTGAATATGTGTGGATTTAAGCACATGTTTAAAGTCAAGTACAAATGGCCTTGTTGAATCATGGCTTGGGAGCTGAGGAATGGTTTGGAAATTCAGTCCCAGGCTTTTTTTTACTGAATTTTTTACTGAAATGAAAATAATGCAGTTTACTCAAAGATTACTAAATATGAAACAGAGTAAGGATTTACAGTGGACCTTGTTTTTGCCAGATCAGTTGTGTGAAATAAGAGTATAAAAGGCAGTGAAAACTATTTACATGGCATTTTGATACAATGAATTTAGCTCTTCTTCTTTTGAAGCTAGTTTTAATGTTTGGCTTTGCAAACACTTAGCATGTTATTCTCGCAAGAATGAATAAATAAAGCTTTTTTATATATATTACCATAGTCTAATCCTGCACATTAGGGCTAATTTCTAATACAGTAACTCCTCACTTAATGTGATCCTGGTTAACATTGTTTCGTTGTTATGTTGCTGATCAATTAGGGAACATGCTCGTTAAAAGTTGTGCAGTGCTCCCTTATAACGCTGTTTGGCAGCCGCCTGCTTTGTCCACTGCTTGCAGGAAGAGCAGCCCATTGCAGCTAGCTGGTGGGGGCTTGGAACCAGGGTGGACTGGCAGCCCTCCTCTCAGCTCCATGCTCCCCTAAGTTCCCTGTGCAGCAGCCTCTCAGCAGGCTATCAACTGCCAGGCAGCTCAGCTGCTCCTCCCCCCACTGCCATGTGCTGCTCCGGCCCTCTGCCTTAGAGCTGCTCCCAGGAGCCTCCTGCTAACTCTGTGTGTGTGGTGGTGGGGAAGAGCGAGGTACTAATGTCAGGGTGTCCCCCTCCCCCAGCTCCAGCCTCCTGTTTCTGTACCTCATCTCCACAGAGCAGGGGGACACACTACAGGGCTCAGGACTGAGGGAGTTTGCTGGCTGCTGTCTCAACTTGCTGATCTACTTTAAAAGGCAGTGTATTTAGAGTGGGGTCAGTGTACTTAAAGGGGCAATGAGCGACTCTCTCACTCACACTCACGCACGGTGTGTCTGTCTCTCAGTCTCTCTCTGCAATGCTGTGTCTCCTCCCTCCATTCGTGTTGCCTTGTAGAGTGTGAGGCTACATTAACAATAACGTGTTAACCCTTGAAGGCTCAGCCAAGTGCTAGTTCATCATTAGCAGTAAGGCATTCCCTGGGAAATATCCCACCCTCTTCCACCCTCTGACTCCACCACCTCAACCAAGCTTCACAATCATCATTGCTGTGTACAGTATTAAATTGTTTGTTTAAAATTTATACTGTGCGTGTGTGTGTGGTGAAAAAAATTTCCCTGGAACCTAACCCCTCCAATTTCCATTAATTCTTATGGGGAAACTGGATTCGTTTAACATGGTTTCACTTAAAATAGCATTTTTCAGGATCATAACTACAATGTTAAGCGAGGAGTTACTGTATATAGAAAAGTGTAAAACCTTATGTCTTCTGATATACAAATAAATAAGATATTCAGCATGTTCTGCTACTGAAACATACAGCTACTAATGATTAGCTTTAGTGCATTTTGGTTGGTGTAAGCTATCATGAGGTAAAAAAGATTTTATAGGCATTTATAGTTATGAGCATTGTTTCAAGTCAGAAGAAATACTAGCCTTCTGCTAATAATCAGCAAAGGGTGGGTACATCACTCTTTCCCAAGGCACTTCTTAATAAAGTGTCCCACTAATTTCAGCGGTCTCTGCTGATACTCCACAAGTACATCATGCGAGCTGCTAATCTGATCCCCTTCAAGTCGATTCAGAAGTGTGACACACACCACAGCAGCTAGAGATAAAAGAAATAGCGTTTGTTAGAAATGACATTTAGGTAACTTTCACCGTGAGAAAGCTTGAGAGCATCTTCTATTTGTACACCCGCGTTTGAGGTATCAAAACGGATAAGAGGAGATAAAGCCAAGAAAACTAATAGTTTCAGTGATGGGTTTGAGCAGTTGACAATGGAAATCACACTTTATAATAAATAACTGGATTAAGTACCTATCTCACTTTAGATATTGTTTAAAAATTACTAATAGTTTGAAGCAATCTATCAAGCCATTAGTAAAGTCAATGGAGCTGCTCCAACATATGGTCACATTCAGATCATTCATAATCATTGCATCATTAGAACCTTTTTCTGAATGGGATTTTTTTTTCAAGAAGTGTGTCAAGAAGTCAGATTGATAAAATTGCATCAGAGAATAAGGGTATGTCTACACAGCAAAAGCTGTGCGTGGACTAACAGACCTGAGCTAGCTTGAATCCAACTACTGTGGGTAACAACAGTGATGAAGAGGGCAGGTGCAGTGTGAGCTTCCCGAGGAGGGAAAAATGGGAGAAAAAGAGGTGGTAAACTCCTCACGACAAGTCATGCTCTCGTATCTCAGACCAGTTAGAAAAGAAAGACTTTGTGCCTTAGAACATGGACACAGCAAATGGGAGAGTAACTTAAAATGACTATTCTAAAGTTGTATGTGATCAGCTTTCATTAGGTCACCTACCTAAACTTTAACTACCTCATAACTAAAGTTCACAAGAGTGTATACTTTTGTAATTGGGAACCACATTATTCACCAGGCAACTGAAAACCCTTCTTAATTGTTTCAGAATTGCAAATGCAAATCTAGTTATTCTCTCTCTTGATATTTCATTTTGATATGCAAGTAAAGAAAGTGACTATAGTTTCATGTACATAGAGACTACCTGACTGATTAAAGTTACTGCAGTTTCCTATTTGACTTTAAGACAGTTACATTAGTCCCTTCCGCAGGTCAAAGTAAGCTGGTATGGTACGGTATGGCGTACCGGTAAGAGCCGGTACACAGCTGATCGTACCAGTGGCGGCCGGGAGCCCTGGGGCTCTGGCAGCAATTTAAAGGGCCCTTGAAATCACTGCCGGAGCCCTGGGGAAGCGCTAGTGGCGGCGGTGGCCAGGAGCCCCGGGCCCTCTAAATCAGGGGTCTCAAAGTCACGGCCCGTGGGCCATCTGCGGCCCGAGAACTGCAGCACACAGAAACTTTTTTAAAAGTTCTTTCATCTGGCGCTCATGGCTGCCAGCCGAAGAGCGGGGCGGGAGGGGAGCAGGCAGAAGGGATTCACATGCCCCTTTCCCCAACGTTGCTCCATCCTGCTGCTCCTGGGACCCTCCCAGGGCTTCCACTCGGCAAAGTGTCATTCATCTCCGGTAGCTCGGTTCCCTGCAAGCGGTTTTCTATCCCTGCTGTTGCCGGCGGAGCTGCAGAGAAGAGACCCAGGCAGCCACACTGCTAGCTCTCTCCTGCAGGCGCCAACCCCCCCCCATCCCCGCAGCTCCCATTGGCTGGGGGAGAGGGACAGAGATACCATCACTAGTCGCCGGGCAAAGTCAGCCATGGAGGCAGCATCACTAGTTGCCGGGCAGAGTCAGCCATGGAGGCAGCATCACTGGACAGAGTCAGCTGGGGCGGCATGAGACCAAGGGAGTGAGCGAAAAGGGCAGGAAACGGGCTGGGAGGTGGAGTGAACACCATCTTCAGTGACATTATTGGCCCACTGGGAAGATTTAAGGACTGGCACTGGCCCTAAGGTAAATTGAGTTGGAGACCCCTGCTTTAAATCACTGCCGGGCCATTCTGAAGGGCTGGCTGGGGAAGTCTGGCCTCAGCCCCGTCTCTTCTGCCCAAGGCCCCACCCCTTCTGGTTGAGCCCCTCCCCCCCAGGACCCTGGCCGCCCTGCGTACTGGTAAGTCTGTTCAGTTACTTTCACCCCTGGTCCCTTCGGATACCTTGATACTTGAATGGTTACTTCTCAGTGCAAGGCAAGAGCTGGAACAGCAACTGATCAGGACTAAACTGAATCAGAGCTTTGTGTGAGGGGCTTTACATAGACCTGGCGCACACACACACTGCAAAGTTCTAGCAAATCATACTAAAATAAACTTAACAGCATCTATACATATTTATAATCATATATGCAAATAGTGCAGTATCATAACTTTCCACTGCAATGAATTTAATGCTCTGAAACTCTGTACACTGTACGTTTTATGCAACACAGCTGATTCAGTCTAAATAAAATGCTATATATCCAATTACCTCTGACACCACTAAGATTACAAATAGCAGCAAAAACTGAAGATTCCATCTCAATGTTTCGGACTCCAGCATCATAAGCTGCCTTCAAATACTGCAATTTCTCTTCTTCAGTATATAAGCAGATTGCACCATCCAGACGGGCTTGGCCTATAAAGCATATAAATATAGATTTTTTTGTGTGTGTGCTGATGAAAGTACAGGGGGAGTTTCAGTCTCTGAGGGACACAAGATTTTTACAATTTCTAATATACCCTTCCTAATTTTTATCACTGCACTAAACTCAGTTTTTACTTAAAAGGCACTCTATAAATGTAATTTATTAGTTTATTATTTGAATTTAGGATCAAGGTAATTAGATATGAAAAGACCAACTAAATTATCAAATTCATAAACTGGAAAATGTAGACTATAGTCCCTCAGATGAATTAAGTGTCAAATTTTAATGGTGACATTTCCTCTTGGCTAGTTTGATGTACTGATTATGTTTGAGTTTAACAGTCCCCTAAAAAAGCATCCAGCTCTGCTAATGCCTTTCTGATGCAGTGAGAGAAGGAATAATCTCAGCCCTTTTGATGCTTAGAAGACTTTTTAACATAAGGAGAAATCAAGAGTTTTTTTTTTAAAATTGGACATTATTGGTGCCTATTTTTAGGAAAGAGTTAGCTTATTCCAGCTCTTTGGGGTTCAGCCCCAAAGAAATAGATTTTTTTTATTAAGCAGTGTTAGACTGCATACAGCCAAAATAAACTTTACAGTTCTTTAGTTGTCATATTTTTTGTTTTTGGGAACTGAATTCCCAAAGCTGAGGTTCTCTGCCTGTTTGCAAGTTTTGTAGTAGATTTGGTAGCATCTGTAGGAAACCTGTTGGTGTGCTTTTAGGACCCACTGACTGGATCACGGACTCATTATCCTTCCTAACAGTGCCTGAAAAAAGCCACATATTGACATTGTTCTGCTTGAGATCTGCCTTAAGCACTGCTAGAACCATGGATTGTGTGTCCTCCAAGCAATGCTCTTCTTGCAGTATATCCAGCCACAACTAGAGGCAGAAGTGCCAGATATTTGGGGAGAAAGCTTGTTCTCACAAGATTTCCAGCTCGGTTTGTAGACCTGGGAGGTTCAGAGAAACATCTGAAATTGTGGGTGCTTATCTAAATCAATCCCAAATTTAAATCCGTGATGTTTGCCCATCCCAAATTTGGCACGATTGATGTAACATCCAATTATCCAATTAATGATTAATTAAGGATGAATCAGCAACTTTTTCCAGGGCTGCTTATAGAGAATTTCTTCTAGACACATGAACAATTAAAAGAAAAAAACAACCAATAACTCTCATTATCAAATTCCATAGGGCACTAATGGCGATTATAGCAACTCCACTAAATAAATACCCTGATAATTCAGTAATCAAAAGATATACAATTTATGAGCTGTCAGTCACTGTCAACTCTTTTTTTAGATAATCACTGGGAGCGGGGGAAACACCACAAAATTACACCCCAGTACAGCAAAGATTAACTGGACTACTCATCTCATTAAAGTTAAGCATATATTTAAGTGCTTTGCTGGATTGGGGCCTAAATCCCCTAACCCAGTTTGATTTGTATATGTTACTGCTTACTAATTTACTTCTATTGTTCTATTGCTAGCCTTACCTTCATAGAAATCCAAAGTGCACATAGTATTTCCAATGACTGTATTGAATTGATTTATCTCCTTACTGCACTGCATCAGTTCCTTGGCTAGTTGGTCATCTAGGTTAGTACTACGAATTATAGTCTTTCCTAGGATAACCTGTTCAAATTGAGGCTTGAAGGTAGCATCTACTGATTGACTGGTTATTACCACTGAGCCTGGCTCCAGACCTGTTGTAAAAAAATATATATAGTGAGTTGTTCAGCCACTCTGCTGGTATGTAAACAAGGTACATTATAGCCCAATCCTGCTCCTACTGAAATCAATGAGAGTTGCCACTAAATTCAATGGGAGAATATTAGGATCTATATGCATGTTTGTAGTTTATTCCAAATGCTCTAAAATAACTCTATAGAGAAGACACAATATACTGCCAATTAAAAAGGACAATACAAAGAGCCGTAAAGTAATCTTAATGGTCTGACAAATCCCAACTGTTAAGGGAATGTTTCACATAGGGCATGAATGATCTTTTCTCCAGCTTGCTGCAGATCTCTTCACTCAAGCACATTTTCCTGTCATTTATTATAAAATCATATAAATCAAAGAATCCTTTATCTGATGGGTAATTAGGTCTAAGGAAAAATAAGAGTACTGTGTATGACTGAAAACCTGAACATTCTCTCTCTCTCTTTTTCTCATGATCCAGAATTCTGAACTATGGCATGAAAGATAGAAACTCATGTGTCCTATAGCAGAACTAAGATCCACTCACTGGGACTGTACCAGTATTTTAAAGATGATCTTAAAATTGTAAAAAGGGGTGTGTTTTTTTTAAATATTGGACTTGCATTCTTTTTCATTTCTCTATGATGCCTTGAAGAAGCGTTGAAAGGAATTTCTTCTGCTTTTCTTAATATTAGAACAAAACAGGAATGTCAATTTCGGTGCTCCCTTATTTGGATGGAGGACTTCTCTGGGATGTATAATATTAGCTTTGACACCTTAATTTAAGAGAGATTATTGCTGAATCTTGAATCTAGTCCCCCTTTATTCAAAATGTTTAATTATTTGAATCAAATAGATATTAACAAAAACAAGCGAAAATTTTACACAGTCTGATTAAAACTCTCTTTCAGTTGTTCAGCTTTCACTCTCTTGACTCTTGTGTCAGCATTTCACTAGTTCTCCAGTTATCAGAGAAACATTCAGGCTAGACAGGAACAGAATTGTTAATGTAAAAACCAAGCAAAGTATTTAAAAAAAATCTTCAGGACTTCTTTGTACATCATAAAGAAGGAAAAGAGGGAACAAATCCAATTTATTTTCCTTTGCAAGTCACCTTTTAATCTCTGCTTTATCTGTAAAGTGTGGGTGTTAATATTTACCTAATAAATATTCACCAAACTGTCATGAGCATTAATTAATTTGTAAAGCCCTCTGAAAATGAAGTAAGTGTTAGATATTATCATTATTATGACTTTGTTTTATAAACCTTTAACTACAGAGATGCTTTAATTTAAAGAAAAGAGAAATATCAAGGGGAAATACCTATTCCACCAGAGGTGCCAATGCGAATAATGGTTATGTTGGAACACTTGGAGTGATACAACAGCTTCATCAACTCATGTAACATGATTGCAATAGAGGGAATGCCCATACCATGCTGAAATGAAATCAGAAAGTTACACTGAACATTCATATACATTATTAACAGAAGAGTTGGGAACTAGAGCAGATCTCTTTAATGAATTACTATGAAAAATACATGCAAAAGTATTCTTGTACAAACCTAACCTATCGGGCAGGGCAGAAGTTTATTGTGGTCAATGGAAAGACTCCTATTGACTTCAATGGACTTTGGATCAGGTCCATTGTTCCCTAATACCATGGGTTATGTTAATTTTAAAAATGTTATATTCTCTATATTCTAAACGTGAGTCCCATTCTAATCTTTTACAGTTACATGCCCTCACAAAGCTTCTACACGGCCCAAGAGCAATGTTCAGACTAGTTCTTAATGACCTGAAACACTGGTGATTCCAGCTGAGCTAAAATATTACAAATTGCGGAGGCTGTGGTATAGTCACAAAGTTCACAAGGCTGAGTCTGCTCCAGCTTACACCATGATGTGACAATTCACACCTTCAGGGAAAGAAAGCACAATAGGGCTACAGCTGTGGAGTTGATGCTATGGGCTAGGGGTAGGTTTTCAAAAGTGCTTTTTGGTATGTCCACGCTGCAATAAAAAACCCGTGGCACCCAGTCTCAGAACCCGGGTCAACTAATTTGAGCTCACGGGGCTTGGGCTGCAAGGCTAAAAATTGCAGTAGACGTTTGGTCTTGTTCTGGAGCCCAGGCTTGCAGTGGTCTCAGAGCCCATGCTCCAGTCTGAGTCCAAACATCTGCGCATCAATTTTTAGCCCGCAGCTCGAGCCCCACAAGTCCAAGTCCCCTGACCAAGCCAGCTGCAACTATGCCATGAGTCTTTTATTGCAGTGGAGACATAATCTATGTGACTTAGCAGCACAAGTCCCATAGACTTTCACTGGTACTTGTACTCCTAAGCTACTAAGTACCTTTTGAAAATCTAACCCTGGATCCTCAGCCATAGCTAAGAAACAGCCACCTTTGTTCCTTCCCCATCTGTACTGAGTGTAAGCAGTCTCTGTGTTGTCCCTAGCATAGGACCAATAGGGTAGAAAACATGCTACTCATGATTACAAAAGGTTGTTGTGGCAGCCAGGAATCACTGGGAATATGCCAGCCATGGCCCCTTTCTCCTTGGAAAGCCTTACTACCCTGGGATCCGGAAGGAGAGGTGGCATAAAGCCATTGCATCTGTGTGACTCAGTGGTTACTCTTACATGGGGGGAATTATGAAGGAGCTGGCTGAGCCAGCTTTCCAGCTACTTTGCACCACTGAAGTAGACCTGAAAATTTGGATGTATATCCTCTAAAGAAATATTTAAAAGAAATATGCATTCATGTCCCATTTAAAATGTGCTTAAATTGTTGATTCAGTTGCAACTACTGCCTTGTATATTGAAAAAAACATTCTGTACTTCTATTTCAGGAACACTGGAGCCCAGGCTTGCAGTGGTCTCAGAGCCCATGCTCCAGTCTGAGTCCAAACATCTGCGCGTCAATTTTTAGCCCGCAGCTCGAGCCCCACAAGTCCAAGTCCCCTGACCAAGCCAGCTGCAACTATGCCATGAGTCTTTTATTGCAGTGGAGACATAATCTATGTGACTTAGCAGCACAAGTCCCATAGACTTTCATTGGTACTCCTGACTAGTCCTTGTCCTTTTCTTTAGAAGCACTGACAAATCTAATTCCTCCCCCGCTTCCCTTAATGCTTAATACTTACACTGACTGATAACACAGGTCCTACTTTGTACATCGCGTAACGGTCAGTTCCTTCACAGATGTTGGGATAGTCAGCACCAACGCTCCCAAGTCCAAGCTCTTCAGCTATGTAGGCGATAAAACCTTTCATCCGTGAAGGGCTTCCTCCAACACATACAAACTAGCATGGACAGAATTCAACAAACCACAACAATTGTGCAGCTGACTACATGATGCAGCATATTCAAGAACAGGGAAAGGTAAATATGATAATGCAAAAGGTTTAATCCGAATTATTCCCAACTACATTATTTTTATTATTACATTCCTTGTAGAGGTCTGTAAAGATAAATGTTTGAAAATAAGGCTTAAATGATCTCACAAGTTCTTTGTCATTGCCTGACAATGAAATTTCATTGGTATAGTACAAAATGTAGAACTCGCACTACATACATTTAAAATGGCATTTTGTATTGGGGTGTGTTTTTAATAATAGCTACCAGAGGCAGACTGGATGTGAAGGAGAAATGATCTGAATATGCCGAGGGAGGGAGGGCTCCATAACTGTATTGGCATATAGAGAACTCGCTAGGAATGAACCCTGAGGCTGAGATAGCACTTCCCATTTGGAATATACTGGTATTGCCAAACCCAAGAGTTCAAACAGCAAGCCTAAATAAGACCATGAGATTTATTTCTGATACAGTATCCACATAGAACCCATTTCCAGGGCACACACATTGTAACACAGTGGTGGGCAACCTGCAGCCCACAGGCCGCACACGGCCCGTCAGGGTAATCCGCTGGCAGGCCGCAAGACAGTGTTTACATTGACTGTCCACAGGTATGGCCGCCTACAGCTCCCAGTGGCCGCAGTTCGCTGTTCTCGGCCAATGGAAGCTGCAAGGAGTGGTGTGGGCTGCAGGGATGTGCTGGCCACCACTTTCCGCAGCTTTCATTGGCCGGGAACAGCAAACCGCGACCACTGGGAGATTCGGGTGGCCGTGCCTGCAGACGCTCAATGTAAATACTGTCTTGCGGCCTGCCAGCGGATTACCCTGATGGGCCGCAGGTTGCCCACCACTGCTGTAATGCTTTGACTAGTAGCATTGTGTCCTAAAAAAGAAAGGCAGTTAATGTATAAAATATACCTTAAAAATGGGGCTTGCAAATGAGGCACTTTCTGTCACCTCAGGAGTGTTATTTCAGGTATGGGGTTTTTGTTTGTAATGGATTGGGCAACTCATCTCACTTCATATAAACCTTGTACAAGAAGCTACCACAGTAGATGCAAAAGCAGGACAAAATGCTGGTGTACTCAGTAAATGCAATATGGGCCAAAGCCTCCGTACCCACTCAGTCCTTACCCATATAAAACGTCAACTAGGCCGCTAAGACCTTGAACCTGCTCCCACTGAAATGAGTGAAAGTTTGGTATTGACTTCAGTGGGAACAGAGTAAGGCCTCACAAGGGAGATTTGCCTGACTGAAGTCTGAGTAGGGACTTCAGCATTTGGCCCAATAACCACAAAAGGAGACTGATAGCTCTGGTAAGTCTAAAAATTGTATGATCATACCAGCATTCCCACTGAGAAGGTCTTACCTTCTTTCCATGCATTTCTCAAACTGATTCATGCCACTGTCTTTAATCTCATCCTGGACACAATTAAATTTTAGCGGGAGTTGCACAGTCTGCTGACATGTTTAAACTTCCAGAATGAAAGCAAGGTTCTTACCTTTACATCTCCAAACAAGGCAGGAAAATCATGGGTGCTAGTCCCAAGAGCAAAATGGTACAGGATATCGTCTTTCATTTTCTCAAGGTGAGGATTGGAGAGATGAATTAAGTTGTTTCTGTCATGGAAATGGAAAATATATATTAAACTAAAAAAAAACTATGTTAAAATAACATTATTAAGGTTGTAAAAGTCTAGTGCTCAAAAGTTAGAAAAAGCCAGAATTAAGGTTGCCTGTGCATCTTGAACTTAACCCCTTGTGTGTATGCATTATGAGACAGTTTTTAATGACATGATCACATGCTGTTTTTTTCCAATAGACCCCTGCCTCATTCAGTGTACAGGATGGACTGTGCTCATTAAATGAGCAGCTATTCAATTTTTTGTTTTATGTTTTTTGTTTTGTTTTATCCTCAATGTGTGGCCCCAGGCCTTATTTACTGCACAATATTCAAACCTTGTTTAAAACACAGAATTATGAATTTCCCCATGGGTTTTTCTATGGTCCTCATCACTATAGAAACTGAGTACTTCATAAACATTCATTTATTTTCACAGCCTCTCTGTGAGATGAAAGGGTGGTATTATCCCCCATTTTACAGATGGGAACTGAAACACACTAGTTTTGGGTGCAAAATTTGGGACTCCTAGAATCTGAGGTTTTGTAGCATGTAGCATTATATAGCCCTTTATATGTTCAAAGCACATCTCTCATTGACTTCAAGGTATCTGTAAGCACTCAGCACTTCTGCAAATCAGACCTCAGCCTCTCAAAATGGGCAGCCAGAAAATGAGGAACACACAATTAGAGACCATCTGTGAAAAATTTAGTTTAAGTGACTTGCCCGCCATAACACAGGAACTTTGTGGCATAGAAACCTTAACATGAGATCGTCCTGTGTCTTCCTGCAACTCTCTTTTTCATTCACCTTCCAACTTCTTCAGTTAATGAGGCAGGGGTCCTACAGACAACAGCCTCCTTAACTACACAACCCTGATTCATCCCCAGAGCAGGTCCAATCTGTGCACTGAATTAAATGAGGCAGGAGTCCTGTGGAAAAAACACTACATGATTATACAGTTAAAGACTGCATCATCATGCATAGACTACTCCTGGGGGAATTCTGTGCCACTGTGCATGTGCAGAATTCATGTCTGGCACAGAATTTTTTTCTCTCGCAGAAAATACATTCTGCCCAAGAAGTGCTGCTGTTCCACCTTTCACCCACCAATGGCCGCTGTGGCACCAGAACGGCCAGCATCATGAACACAGCCAGCTGTTCTGGTGACACAGTGGCCTCTGGTGAGCAAAAGGCAGAACTGCAGCACTGGGACAGAATGTATTTTCTGTGGGGAAAAAAATTCTGTGCATGCTCAGTGGCGTAGAATTCCCCCAGGAGTAGAAGTTCATCACAGCACCCTGCCTG
This sequence comes from Eretmochelys imbricata, assembly GCF_965152235.1. Taxonomy (NCBI): domain Eukaryota; kingdom Metazoa; phylum Chordata; order Testudines; family Cheloniidae; genus Eretmochelys; species Eretmochelys imbricata. The sequence continues at coordinate 168,448,853 of NC_135573.1, forward strand.
CAGAGCCAGGTTAGGACAGACTGAATAGGGCACATGGGGTTGCTGGAGGGTCATAGACTGGGGGTTCAGAATGGTTAATGGGGGGAATTGGGATGCAGGCTCAGGAGCTAGTGGGGTGACAATGTTAAGCCAGGGGCTGAATGGGAGTGGGGCTTCAAGGCTACATGGGGATGGGGACTGCAGGGACACATCGGGATGGGGGAGGAGGCTGCAGAAGCCCATAGGGATGGGGGGTGCGGAGACAGGGGCAGATGTGCCTGATTGAATGGAAGACACTTGGGATAGTCAGGGTCTGCACGGGGGAGGCTTCTCAATTCCCAAACAATCCTGTCCCACAAAAAACCTGTTCCATACTTCTCCCACCCACACCCAACAACCTTGCAGGTTCACTCCAGGCTCTTTCCCTTTCCCTCAGCTCCTCCATTACCCCTGACTCCCCCAAGCTTCTGGTGTATGCAGGAAATGCAGTTCTGTATTGTAATTTAAATGAATTACTCAACATTCTCTATTAATATGCCTAATAAGAAATTTATTTGTAAAAAAATATATATATGTGTGTATATATATACATATACCAGAATCTTTTTTTTGTCTGTATTGTTACAGACATACTTGCTAACAGGTATTTTGAAATAAAATTACCAAAATTATTGAAACTGGAAAGAGTATATTATTTTGAGAAATAAAATATGCAGAATTTTAAAATACTGTGCTCAGAATTTTTAATTTTTAGTGCAGAATTCCCCAGGAGTAATACACACATGGGGGGCCAAATGAAGGGTTGTACAGACAATCTTAATATTGGCATTTTATAAACTTCTGAGTGCTTGACTTTACAACTTTACTAATGTTCTTTTAATGCAGGTTGTGAGTGTGTGTGTGTGCAATTTTCTGGTTTGTTTGTTTTTTTTAAAGCAAACTGAAAAAAACAAATTTCATCATGTGGCATCATACTGATATGATATGATATATGTGGTTCAGCAGCAGAGTGTAAGTCTTAGATTCCCCATGCAGACCCGAACCTCTTAAGAGTAATGATAGTAGTAGTAGTAGGTTGTCATTTTCTATGTGGACCAGCATGAGAGTGAGATGAGACACACATCTTTCCTGTGGGTTTCATAGATATTTGCTGACAGCAGAAGAATAGTGAGATTATGGAATCTAGAGTTCCATTCTACACTCTGGAGAGGAGTGTTCCCTTTAATGGTTACAAACAGTGATGAGCTGCCAAAATCTTAACAACGGGTTCCCTCCTCACCCCACGAGGGGGTTGTTGCCCACCCCGCCCCCCAGGACTCCTGCCCCATCCAACCAGCCACATTCCTTGACGCGCCCTCCCCCCCCCGGACCCCGCCCCATCCACCCCTGTCACCTGACTGCCCCCAGAACTGGGCAGGAGGGTCTCATGGGCCACCGTAGTGGGTACCCACCCCACCCCTAAGAGCCAGAGGGACCCGCCGGGGGGTGAGGTGGGGAGTCCTGACAGTGCTAATCTGGGGCAGCTCCCAGGAAGCATCCGGCAGGTCCCTCTGGCTCCTAGGGGTGGGGTAGTGTAGCTAGGCAGGGAGCAGGGGGAGCGGCTGCTCCCCCAACTGATCACGTCAAAAGTGGCTCTGGGGCTGGGGAGCAGTTCCCCTGCGTGCCCCCCATCCTGGGTTACCTGTTGCGGTGCAGGCGGCCCTTGTTGCGCCCCCCTGCCCTAGCTCACCTCTGCCTCCCTGTGCCTGAGTGTGAAGCCGCCGCCTGCTTCTCAGCCCGCCCTGGCTTCCTGCGCTAACAGCTGATTTGCGGAAAGCCGGGGGGGGTGCGGGGGGGAGGCGGAGAAGCAGAGCGGGGCGGTGCTTTCAGGGGAGGAGGCGGAGCAGAGGTGAGCTGGGGCCAGGGGCGGGGAGCTGCTAGTGAGTGCTTTGCACCCACCAAATTTTCCCCAGGGGTGCTCCAGGGCTGGAACACCCTTGCAGAACAACCGGTTCTAAAAGGGCTTCTAAATTTAACAACCAGCTCTAGCAAACCGGTGCAAACTGGATCCAGCTCACCACTGGTTACAGACACTTCTCTCTGTCCCTCCACCCTAATCCAAGTCTGACCGCTCCAACCTGTTCCTCTCCCAGTCCTCCCCACCCCGGCCCTTTATCCCAGTACCATTTTTCTTGGCCAGCCAATCCTAGTCTCCCCCTCGCAGCTTCCTGTCCAAATTCCAGTTCCACACCCAATTCCCAGTCCCAAGCTCTTCGTCCAGCCAGTTCCAGTTCCCCCAACCCTAATTTTTTGTCTCCAGTCTTTTTACCCAGCCAGTCTCAGTTCTGCTTTGCACTCCAGCTCCTCATCAGACCTATCTGGCATCTGTCCCCATTCCTCTACCCACTGGTTCCCAGTCCCAGTGTCCTTGTCCAGCCAGTTCCAGTCTCCTCCCTTCCCTTCAGACCCGCTTCCCCCATCCCACGCTGTTTCTGTCACTAGTTCCCACTCCAGTCTCTGAGAACAACCAGTCCCCATCTCCCCTCCAAGCTAGCTCCCAGTCACCTTGCCCAATAAATTCAAGCCTCCCCATCACATCCTCTTCCCCAGCTCCCAGTCTCCTGACCCAACCAGTCTCAGTCTTCTCTTTCTCTCTCCTTCCCAGTCCTCCTGCACTGAACTCTGTGACAGTTTCTCTCTTTCCTCTAATTTTAGTACCAGTCTCACCAAGCTTCTTGATCCAATCTATTCCTTTCCTTCCCCTCCCAGTCCTCCCTGATTCTGCTCTCCAACCTCTCTGCATTCAAGTTATGTGGCTTCCTCCTTCACACTGCCTGGACACCTGATATGGGGGTTGCGAGTCATTGAAAGCACAAGAGACAGGCTCCCTGCTTTCAATTCAGGTGCCCAGCCATGTGGGGATGGTGCATGCCCAGTCCAGACACGTGTATGAGCTGTGAGGGGATGGAGCATGCTTAGTGAGCACAGAATCTTTGGAGAATTTAGCAGCAAAATTCTATGACATTCTACTGAGCATATGTGAACTATGAAGTTTCAAAGACTTACAACTTTGTCAAATTTGAGCATATTTTTAGGGGACCAAAGGTACATCCCTGACACCCAGACCTCCTCATGCAAAATTTCAAGCCCCTGCTCCAAAGCATGGAAGTGCTAAAGCTTCTCAAAGAAGAAGTTGGAAGAATGTTAACATTGCAAACCAGTGTATTTTCCCTAACAGCCTGCATGGAAAATTTCAGCCCTAATGGCTGAAGTTTGAAAGTTATAAGGAGCTGAAAATGGGATCTTATAATGGCTCGTGTTAGGCAATCTTAGTCCTGGTCTACACTATGAGTTTAGGTTGAATTTAGTAGCGTTAGATCGATTTAACCCTGCACCCGTCGAAGCCATTTTTGTCAACTTAATGGGCTCTTAAAATCGATTTCTGTACTCCTCCCCGATGAGGGGATTAGCGCTGAAATTGACATCGCCGGGTCAAATTTGGGGTAGTGTGGACGCAATTCGACAGTATTGGCCTCCGGGAGCTATCCCACAGTGCTCCATTGTGACTGCTATGGACAGCACTCTCAACTCGGATGCACTGGCCAGTGCATCCAGGAAAAGCCACGCAAACTTTTGGATTTCATTTCCTGTTTGGCCACCATGGCAAGCTGATCAGCACAGGTGACCGTGCAGATCTCATCAGCAGAGGTGATCATAGAGTCCCAGAATCACAAAAGAGCTCCAGCATGGACTGAACGGGAGGTACTGGATCTGATCGCTGTATGGGGAGATGAATCCGTGCTATCAGAACTCCGTTCCAAAAGACGAAATGCCAAAATATTTGAAAAAATCTCCAAGGGCATGAAGGACAGAGGCTATAACAGGGACCCACAGCAGTGCTGCATGAAACTTAAGGAGCTCAGGCAAGCCTACCAAAAAACCCAAGAGGCAAACGCCCGCTCGGGGTCAGAGCCCCAGACATGCCGCTTCTATGATGAGATGCATGCAATTCTAAGGGGTGCCCCTACAACTACCCCACACCTGTATGTGGACTCCTGCAAGGGAGTCTCACGCAACAGGGATGAGGATTCTGGGGACAAGGACGATGAGGAGAAGGGGGAGGTTAAAGATAGCGCACACCAGGCAAGCGGAGAAATGGTTCTCCCCAACAGCCAGGAACTGTTTATCACCCTGGAGCTAATACCCTCCCATCCCGGGCTCCCGGACCTTGAAGGTGAAGAAGGCGAGTGAGTGTACCTTTGTAAATATAATACACAGTTTAAAAGCAAGTGTGTTTAAATGATTAATTTGCCCTGAAGACTTGGGATGCATTCGTGCCCAGTACAGCTAGTGGAAAAGTCTGTTAACATGTCTGGGGATGGAGCAGAAATCCTCCAGGGACATCTCAATGAACCTCTCCTGGAGGTACTCCCAAAGACCTTGCAAAAGGTTTCTGGGGAGGGCAGCCTTATTGCATCCTCCATGGTAGGACACTTTACCACAGCAGGCCAGTAGCATGTAGTCTGGAATCATTGCATAAGAAAGCATGGTAGCGTGTGGTCCAGGTGTTTGCTGGCATTCAAGCAACATCCGTTCTTTATCTCTCTGTGTTATCCTCAGGAGACTGATATCATTCATGGTCACCTGGTTGAAATAGGGGAATTTTATTAAGGGGACATTCAGAGGTGGCTGTTCCTGCTGAGCTGTTTGCCTGTGGCTCAAAAGAAATCATCCCTGCTGTTAGCCACGTGGTGGGGGGAGGGGTGAAGCGCTCATCCGAGAGAATCGGGTGTGTGGAGGCTTTAGCTGGGTTTGTGCTGCACATTAACCTAAAAACATCAGCCCCTCCTTTTAAATGGCCAGTGTGTCTTTTTCAGTTTTACTCTCCCTTTTTTGCGCCCGCAGCTGCAAATGTTTCAATGCTGCCACTAGCATCTCCATCCCAGAGGCTAGCACAGATAAGATGATGAAAAAAACGCACTCGCAATCAAATGTTCTCTGAGCTCAATCAGTCCTCCCACACTGAAAGAACCCAGCAGATTGCATGGAGGCAGACAATGTCAGAGTCCAGGAAAGCACAAAATGAACGCGAGGACAGGAGGGGTGCGCGAAGGATAGATGGCTGGAGCAACAGGAGAGGTGGTGGCAACCGTGATGAGAGGAGGCAGGATGCAAGGCTGATGCTACTGGAGGATCAAACTGATATGCTCCGGCGTATGGTTGAGGTGCAGGAAAGGCACAGACCGCCACTGCAGCCCCTGTGTAATCAACCGCCCTCCTCCCTAGGTTCCATAGCCTCCTCACCCAGACGCCCAAGAAAGCGAGGGGGGCGCTCCAGGCACCCAACCACTCCACCCCAGAGGACTGCCCAAGCAAAAGAAGACTGGCATTCAAGAAGTTTTGAAGTGCAGTGTGGCCTTGTCCTTCCCTCCTCCCCTACCCCTCCCAGGCTACCTTGGCAGTTATTCCCCTATTTGTGTGATGAATTAATAAAGAATGCATGAATTTGAAAAACAATGACTTTATTGCCTCTGCAAGCAGTGATCGAAGGGGGGAGGGGATGGCGGTTGGCTTACAGGGAAGTAAAGTGAACCAAGGGGGAGGGTTTTCATCAAGGAGAAACAAACAGAAGTGTCACACAGTAACCTGGCCAGTCATGAAACTGGTTTTCAAAGCTACTCTGATGCGCACCGCGCCCTGCTGTGCTTTTATAATCGCCTTGGTGTCTGGCTGCGCGTAATCAGCGGCCAGGGGATTTGCCTCAACTTCCCACCCCGCCATAAACGTCTCCCCCTTACTCTCACAGATATTGTGTAGCACACAGCAAGCAGTAATAACAATGGGAATATTGGTTTCTCTGAGGTCTAATCGACTCAGTAAACTTTGCCAGAGAGCTTTTAAACGTCCAAATACACATTCTACCACCATTCTGCACTTGCTCAGGCTGTAGTTGAACAGCTCCTGACTACTGTCCACGGTGCCCATATATGGCTTCATGGGCCATGTCATTAAGGGGTAGGCTGGGTCCCCAAGGATAACTATAGGCATTTCAACATCCCTAACTGTTATTTTCTGGTCTGGAAAGTAAGTCCCTTGCTGCAGCTGTTCAGACAGACCAGAGTTCCTGAAGATGGGAGCGTCATGTACCTTTCCTGGCCATCCCATGTTGATGTTGGTGAAACGTTACTTGTGATCCACCAGTGCTTGCAGCACCATTGAAAAGTACCCCTTGCGGTTTATGTACTGGCTGCCTTGGTGGTCCGGTCCCAAGAAAGGTATATGCTATATCCCCACCACAGTCAGGGAATCCCATTGCAGCAAAGCCATCCATTATGACCTGCACATTTCCCAGAGTCACTACCCTTGATAGCAGCAGCTCAGTGATTGTGCTGGCTACTTGCATCACAGCAGCCCCCACAGTAGATTTGCCCATTCCAAACTGATTCCCGACTGACCGGTAGCTGTCTGGTTTTGCAAGCTTCCAGAAGGCTATCGCCACTCGCTTGTGAACTGTGAGGGCTGCTCTCATCTTGGTATTCTTGTGCTTCAGGGCAAGGGAAAGCAAGTCACAAAGTTCCATGAAAGTTTCGTAGCCACTGGGAATCATCCCAGACCCGCAACACTATGCGGTCCCACCAGTCTGTGCTCGTTTCCCAGGCCCAGAATCGGTGTTCCATGGCATGAGCCTGCCCCATTGCCACCAGGATGGCCAAATTGCTGGGGCCCATGCTTTGAGAGAAGTCTATGTCCATGTCCTCATCACTCTCGTCACCGCGCTGCCATCGCCTCCTCGCCTGCTTCTGGAGGTTCTGGTTCTGCATATACTGCATGATAATGTGCGAGGTGTTAACAATGCTCATAACTGCTGCTGTGATCTGAGCGGGCTCCATGCTTGCCGTGGTATGGCATCTGCAGGAGAGCAGAGTTGCAGGGGAAGCAGTAGTTGGATGACAAGTTTTGCAGACCTACTGCACCATCTGCTGCCAGGACACAACAGCTGAGCGGGCTGCACGCTTGCCGTGGTAAGGCAAGACAAGAGCAGCCGAGCAGAGTTGCAGCGGATGACGAAGGTCATTTTGAGGACCTGTGAGACCACCAGGAGAGCAGAGTGGCAGTGGAAGTGGTGGATGATGATGGTCATATAGAGGACCTGCGAGGTAGATTCATAGCACCAGGAGAGCAGAGTGGAAGCAGAAATGGTTGTTCAATGACAATAGTTTGCAGCCCTACTGCACCGTCTGCTGAAAGCAGTATGACGCGCGCACGGAAAAAAGGCACAAAACGATTGTCTGCCATTGCTTTCACGGAGGGAGGGGCAACTGACGACACGTACCCAAAACCACCTGCTACAATGTTTTTGCCCCATCAGGCATTGGGAGCTCAACCTAGAATTCCAAGGGGCGGTGGAGACTGCGGGAACTGTGGGATAGCTACCCACAGTGCAATGCTCCGAAAGTCGACGCTAGCCACGGTACTGTGGACGCACTCCGCCGACTTAATGCGATTAGTGGGGACACACACAATTGACTATATAAAATCACTTTCTAAAAAATCCACTTCTATAAATTCGACCTAATTTCGTAGTGTAGACATGTAATAGGGAGTGCTACCAGCCTTGCCTAAAATAATTTCATAATAAGCAGTGAAACTGGTTGTGGAGCCTGCAAGGCTAGGGAGGAGGTGAGGATGGGGGTGTGGTAGGCAGGTACAATGTGCATCACACCCTCCTGCCACATGAAGAAACTGCAGCAAAGTTCATATGGCATGAGGCTGTATTATATTTCAACCAGCCCTCCCACCTTCTTGAGGATTTGAGGGGCAGTCCCTGTGGGAATCCCAGGCAGAGTGGATCCATTGGAGCCATGCACCCAGACCATAGTGGGAGGAAAGCAATGACAGAATTTGAGTAGGGGCTGGCGAGATTGGTGACAACACAAATGGGGATCTGAAAGAGGAGATAAGAGAGACAATGTGGAAGAAGTGGAAATCAGAGACAACATAGTAGGGAGAAAAATACTGAAGAGTAAGAGAAAACAGAGAATAGAGTGTAAAAAAGAACAGAAAGGGAAGAAAAGACATAAATAAAGACTGGTTTCAGAGTGGTAGCCATGTTCGTCTGTATCAGCAAAAACAACAAGGAGTCCTTGTGGCACCTAGTCTCTAAGGTGCCACAAGGACTCCTTGTTGTTGTTTTTTTAAATAAAGACTGATAAACCATTTGTCTAGAAACAGCTCCTCTGACTAGTTAGTGAAAAGAGGTGGTGCATCCAGAAAAACCTGACTGAGGAACTAGAATATGCCAAGAGCAATGGGAAAATATCAAATCCTTGACACTTTGATACCCTCACATTAAGTTGAATGCAGACCAGATAGAGGAAAATTATATATGCAAATTCTGTATTAGGCCATGGAAACTTTGCAAAAGTCACCTTACAAAGTGAAGCCATAGCAGGTTGGAAACTCTAACTATTAGCCAGAAACTGGTGTAGACTCTTGGTGTACCCCTCAAAGTACTTTGTGATTACGGATGCCAATTTTGGTTGGTCGAATTCCTGGAGATATCATCACATGACATAATCTTTTATTAAAGATTAATCTTTCATTCTTGGAGACTCCAGACCAATCCTGGAGGGTTGGCAATCCTATTTATGATACATGAGGCCAAAGGCCCAGTGCCTTCTGCACCCAGAATCATGAACTAATAGCTTAGGCTTTGTCTACACTTGAAAGTTATATCTACATAGTTACGTCAGTCGGGTATGAAAAAAACACAGCTCTGACCAATGTAGCTATGCCAACATAGCATCGAGTGAAGACGCAGCTATGTGGACAGAAGAATGCTTCTGTTGAGGTAGCTATCATTGTTCAGGGAGCTGGTGTTCCTACAATGACAGAAAAAAAACCCTTCTGTCAGCGTAGGCTGAGTCTACTCTACAGGGGTATGCTGACATAGTCTCTGCAGCGCACACATATCCTCAGTAATGCATACCCTGGAGTGGCTCATTTCTGTTGGGAATATGGCTTAGTAAATTTAGGTTTAATCTTTAAAAAAAACAACAAGTCAGTTTTATGGAGGTTTATGTAACATATCCTTCCAGTACGGAAATTAGTTCCCAGTGAAAGAATTGGAGAAAATAGGGAAATGTTATAAACATTTTTACCCTAACAATTTGAATATATGAATAGTTTAATTTTTTCCTAACAATTTCTCTCTAAGATTCCCTGGGCTATGTAGTCCCCTTCTCCCCCTCCCATCCTCTCTGCAGAGAGTCAGATCTGTGAGGTTGTGGAAGGGAGCTGAAGGAGATTTTAACCAGTAGTGTAGTCAAGGGTAAACGGAGTTGCCCACTTCTCATTTGGGGAATATGGAGTTTAGTTTAGGTTAGTTTACCTACTTCTTTTTTTACTCCTACACCACTGTTTTAAACTGACCCATCCCACACAATGTGACAAATCACCCTTTCAAAATCAATTCACTGTCTTTTAGAAAAACTAAATGTTCATTAAGCAACAGTTTTTCATTTGGCTTTAACAAGAGACAATGGCTGAAAAAGCAGATTGGCATTTTGGACAGTTTAGCCATGCGCTCTCCCCACATCTCATTGATTCTAACTGTCCTCAGAAAGTACTTGGGTTACCTTTGTTCTCCTATTATCCCTCCCCGTATTTAACACACTTGGTGTAGGGATGATGAGGTTGTAGCCATGCCCCAGAGAGTGCTGATGATCAGCTATGACATCATCAGAAAGGCCCAGCTGGCCCTGCAGATTGTGGCTTTGGACAATCAGTGTCCCCAGACCAATACTCCACAGTATCACTCAGAAGTATTTCTGCCAGATTACATGGGACTTAACCTCTTTGTACCAATAATACAGAGCAATTACTTGACTATGGTGATATTTGCTGGAGTCACTGCAAGATTCAAACAGGATGTGTTTTAGAATCATTCAACAGTTTGTTTTTGCACATGCAGAAAACACTTTTTTTTTATTTGGACACCAGCCCCTTTGTGATAAAAGTGCAACCCAAGACACAATGAAGTAAACTGTAATACACTAATCTCTCTCTCTCTATCTCTCTCTCTCTAGATATATGTTAGGGCTTTTGATTAATCACAGTTAACTCACGCGATTAACTCAAAAATATTAATCACGATTAAAAAAATAATCGCAATTAATTGCAGTTTTAATCGCAGTGTTAATAGAATACCAATTGAAATTTATTAAATATTTTGGATGTTTTTCTAAATTTTCATATATATTGTATTTTGTGTTTTAATTGAAATCAAAATGTGTGTATTATTTTTTATTTTAAATATTTGCACTGTAAAAATGATAAACAAAAGAAATAGTATTTTTCAATTCACCTCATACAAGTACTGTAGTACAACCTGTGTCATGAAATTGCAATTTACAAATGTAGATTTTTGTTTTGTTACATAACTGCACTTAAAAACAAAACAAAGTAAAACTTCAGAGCCTACAAGTCCACTCAGTCCTACTTCTTGTTCAGCCAATCGCTAAGACAAACAAGTTTGTTTACATTTATAGGCAATAATGTTGCCCTCTTCTTATTTAGACTGTCACCAGAAAGTGACAACAGGCATTTATATGGCACTTTTGTAGCCGGCATTGCAAGGTATTTACATGCCAGATGTGCTAAACATTTGTATGCCCCTTCATGCTTTGGCATGTGTTGTAATTGAAATCAAGATATCTGATAATGTAGAAAATATCCAAAAATAAATGGCATTCTATTATAATTTAACAGTGCAATTAATCCCGCAATAATCGTGATTAATAAAATTAATCATGAGATTAATCACACTGTTAACAATAATACAATACCATTTATTTAAATAGTTTTGAAAAATACTATTTCTTTCATTTATCATTTTTACAGTGCAAATATTTGTAATAATAATATACACTTTGATTTCAATTACAACACAGAATACAATATATATATGAAAATGTAGAAAGACATCCAAAATATTTAATAAATTTCAATTGGTATTCTATTGTTTAACAGTGGGATTAAAACTGTGATTAATTGCGATTAATTTTTTTAATCACGATTAATTTTTTTGAGTTACTCACATGAGTTAACTGTGATTAATCAACAATCCTAATATATATATATATAAAAATCCACAAATATTGTCAAATTCACAAGGCATGTTTCAACACCACTGTCTTCATGATTGGCTTTAATACTGTGTCCCTCCCTCCTTGTGTCTGCATTTTGTCCTTATAGGGCCACACCCTTTAATCAGATGCATACAGACGGACCCCTGCACCCACAGACACCTAGGGCCTTGGGCTCCAATCTTGCAAACACTTACGTACGTGATTAACTTTACTTCAACAAGTAGTGCCATGAGTTTACGATAGTAAAGTTTTTGGAGCACTGAAGCATTACATGGTAAGCTCTTCAGAGCAGAGAACTTTTCCTCTTGCATCTGTGTGAAGTGCCTCCCACATTTTAGGTGCCAGCTAAGTAAATAAAAAATATCTGAGGGCTAACCATTAATCTTTGACACTCAGTTTCTTATACCAACACAAATCTAAAGAAAGAATGAGATAATTGGATTGAAATATTTGTTCAAAATTCCAAAATACATGGGATGAAATTCTGGCACCATTCAAGTCAATGGTAAAGCTCTCATTGACTTCAGTTGAGTCAGGGTTTCATGCACAGTCTACATCGATTTTCCAGTATAAGTATACTGGTATAAAGAAAAGGAGGACTTGTGGCACCTGAGAGACTAACAAATTTATTTGAGCAACAGCTTTCGTGAGCTACAGCTCACTTCATTGTAGCTCACGAAAGCTTATGCTCAAATAAATTTGTTAGTCTCTCAGGTGCCACAAGTCTTCCTTTTCTTTTTGCGGATACAGACTAACACGGTTGCTACTCTGAAACCTGTCTTTATACTGGTATAGTTATTCTGGCAAACCCTTCTAAATTAGACACAGCTTATACTTCAAGAGTGCTGGTGTCTGAACTAAATAAAACTATACTTGCCAACGCACTTTTTTGCCAGTATAACTGAGTCCACACTAAGGCTTTTCCCAGGACAAAAATGTTGGAAAGAAATCACGTGCCTAAGTGATATTACAATAGCAGTGAAAGTTTTGAGCTTAGACCTGGCCACAGTCCACATATGTGCTGTAGAGTTTTACTATTTAAAACATTAGGTTGTGAAATGAAAAACATGCTATTTGGGAGGAGTTAAAAGTGGTACATTTATATACCTTCAAAGTAGATACTGAAATTAGTTTTGGTTCTTACTTTGATGACTGTTCATCCTCAGTCTTCTTCTCAGCTGTTATACCAGGTGCCATTCTATACAGTTAGACCTGAAGGAAGAAAACAGTGTATGGTACTTCAGTGACAAAATAAGGCCCTGATCCTAAAAAGATCTACATGCATGCTTAATTTTACACACTGCTTAGTCCCATTTTAAAATTATTTTCATTAATTGTAACGCAGATGTTGCATCTAGTCTACATAGTCATTACTCTTAACTCTAAAACATTAAATAAATACATTAATAATAAGGTCCACACATAATACAGCTCCTTCAAAAATGGTGAAATTTCAACAATGTGAACATCTGACTATTAGATTTTTTAAAATATGCATTTATCCAAAATTAAAATGGACAATTTTACAGCTGATGCCAGTGGGTTAAATATCTCTGCATCAAAACTTGAACTACACAAAGACATTTTTTGTCATTCTTATGCAAAACACATTCTGTATGACTAAGACAAATTATAAAATGTCGTAAAGGAAGTTCTGCATCATTGCTGAGCCCAAATGAGTACACAAATAAATGGGAGGTGAACACTATTGAGTCAAATCTCTTCCTTAAAGAAACACTCAACCTAATGACTGCAATAGAAGGAAAGAGTCAGATTTTGCAACAAAATTACAAAATATTTTTTTTCTGAGAAAGAAACACAGAAGATCTGATGAAAAAAGCCCGAATATTTACATGTGGGAAAAGAGAATTGTGTTGCCCCTTTTTGACCCCAGTGGCTAGTTAAAAGTTTGAGGCCCTGGGGATGCTCCAGTTGGAAGCAGAAATTGATTGTCTAGTATTTTTCTTGATGCAGCCTGTTTACTTACAAGGAATGAGCAAAGTCCCTATGTCTTTGAATATGGAAGGAACCAAGAACAAAAGGGGCAATTTCTTAGGCTATGTCTACACTATGGACCTTACAATGACACAGATGTACTGCTGCAGCTGTGCCACTGTAAGGTCTCCTGTGTAACTGCTCTATGCCAGCGGGAGAGAGCTCTCCTGTCGAAATAATTAAACCACCCCCAATGAGTAGTGGTAGCTTTGTCAGCGGGAGAGCATCTCCCACTCACATAGCACGCAGCTTTTGTCAGTGAAACATGTCGGTTGGGATAAAAACTTTGCCAACAGAAGTACTAGTGAAGACAAAGACCTAGTCTACACCCCCCACGCTACGTGAGCCAACACCAGACCCCAAAGTGCTCTCTCTAACTTTTTTTCCCAGGGTCACACTGTGATTAGTGGCTTGGAGCTCCTACTTGGCTTTCTTGCCTCTCCCTCTGTCTGTCCTCAGTTTGTATGTGATCTCTAGACACACACACACACATACACATCTGTCCTCACTTTGTCTGTGATCTCTTTCTCTACACACACACACACAACCTACCCATAAAAATATTCAGACAAAAGTTCCCGGGCAGGTTCACACAGGGCAGGTTGTTTTAGGCGGGGGCTTATGTTCACAGTTATGTTAACTGGGGTTTTAACTCAACTTATAACAAGTTTTACCCCGCTCATAACAAATTATTGAGTATTGGGAATGTGTTGATGCTTAGAGGAAGGGTTTTTCCTTTATTTAGGGTAATCAGCTTTATCAAAAGAAACTATATTAAAATGTATAGAGACATTGCAGTAAACTATAAGAGTACTGGGTCAAATTTCATCACCAGTTACACTGATCCAACCCCATGGACTTACCTCTGTTATTATAGTCAGGCATCATTACAAGTGCTTAACAGAGGAAGATATCACTGTTAAATGGGTTAATATTTGCATAAAGTCATGCTACACTTTTAGGCAATTATTGATCCAAGTATGTGAGAGAACTGGAATTGTATTATTTCCAATAATAAGAATGTATAATTGTATAACTAATATATTATACTTATGTATCTAGGCTACATTTGATCCCAGATGGAGAAGAAGACTTTCACATTCTGTTTAGTGCCTAAACTGATGAATGAATAAATGATTTTTGAAGTAAATTTACAACAATTTAAATTATTTTCAGGACTTTTAATTTTGGATCTTTAATCCTCTTTACTAATGGAATCAATATTCACTTCAATACGCTAGTGTGTTATAGATCGCTAGATGCATAGATTAATACAAGCTACTAAAATAGAAAATATTACTTAAAAGAAAAATTTTCATTTAAGATAGCCATGGAAACTATTTTAACAATCTTCCTTTTCTATGATACAATTTACATTAGATAGGTGTTAAGAAATTATTGTTTTCTGAAGAAGGTACACAGTATATAGTACAAAACAGGTGCAAATTTCAAACCTAGAAGTAGATTCCCTATTTTAATCAGTGTTCAGATTTGATGATTAACATTTTACAACTATGCAAAGCCCATAATTTTTACTGTGGCTTTCTTTGATTAATGTCTTATCAGTACTTTTTTAAAATAGGAGCTAACTCTCAGGTTCTGCTCTATCTCCTGTTAAACTCATTGGAATGACTCCTGCTGACATTAACAGGAGTTGGTTAAGCCCTCAATTTTCAGTGTGAGCATATTTTTTCCTCATCCTTAAGTGATTGCTTCCATTATATAGCACTTCTGCAATAGGCTTTCCGTTCATATTGTATGTCTACTTCTGTATCACTCAGATAATGACAGTTCAGTATGGGTTTCTTCACATGAGGAACCCCTAGCTGATCTGTTAGCCTGATTGTGAAACACGGGTATACTTTGCTCCAAAGAAAAACTACCTCCCCGGCCAAACAGCTGACCCCATAAAGCTCTCTCTACCAGTACCAGCACAAATTCTGGCATTTCATAAAACAGTACAGTGCTGTTGGTTTTAAGATTCATCTCCTCATCAGCAAGGGAAGGGACAAAGAAATGAAATCCCAGTTCCCACAAGGGGCTTCCAGTACCGGATTTTTAACTAGGAATGATGAATATTGGGCACAATAGCAATCGACACAGTAGGCATCTCTCCGCCCAGTTAAAGGGGGCATTGCTTGGCTTCCCTTGCACCAGCTGTAACCTACCTTGCGGGGAAGGAGAAGCTGAACTCCAGCGGCTGCCCAATTCTAGCGGCTCTCAACGGTATCTGAATGGCACCAGCTATTGCGCCGGTTTCCAAGCTGGGAAAGAAACAGGGGAGTCAGGTCTCTGGCAGAGGTGGGTGCCGCTGCTGGACCAAGCTCCGGGACGAGGGAGCGGCAGGAAGTGGGCGAGCAGCATATGCCCTTAGCAACGGCACGGCTCCTTTTCACTCCTCCCTCGCTCCGGAAAGCGAGTGCCGTGAGTAAGCACCTTGCTCTGTGCCCTCAGTGCCCCTTCCTGGCACCGCCCCAACCCGCCGCCGCCGCCGCTCGGGCTCCCCCTGGCCCCCGGGAAGGGCACGTAGCCCCGCCCCAGCGCCGCGGCAGCGGCTCTTGCCTGGCCCCCTCTCGCAGCCCGAGCCGTGCGGAGAAGGGGTTTCCTCCGTGCCCCGCGCTCACCTGCGGCAGGTGAGGGAGCCGGCGGCGGCTGCTGCGGTGCCTCTCGGGTCGCTACCGGCTGGGGGCTCCGGTCTCCCTGCGTCCCCGTCGCCGCTGCCTTCTCCGGCTGCTGCTGCTGGGCGGGCTGTTCCCACGGTCACCGGGCTGCCGCCGCCGCGGGGGACACTGCACGGCGCGGCGGCGGTGTCTGGGGAGAGGCGGGTCGGGCTGAGCTGGCTGTTTCTCCCGCCCAGGCTGAGCAATGCTGGAAAAGCCGGGCCGGAGACGTGAGAGAGTGACAGGGTGTGGAGGGTTTCAGCCGGTGGTTCCCAGGACGTCTCTGTGACGCGTGTGTGTGCGTGCAACAAAGAGTGTGTCGTGTGTGTGTGTAAAGCAGGACAGTTGCGTGTTTCATTCTCTGTGCATGCTGCAACTGTGGGTAACCATGCTTGTGCAAGTAACTGTGGGTCACAGAAAGTGTGTGAGTCTGTGTGGACTTGGGAGTGTTAATTACGTATGTGATAAGATGGGTATATATTCAATTTATTAAAAAGAAAAGGAGGACTTGTGGCACCTTAGAGACTAACCAATTTATTTGAGCATGAGCTTTCGTGAGCCACAGCTCACTTCATCAGATGCATACCGTGGAAACTGCAGCAGACTTTATATATACACAGAGAATATGAAACAATACCTATATGAAAACAATGTTTCATATTCTCTGTGTATATATAAAGTCTGCTGCAGTTTCCACGGTATGCATCTGATGAAGTGAGCTGTAGCTCACGAAAGCTCATGCTCAAATAAATTGGTTAGTCTCTAAGGTGCCACAAGTACTCCTTTTCTTTTTGCGAATACAGACTAACACGGCTGTTACTCTGAAACCATTCAATTTATTGTGTAACAGGAAGCATGTGTGTTTACAAGTGTATATAAGTATGTGTTTAAAACTGTATATACCCCACTACACATACAATCACACAGGTGTAACAAATTGTGTGTATTTGGCCTTGTGTATATTAGGACATGTTACCTGTGGGGGGAACTGGATGTATGTGACTGTCTCTGTGTGCGCACAATGGGATGTGTGTTTACTTTTGTTTCGGACAAGGTGGGGGAGGTAATATCTTTTATTGGACCAACTTCTGTTATTCTGTTATTGATCCAGTAAAAGATATTACAGCCCCCAGCTTGTCTCTCTAGTATGCTGGGGCAGACATGGCTAGAACAGCACTGAATCATTTTATGTTTAACGGGATGTGCAGATGTGTGTGTACTGTGAAAATCTGCACAGTATGTGTATACAATAGTACAAATTCAGGTCCCTTTGAAGTCATTAAGGGATTTGCCATGTAACCAATATTTTCAATGGGATCAGGCTCTGAGCCAGCATGTATGTGTATGGAATGAGTGTAAGCATACCTGTCAATGTCTTTCTAGAATTTGCATACAGTATATAAACTAGATTTGATGGCATATGTGCCACCATGTGTCTAAACAGTATGACCTTGAGCCACAAAGGGACTTAGTGCAACACTGAACATCACAGCACCTCTTAGGCACCGAAAAAAGTCACAAAAGCACTGCAGTACACAAAACCTGTGTTAGGTGCTCAGGTTCCCTATGCAATGAATGGGGAGAGATAGGAAAACAATCCACAAAAGCCAGCATGCTTGGAGGGAAGCTGCCTAATCTATCCGATGGGAAATGCTGATCAGAGGGGCCTGCAACCTTGTGCATGGCCTTGTAGCATCATTCAGGCTTGGGCCAGCCAACCTCCACCATAACAGAGGGGTGGCTAGGGCAACTCTGAGTGAGTAGTGCTGTGACTTAGTGCATAGGGTCACAGCACCACTCAGGTTTGGCCTGGCACCTTCATGTTAGAGGGGTGGCTGGTCCAAACCTGAGTGGCACTGTGACCTGCACAAGGTTGCAATTCCTAAAGCAGGGAACCAGGCTCCCTCCCCTGGGGTAAGTGCTGGAACTAACTCACTCTCCAACACCCTGTTCCCCATCCCAAGGCGCCTTCACTTTGCATCAGGCTAAGACAAACGTATGTTTGCCTAGGCCAGGACCCAGTGATGGGTCAGTCCAGCCTGACAACCCATCTAGAACTTCCTTGTGACTCGCTGGTGGGTTGGGACCCACGGTTTGGCAAATACTACTCTAACCACTGGGCTAAAAGTTAAAAAGTGGGCATACTACCATCTCCTCCTCCAGTTAGATTTTGAATGGGATCCAATCTGGTAGGCAGCCTCTGTGTTTGCCCACTGAATAGGGCCCCACATGTGATGTAGGCAGCTAAACACCTGCCTTCTCCCAGTTTGTGAATTGCTCTGGGGCCCATGCAGGAGATAGGCAGCTGATTCCCAAGAGGGAGGCAGAAGTGCATGTGTGCACAGGCAGAACCTTAGGTACTGAGGGAACATCTTGACTGAAGACTTAGGCACCAAGTAAGTTTAGGTGCCTACAGGTTCTCCAGGAGTTTTGTGGACTGCAGTAGAGCATAAGCCTTAGGTGCCTATGGGATTGAGCGTAGGAAACAATGGTGTGCATGGTATGTGTTTCATACGTGCAGGGTGTGTATGGGAAGTTTGTATGCAAACTTTATTGCAAAAGTGCAACCCAGTATGGTAAAGATGTGCAAATATATTTAAAACTAGACTAGACAGAGCATTACAGGATATACTGCCAGGTGGAATCCTGTATTAGCAACAGGATGATAGGTGAAATGACCTTTCTAATTTCTATGATTAAGAGGTTAGCTCACTCAGGGCGAGAATTTTACCAACAATGTATATATGATATCATAATACCAAATAAATGGGAACCAATAGGAATTGAATAAGGAGGAAAGTTCTAGAAAGGTGGTGACCCTTACCTTCTGCATAACTAATGAAAAGTAGCCCTGTGTTCAGGTATCTTCTGAGTTGATTCTTTCTAAAACCTAGCTATTTTTTCCTTATGCCATACCCAAAATTTTCTTAAGCCACATGAGCACAATTATTGTGTCTCTATGAATTTCTGAACAAAATATAAATATTACCTAATGGACCTTTCACATTGCGGTTTTGAAAAAGCAAAATAGCTTAGTGAGAGAATTTGATACTGTTTAGTTATTCTACAACAAATATTGTGTGATTAATAGATAATAAGACTTAGGCAAATCATTAGTGTTATGTTTTTATACGATTGTTAAGGCTTTATTATTGCAAATTAAGTGATATAGTTATGTAATACCAAGTCTGATCTTGAAGCTTAACTTCCCTCCCTGCTTAGGCAAAAAAGTGGATGTGTTATCAATAGGAAACAAAGGAGGTGAAGCAGGATAATTTAAAACGTTAGCAATCTTAATCCATATTGACCCACGTATGGCAGGAGAATGGGTTGTTTAAAAGACATACATATCAGATTTGGAAATAATTGGAGGATCAGTTTTTCCCCTTTAAAATGGTGAATTGTTTAATTTCCAAGCAATGTTGTGTTGCATGTCACCACAGAACCAGATTTTTAGTTCTCTGGCATATGTTTAGATAAGCATTCAGGCACTCCCCATGGTGATGAGCACCATAAAAATATCTATAAATAGGCTGCATATGACATGGATGTCAGATTTGATATTTGGGAAAATGGAACAATGAGGAATGCAGTTGAGCCTCTCTACAAATAAGATTTTTGTAGGATGGATTTTATTTCATTGAATGGTTCTTACTCACTTACCATTGGCATTGCTCCAGAATCATTTCCTTTAATACATGGGTTCTTGCAGACAGGAAGCTCAGGATTTCCCTAAACATATTTCTCTTATTAATTGATTGGCACAGCAGGAAAGTGGGTGAGAAGAAAAAAATTCCGATGGCTCCTGCTGTCTCCACATTTTGCTTCCTTCCTGTCTTATTAAGAACTGAGTTAGTCACAGGCATGCCTAAATCGCTGCAGAGTATGTCTACACTGCACCAGAGAGTGAGCCTCTCCCCCGCCCCCACGTAGACTGACTAGCACTTGTGGGGCTTGGCTTGAGCTAGCCCATTCAAAATAGACCTTGGGGCTTGGGTTCTCAAGCCTACAGGGAACAAGCTGCAGCTGGAGTCACAACATCCACTTGGATATTCAGGGGTGGCACCAGGGGCTGAGATGGGCCAGACAGAAAATTCAGGGGGGGCTGCACTCCCCACGCCATGAGACCTCACCCTGTCCAGGGCCCCTCCCCCTGCCCAGGTTGGAGGCTGGAAGCTGGAGTGAGGCAGCACAGGGCGCTGACTGCTCGCAGCTGATAAGACCTGCCTGGGTAGGGGGACCTGGGTCCAGGGCCAGCAGAGCCCTCGGGGAGCAGCAACCATGGGGGGAGGGCCCAGTAGCCTGGGTCAGAGTGGGTCAGTCCAGGCCACTGTGGGGAGTCCGGGACCCACCACCCACCCTGGGCGATGCACCCTGGCAGGCGGGGACACAGGCTGGGGGCTGCTCTTGCGCACCCCAGCCTCCTGGCCAGGCATACTTCACCGCTGCTGCTGGAGGTGGGCACCCGGTCAGCAGCCACCGCTTTCTCTGCTCTACCTTCAGAGTTGGGTAGCTGCAGAACAGCAGCTGCTACAGGGTGGCAATGGAGGGGCTAAGGCAAATTTTGGGGTGACTATAGCTCTCAGTAGCCTCCCTCAGTGCTGCCCCTGCTGATATTTTTAGTGTGCCCACTCGAGCACTGCTAGTATGAGTCTATCTACTTGGGCTGGGGGGCGTGCTCCAAGCTGCGGTATAGACATAGGCTAAAGGAAATTGACCACCACTATTGGGGGCTTCTTTGTAAATATCAAAACTCAGGACTAAGGAATCAGGGGCCCAACAGCCTCCCTCAGGGAAGACATACTGAAGATGTGTGAGCTTCTTAGCTTCCTTAAGTTCCCCCTCAGAGTTGTGGATGGGAAGCAAGCTACTGCCAAGCAGTCTCTTACTGAAGTTAATTCCATTTGTAAACCCCATATGACCCACCGTCAACAGAGCATCCAGTGTCCAGAACAAACAGAACTGTATACTGGTGGGCAGTTTCACCAGCCAGGGAAGGGAAGCAAATACCATGCCCAAGTCTTTTTAAAGCCCTTGCCCCAGGGCATGATTTATTGTTTGAAACAAAGGACTTAACCAGCAACATAATAAAACAACACAACTCAGGGATTGTCTTCACTCCAAAGTTAACTTGAGTATTGCCCCAATTTGCACCCCATCCACACACAGACAAACTCTGAACTGGAGGATGTTTAAACTAAAGCTCAAGTTAGCACAGCTCATCAGCAGCTAACATGACCACTCTGCAATATGGACACAAGCTAACTCCACTCTAGTGCCTCTAGGACTCCAATCCCATCCCACAATTCCTACCATCTGCCCAGAAAGGACAGACACATTCTCCCACAATTCCCTTGGGAAATAATTCATAAAGTTGCTCCACTTACTGCAGTGCGAAGAACCCTGGGACAAGCCCCCAGAAACACTAGCAGCACGCACAAGAGGGTGCAGCACCAGTATGGACACCACAGCTTTCGCATTATTTTGCAACGTAGCTATTCTCACTGGAGTTAGGCAACTGGAGCATAGGTATCGCCAGTTAACTGCAACAAAGAGAAACTCTGACAAATGCTGACTATGCTCCCCAGAGGCACAGTATCCCTCCACCTGTAAAGAAAAAGAGGACACACCCTTCTGCTTAGCTTTCTTTTTCTTATATACCCCACCCAGCTACATGATAGGCTGGGACCCGATAAACCTTTGAAGGCTGCTGCCTGACCTTGTCACAAGAACATTCAGACAGGAATCTCAGGCACATAAACAGATCAAATAGCTCTCCAGGCTACTTTCTACTGGAAACTAATGAAAGGTTAGAAAAATATGCACTTAGTAGAACCAAATGGAGGAACATATTCAATTTACAGTTCTTCTCTTACAGCTCTCTAAAAATGTGAGCTTAAAAAGTTAATTAGAAAGTATTCTTTAACATTATAATTTGAAAGATCCATCTTAAAAATGTCCTTAAAGCTCATTTATTCTTCAACTACAATACTGCCTGCTATTCTGTTCTGTGTTAAGTATTCTATATAATATCAGGTTGTGACCCAATGTAAGCCCTTTGGGGCTGGGAACCAGTTACTTGATTGCACAGATCACCAATTCAGCAAGTCTGTGTACACCAGTAGTGCAATAAGAATATGTATTTTGGTAGAAATTAAACTGTTATCTGTAATATGCATATTATACTTACAGTCTAGGTATTAAAAGTGTGCTACATTCTTAAAATAAATATTAATTACACAACCGTATTTTGCAGGAAAAAAATAGCTGATGCATTACCTGGAGAAGGAGCAGGGACTTTGCTTTGAGGTGTTGGGAGAAAATGTAGGGTACTGAAAAGAAATTATATATATATATATATATATTTAGTCATCCAGTGTAAAATAATGAGGATGTGGATTCAGGAGATTTCCCTGTGTTGCTACAGACTTCCTATGTGACCTAAGTACTTAGACCCATATCTAAGACCCAAATTACAAAGGAGTATACGTTTAAAAAAAAATCAAATGAATAATGTGATTGCTATTGAGAAAATACACAGTATGTTTAAAGTAAAAGGAATGTAAGAATGATTGGGATAGCAAAGACAAAGACACAAAAATAAACAAGAAAAAAATTCCCAAGTATTTAAAGAACAAGAGGTCAGTGAGAGAGACTTCAGGCCCTTTATGACACAAAGGAGAACATGACACGTTGCTGAGAAGCTAAACATTTTCTTTATCTCAATAAGGAGAATGATAAAAATGTGGTAGGAGTGGAGATATATATATTTCCCAGGGGCAGGAAGTTTAGGGCCCAATCCCTCACTCTTCACTCAGACAAAACTCTCATTGACTGTAAGGAATGCAGGACAGGGACCTAAAAATGACCTGTGAGCTTGACAAAAGGTAAAAAGTAGATTAGAACAAAGGTTTTCCAAACTATGACCTAAGAGACATTGCTTGGAGAAGGTTCTACCATGAGGCACCTCTAGATGGCGGAAAATCTTAAGTGTGAATATGCAGAACCACTTGAAGAACTACAAATACTTTTTTGATGGACAAGCACAATAAATAATGCCTCTCCCAGACTCACCTGCACCTGGACCCCACCCAAATGAACCCCACCTCCCCTGCACCTATACCCCCCCTGCAGAGCCCCAAACACATTCACCTGGATCCCCTGTAGAGTCCCATTGCCCTGCATCTGGAACCCCGCAATGAGCTTCTGTGCATCCAGATCTCCCACTGAGCCGCCTGCACCCAGATTGCCCCACAGAGAACTCTCTTACCCCCACCTGGATCCCTCTGCACTAAGTCCCTCTGTACTTAGAGGATTTGGCCAAAAGAAATCTGATGAAGTTCAACAAGGACAAGTGCAGAGTCCTGCACTTAGGACGGAAGAATCCCATGCACCGCTACAGACTAGGGACTGAATGGCTCAGCAGCAGTTCTGCAGAAAAGGACCTAGGACTTACAGTGGACGAGAAGCAGGATATGAGTCAACAGTGTGCCCTTGTTGCCAAGAAGGCCAATGGCATTTTGGGATGTATACGTAGGGGCATTGCCAGCAGATCGAGGGACATGATCGTTCCCCTCTATTCAACATTGGCGAGGCCTCATCTGGAGTACTGTGTCCAGTTTTGGGCCCCACACTACAAGAAGGATGTGGAAAAATTGGAAAACGTCCAGCGGAGGGCAACAAAAATGATTAAGGGACTGGAACACAGGACTTATGAGGAGAGGCTGAGGGAACTGGGATTGTTTAGTCTGCAGAAGAGAAGAATCAGGGGGGATTTGATAGCTGCTTTCAACTTCCTGAAGGGGGTTTCCAAAGAGGATGGCTCTAGACTGTTCTCAGTGGTAGCAGATGACAGAACGAGGAGTAATGGTCTCAAGTTGCAGTGGGGGAGGTTTAGGTTGGATATTGAGAAAAACTTTTTCACCAGGAGGGTGGTGAAACACTGGAATGCATTATCTAGGGAGGTGGTGGAACCTCCTTCCTTAGAAGTTTTTAAGGTCAGGCTTGATAAAGCCCTGGCTGGGATGATTTAGTTGGGGATTGGTCCTGCTTTGAGCAAGGGGTTGGACTAGTTGACCTCCTGAGGTCCCTTCCAACCCTGATATTCTATGATACTTGGATCCTGCTGCCGGGCTGAGCCTGCTCACCCACACCTGGTACGCCTTGCACAGGGGGACAGGGCCTCAGGGTGTTTCTGGAACAGGCCTGGCCATTACACTGTGTCAGGGTCAGGTGAAGCCTCACTGCCGAGTCCCTGTCCTGGGGTGGGGTGAGGCTGCAGGGTAATCTCCCACCTCCATGCAACCAGTGGCCTGTGTTCCCCACTGCCATGTTGGAGCCTCCACATGTATTTATTGACAAATAAAATTTGCAGAATTTTAGAATATTGTGCGCAGAATTTTTAATTTTTTGGTGCAGAATCCCCTCAGGAATATGGGGTGCTGTGCAGCTGTGATGGTGGGACTGTGAGGAAGGTGGTGGGCAATGGGAAGGTCTATGGGCAGGGGGCGCTGGACAAGTGATGTGGTGTGCAGGGTACTGTGCAGTTGTGGTGGGAGGCCAGTGGGGGAGGTCTCTGGGCGGGGCGGGGTTGGGCATAGAGATCTGTGGTGGAGGTCTCTGGGCAAGGGGGTGCTGGATATAAGGGTGGGGCACTGGGCAGGGAGCGGTATGATGTGGGCCTGCCCTCAAGGGGAAGGAGCATGCTGGCAGCACAGGGCTGGGCAGGCCAGTGTGCATCTGGCAGTTGCAGGTTCGTAAACAGTGCCTTCCTGCTGGGCTGCACAGAGTGGGGCTGCTCCTGCCACGCTGTGCCTCATTGCCCCCAGCCCGCCCTTCATGCTGAAGACTGACCATCCCGCTCCCCTGCCCCGTGGGCGCCCACAAATATGTTTGGCTCCGGGCCCACAAAAAGTTAATTCGGACCTGGCTACACGGATGTTAAGCAATTGTTTTATACCCTCCTATTTACATTCTCTCTATTCAAATGTAGTCTACACACTGAAAAAGTTTGAGAGCTCCTGATGTAACTGCTTTTAAGTGAGTTAAATAGGACAGAGTGAGGTCAGAGGGATTCAGTGGCCAAGTCAGGAACAGACTGGTGAAGCCTGACTTCCATTCCCCTGCTACAATCTCTACACAAAATTGTTAGGTAAGAATCCTATCAGAGAGGTAAATTTCAAGGAAGCGGATATATGTACCCGAGCCTGGATTTTTAAATTAATTTGGGAAATTTTGGATAGAGCTGTGTGAGGAGGGAGGAGGAAATATTACAGCTGTGAAACAGAAAGAGCAATACAGAAAAGGAAGGCCTAACCAGACTCTTCTGCTTTGCTTATAATTCCCCTGTCCAAGTCAACAGTATTAAATAGATTACCATATTCTCTGTAGCAGTTCCTTTAAACAATAGATTTTTTTGGCAGTGCATGTACCTTTAAGTCTGTATCAGAGGCTACAAACAAATAATTTGATTAATTTCAGAACATTTTTCTAAGAAAAGATTCAAATAAGTTGTTTCCCACTCATTATTTACTCAATTCCACTATATATGTTCTTGAAGGGAACTCCTTGAAAAGAAATTAAACAGGCTGTTAGTGCCCTGTCAAACAGACTGAAAGAAGTTCAATATCTATCTTAAGTATTTAGGTCACAAATCACCATAGTACATAGGAGTACAACCCCCCCCACAACATTAATAAGAAACAATATAAAGGATTTAAAAGTGGACTTTGCTCATAGCCATCCTTTAGATGGACTGCTTAAATTTGAAGAATTATTTCCACTTCCTCCCTTTTCTGACTCTCATTCCCTCTTCCTCTTGTTTTCCATCACTAAAGCCCATGACAGTGAGCATTGAAGAACATCCCACTTAACACAGGAGGGGTTTCTTTTACAGTGAAAAAGAGAGATTAAGATGGCAATATTACTTCTTACAATTTAAGTAATATAAGTTGTCATAAATATAAAGGGAAGGGTAAACCCCTTTAAAATCCCTCCTGGCCAGAGGAAAAATCCTCTCACCTGTAAAGGGTTCAGAAGCTAAAGGTAACCTCGCTGGCACCTGACCAAAATGACCAATGAGGAGACGATACTTTCAAAAGCTGGGAGGAGGGAGAGAAACAAAGGGTCTGTGTCTGTCTGTATGCATGCTGCTTTTACCAGGGACAGAACAGGAATGGAGTCTTAGAACTTTTAATAAGTAATCTAGCTAGGTATGTGTTAGATTATGATTTCTTTAAATGGCTGAGAAAAGAACTGTGCTGAATAGAATGACTATTCCTGTCTGTGTGTCTTTTTTGTAACTTAAGGTTTTGCCTAGAGGGATTCTCTATGTTTTGAATCTAATTACCCTGTAAGGTATCTACCATCCTGATTCTACAGAGGTGATTCCTTTACTTCTATTTACTTCTATTTCTATTAAAAGTCTTCTTGTAAGACAACTGAATGCTTTTTTCATTGCCCTAAGATCCAAGGGTTTGGGTCTGTGGTCACCTATGCAAATTGGTGAGGATTTTTACCAAACCTTCCCCAGGAAGTGGGGTGCAAGGGTTGGGAGGATTTTGGGGAGGAAAGACGTGTCCAAACTATGTTTCCCAGTAAACCCAGTTAAAGTTTGGTGGTGGCAGTGGAAACTCCAAGGGCAAAGGGTAAAATTAATTTGTACCTTGGGGAAGTTTTAACCTAAACTGGTAAAAGTAAGCTTAGGAGGTTTTCATGCAGGTCCCCACATCTGTACCCTAGAGTTCAGAGTGGGGAAGGAACCTTGACGTAAGTATTCCGAGGCTTTTATGAATGACATTGATCTTATGATCATAGGTCATCATTGTTAGAAATGTACAATTAGAACTATCTATTGTACTGGAAGGTAGTCATTCTTTTCAGACACTAACAATAGATGTAATCCTGTCAGCAGGCATACAGTTTACAGTGCTGTTTCAGCTGACAAATGCTGAATTCCCAGGATGTGGCTTGGAGAAATTTATATGAGTGTATGGTTCTACAAGATTTTTATAAAGCTACATAGAGTACTTATTCTCCTGAATGCTTTGTGGAGCTACAGGTAGGTTGTACAAGAAGTATGGCATTTTGTAATTGACCATATCATCTGTCCATTATAAAGCAGGAGCTCTTATACAAAATATATACCTTATTATATTACCTTTTTGAAATCCTGATACAGAACTGTCCACAATCTGCCTGCTAAACGTAAACAATTTCCACACACAAATTCCCTTTCTCCCAAAGACACGAATCATTATGGAGAGGCAGTAGCCTCTGCATGGTTCAGGTTGTAACAAACTTTCATTATAAAGTCTTATTTTAACATCCCTATAATTTTGGGGATGTGTTTGGGCCCAAAGTTTCCACATTTACTCTTAAGGCAAAAGAATTCTGCAAAGCAGGAAGAAAATGTGTCAACTATTTTTGATTTACAGGTCGCAAAGAAATTGCCCTGAATTTGAAATTCTGACTTTCAGCTGACATTCTTTGTCTTCCTCTTTCTGAGAAATAGCTTGTTACTACATTTTCAAATAGTTAAATCTCTTGGGAAAATTCATGCATTTCTTTATGCTTAATAGGAATGTGTTTGCTTATTTGCGAACATTGTAAGATTTATTTAAGCACTTGGGTTTTGTAAATAATGTGATAAGTACAATGTTTGCCATTTATTTAGAAACCTGAACCGGTGTTTGAAATGACAAGTGAAGTCTTGATCCCACTGGCCTGAATGGCAAAACTCCCACTGTCTTCAATAAGGTCAGGATTTCTCCCTAAGTTTTTTGGTTTTGAATTAGTAATAGGCCCACTTTCATAATAGTGTCTAACCAATTTTCATACCAAACTAATTTAAAAGTATTGCTAAATCAATGCAAACTAATTCAGAAAACACTGTATTCAGACAGATGCTTTTTTGGTAATATGACTTAAAACTTTTAATTTTGGATTAACAGATGTACAATGAATGGTGAGTATATTCTGAAAAGGAAATAACCAAATTAACATTTCAATTGTAACAATTTTTGGTTTTTTTTTTCCCCACAGTATAAAAAGAAATTTCTTAATAAACCAAATCTAAAATTATGTCCATTCTCTAGTGGAATCTACTCAAACAGATTCAATGTTTGTATGGTTTATGGGATTCAAGGGACAAACACTAATTCAAACAGACAAAAGTAAATGTGAAAATGCAGTACTGAAGATTGTTAATACATCCCAGCTTTCAGAGTAACATCTTTACCATTAATATGCATTGCTATTTCAAAAATATAACCTTTTTTTGCTTAATATGAACCAACAACACAGAATTCTAGCATTAAATAGAATTTTCTTGACCCAGTCAAAATTACAAGATGTACAAAATTATTAAGACTTTAAAGGCTTTAAGTGCAGACAGCATACATTGCTCAGATCAGTCTCATTGTTTGCGCTATTGAACCACTTCCAGTGATGCAAAACATGCAAAACTATGACACATGATGCTACAGGATCTGCTGAGTTGGTCCTGTTCCTGCAGCAATGCCACTGATCAACCAATTCTTATGTAGCAGGTGCAGCGCCGCAGTACTGTAAGAAAGCCGTAAACCTGGTCTAAGAGTTTTTGTACCAGTATAACTTTTCAGTTGGGAGTGTGAGATTTTATCTAAGTAGTTATACCAGTACAATCTTTAGTGTAGACATGTTTACATCAGTATACTTTCCCTTCCTTAATGGCATAACTGTGTCCACAGTACAGGGGATTGTACTACTTTAACTATACTGGTACAGTATTTGTGTGTAGACAAAACCTTAGTGAAAGGCAAATTTGATGGTAATGATGTAGTACTAGTCTGGTGGAACCAGTGATAATATAGGCTTCAATTTGTATGCTGACATGACATTAAAACCAGACCTAGAAGTATACTGCAGTAGCTATTGCCTATACTGTAGAACTTGCTGGAGTGAAGCACTGAACCAATTTCATCTCTGGTGTAAAGCTACTGAAGTAAATGAAGTTGCACCAGGGATGAATTTAACTACAATGGTTAGATACATGTAATTAACAAATATCAACCTATAAATATAGGAGCCTGTTTCATAAGCCATATCATGCTTTACTGTTCTTGATGCTCTTTTTGAAATATTAATATATTTATTACATCTCTGAAGCTGCAGCTTTTACTTGTTGTCTGTTGGAGTCAATTCGGGCTGGGATGTCTCTGAACCTGCAATACAAAAAATGAGAGACTAGATGACAACTTCTGACAATAAACCAACTTCTGACAATAAAACAATGTGGCCAAATGCTAACCTTTCACTTGCAAAAAATACCTACAAAGTCTAATACTTCTATATCTGTAAGTGACCGGGAGGAAAGACAATGCTACATGTGAAGTTTGCAATGCATTGCTGCTCTCTGACCAAGAATCAATGCCCTGTAATGCTTCCTTATCCATTGCTCACTTGTATGCATCCTGTGTGGTGGAACAGTGGCAAAACAGCATCAGATATAGCAATGCTCTCCACACATGAAGCCAGCTACAGAGAGAAACTAACTAAGACACTGATTCTGCTAGTTCTGTGTGGATAGACCCTAGTGCATTTGCGGAAGTCAATGGCCAGTGGAGATGCCTAGCTGTAGATCTGCCACTTCAGCTGTACGATGCCCCTAAACTACCTCTGCCCGTGAAAGCATGAAGGGAGCCCAAGCAGAGCTGAACTCCATTTTTTGTGGAAATGTGTACTCCCTGTGAGGGGCCCCCATATTCTGATATTCAACTGTTCAGCAGAATCACAGTAGCTGTGCTCCATTTGTGAAGCTCCATACCCATTAAGGAGGGGGCAAAAATTTATAACTTGATTGTAATGTAAATTTACAATCCTACTCAGTGAAAGTCACTTTAATTGCAGAAGAGCTCTACATTTGTAACCCTCCAGCCCCACTTCTATATACAAAGCTCACTCATAATACTACTGTTGCTAACTGTAACAAGAGGAAGAAGGGAACAAGATAAAAAATAAAAGACAGGGAAAAAAATGTTTGAGGTAGGGGAGGTAAGGATAGATAGAAAAAAGTAAGTGCTAAATACAAAAGTAGAAATAATCGTCCAAACATTTGTATCCCATATAATTTTCCAACTGATTATTATGTCGAATACCAAATTGAGAAGTAAAACAGCAATAGATGAACTTTAATAGCTTAATACCATGCAATAAAACAGTTTGTCCTCCCATTCTAACTAATCTTAGATGATATGGAATGGGTTATGTTTCATGTGGGAGATTTACAGGATCACAATCTAGGGAAACTTCAACACCTGTGCCCTTTTAGGTATTTCTTTGCATAGTTGTTACTCAATTTAAAGTTGCAAATTAAAAACACTTCATTCTCACTGTCACTGCACATAACTCAAAACAAGACCCTTAACAATTTGACATAATACCAATTGGCTAACTACATCACTGACAACTTGCCATCTCTCTCACACACCATGGAACTCCAAAATCTAGATACTTTCTGGCAATTTACATAACACCAGTCAATGTGGTGGGTGTTTACACGGACCTGTCAGTTTATGAAGTTAGTACTTTGGGACTGTTACAATCTAAGGATGGTGCTGTAGCCATTAACCCAACTGGAACCTAGTAAATGTGCACAGCAATTATAGTGGTAGTATCCTAAGTTCTAAATTATAACGTTGCCAAGCCTGAGCCTTGCTGTGAAGTGGGAAGAGATGTACTGCTTCAGCACCACTGACTGGCAGTACTAAGCCTTTGAAAGAGTGTGGGAGGTGGAGGGGAGTGGAAGAAGGTACCGCAAACAGTCCTCCCAATGCAGTTCTATCAGCATGGTTGATGTTTAAATTCTATTTGAAGTCACACTATATAAATTAATTAAAAAAATAAAAAAGAAAATGAAAAGTGAGAGAATCAAACAACTAGCCATTACCCTGAAATTCCTACATCATTGAGACAACATCTAGTCACACATACCTTGAGTCAGAGCTTGGCAGGTTAAGCTACCCTACCTAACCTGCCTCAGTTTCAGATGCACTACAGTAAAACAAACATTAAAAATTAAAACCATGCATGCTCTGAGACTCAATGTATGTGCCTTTCCTTCATTTCCTGAGATGCTCCTTCCTAGGCTCACACACAAACCTGCTTCTACTGAAAAAATTAAGTTGGAAATTTAATAATGCAGTATCTTAAATTTCCACATACAGAGACCCCAATAGTTGAAAAATTCAGGAAGAAGAAGTGTTCTGTGTTAAGTAAAATCCAAAACCAAGAGTAATAAAAATATTAAATGTTTGTGTTAGGGGAAAAGTTTTTAGGTTGTTTCGTTGATTAATGAAGTCTTTAATTCTCTAAAGACAGCAATGGGTTCTGTGCGGATAGGGACTGGGGTGGCATACATGTTGAGTTTGAAGAGTGACTTCTTAGGTGGGGCACCTATTTCAGGTCCAGATTGAGATCTGGTTTCATCCTTTATTTTTGCAACAGTTTTTCTTTTGAATGACAATTTATATCTTTTAGCTTTCTGCTTCTTTTCTATTTTCTTCTGGTACTCACTTGGAGGAAGAGACTCTGCAAGAAATAATGCAGAAAGAACACTTTACTAAAGATGCCATAATAAAAATAAGTGTATTAAAAAAAACTGATTAAGCAAGTTTTAAAATTCTTAAACCAACCTAAATCAATTACCTGTCTCTAAACCTATTTATAATTACTGGCTCTGTGGATAAGGGGAAAGCAGTGGATGTGTTGTTCCTTTACTTTAACAAAGCTTTTGACACAGTCTCCCACAGTATTCTTGCCAGCAAGTTAAAGTAGTATGGGCTGGATGAATGGACTATAAGGTGGATAGAAAGCTGGCTAGATTGTCGCGCTCAACGGATAGTGATCAATGGCTCCATGTCTTGTTGGCAGCCGGTATCCAGTAGAGTACCCCAAGGGCTGGTCCTAGAGCCGGTTTTGTTCAATATCTTCATTAATGATCTGGAGGATGGAGTAGATTGCACCCTCAGCAAGTTGGCAGATGACACTAAACTGGGAGGAGAGGTAGATAACGCTGGAGGCTAGGGATAGGCTACAGAGGGCCCTAGACAAATTAGGGGATTGGGCCAAAAGAAATCTGAGGTTCAACAAGGACAAGTGCAGAGTCCTGCACTTAGGACGGAAGAATCCCATGCACTGCTACAGACTAGGGACCGAATGGCTAGGCAGCAGTTCTGCAGAAAAGGACCTAGGGGTTACAATGGACAAGAAGCTGGATATGAGTCAACAGTGTGCCCTTGTTGCCAAGAAGGCCAATGGCATTTTGGGATGTATATGTGGGGGCATTGCCAGCAGATCGAGGGACATGATCGTTCCCCTCTATTCGACATTGGTGAGGCCTCATCTGGAGTACTGTGTCCAGTTTTGGGCCCCACACTACAAGAAGGATGTGGAAAAATTGGAAAACGTCCAGCGGAGGGCAACAAAAATGATTAAGGGACTGGAACACAGGACTTAGGAGGAGAGGCTGAGGGAACTGGGATTGTTTAGTCTGCGGAAGAGAAGAATGAGGGGGGATTTGATAGTTGCTTTCAACTACCTGAAAGGGGGTTCCAAAGAGGATCAAACTAGACTGTTCTCAGTGGTAGCAGATGACAGAATGAGGAGTAATGGTCTTAAGTTGCAGTGGGGAAGTTTAGGTTGGATATTAGGAAAAACTTTTTCACAAGGAGGGTGGTGAAGCACTGGATGGGTCGGGGATTTTGAGGGGGGCAGGCAGTGGGCGGGAAGTGGGAGGGGGCGGATGGGGGCAGGGGCCAGGCTGTTTAGGGAGGCACAGCCTTCCCTACCCGGCCCTCCATACAGTTTCGCACCCCGATGTGGCCCTCGGGCCAAAAGGTTTGCCCACTCCTGGACTAGAGAAATGTTGTAAACAGCTAGTAGGGTGGTAGGGAGTCTTGCCAACTTGGGGGAAGAGAGGGGGAAAAGGTTACATGAAATGGAAATGAATTGTAAAAGTCTGGTGGTCCAAACTATATTTTTGTATTTAGTATCAATTAATAATGGTTGTGTGTCAGTGAATATGTAGCTTACAGATTACCATATAATTATTAATAGAAGATTTCTTGAAGTCAATCGTTGCTTATGAATGTTGCTCACTTTAAAACACTCAAATACACAAATAATAATGCTATATATTTGTAGTTTTATGGAACAGTGCATGACAAAGTGAGATTCTAAAGCATGAGCACTGCATAGCTGTGTTTTATTTATTGTTGTTGGATTTTTTCACCCTAACAGTGTTTCTTCTAAACCTCCAGACTCAAAAGCAGACAGGAATTAGTTTTTGCATAATGACACTGATTGATCTACCTATCATACCGGTGTTTTTTGCTGTGTTTGGGATGGAGATTTCAGTAAAGAACTAAGAGCCAAGTTCTATGTACCCAAGCCAGGATCGAGAAGAGTATTTAAACATTTGCTTAACTTTAAGCACGTGATTGGACCTGTCTCTTCAATCTCTTAGATAAATAAAGCAAGCAGAATTTAGCCACAAGACAAAGACAAAGCATACTTTCACAACTTAAAAGATATACAAAGCCACTGACAACTTTGCCCTTACAATTAAAGTCACATGTATTTTTTAAATTGAGCCTGTATTGGATTAATTAGAGCAAAATAATAAAGTCAGTGTAATCATATTCAAAAGTAAGATGTGTGAGCGGATAGAGCTAATATTGGTTACTAACTTTAGATAACTGCTAAATTAAAGAAAAAAATAGTCACAATACACTTCACCTTCAGGCTGCTCATTATTTTTTGAGGTTTGCTGAATCTTTTTCTCCCAGTCATTACGCTGCTGAATCCAATCATCCCTGTAACCATAGCTAATCAGTTTGCTGAAATTTACTGGTTCGTTGTTTTTCTGACCAGGCCTATACAAAAATAAATAAATACAAATATATAATCAGACAAGAGTTCAGAAATAAAACATAAGAAAGAATTGGCAGCAACAGTTTTATTTTACAGAAAAGAGAATGGTATCTTATACCAAGTTCTTTTATATGCAAGTAAATAACAAAAACAGAAATGTCATTTATATTATTTATTTTTCCCAGGGGTTAATTAGCATAATATGAATTTAACATG
This sequence comes from Eretmochelys imbricata, assembly GCF_965152235.1. Lineage (NCBI taxonomy): Eukaryota > Metazoa > Chordata > Testudines > Cheloniidae > Eretmochelys > Eretmochelys imbricata. Next base: position 168,482,742 of record NC_135573.1, read on the forward strand.
CTTCTTATAAAATGTCATAAGGTTTGCATAATCAATCATAAATAACCACTGTTTTTTTATCATCATTAAGAGACAAAAATTTGTAGTCCTCATTCAACAAAACTCAATTAATGAGAGATTTGTGTGATCGAGGGCTGCAAGATTTGGCCCTGTAGCAGAATGGTAAAGTGAGATGAAAAGGGTAATTCATGTCAGAAATAGAGAAGTAAAGCAAATAAAGTCATTAAGTTCAAAAACTAGATTCCTAAGCAATGTTAACTCTAAGGGTATATCTACACACATTTTGGTGTGAGCCTCCCAGCCTGGGTGGACAGACTTGGGCTAGTGGGGCTCATACTAGCACTCTAAAAATTGCTGTGCAGACAGCGCTTTTAAATTGCAGTTCAAGCTCTGAAGCCCACGGAGAGGGGTGGGCTTCAGAGCATAGGCTTCAGTCCGAGCGGCAACGTCAAAGCACTGTCTAGAGAACTGTTTTTAGAGGGCTAGCCTGAGTCCCATTACCATGTCTACCAACCCAGACAGGCAACTCACTCTAAAATGCTGTGTAGAAATACCCAAAGTTACATAAATGTGGCATTTTCTATTCCCATTTTTGCTGTTAAACATATACATAACGTTTTTGTTCAAATTATTAAGCATAGATTATAAAACATATTGGGACTACACATTTATTCCTTTATGTTTTATAATAATTAAAGTAAGTATTCTTTTAACAACTTGAAACCATCTAATTATACACATAGCTATTTGATGTAATCGCGTGTTCCTATCAGTTACCCTGGTTCTCCCTCCTATAATTTGTTATACCACTTGTTTCTCGTCTTAAATTAGATGGTAAACTCTTCAAGCGAAGATGGTAACTTAATGTGTCTACATAGAACCCAGACCAAACATCAGTCTCAATCTTAACTGGATTCTTTGTGCACTACTTTAACACAAATAGTGATAATGGACATTATGGTCCATTCACTGTATTGCATTGAGAACCAAAAACAAACACTATTTTAAAGTCTTGTGTTTTAAAAACACAACAACAAAAAAGTACTGGATGTACACAATAAACTTCATTGTAGGAACCTAAAAGTTTTGAATGTACTGACTTATATGTGCTTACTTTTTCAACTTCGTAGTTATATTTAATGGTATATTCTAAAAATTAAACAACATGACTTAAGTTATTTATAAAACCATTTTAATATTTCAGATAGTACATGTGCTAGCCTGAGAGTCAAGGTAGCTCAGGCCCATTACAAATATAAGCCCTGATCCTACAAACATTTATATAGGTGAGTAAAGTTAAAATGTTTTCAGAATCAGGGCCTTAGTTAATACAATGTGTGTGCTACTTACATAGGTGGAAAGTAAAGCCTATTTCCCCCGTGGAATTCCTTATTTGCAATAGAGGGTTGTATTCGGTTTGGGTATTTGGGGTTTATAGCAGGAAGCTTTACCTGTGTTAAAGAAAACATTGTTGTTAAATTAGGTTATGATTAAGGAAATATACATGATCAAGGGACATCAGAAAAAGGGATTACTTTGGTAGCTCTAAATATCTTCAGTATCTGCACAATTCAAGGTACAGTATTTCTAGCAGTAAGTTTAGGGAAGTAAATGATAAAACTGAAGAAAATTAGGTAACCTTATTTATTTATCACTAGTTATATTAGTAGGCTTTTAAGTGACACCACTAATAAATCTGAGCCATAAGCATTTCTCTCTGACAAAAAGAGTTGTAGTACATTTCTAACTAAAACTAAGCTGCCAAATTAAAATTTATCAGTCAAAGGTTCTCATCACGGCTCAGTCCACTGCATGGAAGAAATGAAACAACTTTTGAAGTAAAATCCTGGTCCTACTGAAGTCAATAGCAATGCTCCCTTTGATTTCAGTGGGGTCAGGTTTCATCCCTAGTTTAAGAACCACAGTCTATTTGGTTAAGAAACAAGGTCTCCCAGACAGTAATAAATCCATTGTACTATATTATTCTGAGGTGAAAAATTCCAAACAACAGATACACTGAAGATGGCCTCAAAACTGAGCTTTTGCCCTCTTTTCTTAATTATGTCCAAGGAAGACCTGAAAGGTGGTGGTTTTTAAATTCTGCTTGTTTATTTACACTGCAAATTCAGGTTCAGTCTAGCATAGAATATTCTTTGATACTTGGAGACCTAGTGAAATGGTCACATCAAAAGAGCCAAGAGAGTAAACAATGAGTAACTAAAGAGAGATAGGAATCTTAATCGGACTGTTTAAAACTGTTTGTATGTTTTAACATCTTTATCCAAAATGTTAATTAGCAAGTGAAGTTAAAGGAAGTCTTTGTTAAAGTTTCGATACCCTTGCCCCTTCAATTAAGGTGTTGAAGTCAAAATAAATATCCCCCAAATGTCTCAGAGGTTCTTCAACAATAATAGAGAAGACCAAACCTGACTTTTCCAATAGTTCTAAGGTTAAAAAACATAGAAATAATGTTTTAAAACATTCTTTTAAGCTTCCTTTATACATCATAAATAAGCTAAAAATGGCACAAGCCCAGTATTTAAAGGTCACCTCTAAGAATTTTTAAAATCTTTGTGTATTCTTTAGATTATTAGAATCAAAATTATATTTGAACATATTTTTATCTACTAAAATATCTTATGTAGCTAGTTGAAAGTCAGAGTTACCGTGACATTCCAACACACCAGAAGATATAATCACTGCTATCATATTATTACAAAAGCTTCAAGACTGGATGATTAGAAGTGAATTTTTTTTGCTATATAAATTAGCTGTATACTACTGGGCATAGAGCCATACTGTATTAAGTTGGATCTGATCATTACAAGAAGACTACATATAAACTGTTAAAGTACAAAATAATAAATAATATTAGTGGTTGCAACCCTTACAATATATTTTATTTTTGTATTGTAACATTCATATGAAAATATAATTGAAACACTTCCAAAACAAATGCAGCTCATTCTTCTAAATACAAGTATATTATGAAGGTTACAGGTAGCCTGTGCAGATGTGATATGAGATGAGTGAAGACGAGTGCAATAAAAATGTGAAATGATTGAGCATGTACTAATTAGGAGGCCAGTGAAAGACAAGGTACAATGAGAGGTGGTGAGGAGAGGAGGAAGAGGAGAGATGAATATTTGTTGAGTCTGAGGAACTGGATCATTTCCCCTGCACCTCTATTTTATGGAGGACACCTAAGTCTAAGATGGAGCTTTTGTACTGATTCTGAACTGGAAAGACCAGGGGTAAAATCCTGGCCCCCAGTAAATGGAAAAACTTTCAATGACTTCAGTGGGGCCAGGATTTCACCTAAGGTGATGGATTGCAGCATCTGGTAACAAGTAAGATGATGGGGTTATTTCATTGTGGACAAAATGACCCTTGAAGAGTTGGGGCTTAAAAAGATGAAGAGATGGGAGATACTGTTGTTAAAATGAAAAAAGTTTAAATGAATACTAGTTTTATGTTGCGGTGTCTTTTACCCAGACCTGGGAGTTGTAAATTCTAGTGGTTTAGAATCAATCAGTCATTCTCCTACACTATCAAGTACTGAAAAATTGAGGCTCAGTTTTTCTAAGTAATTTGTTTGTGCCTTATATTTCAAAGTAATATGCTTAGGTGCAATGAATCTGTCTTATTGTTGCCTTCCTCTGTCTCCATTACCAGCATTGTGAGTGTTTGTTTTTTTTAATTTTTATCAATTTAAATGTTCAATTGCACAAAATTATGTTTTAAGCATTATTTTAATTTTTATCAATTTAAATTTTGACTGTTGTGGGAAATTATGCACGGTCACATAATGAGGGGGTCAGACAATAATTATTTAATGACAGTAGACATTGAGATTCAAAAAGTTAAAGCTTTATAACAGTTAAAACACAAACTGTCAACATCACAGCTCAAAATATACAAAATAAATAGCCTTAAATCAATCAGTATTTTTCTTACTTTGCCTATCTGTAAATTTTGATTAGTATTGATGGAAATATTTTTTCATTGGTATGTGTGTATATGGTGAAAACAACATATATTGAAATTTGCTGATAAAAATCTAATCCTCCCGACCCTACACAGAGAGTACCACAGAACACAGTTTGATATGGTTATGTATATTATGAACAGCAGATGGAAAAACAATACATAACAGGAACATCAGATGGAAAAAAGAGAAGCCTAAACAATTACAAATAGTAGGACAGGGAAAACAAAGTAAAGAGGTAGGCAAAACCCTACTGCTTTTGATTTTTATTAATCATTTTTTATTTGTCTTGAATTTCAACAAACAGCCACATTGCAGCTGAAGGCCAACGCATAATTCACTGAAGTGCTTCCTGAAGCTTACTTGATGATGGACATGAGAAAACTAAAAAGCTGTTTTGCCATACTTATTGTGTAGTCTTGTGCTCAGACTGTGATCAAGGCAGATTCTCATATTTTCATAGTTAATTTTGATTCTCATTTTATATGCATTTCATGGGAAAACATGAAACAAATTGTATGTAACCATAGATTTCCTTAAATTACAAATGAAGCGCAGATCTCAGTTTCTCAGCTAGAAAACAGCTCATTCTTCATCTTAGGAAAATCTAAATAAATTGGGATAGATGTTGGATTTAAGTTCAAAAATATAATTCTTCTCTTCTCTATGAAAAGTTTTTCCAACTGCCTTTATGCTAAGTATATATGAATAATCTGAAAGCCATTCAGGCACCTAACCCACTTGGAGAAAACAGCTGTCTCCAGGGCTTCTCAGGCAACAGCCACCACAGCAACAACTCAAAGAGGCCAGACTAGAGAGAATGCTATCGGGGGCAATGAAGCCAAATGTCACTTACTTTTTGCTAAGGAGTACAGTTATTTACATTACTAATAGCGCAAAGTTCAAGCTATCACATGGGTGTAATTTGTAATTCATCTTTGTAAAAAAGCCAGAAATGGCTGAGAAATTTTAAAAAATGGAGGTTTACAAACTGAGAAACCCAGTGACAACCAAATGTGGTGATATTCTAAACAAAACAAGCTCTCTGCCATGCTTGCAGCTCTTTCCATTGCTTCACACTGACTGAACGGACATCGTAGGTTTCAGAGTTAAGTTTGGGGGTCATTGTGTGTACTGGTTCTGCTGTTGTATGGGTGGCTGTGTTGATTTCTGTGTGGATTGTGCTGTGCTGGGAAATTTCTTTTGATCTGTGATAGTGGGAAATGTGTGTTTGCAGTTGTTGTGTGTGCTGGTTGTGTTGTTGCGTGCTTGGTTTTGAAGAACTCTGGCATTTAGGCCAAAGTAACTCAACATCCGTTCAGTCTCTCTCACAACCAATGAAGCTGTTGCATGAAAATTAGCTGTATAGTAAGGGTGGTGATTGGTTGAGTTATCTCTGATATCACAGTGATCTAGGACTCTTGGCATGGCATAAATAAATGCCTTGCTGTAGCAGGGATGTAATTCATAAAAGTCATAATGGCTGAGAACTTAAAAATTGGATGGGAACATTCTGCAAAACCTAATGA